>NC_084835.1:92571947-93821947 GCF_033115175.1 Lepus europaeus
AACAACTAACCTAACCATTTGGCGCCCTGTGTAGCCGAGGTAGCTTGTGCACTGAGTATATTCCTGTGAGTTTTGTTCTTGTTATCTACCCCTCTTTAAGCATTGTGAATCAAAAGAAAAATAAAATTTCTTTGTATGACAAAACACCATGTTATCCATGAAGTCATACTTGGCCATGAAAACTCAGATATATTTCAGACAAAAAAGAATCATGAGATCAGGTTTGTAGAGATAAATCTGTGGAATGATTGCAGAAATCAAGTCAAACCTCTTTGATTCTCTTTCACCAATGACTCCAAGTTGAGTACCTTGTGTCACATTCCCCAAGCTCTGCAAAGATCTTAGATAGCTACCAGAAGGCAGGCTTCCCAATCATTTTACAGAAGGAATGCTACATAGAACTGACAATCAGAACCTAACATCTTTCACTGTCTTACCATTCCTTAGCCCAAGTGTAAATCTGTGTAGAAGTAAGGTGTTTTTTTTTTAACTTTTATTTAATGAATATAAATTTCCAAAGTACAGCTTATGGATTACAATGGCTTTCCCCCCACCCCATAACTTCCCTCCCACCCACCAACCTCCCCTTAATTTCCTTCCCACTCAGACCCCTCCCATTTCCCACTCCCTCTCCCATTCCATTCACATCAAGATTCATTTTCATTTCTCTTATATACAGAAGATCATTTTAGTATATATTAAGTAAAGATTTCAACAGTTTGCACCCACACAGAAACACAAAGTGAAAAATACTGTTTGAGTACTAGTTATAGCATTAAATCACAATGTGCAGCACATTAAGGACAGAGATCCTACATGAGGAATAAGTGCACAGTGACTCCTGTTGTTGACTTAACAAATTGGCACTCTTGTTTATGGCGTCAGTAATCACCCTAGGCTCTTGTCATGAGTTGCCAAGGCTATGGAAGACTTTTGAGTTCACCGACTCTGATCATATTTAGACAAGGTCATAGTCAAAGTGGGAGCTCTCTCCTCCCTTCAGAGAAAGGTACCTCCTTCTTTATAACCTGTTCTTCCCACTGGGATCTCACTCATGGAGATCTTTCATTTAGTTTTTTTTTTTTTTTTTTTTTTTTTTTGCCAGAGTGTCTTGGCTTTCCATGCCCAAAATACTCTCATGGGCTTTTCAGCCGGATCTGAATGCCTTAAGGGCTGATTCTGAGGCCAGAGTGCTGTTTAGGACATCCGCCATTCTATGAGTCTGCTGTGTATCCCGCTTCCCATGTTGGATCGTTCTCTCCCTTTTTTTGTTCTATCGGTTAGTATTTTCAGACACTAATCTTGTTTATGTGATCCCTTTGATTCTTAGTCCTAACATTATGATCAATTGTGAACAGAAATTGATCAAATGGACTAGTGAGATGGCATTGGTACATGGTTTTTTTTTTTTTTTAAGATTTTATTTATTTATTTGAAAGATAGAGTCATGGAAAGAGGGAGAGACAGAGATCTTCCATCTTCTGGTTCACTCTCCAAATGGCCACTATGGCCAGGACTGGACCAAGCCAAAGCCAGGAAACTGGACTCCACCTGTGTCTCCTCTTTGGGCACTGCTTTCTCAGTAAAATCAGCAGGGAATTGGATTGGAACTGGAGCCACTGAGACTCAAGCCAGCATTGACATGGGCTGTCTGTGTTGCAGGTGAAAGTTTAATGTGATGCCCCTTTTTTTTAACTTTTGCCAAATGTTAAGAATGTTTTCAATTGTTGTTGTGCCTAATGTTTACTATGACACTTGTCTTTACAAAATTCACACAAATCCAGCTAAGTCAATATTTCACAAAATTAACGCAAATCTAGTTAAGTCAATATTTCATGAAAAAAAAAGCATGTTGATACATGCAGAGTATAATATTTATCACTTAGCATTGATTTGGGCTAAAAATTATAGAAAACTGGACTAATAATGGCTTGAAGAAAATGGGTTAATTTATCTCACATAATAAGAGGTCAACATGTACAATATACCATGATAAGTACATCCCAATGATGCCACAAGGGACTCAATCTTTCACTATTCTTCTTTCTCCTATGCCATGTTTGAGCTGAAACTACTTCTCTTAACATCTCAATAGCACTGTTATAAATGATATACATTATACATTCTGAGGAAGAAGGAGAGAAGAGAAAAATCGAGAAAACAAAATATGTAATGAGAAATTCTCCTATTGTACTTTCATTCTCACTTTTACCTACAGTTATTACTACTTAATTTAGCCACATCTGTTGTAAGGTGATGGCAATTTGTGCTTCAGAGATGGATCAATTTTCTGCTCCAAGAAAATCAGTGGGTAATATCTTATATATGTAATATATAATTATATATAATATTTAATGTAAAGATATACCAAGAAAAAGTTGAACAGCAACATTTTATAATTTACAAGTGATAGTTAGCTCATTGTCCACATAAGACAAAATTGAGAGAGTATTATCTTTAATTATAAAGTTTAATAGCATGAATATAATCTAAGAGGGGACTTGGAGACCCTAAGTATCATTGCATTTTTTTTTATAGTTGATATTTACCAAATTAGGTTTTAAGGTTTTATACTTGTGGCCACTATTGTGATGTAGGGAGTAAAGCTGTTGCCTGTGATACCAATATCCCATATGAAGCCTGGTTCAGTTTCTAGTTGCTTCAGTTCTAATCCAGCTCCCTACTAATGTGCCTGGGAAAGCAGCAGAGGGTGGCTAAAATCCTAGGGCCCCTGCACCCATGTGGGAGACTCAGATGAAGATCCTGGCTTCTGGCTCTGGCTTGTCTCTGCCAAGGCCATTGCTGTCATTTGGAGAGTGAACCAACAGATGGAAGATCTCTCTCTCTCTCTCACACACACACACACACACACACTCTCTCTCTCTTTCTCTCTCTAATTTTGCCTTTCAAATAAATGTTTAATAAAAAAAGATTCCATACTTGCTATCACAATTAGGTAATGGGAGCTACTCAGAAAAACAAGTCTAAGAAATACGTATTGCTTATTATAGAACTACAATTCAGTGGACACATTTTATATTTTAAATTACTGTGTGTTCAAAAAAAACTTTTTTAAAAAATAAATATTTATTTGACAGGTAGAGACACAAAAAGACAAATTTTTCATTGGTCAGCCCTAATGTAGCCCTAAATGGCTACAATGACCGGGGCTGGTCCAAGCTGAAACCAGGAGCCTGGAATTCCATTCATGTCTCTGAGGTGGGTGTCAGGGGATTAAGTACTTGGGCCATCTTCTGCTGCTTTCCCAGACACATTAGCAGGCAGTTAGATTGGGAAGGGAGCAGCCAGGATTTGAACCAATGCTCTGATATGGGATGCCAGCATTGCAATTGGCAGCTTAACTCACTGCCTCGCAAAGCAGACCCCACAGCAAACTTATACAGTAAGGACAAGACTGGGTAATGAGTCCAGAAGATGGTATGGTTTGTCTTTAAAAGTCCACCTGACTTCATGACTTACGCGTTTTACTACTGCCTCCTATGTCAGGTGTGGTATTTATTGAGTCAAGAAAAAAGAGAAAACTGTGTTGATTTATTTATTTCTGAGATTAGTGATTGATCTTTGTTCATTCCTTAGCATGGTAAGACATTTGGTGAAGATAATGGTATGAAAAAAATGGAGATTATGTGCAATTAGCTAACATACTGATTAGGAAAAAGCTTCAAGCAGTGTACAGACTTCAGCTGTTATATAAAATAAGACATTTGAATAGTGGAGACTACTGGAATTCGTGCTTATTCTATCGTTGATACTCTGGAGGGACAGTTGTAATTGGAGCAGTGTTATCATCGATTTGTGTTTGAACAAGTACATTCATATGTCAGACCAACATTTCTAAAATGTGTGCCTGTGTCTTTGTACTCTAATGAGTAGAAAATTGTTATATTTCAGCACAATTCTCTTATCTTATCACTCTTGGAAACCGTACGCCTGTTATGTGGAAATAAAACACAGTGAGGCTGCCAAGAAGTCTGGGTGCATGTGTTTGTGTGTGCATGCATGTGGGCATGCAAGTGATACATTGTGTACATAACCCACATATGTCTATGCAGCTGTGATATTTGAATAACATACCACTTGGCATGTTTAATGTGTACAGAAGAGGTCGATTACCTTTCTTTATAATACTAATTACTGATAAAACATGATAACCATTTCCTGGAAGCCATGTTGAAGTTTAGAGTGTCAGATTTAAAACTAAAAAGCAAATAAGGAAGCAAAAACAGATCTCTGCTTTCTCTCATTTCATTACTACTACCAGACCTTAAAATTACAGTAAAAAGGTTGTAAGGCAATTTCTGAAAATATTGACACACAAACTCATACAGTTAGTATGAAAACTAAATTAGATGACATTAAAAAATTGCCAATCATGGTATTTTATAAACAGCTAAACAAAATAATTGATATTCCCTGTTCTTCATAACATTAAAACACTTCTTTCAGACTCTCCAGCCTTTCTATGAGTTGGGCTACAGTCTTAACCAGAAACATTGAAAGTCAATTTCTACCTTCATCAGCTCTTGGATTTCATGCTCATGATAAAATTTAAGTTTCTCTGGAAGAACACATTTCAGGTGCAGAGATCACTTTTCTCCCAACACTGCTGGCTTCTTGACATAAACCCTTTCCTCTTCCCAACTCGTCTCTGCTGAATTGGTTGTCCAGTGGTGAGCACCAAGGGCTTGAATATCTTGTCAGTTTCTGCCTTCACTCTTACTCATCATTCTCTTGGCCTCCCCATGTCCAGAGGATATGACTATCATAACTCTTGCTCACAAATATTTGGATATTTTAGACAAAATACATGAGAAACACCAGGGATGAAAAGAAATGGGAAGCAGACACCAGAGAGGGAAACTATGGATATCTTCAAGTTGGCCTGCTAAGCCAGGAAGATCTCAGAATAAATGCAAATGATGAGATACAAGTATATTAATTTTTATGTGAATTTGCGGAAATATAGAAGATGTTCACAATAGCCACAAACAACCAAATTCCTTGGAACACACTTAACCAAGAACATCAAAGATCCTATGATGACAATTACAAAATCTTAAAAAAATAGAAGAATCAATATCATCAAAATGTCCATTCTCCCAAAAGCAATTTGTAGATTCAATATGATGCCAGTCAGGATACCAAAGACATTCTTCTCAGATCTGGAAAAAAATGTTGAAATTCATATGGAGATACAGGAGACCTCAAATAGCTAAAGCAATCTTGTACAACAAAAATAAAGCCGGAGGCATCACAATACCAGATTTCAGGACATACTACAGAGAAGTTTTCAAAACAGCATGGTACTGGTACAGAAACAGATGGATGGACCGGTGGAACAGAATGGAAACACCGGAGATCAATCCAAACATCTACAGCCAAGTTATATTTGATCAGGGATCCAAAACCAATCCCTGGAGTAGGGACAGTCTATTCAACAAATGGTGCTGGGAAAACTGGATCTCCACGTGCAGAGGCATGAAGCGAGACCCCTACCTTACACCTTACATAAAAATCCACTCAACATAGATTCAAGATCTAAGCCTATGACCCAACACCAAATTATTATAGAACATCAGAGAAACCCTACAAGATAGAGGCGCAGGCAATGACTTCTTGGAAAAGACCCCAGAGGCACAGACAAAGCCAGAATTAACAACTGTGATTTCATCAAATTGAAGTTTCTGTACTGCAAAAGAAACAGGAAAGTGAAGAGGCAACTGGCAGAATGAGAGATATTTTTAAATTATGCAACTGATAATGGATTAATAACCAGAATCTACAAAGAGATCAAGTAACTCCACAAAAAAACCCACTTAAGAGATGGGCCAAGGACCTAAATAGATATCTTTCAAAAAAAATCAAATGGCCAACAGACACACAAAAAAAGTTTCAGGATCTCTAGCCATCAGGGAAATGCAAATCAAAACCACAATGAGCTTTCACCTCACCCCGGTTAGAATGGCTTACATTCAGAAAGCTACCAACAACAGATGCTGGGGAGGATGTGGGGAAAAAGGGACACTAACTCACTGTTAGTGGAAATGCAAACTGTTAAAGCCACTATGGAAGACAGTTTAGAGATTCCTCAGAATCCTGAATGTAGCCTTACAACTTCACCCAGCCATTCCACTCCTTGGAATTTACCCAAAGGTAATTAAATTGGCAAATAAAAGAACTGTCTGTATCTCAATGTTTATTGCAGCTCAATTCATAATAGCTAAGACATGGAATCAATCTAAATGCCAATCAACAGTAGACTGGATAAAGAAAATATGGGATATGTACTCTATAGAATACTACACAGCATTAAAAAATGAAATGCAGTCATACGCAACAAATTGGAAGAAACTGGAAAACATCATGCTGAATGAAATAAGCCAGTCCCAAAGGAAGATTTCAAATATTCTTCCTGATTGGTGACAATTGACTGAGCACCTAAAAGGAAATCTGTTGAAGTGAAATGGACACTATGAAGAACAATGACTTGATCAGCCCTTGTCCTGACTGTCGCACAACTTACTATTTTATTCCTTTTAGTATCTTTTGTTATCCTTAATATCATTGGTTGAACTCTTTAACACAATTATTCTTAGTTGTTTAATTTTAACTGAAAATTGATCTCTGTTAAGAGTGGGAATAAGAGGGAGGAGAGGTACAGTTCGGCACATGCTCACTGGGACTTACCACTAAGGGTAGAGCTAGAAATGTGCCAGGGGATTCCAATTCAATCCCATCAAGGTGGCATATACCAATGCCATCATGCTACTCAAAGTGGTAAGTTTCAGTTCATAATTGATCATAAAGATAGGATTGAGTGTCAAAGGGATCATATAAACAAGACTAGTGTCTGCTAATAATAACTGATGGAACATCCTCTACTTTTTAATTCTAACATGGGAAGCGGGATACACAGCAGACCAGCCGACCCATAGGATGGCAGATGCCCTAAACAGCACTGTGGCCTCAATCAACCTTTAAGGCATTCAGATCTGGCTAAAACGCCCATGACTTTCTCAGGCATGGAAACCAATAAACTGTGGCCAAAAAAAAAAAAAAAAAATTGGCCTGAATGAAAGATCTCTCTGGGGCCAGCGCCATGGCTCACTTGGTGAATCCTCTGCTTGTGGCACCGGCATCCATATGGGTACCCGGTTCTAGTCCCGGTTGTTCCTATTCCAGTCCAGCTCTCTGCCGTGGCCCAGGAGGATAGTGGAGGATGGCCCAAGTGTTTAGGCTTCTGCACCCGCATGGGAGACCAGGAGGAAGCACCTGGCTCCTGGCTTCAGATCAATGCAGCACTGACCGTTGTGGCCATTTTGGCAGTGAACCAATGGAAGGAAGACCTTTCTCTCTGTCTCTGTCTCTCACTGTCTATAACACTACCTGTCAAAAAAAATCTGGGAACCCAGCGGAAAGAATGGGCCATCAAAGAAGGAGATGCCTTTCTCTGAAGGGAGGAGAGAACCTTCACTTTGATTATGGCCTTGTCTAAATAAGGTTAGAGTTTGTGAACTTAAGAGGCTTCCATGGCCTTGGCATCTCATGACAAGTGCCTCGGATGGTTACGGACATCATAAATAGTGTCAACTCTTGAATCAACAATGGGAGTCACTGTGCACCTGCTCCCCATGTAGGATCTGTCTTTAATGTGTTGTACTATGTGAATTAACAGTAAAACTACTACTCAAACAGAACATTACACTTTGTGTATCTGTGTGGGTGCAAACTGTTAATCTTTACTTTATATATAGAAGATCTACTTAGTATATACTAAGATAATTGAAAATGAGTCTTGATGAAGAATGAGATGGAAGAGGGAGTGGGAGATGGGATGGTTGCAGGTGGGGGGGAGGTTATGGGGGGGGAAAGCCGCTATAATCCAAAAGTTGTACTTTCTAAAAAAAAAAAAAAAAAAAAAATTTAAGTTTCTCTTGGTTATCCTTGCCATAGAATCACTTCCTTTTTGGGAACTTATTCCTAGAACAAAGGCAAATAGAGATTGGTAATATCAAGAACACTAAAGAGTTTAGTATTTTACTTAGTTTAAAAACTAACAGAGTTTGCTGGCAGTTTCATGTATGTTTGTGGAAGATAGAACACTGCTGGTTCAGAGATAATGAATAGTTTATTTTTTTCACATATCTATAGTGCAGTCAGGGTAACAGCAATTTGAGTTAATCCCCCAAACCTTGATTTTCACAGGGTGACATGAAGAGAGCCAAATGTACCCACACAAGGTTGTATTACCAAAATTATATATGTATATATAGACTTTATATATATTATACATATAATGGGTGGTCATTATAACTGCCTAGTAATCTAGAGGAAACCTTGATCTTTACTATAAAACCTCTCAGAAAGCTAGGAAATAAAAGTAATTTCCTTAATCTGATAAGTGAAAAATATATGAAAATTTAGACTAAATATTATATTTATTAATTTTAAAATAAATATTTTTCTCCTAAAATCAAAGTTATATAAGTATTGGAGGTTCTAGCCAGGCAACTGGACAATATAAATAAATAAGAGAAATCTTTATTAGAAAGGAGAAGTTAAACTGTCTTTTTGACACTACTGGATTATCGGTATAGAACAGCTGATAATCTACAAATAAAATAGTAAGGGTTTTTAGCAACATTACAGACTATTTTCTAAATGTATTTAACTTTTTTTAATTTGAGAGGTAAAAGGACAGAAACACATACACACACACACACATACATACACACACACAGATTGGGGGGGGGGGGAGGGAAGAGAGACTTAACCTTCTAGCTACAAAGATGGCCCAGGAAGGATTCTTACATAAAGGGAAGGTTGAAGTGTTAGATATATTTTCTATAAAAATTGCATCCAACTTAGGAATCTGCCAAGTCAAGTCAGATAAGTGGTTTTAATTTTTATGTTGTTATAAAACGATGTCTGGGGGTCGGTGTTGTGGCGCAGCAGGTTGATGCCCTGGCCTGAAGCGCTGGCATCCCATATGGGTGCTGGTTTGAGTTCCAGCTGCTCCTCTTCCCATCTGGCTCTCTGCTATGGCCTGGGATAGCAGTGGATGATGGCCCAAGTCCTTGGGCCCCTGCACCCGCGTGAGAGACCCAGGAGAAGCTCCTGGCTCCTGGCTGCGGATTGGTGCAGCTCCAGCCATTTTGGCCATCTGGGGAGTGAACCATCGGATGAAGACCTCTGCTTCTGTCTCTACCTCTCTCTGTAACTCTTTCAATAAATAAAATAAATCTTTAAAACAAACAAACAAACAAACAAAACAACAACAACAAACCATGTCTGATTCTTAGCTAAATAAGTTTCATAAGCAATCTCAAGCTAAATCAATATTGGCTAATCATAAATTAATTTGTTGATCATATGACAACATTCTGTGAGGGCCTTAAATACCTAATCATATGTTAATGAAGTCAGTCTGGATAATGGACCATTTTAGGTTGACTTCTTAAGATTCTTTCACTATTGTCCTCAATTCACACCATTAAATGGGTAGGGGTCATTTTTCCCAAGACACATGGTCTTAATACTCACTTTCTCTTCTGTTCCTTTTATCCCCCAACAACACCTTCCTCCTGCCCCAACAAATGTAGAAAATTGGGCTAAGTGGTGTCAATGCATTTTTAAAGTTGATGTTTGATAAAGAAACAGTAATTAAAACAGTTCTTAGGCTGGTGCTGTGGCTCAACAGGCTAATCCTCTGCCTTGTGGCGCCGGCACACCGGGGTCTAGTCCTGGTCAGGGCTCCGGATTCTGTTCCGGTTGCCCCTCTTCCAGGCCAGCTCTCTGCTGTGGCCCGGGAGTGCAGTGGAGGATGGGCCAAGTGTTTGGGCCCTACATCCCACGGGAGACCAGGAGAAGCACCTGGCTCCTGCCTTCGGATCAGCGCGGTGCGCCGGCTGCAGAGGCCATTGGGGGGTGAACCAACGGAAAAGGAAGACCTTTCTCTCTGTCTCTCTCTCTCTCACTGTCCACTCTGCCTGTCAAAAATAAAATAAAATAAAATAAACAAACAAACAAACAAAAAAACAGTTCTGGCATAAAAACTGATATGAAGATCAACTGAATGGAATAGAGAGCTCTAAAATTAACCTACATACATACAGCCAAATGTCTTTAGACAAAAGCACTCAGACTACACTGTGGAATAAGGATAATCTCTTCAACAAATGGTGCTGGCAAAACTGGATAAATAGATAGATAGATAGATAGATAGATAGATAGATAGATAGAGATAGATAGATAGATAATAGATACAATTAAATGCATATCTCTCACCTATACAAAAATCAACTCAAGATGGATCAAATACATAAATTTAAGACCTGTTACTATGAAGTTACTTGAAGAAAATGTTTGGGGAAAAACTCCAAGACACTGGTGTAGTGATGACTTCTTGGACAAGACCCCCCCAAAGCACAAGCAACAAGAGCAAAATTAGATAGGATTATTTCAAACTCAGAAGCCTGGGTTCAACAAAGGACATGATCAATAGAGTGAAGAGATATCCAACAGAATGGGAAAAAATATCTGGAAGCTATATAACCAACCAAAGGATTAGTATCCAGAATATGCCAGCAACTTAAAAACTCAACACCATAAAACAACCACTCCAGTTCAGAAATGGGCCAAGGACTTCAATAGACATCTTTCAGAAGAAGAAATACAAATTACCAACAAATATATGAAAAAATGTTGAACATCACTAGCCATCAGGGAAACACGAATCAAAACCACAATGAGCTATTACCTCACCCCTGTAAGAATGACTAAAATCCAAAACAGAGAATAACAAATGCTGGCTAGGATGTGGAGAAATGGGAACACTTACACACTGTTGAAGTTGAAGTTTGAGAGACAACAAATATGCGTATCTAAATTTATGTGTATTTCCAATAACATAATTTGTTTAATATTGGTGGAAAACAAGAAATTGGTAAAACAGGAATGCTAAGCATTAATAATATCCTGAAATATAGGGAGCAGTATTAGAAAAGTTCTTGGAAAATACATGTTATTTTAAAATGCATGGATTTTAAGTATTTTTTTGTCCCAACATAAACTTACTTTAATTCAAATGTCCATACATTTTATTGAAATGTTTATTGATTTATTTATTTGAAATAGAGAGAGAAAGAGAGAAAGAGAGAGAGAATCTACCATCCACTATTTCATTTCCCAAATGGCCTCAATAACCAAGTTTGAGCCAGGTTGAAGCCAGGGGGCTGGGAACTTCATGCTGGTCCCCCACAAGAGTGACAGGGGCCCACTACTTGGGCCTGCACTACTGTCTTCCCAGGCACATTAGCAAGGAAGTGTATCACAAGCAGGGCAGCTGTAGCTCAAACTGGCTGCTTCCATATGGGATGTCAGCATGATAAGTGGCAGCTTCACCCTCTCTGCCTCAACAATGAACAAAATTGTTATCATTATTTTTAATTTGAAAGATATATATATATATATATATATATATATATATATATATATATAGAGCTCTAATCCATAGGTTCTTTCTCCAACTGCAATAGCCAGGGATAGGAAAGGGGAAATCAGGATTTGGGAAGTTAGTCCAGGTCTCCCACATAAATGATAGGAACCCAATCACGTGTCACTGAAGTCAAGTTCAGGATCTGCATTAGCATGAAGGTGGGAGTCAGGAGCTGGCACTGGCTGTGGAACCCAGACACTTTGATGAGTGATTCAGTCATCTTAACTGGCATCTTTAGTGCAAGGCCAAATGCCTGCCACTGGAAATGATTTTTGAAACTTATCTTATTTTAATTTCTAACCCCTTAATTACTTTCTACTTTATTTCTCTCAGTTAAATGACAGAAATGGTTCACTCTTATGCTCACTTCATCAGTGCTTTTAAATTTTTATCATAAAGTATCATATGCCATTCTTAGCTTTACAATATGACTTGTTAATAATTATTTTAATGTAATGTTTTTATGGTTTTCATGGTTTACTAGTGGGTATGCCTGAGCAATGGAAGAAAATAAATTTATTTATGAAAGCATTTCTATATTTAGGGATTTTTTTTTGTAATTACATTTAGCTGTTTATAAAACGGTCCATATGTTGACATTTTTAATAAAAACATCATTGTCTACCAATTCTGTTAAATTCTTTCTTTTTTTTAATTTAGGAGAGCATCACTGTAGTGGTCATATCTACATGAGCAAAACAGTTTGGTAGGCCTGAAATAGAATAGAATTGCCATGACTGTGGAATTTCAGGTGACTATACAGCTTCTTTTTTAATTTTAGTTTTATTTATTTGAAAGGCATACTTAACAGAAAGGCAGAAACAGAGAGAGATAGAGGTCTTCCATCCAATGGTTCACTCCCTGGATGACTGCAATGGCCAGTCTGCAACAATCTGAAGCCAGGAGCCAGGCGCTACAGACTGAGGTCTCACTTATATTTGTGATACTGATAGAGAAATCCATTGGAAGTTTTCCTCAAGAAACAGGGTTTGTCCTGGCATTGTGCCTTTCGTTCTCATTCCCTAGACATAACTTTGCTGAAATCATGAAGAAAAATGCCGCAGTTGTTCTTATCCCCAACAGAAAAATAATTTATTGTCTCTGTTTGAAATTAAACTACAAATGGCTTTTTTTTTTCAAGGATACAGAAGAAAATAATTAGCAATGATGTTCTAGTTTCCAAATCCACATTTCACTTGCATTAAATAAGACTTATTCTGAGCATCTTATTTTTAATGTTAACATTTATTAGCACGTACAATACGAGTTGACTTGATTATTTGAAGTCCTCAACTTCAACCATTCACTAATAAATAGATTTTTTTTCCTAATCATTCCAAATTCTCATTTTACACAATGTCCTAGAAAATTCCTACATACTTCCTAGAATGTATTTTATCATTCTTATTGGAACAAGTGCCAACAGATCACATAAATCAAACAAGGAGCTATTAGTAATTCCTATTTTGCTCCAAAGATAATTATGAAATTTATAGTATGTCACCTCTGCAGTAGAAAGCCATAATTTTTTAGCTGTGCTTTGTAACCTGATTAGCGGTCTTTTCTGGATGCTAAGCACAAGGATATCTCATCATTTCACTTGAAAGTAGGGGAATTTACCAGAATTTTTCCTTTATTTATACTACTATGTTTAGGAAAGTCTCCTTTGAATGTTGCCCAATCAGTCCTTCTTAAAGGGACAGAATAATGAGAATTCTTAAAATTAATAAACATATATGCTATTGTCAGGTCATCAAATTAAAGAAGTTGCAAAAAACTAAGAAGCATTTATTTCTTTTTCTGTCTATAATAATGACAGTGAGCTTGTATTTTCCAGGAATCACACATAAATAATTTAATAAATTATCTGTCAATCATCCTTCATATTATACAAAAGGAAACAAGGACTTCAAATTTAAGTGACTTGCCCAAATCAATATATTTAATAAAAAAGAGAGGACAAGACACAAAATCAAGTCCTTCTTTTATTAACACCCATATTGTTTACAATCTACCCTACTGGCTGTCTCATTAAAGGTAAATTAGATAAGAGATAACTAGACAGGAGGTCTTTACTTCTTAGAATATATTTATAGCCTGTGCTATGGCACAGCAGGTTAACTCCCTGGCCTGAAGCACCGGTATCCCATGTGGTTGCTAGTTCAAGACCAGGCTGCTCCACTTCTGATCCAGTTCTCTGCTGTGGCCTACGAAAGCAGTAAGAAGATGGCCCAAGACCTTGGGCCCCTGCACCCACGTGGGAGACCTGGAGGAAGTTCCTGGCTCCTGGCCTCGGATCGGAACAGTTCCAGCCGTTGTGGCCAAATGGGGGTGAACCATCAGATGGAAGACCTCTCTTTGTCTCTGCCTCTCCTCTCTCTGTAACTCTGACTTTGAAATAAAATAAATAAATCTTTAAAAAAATACATTTATAGTGATTTTATGCATGTGGTAAAATCAGATGTATTTGTTGTCATATTTATGAACAAGCAAATTTGTTTATTATATTCTTCAGAAATATTGGCATTTTCCTCACTGAACTTTTTGGTTCTTATATTTATTGTGTGACTTCATTTAGATTGGGAACTATTTTATTTTAACTTGCAGTTGCAGTCCTAATATCTGGATCAGAGATTAAAAATTAAAAAAATATTCAACTTTCTATTTTAATTTTAGTTAGTTTACCAAATTCATTATGTTTCATAGATGCAATTCTAAGAACAAAATGATATTCTTTTCCTTTCTTCCTCTCACACTCCTTTCTTCTCCCCTTTTTTTAGTTTTTGAGATAATATTTAAAATTTTATTACACTAAAAAGGCTTTACACTTTACCAAATAAGAAGTTTAACAAGGAAAAAGCAAAAATACCCTAGTTTAGTGGGAATATAGATAATGGCTATAAACAATAATTGAATGGAAAAATGAGCATTTCACCCATAGACAGTAAATTTTAGAGCAATCACAGATCATTAAAACTATAATAGTATAACATTCTTAAACATTGGTTTCACAAAGGTATGGAACAAAGTTTTGCAAACCATATTAGCAACAATACTTATACACACAGACATTTCTTACTTCTTTTAAATTTTAGCTCCCACATATAAGGAAAAATGCAGTATTTGTCTTTCTGGAACCTGCTTATTTCAACATTATGTCCTCCAGTTGCATCCATTTTGTTGCAAATGGCAGAATTTCATTCTTTTTTTTTCTTAACACCTGAATAATACTCCATTGGTATATATACCACATATTCTTTATCCATTCATCTTATGATGGACACCTTGGTTGATTCCAAATTTTGATTATTATGAACAGTGCTGCTGCAAACATGGTGATACATTGCATTCAAGCCTTTAGGTTATATACCCAGTAGTGGAACTGCAGAATCATATGGCAAATCTATTTCACATGGATTTTTTTCCAGTGACTTCAATTGTATTCAGTAATTAGATGACTCTGTAAGCAGATGAAGCCATGAATGTACTACAGGGTCCAACAGGAGAAAGTATGGTTAATCAAGGTTACTAAGAGCAGAAAGTAATTCAAATCAATTGCTAATTTTAAAAAAAAGTTAAAGATTTTAAGAAGCTATTACTGAAGTTGCTTTATTGTTCTATCTTGTATGTTATGTTATATAGCTATACATATTATATGTCTACATGGGAAAATTTATTAAGAACTCTGTTTTAATTGGCCTATAGATGAAAAAATTTCTCATATTTAAAGCCACCTTTGGTTCATGTGACTGAGATGAAGCTCTGTATCAGATGTTTTAAATTTGCTGGAAGAAAGAAACTAAAAATCTGTTTTTACATGTCTGTGCATGAGTTAGCTGGTCAAAAAAGTTACACCATATTAGATATTTAAGAGGTTTTTTTCAAATACATGTATTCTTGTCATAAAATTTATAGAAGGCATTGAACCTTCTGGCAAATGTATTAATAAATTGTTATTTGACAGTTAAAACTGCTTATTATGTTCTCATTTTGATATTCTTATTGTCAGTAAGCTATCTGGGAACTTTGCCTTGTTTCCTCATTTCTCTGCAAGAGGGGAAACTGACTCTCTACTGATGGACTCCCCAAGATGTACAGTTTGATTTTTAGAACTTATGAAAGGGATGCCTAATATTTGTCTATAGTAATAGCATAGCCAAAATGAGGGCTTAAATTATGATTTCACAGCTATATTTATTTCACCATGGGCACAGTAAGCAGGCAAAGCCTCCCTTTTGGAACAAACAAAGGGAGGGAAAGCTTTAAAGTGAGGACATTGCTTTCCTTATGTGCATTGTCTACCTCACAGAAAAACTACTAGCAGAACATGCCTGTGACTATAGACTTCTAGTTTAGACCACCAAAGATTAGAGATGGAACTTGAGCACCCCCTTGACTGGCATATTAAAGGTTTCCTCTGGTCTGCTTTAACAAAAACCAGGAGGAAGAGAAAGCTAGGCATCAACAGCCATGTAAAGATAGGTGGAAGTCCAATTAGTGGCTGCTTTACACAGTGATCTGCCATAGGAGACCCAACAGGCCAGTCCACTGCAGTGACTTTCAATGTGAAAAGTCAGGGCTTCAGCAGAAGTCAGCGTATGAAGAGCTCTGCCAGCCAAGAGTTGGGTCACTAGAAATGGAACTGCCCTGGAGCTGAAGGACTTCAGGTCAGAACCACAGTACTTGTTGGCTCTAAAGCGAAAAGCCCTTCACTCAGCCCAGATTCCAAAGTAACCACCACAGCTAAAGGGGTAGCCAAGTAGGGTCAGTAACATTGCAGACAAAACTATAAATCTCCTGTTAGAGGTGCAACCTGCTTTTACCTGGCCAGCCCTCCTCCCAGGCCAGCAAGATAATGGAAGTCAATAGTTGCCTTCCCCAAGGAGGCTCACACCTCCCTTAGGACGTGCCTCATGTGGGGAGATAGATAGGTCTGTACCCTATGAAGAGATAAATAGGTCTAGGACTCATGACTGGCAAGGCCTGATTATTATCAGGCTCCTTCTGTCAGTTTATATTTGCTTCTCAATCTGGAAAATTATTCATGGCTCAGACAGCACCTTTCTTAAGTCCTCCAATAATGACTCTGTCCTTTGTTCTAGACCCTGTCTAGCCCACTTGGGGCCTTATTTTTTGTAATCATACCCTCTACTCTTACATCAATGGCTCTACTACAGACACATGTATATTGATTAGCCTCTCCTCCGTTTAATGTTGTATGATTGCTTAGAATTTTTCTACAGACAAACCCCTCTACTTATAAGAGATGAGCAGCCTTTCTCCCAGTCTTGGTTGAATCAGCTTCCCTTCCTCTCTCTCTCCTCATTAGTGATCTCAGGAACAGCTTTGGGCCACAACGTCATTTTGACCAACCAACTCCAAAACAACTCCATAAGTTACAAGAAGATGTCACTAGATCCATTGAAACCTCAGATGATGCCATCTGAGGTCTCCAAAGCCATATTACCTCACTAATAGGCATGATACTATGGAACAGATGAACCCTAACAGTGTTGTTATTATGTTAACTAATCAGGCTAACTAAAATCACATCCATCAAACAGTCTTCACTAGAGTCCAGAGGCCTCCCTCATTTCCTTTCCTCTATGAAATCATCTCATTACTTGGTTAATGCCACTCTTAGGACAATTAGTTGCTATTCTCACCCTGGCCTTTACACTATCTTGTCTGTTTAAGTGTTTACAGGAGGTGATCAACTAAAGCCTTCACCAACCAGGCAGTCAACCAATTACTGCTACAGGGATATATTCGGCTCCCCACCCAGGAGATTGTTGCTTGAGACATCACCTTATGTCAGTGGAGAGGAACTCGTCACCTCATGTCAGCAGGAAGTAGCTCTAAAGACAGATCATCATCCCACAACCCCTTCTGTACTTCTGGGATGATGTAATCCCATACAATGGCTGCTTTACAAAACACAAAATTGGGGAATGTTTGTTAGTAAAATGATACTGTCTTATCTGTGGTACCATCTATGCCCCAGACCCCATCTTTGGCTCTAGTCCCCATTGCCAGTGCTATAAGCCAGGTGACCAGATGGCCCAACCACTGATGTCAGCTCCACTACACCCGAATGGAATTTGTTGCTCCTATTTCTCTGTCCCTGCAAAGGTATAATAGGACCTGCTTAAAACACAATTGTCCTCTTGATTCCTCTCTCTCTTACTCTCTCGTTCTCTCCTCCCATGGCCAGTTGGGTTTCCCCCGCCCAACAATAAAGCTTTCCCTTAACTCTGGTGTTTGCTATGTTTTAAGGTGGCCTTACAGTACAGAATATGAGAAGGTAGCAGTGCTACAAAAATGTAGATATAGCCAAAGATAAGTTTGTGGCTTAGCATTAACCTTGTGGAGAAAAAGCAATTTGATCCAAGAGCTATATTTCAACAAAGATGAAATGAGAAGTTAAACACTGAATTGAGCACCATGAAGGACACTACTGACCTCAATATGCACATTTTCAGTAGATTGTGAATGGCAAAAACTATCAAATTTAAAAGAGTGTGTGGTGGAATGAGGAAGCCATGCCAATATGGCCACTGACAACAGAGCCTGCTTGGCAACAGGCTGTGATTGGAAGGCTTCAGAAACTGCCTGGCAACAGTGTGTGATTGGTTAGGGCATAGACTGCCCCTTGACCAGATTGGCTGCCTTGGCTATATAAGCTGCTGTACCAACTGAAATAAACAAGTCTGTGGGTTGCTCGCCTCTGGCCTGCTTTTACCCAACTCCCGGGGTCTATATGGTGACTCCGCATCACTTGCCCCCACCATGCTCCTCCTCTCAGAACGAATCCACCTCAACAAGAGTGTGGTTTCAGTTTTGGTTAAGATTGAGTACACAGTCTAATGTGTTGGTCACACTGAATGCAACTATAAAACTTGGAAATAAAGTATGGAGCAGCCATTTGAGAACATTCCAAAGCAAACTAGTAAGAAGATTGAGGGAGAAGGTCAGATAAGAATTTGTCTTTTTAGGGTCAGTTACTTTACTCCTTCACTACTTGCCCTCCACCCCTCCCTACCTTCCAACCCCCACCCACTAGGCTAGACTCCATGCAGCCTAAAATTTGCAAGTGAGTGTCAACTTGGGCAGACAAAGTTCCAGAGAATGCCTTCTACTTCTGATTTTTCAAGGAGTGAATAGTGGTCCCTTGCCCTCAGAAACAGTAGGAAACCCCCCATTTCCTTCTTTTCTCCATTTCTCATTTATTTGTACCCAACATATTCTTCTGTAGCAGCACCAGCCATGACAATTCAGTCCCACATGAAATAAAATCTCAAGGGAAAGAAATCTCTCAGATCACAGCAGCTGTGCTATCAAAGGTGTAAAGCAAACTCCCTTTTAAAAATTCTCTCTTACTCAAGAAAGGGGCAGCATTTTTGTTTTATTCAGATATTCAGCTGAATAGAGGAGACAAGTTATATTTTCAAATACATAAATGGTGACAAACTCAATTAAATATATTTTACACTGAAATGTAAAACTAACACTAAAACGATAATTTACAAATGTCTATATATTTTAGATATCTTATAGAGAAACAAAGTACACATAGAAAGGAAAAATTGCAATGGTTTTGGATTCCTTATTGGCATCACTGTGTACTAGAAGATTATAAATTATTCCTTTAATTGAGAATTATTTTCAAGACAAACCAACAAATTCATAGGCTTGAGAACATTATTAGAGAACTTTCAGGAATACAAGATCATGTAAAATTTATTTCTCACACATTCTTTCTTAGAGTTACATTTAAAAATACATTATAGATGGGGCTGCGCCGTGGCTCACTTGGTTAATCCTCTGCCTGTGGCACCAGCATCCCATATGGGCACCTGGTTCTAGTCCCAGTTGCTTCTCTTCCAGTCCAGCTCTCGGCTGTGGCCTGGGAGGGCAGTGGAGCATGGCCCAAGTGCATGGGCCCCTGCACCCGCATGGGAGACCAGGAAGAAGGACCTGACTCCTGGCTTCAGATCGGTGTAGTGCCGGCTGTAGTGGACATTTGGAAGTGAAACAAAAGAAGGAAGACCTTCCTCTCTGTCTCTCTCTCTCTCACTGTCTATAACTGTATCTGTCAAATAAATTTTAAAAAGAAAATACATTATAGGAAAACAAGGAATAGAACTGAAAAAGAGGACAATATGACATCCAGTACACAAGTGCTGCAACCTAGGAAAACATTCATGAGAAAGCACAATATGGCAGCTATCTGGCTCTTTAGAGAGCTTCTAACTCAGACTTTAGTAAGGAAGCAGCAAATTCTAGAACTAGAATGGTATAAGAAGAATAAAACAGAGAAAATGAAGAGACAGGGACAATGGGAGTAATTAATAAATCAAAGGTGAAAGCATACAGCTATTATCCTGAAGGAATAAATAGCCTTGGTTACTCTGAGCCTGAATAAACTTCCAAAGACATTAGGGACAGGATCTGTGATGTTTTTCTCTCCAAAAAGAAATAGAGTGACACAGACTGACTTCAAGGAATTGAAGAAAGGAGGGAAAAAATGACAGATGGACTATTGCCCTTAACTTGTAGCTAACTATCTAAAAAATAGTAATAAAGTTAGACAAAACTTTGCCAAGTCTGTATAAATCACCATTCATTCTCTTTTATCTACTCTCAAGGGATCAACACATTGCTGCTCAGTAGCCAGAATCTGAGAACTTCAAGGAGTGGCCAAAGGATAAAAAGGCAAACTGTAACAAGTCCTCAGGCCAAAGCAGAAATGAGATAGGACAAGTGGCAAAGAAAAACCAAAAATACTATAAAAGTATGGCATTTAGCTATTACATAGGTCCAAAAGGTTACCAAAACTGAACATAAACAGTGTAAGCCCTATTTGAGATTTTATCAAGGGGCACAAAACAATTTAACTTAGAATGACACTAATAAAAGAATCAAATTCCTTGAAAATTCCAACCTATCAAGTCTAGACTTTTAAATAAAATTTGCACATAGACTTTAAAAGATAATATATTCATTTTCACCAGATAAATAGACCAAATAAAGTATATAAGTATATAGAAATGTAACTATTCTTGGGAATTCGTTCTTGCAACTATGGCAGCTAAAAAATCCCAAGAGTCACAAAGTGGGCAAAGTGTAGTTCCAGGGAAGCTGATGATATAGTTGTAGTTTGAAGCCTGGAAGAGCTAGCTCAGATATTCTGACTCTATTGGTTTAAACAAGAGTCTCAACCAAAAACATCCTCGTAGAAACACTGTATCCCCACCAACTCAACATATAAAATTAAAAATTGATGCCAGGGTTGTGGTGCACAAGGTTAAGCTGCAGCCTGCCACTTGGCATCTCTTACAAGTGACAGCTTAAGTACAGGCTGTTCTTCTGATCCAGCTCCCTGTTAATGCACCTGGAAAATCAAGGACAGTGTATTCAACAAATGGTGCTGGGAAAACTGGATCTCCGCATGCAGAAGTGTGACCCCTACCTTACATCTCACACAAAAAATCACTCAAAATGGATCCAAGACCTAAATCTACAAACTGTTACCCATGAAATCATTAGAAAACATTGTGGAACTCCTGAGAGACATTAGTATAGGCAAAGAGTTCTTGGAAAAGACCCCAGAAACACAGGCTATCAAAGCCAAATTTGGCAAATGGGATTCCAGCAAATTGAGAAGCTTCTGCACTGCAAATGAAACAGTCAGCAAGTGAAGAGGCAGCTGACAGAATGGAAGAAATTATTTGTGAACTATGCAACTGATAAAAAAGTTAATGACCAAAGTATATAAAGAGCTCAATAAGCTCAAAAACAAAACAAACATCCCAGTTAAGAAATGGGCAAAGGACATAAACAGGCATTTTTCAAAAGAGGAAATTCAAATGGCCAACAGACACATGAAAAAATGTTCAGGATCACTAGCCATCAGGGAAATGCAAATCAAAACTTCAGTGAGGTTTTACCGCACCCCAGTTAAAATGGCTTTCATACAGAAATCAACAACAAATGCTGGCAGGGATGTGGTGGAAAGGTACCCTAATCCACTGTTGGTGGGAATATAAACTGATACAGCCACTGTGATAGATAGTATGGAGATACCTCAGAAATCTGAATATAGACCTACCTTATGACCCAGCCATTCCACTCCTAGGAATTTACCAAAGGGAAATGGAATCAGCATATGAAAGAGTTATCTGTACCCCCACGTTTATTGCAGCTCAATTCACAATAGCTAAGATATGGAAGCAACCCAAATGCCAGTCAACTGAAGACTGGATGAAGAAATTATGGGATATGTGCACCATGGAATTCTACATAGTGGTTAAAAAAAATGAAATCCTGTCATTCGCAATGCAATGGATGAAGCTGGAAAACATCATACTTGGTGAAATAAGCCAGTCCCAAAAAAACAAATACCGTATGTTCTCCCTGATCTATGGTAACTAATAAAGCTCCTGAAATGTAAACTAAAGAACTGAAATTGACACTTTGATATGTGATGAACTTGAACAGTCCTTATCTCCACTGTTGAGGAAGGTTTTTTTTATACTATATGTTGAATTATTTGAAGTAGGCAGGCATACAGGCTAAAATTGATTAGATTTGTGAACTTGAAGACCATGCCTTTGCCACACCCCTGTGTGACCTCATGCCCCTACCTGATACCTTCACCATGTGCCTGTGTGACCTCATCCCCCTACCTGGCTACACCTGGGTGCCCACCAGCCAATCAGGTTAATTAACCACTCCCTATTGGAAGTAGGTTAAAAGCCTGGGACACAGTGTGTCTGGCCCTTCACTTCTTCCCTGGCCTCTTGCCAGGAGGGGGCTTGCTGTAGCCCTGCGCCTCCAGGGCGCATGGCCTTTGGGCCATGTGCTCTAGGCTTCCTGGCCTAGATACTCATCCACGTGGCTGGTTCCTGGTGCTCCATATGAATCCCTATTCACCTCTCTCTTAAATAAAGCTCTCACTCTCCTATGCATCTTTCTCACTAAATAAAAGCTTAAAATGTACCATGCTGCCTCATTTGTCTGTGTCGCTATTTAGAATTCTTCTCTAAATATTAGGCAAGAACACTCTTGGGCTTATTAATATTGGGGATTTATTAATAACCTCATGGTGAAATCGTATGGCAACCCAAATTCTGGTAGCACATGTGGCATCCCAGATAGCACTTCTGGGGAACTTTAAAGGGCCACATTTTAGTGTAAATTTTAGGGGGTCTTGTCCAATTTCATCTTTACTTAATATAGAGCTAATCTTATAGGTGTAAAGTTAATTGAAAATATATCTTTGTAAAAAATAAAAATGGGGATAAGAGAGGGAGAAGGAAGGAGGTAAGAGTGTGGGTGGGAGGGCAGGTATGATGGGAAGGTTCACTATGTTTCTAAAGCTGTGTTTATGACATACATGAAGCTTATATATCTTAAATAAAAGGTTTCTGGGGGAAAAGTTCTCCAAACAAAACTTGCAGCCCTTAGGAATCACTCGACCCTCTAGTCCCACCCCTCAACCCATGAACCCATGACAGCTATTAGTGTACCTTCAGCCTCTATTAACTTGCCTATTCTGAATATTTACTGTAAATGGAGTCATATTCTATGCAGTCTTGTGTCTGGCATCTTGCACCTACCATTGATATGGTAAGTTTTGAAGGTGCTTTGTCCCTTGAGTATTCATGTATTGGAGGTTTGGTTCTCAGTGTGTGGTGAGGGGGTGGTGGGATCTTTGCCTAGTGACAGTCATTTGGAATGTGCCTTCAACAGGGATGAACGTAATTATTGTTGGACCCCAATTAATCCCATCATTCTTTGGCTGTTTTGTGGTGTGATCTGTGACACTTACATGTATTCTTGTTATTTTAGTGCCATCTGCTTTGAGGTTATGTATCATCTGTACCACAGTTGCACTTTCAGTCTCCAGAACTCTGGACTAAAAAAAAATCTCTTTATAAGTGTCCAACATCAGATATTTCATTACAGTACTGAAAAATGTACCAATAAATATAATGTTTTCAATGGTTACTTACATTATAAAATGAATGAGTCCCTTACTTCTGTTTTGACTGAACAATATTCCATTTTATGAATTCACAAAATTTTGATCATTCATTATTTGAGATACATTTGAGTTGTTTCTAATATTTGGTTTATATCACTAGTACTACTATGAACATTTATATGCACATTTTTGCATGGTCAATTTTTATTTTATTTTATTTTTTAATTTTTTTAAAACTTTTATTTAATGCATATAAATTTCCAAAGTACAGCTTATGGATTACAATGATGTTCCCCCCCATAACTTCCATCCCACCCACAACCCTCCCCTTTCCCGCACCCTCTCCCCTTCCATTCACATCAAGATTCATTTTCAATTCTCTTTATATACAGAAGATCAGTTTAGTTTATATTAAGTAAAGATTTCAACAGTTTGCACCCACATAGAAACACAAAGTGAAAAATACTGTTGGAGTAATAGTTACAGCATTAGATCACAATGTACAGCACATTTAGGACAGAGATCCTACATGAGGAGTAAGTGCACAGTGACTCCTGTTGTTGACTTAACAAATTGACACTCTTGTTTATGGCATCAGTAGTCATCCTAGGCTCTTATCATGAGTTGCCAAAGCTATGGAAGCCTTTTGAGTTCACCGACTCTGATCCCATTTAGACAAGGTCATAGTCAAAGTGGAAGTTCTCGCCTCCCTTCAGAGAAAGGTACCTCCTTCTTTGATAACCTGTTCTTTCCACTGGGATCTCACTCACAGAGATCTTTCATTTAGGTCATTTTTTTTTTTTTTTGCCAGACTGTCTTGGCTTTCCATGCCAAAAATACTCTCATGGGCTCTTCAGCCAGATCCGAATGCCTTAAGAGCTGATTCTGAGGCCAGAGTGCTGTTTAGGACATCTGCCATTCTGAGTCTGCTGTGTATCCCGCTTCCCATGTTGGATCATTCTCTCCCTTTTTTGTTCTATCGGGTAGTATTTTCAGACACTAGTCTTGCTTATGTGATCCCTTTGATTCTTAGTCCTATCATTATGATCAATTGTGAACAGAAATTGATCAAATGGAGTAGTGAGATGGCATTGGTACATGCCACCTTGATGGGATTGAATTGGAATCCCCTGGTATGTTTCTAACTCTACCGTTTGAGGCAAGTCAGCTTGAGCATGTCCCAGATTGTACATCTCTTCCCTCTCTTATTCCCACTCTTATATTTAACAGGGATCACTTTTCAGTTAAGTTTCAACACTTAAGAATAACTGTGTATTATTTACAGAATTAAACCAATAGTATTAAGTAAAACAGACAAAAAAATACTAAGAGCGATAATGTATTAAGTTAAGAATTATTTATTTATTCAAACATCAGAATTACAGAAAGAGAGGGAGAAACATGCACATAGAAAGAGAGGCGGACAGACAGACAGAGACAGAGAGATATCTTTCATCTGCTGTTTCACACCCCAAATGGCCAAGAGCTTCATTTGGATCTCCCATATGAGTACAGAAGCCCAAGTACTAGCTATCTTCTGCTTAGCCCAGGCCATTAGCTGGAAGCTGGATCAGAAGTGGAGCAGCTGGGACATGAACCACAAGTGTCACAACAGCTGCCTCATTCATGTGTTTTCAATTCTCCAATGAGTCTACTGAAGCATGAAATTGCCAATTTTCAAGGTAACTCTGTTTACCATTTGTGATACAAACACTTTTCCAAAGAGACTGCTTCATTTTAATATTTCCATTCATAATTTGTGATAGTCTGCCTTCTTCACATCTTTGGCAATACTTTAGTGTTCATCTCTGTGATTATGGTCACCCTTGTGGGTATTCTTCACTTGTTTTTGCATGTACTTTAACAACATGAGTGCAGCTGGTATAGGATACATAATAAATATATTTTGATTGATTGTATGGATATGTGATTTTAATAAATAGCTGCTCTTAATGTCTATATAACCATATGGGATTTATATTTTTGTGTGAATTTCATTAGCTACAACATATTTTTTCTCCTCTATTTACAATCTTGCATTGAAATCATTTGGTCTATTGGAAATATCTTTCTATAAATATAAGAATGATTTAAAATTTATTGTTTCATTTATTCACAATCACATATCATGGTTTTACAAAGGTTAATGAGAATCATTTTAATCAGTACTAATTTTGCCTTCTTGTATTTCATTTTTTCCCTCCATGTTTGACTTCAGCCACTATTTCCTGTTTTCTCTCAAATCACAGGCTTTTCAACATGACATAAAAGAAAACCAAAAACAGACAAAAAGTCACTTTGAAAGAGAGTGAAATTTCCCCCACCTTCTTTTTATGGGCCTCATAAAACATTAATTATGGATATTTCATAGCTAAAAATTAGCTCCTTAATTCTCATTGTAGAAATTAAAACACAGAAATGCTTCAAAGAGAGGTATAAATGCTGATTTTCCATTTTATTTGGTACCTACTAAATGGAATGCACTGTGTATATATTGTTTCTAAATTTTCCATTGATTGTTATGAATGATTTTTCATGATTCAGAGATAAAGAACTGTAACTCGGAACGCTTCTTAAGTAACTCATCTAAAATCACTCCTTAGAAACTAACAGAGCACAGATTTAAACTCAGACCTGTACAGAAATTGTCTTAATTTATTTTATTCTCATTTGGGTAAAATCATTTCTCAATATTTTTCTCCTTTACATTTTGAAATGACATGCCAGAAATGAAAATGGTGGAAACTTTAATTTTATTTAATGTTTTACTGTGTCATCTTACCCATGATTTCCCAATCATAGTGTCTTTTCTATACAGAAGTTGAGAGAGATAAAGGCATTTCTTCATGATGTCAAAAAATAAGGGAGAGTGTAAACTGAGCAAAAACTACTGAACACCTAGTATGTATACTTCATATGCATTCTTTTATCTGTATCCCAAGGAAATTATAAGGTATATATTCCAAGTTATTGCTAGGGAAACAGTAATACTGTCTTTATTTGTATTACAAAATTCTAAATTCTAAATACCAATAGAAACCAAATTGAGGCTAACTCATGTACAACACCAGAATGGAATAGAACCACTATTTTCTTTTGCTTCTGGTTCAGTTCCAGTGCTTTTAGGTCTTGATCTTATTTATAAGAATATGATTGTATTAGTGATTTTGGCCCCCAACTGTGAAATGCAATAATTTGAATTATCAAACAGACTTGCATTATGGATTGTTTTCTACAGTGTATTTGATGACTACAGAAACAATTAGCTTTTAATAGTAAAGTGTAAATATAAAAATAACTGATGATTTTCCTAAATATCCTTCCCTGCTGATGTACTAACTGGCATTATAGCTAGGGACACAGTATCTATGTATTATTTTCATCCAATTGCTTGTATTTTATTAATGCCCTTGTATTATGCCAGATATTTTTAGTCTTTTAGACAGCTCTGCCGTATTTATCTAAAAGTAATCACTTATCTATCTATAATATTTAGATGACTTATAAAAACCTTGTTATCTCCATAACCCAAAGAATTTTTGCATTTGTTACACAAAACATTTAAATAATTGCATCATTTCTAGTATATTCCAAATCAAACCATACTGTAAACCCTTACCATATGCCTGTTTTCACAGGGCAAAGTTTTTAGTTAACTTTTTTTAAAAAACATCTGTGTTTGTTTATTGGAAGTATAAATATTTAAAGAGAGGGGAAGAAACCTCAAACTATAAGTGAAATCAGCTTTCTCAGCCCCCCATTGCTTGAAATAAACTTCATGGAACTTTTTAGTGTGAACATGTAAGATCACTGGGCTGGAGTCAACAAAAGAATGAGTAATCTTTTGAGTGTGTTGTTTATTTCAAAAGTTAATGAAGAAGTGGTTCTCCTCAGAAAGAAATTATATTAAGGTTTTATTGGGTAACTAATGTTCTATAGTCCAGGCTGTTAGCTTTAAACTCTGCCCCAGTATTGTTAACCACAGTCTCTAGTAATAAGCTTAATACAGTTAAATAAACACATAAATCATAAAAATCTATTACAAAAGAACATAACTGAAAGAAACCTCTGCTCAATGTGTTGTAAGCAAGTATTTAAACAAAATCATTTGGTACCAAACCATCACTTAATTTCCTATTGATATTTACACTGATTTTCTGATCCTATGATTATCATTTAATCATGTTATTTAGTAAATCATATCACAATGTCGATGGGAATTTCAATAAATCTTGCTTTTTAAGAGTGTTGGCTTTTATGACTTTAACAAACAATTGTGTTTTAACTAGCTAGAAGATAACATAGAAAAATCCATTGATTCCTCTGTGATAAGTCCATGTATGATTGATGTGTGTGTGTGCGTGTGTGTGTGTGTGTGTCTGTGTATGTGTGGTGTCACGTACAGGTCAGCTGGAATGACTGAATGTGAAAATCAGCCTTCTTGATATACATCTTCCTTACCTTAATTCAGCTCAAACCACAATCTTCAGAAGCTGAAATAGTCTTAAACCAGAATTTTGAATTTCACACTGTATATATTCATGTTGACGAACATCATAAGTGTTTACAAACCTGCAAAGTAAAATCAACTGTGGCTAACATAGGAAAGATAAGAAATAATTCTTGTAGGCGGCAAGGCTAGAATAGCATTTTTGACCTTTGGTATTCAAAGACTGCTCCACCTTATAGTTTTTCAATGTACTTATTATAATGTTGCATCTGATGCTTATATACATGTACCTTAAGGTGGTAACTGAACTTCATTATTTTACTTTTCAGGACAATGAAGCCTAAAATTTTCAATATTTGCCTCTGCACAGTCATGAAGGAGGGCAGTACCTAAATTGTCCACATCATGAATCTACGTATTTGTTCTTTTCACCATCAAAAAGTGTTTTTGGTGTAACAGTTACATGCAAGAAATATGAAAGTATTTGTGATGAAGAAGACATGAGAAAATTAATAGTACTAACTGAAGTTGCTCAAGGTTACATGCAGATTTCTGTACACAAAATAGCAACCTAAAATTTTCAGAAGTATACTGTATTGGTTGGTATCAAGTCTGTTTTTCATCGCTGAATAACTTGGGTGAGTTACTCCTGTTGTCTGAACCTCAACTTTAACTTTTGTAGAATAAAGTATTTACAAGAGTTAATCCCTAGATTCCTCTCCAGATCTAGTGGCTATGATATAGGTTCTAACTATGTGTTGGTGGATCTGTTTTTGTTGGGATCTTCTTCTGTCAAAGTGAGTTTAGTTCATGTAAGGCAGGTATCTGCCAGAGTTGACTGTGAGCCACAGTTGAGTCTGTTTATTTCACATATAATTAATGCTGCATCTGTGATTCACCTCAGACCCATGACCAGGATCTATTTGATCACTAACTGACCAACCTTAGATCAACTGGGCATTTGCAAAGATATTGCCATGCCATTAGTCCTGGAGAAATTCAAAGATCTAGATGTCCAAAGAGAAAAATTAATCACCATTGATTGAAGTATATTTGTGACACACTATGCAAATGTAACTGAATATGTGTTCATGGAAACTTTATGTATCTATTCACTTACCTTTCTATTTGCCTATCTATTTTCTATGTATTCATCTATGTATCTTGTATCTATATACATGTAAGCTATACATAGATACATATATATACATAATATATGTGCATATGTGTACATCCTCTCTCTCTCTCTCTCTCTCACCTATCTTTCATGGTGTCAGTCACAGGTTATAAATTAAAAGCTATAAGAAGACTCTAATCTCTGTATAAGGCACCTAGGTGATATATTACCCAGGGGAATAGGATACATTGAGTTTTGCCTTCTGATAAAGTTCTCCTTAATATTGGTATTCATCATTTCAGCATGAAGGCCACAAGGAAAAACAAGCATGTTTGCTGAAATACATCTCAGATATTCAAAGTAAGATTAGACTCAGAAACTAATTGTGTTATAATTCAAACTCTGCCACTGAGTAGCTATTTAAACATAGTCAAATTATGTAGCATCTCTGTGCCTTCCAAAAATTGGCCATTAAACAGTCAAGTGATATTGAGATCTTTACTTAAGATATTTTGGTGATGCCTAAATAACATGATTAATAAGCTCAGAAAATGCTTAATGAGAGAATGCTTAATGCTCAGAGAATGTAAGCATGACAATGCCCTCAGCAAATAATGTAGTGTATTTTCTTCTTTTACTTAGGGATGGAAAGTGTTTTCTCCTCCAGCAATTTGTATTACGCTTTGGAGTGAAAACTGAATATAAACTAGTACTTTGTATATTACTACTCTAACAACAACAAAAATGGTAATATTTCTATCAGCATATATTTGGATGTACCAGTAAGAACTGATTGCCACAAAACAGAAAACAAAAACAAAAACAAACTAAACTCCTGCAAACCATTTGTGCAATTGTTAATTATAGAGAACCAAATCCAGGCTGACTTCTACATTATTAAGATAAATATAGCCATCTTGGCAGCTTCTCATTAAATCCAGGACTTTTTATTTACATAAACGTAGAAAGGGACCTCTTTTTTTGCAACAATTTTGCTCTGTTGTGGAACATTTGCTTCTTTCCATACACAATCCTAACTGCCACCAAAACTCTTTGCTAATAATTTGAGTTCCCTGCTCAGATTTAATTCTCCATTTTCCAAATCATTAAAAATAGGTCCCTTTCCTGAAGGTTTTCCAACAAAGAGAAACTCAGTTCTCTTTAATTAAATCCAGTGGCCTGAATCACAAAAGAGAAGAAGTAAACTCAGGGGATTCCAACAGGAAGGGACTGTTTAGATCAAAGGAGGCATTCATGTGGTACCAAGTGCAGAACGTGAATTAAAGCAATCCCTGGAGAAAACAAAATGTGTAGTATCCCACAACCTTCCATGCTAAATTTGGCTGCACTATTTATTGGATACACAAGTTAGCATAACTCCTAACCTAAAGCTCTACATCTACAATGATAAAATGATAATATCTACTTTTTGGATTGTTTTTAGAATTAAATATGATATGTGGAATGAGAAAAAAGGTTACCTCTGAATCATACCTATCATATGTCCACCTTCCCTTACATTCTTAAATATACATCTCAATCCATCTTTATAAAAGCCCTTGAAATATATGTTATTATTTCATTTATAAAGATGGCAATACATACAAATTAAAAAATAATTAATACATGTCCAAGATTAAGTAACTAATGATTGAAACTGAAAGTCAGGATTTAAATTCAAAGCTGCTTAATGCATGTTCATCACTTAATCCGTGATTTATTTGTGCAGTAATTCCACTGTCACTTTTATCCTAGAAGTTGCTAAAAGAAGATACAGAAAGTATCTTCAAAAAATCATGTCTCTGCCACCAAGTATAGGTACCTCACAGCAATAGCCCCTAGACAAAATGTTAATCCCATAAGACATGAATTACATTGCTGTGCAACTAAAAAAAAAAAAAAATCACTTTGGGGGCCAGCACTGTGGCGTAGCAGGTAAAGCTGCCACGTGCAGTACTGGCATCTCATATGGGCACTGGTTCCAGTCCCAGTTGCTCCTTTTCCCATTCAGCTCTCTGCTATGGCCAGGGAAAGCAGTAGAAGATGCACCTGCATGGGAGATCCAGAAGAAGCTCCTGGATCCTGGCTTCGGATCCACACAGCTCCAGCCAGTGCAGTCATCTGGGGAGTGAAGCAGCAGATGGAAGTCTTTCTCTCTCTCTCTCTAACTGCCTCTGCTTCTCTGTAACTCTGCTGTTCAAGTAAAATAAATAAATCTTAAAAAAAAACCACTTTGAAGTCAACACATAAATTTCACTCCCAGATTCCACATTGACTCAGTGTGTCATTTAGCACAAACTATTTAAATTATCTGAGTCTCAGTTTTCTCATCTGTGTACTGGGAATTCTAAAAGCCTTACCATAAATTTGTCACAAAAAATAAGTGAGAGTAATTGGATCAAAGAGGCTAAACTGATATTTCTACTTCAATTGCCACCTGAAAGCACATCACCTAGAAAAACAAGTACATATAAATATAGAAATAGTAGTGAGATAAAAAGAGTACCATCAGTTAGCCATACATTTTTAAGAAATCCTAAAAAGCAGACAACACATTGCCTTAGTTTACCAATTAATATCAACAGAAACCATGACATCCCCAAGGCCATGAGAAGATTCCTGGGCATAAGTTAAGCGAGTCATCCAAAAGAAACACAAGGGATTGTAATCAATGCTTGGGCAAAATAAATGTATCTCTGAAACAGGTACCTCAGGTTGTAGGATAGTATAATGAAAAAGCTGAAGCCTAGGAAGAAGAAGGACTATTAAGTGAAAATATTACTGCACAAATCAACCCATAAACTTATATGTAGAAGTAATTTTAAGGCATAATGAAAAATTATAGCATAGCATGTATGCTGATGATGGTTCATGACCTAGAGACAAAGTACATCTACATGATGTCATGAGAGAAAAAGTGGGTAACTCTTTATGTTGACAGACTGCTTCAAGCTTATCCTTGTCTTTTTCTTGCCTATGTTGAAGCTATTCCATAAGAATCAAGTATTTGGGTACTTTGAGTTCATTTAGTGATTACATACTTAATTAATAGATAATTTTCACAATAAATATTGTCTTCTTTATGTATACATATATTAAGTATGTATAGGCCAGATGCTGCTAGAACTAAGTGCAAATAACAATCCAATCAACAATGTTCCCACATCCACCCCCAAAAAATTCAAAAAGCCATAATTGCCAAGTATTACTTACCTCTAGTTGGCACATTCTGCAGCTTTTATGAAGGGTCAATACCAGCCTTTCAGCAAAATTTTTTAATATAAAGATTTATTTATTCACTTGAAAGGCAGAGTTACAGAAAAGGGGGGGGGGGTGAGAGCAAGAAAGAGAAAGAGAGAGATTGAGAGATCTTCCATGCACTGTTTCACTCAACAAATGGTCACAATGGCTGGACCTTGGCTAAGTCAAAGCCAAGAGTGAGGACTTTCAGGCCGGCGCCATGGCTCAACAGGCTAACCCTCTGCCTAGCGGCGCCAGCACACCGGGTTCTAGTCCTGGTCGGGGCGCCGGATTCTGTCCTGGTTGCTCCTCTTCCAGGCCAGCTCTCTGCTGTGGCCCGGGAGTGCAGTGGAGGATGGCCCAAGTGCTTGGGCCCTGCACCCCATGGGAGACCAGGATAAGCACCTGGCTTCTGCCTTCGGATCAGCACAGCGCGCTGGCCGTGGTGCGCCAGCCACAGCGCACGGGCCACGGCAGCCATTGGAGGGTGAACCAATGGCAAAGGAAGACCTTTCTCTCTGTCTCTGTCTCTCTCTCTCACTGTCCACTCTGCCCGTCAAAAATAAATTAAAAAAAAAAAAGAGTGAGGACTTTCATCCAAGTTCCACTTGGGGGACAGGGACCCAAGCACTTGGGCCATTTACCACTGCTTTCCCAGGAACATTAGCATGGAGCTGGATGAAAAGTGGGGCAGCAGGGACTTGAACAGGTGCCATGATGCCATCCCCCAGTAATGTCTTGTAGAAATATGTAGCCAATCCTGATTTGCTGATATTTATACATGTTTTATGCATATTTTCTTAGAAATTCAACAAACCAATGAAGATGACATTGATATATCTCTAAAAAAAGTAAATTCTGAAGGAAAAGTAGAAATGTTTTTCCTGCTTCTATCTGATCCATGTGTTCATTGAGGATAAATATTGAAATTTATCATGTTTTAAGGCTTACATGAATTATAAAATTAAATAGTTTGGTAGGGCACCACAAATACATTTTTAAAACATTCCTCCTATTATTGATAAAAAAACTGTTATAAAAATAGAATTAGAAACTCCCAGAATTTCTTAGAGGATGTCTACTAGTTGTCTACTGAGAAATAGTATTGATAAGAGTAGGAAAGCATAAATGCCACTGTCACTGTTTTGATTTGTTAATAAATTAGAAGCTATGGTTTAGATATTTAGATAAGTAGAAGAGATAAGCAGTATAATAGCCCAACAGAAAGAGACAAAGCTGGCTGAACTAAAGGTTAGATAATTGCATAATAATGAAATGTCTCAGGATAAATTATCAACATAATGAAAATAATAGAAATCTGCACAGTAGGCAACATGCACCCAGGGATGGTCTATCTTCAGATATTAACACACATATTCTTTCCAATTCAACAATGTTGTTTTACTATTATTCCATTTTAGTGATGAGGAAACTTTTGTGCACAATGACTACCTTACTTAAATTTCAAGTGTTCAAGAAAGGATTTTAACCCAGGCAGTCTTAGACAGCATGCTGACCTTTTCAATGCATTACCAATAGTCAGATACAAGATGTAACTATAATTTGATCCCAGTCACAATAAGAAAGGGAATCATTAAATACTTGAGAAAAAAGCTAATGGTAGAATGCGAGCCCTTGAAAATTAAGCAGGAATGAGAAAGAAACTTTTGACACAGTGATATTTATTCATTATGTACCATTTAAGGCAATAAAATTATTTTTTTGAAATTATATATTTGTTGATTTGTATCTAATTGAAAGGCAAAGTGACAGAGTGAGCGGAAGAGAGGTCTTCCATACTCTAGCTCACTCCTGAAATGCTCCTGAGAGCCAGAGCAGGGTCAGGCTGAAGTCAGCAGCTTGAAATCCTATATTGGTCTCCTACATAGGTGGCAGGGGCCACATCTTTTTGGAGCCATCATCTGTGGCTTCACTGGGGGTATGCAACAGGAAGCTAGATCAAAAGAGGAGGTACCATAAATAAAAATCCAAAATGGAATCAGTGCATTCCAAATGGCAGTTTAACCTGCTATGCCACAATGCTCACACCACACGGGAAAATTCTACAAAAAATTATTTTAATTAAATGCAGGGAATGGTATGTAGTTGGTATAGAAATAAGCAAATAGATCAGTGAAACAATAGAAAACTCAGAAACATAATTAAATACTCACATGTGATTTTTTAAAAATTTTTATTTAATTACTTTAAAGTCAGAGTTACACAGAGAGAGGAGAGGCAGAGAGAGAGAGAGAGAGGAGAGAGGTCTTCCATCCGATGGTTTACTCCCCAGTTGGTCATAACGGCCGGACCTGAGCCGATCCAAAGCCAGGAGCCAGGAGCTTCTTCCAGGTCTCCCACACGGGTGCAGGGGCCCAAGGACTTGTGCCATCTTCCACTGCTTTTCCAGGCCATAGCAGAGAGCTCGATTGGAAGTGGAGCAGCCAGGACTAGAACCGGTGCCCATATGGGATGCCAGCGCTTCAGGCCAGGGCGTTAACCTACTGAACCATAGTGCCAGCACCAGTGATTTGGTTTGATAAAAATGTTTTATTTTAAAAGAAAAAATATACACAGTAGGTTTTGAGATAATTATGTCTTCATTTCTAAAGATAAACATTCACACTCCTTCTCCATATTTTGTAGACACATTTTAGATGGACTTAATAGCTAAAAATAATAAATGCAAACACAGTACAATGAGATACAAAATATTTTTCGTAAATTCATTAAGGAAGCTTTTTAAATTAAGACATGAAACCCAGAATCAGAAAAGCCAAAGGGTAACATATGTAAGTACTTCATTACATATTTTAAAAATATGCTTTGCAATGAAACACACCAATAACCAAGTCTGAAGTTTAAAATTTCAAAAGAAAAAAGAGTATCATTATGCTCTTAAATACATACATGAAATACATAAATGTTGTTTCCCTTATACAAATAACTTTTTAAATAATTAAAAATAAAATTATGTTCTCCAAAAAAAAATAATGAATGAAACTTTCTGGGAGTAAAATATTAAAAAATACATAATAATCAAATAAGTATCCAGAATATATAGAGTACTCCTAAAATCAATTGAGTAAAAAAGGAAGCTATGAAAGAAAAAGAAATTTACATACATAAAAAGTGTAGAATTTTATTTATTTTCACTTTTTATTAGATAGAGATAGGTGTAAGACAGGTGACAGATAAATAGATTGATCAATCGATCGATCTTCCATCCTCTGGTTCAATAACCATATGTCTGTAACAGCGGAGTCTGGTTCCAGCTGAAGCCAGGAGCTGGGATCTCACTCTAGATCTCCCATGTAGGTGACAAACACTCAGTACTTAAGCATTATCTACTGTCTCCCAGCATGCGCATTAGCAGGAAGCTGGATTGGTAATCAACATGGCAATTGATCCAAGGCCCTCCAGGTGTACCTTAATTAATGCAAATTATGAATAAAAAAAAGAATGTTCACTTTTTTCATAGAGAAATATAAATTACCGTTAAATTTAATTTTGTGCCCATTTGTAGTAGTTTTCTGTTACTACTGTAATAAATTACCAAAACTCAATGGCTTATGACAATGCAAATGTATTATCTTATATTCTGGAAGTCAGAAGTCCAACATAGGTCCCACTGGGACAAATCAAGATGTCAGCAGGGTTGTCCTTTCTGGGGTTTCTGGGAGAGAATCTGTTCTCTTTTCTTTTTCACTTCCCACAGGCTTCCTGTTGTGCTCCTGAGATTCAACTTATTTTAGGTTGCTACCTGAATTTCAAGCAGGTGGAATGATTCAGGAGAAATGGGCCATATGACACCTCCTGGCCAACCATGACTATGTCTGTCGACAAATAAAGATTTCATATCTCCCTAAATGAGGATCACTCTAGACTTCTAACTTATTATTTCACATAATATGGCAAATGATTACTTAATGTTTTTAATTGTTGTAAGTAGAATTTTTTCTCTAAATTGTCTGTAAGTTTTAAATGAGAAAATATTTTGCAATGTTTTTGTTGTATCTCGTCTCTAACTCTGCTATCTATAGCACTGATTCCCATTCTGAGAGTATATTGGGACTCAATATAATTTGATAATGACTACAACATTTTGAAGTTGAAACAGTCTTAGATATTGCAAAATCCAGCCTTCTCTTCAGGAAACTATTGGAATCTTGCATGGGGTAATCCTTTGCTTTTTGAGAATTTTCCATTTTTAACACATTGCTGAATTTCCTTCATTAGCACAGTTAAAATAGTCACAAATATTTCTAAGTTTGTCATTCCACATGGGTAATTATAAAGATTGAGGTTGAAGAAAGTGAAGAAACTTGCCAAACTCAAGTGTATCATCAGATTTAAAACATTTCTTTACTTCCTCTTCTACATACTGTCTATATTCTGTTTAATAGACTTACTTTCAAAAAGCTATCCTATACAAACTAATTTTCTACTTATCTTCCAATACAAATGATTAAACAAATTAGCATTTCATAAGCTTCTTGATTTATTATGACTGCAATTTAACATAAGAGTACATATGTACAAATTGGGACATGCTCAATCGTACTTGCACCAAATGGTAGAGTTAGAAACATACCAGGGGATTCCAATTCAATCCCATCAAGGTGGCATGTACCAATGCCATCTGACTACTCCAAATCATCAATTTCTATTCACAATTGATCATAATGATAGGACTAAGAATCAAAGGGATCACATAAACAAGACTAGTGTCTGCAAATACTAACTGATAGAATGAAAAAGGGAGAGAACGATCCAGCATGGGAAGCGGGATACACAGCAGACTCAGAATGGCAGATGTCCTAAACAGCACTCTGGCCTCAGAATCAGCCCTTAAGGCATTCAGATCTGGCTGAAGAGCCCATGAGAGTATTTTTGGCATGGAAAGCCAAGACAGTCTGGCAAAAAAAAAAAAAAAAATGACCTAAATGAAAGACCTCTGTGAGTGAGATCCCAGTGGAAAGAACAGGTCATCAAAGAAGGAGGTACCTTTCTCTGAAGGAAGGAGAGAACTTCCACTTTGAGTATGACCTTGTCTAAATATGATCAGAGTCAGCGAACTCAAAAGGCCTCCATAGCCTTGGCAACTCATGACAAGAGCCTTGGGTGATTACTGACACCATAAACAAGAGTGTCAATTTGTTAAGTCAACAACAGGAGTCACTGTGCACTTACTCCTCATGTAGGATCTCTGTCCTAAATGTGCTGTACATTATGATTTAATGTAAAACTGTATTTTACACTTTGTGTTTCTGTGTGGGTGCAAACTGTTGAAATCTTTACTTAATATATGCTAAATTGATCTTCTGTATATAAAGAGAATTGAAAATGAATCTTGATGTGAATGGAAGGGGAGAGGGAGCGGGAGAGGGGAGGGTCGTGGGTGCGAAGGAAGTTATGGGGGGGGAGCCATTGTAATCCATAAACTGTACTTTGGAAATTTATATTCATTAAATAAAAGTTAAAAAAGAAAGAGTACATATGTGTGATACTTTAAAAGTAAATCTTAGTTTAGAATATCATGTTTCACTCTGCATCAGCAATGATTGTTTTATGGATAAAGAGCCATATCTACTGCCAAATTTGCTTAATAAGGCTATAAAATATAAAGTTAATATAAACAGGAGTAAATTGCTTGTTACTTGTGAGTTGGTGTAATAGTTGACATGAAAGCTTTCACCAATACACATGATCATCTGGGGGAATAAATTTGTTTTGCAATCACAGTAAAATTTACACTAAAATTTGCAATGACAAACGTGTATCTTGCCATCAATAGGGCAAACGTGTATATTTTTCCAAGATTTGGGTGGGTTGAGGACAATATACATTAAATAATTAATAGAATTCAGAAAATTAAAATATTTCTATTATTTAACGATTTGAAAGATGTTAACAATCATCTCATCATTAATTTATTCGGTGGGCAGTCTGAAAGTCTACTGGAAGACCCTGCAGCTTTTGAGATTCCAGTGCAAATAGTAATTAACTCCTTGTGCCAAAGTTGTTACACAGTGAGCTTCCTGTGCCTAGCAAGGCCTTCATTGTACTACACCAGGAAACCTAACAGATGCTGGCTTCTTTTAAATGTTCCCCTGTATGACAGATATTTATTAAGGAAGTGGAGTGATGCATGTGTAGCTGCCAGCTGGGATACTCACATCCCATATCGGAGTACCAGAGTTCAAGTATCAGCTCCTGATTCCAGCTTCCTGCCTGCGCACATGCTGAGAGGCCGCAGTGATGGTTCAAGCTGTGGAGTCCCTGACACCCACACGGAAGACCTAGATTGAGTTCCCAGATCTCAGTTTTGGCCTGGCTCAGCCCCAGTCCCAGCCATTGTGGGCATCTGGGGAGAGAACCAATAGATGGGAACTTTCTCTATGTCTCTACCTCTGTCTCTTTCAAACATTTTTTTGAAGAGAAGGGGGGGAGTTTATTTTACCATTTTCCAATAAATGCAAGGTTATCAAAACAATGTGAGGTTTTTAAAGAGGGAACAGGTGATTTCCACATTTTCTTGGACTGCTTCTGGGAAGTAATCCATGATCATGTTCAGGAATACCTGACAGGAAGTGAAAGGACACAGATTATTGTGAAACAAAGCATAAGGCTCTCAAAGGCTGGGGGATTAGGCTGAGAAAAATTTTTATTGCATTAGTCTATGGCATAAACCTCTGCTGCCTATGGATAGCTTCAAAAATGCTTACTTCAGCTGAAATATGGGCTATAATGGAGAAGGATATACATATCATCCATGGATAAGAGGAACAAAGACCTAAACCACTAATGGCAAAGAGAAAATACAATGCCCAGCTGAAGCTGATTCATGAAGGCTACTGAGCTGTCACAAAGCATTGATGACAGGTATATGCTAATAATGGCACTCACGGAGGCAGCTGTTAAGGCACAGCAACGCAGGCCACTGCTTGAGTTGCCAACATCCCATAATGGACTATCAGTTCGTGTCCCAGTAGTTCTGCTTCCAATCCGGTTCCCTGTTAATGTGTCTGGGAAAGCAGTAGAAGATGGCCCAAATGTCTGGGTCCCTGTCATCCATGTGGGAGACCTGGATGGAGGATGGAGCTCATGGCTTTGGTCTGGACCAATCCCAGGCAATGTGGCTGTTTGAGGAGTGAACCAGTGGATGGAAGATTCTCTCTCTCTCTCTCTCTCTATATATATATATATATATATATATATATATATATATATATATGCTTTCAAATAAATAAATCTTAAAAAATATGATGGCATGACCACAAAGGCCCATGTACCAATTAGGAGACAAAAGCCATCAAATGCAAAGGAATCTCTAGGAACTAGTGAGACTGAACACAGAAGCAAAGCAATGCAATGAGGGAAGGAAGCATTTGACCTAGCCATTGATACCACGTCTCATATCAGAGTGCCTGGGTTTGACACCTGGCTCTGTCCCTGATTCCAGTTTTCTGCTAATGCAGTCTCTGAGACCAGTGATGGCTCACGTGATTGGGTCCTCACCACTTATGTGGGAGACCTGAATTGAAGTTTCAGCTTCTTGATTAGGACCCAGTGGTGCCCACCGCAGGCATTTGGGGAGGTGAAAGAGCAGGTGAAAACTTTCATTCTATTTGTCAGTCTTTCTGTCTCCAAAATAAAATAGAATTTTTGAAAAATTCAAAATGAAACAGAATTCAATGGAGTTTCTTTTGACAAACCAGAGAAGAACAAAGAGGCCACAACTGATGATTAGATAAATGGATTACACAGAACAAGAACTTGTCAGTGTCTATATGCAGTCTAAACACTTAACATTTAATATCACTGTAATATTTTATTTCCCACTAATTAAACTTCTTAATATAATTTGTTGTAAGAGTGCTTGTCTACTATTTCAGTTTTACTGGAAAGTGCTAGGAGAGAGGAATTATGCCTCTTGGCAAAAGTCCATGAGACTAATTATCCAAGGAAATTCATGCCACAAATGCAAATAATTGAGGTGCTATCTGCATAGGTGAAAACAAAACTCTTAATTGGCTTCTGTTAAATTTCCATTCAGAAGCTACTGCACCACAGGATTGTGTCTGAGCAGACGCTTTTATTTAAAGTTAGGGCAAGAATGCACACCAAAGAAGTCAGCAGAACAGGAGCACTGCTTCCCATGCAAACAATAGTCCACAAAAGTGCTTAGGGCTCACCTATATCCTTCTCTACTCAAAGGCTCCCTCCACCCAAGCGCAATGGTAGACTCTCATTCAGATTCTGTGCACATAACAATAACAGTAATTATCTCCTTGTGCCATGGCTATGGCTCCACTGGCCATAGCCAACTAATGGCGTCCCATACCTCATATGCACCCCCCATCCCCATTAGAACAGACAAGGAGGCCCAACAGATGCCAGCTTCTCCTAAATCTTTTTCTATGGGACTGACATGTATTAGGAAAAGGAGTTTATTTCTCTTCCTTTCAAATATCCCAAGATTATCAATGCAACATGGGACTATTAAAGATGGAATGGTTGACATCACTGGGAATATTGCTTCTTGTTATCTGCGGTGACTCTTCCTTTTCACTGTCAGAGAATTAGGCAGGCTGCCTTGGCTGAGGCGGGGAAGTGCACACCCACCACTCAGCCTCCCTGAACCCAGGGGACAATCAGACGCGGTGGGGAGGTGAGTTGAAGCAGGATCTCATTTCATTGTAAAAAGGGAAATGTTTATAAGGCAGTGGTACAGAACAGATGCGGGCAAGGGGTGGGGTGATGTGATGCCACAGGGTTTTAGCCAATGCTGTTATACCACCTCAGTGATCTTTAGGCAGAAAGCGCTCTGGGGTTGGGTTGTTTACTGCCAGGGATTCGAAACTGAAAGACAGGTCTTCAAACTCCAGGCAGGCTTAGGAAGTTCCTCTAGGCCTCTCCGGATTCAGCCTCTCCCACAGTTATCCACTTGTTCTGTCTTTGTACTTATGTGTGGACCCTTTCTGATGAGAATTCTCCCATAGTTCTGCTTTCTGTAGCTATTATCAAAGAAATAATATATATCGGCCAGCTATTCATCATAATATACCACTCTAAAATACATAATTTTATAAATCATTAAGAGACACTAAGTAATTTATTATCTCCTTTTTGTAGGTACATTAAGAGATTTAAAGAACTTGAGCAGGCGCCGCGGCTCACTAGGCTAATCCTCCGCCTTGCGGCGCCGGCACACCGGGTTCTAGTCCCGGTCGGGGCGCCGGATTTTGTCCCGGTTGCCCCTCTTCCAGGCCAGCTCTCTGCTGTGGCCCGGGAGTGCAGTGGAGGATGGCCCAAGTGCTTGGGCCCTGCACCCCATGGGAGACCAGGATAAGTACCTGGCTCCTGCCATCGGATCAGCGCGGTGCACTGGCCGCAGCACGCCAATCGCGGTGGCCATTGGAGGGTGAACCAACAGCAAAGGAAGACTTTTCTCTCTGTCTCTCTCTCTCTCACTGTCCACTCTGCCTGTCAAAAAATTTAAAAAAATAAAAAAATAAAATAAAGAACTTGCTTAATGTCATAGAGCTACTAAGGAACAAATGGTAGATTTCAATTCAGGTCTTTTGACTCAGAAAAAAAAGGCTTTATTGCCAGTTGCATTTGAGTGTGAACATCCACTCTGTTACCTCTGACAGCTTTGTTTCTACAACAAAAATAAAGGTGTAATAGCAGTAGACAGGCCGGTGCAGTGGCTCAATAGGCTAATCCTCCGCCTTGTGGCACCGGCACACTGGGTTCTAGTCCCGGTCGGGGCATCGGATTCTGTCCCAGTTGCCCCTCTTCCAGGCCAGCTCTCTGCTGTGGCCCAGGAAGGCAGTGGAGGATGGCCCAAGTCCTTGGGCCCTGCACCTGCTTGGGAGACTAGGAGAAGCACCTGGCTCCTGCCTTCGGATCAGGGTAGTATGCTGGCCGCTGCGTGCCGGCTGCGGCGGCCATTGGAGGGTGAACCAATGGCAAAAAGGAAGACCTTTCTCTCTGTCTCTCTCACTGTCCACTCTGCCTGTCAAAAAAAAAAAAAAAAAAAAAGAGTAGACAAAAAGGGTGCCTACACTAAGACATTGGTAGAATGATTATATTTGAAATTCTGTTTAAATATATGAGATATTCTATGTGAGAACAGTAAATGTTCAATACATGTTAGCTTGCCAGTATGTTATCTCTGCTCTCCTTGTTGACTTAGTAAATACCACTTTATGATAAGTACCATTCAAGGTGATTGATATACAGATTTCATCTTTGAGGAACATGCATACCTTGGGGAGATATTTTTGAAATGAAATACTCACAAAAGTTAGATGCTTGAGTGAAAGAAGGCATGTGCAAAGGGCAATGAGGAAGCAATGAATGAGACTAACATCCTCTCTGGAGAAGAAAGAACATTGGTGTGTACTGAAAATCTGAGCATTTTTCCCCTATTATGTTGTCAATACCACTCTCTTGCTTATCATTATTTTATTTGCAATAGGAAGTCACCATTCTTATCTTTTTCCTCTCTTCATAATGTTTTTTTCTCTGTATAACTGCTTTCGAAGTTTCTTTTCTTTATTATTTTTAATAATAAGTTACAGAGGGAGAGAGATAATAAGAGAGAGAGAGAAAGAGAGTGAGAGAGAGAGAGAGAGAGAGAATCTCCCATCTGCTGGTTCACACTCCAACTGGCCCCAATGGACAGGGCATGGCCAGACCGAAGCCCAAAACCAGGAATTTCTGCCAGGTTTCCCATGTGGGTACAAGGGCCCAAGCACTTGGGCTATGCTCCACTGTTTTTCTAGATGCATTAGCAGGAAGCTGGATTGGAAGTGGAGCATCTGGGATGAAGAACACCCATGTGGGATGCTGGCATCACAGGTGGTTATTTTACATACTATGCCACAATACTGGCACAATTCCTTTATCACTTTTAAGTAATATATGATATGTCTTATATAATTTTCTTTCAGCTTCTTCTGCCTGGTGTTTGCTGAACTTCTTGAAAATGTAGTTTTACAGTTTTCATTGAATTTTAATTTTTCTCACTTATATTCACAAATTCTAATTTTTTTCATGTTCTTCATCTTACTTTGGAAATTTCAGTTGCACGTATACTAGACCACCTAATGCTGTTCTATTGTTAGCTAATCTTTCTTAAAGATTTTTTTATAAGTTGTTGTTAGTTTGAATAATTTCTATTACCATACCTTCAAGTTCAAGATGTTTCCTTCTGCAAAATTTTTGTTGTTAATGGCATTCAATAAATATTTTTAACTTATGCATGTAGTTTTCCTCTCTGAAATTCACTTTGGATATTTACTTCTCTGAGTTTATGCAGTTCACCCTTATCCATTGGAGACACATCCGAAGATCCCCAGTGGATGCTTAAAACTGAAGACTAAATCCTTCATATACTGTGATTGCTTCCTTTAAATATATACTACAATAAAGTTCCATTTATAAATTTGGCACCATAAGAGATGAATAGTAATAACTAATAATAAAATAAAACAATTATAGGAGTAAAAAATTACAAGTAACGCTGTTGTGCTTTGGGTCATTATTAAGTAAAATGAAGGATATGTGATCACAAGTAATTATGAGAGTGGTTCTTGTTAGGAAGAGTTCCAGATTGGTGCCTCCTCACACTGGGCACCAAAAAGTTAGGAAAAGAGGCACAGAACAGAGAGGAGGCAGTGTACAAATTTACAGCCAGACCGAATTTATTCAGAGAAAATAAATTCATAGAGGTTGGTGACCAACTGCCTGTGTGCCCATGATGGAACAAGTGGCATAAGGCCCCGACCCTAGGGGCCTGGCCTTTTTATATTTTAGGAGGGCTGGGCATGGGGGGGTGGTAGGGGGCAGCAGGTAGATGGGAATTCCTGGAACTGGTCTTCCAGGTGTTCAGAGCAACTGGTGTTTCAGGTGGCTGTCAGGGATATGAAGGCAATAGGGTGTGAGACCCAATTGAATTTCAAGGGAAGGAATACATCCCAAAGTTTTTTTCTTTTGGACAATGAGAGAGAATGGCTGAGGCTTATGTCAATTTTCCATCAGTTCTGATAACTGAGATGGGTACTAAGTGAAAGAAGGGTGGGTAGCATGTACAATGAGGCTATGCTGGACAAGGCATGAATTACATCTGGGAAGATGGTGCAGGACAGTGCTAGATATCATTATATTATTCAGAATGATGTGCAACTGTGTACTTACGAATTGTTTGTCTCTAGAATTTTTCATTTAATTACTCAAGACCATAGTTGAATTTAGGTAAATGCAACAGTGGGAAACAAAGCTGCATATAAGGAGTGAATAATTCTAACATGCTCAATCTTTATTTTTTTGAATATGCAAAGTTTATGACAATTATTGTAATATCCGTATTAGTTAATTCCATCATCTATATTATTTCTATATTTATTTCTGTTCACTGCTTTTCACTTCCTCATGTGTCATATGTGCTCATTTGTCTGATAATTTCTGACTAGATGTTAAACATAGTGACTTTTACCTTGTCAAGTCCTGAATGTTATGTTAACAAAAATATCATGATCTTTGTTATAGGATATAATTATGTTATTTAGAAATGTTTTGATCTTTTCAAATATTGCTTTTGTATTTTACTTGGCTGGCTCAAAACACTTTCTGACTAGGACTAATTTTTTTACCATTATCAAACCAACACTGGCATGCGTAATCTACCCAAGAGTCCATTATGTATGAAGTTTCTCTTCTCTAAGTTGTGGAACATAAGTACTGTTGGCTTTATGAGAAATCAAGGAATTATCTTCTCTGCTTCTTTTAGACAGGCAGGAAATTTTGATGCATAAATGCACTCATCAATAATTCATTGAAAATTTAAGAAAAGGCTCAGAAAATCTCTAGAATCTTATCTCTATGTATCTCTCATTGTCTGACACACTGCTCTCGACTTCTGCCTACCTCCAACCCCTGTATTACTGACCCTGTCCCTTTCATACGGGGAAACAGTTTAGTTTCCTTTGGATATGACCTATGTATGCTACATCTTGAAAACTCTACCTATACAGTTAGCTGAGGTAATCATAGGGCTCACCTCATTATTTTCACATTTTTTATAGAAAGATTTATTTAAAAAATATAAATTTTGTAAGTACAACTTTTGGATAATAGCCATTCTTCCCCTATACTTGCCCTCCGATCCCTAAACCATCCTGCTTCCTACTCACTCTCCCATTCCATTCTTCATTAAGATTAATTTTTAATTATCTTTATATACAGAAGATCAACTCTATTCTAAGTAAAGATTTCAACAGTTTGCACCCACACAGACACACAAAATATGAAGTACAGTTTGAAGACTAATTTTACCGTTAATTCTCATAGTACAATACATTAAGGACAGAGGTCCTACATGGGGAGTAAGTGCACAGAGACTCCTGCTGTTGATTTAACCATTGACACTCTTATTTATGACATCAGTGATCACCTGAGGCTCTTGTCATGAGCTGCCAAGGCTATGGAGGCCTTTTGAGTTCGCTGACTCTGATCATATTTAGACAAGGTAATAGTCAAAGTGGAAGTTCTCTCCTCCCTTCAGAGAAAGGTACCTCCGTCTTTGATGGCCCCTTCTTTCCACCAGGATCTCACTTACAGAGAACTTTCATTTAGGTCATATTTTGCCACTGTGTCTTGCTTTCCATGCTTGTGAAACTCTCATGGGAGCTTTAGCCTGATCTGAATGCCTTAAAGGCTGATTCTGAGGCCAGAGTGCTGTTTAGGGTGCAGAATAGCTCTTTTATTAGCCAATTTAATTTTCCTTGGGAAAATTTAGGAGTGGGATGGCTGGTCATGAGGTAGGGCTATATTCAGATTTCTGATGTATCTCCAAACTGTCTTCCATAGTGGTTTTACCAGTTTGCATTCCCATCAACAGTGGATTAGTGTGCCTTTTGCCCCACATCCTCGCCAGCATCTGTTGTTTGTTGATTTATATATGAAAGCCATTCTAAACAGGGTGAGGTGAAACCTCATTGAGGTTTTGATTTGCATTTCTCTGATTGCTAGTGATCCTGAACATTTTTTCATGTGTCTGTTGGCCATTTGGATTTACTCTTTTTAAAAATGTCTGTTTACGTCCTTGGCCCATCTCTTAAGTGGGTTGTTTGTTTTGTTGTTTTAGAGTTTCTTGATCTCTTTGTAGATTCTGGTTATTAATCCTTTATTAATTGTATTATTTGCAAATAATTTCTGCCATTCTGTCATTTGCCTCTTCACTTTCCTTACTGTTTCTTTTGCAGTACACAAACTTCTCAATTTGATGTAATCCCAGTTGTTAATTTTGGCTTTGACTGCCTGTGCCTCTGGGGACTTTTCCAAAAAGTCTTTGCCTGTGCCTATATCTTGCAGGGTTTCTCTGATGTTCTCTAATAATTTGATGGTGTCAGGTTATAGATTTAAATTTTTAATCCATGTTGAGTGGATTTTCATGTAAGATGTAAGGTAAGGGTCTTCCTTCATACTTCTGCATGTGGAAATCCAGTGTTCCCAGCAGGATTTATTGAATAGACTGTCCTTGCTCCAGGAATAGGTTTTAACTCCTTGATGAAATGTAAATTGGTTGTATATGTTTGGATTAATTTCTGGTGTTTCTATTCTGTTCCATTGGTCTATCCGTTGGTTTTTGTACAATTACCGTTTTTTTTGTTGTTGTTGTTGTTGTTGTTGTTGTTGTTTTTTTAACTGCCGTGTAGTATGTCTTGAAATCTGGTATTTGATACCTCTTACTTTGTTTTTGTTGTTTAAGGCTGCTTTAACTATTCAAGTCTCTTGGGTCTCCATTTGAATTTCAGCATCATTTTTTCCAGATCTGAGAAGAATGTCTTTGGTATTTTGATTGGCATTACATTGAATCTGTAAATTATTTTTGGAAGAATGGACATTTTAATGGTATAGATTTTTCCATTTTTTCTATTCTTCAATTTCTTTCTTTAAAACTTTGAAATTCTCATTGTAGAGATCTTTGATATCCTTGGTTAAGTTTATTCCAAGGTATTTGATTGTTTTTGTAGCTATTGTAAATGGGATTGATCTTAGAAGTTCTTCCTCAGCCGTGGCATTGCCTATGTATACAAAGTCTGCTGATTTTTGTGCATTGATTTTATTTCCTGCTACTTTAATAAACTCTTCTATGAGTTCCAATAGTCTCTTAGAGGAGTTCTTTGGATCCCCTAAATAAAGAATCATATCATCTGCAAAGAGGGATAGTTTGAGTTCTTCCTTCCCAATTTGTATCCCTTTAATTTCTTTTTCTTGCCTAATAGCTCTGACTAGAACTTCCAGAACTATATTGAATAGCAGTGGTGAGAGTGGGCATCCCTATCTGGTACCAGATCTCAGTGGAAATGGTTCCAACTTTTCCCCCATTCAGTAGGATGCTGGCCTGCTGGCCAAGGGTTTTTCATAAATTGCTTTGATTGTATTGAGGAATGTTCCTTCTATACCTAATTTACTTAGAGTTTTCATCATGAAAGGATGTTGTATTTTATTGAATGCTTTCTCTGCATCTATTGAGATAATCATATGGTTTTTCTTCAGCAGTTTGTTAATGTGGTGTATCACATTGATTTGTGAACATTGAACCATCCCTGCATACCAGGGATAAATCCCACTTGGTCTGGGTGAATGATCTTTCTGATATGCTTTTGGATTCTATTGGCTAATATTGGTTAATATTTTGTTGAGGATTTTTGCATCTATGTTCATCAAGGAAATTGGTCTGTAATTCTCTTCCTCTGTTGCATCTTTGTCAGGTTTAAGAATTAAGGTGATGTTTGATTTGTAGAAAGAATTTGGGAGGATTCCCTCTCTTTCAATTGTTTTGAATAGCTTGAGAAGAATTGGAGTTAGATCTTCTTTAAATATCTGGTAGGGTTCAGCAGTGAAGCCAACCCAATGATAAAAAGCCCAGGACCAGATGGATTCACTGCTGAATTCTATTTTCAACTTTATTAGGCCTCTCTGTCCTAAGTTATAGGATGTTCAATATCTAAATACATTACTTCATGGCTAATGCATTGGCATGGTAGGTTAAGCCTACACCTGCAGCACTGGCATCTTATATGGGTGCCAGCTTGAGTTTCAGCTTCTCCAATTCTAATCCAGTTCTCTGTTAATGGCCTAGGAAAGCAGCAGAAGACGGCCTAAGTGTTGGGATCCTGTACCCATGTGGAAGACCCAGAAGAAGCTCCTGTCTCCTGCTTGTTAGCTTTGAACTGGCTTAGCTCTGGCAGTTGCAGCCATTTGAGGAGTGAACTAACATATGCAAGACGTCTTTCCCTCTCTGTTTATCCCTCTCTGTTTGTGACTTTGCCTCTCAAATAAATAAATAAATCTTTAAAAATATAAAAAAATGAAAAACTTTATTTTATATATTCTATATATATTTTATATATTCTATCTATATATATTCTATATATGTTTTATATATTCTATATATAAAAATATATATAAATACATAATATATATAAATATATAAATAATATATAGAGAATATATATATTTTTATATATTTAATATATATTTTATATATTCTATATATATTTTATATATTCTATCTTGTTTGTATTTTGAGAGGACAAATTTAATTTCTATTACTCCATTATGAACAGAAATGGAAGTTCTTGAATATATGCCTTTTAGATATTCACATGAATAACTGAACTAAGAATTGGAAAATCTCAATGTAGAGTCTACGAATGAGTATGAATAGGGAAGAGAGATGTAAGAACTGATTTTTAGCCACCCTGGAGTTCAGAAATGAGAAATAAAAATAATCTCATATGATAAAGAGGAGAAGGATCCAGGAAGCAACAGAAAAACTAGGCAATGTGGGATCCTAAATGAAGAAATTATTTTAAGTAAGAGAGGCACACCGAATCATTCAGATGTACTACATATGAAAAAGAACAAAAATTAATATTGTTTTCAGTACCATGGGAATAACTGATGATGTTTATAAAGATATATCATTGATGATTATAGAGAAAGTATTGGGGAAAGGAGGAAAACCTGGTTGGAGTGGATTCTACAGACAAATAAAAGAGAATCTGTGTCCACAACTCATTCAAGAGGTTTTGATATAATAAAGAGACACAGGAAAAATATCCAGAGAAAGAAGGTAAGATTAAGAAAGAATTTTTTGAGAAGTAAAAACATTTTTGTGTGGTGATGGGAATAATTCACTAGAACAAAACATACTGCTGCTGGAGATGTAGGGGAGGGGAAATTTATTGATGTAATGCTGGGGGCCGGCGCCGCGGTTTACTAGGCTAATCCTCTACCTGCGGCGCCAGCACCCTGGGGTTCAGTCCAGCTCTCTGCTGTGGCCCAGGAGTGCAGTGCAGGATGGCCCAAGTGCTTGGGCCCTGCAGCCGCATGGGAGACCAGGAGAAGCACCTCGCTCTGGGCTTAGGATCAGCATGGTGCGCCGGCCGCAGTGGCCATTGGGGGATGAACCAACGGAAAAAGGAAGACCTTTCTCTCTGTCTCTCTCTCTCACTGTCCACTCTGCCTGTCAAAAAAATAAATAAATAAAAATTAAAAAAAGAATCTCAAGGTCTTCTTATGATGTTTCAAATTACTGCTATTAGGTTGTGTATCCCTGTGTAATTAGTATAATCTTTATCATGTATTATAGAAGGTCCCTGATCTTCGAAATCCAAGAAAGGAAGAACAAAAACCTTTAGGAATCTTTACGTGGAAGTTCTCTTAAGCCAAAATCATTAAAAAACACATTAACAGATATGGTAGAGAAAATATTGGCTTTGTATGTCCCCATTCTGGTTTAATACTTAGATTTTAACTTCTCTTGGAGACTGAAATAGAGATAGAAATTGTCAGTGAATTAAGTTATGATGTGTTTGTAACTAATACAATATTTGTTTCATAATAGCCATTCAATAAATATTTATTCATTTTCCATGCTATAATTTCTCATCTTCAATGAAGAGAAAGCTGTGATAAATAAATGAGAAAAAATTTTAAAACACCATGGCTGCATTTAAAGAAGAGAGTTCTCCTCTAATAATGGGGTTATGAAAACTTACAAAAGATCACCTAAAATAAAAATTTATTTTCTGGAGTGTTAGAAAATCAATGTATATGGAGCACCTAGAATATATATACTGCAAGTGATTACATCATTTAGCTTGTGACATACAGTCATATGCAAAGATACTTCAAATGCTCTTTGTATTTTCCTAGCTTTTTTGAATTTTGTGTTGATTTTAATATTAGAATAAAATTATCAGTTTCTACATGCAAGAAACATGTGATTTATAAAACAAATAACCAAAATGCAGAGCTTATGTTGTCAATAATTTTTTCCAGGTTCTATCAAATTTGATCTGTAATATGTCAGACAGTAAATCTTTTAGATTTGTGAATGATGTCTAAATAACTCAAGTGCTATAGTGGTATGAAAACAGCATGAACAAAACATCAACTAATGGTCATTGTTGTGTTTCAATAAAACCTTTTATAACCAGATGGTGAGCCAAATTTGGGCCAGAGCTATAGTTTGAAATCTATTAATCAGTCAATTGGATAGAGAATTTTCCCATAATTAATTATAGATATCCTATTTTGTACCATTCTCTAAACACACACCTTGCTTTGTTGAACTGAAAATATGTTGATTGGGATGACTTATGGGTCATATAGCTCTACTGATAAAATAATGAGCAGGTCCCTTAAAAGTCCAGCTTGTATCATTGACTATTCATAGAATTTCCCATTCTCTTTCATAAAATCTGATGACTGCTCTTCCCAGAGAATATTCAAACCAAGAAACTTCCAGAAAATCCTACCTTATGCATTTATCTACTGAAGCGCCCAGCATATTCTAATGTCATTATGGATAGAATATTCACTCCAAGCTAAGGCTTCCTCTACAATTAGATCCCATTCACCATGACCAACTCCCAGCATTACTTTTTTTTTTTTTTTTTTTTTTGGACAGACAGAGTTAGACAGTGAGAGAGACAGAGAGAAAGGTCTGCCTTTTCTGTTGGTTCACCCCCCAAGTGGCCGCTAGAGCTGGCGCGTTGCAGCCAGCGCGTTGCACAGATCCGAAGCCAGGAGCCAGGTGCTTCCTCCTGGTCTCCCATGTGGGTACAGGGCCCTAGGATCTGGGCCATCCTCCACTGCACTCCCGGGCCACAGCAGAGAGCTGGACTGGAAGAGGAGCAACCGGGACAGAATCCGGCACCCCGACTGGGACTAGAACCCGGTGTGCCGGTGCTGCAGGCAGAGGAATAACCTAGTGAGCTGCGGCGCCGGCCTGAGATTCTAAGTCAGCTATTAATTTCTGTGTTCTTTTCCATCATAAAAAATATTTACTGAGCTCTTGCTCTGAGGTAGGCACTGTACTATTTGCATAGAATTCAATGATGAACTTGACAGACATGAGCCCTTCCCTTACAGAATTTTTTATTGAAGTTTTGAGATTCGTTATAAAGGCCTGTGAGTCTCATTTAAAGTCATTTCAATTTATAAAGCATAAGATCAGTTCAAAACATTTTATTTAATGTTTTTCTCACCTGTGTGAAATAGATCATGTCATCTCAAAAAGCCAATTGTAAGCCTCAATTGTAATAGATTTAAGAAGCATATTTACAGCATGTATGTGGAAGTGCTGGCATGAAAATTTGAGGTTTTCATTCCAGAAAAATGTTCTAATAACTATACTGTAAAAAAACCTTTTAAAATGAAAATGATTTTCCAGTCCACATTAACAGTATATTAAATTTAGCAGGAATATGTCTTCATAGATAAATTTTGGTGCCAAGGGAATTCTCTGCTCCAGTTTAAATCTAAATAGTAGATATTATGGCTAGAAAGGATCCTAGAAATTATTTGTCTAAATTATTCATTTACAGATAAACAAACAGACTTGAAGGATTTATGTGAGTTACAGTTAGTCAGTGAAAGAACCAGAGAGCCTCTTTATTGCAATTTAGCCCTCTTTTCAGTGCCTAGGAAGACCTTTTCTAGCATTAGTATTCCTGCTGCTATATCCTGCTTTACTATGTTTAATGAGGTTGTATGATCAACTTTTATATTCTAATAACCCAAATCCATTTGCCTGGATGAAAAATTTTGTCCTCATCTTTTCTTTTATTAATCAAAATGCCAAAAAAAAGCACACACTGAAGTATTATATACCCTAAACTATTATTGCTCACGTTTATGTTCTCTTGTTCCAAGAGGGAGAAAAAAAAAAAAACACTATTAACTTACAACAAATCTGTTTGAAATGTATTCCACAGTTTTACGATGTCCTAAAATGTGTGCTTGATGATAGGCATCTCAAATAAACACACATCATTTTCTCTGCTCTCTGTATCTGGACAGTTGGTCAATGCCGCTGCTCATCTGTAAATACTATGCTATCCATGTTATATGGCACAATTTGTTCATAATCTACAAGGACACAAATCAATAACGCAGCCTACAATTTTAATTCAAGTTTTGAAAAACAATAAAGTATGCTAGATGAGTTAGCTTTATTACAGTCATAAGTTAATGTATGTGTATTATGTATTTATATACATACATGTTGTCATTCCCTCTTTTTTATATTCTTATTGCCACTGATATTTCAGAAGTTTAGCACTTCATTGAATTTTATTTTACTAGTTAAGTAAAATATTTATACTTTTGTCATTGTAGAGAAGCCTTACCTTCAATTTCAGTATAGAAGCCAGTGTGAATATCTGAAGATATTACTGAAGTAGATCTTTAAAATCAAATGTTAAGGATTCAAATTCAGCATTATCATGTAAAATTATTTGAGTTTGGACAAATAATTTAATTTTCCTTGCCTCAGTTTCTTCATTTGAAAAAAATCAGAGTTAATAATTGTTATTTCTACTTATGATGGTTGTGAAATTAAATAGCACACACACTATTTCTTTATTCCACCCCTAGTACACAGAAAGCATTAAATGCTCACTAAATAAATAACTATAGAAATGACAGTTACCATGATTATATTATATTCAAAATGTCCTGCTTAATGACAAATTAACCTCAGAATATTTTATCATGCATATTAAATACTCTATGGCAAGGAACTGAAGTATATGTTCAATGACCACCTAAGTTCATGGAGAAGCAAAAATTAGTGCAGTGCACCAGGAAAACTCACCATAGTTGTGTGTTTGTGAGTTAAATATTAGATATTATCTAGAACTATCTCTTTATTAACAAGTGGAGCAAGTAGGCAATATTCAGGAAGGAGATCACTTGAGTCAATAGGAAGAAGAATATTAGTGTCTAAAGAGGATGGGGAAAGGCAGTCAAAAGAATACTTTGCACAGCCAGGTGTCTATGGCATGGAGGTGATTGAAAGAGATCAATGGAGTGTAAAATTGCAGGTAAAAACAGAAGTATGGTGAGATCTGGCTTAGTACTGAAAGCTCCAGCTGAGGAGAATTCTCTGCTTACATCTTAAAGGGGTCACAGTGGAATAACTTGAGTTGGGTAGATCTAAATTACCGGCTGAAGTGTATGGAAATTGAATGGTTTATCAAAAACTAAATTTAGTTTATTGTTAACATGGTTTTAAAATCAGGGCCAGCGCTGTGGCTCACTTGGCTAATCCTTCACCTGTGGCACCGGCACCCCGGGTTCTAGTCCTGGTTGGGGTGCCGAGTACTAGCTCCTCTTCCAGTTCAGCTCTCTGCTGTTGCCCAGGAGGGCAGAGGAGGATGGTCCAAGTGCTTGGGTCCTGCACCCGCATGGGAGACCGGGAGGAAGCACCCGGCTCCTGGCTTCCGATTGGCACAGCGCCAGCCGTGGCGGCCATTGGGGAGTGAACCAATGGGAGGAAGATCTTTCTCTCTGTCTCTCTCTCGCTGCCTATAACTCTCTCTCTGTCTCTCTCTCTGTCTAACTCTGCCTGTTAAAAAAAAAAAATCGTATCTACTCACTTGTTATCCTGAACTTATTCTACAAGATCACATGAGAAATGCTGAACCAAAGTTACCAAAGATCAGAAAGTACTTTTATAAATATATATTATTTTACTGACATAAAATCTAAAGGTGTAAAGAAAAAAATTCAGCAAATTAGAATAAAAATGAACACTTCCTAGGAATTTCAAAAATTACCAGTGTAAACTCATTTTAGGAGATACTGATATATTTCTGAGGTTAGTCTCTTAGAAGTCTCTTAGTCTCTTAGAAGTACATACAGTTGTGTAATTCTTTGAACTCCTGAACCTTTCTAGTTATCCATTTAAATTTTAAATCTTATTTTGCCTGTAAATATATTCAATAGCCATATTAAAACCCATTGCATAGCCCATTATGAGCCTGGTCACATCAGACTTCCACTCAAAGACATTCAATGGGTTGCTAATTCACTCAAATATGAGCCAAAGTCATGAGAAGGCAACCCTTCATGAGCTGACCCACAATCTCTCTGGTTTTCTCTTTACCACTCCCCTGTGTGCTCATGCTTTCCCAACTGTTCTAGACTATTCACTCTTTGTGGCCTTGCACTTGCTTTTCGTGTTCATTGATTGCCGTGTTCTTCCTGTCCCTAGTTGTGTATGTGAATGCCTCCCTCATCTTCTGCAGTCTCCATTCAGAAGTCTTCTTCAGGGTGGGTTTTGTGGTGCAGCTGGTTAAGCATCATCCCATATCAGAATATTGGTTCAAGTCCTAGCTGCTACACTTCTAATCCTGCTAACACACTCTCAGAAGTAGCAGACAGAGCTCAAGTGCATGGGCCCCAACATTAATTTCAAGACTCAGTGGAATTCCAATCTCCTGCTGCAACCTGTCACAGTCCTGGTTGTTTCAGGCATTTGGTGAGTGTATCAACATATGGAAAATATCTCCCCTTCCCACACAATATGGTGCTCTGCCTTTCAAGTATACAAAATTATTTTTTAGAAAGCCACCTGGTCCTTGAAATGGATCCTCAAACATTTCAATGAAGCAACACTTCATATTTCCTCTCTTTGCTTTTCATTTTTCTTCATACGTAACTATCCCTAAAATGTGATCTATTTCAATTATTCATTTTATTCATTGCTTGTTTCCTCCAACTGGAATAAATTCCAGGGCAGTACACTTTTTTCTGTTGCATTCATTGCTACATCTTCAATTAGCAAAACATTGACTAAACTGTAAGAGTGAATATAAGAATATACAAACAGGCCGGCGCCGCGGCTCACTAGGCTAATCCTCTGCCTTGTGGCGCCGGCACTCTGGGTTCTAGTCCCAGTCGGGGCGCCAGATTCTGTCCCGGTTGCCCCTCTTCCAGGCCAGCTCTCTGCTGTGGCCAGGGATGTGGAGGATGGCCCAAGTGCTTGGGCCCTGCACCCCATGGGAGACCAGGATAAACACCTGGCTCCTGCCTTCAGATCAGCATGGTGCACCGGCTGCAGTGCGCCGGCCGTGGCGGCCATTGGGGGTGAACCAACAGCAAAGGAAGACCTTTCTCTCTCTCTCTCTCTCTCGCTGTCCACTCTGCCTGTCAAAAAATAAAAATAAAAAAATTTAAAAAATTAAAATTAAGAATATACAAACACACACATAAATGAATACATTCTGGTTCTTTCAAAATCATGTAACTTCCATGTAAAAGGTTCAACACAGGACAAATAAGATTCAAACCATGTAAAATATGGTTTAAATACTCTCTGACGTTAAATTCCTTCACTATGGCCTTTTATCCACAGCTAAGTTAATTGTCATCAATATCATATGAATGTTTTTATTTTTCTCCTGCACAAAGTTATATTAAGTGTCTTTCTGAAGGATTTGTACATACATTCATCCAGGCTGCTTTAACAAAATTACCAGACTAAGAGGCTTAAAAAGAACAGAAATTTATTTCACAGAGTTTGGGATGTTGTGAATTTCAGATACAGATGCCAGCAGACTAAATGTTAAAGGTAGTAAGCAGTCAAGGTTATCTCTTTTGCAAGGTTATATCTTTTGCTCATCCCATTCATGAGAAATCCATCCTCATGACCTAAATGCCTCCCAACAGATCCTACCTCCTAATACTGTTATCTTGGGTGTTAGGTTTCAAAATTCAATCCATTACATCTCTCAGCACTTCCACTTTGTGAAAATTCATGTTTCTTCCTGTTTCCCAAATTCCATCACCTTGTAGGTACAGCCAAAATTCCTTCTTTTCTAAGAAAATTCCAGTATTCCAGCTTAACTCATCTCCCTTCACCATTCATTTCTGGAGCACATAATGGCTTAACCATTTACTTGTTAATCCTGCTTTATGCGTTTGAAATGTTTCTTAGAGAACTGTATTGTTCTGAAATTTATCATCATGTTCATATTTTAAATTATTATTCTTTAATTATTATTATTATTCTTTTAATTATTCTTTAAATTATTATTCTTTATCCCTGAACTTGGCTGTGGGTCTGTTGAAGTCCCAATGATGCTTTTGACTTATCGGATAACTTCTCCATGCCTAACATGGTATCTTATATACAGCACATCCTCAAGAAGTACTTGTTGATGGATTTATCTCCTCAGTGATTGTAGAAATGTAATATCTTTATCTAAGAGAAAATGCCAATACCAAAGGATGGCTAAATTGGTAGAAAGTCAGACCAGAATTCTCAGAAGTGATAGCTTCTGTCAACAAATCTGTTACTAAAAATAACCGGTTTCCCTCATTCTAAAGGATAAATTAACAGAGACCCCTTGATATTGTCATAGGATGGAGAAGTGTGAAACTTTACTATTAATCCACAAAGGCAAATGTTTATTCTTTCATAATTTACATAACCAAGGTAAAGCTAATTCCAATGTTTCATGGATAGGAGGAATCTGGCAAAATTATCAGTCTATTCTAACACCATGCATCAGCCTTTAAAAGCCTGCTCTAGTCCAGAGTGAAGAAAGTACAGAATCCTTTTGAAAAGCAAATATAACAAGCTCTCAAACAAGACCATGCACAGCTGGGTACTCACTCTGCTAAGCCGTTTATCTCCATTTTATATCTTGCTTGTCATTTTGAAGGCACTTTTTTCCTCTTAAAATCCTATCTGTTTCTGAAGACAGTAAGACTATATCCTAATATGGCAACAATTGCTGTAAATTCTTGTTATTTATTGAAATCATACTATTGTATCTATTGTTCCTACTTCATTTTCCAGAATAAATTGCTTGAAGTGGGGGTTAGTACATAAATATCCCGCTGCAAATTAAATGGTTGTCAAAAATGTTTTGGGGAAATTGCAGTGAAAAATAAGCCAAAGCACAGCATGATTTATCACTGAACCTTCTCCACTGTCTAGCAGCACAATGAAAGTTAGAAAGAGGAACTAAGCAACTCTGTGTGTGTGTGTGTGTGTGTGTTGCCACTCCATCCCGTGTCTGCTCCAGGTCAGTTTGGGAAAGCAATGATGGAGTTAGTAAACACTTAAAAGTTGAGTCATTATTTCTGAGGGAGGAAAGGAGGAAACATTCTGTGCCTGTGAATGTGCTCTGGAGCTTAAGAAAAGGAATCATCATTGACCTTGTTAGTTTAATTAAGTGATTCCCGATTAAGATACTAACAGATTGTTGGCAGCTAATGGCATGCAAACTAATTTTGGCTCAAAGTGTATGCTATAAACCATGATGATGATGATGATGATGATGATGATGATGGTGCTTTATTACTGTCTACTATTAACTAATGCATAAAAAAGCAGAACTTTATACAATATATACATTTGATACTACACAGGGCAGACAAAAGCAAGCAACCTAAAGCATATATTCATTGTGGAAGGTCATATGTCCAGTCAGAGAGAAAGGAGAAACAGAAAGACAGAATTTGGAATTAACATGTTTTCTGGTGGAATGAAAAAGAAGAGGACAGCATTAATAAAATAATTAGAGCCTTTATGGACTGAATATTTTATATGCATATTTATTGCTTGGCTTAATAAATATTTGTTAACTGATTATTTGATCAATCAAAGGAGGGAATACAAGTACATTATGTTTATTCTTGTTTTCCTTTTGCTTCTATCCCAATTTAGACTTAGAGTGTTTCTGTAGTAGAAATGTCCAAAAAACAAACAAGGCAAATGCAAAGATTATCAGTGCCAAAATAAATTGTAGTGGATTGTTGACAAAGTGTTTCCCAAGGATGTTAATATTTGAAAAACCCCAATTTACCAATGAAGGTGCTCATTTACATGCATATGCATACTCAGGTGACTGCCTATGTGACATGTTCTGGAGACCCTAAAAGAGCCTGCACCTAGTGGACTTTGTCAAAGTTAGATTTTTTTTTTAATGTTCTGTAGCAGCATATATATTTTCTGGAAAGCATTGCTCTTTCTTCTAGAAATATTTATTTAAGCCAAATTCCCCCAGGATTTTCCAAATAGCCCTCTCCAAAGTGGTCTGGTGTTTTTGATACCAAAGGAAGTGTTCTACATTTAATAGTAGAACTTTACCTTCCCAGTGATAATTTCAAGATGTACCTATTAATGGAGAAATAAAATTGCTTATAAAACTTCAGTAAATCATATATGCTTGCTTGTCAATAAGATATACCTGGGATGAGGAGTAAAGGCAAGTCTTCGAGCTGAAGGCACTACAACAAAGCAGAAACAGGGTACCATAGACAAAAGCAAAACATGAATCCCAAGGACCACCAGCAAAGAGGACCAAACTGATGGGGAAGGAGGAACATTGGTAAAGAGGAACTAAGAGAGATTAAAAGGAATAAGCTAGGTACAACCTATCATAACATACCACTTATCTTCACTCAACAAAATCCTGCCATTTGCTAACACCTTACTTAAGCAAGATCTGGATGCTTCCAAGGGGCTCACACCATATCCACTCTAATGATACCGATTGCCTTTAGCATTCTTTGGTACCACAGGTATGTACACCCACATATTATGCTCTATTTACAAACTTTGGAGTTCATGATATGCAAGCTCAGTAGTTTTATAGAAAGGAGTAATAACCAGTATCACATGGTATGACAAAATATTGAGTTGAATTCATAGAGAATATGGTATGCATTTTCCTCATTTTAGAAATGTAGAACACACAAACTCTAAAGTTACTTGCAACATATAGAACAGTTTACCAATCATTTTGGCATCAGAGTTGTTATAATGATTCCCATTCTCTCTCTGTCTCTTTTTTTTTTTTTGCTACATATTTTTTTTTCACATTTTATTTATTTTTTAATTTTTTATTTAAAAACCTTTTATTTAAGATATATATCCCTTTCTCTTTTTTTAGATTTATTTTATTTATTTGAAAGACAGAGTTACAGAGAAAGGCAGAGACAGAGAGAAAGGTCTTCCATCAGATGGTTCACTCCCCAGTTGGCCGCAATGGCCAGAGCTAAACCGATCCGGAGCCAGGAGCCAGGAGATTCTTCTGGGTCTTCCACATGGGTGTAGGAGCCCAAGGACTTGGGCCATCTTCTACTGTTTTCCCAGGCCATAGCATAGAGCTGAATCAGAAGAGGAGCAGCCAGGGGCCGGCGCCATGGCTCAACGGGCTAATCCTCCGCCTTGCGGCACCGGCACACCGGGTTCTAGTCCCGGTCGGGGCACCGATCCTGTCCCGGTTGCCCCTCTTCCAGGCCAGCTCTCTGCTGTGGCCAGGGAGTGCAGTGGAGGATGGCCCAAGTGCTTGGGCCCTGCACCCCATGGGAGACCAGGAGAAGCACCTGGCTCCTGCCATCGGATCAGCGCGGTGCGCCGGCCGCAGCGCGCTACCGCGGCGGCCATTGGAGGGTGAACCAACGGCAAAAGGAAGACCTTTCTCCCTGTCTCTCTCTCACTGTCCACTCTGCCTGTCAAAAATTAAAAAAAAAAAAAAAAAGAAGAGGAGCAGCCAGGACTCAAACCGGCACCTATATGGGATGCCAGCTCTTCAGGCTGGGGCATTAACCTGCTACACCACAGTGCTGGTCCCTATATCCCTTTCTCTTTAATCTTCCTTTTAAAACCTGTGTAGAGCTGAATAAATCAATGTGTTTTTGTGATAGAATATCAAAAGTTATATTCGAAAGACATTGTATTAAGTAAACATGAAAAAGCCTTCTTATGTCTTTTTCTATTCCACTCATGGAATGATTCCACTTCTTCAATCATCATTACAATACAGATTCTACTACCAGAAGACGTTGTGTAGTAATTTTTTTTTTCCTTTTACACACTTAGGAGATTTAGAAATCATTTTTTTTGTGGAAAGATGTTGGTGAAATTTAGATATATTAGTTTCCTTGACTTTGTAATATAAAAATTAAATAATGGTACTACTAAAAATGAGCTCAACAATTAGAGTATATGCTTTCAAATCTAGGGTTATAGAGTTTTGAAATATGAGCGTCAAGCAGACCCTATGATTTTCACTGAGAATCTGTAGAAGCTGAAGATTTCAGGGATGGAGTTTATGATGTGACATTACAGGAGATATCTGAAGCTTAACACAACAAGAAACAGTTTTGTGCTCAATGTGGCATGATTGAGATAGCTAATGTGAGGGTTCTCATTTTTTCCACGTATCACTGGGTTATAAGACCCTACTATTACTGCTGGAGGCAGCCTGCAAGAGAGCTATCTCATCAGGCTAAAATCATTCAATTGAGGTGATCACATAAACTGTTAGTAATGCAGAAACTCAGGATTCGTTGAGTACATTTAAATGACTTTTACAGAAATGTTCAATCAGTGGTAGGGAATTATATCACTGATGCTTTATAGAAAACTGACATTTGATCTTTACTTTATTAAATGAGATGTTCGTAATTAATTTCTTTTTTTCTTATTTTTTCAGTCCAAGTAATAGTTTAACTTTTCATTAGAAGCTTTAAAAATTAATCCAAAGTCACAAAAAATATTGGCTTCCTAATCTGGTTAAATGAAAGAAAGTCAAGTTGCCAACTTCTTTAGATTAGCCAGTCAAATTAGAGTTCTGTCCCCTATCTAAATCTGCCATGATTTTGTAATGAAAAATAATTGATGTTTTATTTCTACCATAACCACCATCACCATCCTTTCAATGAATGAACATTGAGTGCCTATAGCATTACAAGTACAGATTTCTTATATAAATGTCTATTTCATATTTACACTTGATATTCTCCTGTTTAGCATTTGCCATGCATTATGTAAATTCTTTACAGATATAACTCAATAAAATCTATTCTATGCTCTTAAACCTCTTATCACCAAAATATTTTGGTCCTCCTGATACACTCATATTTTTCTTGGGGATTTCAACAGCCAGTCCAATTGCTTTCTCTCTCAGCTCATTCATGCCATATTTTTCTCTCATACCAACAGCAATATTAATGATTCACCTGATAAAGTGACACAACGGTTTCTCAACTACTTCAATTACATAGTATTTTACTCTAATTCATGAGTACATCATAACTGGATCTCAACTCAACTGGAAACACTTCCTGGTTTGGATTTCTGCACTTTTTTTTTTTCATAAACAGTAATTTAATGATTATTTCACACATATACAATACATTTTAAAGTAATCACAGATCCAGTTGCATCCATTTTGCTGCTAATGGCAGAGTTTCTTTTTTTTTAATTTTTTTTTTAATTTTTTATTTCATAAATGTGAATTTACAAAGTGCAACTTTTGTATTGTTGTGGCTTCCCCCCTCAACCTCACTCCCTCCCGTGGCTCTCCCCTCTCCCTCTCCCTCTCCCATCCCGCCCTTTATCGAGTTTCATTTTCAATTACCTTCATATACTGAAGATCAACTTAGTATATACTAAGCAAGGATTTCAGGCTGCACTCACACAACCGCACAAGGTATAGGGTACTGTTCGACTGGTAGTGTTTTTAAGTTTCACAGTAAAACACATTAAGGACAGAGATCCTACATGGGGAGCTATACCCAGTGACTCCCGTTGTTGATTTAACAATTGGCACTCTTATTTGTGACGTCAGCAATCACCCGAGACTCTTGCTATATGAGCTGTCTAGGCTATGGAAGTCCCTTGAGTTCACTGATTCTGAATTTGTTTAGTCAAGGCCGTGTCACAGTGGAGGTTCCTTCCTCCCTTCAGAGAAAGGCGCCTCCCTCCTTGATGGCCTGTTCCTTTTGCTGGGGTCTTATTCACCAGGATCTTTCATTTAGATTGTTTTTTGCCACCGTGTCATGGCTTTCCATGCCTGTGAGACTCTCATGGACCTTTTAGCCAGATCCGAATGTCCCAAGGGTTGATTCTGAGGCAGGAGCCACACTTATTTTTTGATTAGTTATTTTATTTATCTACTTATATAAAGGGAACAGATTTCTATATATCATATATACATTTTTAAGAACATAATGATACTTCCAAATCTTCCTCCCTCCTTCTTCCATTCTTATTTTTCTTTTAATTTTTGTGATGACTACTTTCAATTTATAATCACAATATTAATACTCTACTAAAGAATTAAACTGAGTTAAACTTCTTTATCCATTCATGATCATTATCATGAATCTTTCAGTTTGTGATAGAAATATCTCTTTTCAAGAAATAGTAATAAGGGAATCTAGGTATGGGTTGTATGGAAACTTTGTATACTACTATTTTGTATTACAACTACAGAATTTTTGCTTTGTAAATGTAAAACTCTTCTGAAATAAAATGTTTAAAAGAGGAATATTTCCTTTCCTGACAACTTTCTCAAATTTTACCCCGTATTCCATGATTTGCTTCTATTGTGACTTTTCCTATTAAATCTCTCCCTATTTTTCTTGGTTGCATTGCTTTGTTCTGGCTTCATTTATTCTCAATAACTACAAATTTTCTAAAAGCCACTGCTCACATCTAGGCTGAAAATAGCCTACAATCCCATCTTCCTTACTGTTATTGGACTGAGTTTCTGAAATAATAATTTTACATCATAACTTGGAAAGGTAGTTAACATGATCTTAAATCAAACAAACTATTCTTACTGTGGTTATCACCAATATATTACTACTTCTATCTTTCCACCACTGTCACTATTAATTTACTCTACTTTTACTAGGTTCTTTGGACTGCTAGGTTCTTTGGACTGCTAGGTTCTTTTTTAAAAAAATTTTATTTTATTTATATGAAAGAGTTACTGAGAGAGGTAGAGCCAGAGAGAGAGAGAGAGAGAGAGAGAGAGGTCTTCCATCCCCAGTTCACTCCTCAAGTAGCTGCAACGGCCAAAGCTGAGCTGATCCAAAAAGAAGGACAAAAAGAAGGAAGAGAAGCACTTTTTTCCATGAACACTGTGGCTTCTCTGTCAAGTCTTTTCATACTATTATCCAAATGTACTTTTTTCCCACAAAACTTTAGAACCAGGAGTGAGTGCTTGAAGTAGTCATTAAGATGAAGTTTAGGTCACCCACATTCAATATTGTAGTACCCGGTTCAAATTTCAGCTCTATTCCTGATTTTAGCTTCTTACTAAGATGCACTCTGGAAAGTACTAGTAACAGGTCCTATGCTTTGGTCCTTGCCACCCATATGGGAGACCTGTATTGAGTTCCTAGCTCCTTGCTTCCACCTACACCAATCTCAACTCTTACTGGCATTTGGGAGTGAAACAGTGGATGGGAGAATTCTGTCTCTCTCTTTCCACATTTCTTTGCCTTTGAAATAAACATAATTAATTAACTAATTAATTGTAAAAAATAAATGTAATACTAGGTTCAGGCTGTATGTTTATTTTTATATTGTCAAGACTTCAAATGGCCAACAAATCATTAAAACAACTAAGAATTTTTTTTTTACTTCCCAGTGTAAATTTCACCTCATTTGAAGTTCGTATCATTCCTGTGGGAAAATGCATGCTTTTGCATTATAAAAATAAACACCACTATTTAACTCTACTTTGTATTACCAAGCTTTGTTAAAAATAATATAATTTTATTTTGTCATCAACAATAAGTTTCACATATTTAAATATGGTTTTGTGATTAACAGTGAGCCTATTATTTCATATACTTCATGTTCTTGTATTAAACATCTGATCCTGGTAAAAGTGTGTACCACTAAAGTGCATACTAATCAAATGTTTAAAATTCAAGTAGGATAAAAGTGTAAAACATTCCATTCAAAGTCCTGAGAATTTATCTGGGTGTTGCATCAAATTTCTAACATGCCAGAAATCACTGTTGTGCCCCACTGAGGGCAAGTCACAATTTGAAGTACTAGTAAAAAATGCTGATTGCCTTTATCTGCCTATAATTTGTATCAACTGAGCAGTATAATAAACGTCAAAATAACCTTAAGATAATGGCAAAAACAAGGCATCAAATCCAAACTCAATATCCTGTAAATGTGTCCCGGCTGGAGCCCTGGAGATTGCCTTCAGACCTGTAACACAATCAGGTCTGGGGAAATACCATGAAAATGTTCTCTTTCAATCACTTGTAAATGGTAGTGTTAAAGTGGAGGGAAGAAAATAAAGAGAATGGGATCTTTCGATTTGCTGCTTTTGTTTGGAATTGCTCCAAATCACAAGTAACTACAGGGCAAATTGACATCTTCTTGGTTGAGTTGTAACCTTTTCCTCCTCCATTTGTTCCCAAGATTTGTAAACAAACAGATCTGACTCAGAGTATTCAAAAGTTGATTCCAAACCAAACTTCCATCCTAACATTTTTGGCTATGCATCATTTGGTCTCACTTATACACTTCCTAACTGTATCTTTCTTCCCCAATCATAAACATTTAAGTATTACTCTAAGTTTCTTTTTATTATTATTATTATTTATTATTATTATGGTTGTTGTTGTCTTATCTGAAAGGTAGAGAAAGAGAGAGAGGGAAGGAATAGGGGAGAGTGATTCCATCCATTGGTTCACTCCCCAAATAACCACAAGAGTGGGACATGAGGTAAACAGAAGTTAGGAACCCAGAACTCAATTCAGGTCTCCCTCATGGGTGGCAGGGATTTAACTACCTGAACCATCATCTGTTGCTTCCCAGAACGTGCATTAACAGGAAACTGGAATCAAAATCTAAGCCTGTGCTTGAACCCAGGTACTCTGATACAGGATGCAGGCAACTTAAGTGGAGTCCTAACTACTGTGTCAAATACATATCCCAATTTATCTAATTTTCTTTCTCAGTATTTCCTGAATGACCCATGTTAATTGCCATTTGGCTATCTCAATGACTGTATTCCCTATGTTTTAAGGGGTATCCTCTGACATAGGAAATATTCCATCAGAATGCTTTCATAAGACATTCTCAAAATTCTCATACACTGTTCTGTCTCTTCCCTTCCTGATTATTCTTGTTTTATCTCAGCTGCTCTGTATAACATAGTATATAACAGATATTCATTGAATCAACAAATGTTTAATGAGCCTTACTGTGTATTGCACCTTATCTCTCAGCATCATATATGGAATAGAGAACAAAATAAACAAGAATTCCAGGCTAATCCTCCACCTTCCAGGCTAATCCTCCACCTTGCGGTGCCGGCACATGGGGTTCTAGTCCCGGTCGGGGCACCGGTTCTGTCCCGGCTGCCCCTCTTCCAGGCCAGCTCTCTGCTGTGGCCCGGGAGTGCAGTGGAGGATGGCTCAAGTGCTTGGGCCCTGCACCCCATGGGAGACCAGGAGAAGCACCTGGCTCCTGCCATCGGATCAGCGCGGTGCGCTGGCCGCAGCACTCCAGCCACGGCGGCCATTGGAGGGTGAACCAACGGCAAAAAGGAAGACCTTTCTCTCTGTCTCTCTCTCTCTCACTGTCCACTCTGCCTGTCAAAAAATAAAATTAAAAAAAAAAAAAAAAGAATTCCATCCAGGGGCCGGAACCTTCGCTCACTTAGTTAATCCTCCACCTGCGGTGCTGGCATCCCATGTGGGCACCAGCTTCTAGTCCCTGTTGCTCCTCTTCCAGTCCAGCTCTCTGCTGTGGACCAGGAAGGCAGTGGAGGATGGCCCAAGTGCTTGGGCCCCTGCACTCGTATGGGAGACCAGGAGAAGCACCTGGCTCCTGGCTTCAGATCAGCACAGCACTGGCTGTAGCGGCCATTTGGGGAGTGAACCAACGGAAGGAAGACCTTTCTCTCTATCTCTCTCACTGTCTATAACTCTACCTGTCAAGTAAAGAAAATAAATAAATAAATAAAAAGAATTCTATTGAGGGATTTATATCTTAATAGAGTAAATTAACAATGAAATACAATATATAAAAGATTAGATATGAATATTAAGATACAATATGTTTAAACAAAAACAGAAATAAGCAAACTTCCATGGCTAAGTTTTACATGTTAAAGACTATTTAATTTTGCTCTTGTAGTATGAAAGCAGCCATAAGTGATATATTAGCAGACATAAGTGTGATTCTATTGTGATATGATTTGATTTGGGATACAGATAATTGAATTTAATAAAATGTTCCTATGTTATAAAAATCATAATTTATTGCTTTTTTTTTTTGACAGGCAGAGTTAGACAGTGAGAGAGAGAGACAAAGACAGAAAGAAAGGTCTTCCTTCCATTGGTTCACCCCCTAAATGGCTGTCACGACTGGCACGCTGCACCGATCCGAAGCCAGGAGCCAGGTGCTTCCTCCTGGTCTGCCATGCAGGTGCAAGGGCCCAAGCGTTCTGGCCATCCTCCACTGCCTTCCTGGGCCACAGCAGAGAGCTGGACTGGAAAAGGAGCAACAGGGACTAGAACCCGGTGCCCATATGGGATGCCGGCACTGCAGGCGTAGGATTAACTAATTTATTGACTTTTTAAAAACATTTAACATGAATAATATTCTTAGTTTGTGGATCAGACAAAAACTGATCTAGGGGTGTCTAGGGTCTGACCTAGTAGCATGGCTATTGAACCTGAGTTTAGATGACATCAAGTGCTATGAAGAAAATTATGTCAGATAATCAGGCTAGAAAATGTTAGCAGTCTAGAGACAGGTTGCAGTTCTAGACAGTTGGGCCAGACAAGGAAAGATAGTCTTCAATGAAATAACTGAACAAAAACATATCAATTTCATTTGCTGATGATAAGAGATTTGAAAAGCAAACTATCTCCTTCACTTTTCTAAATCATTCTATCTTGAGGCCAGTGCTGTGGCACAGCAGTTAAAGGCACCACCTGCAGAGCCTGCATCCCATATGGGCGCCAGTTTTAGTCCTGGCTGCTCCACTTCCAATCCAGCTCTCTGCTATAGCCTGGGAAAACAGTAGAAGATGGTCCAAGTCCTTGGGCCGCTGCACCCGAGTGGGAGACACGGAAGAAGCTCCTGGCTCCTGGCTTCAGATCGGCGCAACTCCGGTCTTTGCGGCCAATTGAGGAGTGAACCATCGGATGGAAGACCTCTCAATCTCTCTCTCTCTCTCTCTCTTCCTCTCTCTCTCCCTCTCTCTCCCTCTCTTCCTCTCCCTCTCTCTCACTGTCTCCCTCTCCTTCTCTCACTGTGTAACTCTTTCAAATAAATAAATAAATCTTTAAAAAAAAAACCTGAAAACAACCCAAATAATCATCAACAAAAGGACAGATAAATAAATTGCAATAGACTCATATAGTAGAATACTACTCAAGAGTGAAAATAACTTGTTGTTACTCAAAACAACATGGATGAATTATGCTAAGTGAAAAAAGCACATTAAAAGGTGAATATTGTATTATTTGACATATAAAAGTCTAAAAAATACAATCTATTATGACAGCATCTCAGGGGTTTTTTGGGAAAGGAAATAGGAGTGGACAAGAGCAAGCAGTTTCAAAGGGGCCCAGGGAGACCTTAGAAGTCAAAGTTATGTCCATTCATTTGATTATTGTGATGATTTCACAGGAATATACATATATATGTACATATGTATACTTACATGCATATATATGACAAAGTAGATTAAATTTTATACTTTTAAATAGATGCAGCTTGTTACTGTATGTCTATTATTATCAATAAACTTGTTAAAATTGTAATTATTTTTCTACTCAGTAACAATTGAAATTAAATAACATTATTCACAAGACCTGGGAACTTGCTTTATTATATGCTAAGTATAGCCTTGTGGTAAACCCACATCTGCCAAAGTACTGTTACTACTTAAAAATTGTCACAGTGCAACCCATCAAACTCAAAACGAACCTCATTAGCATGTCCATACACACTTATACCACATATATTACCCCTCCAGCTTTATGTCAACTGTGTAACTGCTAAGATAAGCAAGAGTAAAATCAAGGTTCTAGTCTCTAAAGGAGCATAAATTTTAGCTTAAATGAGAACTTACTGTTAGCTAATCTGTTGGAATAATCTTCAGGGCCAGCACTGTGGAATAGCAGGTTAAGCCACCACCTGCAGCGCCTGACATCCCATGTGGCACCGGTTCGAATCCCAGCTGCTATACTTACAATACAGTTCCCGTTCAATGTGCCTGAGAAAGCAGTAGAAGATGACCTTGGGCTCTGGGTCCCTGCAGCCACACTAGAGACCCAGAAGAAACTCCCGACTCCTGGCATCAGCCTGGCCCAACTCTGGCTGTTGCAGCAATTTGGTGGGTGAACTAGTGTATGGAAAATTCCTTCTCTCTCTCTCTCTTTCTCTCTCTCTCTCCTTCTCTCTCCGTAACTCTACATTGCAAATAAATAAATAAATAAATAAATCTTTGACAACAAAAACAACAAAGAAAACTCTTCAAAATTAGCTTAAAATTGCGTAAGTTTTTTAAAGATTTATTTATTTATTTGAAATCAGAGTTACAGAAGGAGAGGGAGAGGAAAAAGGGAGTGGAAGAGAAAGAGGGAGAGGGAAGAGGGGTAAGAGAGAGACAGAGAGAGAGACACACACACAGAGAAAGAATCTTTCATACCCAGGTGGCTGCAATGGCCAGAGCTGAGCCAAGCTGAAGCCAGGAACAAGTAGCTTCATCCATTTCTTCTACATCGGTAGCAGGTGTCCAAACACTTGGGCCTTCTTCCACTGCTTTTCCCATGCTATCAGCAGGGACCTGGATAGGAAGTGGAGCTGCTGGGACTCGAATTGGCACCCATACGGGATTCCATCGTCACATGCAGCAGTTTTACCTACAATGGCACAATGCCAGTTCCTGTAATGTGTTTTTAAGGAGCCAGACTCCATAAAGACATAGAAGAGGCACTTAACCTGGCACTTTAGGGAAGTCTAATGATCAGGATCCCCAATAAATTTGTTTCAGGGCACCAAAATACACACTAGAGCCTGGGGAAACCTACTGTAACTTTGAGAGCTATTTAACTTTATTTCAGGGATTCTTTCTAAAATCTCTTCATGAGTCACATTCACTTGTGTATTCAAGAAAATTCATTCCAAACTTTCAAGAGACAGAAATTATGTAGTTTAAAAAGTTATATAATTTCATTCTCTATGTACATAGTCATAATAAGACAAAAATTAAAATTTCCCCTAGGACTCTATCTTAAAAAAGAATGAGTCTGTATTTCATGAAAATTTTCATAATAATCATCAAAGCCTACACTTTTAAATCTAAAGGAGCCTTAGAAATGAGCTGGTTCAATTTTTCATTTGAAAGATTAAAAACTCAAAACCTATATTGATGTACAAAATCGGTATACTGAGATAACAGAGAACGAGAATTAAAACCTAGAGAATTCTTACTTCATTTTCTCTCTAGATGATTATAAGTACAGAGAAAAGACAGATCTTTAGATTTAAGACCAAAATTCCCTGTGTCCCTCAGTTCTTCAAATTGTTATTCAAAGAAATAAGCTATCTATTCCATAAATGCACTGACTTCAATACCCTTCAATACTATAAACTTCATGCACACTTACCTCATTTGTTAAAAAAAAAGTCATGAATATTAAATAATTGACAGCAGCATGCTATGACCCATGCCTGAAGCAAGCACCAGGTATATTAGGAACAGCATAGTTGCACAATGAATAGAAGGAGAGAGCTAATTAAATCCTGGAGAACTCATCTGCAGAGATTGAGATGCCCTGTGGCATTTGTTAGCACCAGGCAAAAGTCCCTAATTATAGTTTTACTGTTCAAGACACCGAAGTGCTTCAGACCAGCCTGGTGTGCTTCTCTGTGGCTGTAATTTTATCAGGAAATGTGAGACCATCAAGGAAGTTGACAGGTGTCATTTTACTCAAATGGAGTTGCTTTCAACAAACCTAAAGAGGAAATGCATTTTCCCCATTAGATCGAATTAAACAATGAAAATGATTTTCTCACTCTCTTCTAGTTGGTTGATAAGAAAAGTACCAAAAAGAATGACTCTTGCCTGGAAGGACTGACAGTTAGGCTGGTTGGGCAATGCTATGACAGCTCTTGTGAGTGGCTGGTCTCTATGCTTAATCCTATGTATGCAAACTTCTCCAGTTCAAAAGCTTACAATCTTATCATTTGAAATTATACAGGTTCATGATGACTTTTCAGGGCTAATTCTATATATGCATTTTTAAAAGATGGCTAATCAGCAGGTGCCATTTAAAAAGTTCTTGTAAGGATATATGCTTTCCCAGAATAACACAGTCAGCTGCCTACCATGATGTTAAATTAAAATTCTGAAAGATTATCATGATTATAAGGAAACTAAGAGAATACCAAATTTCTACTTCTCATTGTAAAGAAGAGAATCATGACCACAACCAACTTTTCAAAGTTCACTCATCACTCAATATTGATGACAGAGTTAGAACAAAACTACTCTGATTGCTTTGCAATTCTTGCTTTTTCACTATTCTTCGTGATATTGTTTTCTTGATGGCAAGCACACATCTTACTCATCAGACAAAAGGTGAAAGCCAGAATATTTGCATTCTGAGTCAAAATTGACCATATTCTTCAATTTAACTAAAATTTATGAATGCTAGATAACTGCATATTATTGTTACTCTGTTCATAGGTAATTTTAAAAATTGTTCCATCTCCTTTACTCTGTGATGTGACAGGCCTAAACAGAAGACATCTATATGCATCTGCATCTCAAAGTCATCCTAACAATGTTTCAGGGGAAGCCCAGATTTCGCATCCTGCCTGCCCTGCCCCCTTTTACCTGATAACCTGCCAGGTGGAGGCCCTCACCCCTCCTGCTTCCTGCCTGATAAATCTTCCACAATCTCCCAGGTGCAGCCCAGTATCTGCATCTCAAACACCCTGCTCCCTTCCTCAGGTCTGATAACATTTGCATCCATAAAGTCCTTTGTTTCAGACCTTCAAGAGAAGTTTTTCTATTTACATCCAAAAAGCCCTTTGTTCCAAGAGGAGCAGAGGTGGGGAAGCAAGACCCATCTCCTTAAAACCCCCAGCCTCAACTGGACTGCGCTCTCAGCTCTCTGCATCTTTGCTGAGTTGCCCGCCTGGCCTGGCCTGGCCTGGCCAGGTGTACTCTCCACTCACCCATGCAGCTCCCCCCCTCCCCCAGTCTGAGGGACTGGGCACTCTCTCTCAGGTCCTGTCTGGAGAGGTGCCCATCCGTCCTTTCAGATGTTCCTTCTTAATAAACCTTGCTATTTTACCTCCCACAAAAAAAAAAAAAAATATTATATAAATAATTCAGTGGTTTAAAACAACAGGTTTTTTGGTTTGTTTTTCATGATAAGATACTTTGGGTAGACTGAGTGACAACGATTGACTCAGTTCTGCCAGGGTGAATGGCATAAGATTTCCTGTCTGCCCTGTCAGTGGGCAGGATGGCCAGACTGCACAGCCTCAGCTGGTATAACTTGTCTGCTCCCCACAGCTTTCTCAAGGTGTCTTGCCTATACATCTGCACTTGACAATACCCAGGCCCCACAGAGCAGCAAGAGACAGACTAAGAACAATCTGCAAGCTTTTAACAACTGTAACTGGCCACAGCAAGTTGTGAGGCCCATCCAGAGCCAGTGAGAGAGTACTAACAAGGACATAGAAATATGGAGGATAGTTTGTCCAATAAGTGCCAAATATGAGGGCACTTCAAAAATCTGGAGAAAAATGTAATTAAGAGGTAAGTTTATTTTGTTGGAAGAAAAATTTTGAAATCCATGAAGCATTTTTTGAAAGATTCATTTTATTTATTTGAAAGACAAAGTTACAGAGAGAAGTAGAGACAGAGAGAGAGGTCTTACATCCACTGGTACACTCTCCAGATGGCTATAACAGACAGAAATATGCTGATCCAAAGCCAGGAGCCAGGAGCTTCTTCTGCGTCTCCCACTTGGGTGCAGTGGCCATAGCAGAGAGCTGGATTGGAAGAGGAGCAGCCAGGACTAGAACTGGCGCCCATATGGGATGCCAATGCTTCAGGCCAGAGCTTTAACCCGCTGCGTCACAGCACCAGACCCTCCATGAGCCATTTTTTTTAAATTTTTATTTAATGAATATAAATTTCCAAAGTACAGCTTATGGATTACAATGGCTTCCCCCCCCCATAACTTCCCTCCCACCCGCAACCCTCCCCTTTCCAGCTCCCTCTCCCCTTCCATTCACATCAAGATTCATTTTCAATTATCTTTATATCCAGAAGATTGATTCAGTATATACTAAGTAAAGATTTCATCAGTTTGCACCCACACAGAAACACAAGGTGTAAAAATCTGTTTCAGTACTAGTTATAGCATTACTTCACATTGGACAACACATTAAGGACAGATCCCACATGAGACGAAAGTACACAGTGACTCCTGTTGCTGACTTAACGATTTGACACTCTTGTTTATGACGTCAGTAATCTCCCTAGGCTCTAGTCATGAGTTGCCGAGGCTATGGAAGCCTTTAGGGTTCTCCGACTTCGATCTTATTCCGGCAGGGTCATAGTCAAAGTGGAAGTTCTCTCCTCCCTTCAGAGAAAGGTACCTCCTTCTTTGATGGCCCCATTCTTTCCACTGGGATCTCACTCGCAGAGATCTTTCATTTAGGTCTTCTTCTTTTTTTTTTTTTTTTTTCCAGAGTGTCTTGGCTTTCCATGCCTAAAATACTCCATGAGCCATTTTTATAATGTATTTCTATAAACATTTTGAAAATCCCTCATATTTATAGGAAAACACAAATAGTTATTGATTAATTTAACACTTTTGTATGGTTGGTGTATTAAAAAAGTCCAATCTCTATCCAAGAGTGCTCTGTGCATAGTCACTGTGGAGCATGCTGATCTTACAGCATCTATTTCAGTTTAACTCCCATCAATTCACTGGTATTCTTTTTGTGCTCTGATATATACAAGAAAAGTTGGATAAATTCTTGGTCTTATGGTCTTTTTTGGTGAGCCTTAAATTTAGTAGGGACAAGACATCAGCATTTGAAAAGTTAAAAAAAATCTAAAAACATTACTTTTTCCTCAACTTGGAAAGATTCAACACGGAAGGACTTACAGGAAAGATCACAAGCATTGGCATATGCAGGGAGCAATAAAAAGTGCTGATCAAAGAGGTGGCACTTCTGTTGGATATCAAAGAATATGCAGAAATTTTCTAAAAAGAGGGAAATTAGGGTCTTTCAGATAAGAAGAACAAGAAGGTGAAAATTGTGTAGGTGGGAATGAAGTTTTCACAAGTTACAGATTTGTAGGAAACTGCTCTGAGATTCAGCAAGTACAGGAATGGGGCTGAGGCAGGTTTGCTGTTGGATTATAGGAAGACCAGGCTTTCTGTTTTTGGCACACAACTCCTGAATTGAAGTTGACACCATAGGCCAGAACCCAACTTCTATTGCTCCTGTCTGGATTTTTATTTAACTGTGCAGTATCAAAGAACTAAGTTTGAAATCAAGAAACAGAACTCCATAGGTCAATTTCTTTCTAATTATGTGATATGAGGTGCTATCCAGGATGCATTACTCTTTTACTACTTATCCTACAGAGTGAGTGATTGTGTGATAATACATGCAGTTGGGATGTTCTACACAAATCACATTCTTTTTTACCAGAAAACCTCTGCTCCCACTTGTGATGCAGGGACCCTTTCACACAACCACTCCTGCTGGAGTAAGCTGGGTCATGTGAAATTAATAGACACTCTCTTCTCTTCCCATTCTTCAAATAAACATGAGAGAGGAGAGGCTTATTTATGTTTGTTCTAAGCTTTCTCAATCTCACCAGGGGTTAACAAACCCTAAAATGGATGGAGCCATGTTTGCATGGACAAAAACATGCCTGCCTTCTGCATTTCTTGTGCTGTCTAAGGAGAGATTCTCATCCAGCTCACTGTCAGTCCCTTCTCAATACCAAAGTAGGAAGTTCTCCTAACAGATAAGTAAACATCAAATCCAATCTCAGGAATCCAAATCTTTTGTAGGACTTATCTGGCAGAAATTAAACTGTGGTTTCTGTGTCCTAGTTTTTGTCATTGAGACATAATTAATAATACTTGGACATGGTTTATTCACAGAAATATTTCTCCTCCATAGATAGGAAGTGAGATGAGTGTTGGATGGAGCCACTAAAGCAATACTAAAAACCTAATAATTTACAAGTTTAAATCAAGTATCTTTGCTTTAAGGAATCTTCATTTACGTTCAAAATATGAAGGGAGAAAATTATGACTTGTCTTCTGAAGAGACATTGATTTAACCTCTTCCCTCTTGAGAACCCAGCATTGAGAGTTCCCATGGAAATGTAGGTTTTCTTATCCTAGCTTGTCATCCCAAATAAGTAAGTGCATAATTAACTTAGAGAAAAAAAAAAGAGAGAGAGAGAGAGAAAGGGCACATTTCTATAGTACTTCCACAATGCAAGTGCAGCTGCCTTGCACTTCAAATTTGAAAGTGGGGAAATAGGGAATGTGTGCCGTCTGCAGCAGTGAAATACAAAGAACATAACACTTGCTGAAAAACTTAGCACTGAGTAGGTTCCTGTTACCAAGGCCATCACATTGGGCCAGTTTGAGAATGCTACTGCTTCCTAGAAATTTTACATTTTCCACAGAACTCTTTCTATATTTACAAACAAGTTAATCATTGTGCTCTACCAAATTTATTCCAGAATGGACAGAAGCAGCTTTCTAGTATACACACCCAATTTGTCCAGGCACCATGTAGCCTCATCAGGCCTCAGACTGCCCTTGACCTCTAACTTTAAGGTCATTCTGCAACTTCCATTTTTCTAGCCATCTACTATAAACTTTACACTTGCAGTCTTAGAAAACTGGATCCAAAGGAGCATGATTCTAGCCTAGTGGTTAACTCATTAGTGGTTAAATCAGAGTGCCTAGGTTGATTCCTAACTCCAGCTCCAACTCAGATTCTTGCCAATGGAGATCCCAAGAAGCAAGAATGATAGACAAATAATTGTGTTCCTGCCATTGTAGATCTTTGGTGACGTGGATCAGTGAATGGCTTCTTTATATGTTTCTATCTCTGTCTCTTTCTCTCGCCCTCCTCTGCTCCCACTCAAATAAATAAAAAAAAAATTAAAAATCAATTCTGAAACAATAGTTGAGAATGTGGAGATACTAAGAGTTGTTCAATCATTTTAATAATAAATAAATGTGAAACTATAAAAGAAATTAAGGAAAACACAATTTTCCTCTTTAGCTTTAACATTGTATACTTTCAAAATTTTAGTTATATTTGAGGCTTCTAGGCAAGAAAAGGAGAATAACAACCACTAAATTATTGTCAATATAGCTGTATTTTTCTACAAAGAAGGTTGAGAATAAATTGAGAAAACATGATGGCTTTAATAAAACAAACATAAAGGTTATGATTGCAGTTTGTATGTAACATAAAATATTTTTATCAGCTTCCAAGAGTGGAAAACAAGAGTATATCAGATATTACTTACTACTTAGAGCCTTTTTACTCTGGGCATGTGAAATTGTGATCTTCTCAAAAGACAGGTATAGATGCAATGAAGTCATAAAATTCTATGATTTTTAAGTTGCTGTAATGTCCAGAAGTTCAACAGTTCCAAATGTGACTATAATTCCATAATTTGAGGCATTTCTTTAAAAAGCAGCAACATACTATAATAAAGGTCAATAGTATTTGTTTTCTATTCATTCAATGAGAATTATGAGATATGAGGGGAATAATGTGAACAAATACCTACACAAGAAAATAACATAGTAGATACTATTCAACCTGCTTAAACATTCTAGCTAATTACCTTAGATTTTAAGTATAGCATGTTTTATTAATATTTTTATGTTCAAATGCACTCTTTACTAATAATTAACTAAGTTGATTGAGATATTTTAACTTACTTCCCCCCTGTACAATATCTTTTGTCTTCTCCATCTATTTAGTCTATTTAATCCCCTTGTATGGATTTGGCTTTTGCTATTCTCCAATCCAGGATGTTCTTGAGGGACAACATTGTGGCACAGTATGTTAAGCTGCCACTTACAATGCCAGCATCCTGTAAGGGAGCACCAGTTCAACTTGTAGCTGTTCTACCTCTGATCCAGATTCCTACTAATGTGGCTGGGAAAGCAGTGGAAGATACCCAAGTGCTTGGGCCCCTGTGATTCATGTAGGAGATCCAGAAGTTTCTGTCCACTGTCTTCAGCCTGACAAAGACATGGTATTGTGATCATTTGGGGAGCGAACCAGAAGATGGAAGATTCTCTCTCTCTCTCTCTCTCTCTCTCTCTCTCTGCCACTCTACCTTCCAAATAAATAAAGAAATCTTTTTAAAAATGCTCTGTCTTTTTTCTAACAATGAGTTAGCTGCTTTATATACTTCATTCCACTTCTTTCTCTTCCCTAAAATATTTTCCAATACAAGTCAATGCAAACACATACCGCCTTCCTTATTATCAAATCTAAGCACATATTTTTATTTTTGAGCTATATAAAGCATTTTAAGATAGTTGCCATCTCAATTTTGACATTATCGTCCCTAACAGATTTTGCTGTAGAAATGCTATACAAAGTTTATCTACTTACACACTGAACATTCCATGTTGTACACCAACCTCAAAGAACAAACATAGTCTATTGAGTAAACGACTATGTTCTAGGCACTTGAATTTAATCCTGCAAGTACCCTCTTAGCACCAAGATGACCTTATCTACAAACAACAGCCAAATAACTCATTGATCAGTGACTTTCAGTCATGTGCAGATATGAAAAAAGTTGATCAGGGAATAATTGGCTGGGTGGATTACAACTCCTTGAACCAAGAACATACAAAGATTGTACCAATTAGTGAAGGTTGAAATTGAAAAATGATGAGAAAGAGCTTTTTGCAGCCATGATCATCATTGACAAAAACAAAATAATGAAAAAACAAAATTGTGAATGAGTAGAGGCAGTCCATTGGTAGAATGAGAAAGAGCAACTGAAATTATGTTTAAATAAAAGATAATAAAGAGGAGGTAGTATAATTAGTTCTTTGAGCTATTTCACGGCTTTTATGCTCTTTATTAATTTTAGATTATATATGTTTCAACTCTGTAATTTTGAAGATATATGTAGGCCTATATCTCTTTGAATGAAAAAGGTGTACTTGTAACTGACTCTGTGATAACACGTAATTATTTCCTCTCTCACTCTTTCTGCTTCTTTTCATCCTTTCATTAAGGAACCTTCTTTTCCATGACCACAAAATATCAGTAAAATGTTCAGACACCTTGGCAAAGAAGATATACAAATGGTAAATACATATATGTGAATATGTTCAATGATATATAACACTAAGGAATTGTAAATTAAAACAAAGTACCACTACCTACCGATTAGAATGGCTAAATTAGGGGGGGAAAAGACAATTGCAAAAGAATTTGAAGGAATAAGAACTCTTTTTTATTTTAGTACTCCATGTATTAGCTCCCAGAAATCAGTGAAAAATGAGATATTCATCTTTTTGAATCTGGCTTATTTCACTGGCAATAAATGTCTTTAGCTACATCCCTTTTGTTACAAAACACAGAAATTCATTCTTTTTATTTTTTAAAAAAGATTTACTTATTTATTTATTTAATTGAAAGCCAGAGTTACATATATATATATATATATATATATATATATATATATAGAGAGAGAGAGAGAGAGAGAGAGAGAGAGAGATCTTCCATGGTTTACTCTGCAAATGTCTGCAACACCCAGTATTGGGCCAGGCCAAATCCAGGAGCTAAGAGTTTCATCTGAGTCTCCCACATGGTTGGCAGAGGCCCAAGCACTTGGGCGATCTTGCACTGCCTTTTCCAGGCCATTAACAAAGACTGAAAGAGCAGCCAGGACTTGAACCAGTACCCATATAGGATGCTTATAGCTGAGTAGTATGCTACAACAATTTATTTTCCAGTCATCAGTTGATTTTAAATTTTTAAAGTCTCTTACAAATGAATCAGAACATGTGATGACACTATCCCCTATATTAGTGCAGGTTCAATTCCCAGCTACTTCCCAGTTTCCAAACAATGTGCCTGGGAAGTCAGTGGAAATTGATCTAATTATTTGGCCAACCACACAATGGCGCCAGATAGAGTTATTGGCTTCTGGCTTCAGCCTGGACAAGACATGGCTATTGGCAGTTGTTTGGGGAGTGAACTAGCAAATACATCTATCTATCTATCTATCTATCCATACATCTATCTATCTATCAATCATCTATGTATCCATCAAAGTCTCTATCTTTCCCTCTTTATGTTGTTCTTCCTCACAAATAAATAAGTCAGTGAATAAAGAGAAAATAAAATAATAATAAATAAATAAATAAATGAAAAGGAAGTCTGTAGAAACAAAGAAAACTCATGTGTACAACCAAAACTGTCCACATAATGTATCAGCTTTATTCATTATTAATAAAGTTCTCAAACTTGAAACAGCCAAGATGTCCTTCACCAGAGGAATAGGGAAACAAACTGCAGTACATCCATATAGTAGAATATTATTCAGTGATAAAAATAAATAACTCTTGTATATACCCCTGCAGTACAATTGTCTATCTACCTTTTACTGATAGAGCTCTGTGCTTTAAAGGAGCATTGAGGGCTGGCACTGCGGCTCACTATGCTAATCCTCCACCTGCGGTGCCAGCACCCTGGGTTCTAGTCCCGGCTGGGGTGCCGGATTCTGTCCTGGTTGCTCCTCTTCCACTCCAGCTCTCTGCTGTGGCATGGAAGTGCAGTGGAAGATGGCCCAAGTCCTTGGGCCCTGCACCTGCATGGGAGACCAGGAGGAAGCAACTGGGTCCTGGCTTCAGATCTGCACACTGCTGGGCATGGAGGCCATTTTGGGGGTGAAACAACAGAAAAAAAAACGAAGACCTTTCTCTCTGTCTCTCTCTCTCTCACTGTCTAACTCTGCCTGTCAAAAAAAAGAAAAAAAAAAAGGAGCATTGAGCCTGTGATTTTAGATTGAAATAAAAAGAAAAAAAGAGAAGAAGGAAATAAAGAAGAGGGAAAGGAGAAAGTATCATTGTATATTCTTGAATTATATTTATGAAATTTATAAAATCTGTTCTCTCTATATAAATAAATTTGAAAATTAATCAATGGACCATTTACCAATACACAAGACATGCAGGAACATTAATTCATATTGTTAGTTAAAGAAGATAGTTGGAATGACTGTGTACTTTATGATCCCAACTATATAACACACTGGCCAAAGTAAAACTATAAAAACAATAGAAAAACATAGTAACTGTCAAAGGTTTGGTGAGAAGTGAGTTAAAATGAATAGGAAAGGCACACTAGGTTTTGAAGGCAGTGGAATTACTCTGACACTCAAATGAAATAAATTTGTTAAAGCACGCAAAACTCTAGAACAGAAAGAGTGAGCCTTTTGTAAACTATGGATTTCAGTTAAAATTTGTCAAAAATAGCTTATCCAATTTATTATGTGTAAAATGCATCCCAGTCATACAATATGTTGATAATAGAGGAAATCGTGATTGGATCTCTACTCTTCTTTCTTTCTTTCTTTCTTTCTTTCTTTCTTTCTTTCTTTCTTTCTTTTATTTGACAGGCAGAGTTAGACAGTGAGAGAGAGAAAAAAAGGTCTTCCTTCCATTGGTTCACCCCTCAAACGGCTGCTAAGGCCGGCGCACTGCGCCTATCCAAAGCCAGGAGCCAGGTGCTTCCTCCTGGTCTCCCATGGGGTGCAGGGCCCAAGCACTTGGGCCAACCTCCACGGCCCTCCCGGGCCACAGCAGAGAGCTGGAAGAGGAGCAATCGGGACTAGAACCTGGCGCCCATATAGGATGCTGGCACCGCAGGCGGAAGATTAACCAAGTGATCCACGGCACCAGTCTGTACTCATTTTTCCATAAATATAAAGCTACTTTTAAAGTAAAGTCTTTTACTTTAAAAAAGCATAGATGCAAGTATAAAATTTATATTATCTAAACTTCAAAATTTATTATAAAGCTACAATTACCAAGATATTAGTACTTATATAAAAATAAACTGATTAGAGAATCCGGAAGTTGTTCCACACACACACGTAATTAATTGCTTTCACACAAAGAATCATAGATCTACACTTACAAGTCCAAAATATGAAACTTCTAGATGAACCGTGGATGAACATCTTTGTAAAATGGGATTATGTAACCTTTCTTTAAAAAGACAAAATACAATCTATAAAAAGAAAACCAATAAATCTAACTTTATAAAAATTAAGAAGCTATTAAAAAGTTTTAAAAAACTTGAGCAATGAGTGACAGTAAATATTTGACAAATATATTTGATAAGGATCTGTATCCATAATATATAGCACAAATCTAAAATTGTCAAAATATGGCTTAATAAAAATTTGAATAAGATATTTAAAATAAAACAAACCCAAAGAAGAGATATGGTAAATGATTCATAAAAGAAGCTATCATTTTTAGTCATTATGGGAGTGTAAATCAAAACTGTATTGGCTATATACCTATTAACATTTTTGACAATGTCAAATATAGACAAGAAAGTGAAATAATTGTAACAGTTCTGTGAATGGAAAACAGCACATCTAGTTTAGAAAACAACTGGCAGTTTCTTCAAAATTTAACCCCCCAATTACATTGTGACACAGCTATCTCATTCCTAGGTATTTTCCCAAAAGAAATCCTCCATTAAAGAATTGCATTTGGATTTTTAGCTTTTATTTTTTATTTGAAATAAATAAATAAATAATTTTTACTCTGCAGTGTAGCAGAGAAAGAGAGAGAAGGAAAGGGAGAGGGAGAGTGAGAAGGAGGGAGGAAGGAAGAAGGGAGGGGTCCAGGAAAAAAGATAGAGAAAGATATTCCATAATCTGGTTCCCGAAGTGCCGCCAAAAGGCAAGGCTGGTCCAGGCTGAAGCCAGGAGCTTGGAACTCTGTTCAGATACTGAGGATGGCAAGAACTCAAAGTACTTCAGTCATAATCTGCTGCCTAATTGGATGCATCAGCAAGAAGCTGAATTGCAATAGTGCAAGGACTTGAACCAGCATTACAATATGGCACGCAGATGTAACAATGGACACCTTAAAGTAGTGTGCCATAGTGCCTGAGCTCCCTATGTGTTTCAAATTTCAACAGCTTTCTTCATGGTAGTCACAACTATAAACAAACTGAATGTCTATCAGCTAATGAAAGGTAAAAAATTGTAAGACTGAAATACGACCACTATAACTCAGCAATAAAAAGAGATGAGCTATTAATACATAACAGCATGGAAAAATCTAAAATATATTATGGTACATGAAAAACTCAGTCACAAAAAGTCCAGGTACTACCTGTTAGGAAAAGAGTGCAGATTGGTGGCTCCTCACACGGGGCACGAAAATGTTAGGACAAGAGGCACAGAACAGAGAAGATGCAGGTTATGAATCTACATACAGACAAAATTTATTCAGAGAAAATAAATCTACAGAGGTAGGTGACCAACTGCCTGCTTGCACCGACTGGACAAGTGGCAGAGGGCCTTGACCCCAGGACTGGGCCTTTTTATATCTTAGGTAGGCTAGTGGTGGGCCTAGGGGTAGGGGACTACAGGTGGTGGTGAATTCCTCCATACTGGTCTTGCAAGTAGCTACCAGGTCTCCGAACCTGGTGGGTGGAGTGGAGGGGGTGTTAATACAATAGGGTGTGAGACCAAATTGAGATTCAGAGACAAGGAATAAATTCCAAAGTTTATCTATCTTTTAGCAATGAGCAAGAATGGATGAGGCTTACCTCTTTAATCCATCAACCCTAACTCTGAGTATAGATAAGGAGATGAAGTACTGATTTCTTTCTGATTACTTCCTGCTGATATGGGGCTTAGCCTTTTCCTAGGGCTGGGTGGGAGTGGAGAGCTTTGGGGCAAGGATTTGAGTGAGGATCTAAACTCAGCATCAGATTGATTGAAGAAGAACAGCAGTTGCCTTGCTCCTGAGAGATGGTTTGAGATACAGCAGTTATTTGTTCCTGCAAGAACCTTTGAAATAAAATTATACATGCCAGATAGAATCACTGTATTTATGAGGACAAAAGGAGATATTAGAGACATTGTCCATGGCAGAAAATGATGCAGAGTGTTATATATTAATGTTAGCCATAACAAAACACACTGAACGCCGAATGCCGGAGTAAGGGAAAGGGTTTATTGGGGAACACCCAACAGACCGGAGTGAAGAGGCGGCCAAGGGAAAGAGAGCGAGCCAGAGGAGAGGAGCTAGTGAGGAGAGAAGATAGAGCAGAGAAGAGAGGAGGAGAGGAGAGCAGAGAGCCGGAGAGGAGAGCCAAGAGAGAAGAACCAAGAGAGCACATGTTCAGGAACAGGTCCTTTTAAAACCTTGCCTCAGGGCAGGCAGAGAAGCAGGAGCAGTGAATCCCATTAGGATGGGGGTGGAGCCTGGCTCAGGTAGCTGGGCCGCATGGCTAAAACTGTGCCAGTTTCCTAACACAGAGTTACCTTGTGAATACATCTAGTTAGTGCATCTTTTTATGTGTTCAATCCTATCTCTTACCACACCTAATTTACTGGGGTAAAAGCAACACTCTTCACCCAACAAGAGGCAAAGTTCTCCTCTCTTGACTGTGAGGAGGTCTAGTGCCTGGCAGTTCCAGAGGATCACTGCTGCCAATGAATCCAGCTGATCCTGGAGGTGAGACAGTTGCTGTCTAAGTCATTTATGTTTTCTTTGAGAGTGAGAGATAAACCTTCAATTTTATTTACCTTGTCTACTGAAACGGATACTCCAGTCATTCTTGTTCCAATTCCTATAAAGGTACCCAGGGAGATTATCAACGAAGTTGTTAGGTAGGAAGTCAGAAATGAGCTTATGTGTATGTGACAAAGGCCTAAGGAATTGACATCTAGGTCCAGCATCTACATCTCAGTTATCCTATAACCTTCCAGGTGCAGCCCAGTATCTGCACTTCAAACATCCCGCCCTGATCTTGATCTTCCAGGGGGTCCTGCCCATACTTCCTCTAACAAGGGTGAAGCCAACCAGGCTTCCTCCTGTCTGATAACTTCAGGGGGAAAACTCAAAAAGGAATTTTTCATATTTACATCCCAAAAGTCCTTTATTCCAGGAGGAGAAGAAGTGGGAATGCAGGACCCATTCCCTTAAAAACCCCGGCCTCAACAAGACTGCGTGCTCAGCCCTCTGCCTCTCTGCTGAGCCAATGCCTGGCCTGCCCCGGTGTACTCTCTCTGAAGGAAATTAGACAGGTTTAAAGAAAGAAATTAGGCAGCCTGGGTTTAAAATGGAGTCGCTTGGCTAACTGCATACTGTTCTGCTTTTGTACAAAATAGCTGGGCTTGCAAAATGCTTTCATGAGCTAATTGAACTTTAGTTAAATTTGTAGCATGTGATGATTGTGCTAATGCGTTTATGAGATAACTGAGCATATGACAAGTTTTTGGTCATGATGACCCCGTGTTTATGCTTACTTAAGGTCTTCTGTCCCCTCACCCTGGAAATTTGTCATGCATCTTATGAGAATTTGTCATGCTGCGGTTTATCTTGTGATCCTTTGTGTCATGCTATGGAGATATGCTAATGTTGTGGTTTTTAGTTTTAAATACCTTGAGCAGTTGATGGTCGGGGCCTCCCTTCTTGCACAGAGATGGCCCATCTGCGCAGATGTAATAAACTTCCTCATGCACTTGCAGCGATTGGATTGGAATCGTGTTTCTGGGGTCGGTAAAAGTGTGAGACACCTGTCGGGGGTCTTACATTCTTGGAGGTTCCACCGAGATTCGAGACCCCAGACCCACGCTCCATTTTCCAATCGGAGGTAAGTTTTTGCTGTTTTAAGTGTTTTTGTGTGTTTTGTTGATTTTGTTATTATTTTATTTTCTTCCCGGGGCGCTTGACGTACCGGAGGTTTATGTTTTACTGAAATTGTGCCTGCAGGACCTGTATCTGTATTGAGCCAGTAGTAGGAAGGACAGACGTGTCAAGACCCCTGGCTCAGGCCCTTGGAGGACGCTCCATTGGCGGTATTCTGGGGGGGGCCTGGCGGGTGGCAGCCGCTTCGCTCCCATTATTAAGCTTACCAGGGGAGCGTGGCGGGTGGCAGCCGCTTCGCTCTCATCGGAAGCTCTGGTTAGGATTCAGTAGGGTTTTTTCCCCGGGAGAAGAGCTGGTGGCAGCAGCCACTCCCGTTTTGGTTTCAGTTTTGTTGCGCGCAGGTCTCGTCTCATTAGGGCGCGCAGGTCTTGTTCCAGTGTTGTGCGCAGTGTCTTTGTGAAGTCTTGTGATTTGTGAGTCTTGTGGTTGTTTTCTGCGTTTTAATATACTTTCCTTATTTGTCTTTCCCCTTCAATATGGGACAGGAATTAACTACATCTTTGAGTCTTACTTTATGAGTCTTAATTGGGAAAACTGCAACGCGAAGTTGTTTATGTTGTTTATCTGTTTTCAGTGTTTGAGTGATTACCCAATTGATTAGAAGTGTACTAATTGTTGGCCAAACTGCTTGACTCTGACAGCTTAAATTCTAAACTGAGTCTTCCAACTTTGGGCTTCCAGTCGGATCCCTGGAACTCTCAAAGGATGAGACTCTAAAATTTGTTAAAGTAACCGCTGCTTGAGTCAATTTAGATTATGTAAAATATATTAAAATGTTATAAATGGTGTCAGACCTATGCTGTCTTTTCAAAGTTGTGCCCATGTTTGCTGTTCAGGAGGAGTTATTCTTATGTTACTTAAAAGCATGGAAATGTAATTTTGACTTTTAATTCAGAATTCAGTGTCTTAAGCCATCTAGGCATCAATGCTAAGCAAAATGTAAAAAAAATGTATTGTACTTTTCACATCTTAAATTTGATAGGAGAAACTGTTTGAGTTTGTTAACATGTATTTTCATAGATTGTTTATACATAACAATTTAAGACTATGTAAAAGTAACTACAGGTATAAAGTTTCAGAAAATGTAAGCAAGTCATAAAAAGTTTTAAAGGGTTTGCAACTTTAGAATTGTTTACAGAGTTTTCTTTGGGTTAAGTGCTAATGCCAAAATTACATTGACCTAAAGTTAAAGTCTGATTTTCTGTTACAACAAAATACCTAAAAATGGTTTAAGTTTTAAAATCTGTTTTTGCAAAAATTGTAATGTCTATTTTAACAGTGTCTACTGAATCAGTTATTCACAGACTTTCTAAAAATCCAAGTTCTAAATTATCCGAACTTTTGACACCCCCAGAGGGCCCCTGGAGATGTCAAAAAGAGATCTCTCATCTTGCAGAGATAATAACCAATCGGCTGTTTAAATTAAAAGTGCTAAACTTCAGCTATAAACATGTTTCTTTCTAGCTGCTCCAGTCTCTGGCTCAGAAGCCAGATCCTTTAAAGAGGGACCGATGAAGTCTCCGTCCAGCTAACGCTAAACAACCAGGCGTTGCTAGTTCAAATGTATTGCTAGTTCAAATGTGGATCAAACGGGAGGTCTAGCCAAAAGGGAAACAAATAGTTAAGATTGTACAAACCTACAAAAATGTAATAATTAAATGGTTAATGCAAAATGTTAGCTCATTTGTTAATTGGACTGTGTGCGCCTCAACATGTCTGTTTATTGAAATGGTACTGTTTTTTTTATGCTCCTGACATTGGTGCCCTTTTTGGAAACCAGAAGAGAAATGGAGAAGGAAAAATCCGATAAAACAGAGGAGGATGAAGCAGAGGAGGGAGGACCCCCGGCCCGTTCTAACTGGCCGTCCTCCTCCTCCATATAACTGGGAAGGCAAGCCCTGACAGGACTTGCAGGGCCTGTTTTACTAACATTAATTTTACTACACTTAAATGGAATTTTGTAAAAGATTCAGTCTCTACTGCCAGACTCCCCTGAGGAGTTTAGCTGAAGGGGTTAAAGTTTTTTTAGTTAAAAAAGGGGAAGTTTAAAATGGGCTAAGAAAGAGGAACTAACTAGGATCCTGACCACCACAGTTAACAGGAAGCAGAGTAAGGGAGAATCAGGGTAAGCAGGGACCCCCGGAGACTGGCAAAAGCACAGAAAAGTGCCCAAAAGGACAAGTCTGCCTAAGGTCCGACTAACAACGAGAGTCAAGTGGTGTACGACTGCCACACGAGACTGAACTGACCGAAAACGGCCTCTGCAAGCCAGCGAGAGGAAAGACGACAGCAGCGGAGTGGTGAGACTGGGCGACAGCGGCCCCTCGGCCCCTCCCTCATTGGGACACGTCTGGGTTTCCATCTTCAACCCCCCGAGGACTCTGCTCTGCAGGCAGGGCTGATCGCTATGGACCATGCACTCCGTGCAGCTAAGAAAAAGGAGCGGGTGGCAATGCACAAGAACAGCAGGTACGCTCTCGCCACTACCCACGGGGAACTCAAAATGGACAGAGGCTTTATCGACCAGGAAGAAGAATTGCGCCAATGTTTCCCTGATTTGGACTACCAAAGGTACTGGGGTCAGACACCGGGCCGGCCTTCGTCTCCAGGGTAAGTCAGATGGTGGCACAGGTGTTGGAAATAGAAAGTTATAGGGTAAGTCAGATGGTGGTAGCGGTAGCCAAGGTACTGGGGATATAGTTAGGAAAAACATATAATTAATGGTGGGGACTGGCACTGGAGACTGGGTCAAATTGCTGCTACACATTTTTATAATGCTACATATTTTTTATATGCTGCTACATTTTTGCAACTTCCCTATTTTGCCAGGCTTTGCTTAAATGTCTGCCTTTTAGGGCTTTCTTTAAAGGCTTCCTGAAGAAGCAGTCCTTGGCTCTGCTCTCCGAGCAGCGGAAGATGAGTGACTGCGAGTTTGCCTATGTACATATGCTGGCTTAGGATTATTTGCTGTATATCCTGAAGACGCCGCAGCCTGGACAGGGATCGAGCAAGACGTCCAGAGTGCTGCAGAACGTCACCTTTTCCATCCAGCAAGAAGTGGAAGAGGCTCTACTTTATATATAATTCTGGTTAAGAGATTTTTCTGGAAGTTACCAAATAGATCTGTGTGATACTGTTATTGCTAAAGAAGAAGTATTGCTGACCCTGCATAATGAATAGACTTCTTTAGTTTATTAAAAGTAGAAGTGTTTATCACCCATACCTTGGTCCTGACCCAGCAGTGCCAAAGTTTAAAAATGAAGGACATAAAAGAAAAGAGTATTGTTGGTGAAAAGGGTTTAAAAGAGAGAGAGCTTTTTATATAAGGAAAGGACATGGTTTGTCAGAATGACTTTATCCGGATGGCTAGTTTACTCTAGACTGAAATGGAAATGGTAAAATGTTTAAAGTAAGTCGAAGAGGGTGTGTGAAAGTCACAGAAAGTATTTGGGTCAATTCAGCTGAACAGGCACCAGGTATTAATCCAAATTTGTATGACTTCTTTAGGAATGTGTTTTCTGTTTTTTTGTCTCTGTTGTATTTTCTGTTTTTGAATTTTGATGCCTTTTTGTAAGTTTGTATTCTGCGGGGCCTACTTCCCCTACCCTGCAGACTTGCTTTTGTGCTTATAAGATTGGCTGTATTGTTTTACCCCGGTGATGGGCAGCCCACATATCCCAATAAAGATCACGTGGGAGGTAATATCTGGTACCGCTGAGGTTGTGTGGCCCGCGTGGCCCCTTCTGGGATATGGTGGCCCTCCTTGCACCTGTTTTCTGATCAGACTCCCCTATGAAACAAAGAAATTGTTACCAATATGGGACAAAATTTAAAAAGTAATTCCTAAAATTTTAAGATTAAAATTTGACCAAAAGAAAAGGGGGGAATGAAGGAAATTAGACAGGTTTAAAGAAAGAAATTAGGCAGCCTGGGTTTAAAATGGAGTCGCTTGGCTAACTGCATACTGTTCTGCTTTTGTACAAAATAGCTGGGCTTGCAAAATGCTTTCATGAGCTAATTGAACTTTAGTTAAATTTGTAGCATGTGATGATTGTGCTAATGCGTTTATGAGATAACTGAGCATATGACAAGTTTTTGGTCATGATGACCCCGTGTTTATGCTTACTTAAGGTCTTCTGTCCCCTCACCCTGGAAATTTGTCATGCATCTTATGAGAATTTGTCATGCTGCGGTTTATCTTGTGATCCTTTGTGTCATGCTATGGAGATATGCTAATGTTGTGGTTTTTAGTTTTAAATACCTTGAGCAGTTGATGGTCGGGGCCTCTCTTCTTGCACAGAGATGGCCCATCTGCGCAGATGTAATAAACTTCCTCATGCACTTGCAGCGATTGGATTGGAATCGTGTTTCTGGGGTCGGTAAAAGTGTGAGACACCTGTCGGGGGTCTTACATCTCCACTCAACCATGTAACCTCGCTCTCCCCCAAAAAGCGACTGGGCTCTCTCTCTCAGGTTCTGTCTGGAGAGGTGCCCATCCGTTCTTATGGATGTCCCTACCCTAGTAAACATTGCTATTTTGCTTTCCACTTATTCTCTGTCTAGCGCAAAGACAAGAACCCTTGTTTTCTTCGGTAACAAAGTGAGTTCAAAATCCCTCTTTCTGTCGTGGGTTATAGGATCAGAAAATAAGGATTGGTCTAGGGTATAGGAAAAAGGAAGAAATAGGAAGGCAAGGGTACAAGCCCCTGTACAGCTGGTGGGGAGGTAGATTTCCCTGGTTGCCACAGGGAAAGAATGCCCCTGTTTCTTGTCCTATACACATGATCATATAGCAAGAGATGACTTTTATGCCCTCATGCTGCAGGGGAATATGATGAGTAAATGTCTTTGCAGTTGCTTTCATTGCGCGTGAGTAGTGGTAGCTAGTAGAAGGTAGGCCTGGGAGAGTGACAACTAGGTCATAGGTGGTGGGGGGTAGTGATCCACATTGTGGGAAGAAGGAATGAAGTGCACCTGATGCATAAAGGGGCTTGACCAATTAGCAAGGACGTAGCAAAAATTCTGTGGACAGGCACAGCAGATGAATCCTCTGGTTTTATTTCCCTATACAACACTGGTGTTTCTTCCTTTAGCCATGCTGGCATTTCTTCCTGAGAATTCCAGAAGAGAGATATGTCCTGGGGTTCTGCCAGGCAGGTTCTGGCCCTTGTAATGTAAACAAGTCCATAGGCCTTTTCCCAGGGCTGGGTGGGAGTAGAGAGCCTTGCCAGCCCTTGGGGGAGGAGTGTGTGCAGATCCAACGTGAAGAGACAATGGGATTATCTTCAAAAGGCAGGCTAGAAGAAATGCTAATGGGGGGTGTGTAAGAATTTTGGAAGGAAATGTCAGTGAAAGGTATGTGGGGGATTAGAGTCACAATAGGAGACTAAGTTAGAAGCAGGAGCTAGAAAGCATCTTATTCAGAAGAGATAAAAGATTGCAAAGAGAAGTGGGTTTTGTTTGTTTTTACCACAGATGAGAGCACATTTTGGTAAGAAGAGGGAAGATGAGAGGAGGAGGAATAGCTTCTTTAGGGTTTGGAATAGGATCTCTGGTGGAGAGGTCTTTTGTGAGGGCTCATCTAGATCACCCTTGGTAGCTTCACAGAGAGGTTTAGCAATAAGAGACACTTTGGGGAATACTGGAGATGCGCCCTGCCTCCGCAAGGAGAAGTCATGTCAGAAATTTAAGTAGAAAGGGAGATAAACTCTAGGATACCCTGTCAGGTTGTCACAGTCCCGTTTTCATCTGGGGAAGTTCAAGCATCACCAGAGAATCGCCCTGGTCAGAGGTTCTCAGTCATCCACCAGGTTATTTACAGTTCCGCACATCCAAGGTCTCTCACTTGAAAGGAAAATGAAGATTCAGAGAGAAGAAAAGAGAGTTTAGAAGAAATGGGAAGGGAGCCACAGCTCTTACTCAAAAGCCAGATCCTCACCTAGGGCACCACAGTGTTAGGAAAATAGCTGCAGAACAGAAAAGGAGGATAGACCTCTACAGACAGACTGAATTCATTCTAAGAAAATAAATCCAGAGGAGAGTGACCAACTGTTGGTGTGCACAGACTGAACATGTGGCATAGGGCCTGGAACCCAGGGGCAGGGCCTTTTTATATCCTAGGTGGGAATTCCTCCATACTGGTCTTTTTTTTTATTATTAAGATTTTTTATTTATTTATTTGAGAGTTAGAGATACAAACAGTGAGAGGGAGAGACAGAGAGAAAATCTTCCTTCCATTGGTTCACATCCCAAATGGCCATAATGATCATAGCTGTGCCAGTTTGAAGCCAGGAGCCAGGTGCTTCTTCCTGGTCTCCCACGCAGGTACAGGGGCCCAAGCACTTTTTCCATCTTCTACTGCTTTCCCAGGCCATAGCAGAGAGCTGGATTTAAAGAGGAGCAGCCGGGACTAGAACCAGTGCTCATATGGGATGCCATTGCCTCAGGCAGAGGATTAACCTACTGTGCCACGGCACCAGCCCCCATACTGGCTACTGGGCCTTAGAACCTGGGAAGCATGTGAGGGTGGGGTATAAAGACAACTGGGTGTGAGATGTAACTTAGATTCAGGGACAAGGACTAAATTCCAGTATTTATCTATCCTTTGGACAATGAGTGAGAATGACTGAGGCTTGTGTCTTTGTCCCATTGCTACATAATTCCATTTATTTTTACTTCCTGAAAAGGGAAAAATTATAGTAGCAACAACAAAATAAAGAACAGGAGACATAGAATTGGGGAAAAGGGTTAATTATCAAGGGGCTTAGCTTGAAGAAAACTTTGGAGATTTATGAATATATTTGTCAAGACTAATCAAATTGGAGGAGGAGTTTTGCCTACCATATAAGATGCCGATTTTCCAGTGAGTGGAGTGCTTGGGTTAGATACCTGACTTGGCATCTGACCCAACTTCCCGCTAATGCCGACTCTGAGAAGCAGCAGTGACAGCTCAGGCAATTAGGTTCCTGCCACAGTGTGGGAGATCTGGATTCCATCCCCAGCTCTTAGTTTTAATCTTGGCCCCGCCCTGGCTATTGCGGGAGTTCACAGAGTGAAACAGCAGATGGAATCTTTCTCTATCCCAGTCTCCTTTTGCTTCTCAAATAAATAAATAAGCAACATTTTATTAAAAACTAGTTAAATTATGTCTTTAAAATTGATTAATAGTATTGTAATGATCTATCCTGGACTTTGAAAATCAAACCTCAGTTACACACAAACTCCCCATTTTTATATTGAAGGACCATTAAAGCCTTTATCCTTCCTTATATATGTATCTCCTTCACAGTAAATTCCATTTAAGTAGATTATGCCTCTCTTCCCTGAACACACTTCACCCTTCTCTACCTTCACAAAAAGCACATGATATTCATACTTATTTAGTTGTAGAGTATGACATTAGAGGTCTTCTAAGCGTATTTTAGAAGTGATAAATATTTTGCAGATAGAGAAAATTTCTTGTGCAATGTCCCAAATCTAGTTAGTTACAGAGCAAGAATTAACTTGGAATTAAATACTCTGTATTTCTACCCATCCACCAAAGTTTAATCTAAAATGTGAGCTAGTCATCATACTCAATATTTATATATTTTTTATTTTGGCTCATCGATTTTATCCAGATAATTTTTATTAAATTATTTTACCTTGGTTTATACCAATGTATGTATCTGTCTAATTACCCCACTAACTTACAAGTCTGCAATTGACAAATTTTGCTTTATCCCTGTAAATTCTAGCACAGTGCTTGAAAAACAGGTTTCACTCAATGGAAACTTATTTTTGTTTAATTTGTGAAAGGGTATCAGGCTACAAGGAGTCACACTGATTTATCAAAGGAAGCATCTCTCTGTTTAAAACAAGAAGATGGGCTTTGTCTGATGACTCGAATCATACAGAGTGGGATCTCTTATAAAACATTCTTGAAAACCTAATATTTTAACTGTTTTGATACAAGAAGAAAGTTGTCTCCTACATAACAATGCAGATATATTTGTCTGATGATGCCAGATATGTTAAGACCATGATGAAGAAAAATTAAACTAAAGTGGCAAACTGGTAGGCCCTGGTGATTTGTATTTGTGTAGCGTAACCATCTAGGAGAAACAGTTGGCCTGCATCTGCAGTCTTTCCAGTTAGTGGATATTTCACTTGTTTTATGCATGTGATATTATATTAGTAAATGCTTGTTTAATGGACTGAAGCTAATGAAAATCAGAGCTATGAATGTGTCAATCTGATCCTTTCATTTTTATATTACCTGAGTTTACTCTAACTCCTTCTTGGAATATAAGGGTCCTGGCAATCAGATTAGATAAAGGATAGATGATGGATGAAAGAAGATCCCAAGGCAGATTATATCATTTATGCTGGTAATCCTTTCCTCAGGGATCATGGACACTCAGATCTACATTTGCCTTGGAAAATGGCAGGCTCATTTTGATCATGTCTTATTATTCTTTTCAAAAACTTTGTTTCCTTACACAATTTGAAAGTCAGATTTTTAAGCCAACATAAATGGTCTTTAGGAAGTGTGAAGGATGTGTGAAATGGTAGAAAACCAGAGGGAGGCAATTACTTTAATTTCTATGAATTATCTACGGCCATACCACCCTGAACGCGCCCGATCTCGTCTAATTTCTATGAATTACAGATTTGTGAGCTCAAAAGGATTTTTTAAAAGTAGCTAAGAAAAGAAAGAAACAGAGGGAAAAGGATGTTAGTGATTAAGAAAACTGAATCCCATATTGGAGTTTCTGAGTTTGATGCCCAGCTCTGGATCCTGACTCCAGATTTCTGTCTGCGTAGACCCTGGTCGGTGGCAGTGAAGGCTCAAGTAGTTGGGCCTCAGACACCCATATGGGAGACCAGGATTGTATGTCCAGCTCCTTGCTTGAGCCCTGGCCTAGACTTGACCATTTCACTCTTCTGAGGAATGAAACAGAGGATGAAAGTTTATCTATCTCTTTCAAAGAAATAGATAAGTGGAAAAGAATAAGATTGTTAGAAACCAGCATAAATTTACTGAAAGGAAGCCATAAGACTTGTACATGTATCATAAATAGGCCTCAGAATATTTCACTGTGCAATTTTAACAACTTTTCTAAGAGTTTCCACATACTCTATGTTCCCATAGGTTAATAACTGAGTAATTATGCATAAAGTGTATTTATTACTGGACTGTTTTCAACCTCATGATACTCCATGACATTGTGACAGTAACATTTTCATCATAATTTGTCTGACTAAAGAAGATGTGTGCTATTAATTATTTGAAATAATTTGAGACTTTCTTTGAAATCTGTTGTGTGATATATGTATATACATTGGCATTATGGACATATATATTGATTAAAAATGTTAACTGTGATAATCAAATCTATGTCCATAATGAGTTGTTTATAAAAGCATTCCATTTACAGTAAAAAAGTGTTTAAAATCTCTAAGTTTTAATGTGGGATTTACAGTAGATCCCCTTTACCTGCAGCTTTGCTTTTTACAGTACGTTGAAGTCAATCACATTCCAAAAATATTAAATGAAAAATTCCAGAAACAAATTATTTATAAGTCCTAAATTGCAGATCATTCTAAGTAGTATCATGGAGTCTGGTGTCATACAGCTCCCTCCAGTCCAGGGTGTGAATTTTCTTTTTGTCCTGTACATGCATACTGTTTTGTGCTTCACACCCAATAGTTACTTTGTTGATGTCATTGTTAGCAGATCAACTGTTGTGATATCATAGTATTTGCTTAAATTAAACCCTATTTTACTTTAAAGTGTCCACAAAACACAGGAGTAGTGATGTTGGTTATAAATATACACAAAAAAGAAGCTCTGAAGTTCTCCTTTAAGGGAAAAGATGAAAGTTTTCAATTTAGTGTGGAAAGAATACAAATTGTATGCTGATTATATTGAGAACTATGATAAGAAGGAATCTTACCTGTGAAACTGTGAGGAAGAAAAGAGAAGCCCTAACTAACTTATGATCAAGCGTTATGGGCCATTTCTGCTGCTATTCCCAGGCCATTAGGAAGAAATCTTTAACAAATTCTTGCAACATAATCAGCAGAATGGGCTGGCTTCTCAGAGGTATGCAGCATGTATGATTATTCTATGTAGCCCAATCAACTAAAGCAATATCTAGCAATACCTGCTCAATATCATTTTGTGTTCCAAACTGAGACAGCCACTTCCATGGAGGACCTGGTATTTAGGTAGTACTAGACCTATACTCTATACTTACAGGACAATGATAGGGGAATGAAAGAAAGACAAATAGAAAAGAGGAAGGGATGGAATGCAAACTGGGAACATGAGTTTAATAAAGTCATTTGCAAGGTCTTTAGTATCCCAATTGTGTTGACTTTTGCTACATTCACATTGATCTGCTTAAATGTAAATTTTATTTTATAGACTTCATTATACTTTGGCTAGAAAAATCAAAATACCATAGACAATATGTGATTTCTGGAAATTGAGCATAAGAGATCCTTCTGTCTTCATTGATGTGTTAATGAGCTAGGTCAGATGTTTATGGACTTTTATTAAATTAATCAAAGAACCCTGTAGTCAACTTGACTTCCTTTTTCCAAAGTTCATTAAAATATAATCCTTACTAATTAAATTGAACATTGCTTATCTGTTGCTGGGATACCATTACCTCCTCTAGTTAAGAAGTTACTTATAATGTAGAGAGGGAGAAATGTTTGGCCATCTGCCCATTTGGAAGGTATTCATCATTATTGGAATATTAGCTTTTGTAAGCTACTGGAATATGGTAAAAATGAAAGAAAAAACTGTCTATTTTATAGTTGTGGGAAACACTGCCTATTGGCAGACATTCAAGCATTTAAGTTTACAGAAATGCAGTAGTAAAACCTGGGCTACTATCATACTTTCATTAATTTTCCTTTTGTTCTTAAAGGTTTCACTGCAGCTGGACAATCCTCTCTGTCCTCAGTGTAACATGTTTCATTTCTAACTTTCACCCTTTTGTTCCGAGAAACTATCTTCAATTCTATCAAAATCCAATCCATCAGTTACAAGGGTCCTAGATTGATCCTAAGGAAGAATTTAGGGCCATCATATTATGTTCCACAAATTTGGTAGTTAGGGAAACCATGGGTCTACTCAGAACAAAATCACCTACCTCTAATCACAGGTTAGACACTGAGATTACTTGCTCCCTTCCCAAATTACTATTCACATTAATATGATTATACCATTACATTGACTTCATTCACGTAACATTATCCCAGGAGACTTTTTCCCAGGAAATAATTTGATTATTCATTAGAGGAACTTCCAAAAGTTGATGAACATTTCAATAGAATTCTTGCCTTGTTGCTTTCCTTAGTCTTACCATTATGTCATGCTTCTTATCCAGTTATAATCAAATTCCTACTCAGACAGACCTGATTTAAACCAAATCACCTCTTCTCAATAAATTTCTTCTTTGCATTTCCCCCTCTGACACTAGTAAAGTTTGTCAAGTGGGATTCTTCCATACTGTGGTAAGTGATAAACTTCCCCTTATTTTGTCAACATGTTGTGTTGGAGATATATGTGGAGAAACATGAACTTGTCGATGAAAACAATGTTACTCATTATGAGGGCAATTCTCCACATAACAAGGCATTTGTGAACTGCTTTTGTTTTCTGGGTTTTGCCAAAAAATAGCAACATGATCAACTTGAGTGATAACTAAAACCCTGTGAGATATTGAAGTGAAAGATTGTTCTTGTTAGTTAAGGTTATTGGGAATTAAGTAACAAAATAAATATGGGTAATGTAGGAGCAAAAGGAAATTTTCCCGAGTCTTTGAAAGGTTTAGTCATTAAGTCAGCTGTAATAAGCTGGCAATAGATAAATAGAAAAATCATAAAAAAATGTTAATATGCATGGTTGTATCGCAAGAAAGAGTTTACAATCTTTTTTTAACAGTGACGTTCAGAAGCTTGTATTCTCTCTGAACATGGGAGAAGGAGATGAGAAATATAGGCAATTTTGAAAGGTTGTAAATGATTTTAAGAGAAGTTCAATAAGTCCAAAGATGACAATAATTTGTAAATGATTCTTTTTGAAAATTTAGTGGGATCATAGAACAGACACCAGCTTATGAAAAAGTGATGATATTCTTTCTCCTGCAAAATTAGTTTAGTCTTCCATGGTTAATGATATTTCAGAGAGAACATGTAAGGTGCTGTGTCCTTTTTGGAAGAGCTTCAGATAAGGGAAGTTCAGAGTCTGGATTCCACCTTGTGCATGGGAGGAGGAAACAGAAGAAGATGGAGAAGTCCTTGATTCTGAGATTGCATCTAAGGTCTTTCCATTTCTTTTAGTTCATAGTGCTAAGCATGCCAAAATGCCATATTTGGGGCCAGCGCTGTGGCATAGTTGGTAAAGCTGCTGCCTACAGTGCCAGCATCCTATGTGGGCTCTGGTTTGAGTCCCAGATGCTCTACTTCCGATCCAGTTCTCTGCTATGGCATGGAAAGCAGTAAAGGATGTCCCAAGTCCTTGGGCCCCTGCACCCATGTGGGAGACCCGGAAGAGTCTCCTGGCTCCCAGCTTCAGATCGGCACAGCTACGGCCATTGCAGCCAATTGGTAAGTAAAGCAGCGGATGGAAGACCTCTCTGTCTCTCTCTCTTTCTCTGCCTCTCCTTCTCTCTCTGTGTAACTCTGACTTTCAAATTAAAAAAAAAAATGCCATATTTTTGGATATCATTTTCTGATCCTCAACACTAACATAGTAGAAGGAAAAGATTGCTGAAAAATTTTACTCAGTTAAAAAGACAGTAACATCAGTGTGTACAGTGATCTGAAGGACCCTTGTATACAGCCACAGACTATTCCAGAATTCTATAGAGAACACAGCTTCTGCAGCTCACATCTAGTTACTGTTATGTCCTGTCTCCCACTCTCTTCCAGGTTCCCAGATATCCACTCATGATGCTGACTCCAAAGGCAGGTCCATATTATATGAATGTTAAGAACTCATCGAATACTTCATGGAAATTAGAAAATATAGGTTCATTTAAAATTATATTTGAATCATTGAGACCAATGCTGTGGCATAGCAGGTAAAGCCACCTCCTTCAATGCCAGCATCATATATGGGCTCTTGTTCTTGTCCCGGCTGCTCCACTTATGATCATCTCTCTGTTACTGGTCTGAGAAAAGCAGCAGAAGATGGCCAAGGTATTTGGGTCCCTGCTACCCAAGTGAGAGAAACAGAAGTGGCTCCTGGCTTTTGGCTTTGGCCTGGCCCAGCTCTGGCCATTACAGCCATCTGAGCCACCAGCAAATGGAAGACTCTGTCACTGCCTCTCTCTCTCTCTCTCTCTGTAACTCTGAATTTCGAAATAAATATATAAATCTTTAAGAAAAAATAAGATATGGATTCATTACACAGACTGCATTAGCATTTTATTGTTTATCTGTACAAGATTTTTCATGCTTGTGTAGATCCTGTCTATTTTTTTGATGAAATATTTATATTCCTGTTACGTATGATTTGCTTACAACTATATTTAAAATGTGCTTAACTAAATAATTTTAATGATTGATTAATTGATTATATTGATATATTAATTCATATAGTCCTCTTAATCTGGCCTCCTTGGCTACCTTGTATTGTTTACTAAGCTCCAAGTTTGTCCTTTTTCTCTACAATAGGTTATTCTTTTTATGAATAGTACCAAAATTAATATTTCATTTCTTTCTATCCACAAACATTTGTGTGTTGTTGTTTTTCTCCTATGAATAATTCTTTGAAAAATATTCATGAGAATTCTTTTGATGTGTGTCACACCAGAATGGAACCAGTGAGACACAGTGAGACACAATATATGCATATTTTTTACTCTTGTAAAAATACCACTTTTCCAAAGGTGTTGTGAAAGTCTACCAAAAGTGCATCAAAGTTTTTTCTTTGCCTCACATCCATAAAAAATATGTGATTCTGTGAGTCTTTGTTATGCTACCATTTTGCAGAATATGTAAGACCGTCCATTGTGATTTTAACTGCATTTCTGAGATAGTGACATGGTTGAGTCCTTTTCATAGGTTAACTGGCCATTTGGACTTCATCTGTATAGTTACATTAGTGTTTTGCTTATTCCAGGCTGCTTTAAAAAGTTCATGAATATAGATTATATTTTCCATGAACTTGTTGAAGCCTTCTAATATTAAATTAGATGACTTATCCTTTTTTTCTGACTTGTTTGGATATTTCATCTATGTATATTATTTCTGTCCTACCACATATTCAAATCCTGGAAAAACAACAAAATTCAAAATTTGACGTACTTTTTAAAATTTTTTACTGAATGCATATCATTTTTACATTGTAACAAAACAAAAAATATTATAAATTGAATCAGAATTAATTGAGGACTGTTAATATAAATTACTTTTACTTTCTCTCTCTCTTTTGAATATATTATTCTTGGCCTAATTTATAACTGCTAAGTTAACTAATTTTTACTTACTCATTTTATCCAACAAATATATTTATTGCTGTAAAGTTCCCTTTACATCCAGATTTAAGAGCTTTCCACAAGTTTTGATAAATAGCATTTTATTTTTTGGTTCAACATGTTTTCCAAGTTCAGTGTCAATTTGTTATCATTCAAAGTATTTTATGTATTGATTAATTTCCAAACAAAAATTTTCAATTTATGATTTTATTTTTAATTTTTAAATTAATATCATTTTGGTTAGAAAATAATACACTATGATTGTGGATTTACCTCTTTCTTATATCTTTATTCTTTCATTTCTATCAATTTTATGTTTTGTTTTCATTGAGAGACTAGGTCTTCAGGTATATAGAAAATTAAACCTTTTCACTAATATCACTATCTCTAATAATGCTTCTAAAATTATATAATTTAGTATTGTTTGATTTGCTTCATATATGTTTTTCTATGTTTTTTTATTTTAAAATTTGGAGGATCCTTTGTTTTGAATGATGCTTGTAAAATAGAATAGTTTTGTTTTCCTTGATATGCTCATACTTATATTTTGGAAATGTTCTGTATTTACGTTTAATTGAATTACTACTTTCATGGCTTGAAATGACTATTTTAGCACTTTGCTTTATGTTCAGGTCACATGTTTTGTGTTTCTTTTTTCTTCTTTCTTTTGCTCCTTATTACACAGCTTTGCTGTCCTTCTTGGAATTGCCCAATAGATTTCAACACATGAGCTGACTTATCAAATAATGTTAACTGGTTCTTTCATCCTTTCAATGGACAATGTATGTCCCTTAAATATTCTAGTTACATCCATCCCTCACTCAAAAGCATTCCCTTTGTATGTATGTGTTAGTTCTTGTATGTCTTCAAACAAATAATTTCATTTCATACTTTGCTTAATTCTATTGGTTGTTCTTAGTGGAATGACCCACTGAAATCAACAATCCATCATTATAACAGTGAAAGAAATTTCCTTCCTATTATTGACTCATAGATTTCTATTAATTACCCAAGATTAACCAGGAATTTAAATACGTATCTATATTTAAACATAGCTTTATATATGTTTATATATGGTTCTATTTTTGTAATAACTATTCTCTTATTTGTTTTAATCTTTTTATATGTAATCATTTTTATATAAGGGTATGCTAAAAAGAAAAGTTTTTTCCCTCTGTTTTAGAAAAACCTTCATTGATTTGAATATTAATATTAAATTATTTTTGGATGATTTTTTTCTCACTTCATTATTTTGGAGGTTTTTGTCACATTTTTCCAAGTGGTTATGACAATCTATCTCCATTTCAAACTTAAGACTAATTAATAACTACTTTTATCTCCCTCCCAAACATCACAAAGCTCTTTGAAAGCTTTAGCTCTTATGACTTCCCTTTCTCTCCTGTGAGTTTTTGATTTCTAGCTTTGTTAATTTGAGTAGTCAAAGTTTCCACTTTGAAATGATTTCAGTCTTACAAAAAATTATGTAGGTAGCTCAAAGAACTCTCATATCATAATAGTCAGCATTTAACCTATCTGACCAATCACTGTCTTTTTTTGAACCATTTGTTTAATTGTGAATAAGTTGCAGACATCTTGCCTAATTTTCCCATAAATTCAGTGTGCATATATTAAAAACAAGGATTATCTCTTATATAATCATTGCATAGGAATCATAAATTAAAACTATTACAATAATAATCCACATGATACCCAAATCATTTTAGAAGTTGTCTCTATAATGTCAGTATTGATCTTTTATACACCCAGTAATTAATTCAGAATCACTAGTGTTTAGTAGTTTTGATTTTCTAATCTCCTTAGTACAGAGCAGAAATTTGAGTCTTTTCTTATTTTCCTAACTTGGACATTTTTGGAAAGAATCAGCCATCTACTCTGTCAAATGTATCTCATTTTAGATCTTTGTAATATTTCCCTAAGAATTGCAGCTGTAATGGAAATACAACAGGACATCCTAGCAGCAGGTGCATTGTAGCAAACATGTTGTTCTGGAAATGCAAAATCTTATCACTTGGTTAAGATGATACCTGCCAGTTTTCTTTACTACAAGTTTAATTAATAAATATTAATAGGTGATTATTTTTAATTAAAATTTGATGTAAGATAAGGCTTTGTCCTGCTTATTTATGTGTTTAGTTTCATGTCAGTATGAATTCATGACTTTCTGTTTTATTTAATCAAGTATAATTTATGATCATTATTAATTATGCTTTATGCTTTATCGTAGATTTGTGAGTGAAAGTCCTTGAATCTTGCTTATTTCTTGAGACGTTCCTAAATATGGGCACAAGATGTTCTAGTGTTCACCTTATACTTTTTTTTGTAAAGATTTTATTCATTTACTTGAGAGGCAGAGTTATAAACAGTGAGAGGGAGAGACACAGAGAAAGGTCTTCCTTCTGTTGGTTCACTCCCCAAAGGCCGCAACTGCTGGAGCTGTGCCAACCTGAAGCCAGGAGCCAGGAGCTTCCTCCAGGTCTCCCACATGGGTGCAGGGGCCCAAGGACTTGGGCCATCTTCCACTGCTTTCCCAGGCCATATCAGAGAGCTGGATTGGAAGAGGAGCAGCTGGAACTAGAACCCAGCATCCATATGGGATGCTGGCACCCCTGGCAGAGGATTAACCTACTGCACCATGGTGCCGGCCCCTCACTTATACTTTCTGTGCTCCAGTTACAGAATCAACCATTCCTCCACATATTGCTGTTATCTTTTAGCAGAGAAAATTATATGCATCCAAGATTATCACCCCAGGTGTGCTCATTTCTATTGAGTTTTAAGTGTTTCCAGGTTTATTTCAGCAGACAAGGTTAGGAAACATATTTGTATATGGGCACATATACACATGTTTACTATATCTCTATATTGTAAATTGTAAGTTTCATACTAACAATTCAGATTGCATGCTTATACCATGAGGATTTACATATCCATTTCAATATTTATAAATATTTTCATGAAAATGAAAAGCCTAAGTTCCAATAATATTTAAATATTTACGTGCTTACTCAATTGTTTTGTAATCTGCTTTAAGTTCTATGGATGCTTCAGATGGTTTGAAATATTTACTACATGAGACCATATCATATGGCACTAGAGAGAAAAGGAGGAAGGGGAGTACATTTCTTGTTCTGTTGCTAAATTTGTTGATATTAGGCCAGATAACCGTACTTTCTTCTATTATTTTCTGTCTGCTTCAAAAATTGCATTTTTTATTTGATGTATTATATTTTTAAAGTTATTTTCTTTTTAAATACTAATTTCCAGGATAAAGAACTGAACTGTTAAAGTGTCACTTGTGAGACTAAAGTTTTGCTTTTGCATGTGAGTTTGAATGATTGATTTCTTACATTTTCACTGTACATAAATATATATTTTTCATTTTCTGGATCAAAGTTTTATTAGGCAACTTAGATCCAATAATTATCTTTCCAAATGTTGCAAATTCCTTGGAAAGTAGGAAATAATTTTGACATAATCTCTCCTCCTATTCTCTATTTCTTATAATTTTGAATCGATCTTCCCTTTCTATATTCCCATACCATCCTCCACGTCTGTCATAGTCTCCATATTTTTGTACCTCTGTCCTCTTGTTTACAAAATATCTTCCTTTCATTCATTCTCTCTCTAGCTGTATCTAATTTATACAACCACTTTTGAGATGCTATTTCAATTATATTTTTCTTTTCTGTAATACTTAGTACTACTTCAAAAAGATAGTTGTTCTTTGCTTTTATATATCCAATATTAATTTGGTTTAAAAACATGGAACATAGACATTTTAAGTACTGATATCATATTTTACCCATTTCACCACTAATATATTTGTGACTATGATCTTGTATCCTTTTTTTCTGGTGTTCATTCTTTCTGTGTTTATAATTATTGATAGTAAACATTTATACGGAAATTTATATTGGGAAGTTTTTGTGTTCTCGGTTGAAATTACACTTCTCTAAGGAATATGAAAAAATTTTTCTGTTAGTTCTGTCTTAAGAACTGCCTAGAACCATGCTAAATGAAACTCTATTTAATTTTTATGGATTCTTACATGAAAAAAAATATAGATTAAGACTTGTGCACAATCTCTATGGTCAACACAAATTCAGAGGAATGGTTATTTTCCCTTTATTACTATCCTGATAATTGTTTAACACATTTTCCTTCATGTTGTATTTGTTTATGTTGGTCTAGGATTTTAAGACAATCCTATTTTGTTCAGAAAGTATTTTCACACTATTTTCTCCTTCATCCATCTTATATAACCCAATAAGTCAGCTATTACGTGCTTCTACCATCGTATGTCACACTCAACAAAATATTTGTACTGATATTTTTACTTCTGAAGAACTCTGAGGCCTGTTAATCATCACAGCGGATCCTAGCTATGCTGCTTTCATATGCAGAAGATGAAGCCTAGGTTCAAAAATGGTAAATGATACCTTTGTCTCTCTCACTGTCCACTCTGCCTGTCAAAAAAAAAAAAATGGTAAATGATGCAGCAGGTTCATATTGCAAAGGTGTGTGATACCTAACAAGGTCATGTACTCCCAAACTTAACTTATATGCTATAAGTTCTCTTCTGGAATTTACCCCATTTTCTTTTATTCAATTGGCCTTTCATATAAATCTTTAACTTAGGCTTTTGAAGAAAAATTTTAGAGGAAAAGTGAGGAATCTATCAATATCTTGACATAGAGTGACTATGTCTTGTAACTGGAACACTGAAATAATATGGGTTGTCCCATGTTATTTTATGAAAAAATAAGAGGCTGAAACTAAAAAAGACCTTCTATATTTCTTTACAATACCATATCTAAAATCTTATTATTTGCTTACTCCCAGGGAAGTGCTGGAGAACACTAACCTATTTATCATCTTCATATATAAATGTGTATTTGCCATAAAAATAACTTAAAACCCAGTAAAGATCTCACTGAGAAAAAATAAAAGAAGCAGAAAAAAATCTTTCTCTTTTTTTAATTTTGGTTAGGATTGTACTTTTATTGAATCTGTTGATATTGGAGATGACCTCCTAAAATCTATACAAAAATGTGGCCCCTTAAACTTCCCCAGAAGTCCTATCTAGGGTACCACATATGCTATCAAAATTTGGGGTGTCATATGATATCACAATATGTTTATTAATAAATCCCCAATATTAATAAGCCTGAGAGGATTCTTGCCTAATATTTAGAGAAGAATTCTAAATACCGGCATAAATAAACAAGGCAGCAAGGTATATTTTAGGCTTTATTTAGTGCGAAAGGTGCATAGGAAAGTGAGGGCTTTAGTTCAGTTTAAAGAGAAAGGAAAATCTGGAAACTAGGGTAGAGTCCATACCAAGCAGAGAGCAGGCCAAATGCCACATGCAGCAAATGCTTTGAGCTGCTATCCACTGTGTATCACCGGCAACAAAGCAGAGGCAGAGAGCCTTTTGGGATGCTCCTTGCCTTTTATATATTTCTTACAGGGGAGTGGCTTGTGGGTAGGTGGGTGCTCAGGTAAGGTCAGGTAGAGCATGATGTCACACGGGGGCATGGTGAGGGAATCAGGTAGGATGTGAGGTCATACAGGGAAGTGGCAAAGGCATGGTCTGCCAGCTCACAAACCTAATGGGTTTTAGCCTGTCTACTTCACTGTGACTTTAAGAAAGGTTATTTTAGTTTTCTCTTTAATTCTTTTCTTTTTTTATATGAAGGGAATAATTTCATATCTTTCATATGTACAGTTTTAAGAGCATAATGATACTTCCCAAGCTGTCCTCCTTCCCTCTCACATTCACACCCTCCTTCCTCCTTCCTTGCTGGTCATTTGCCTTTTTAATTAACCTTTGGAAATTTGTAATGCTTAAGTACACATTTTCATAAACATGTTATATGATTCTTCCAAGGTAACCTTGGCTTCCTTGAAGTGAGTTTTTCTTTGATTGAAACTGTTAGGAAAAGAGTTGCAGGTGGGTACCTCCTCACACGGGGCACCAAAATGTTAGGAAAAGAGGCACAGAATAGAGAGGAGGCAGTGTATGAATTTACAGCCAGACCAAATTTATTCAGAGAAAATAAATCCATAGAGGTCGGTGACCATCTGCCCCATGTGCACACTGATGGAATACTGGCAGGCCTCAACCCCTAGGGGCCAGGCCTTTTTATATTTTAGGAGGGCTGGGGATAGGGGTGGGGTAGGAGGCAGCAGGCAGAGGGGAATTCCTGAAACTGGTCTTTCAGGTCTTCAGAGCAACTGGTCTTTCACGTGACCGAGGGTTGTGGGGTATGAAGACAATAGGGTGTGAGACCCAACTGCAATTCAAGGGCAAGGAATGCATTCCAAAGTTGATATCCTTTGGGGACTGAGGGAGAATGGCTGAGGCTTATGTCCTTGTTCCATCAGAAACATTCACCCATTGTCCTCCTCCATGTCTCCTTCCTTGTCATGACACTTATCCTGTATTAGGAGATTGCTTCCAGCATCCAGTTAAATCAATTGCTAATTTAATGCTAATCAATTGCTGATTATTGTGATAAAATATCATAAAGTGATTCTTTACATGTGTTGCAGTTACCTGGAGCATGACATTGTAGGGGAGGGGTGTCTGATAATTTTTTCTGTCCCTGAACCATATCCCAGGCCTTTTGAACTTGTATGGCGAATATTGGGCTCTAAAATCTTTATGTTAGCATTTACTGCATGATTTGTGTGCACTGTGGAGTCTGGGAGGCACTGGTTTAAACACTTGCATTATGATCAACTTGCATTATGATCTACTTGCATTATAATCTACTTGCTCTTTCACTTGGTATATTCCTATCCACCAAATTCACATACTTTCATCAAGAAGTTTGCAATTCAATAAAGAACAGAAAGATCTAAAATGAAATAAGGCTTTTCCTCTTACTGGTTTGAAGAAACCCAAGAATTAGTTTGAATATAAGATATACTTATAGTATGTGAAACTACATGATGGTAAGATCAGCATTGTTGTCCAGAATGTTTCTTAGCAGTTTATGCCACTGGTCCAAGTGACTGCATAGCAATCATATATTAATACCATGATAGTGCTATTAAGTTAGAGGTGCCATGAAACATGAAATGTAGTTATTCAAGTTGTTGACATGAGCATTGTAAAATTACCAGATTTTAAGAATGGAGAGAGACTATAGGAAAGTATAACTCAGACATTCCATAAAGGCTGTGATAGCCAGGAATATGCAGACATTTTAAAACAAACAATACATAAATAGTAGAGATAAATACAATATGGGTTTTTCCAAGTTTATAGAAACACAATGAGATGCCTTATAAAAGTTTAATTGGAAGTTCAGTATGATAAAAATGGAGAAAGGATGAACTTTGTTAGCATTTGGAAATGGCCTGAAGCATCTATAGAATATTCCATCTGGTAACATTCTTTTCACTAGCACAAATAGTATACATAAAACATGACTCAAAAATTTAGAAAAATGATATATTATTGAGTAAATTTTTTTAGCAACAATGCAATAAAAGTAGAAATCAATAATAAGAAACTTTGGAAACTATACAAATACATGCAAATTAAACAATTTACTCCCAAGTATGCATTTGAACAAGTTATAAATTATGGTGGACATATTAAACAAAACTTGTAACAAACAAAAATGAAAAGCAGAATACCAAAACTTTTGGTATATAGCAAAACACTTCTAAGAGGAAAGATTTCAACAATCAACACTTACATCAAAAGAAACAAAGAAAAAAGAAAGAAAGAAAGAGAAAGAAAGAGAGAGAAAGAAAGAAAGAAAGAAAGAAAGAAAGAAAGAAAGGAAGGAAGGAAGGAAGGAAAGAAAGAAGGAAGGAAGGAAGGGTGGGCAAGATGTCCAGTGTAACAAATCTTCCCAGGCAGACGAATCAATTAATTCACAGGCTTTTATTGGGATTCCGCTCCCAGGCGAGGTTCACTGGTCCCAACAGAGCAACAGAGTGGGGGCCAGGGAAGTTGCAAGTCAGAGATTGGGAAGGCTCCTTTTATAGATTCAGGGCATGGGGGTTAAAGGTTGAGGCAGGTCTGATCCTCATTGGTTGACATTTAGGCACCCATGGGGACCTTGACAAGGACTCTCCATTCCCAGAAGTATAGGCCTTCCCTCCTTGCGGATCCCAAAGCTATCAGGAAGGAAGGAAGGAAGGAAGGAAGGAAGGAAGGAAGGAAGGAAGGAAGGAAGGAAAGAAGGAAAAACTTTAAGTGAAACACCTGTGACTGTCCCTAAAGGAAGCAGATAAATAAGAACACAGAACATAAGACACAAAAGCAGTACAAGGAAGGAAATAAAATGAAAAGCAGAGCAGAAATGAAATAGATATTTAAATATGACAAAAGATCAATGAAATAAAGAGTTCACATGAGGAGAAAAACATAAATGACAAACCTTTATCTATTCTAAGCAAAAAAGGAAAGAAGGCTTGAACAAAATTATAGATGTAAAGGAAGACATTACCACTGCTATGTAGGAGATAAAAATGATCATGACAGATTATTATAAATGAAGATACATGAATACATTTGAAAATATGGAAGAAAGAGACAAATTCCTAGACACACACACATCTTACCAATATTGAATCATGAAGAAACAGAATACCTAAATAGATCAATGATAAACAATCGAATTGAATCAGTAATAAAACACATTTCATCAAACAAAAACCCAGCCCCAGATGACTTCACCACTGAATTCTACCAAACATTTACTTTTTATTTATATAAGGTGAACAAATGTCATGTGTTTCATATAAAAGATTTAGGAGGGTAGTGATAACTCCCACCATACCTTCCTCCTGTTCATACTTCCATACTCCCTCCTTCTGAAATTGGAGATGACCCCTAAAATTTATATAAAAAATGTGACCCCTTAAAGTTCCCCAAAAGTACCATCTTGGGTGCCACATATGCTACTGGTATTTGGGGTACCATAAAATTTCACCATGAGCTTATTAATAAATCCCCAATATTATAAGCCCAAGAGGGTTCTTGCCTAATATTTAGAGAATTCTAAATATCAGCATTAATAAACAAGGCAGCATGGTACATTTTAAGCTTTTATTTAGTGTGAAAGATGCATAGGAGAGAGAGAGGTAAATCTGGGTGCACACCGAGCACCAGGAGCCAGCCACGTGGAGGAGCATCTAGGCCAAGAAGCCTAGGGCGGGTGGCCCGAAGGCCACATGCCCTGGAGTCGCAGGGCTACAACAAGCCCCCTCCTGGCAAGAGGCTAGGGAAGAAGGGAAGGCCTGGGACACACCATGTCCCAGGTTTTTAACCCACTCCCAAAGGGGAGTGGTTAATTAACCTGATTGGCTGGTGGGCATCCAGGTGTGGCCAGCTAGGGGCATGAGGTCACACAGGGGTGTGGTGAAGGTATCAGGTAGGGCGTGAGGTCACACAGGGGTGTGGTGAAGACATGGTCTTCCAGCTCACAAACCTAATCATTTTAACCTTTATGCCTGCCTACTTCACTTCCTTTTTTATTCTTTCTTTTAATTTTTATAGTGACCTCTTTTTTATTTTATAATCATAACATCAACCCTCAAATAATAAATAATTCTTTTAAAAAGTAAGAAAATAAACTGTTCCATAGCAGTAGAAACAAAGGCAGTAAAAAATAATCAAGGCTCAAAATGTCGGGGGCAGAGCCAAGATGGTGGATAGTGAGGACGTGCGCCATAGTTTGGGAAAATAAAGTTTCATAAAAGTGGAATTACTGTAGCCTCAGGAAAAGATTCAAGAAAAAAACTGCAGAGGAAACGCTTCCGGATCTAGTGGATATGACACAGAGAACCTACAGGGAGCCCACCTCGTGGAAACCCAACCACGGGAGCCGAGCCGCAGAATCTTGCCAGCGCAGGAACGAGCGGGAGATAAGACAAAGGCGTCAGAAACCCGAGACATTGGGGGGAAAAGCAGAGGCCTCTTTATTCACTCACTGAGCAAAACAAAGAGCAGGCGCCATTTTACATATCTAAAGCGCCACCAAGGAGTTCACAAACTCAGTAACTTGGAACTTTGGTGAAACTTGAGAACACATTGAGGGCTGCATAAACTCTTTGTGTGGTCCCAGGGGTAGATCAAACGAATACTCACAGAGGCCAGATTTCAACTACCCTCAATTCCACTCACCTGTACCAAATAACTTCCCAACTGAGTAAAAAAAAAAAAAAGAGAGAGAGAGAGAGAGAGCAATCCAGCGAGGAGCAAGGGAGAGAACAATCTGGGTGAGTCGCTTTTTGCACAACCTTAAACCCGAAGAATCAAGCAGAGCTCTCTGGCCACACCCATCACAGCCTCTAAGGATCCATCAAAGCAGACAGCCCACTTAGAGGCATAGTATAACGAGAAAAAAAAAGGCTCAAAATGTCAATTTTGTTAATATACATAACCTTTTCGTACTCTATTAGTTACAACAGATCGGAAAAACACACTATTTGTCTTTTAGGGACTGGCTTATTTCACTAAGTATAATGGTTTCTAGCTGCATTTTGTTGCAAAAGACAGGATTTCATTTATTTTAAGGTTTAGTAATATTCCATAGTGTGTATTTTACACATTTTCTTTATCCAGTCATCAGCTGATATAGGCATCTGGGTTGATTTCATATCTTAGCTATTGTGAATTAAGGTGCAATAAATATGGAGGTACAATAACTTTCATACGCTGATTTCATTTCATTTGGGTAAATTCCCAATAGTGCAATGGCTCGATCATACAGAATATCTATTTTCAGCTTTCTGAGGAATACCCATCCTGTCTTCCACAATAGCTGTTCTAATTTGTATTCCCACCAACAGTAGATTAGGGAACCTTTTTCCAGACATCCTCAGCAACATGTATTATTTTTTGATTTATGTATGAGAATAATTCTAACTGGGGTGAGGTGAAACTTCATTATGATTTTGATTTGTATTTCTCCGATAGCTACTGATCCTGACCATTTTTTTCATGTGTCTGTTGGTCATTTGAATTTTCTCTTTTGAAAAATGCCTGCTGAAGTCCTTTGACCAATTCATAACTGAATGATTTGTTTTGTTGTTGAATTTCTTGAGTTCTTTATAGATTCTGGATATTAATGTTTAATCAGTTACATAGTTTTCAAATATTTTCTCCCATTCTGTCAGTTGCCTCTTCATGTTTTTGAGTGTTTTCTTTGCAGTGCAGAAGCTTCTCACTTGTGGTAAACAAATTTGTCTATTTTTGCTTTCATTGCCTGTGGCTCTGGGGTCTTTTCCAAGAAGTCTTTGCCTATGACAATATTTTGTAGAGAGTTTTCTCAATGTTCTCCTCTAGTGATTTGATTGTATCAGGTGGTAGATTTAGATCTTTGATCCATTTTGAGTAGATTTTTGTATAAGATCTAAGATAGGGTTTTTATACTTCTGCTTGATGAGATAAAATTTTCTCAGCACCATTTGTTGAAGAATATGTTCTTTCTCCAGGCAATGATTTTAACTCCTTTGCAAAAGATTAGCTGGTTGTACAGCATTGATTGGTATATTGGGATTCTGTTCTGTTCCATTGATCTACATGTCTAATTTGTGCCTGCACCAGGCTATTTTGATTATAGCTGCCCTTGTATTATGTCTTGAAATCTGATTTTGCAAAGCCTCCAACTTTTTTTGTTGCATAAGATTGCCACAGCTATTTCCATTTCCTTGTGTTCCATATGAATTTTAGTATTGTTTTTCCCTATAACCAAGAAGAATGTCATGGTATTTTAATTAGAATAGCATTGAATTTGTTCATTGCTTTCAGTAGTTTGGACATTTGATTATATTTATTCTTCCAATCCACAAACATGGAAGACCTTTCTATTGAATGGTAATCATTGGTATATGTAAATTAAAATTAATGAATATGCTATGTTCTTTTCCACAGTGACTGTAATTGTCTTTGCTCTTACAAGAAGCTTATGACTTTATTTATACTTACTTACCTAACAATGTTTTTTCCAATTAAACTGATATCAAATGATACATAATTTTAAAATCTTTGCATTTTCATTATTATTAGTGAATGTAAACGGATTCTCATAACTATTATAGTTTTGGGAATTTTCCTCTTTTGTATATTTCTCATTAAAATCATTTATAAATACTTTGTCTTTAAGCTCTGTTAAGCGTCTCCCCATTAATCAAACATTCTTTGACACTCTCATTTCCTTATCACTCATTGTTCCTTTGAATGATGTTCTTTTTCCTTTCCTTCTCCGTGTGAATGATTCTTTGATTTAGAAGACTAAGAACCCATATCTCCTCTTAAAGAAAGCTCTCTTTGACATCTAAATGAAATATTTTTGATGGATAAAAAGATTTGCATTATACAAGTTGCAATAGAACATACTAGTTCATAGTAAAATTTCCATTGAGGAAAGCAAAAGAAAAGAAATGAAACCATTTACCCTCACAAATTTTCTTAGAACAGTCCCCACATTTTTATCAGGGCCTTTCATTTATGCAGTCCCAGGCTCTAATCCCCACGTTCACATGAAGACAAATGCTATGCTGTGATTATTACCAGTGGTGGAGTAGAAAACGGCCTCTCTTAAAATGACTGCATCCCTTTACCGTGGTTAAGAAATTCCTTGGCTGAGGCCACAGGTATTTTGATGCTGTCCCTGGTAATAGCTGCCTAACAAAGGTAATTCACTGAAGCCCACTTAAGAGAATTACTGGCAAAAGAATAAAATATTTATTGAAATCAATTCTCTCAGCCCCAAACCTCCCAATTATAACTAGCTGTTAAAGAAATTGCTGCTGCAGAATGAATAAAACAGATTTTAAACAGGGATCTCTGAAAAGCCTTCATTCCAGTCACACTTTGATTACTCAAAAGACTACTCAACACTCTTACTTCTTGACACTTGAACTCCATGGTAAGTTTGAATGTGGACTAAGCAGACAAAAGGTAGGAAATGCCAAAAGTGACATGAGTGGCTGCTCTTCAAGGAATAAATGCTCGCTCCCTAGGGAGAAAATTGGAACCACCAAGATTACAAGAACAGTATCTTTCAGTAGGTGCCCAGTAAATAATTAATCATGAAAACTGAATAGAATTTAATTTCTATTTTAATATGTTTGCTGAGAACCTTTCCTTGATAAATAGTTAAGACAGTACATTTCTTAGAAGAACTGCAAGTAAATTGAGTGGTAAAATATATACTTGAAAATTGTGTCTAATATATAAACGTATAGAAAGTACAAACTATATATATGTGTGTGTGTGTGTGTGTGTGTATACACAAAATATGTTAAATGTATATACCATACTAAGAATCTGCAAAACATCATATTGGAAAAGACTGTCCATCATCTTATCATGGTCAGGGAAGTCTCAATCAAAGGAGTGGGAACTACAATTTAAGGCACTTTACTAGTTACCTCATTTCTTGCAATCTACTATTATTTAGCACTACTATGAAATATCAATTACTTGAGTTTTCCCACTGTCCTGGATCCCTCATTTGAAGGCTCTGAAATGCTCACCAGATTCTCATCTGTCAAGTTTGTTCTTTTTCTTTTCATGGGCAAGTATGACATTTCTCTGAAGCATGGGGCTTACTGTTTGTATATTCTAGGATTTGAAACCCATCCCTACCATTAATTTGTATGCTCAGACTTAATATTTAACACAATTTATGCTCAGTTAACTCATTTAACAACTTGGAATGACAATACAAGAACTTGCCTCATAAATTTTCTGTGAGTATTCAATTAAATCATTCATGTGGCTCACATCTTGACTCATAGCAATTGCTCACTAAATGCTATCCATCTTGATTATCTTCTCATATAATGTTTTATCCCAACACCCACAACAATACTGAACTGATGGAAAAAGGTCAATTATTGTGTTATAAATGAATTAAAGTGTGAAGTGGCAAAGACTTGGCAACAGATAACAAAACCATCCTTTTATTAAGATTTATTTTTAATTTATTTGAAAAGCATGGTGGCAAAGATGAGAGAGAGAGAGAGAGAGAGAGAGAGAAAGGTTTTCAATCCTCTGTCTCTTTAATCCTCTGTCTCATTCCCCAATGGTTGCAATAGCTAGGGCTGTATCAGGCCCACATGGGTGGCAGGTATCAAGCACTCCAACCATCTGCTGCTGCTTTCCAGGCACATTAGCAGAAAATGAGATTGGAAGTAGAGCAGCCAGGACCAGCACTCTGATATAGAGTGCTGACTTAGCAGGCTACAGCTTAACCCATGGCACAACAATGCCAGCCCCAACAAAGATATCCTGAAGATAATAGTGATATGAACCAGAGTATTTTCATCACTGTATAAATACATGGATGACAAATATAGCATATTATTCACATTGTTCTTTTTCTAATTTGTCTCAGCATATTAGTGCCACAAATATAGGTAAAGCTATAAACTTAAAATATTAAAAAGGCATTCATTGTTTTTTAAAAATTAGTTAAAACATTCAATGAATAATAAAATGAGTGTCTATTGATGAAGTATCCAATATGCACCTCAAACTCCTGATAAGTTCTTTACATGCATTCTCACTGCAAATTATTGAAGAAACTTAGCAAATAAATTGAAAATTGCATTAACTTGCATATTCTAAGAATGATTGTAATGGTACATCACAGTTTTTTTTTTTTATCACTATAAAAATATCTGAAAGAAGCTACCTAGAAAAGAAAGAAGCTTATTTGGCTTATTCTTTTAGCTTTTCCCAACATAAAATCAGGTGGCACCCATTGGTTCAGTCATTTGGTGAGGCTGGAGGATCGGAATGGCAGAACATGTGTAATGGAAAGATCACATGGTAAGGTAAAAAGCAGAGAATGTAGGCACAACGTGGCTTTTAAAACAAAATCTCTCATAAGAACTATTTTGAGGGCATAGTCTCAGTGACCTAAGACCTCGTGTTACACCTGCATCCTAAACACCAAAGTTAGATCTTCTCTACTGTCTTAGTACTGTTAACCATGACTTCGACATTTAAAGTCTAGCATGTATTCAAGATAAAAATCTTGGTTAAATCTATGGATTCTAGATCATTTACTGACTGGTATTTTCATAATGAGATCTTCAGGTTAGAATTCTGCAGGGTCAAATTCAGGAAATACTAAAATGTCATTAATTTGATATCCAAAAGGAAGGGAGAGTAGTAACAGTTCCAAGGATCAAATCATTTGTGGAGATGCAAACATTTTTCCCAAGGTATAGCAGGGGAAACAGATGATAGAAATGTAAGAAGCTTGATTTAAAGGATTCAGAACTACTTTTTCGGGAAATGAAGCTAAAATTCAAAGCTAATGTTAGCATGAGGAAACATGGTTTCTTTATATTTCCAATAGATTAACAATAAGCAAAAACTCATCCTCTAAGTTGATTTCTAGAGAAAGGAAATGTTGGGCATAGCTCAAGACATTGTATAACTAAGTGAAAAGTGCAAATCAAGATTAGCAACTTAGGTTTCAGCTCATCCCAGTTAGGATGCTTATCATCAAAAATCAAAAAATAACAAATACTGGTGAGGTTGTGGAGAAAAAAGTACCCAAATACATTGTTGGAGGGAATGTAAACTGGTACAACCATTATGGAAGACAATATGGTGACTCTTCAGAAATATGAAAATAGATTTATGTGACTAAGTAGTTATTTGACAGACTGAAATGAAGAACATATTTGACAAACGCTAAGAAAATTTAGCACCACTATACCTGCATTCTAAGAAATGTCAAATGGAGTTTTTCAAGTGGAAACAATATAATTATAGTCAGTAATGTGAAAATATATGACAGAATAAAATTCACTGTTAAAGATAAATATGTATTCAAGTTAAGGATATATTAAAGCTATAATTATGATGTGCAAATGTCTTTTTACCACTACCATAAAATATAAGATATAAAATATAAAATATATAGTGGCAATATTTTATTAATTATTGCAAAATCTAAAAACTAATAAATTGTTAAATCAACAACATAAAACGTAAATCATGGGTAAGTAAATGTTTATTGTTTTAGCATGTGATTGAAGTTAAGTTTTTGTCAGCTTACAATAATGCTATAACTGTAAGATGATTTTGTATGCCTCATAAGTAACCACAAAGCAAGAGCCTGTAGTATAAATACAAAATAAAATTAAAAAGAATCAAAGCAAACTACAACAAAAATTTGTCCTTTTACAAAGGAAGAGCAGAGAGAATAAAAGGAATTAAAAATAAGCCAGAAAACAACTAATAAAATGAAAATGTCAATCATTACTAACCATATTTATTTTAAATATAAATTATTAAATTATTCACTCAGAGAGCAGAGTAACTGAATAGATCTTTCGGAACCACTCTATTATGTACTACCTACAAGAGACTCATTTCACCTTTAAGGACACACATATGTTGACAATAAAAGAATGAAGTAATTTTATTGAAATGGAAATCAAGGAGATGGGGTGGTTATAGTTCTGTAAGACAAGATACACTTTAAGTCATCAACTATAACAGGAGACAAATAAGTTAATTATATCATGATAGAGAGGTCAATTTTTACAGAGGATATATAATTATAAATATATATACACCCAACATCAGAACACTTAAATATGTGAAGGAAATATTTAGGATTCAATGCAGGAATCATAGATAATTTAAGTCACCAATTTTCAATAATTGATATATCTAATCAAGAAATATTGAGGTGGGGGTGCTGGTGTTGTGTCATGGTGGATACAGACCCCATCTGTGATTCTGGCATCCCATATGCGTGCCAGTTTGAGTCCTGGCAGCTTCACTTTTGATCCAGCTCCCTGCTAATGGTCTGGAATAATCAGAGGAGGATGGCCTAGTGCTTGGGTCCCTGCATCCATGTGGGAGACCAAAGCTCCTGGCTTTGACCTTGCCCCAGCCATTGCTGCCATCTGAGGAGTAAATGGAAGAATCTCTGTCTCTCCCTTTCTCTGTAACACCGACTTTCAAGTAAACAAATATATCTTTAATAAATAAATAAATATTGGACTTGCACTACACATGAGATAATCCTAACAGGTGTATATAGAACTTTCCATCCAACATGAATAGAATACACATTCTTCTCAAGTGCATATGAAACATTCTCCAGAATGAAGAACTTTTCAGGCTACAAAACAAATTATAGCAAATTAATAAGACTGAAATCATATCAAGTATCTTTTCTGATCACAATAGTATGAAAGTAGAAATAATGAGGAAAATTGAGAAATCCACAATTTTTTTTGTTTTATTTGAAAATAAAAAATGCACTTCTGAAACTTTAAACACATTTTTCTGGGTATAAATAAACATAAAATTATAATATATACAGACTAAGACACACAGGAAAAGATAGTTATAAGACAAAAATTTACAATGAAATATACCTACATAAAAAAAAAATCTCAAAGAAGCATCCTTTTAGTCCCCAAAGAGCTAGAAAAGGAACATGCTAAGTACAAAATTAGCAGAAGAAAAATATAGATAAAAGCAGAGATAAATGAAATTGAGACTGCCAAATAATAGAAGATAAGAATTAAATTGAGTTGAGTTTTTGAAAAGATAAACATAATGACAAATCTTTAGTTAGACTCACCAGGACAAAAAAAGGAGAGATAAAATTATAAAATAAAATTAAATTATAAATTAAAATGGGCCATTACTGTTAATGCCATAGAAATATATAGGATCACTGAACATTCGTATAGGTAATTACATGTCAAATATTGTATAACGCAGAAGAAATTGATACATTCCTAGAAACATACAACCTACCATGACTGCATCATAAAGAAATAGAAAAGCAGAATAGAAAATAAAAAATGAAAACAATTGAATCAGTAATTAAAGAGCTCCAGGATAGAAAAGCCTGAGACAACCACCAGGATTTTGGAGTGAATTCTGTGTAACATTTAAAAAAGAAGCAATGTCTTTTTTTTTTTTTTTCAAATTATTCCAAAAGTTGGCAAAAAGGTGCATTTCCATACATATTTTATAAGGTCTGAAGGGAGGAGAGAACTTCCACTTTGACTATGACCTTGTCTAAATAAGACCAGAGTCTGTGAATTCAGAAGGCTTCGATAGCCTTGGCAACTCATGATAAGAGCCTTGGGTGATTACTGACACCATAAACAAGAGTGTCAATTTGTTAAGTCAACAACAGGAGTCACTGTGCACTTACTCCTCATGTAGGATCTCTGTCCTTAATGTGCTGTACATTGTGACTTAATGCTATAACTAGTACTCAAATAGTATTTTACACTTTGTGTTTCTGTGTGGGTGCAAACTGTTGAAAGCTTTATTTAGTATATACTAAATTGATCTTCTCTACATAAAGAGACTTGAAAAATGAATCATGATGTGAATGGGATGGGAGAGGGAGTGGGAGATGGGAGGGTTGCAGGTAGGAGGGAAGTTATGGGGGGGGAACATCATTGTAATCCATAAGCTGTACTTTGGAGATTTATATTTATTAAATAAAAGTTTAAAAAATCAACTCAAAATGAATCACAGATATAAACGTAATATCTGGGACTGTATTAAACCATAAAGCTTCTGTACTGTAAAAGAAACGATTGACAAAATGAAATGTCAGCCTGGGAAAGGCAAGAAAATATCTGCAAATGATATATCAGATAATACATCAACATTCAAAACATATAAGGGGCTCACACATCTCAGTATTTAACAAAAGGTGATTTGGGTGGCATTGTTGTGGTGAACAGCTTAAGCTGGCAACTCTGGCACTGGAATCACATATCAGCCTCGCAATCCTGGCCACTCTACTTCCCATCTTCTCCCTGCAGATGAGGGCTCAAGTACTGAGTCCCGGCTAGTCACGTGGGAGACCCAGGTGGAGTTCCTGGCTTCTGTCTTCTGCCTGGCCCAGATCTGGCTCTTGTGACCATTTGCAGGATGAACTAGCAAATGGAATGGAAACAACTTCTTCCTTTTCTCCTTCTCCTTTTCCTTTTTCTCCTCCTTCTCCCCTCTTTCTTCTTCTTCTTCCTCTCTTCCTCCTTCTTCTTTTTTCTGTCCTTCCAAAATAAATAAATACTTCTTTAAAATGAAAAGTGGAGCTACCATATGAGTATATATCCAAAGAAAGCAAAATCAGTATCTTAAAAAATATCAGAAATCCTATGTTCATTGAAGCATTATTAACTCATAATTCCCCTCTATGGAAACAATCTGTGTCTATCAACAGATGAATAGAAAAATAAATAGTGGTAAATAAAATGGAAATTTACTTAGCCTTGAAAAAGGAAATCCTATCATTTTTGGTGTGGATAAACTTTGAAAACATTATGATAAGTGAAAAATTCCAGAAGCAGAAGAAACAAAACATACTATCTCACGTCTGTGTGCTTTCTTATATAGTGTTGAATGTAGAGAAATAAAGTATGGTGTTGATTGCAAGGGACTATGGAAAAAATGGGGATATACTGCTTAGAATGGGCCAGAATGAAGCCAGGAACCTGGAACTCTATCTGAATCTCTCACATGAGTAGCTGGGGCCCAAGCACTTTTGTCATCATCTGCTTCCTCTTAGCAAGCAGGAGCAAGAAGTAGGAACCAGCACTCCCATATGGGATGCAAGCATCCTAGTGGTGGCTAAACTGCCTGCAACACAACCCACCCCTCCACCATAGTTTTAAGACTGGAATTTGGGTGCCAACGCTGTTGTGCAGTAGGTTAACGCCCTGGACTGCTGTGCTGGCATCCCATATGGATGCCAGTTTGAAACCTGGCTGCTCCATTTCTGATCCTGCTCTCTGCTATGGCCTGGGAAAGCAGAAGAAGTCCTTAGGCACCCCCGTGGGAGACCCGGAGCAAGCTCCTGGCTTCTGGTTTCGGATCAGCGCAGCTCTGGCCATTGTGGCCAATTGTGGAGTGAACCAGCAGATGGAAGACCTCTCTCTCTCTCTCTCTCTCTCTCTCTCTCTCTCTCTCTCTCTCTGTCTCTCCTCTCTCTGTGTAACTCTGACTTTCAAGTAAATAAATAAATTAAAAAAAAAAGACTGGGATTTGAATATGATAGATATCAGTCATTACATGATGTTACCAGCTAGTTTTTTTTTTTATTAAACTTTTATTTAATGAATATAAATTTCCAAAGTATAGCTTATGGGTTACAATGGCTTCCCCCCTCCCATAACTTCCCTCCCGCCCGCAACCCTCCCCTTTCCCGCTCCCTTTCCCCTTCCATTCATGTAAAGATTCATTTTCAATTCTCTTTGTATACAGAAGATCAGTTTAGTATATATTAGGTAAAGATTTCAACATTTTGCCCATATAGCAACATCAAGTGAAAAAACTACCATTGGATTACTAATTATAGCATTAAATAGCAATGTACAGCACATTAAAGACAGAGATCCTACATAATTTTTTTTTCAAATTAATTAATTTTCTATGCCATTTCCATTTTAACACCAGGTTGTTTTTTTTTTTTTTCATTTCCAATTCTCTTTATATACAGAAGATCACTTCAGTATATAATTAGTAAAGACCTCATCAGTTTGTGCCCACACAGAAACACAAAGTATAAAAATACTGTTTCAGTACTAGTTATAGCATCACTTGGCTTTAGACGACACATTAGGGACAGATCCCACATGGGGTGTAAGTACACAGTGACTCCTGTTGTTACCAGCTAGTTTTAAAAGCAGAACTTGAATACTATGCCTAAGTGTAAAGTCTGGAGATACAATACTATGCTGCCTCCTTTCCATGCTGACTGCCTCACCTTAACTCTATCATTCAGGAGATATTGTTTCCTGGATTACAATGTCTGCATCTTCCACCCCAACTCTTCAGCAGAGCAATCAAATTTGACATCATTAACCTTAACCTTTCCATTTTCTGGTTAGAGAGGATAACAGACTAGGAGGCTTCAGGGTGCTGGAGAGCTGCCAATACAATTACACTTCTCTGGCTCTCTGAGTTGGCAGCTGAGACTGAGGATGACAAGGAGGGTGGGTAAGGTATCCCTGGGCACCAAGCCACACAGAAACTTCAAGTATCTGACAGTCGAAAGGGGCTGGCAAGCTGACAATCAGCACAGCCAGCCAGCATGGATGACGACCCTTTCCCAGAAGGAGAAAAGGAATGACCTAGTGGGAAGCCCCTGTCAGATAGGGGCTGCCTCTCTGGGTCTCCCAGAGAGTACTGCCCTCTGCCTGCCTCTCCTGATTATTTTGAGTACTGAGGGGATGATTTAATGGCCATGGCAAGGCTGCCACCTCCATAATCACACCTCCTGATCCCTTGATGAGAAGGTGATGATTGCAAATATATTTTCCAAATGCATAACAAGCTTCTCCCCACCCTCTACAATGTTGCTTTCCACAGGCGTACAGACCAGAGTTTTTATTTTTACATAAAAGTCAACTGTAAATTGAGCAATTTGTTACATCCACATCTCTGTTTTCCCATGAGAAACCGATATCTCTTCCCTCATTGAAAAGCCTGATGATAGATTCAAATCCAGTCAAGTAATAATATTTGTTGAGATTTCTGACCTGTTTAAGAGCAGATAAAAAATTAACATAAATTTACCTGTACTTACAGGTATAAAATTTAAATGAGAGGCAAAAATTATAAACAAAATAAGACTGAAAAGATCACTTCATTGAAAACTCTTTATCACTGGAACTTCTGAGAGATGAGCAGAGTATAATTTTTTATTTTTGAACTAAAAGAAAGAAACTTTTACAGATTATGTTTTTGCATTAATATAACTACAATTTGACAATTTTAGACAAGAATGTTCATTGTTTGAATCCTAACATATTTCAAGGGCAAACACAATAATAGTATTGGCTGGAGTTATCAGAATATTTCATGTTGATGTTGAAATTGAGGGGAAAAAAATAGATGAGCAAATATTCACAGAATACTTCTTCTCTGGATCAATTCTTGTCCTGAAAGTACTAAGACCTAAGAGGATGGAAAGAACATACAGAGAATTCCCGTTGCCTGCACTGAGGTAATTCCTCACTAAGGCAGAGCTAAAGATCATTTCTATAGCGGTAAGAGGTCCATTATTCACCCTAGTATCTGTATAGGCCAGATCACAAAACTACCCCTGTCAATTCCCCAAACTTCAGATAGAATATTTTAAAGGGATACAAATTTGAATTTTCTAGAGTTCTAGTGAGATTCTGAAGACATGCCATCAAAGTCCTAGAGAGAGAGGGGTAGAGGGAGAGAATTGTCTGTTCTTAATTATTAGGTTTGTAATCTGTACAATGGAGCTAAAACACATGGATAATCCATTGTTTTGAATTTGGCAAATGCTTCTTATAGAAGAAGTGACATTGATTGGGAGTTAAAGAGCCAGCAAATTGAGACAAGTGAGAAATAAAAAGAATCTCAAGGGAGAAGGCACTTTGCAGCAAGAGGGATTGGATACCTGATCTATGTACTCAATGTAATTCCTCACTGAGTTTGGGGGATCATTTAAATGGCAGAATGCTACAGAAAGTCATCTACTGAGACAGAGGAGTATTAGTTGTCACAAAGAATCTCAGAAATCCAAAATTTTCTTCCTTTAAAATATTCTTTAGAGAACTTGGGGAATTTTCAAGGAATATCTTTGTGATTTGACCTATCAGGTAGGTAGGAATGAGAATCAGTTGGCCACTTCTGGGAAAATGACCCAAGGAGATGTGCCTGCCTGTGTGGGACGTTCTTCAGAAAAGGCCAATCAAGAGGGTAAATAACAATGCTAGGAGCCCAATTCTCTCGTGGGTTCATATTTCTATAGAGGATGTTTCTTTCAAAACAAAGGACAGAGAAAAAAAAAAGAGACAAAAAATGTCAACAATAAAAAATTAGCCCCATTACTTAATGCTAAAAGGAATGTTGTGAAATGAACATATTTCTTTCAACAGCATCCCACTGGCACTAGTCACTCATATCTCATCCCAGAATGAATGTCTAAAGCACTCGCCAGTATTCACTTCTCCAACTGCAGAAGCCATAATATTCTTTTATATATGACTACTTTGAAAAGAATATAATGATTAATGTTTTTGTTTAGTACTGGCACTGGGTTATGAAAAAAGCTACTGGAGTGAAAAATCAACAGGTGTAAAACCCAGTATTGGCCAGCACCGCCGCTCAGTAGGCTAATCCAATGCCTGCAGTGCCGGCACCCCGGGTTCTAGTCCCGGTCGGGGCACCGGATTCTGTCCCAGTTGCCCCTCTTCCAGGCCAGCTCTCTGCTGTGGCCAGGGAGTGCAGTGCAGGATGGCCCAAGTGCTTGAGCCCTGCACCCGCATGGGAGACCAGCAGAAGCACCAGGCTCCTGGCTTTGGATCAGCGTGGTGCATGAGCCGCAGCGCGCTGGCCACGGCGGCCATTGGAGGGTGAACCAACCGAAAAGGAAGACCTTTCTCTCTGTCTCTCTCTCTCACTGTCCACTCTGCCTGTCAAAAAAAAAAAAAAAAAAAGACCCAGTATTACTGTTGATAAAATTTTAGGCAAATTAAGAATTCCTTAGACTTTAGTAAATGTGAGTGTTGGGGAAATGATCCCTAAGGAATTTTTCAACATTAATTTTCTATAGAACTATATGACAGATGTAAGTTCCAAATGAATGATTAAATATAAAAGTGCTTTGAATATTAATATGTGCTCAGTAAATGAGTGTTACAAAACTCATTCCATGAAGTGCATTCATAACATGATGAAATGAATAGTATCCTTGAAGGAGACTGAACAGAAATTTTTCTTCTTGCTGGCATTATTAGCTCTTTTTTCCCTGACGTTTGACCTATAGGACATGCTCATTGCCTATTTCATCACTTTGACCTTTCAAACACGGGGAATTAACTTCAATGCTAAATCCTCATGTGACCATGGGTACTGTTTCTAAAATATTAGAACACAAACTTTATGACAAATCACATGCAGCCACAGATCATCTAGTAATTCTCTGAATTGTTTTGTTCAGAGTAAAAATGGAAACTCAGGATTGTGACTTCTGCCTCCCTATCCAGCACCACAGCTATCTGTGCCCACCCCCCACTTTGCCTTGTTTCTGTCTTGCCTGTTATTTCCATCATAACGAAACAAGGCTAACAATGCAGGCACTGTGCCAGCTCTCAGTGCAGCCTGATGCTCCAATGGGCTTTGGATGTGAACACATGTTGAGGGGACATTTAAATGATGTTTGTGTGCTGCACAGTCAGACAAACAACATTTCTGCACTGGCTCCTTTGATCTCCTAAAAGCCAGCTATCATAATACAAGAAGAATCTTTAATGGATATAAATAAATCCAAGTATCTTCAGCCTACCCCATGGAGCCTTACATGGCTCCACTGGCTCACTCAGGTTTTCCTTTTCTCTAATCTCAATGGGTTCAATTATCGCATTTCAAGTACATTTGGGTTCAAATACCATAGAGTTAAAATGAGTTTTAAAAATACCTCAGAATAATAAGAGGTAAATGTCAGAGTTGGAAAAATAAATAAATACACAAGAAAATCCCCAAGGAGGTAAGTTCTTGTCATCATAAAAGTCCTGGGGAGTTTTCTGTGTAATGGGTTATTAGCAGCTTTGGGGCAAAGCAATAGATGTGCTTCACTTTAATTTGATCATAGATGGCAACAGGTAGTGAAGACTTTGCAGGCTGTCAAATTCATTTGAAGCAAATTGGAGGTGGTTGTGGAGGGAGGGTGGGTAATTCAGGAGAGACTGAGAACCAGAAGATTTCACAAAGGTGGTATTTGACCTGGAGAAAAACAGCAAGTTAGCAGAGGAATCCACTGCTGAAGGACCAAGCAAATGAAAACATGACCTGTTCTTGGATTGTTGAGAAGAGTATACACAGGAGCACACAGGAGGTGGGGATGGATAGAGAAGAGAGAAAATAAACTAACTGGGAATGTGGGAGTCAGATTCAGAAATGATGAGGGCCTAGAAAAAATTTCCAACTAAGTTGTCAATGACACAGGAATGAATAATTTGGCAACTACATCAAGAGTAGGATCATCAAAATTGCCTTGCAGAGAAAACTCTAGTTGGGGTTATGGAGTGAAATATAGAGAACAAAAAACAAAAGCAAAAAATGATTTGGTGAAAAGTTAAGTCTTCAAGTATGCTGTGTTTAATAAGTACACTTCAAAATTTTCATGGAAAATGCAATTAAAAGATGTTTAATCTGGTGTCAAACTGAAATTTATGCATAGTTTCTTTTTCATAATACACATTTTTCATGAACAAATTTCTGGACACTCCTCAATATGATTTCTAAAAGTTTTGTGACCAAAACAAAATTGCCTTTTCATGCAACTTTTCTTTGAACATTTTGAAGTACCAGCATATACCCACAGAATATGAATATGGAAAATTGACAGCAGCTGGAAATACAAGTCTGAGGAGTAAGAAAATATGATGACAAAAGAAACACAAATACTGAAATTTAAATTTGTATAGGCAAAAATACTTGGGAAGTTCCAGGAATAATGGAAGAAAAAAGTGATCTATGGGGCAGAAAATGAGCAGTTGGAGTTGAAGGAGAAAGGAGTTTATAAGACAGGAGAACTAGAACAGGAGAGCAGGTTATTAACTATGCACTGTAGGGATGGATGGAATGGTATGATTCCCTTCAACACCATCATTAGGGTCAGTAATAGGTAAAAAAGAAAAGAATATAACAGATTTCTTTAATCAAAGTGTTCTACATACTCTAAGCGGGGAGGCATTGTGGTATTGCAAGTTAAACCACTGTTTGCAATCCCACATCCCATATTGGAGCACTGGTTCAACTCCGATTCAGCTCCTGGCAAATGTGTCTGGGAAAGCAGCAGAAGATGGAAGATGTACTGAGTTTTTGGGCCTCTGCTATGCACATGGCAGACCCAGATGTTGTTCCAGCATCCTGTCTTCAGCCAATTCATTGAAGCCATTTGGGGAGTGAACTAGCAGATAGAGGATCTCTCTCTTCATCTTTCCCTCTCTCCTCTGCCTTTTAAATAAATAAATACATCTTTTCAAAAAAAGCATTATAATTCAACTCAACACGGTGGACAGAGTGAGACAGCAATGAAGCTAGCAGCACCTCTGCTGCCACAGAAGTATAAAGGAAATGAAAGTGGCCATGAGCACTTCAGCACCGTGACAATGTCTAGGGCAACAGCTACAACTGATGTGTTTGAGTCCAGTTTATGACACTTCAGCCAAAAAGAATTGAAGAAGCAGAAGAGGAGGAGGAGGAAGAGAAGAAAGAGGAGGAGGATGAAGAGGAGGAGGAGAAGGAAGAGGAAGTGGTAGAGGTGGTGGTGGAGGAGGAGGAGGAGGAGGAGGAGGAGGAGGAGAAGAAGAAAAAGAAGAAGAAGAAGAAGAAGAAGAAGAAGAAGAAGAAGAAGAAGAAGAAGAAAGAAGAAGAAGAAGAAGAAGAAGAAGAAGAAGAAGAAGAAGAAGAAGAAGAAGAAAGAAGAAGAAGAAGAAGAAGAAGAAGAAGAAGAAGAAGAAGAAGAAAAGAAGATGAAGATGAAGAAAAGTGGCAGCAATAAAACAGATTTAACCCAGGAATACCCTCTGAAGATGAGCTTTTTGCCAGCAGGGAGAATACAGGAAATAAAGAAGGCCATTGAGCTGCTCTCAGTGTGCCAAGGACCTGCCAAAAACATGGAGGGGTCTAGGAAGCAAAGCTAATTCTGGGGTACACATTCTGTCCCCAAGCTGGGTAAAGAGATCAACATGTACAGCCCTCTGAAACCTATCAAAGACAACATCCACAAGGAGGCTTACACCCTGCTCCAGGGCTTCACCTGGGACGTCTTGAATTTAGGGTACTTTAGTGTGCTGAAAGAACTGCACACCTTCCTGAATGAGAGCTCTATGCAAGATGTTAGCAACATGCTTCAATCTGACTGTTCTTAATTTCTTTTTTGGGCTGTTAGCTGCTTAGATGGATCCGCCAGTGTCACTATGGGATTCGGAGCAGTCTCAAGTTGGAAATTGGTTGGATTAATTAGTGCCAACATCCACATCTATGTCACAGAGATGAAGGTACAGATCAATTTCCTGTGTGTCTACAAGAAACTGTCCTCCAAGAGGGTGGCTACTGGCCTGATCTGTGAGATAACTTGATGCTTCAACTGGAGGGCATTGTTAATATTGCTTGCTCTGCCAGGATGGTATTGCCAAAGCACGTTGGCATCTGCTAGTACTGGCATCAATCCCTAAACCCATGGAAGATAATTGAAGTGAAGCTCTCCCATTTGATAAGAAATATGATCTTGTGGTACACCATGAAGCTCTACATACTGCCAGACTCCCAAGATAGCTGGGCTATAACCAATGGAGAAAAGGGACATCACCACAGTGCCCTAGCTCCTCACTTGGTACTTGAATTAGTTTCACCTCACTCAAGTCATAAGCCAGGAGAAGGTGGAACATTGGTTCTACCCACAGAGGAGCATCACTGACACTTTTTTGATAGAAAACAAGAATGATGAGGTAATGATTTTCCTGATATTTTATATGCTTCTTTCCACCATCACAAACCACCCAAACCATAGTTTCAAAGTTGTTTATTCTTTCTACAAAGTTTATACTCAGACCTCTCTTCTAGACCTCATAAGTGATGTCCTTGTTCTCACCAAAATTAAAACGTTTATGTGTTATTGCACTGGATCTCATGGAGAACAAAACCTTCCTGGAGAAGCTCAAGTTTGGTATAATGGACAGCAAACTGAAGTATGACTAGAATTATTGGAAATGTGCAAGCATAGGGTAGAAATTGATGGGTTGGTAATATAGTAACAAGATGTCATTGAGATTCCAGATCAAAACCACTGAGAAGTGAAACCAGGAAATGGTTCCATTTTCACAAGTGTGAGAATCCTTGGCAAAGGGAACAGAACTGAATTGGCTTTACCAAACTGCAAACAGACACGGCAGTTGTATCTCAGCAGCAAAGGCAACAGTGATTTCACCTCTGGCCTTTTCTCTCGTCTCCCTGTTTTCCAGCTATTCACATCCTCCTGCAGGCATGATTAAGGGAATGTAGCTGCTGAAAAATAGCTCCTGATTAGCATATTATGGAGTTAATAGGTAATTTATGTATGTAGTCTATATGTATGTATGCGTGTGTGTATATATACATATTATATATATATATATATAGCACATAGCACATTATATCTATATATAGAAGTTTGCATGAATTAAGATTCAAAGACTTATGGAACTCTCTCTGCAGACTTGGATTCAATGAAGAATGGACAGCCTAGTGGAAATGTGATTGGACATAAAAGGTGTGAAATTACGCAATAGACTAAGCAGGTGAAGCATAGCAAGGCCTGTCTGTGTAGATCCTTCATGGCCTCTGTGCATTATTCCTTCCTATAGGGTATGGGAAACAGCTCTCTGGATTGTGGGAATTTAAGAGTGAAGGGAGAAGAGAAAGAGTGACCTTTCCGGATTTTATGGTTTGCTTTGGGAGGAGAGGTTCTAATATGTGCCATTTTGACAAAGATAAATTTGATTCTTATGACGAACTTTAGAGGAGAAAGAAAGGTGAGAGACAGGGGCCAGGAGTAGTTCAGAAAGGTTGCTTCTAAAGCCTTCCAGGCTCCTTTAGTTCAGTGTAGTCAGCATATCAAAGCATACTTTTGAATATGTTTCCTGGGCCCAACCCTCACTCAACATTGTAAAACTCAAAAGAATTCCGGTGGTACAAGAAACTGAACAAATGGTTGCATTTGGAGATATGAAGGTTACCATAAAGTTAGAATAATTTTGGGAGAGAGAGAAGAAGAAGCAAAATCCCAGAGAGAGAGAGAGAGACTGTATCAGAGATAATGAAGTAGAGATTTAGATTGTGACTGTTCATTAAAACAAGCTTCAAACTAAAGAGTAACAGATTACTCCTTCGTAGCTTAATTGGAAGGAAATTATATGTGAGGGGAAGCAGCGGGTGAAAGGAAAGGTTGAAGTACATCAGGTTTCAGTTACAATTCAGTCTCTGAAATATGTGTCTGTGTAGAAATTTTGGAAGAGAAAATGTATCATCTTGGCTCATCATTCCTTAAATTAGACATATTAGTTGTTAGCAATCCTAGAAATCTTGACAACCCTTCCTTTCAAAATGATGCTGGAGCTTGGATCTAGGCTGTATGAGCTATAATTGACTTGTTAGACCTCAATGGGCCACGTGGGTGACTACATCACTATAAAGATTGGAGTAACTAATGGAAAACTTGAAGTTCTCAGCTCAAACAACAATCAGAAAAAGATTCTTTAGAGATCTAGATTGTTTGAGTGTAGTATATCACTATAATGGAAATAATCTTGACATAACAAATTACGGATATGGCAAAGATGTTGAAGCAAAGGGAAGTTTTCAAAGACAGAATGAGGGGGATTACATAAGATATTTTGAAACAATAATCCTTGAATTTGAGGATTAATAACAAAGGTGACATCAGTCCAAAATTAGAAATTTGTTGGGCAGATATCCTTGTAGAAGTTTTGTGTGTTTGAGATACGGTTGTTACAACTTTAGTGCAAGGCTTCAGTTTAGAAAGTCTTTGTAAATAGATCTTGTTATCAGGGATAAAGGAATGCGATCCCTTGTTCAAAATCTCCTGGATTTTTTTTAATTATATTTTTATTAGTGTTTGACAAAAGCAATTCCATTTTTTCTTCTGATAACTTTCACAAAGGGGAATCAGAATCTGAGCTGATGGGAATAAGGTGCATGACTGTTGAGGCAGCTCCACATTTTGTCCAAGTTACCATACGCTCATGACCACTCAGAACAGAAAAAAGAGAGATAGTATCTAAGAAAGAATTGTGATCCTGGAGCCAGAAAGCAGATCAGGAATTAGGATGCCTAGGAAAAGAGGGAAACATAGACAGATAAACAAAACTGGAACATGTAGGTAAAGACTAATTTTGAAATGAGTGACTGGATTATTAAGGAAATGGTGCAAAATCTCAGAGAAGAGTACTGTCCTGAGGATATATGCACTAATTCAGGTATCCAGTACTTTTTCCTTTATGAAAGTTATTTAAAATTAAAATAATTATGTCTTTGATTATGCCTCTAGAAGCAAGTCAAAAGCTCCTAAAGTTAGTTAGGGAGAAAATAATGGAGACAAATTACACAAATAGGAACCCTGATCACCAATCAAAATGAGTGAACTTTGAGAACAAATAGCTCTGTCTGTGCTTGTGAAGAAAATGGTGGCAGAGTTATTATAAGTGACAGGGTCTTTGTAATAACATCATCTTTGATTTGCACATATTTTAAATAATTATGATTTCCTCTTATTTTAGCCACAAACAACTGTATTAGTAAAATAAATACTTGCCATTATAGATGAGAAGGTGGTGAATAAACATATTACAGTAGTTATCTCAAGGTCCTGTAATTATTAGCAGTCAAAACTGGATTGTTGATCAACTGAGTCACAGTCTGGGGTGTGTGTGTATGTGTGTGTACGTGTGTGTGCCTATGTGTGTCTCATAATTCTTTTTTTAACTTTTATTTAACAAATATAAATTTCTAAAGTACAGATTTTGAATTACAGTGGCTTCCCCCCCATAACTTCCCTCCCACCCACCACCCTCCCATCTCCTGCTACCTCTCCTATCCCATTCACATCATGATTCATTTTCAATTATATTTATATACAGAAGACAAATTTAGTATATACTAAGTAAAGCTTTCAACAGTTTGCACCCACACAGAAACACAAAGTGTAAAATACTGTTTGAGTACTAGTTATAGCATTAATTCACATTGTACAACACAGTGAGGACAGAGATCCTACATGAGGAGTAAGTGCACAGTGACTCCTGTTGTTGACTTAACAAATTGACACTCTTGTTTTGGTGTCAGTAATCACCCAAGGCTCTTGTCATAAGTTGCCAAAGCTATGGAAGCCTTTTGAGTTCACCAACTCCGGTCTTATTTAGACAAGGTCATAGTCAAAGTGGAAGTTCTCTCCTCCCCTCAGAGAAAAGTACCTCCTTCTTTGATGGCCCCGTTCTTTCCACTGGGATCTCACTCACAGAGATCTTTCCTTTAGGTCTTATTTTTTTTTTTTTTGCCAGAGTGTCTTGGCTTTCCATGCCTAAAATACTCTCATGGGCTCTTCAGCCAGATCTGAATGCCTTAAGGGCTGATTCTGAGGCCAGAGTGCTGTTTAGGACATCTGCCATTCTATGAGTCTGCTGTGTATCCCACTTCCCATGTTGGATCATAATTCTTTATAAATTCCAATGAGATTTTTATTTTGGATTAAAGCAAAATGACTGGCTAGTCTGGAATGACAAATATAATTATTTCATTTTCTGATGTTTCCTGTGTTCTCAAGTTAACTATGTAACAGATTCCATAATCTACATTCTACGGTGAAAAGCAGTTCTCTTTCTTCTGATATCCAAAATCTTACTATATGGCTAATGGGCTCAAGAAGGATGTGAGAAAACAAATCCCATGAGCAAGATTTGCCTACTGCTCCCTGAGTTTCCCTCCTTGATTTTCAAACAATCCACATATGAAAACAGCAGCTAAGTCCTATCTCTCCCTTTGTCCATCAACCCCCTGCCCAGCCTCACTGAGTCTTCCTTCTTATTCTGGGGTCTTTAATCATTTGAGAAATTAGACTAAAATAATGAGACATTCCATGTGAATAGTTCTGCAAATGCAACTAGTCCTTTTGAGCAATCCTCTTCCATCTCTGTAGGGGAAACAAGGAGTGAGTCAGGGAGGAGTTGAAAAGACAATAAAAATGACCAGCTCAAGCTCAGATTTTTTTTTTTAAATTACAGAAAAGAAAAGAAAAGAAAGATTAACTGTTCCCTGAATGGTGAAGCCTTCCAGGAGACCAAATAAGTCTTCTATAAACTGATTTGCCTTCCTGACTGTGATTTACCAGACTGACACCTAATTTGTTCTGAGCACAGTTGATGCCTCAGACACAATGGCAAATGACAGCCCACATAACCTCTCTTTCAGCTTTCATCTCATATATTCCATTTGAAGTTGAGTTCCGACAAGAGAGAGGCACAGAATTAATATTACTTTGGATCAGCTCAGTCTCCAGAGGGAGCAGCAAAAGCTTTTCTGGAAACAATAAACCCTTTAAACATGACAGGGGGAATGGGACCTTAGGAGGTCTCTGAAAGTATCCATTATTAAAGAAAGAGGGGGAAAACCCTCGTGGCTGACTGTGATTTCTTTTTTTCCCCTCAGCTAAAGCAGTGATGAACTAGTGCCAGTTTTACATACAAATTTAAAGATCTGGGATGGTTTATGTTTAAAATCTCTCTCCTGCCCCTTAGCATATTCAGTAGAGAGAAAGAATTCATTAGAAACTGTATGTGTCACGACAGTTAATATTCCCTTCCTCTGTAATCTTTACCAAATAAAATTAAAACACAAATGGATAGCTTCAACAGCAAAAGCCAGAGAGGAAAAACACATTATATCTGATCATATACATAAGATTGAATGTAATTATCTAACTGTGCACCCAAGAAGTATGTGGGATTTGCATGACTTTGAGACTATTTTAATGGAAACCGAACTGTGGTTTTCCACAAAACTCAAACAGGAAAAAATTATACACATACATAAACATATATACATTTATGTATGTTAATAATGATATCCTAAGATAGTAGACTAGTTTTATTACCATGAAAAACAAGTACATTTACTCACAGACATTTACCACAGATGGTCTCACATTTTTTCACATCCTTTTGTCAAGTAACTTTTAACAGCTTCTCTAACTATGTTTCAGAGAACAAAGCCAAAGGAGCTTCAGTACAATATATGAGATAACTTCAAAAAAGTTTGTGGAAAGGAATTAAGTTTATTTTGACACATATAATTTTTAAAATCCACACATATTTTTTTCCATAATACACATTTTCTTGGCAAACAGAGAAAAAGAAAAAGAGAGCTGCTTTCTGTTGGTTCACTCCTCCAAATGCCTACAGTTGAGGTGGAAACTCAATGCCAGTCTCTCATGTGAGTGGCAAGAACCCAAGTACTTGCAGCATCATTGCTGCCCCCAGAGTTTGCAATAGTTGTAAACTGGAGGGGCTAGTAATGGATTTCAACCCAAGCACTTTTTAAACTTTTATGTAATAAATATAAATTTCCACAGTACAGCTTTTGGATTACGGTGGCTTTCCCCCCATCTCCATAACTTCTCTCCCACCCACAACCCTCCCATCTCCCGCTCCCTCTCCCATTCCATTCACATTAGGATTCATTTTCAATTATCTTTATATACAGAAGATCAATTTAGTATATGTTATGTAAAGATTTCAACAGTTTGCACACATACAGAAACGCAAAGTATAAAGTAGTACATGGACATCTTAACTGGCTGACGGATAGAGTGAGAAAGTTTGAACCTCACGTTCTGAACATGATGCACGTGTTCAGAGCTATAACAAGTAGGGCCAAATCTCCCAACCTTACTAGATTTGGGAAGACTAAGGGTTTCATCAACTATTTTCAGTAGACTGATTATATTACTTCAAAATTTATAACTTAGGACCAGAGATATTTATTATCTATCTTACAGCTCCTGTGTATCAGAAATCCATGCAAAGCATAGCTGGGACCTCTGACTCAGGTTCTTTCACAGATTGTTGTTTTGGCCAGGGCGACAGTCATCTCAAGGTTGTCCTGAGAAGGCTTTGCTGCCAGCGGGACTCACAAGATTCTCTTAGAAGCTCACTCAAGAGCTTTGACATTTGACAGCTTTGACTGACTGTTGACAGGTTTGATGTTTTCTCCTTAGGAAAACAGGACCATGAGATATTTTCAACATCTCACTTTGTTATTGTCCCCGAGGGAATGGTCATTCAATATAAAGAGTTCCCAGAAGACCCTTGCAATTCATCTTCATTTACCAGGTACAAGGAAACGGCAATGAACTGTAACATAACCGAACTCACTTAAGTACTCACCTCCCATCCCCCAGATTTCCCCTGTAAGGAGAAGGAGGCTGATTGCAGCAAAGTGAGCTGATATTAGCAATTTCTCTCAAACAGCCACATCCCGGGGATGGCCTCCAGTTAGGACTCACTGACTTGAATTTCCTACACACTGTTAATTGATGTCCTGGAGGGATCACAAACTTCTTCATTTACTCAAGGAAGATTCAGTGATATTCACGAGAAAAGAATTAATGAGGCAAGAACATAGATCCACACATTTAAGAAAATTGTCCACCAAATGGGATTTAAAGTAATTAGGATGTCCGGTTGTAGATCTCTGTTTCCCAGAAGAAAAAGAAAATACCAGGGACTACCATAAAGGATGACCTATCTATGATGAGTTAATTTCTTAATAATCTTAATTTCTCTGGGCTCAGAGTGATACCAGTAAGGCTTTAAAATTTAGTCACATTATTTACAGTATTTTTTTTTCTTTTTAAAAACTATGCCCTCCATTTCACATAGAACTCGCCCAACACTTATCTGCAACAAACTTCAGTCTTCAGTATATTCCCATTGTAAAACCTTTTTAGAATCTTCCCAAGTAAGAGGCTTTATGTAGATGTCCTTTTTTTCCCCAAGATGTGTGTGTTTTTTTAAATATTTGTTTTCTAACTTTTATTTAACAAATATAAATTTCAAAACTACAGCTTATGGATTACAGTGGCTTTTTCACCCCCATAACTTCCCTCCCACCCACCACCCTCCCATCTCCCGCTCCCTCTCCCATCCCATTCACATCATGATTCATTTTTCAAGTCTCTTTATGTAGAGAAGATCAATTTAGTATATACTAAATAAAGCTTTCAACAGTTTGCACCCACACAGAAACACAAAGTGTAAAATACTATTTGAGTACTAGTTATAGCATTAAGTCACAATGTACAGCACATTAAGGACAGAGATCCTACATGAGGAGTAAGTGCACAGTTGTTGACTTAACAAATTGACACTCTTGTTTATGGTGTCAGTAATCACCCAAGGCTCTTATCATGAGTTGCCAAGGCTAAGGAAGCCTTCTGAATTCACAGACTCTGGTCTTATTTAGACAAGGTCATAGTCAAAGTGGAAGTTCTCTCCTCCCCTCAGAGAAAAGTACCTCCTTCTTTGATGGCCCCATTCTTTCCACTGGGATCTCACTCGCAGAGATCTTTCCTTTAGGGTGTTTTTTTTTTTTTTTTTTTTTTTTTTTTTTTTTTGCTAGAGTGTCTTGGCTTTCCATGCCTAAAATACTCTCATGGGCTTTTCAGCCAGATCCGAATGCCTTAAGGGCTGATTCTGAGGCCAGAGTGCTGTTTAGGACATCTGCCATTCTGAGTCTGCTGTGTATCCCACTTCCCATGTTGGATCACTCTCTCCTTTTTAATTCTATCAGTTAGTATTAGCAGACACTAGTCTTGTTTGTGTGATCCCTTTGACTCCATTACTTGAGAAACAGAGGTAGAAAGACAGACAGACAGAGATTTCCATCTGCTGATTCTCCTTCCAAATATCTATAACAGCACCAGTTGTGCCAGGCCAAAGCCATGAGCTAGGAACTCGATTCATGTCTTTCACCTGCATGGCAGAGATGCAACTGGTAGACCACCACCTGCTCTTTCCAGGGTGTGCAATAGCAGGAAGCTGGAATTAGAAGCAGAGCCAGGAGTCGAACACAGGCACTATGGTATGGGATATGGGTGTCTAAAGCAGTCTCTTAACTGCTGTGGAAAACACTCACCTCCAGATTTCCATTTTAAACATTATCATACCTAACCCCATTCTTCTCAACACACACACACACACACACAAATAAAGGCATCCACCTGGACAGTTCATCTGACCAACTACTACTAAAGTTTCAGATCTTGGCTTAGCCCACAATTCCTCTAGAATGATCTCATTCCAAACCAAATCAGAAATAACTTGAAAGGCCATTTCTGGACTTACTATATCAGAGTCATGTGGGAAAATGTCAGCTCTCACTGAATTTTTAAAGCTCCTGAGGGGATTCTAATGCATAATCTGGGTACAAAAACTTTTTTCTAAACCAATGAATCTGGAAAATAAACAGAATTGAATGGTTTTACATGAGATTACAGCTAGCTTTATTGAGAACCAGGGACACTAACACTTAAATATATTTCATCATATCCCAAAGTCCCAGTTTCATTTATCTGGACTATCAATTTCTAAGGGTCTGTATGGATTGTACCCATTACATGTAGCTCCAACATAGCTATTTCAAAAGTATTTGTAGACTGTCAAAATTATATACACATCAGAATCTGTTGAGAAGCTTATAAAATATAAGAAATTTCTAGTTCTGACTCAATACCTAGATTATTCTGATAGTGCTGATTTAAGAGACATTGATCTAAAGATCAGATGATTACAGTGTGCAGGGACCTTGGATTTAATTATCTTGAATATTTATCTAGAGAATAAGTCACATGTAAAATACCATATTGTGGGGTGTGTTGTGCCGTAGTGGGCTAAGTAACAGTTTGGGATGTCCACACCACCTATCTAGATGCCTGGGTTCAAGTCCTGGCTTTACTTCCAATCCAGCTTCCTGATAAAGTGCATCCTGGGAAGCAGCTGGCTATCACTAAAGTACTTAAGAAACTGGCATTTATATGGGGGACCTAGACTGAGTACCAGGCTCCTGGCTTTAGCCTGACCAAGTACCAGTTCTTGTGGGCATTTGGGATGTAAACCAGTAGGTAAAAGATCTCCCTCTCTCTCTCACTCGGTTCACTCTCTTTCTTGCTCTCCCCTTCAAATAAATAAAAGCAAATAAACATTTGTATTTGTTTGCCCAAGGATTTTCTTCATTATAGCACTGAATGTACCAGTGCACCCATTAGGTCCCAAATTGTTTTCCCCAGAGGTTTAATGAACTTTGATATGGTCAGATGACCAAAATTATTTCACCAAAAAGAAGATTGTGAGTAAGGTTTATCGTGGATGCTCAGTCTCCTGCATGTACGCTGTGTGCATACCCAAAGGGACCCATAAAGTAGAAACATGATTAAAGGAATGCTAGCGTAGCAATAAAGACAAACTTGGTTGACATTCCAAGTTTTTCTTGCAATATCCTGCTCTTTTAAAATCATTGTGTAATTTTAACTCATAAAACAGAGATAGGGAGCTGAGACTTAAGCCAGAAATGTATGTCAGATTTAGTCTTGAGAATGACCTCACAGAAACACTCAGGATAAGGGAACTCCTTACACCCAAAGAACGGTTTCATTAATTTCAGCTGATAAGAAGAATTTGTTGAATTACTCAGTAAATTTCAAGATTTAAGAGGGCAGATTACCAGGAAAAGAGGGTACTGATGCAGGGACAAGAGAGATGTGAGAAAGAAGATAGATGTGATATGATGCCCGAGAATTTATTGGAACAGAGTTTAATGAAAAACTCTCTTTAAAATGGCCATTCTAGTGGGATTTTTAAAGTTGATTAGTTGACAACACTACTTAGCGTATTAGAACAGTGGATTCTCTATGTTAAAGATTAAAAAGAATTTTCTCTCCTACTGTCTCTCACTTAATTGCTTTCTGCAGCTTGCTTGAAAGAGCTGTCTCCTTATCCTATCCTAATGAGGCTCTACCACTGGCATGGAATATTCATTGCCATTTTTATATGTAATTCATGGAAAAATGAAAACTCTGTTTCTACAACTTTCCTAGCAGACATGAGAAATTTGAAGACACTGGTCCAAAGGAGAAAAGTAGGAACTCATCCTACCTGGTTCCACACCCTAAGAAAAAATGAGAATCTCAAAAGCTTTTGCATTACAGTAGTAATGACTTATTCTGTTATTCCTTTAATGGACATTTTTTCAGTTTAAATGAGGCTTACAGGGAAAAGACAGTGTTTACTCTAAAGGAATTATCTTCATGACATAGCAAATTGGGAAGTACTGGATGACCTATCTTTGGGTATAGGAAGATACTATGATATAAAAATATGGACTGATTCCAAGATAAGTAATCCTAGATCATATTCATGATCTTTGGTATAATTAATCCTTTCTTCAAACATTTATTGATCCAACATTGTATTTGAATAAGGCTCTATTCAAGGTTCTAAGGATACAATAGGAATATGGGAAAGTCCAAGCACCCACAAGGCTTTCAGTCTAATAAAGAGACAAAAATTAAATGGAAAAAGTAATAAAAACAATAAAAATGCTAATTGATCGTGAAGAACTAGAATATCACTATTTTACATTTGATCAGTACTTTGATGTCATAATTATAATGATTATTTCCTTATAACTCCTGAGAAAAGATAAATCCTGGGGATTAAGTCATTAATAATCTTAATACCCAACAAAAATTTATTAAACTTTTATTGTATGGCAGGCACTCTTCTAGGTACCGGACTTAATACTTTGCATTGAGTCGTGTGTAAGTGATCAAAGTTCTAATTTCTCTGGGAATCTGTCACCCAGGCAATCTGAGGAAGTACCTGAGATTCTTCCTTGCTCTAACACAGTTCTCCATTTCCAAATTTTCTTTCTTCCAACCAACCAGGGTATAATCCTAATACTGGCTTTTTTAGCTCAATATTTTATATTTTTTCTTTCATGGCCTATATCTCTGTTTCCTATCAACTTTGAATTACTCATGTGAACAGTGTTCAAAGGAGTGCCTTGATTGAAAATATCCTTCTAATATCTTCTTTCCCAACATTACCACAATTGCTTTGCTTAAGTTGTCAGAAGATAGCCAAGGGTTTTGTTTGCTAACACATGTTCTTCACTACATTTGTTTAGGAAACATATATGCTCTAGTGGAAAGCTGGTAGGGATGCTTCCAACCATGTAGCATTTTCTTGACCATGAATTTTGTAAAAAATTATGAATGATCCATTCATAGGGGATATATTCCTTTCCCAAATATATATATATATATATATATATATATATATATATATATATATATATAGTACAGGCAGAGTTAGACAGTGAGAGAGAGAGAGACAGAGAGAAATGTCTTCCTTTTTTCATTGGTTCACCCCCAAAGTGTTGCAGCACGCTGAAGCCATGAGCCAGGTACTTCCTCCTGGTTTCCCATTCGGGTGCAGAGCCCAAGTACCTGGGCCATCCTCCACTGCACTCCCGGGCCACTGCAGAGAGCTGGACTGGAAGAGGAGCAACCACAACAAAATCTGGTGCCCTGACCAGGACTAGAACCCAGGGTGCCAGTGCTTCAGGCAGAGGATTAGCCTAGTGAGCCACAGCGCTGGCCTCCTTTCCCCAATATTTTTGAGTACTAACTCTATGCTAGTAATTAGTCAAATTTCAGGCAATATAGAAAACAAAACAACAACAAAAAACAAAAGCAAACTACTCCAACAACCTGTCAAGTCTCCAAACTCATGTAGTTTCTGGTTTGCTGGTGAAATTTCTGATGTGTGGAAATTTCTTTTCTCTGTTTTAATGCCATTTTGGAATTTATTTGTCTATTTACTTACTTGGATATTTATTTAGATTCCCTGAGAATTCTGAGAACACTGTGTAACAAATAAGAACTGTATTTCCTATGGCTTTGGTCAAAATCTGCTTCTTGTTTGGAAGCTGACATAAAATTCAAACCCTGATGATGACATTTTAAAAAAGACACATGTAGTGTTTGTTCCAGACAAACAATGTCGAAAAAAACTGTAGGCTTTTGGTTTAGGTGTCAGACTATTTCACCTATGTGAGACTATTTAACCTATATACTTACATGTATGTATCTTTGCTTTCATTGAATATTAGTGAGTACATGGTCATTTACTATCTATTTTGAGCTCTAAAAAGAAGCCCTCAAACTTATAGAGCTGTTTGCCAAATTCAGTTAATGCAATCGTTGGGCAAGACTTTTACTAGTGCTGTTAGCTTTTCTGCTTTAAGATGTGAGTTTATGCATATTTCAACTTCTGGGTTTCAAGTCATATTTATTCTATGTTGGTTACTGAGGTCTATTAAAAAAAAAAAAACTGGGGGGCCGGCACTGTGGTGCAGTGGGTTAATAACTTGACCTGGAGCCAAGAAACTTTATTTTCTTTTTTTAAAATGATTTACTTATTTATTTGAAAGAGTAACAGTTAGGGAGGAAGCAAGAGACAGATATGTCCCATTCATGGCTGCAACACCTGTCATTGGGCCAGGTTGAAACGAGGAGACTAAAACTTTATTCAGGTATCCCACATGTGTAGCATGTGCCCAAGCACTTTCGTCATTTCCCATTGCCTTCCCAGGCACATTAGCAGGGAACTGGATTGGAAGTGAAGCAGCTGGCATGCAAACTGAGGCTCATAGGAATGTTAGCATCACAGGTGGCACCTTAACCTACTATACCACAATGCTGGCCCCACCTAAGACTTTTTAAAATTTATTTTAAGATCTAAGAATTTTTGAACACTTTGTCACATACACTTCACACATAAATATACAAATACAAATACACACATATATTCAATCTTTTCTTGAAAACAGGTTATTAGTATCACATAATATAGGATTCATGGCAGGGATCATAACATGAGGAAAGAAGAGTATAGTCATGTAGATGGTATAATTAAATAAGAATATGTATACTACCTATATCCCAAATAATATGATATCACATAATTTTTATATTCTAAATGTATTAACTTACACAAATGATAGAAAATATGTGATACTTATCTTTCTGCACATGGCTATTTCACTTACCATAAAGATCTTCCTTTTCATCCATTTTGTTGCAAATATCAGGATTTCATTTTTTTTTATGGCTAAGGGCTATTCCATCATGTATATATACCACATTTTCATTATTCAGTCATCATTTGATGGACATCTAGTTGGACCCTCCCTTTTAAAGCATTTTCCTCTGTTTTCTCTGACTAAATGTGGTAGTGGGATGTCTGATATGCAGGTGGCATGAGTGGTTCCCTAATGTAGATATCGCTAAGGCAGTAAGATGACTGAGACCTCTCCAAATACTTCCTCTTGTGGATGAATGATCATTAAAGTTCTGTTTAAGGAAATTAAATGATCTCTTTTCAATTTTGGAAGTAACCCCAAAATGAACCCTCTTCTTCAAGTTGGAGAATGGTCTTGATCACATTGAAGCAGCAGGGTACATCCTAAGTGTGATGGCTTTTACATTTGACTAGATCGTTTGATACATAGACAGCTCTTTAATCTTGGTTTCTAGGTGTGTCTGTAAGTACAGTTTCAAGTGTCAGTAGGTTAAACCAAGATTTGCTCTCCATGTTTGCCATACAGTTGACTGGCAGACTGGGTAGAAGAGGCAGAAGTAAGGGCTCTTTCTTCCTCCCTCTCAGAATGGACACTCTTCTCCTGCTTTTGTGGAAATTAGAACACCAGGTTCTTCAGCCTTTGAACTCTGAGATCTCTGGGTATTGACTTTAGACTTGGACTACATCATTGGCTCCCATGGTTCTCATAGTCTTGGACTTCAAATTTGCCACTCTACTTAACTTCTCTGATTCTCCAGACTGATAATGGCTATCATATCCTATATTCTTTTGAATTAAAGAACCTCAATCAACACTTTTCATGTGAGAAAGAAATACATGCTTAGTAATGTAAGCCAGACTTTATGGTGGTTTGCTACATATACAGAAATTTTGAACAACTGGCCACCACAGATGATCATGAAATTGGCCTGCAAAGCATCTCTATATTTTGTAGGACAAGTGAGGTAAAAGAAGATCCAAATGTTTTCCTGTGGCTGAGGAAAGCTCATTAAGAAAACAGGAATATACCTCCCAGGGGGACAAGGCTTATAACAGAAAATGGATATAACATTTTTTAACTGAGATACTTACAGGCTACTAAAAAATAAGTGCAGACAAGAATAGTTCCCTAAAATAAATACAAAGAGGTATTAATAGAAAAATTTGTATCAGGCCAACTTTATAAAATTAGGATGTGTTGACCTTCAAACAGTACAAAAATACACTGTCTCTCACATTTTCTCTGTTAGAAATATGGGAATGAACAAAACCAATTGGTTGAGGTACAAGATAATAAATCAATGCTGTGAGTTTGAATTGGGATGGTCAAAAGCTGAGAGCCCTTTGAAGGCCAAAGTTGTGACAGGACAAAAATAGTAAGTTAGGAGATGTAGCTAGGCAGAAGAGAGAATGCATTTGATCATCGAAAAAAATAGAGGTGGAATGAGGGAGAGAGATCAGATTATTAGACAACCTATAATGCTTCTTTGCTTCCTGAGAATTTTGTGATTATGTAAGTGGAATTTTTTGACATTCGTTCTCACAATAAATCCCCATTACTTAAAAAAATGTACAGGTTCTCTCTTGCCTACAAATAAACAAGCAAACAAACAACAAACAAAATCCATTGTTATTTAAGCACCTGAAAGTTTGAAATAAAGCTACAGACAACTTCTGTGTTTATAAAACCAGACTATATCCAACAGCATTTATTCTAAAATAACACATTACACTACAAGATAGTTCTGTCCTGAGTGGTTGAAGGAGCTTTTATATCATTATACATCACACCAATTTGTTCCAAGGGCCTCTCCTCTGGAGTGGTTCCATGTGAGTGTCTCCCCATTCCAATCTTGAGAACTGCAGTAATTTTATTTGGTCTTCATCCCAGGATTATGCCATTTCTGGGAGAAATGGTGAACCATTCCTAGGAGAAACTGCACTTGATTCCCATCCATGTTTTCCCACTCAGCAGCCTGAAAAGGGCCCACTTCCATTTGCTGGTATCATTCACTCATTAATTATGGGGGAACTAAATGCCACTTCTCTCTAGTGCAGATTTCTACCTCTCTCAAAACAGCTTCAAAGCCAGGTCAGCACCAGAAGTTGACCCTGTAAACTGAACTGCTCTTTTAATTAGAGGTAGTGTAAGAAGAAGGAAAAAAAAAAAAAAAAGAGATTTTGCAGACTGCCTATGGAGTGTAAGCAAACCCTGTGGATTCATTTGCATATCTAAATTAAGCCAACTTCAGGTTCCTGAAAAGCCCTGTTTCTTCCTTTAACTCAGCACTTTAAAGGGATTTGCAAAGAGGTTGCCTGAAGTGAAACTGAACCTGAGAATAAATATTATATGTGTTTGTATTTTCTCACTTATTCATAGACCTATATTTAGATTATGTTTCTCATTTGCCAACCATTCTTAATAATATTTTTGATATTTTCATGAATTTATTCTTCTATGATTGGTACAAGAGTCAGAATTTAATACTGACACTGGGAGCTGGCGATGTGGCATGACTAAGCCATTGTCACATCCATTTTAGGAGCACCAGTTTGAGCACCCACTGCTCCACTTCAGATCCAGCTCCTTGACAATGTGCCTAGGGAAGAAGTGGCAGATGGTCTAATTACCTGGATCCCTGTCAGGATCATCTGATGTAGACCCTGTAGGATCATCTGTAGGAGATCCTGATGTAGTTCCAGGTTTCTGGCTTCAGCCTCACCCAGCCCCAAGCATTCTGTCATTTGTGGAGTGAACCAGAGATGGATGATTGCTTTCTGTCTCTCTCTTTCTCTCTGCCCCTGCCTTTCAAATAAATAAAAATAAATATTGAACAATGCTGATGTTGGCCTCATTGAATTACAGAAACCGTAAGGTATATGCCATTGATATATGGTGGGCAACTGTAGTAACTATCATCCAGAGAAAAGATTCCTTCATTTCCTTAAAAATCTGTTTATTACAGTCAAAATAGTCTGGATTAAAAAGGAAGAAGGCTTTTTAAAAATTATCTTTACATTTGACCAATATGAGTCATGTACTTAAATATATTTTTTTTTTCAGTACCTTGCTTGAGTGGATAGAGTTCTCAATCCCACCTCAAATGTAATCTGATCTCTAGAAGTAAAAGATTCAATCCACATAGGACAAGTGGAGCATTCTGAGTTCTTTTAAAGATTATTTATCATTATTATTATTTTAATCGCCATAGCAAATGGCAAGTGTAATGGATTGGTACAGAAGTACATCCTACTCTGCTTTTTTTAATAAAGATTTGTTTATTTTGAAAGTCAGAGCTATAGAGAGATAGGGAGAAACAGAGAGAGAGAGAGAGAGAGAGAGAGAGAGAGAGAGAACTTCCATTTGCTGGTTCACTTGCCAGATGGCTACAATGCCCAGGGTGAAGTCAGGAGCCAGGAGTTTCATCCAGGTTTTCCACAACAGTGGCATGGGCTCAAATATTGGGCCATCTTCCACTGCCTTTCTCAGGCCATTCACAGGAAGCAGGATCAGAAGTGGAGTTGCTAGGATATGAACCAGTGCTCATATGGGATGCCAGCATTATAAGCAGTGGCATTACTTGCTAGGTTACAACACTGGCCCCTCTACCCTCCTCCTAATGTGCTGTCTTGAAATTCAGCAAGTGTACACTTATAAACCCTATAAAGTATATTTTCCAGTTCTTAAGTGTTTAGTTTCTTTTTTTTTCTGACAGATAGAATTAGACAGTGAGAGAGAGAGACAGAAAGAGATGTCTTCCTTCTGTTGATTCACCCCCCAAATGGCCGCTATGGCAGGAGATGAGCAGATCTGAAGCCAGAAGTCAGGTGCTTCCTCCTGGTCTCCCATGCGGGTGCAGGTGCCCAAGCACTTGGGCCATCCTCCACTGCCTTCCTGGGCAGAGAGCTGGACTGGAAGAGGAGCAACCAGGACTAGAATCGAGCTGTTGTATGGGATGCTGGCGCCGCAGGCAGAGGATTAACCAAGTGAGCCACGGCGCTGGCCCGTGACTTAGTTTCTTTACATGATATGAATTCCTCTTGTGCTTGATAAATTTCAGGATGTAGAAGTGTGATGAAAGTCATATAAATATTCCTTATCCTTTTTCTAAGGTCAAATGAAGCTGAAGAGATGTTGATAGTCTGTGGTAGTATTAATATAGGTCCTAGTTTCCTCTTACTAGTTCCATATGTATGAAAGCAGAAAGTGAGGCACATATTTTTTGCTAGTACAGCCATAGCAGGTGCAATATGGTTCTGCAGACAACTATTATAAGTGGTACTTCCTGATCGTAACCTATGTGATGTACTCTTGAATAAAGGAATGCAAGCCTGATGCTAAATCTTTCTGATGATGTCAAATCGAACAGCTTCACTAGCAAGCCAATTCTGTTGTATTCTGCAATTTATTCTTGGATTATTTATTTATTTTGGCCGGGCAGAGTTAGACAGTGAGAGAGAGAAACAGAAAGAGAGTTATAGACAGTGAGAGAGAGACAGAAAGAAAGGTCTTCCTTATGTTGGTTCACTCCCCTAATGGTTGCCACGGCCAGCGCTGTGCTGATCCGAAGCCAGGAGCCGGGTACTTCCTCCCAGTCTCCCATGCAGGTGCAGGGACCCAAGCACTTGGGCCAGTCTCCACTGCCCTCCCGGGCCACAGCAGAGAGCTGGACTGGAAGAGGAGCAACCAGGACAAGTACCTGGCGCCCCAACTGGGACTAGAACCCGGGGTGCCAGCGCCTCAGGCAGAGGATTAGCCAAGTAAGCCACAGCGCCAGCCTATTCTTGGATATTAAAGCTAGATTTTTCTCTTCTATTATTTGGAGTAATTTGTCAATAAACAGTGCTCTGTATTAACTCCTTTTCACTTAAAAAAGTTACATTTTATGCTAGTTGCATATTATCTATATAATATTGCTTCAAAATGTAGTTGCAGGCTGAGCATCTGACATGAAAATAGTGAGAATGAGTTTTATTATTATTATTATTTCATGAAAGGATATTATGGTATCCAGTAGTGAAACAAGTATTTAAATTATCACTAATAATCCATAATAATAGGGGGTCTCTTATTGAAAGGTTGTTTTAGTGAGTGAGAATTGTGATGGAGGTGATGGTAACGGGAAATTACACTATCTGATGTTTACCAAGGTTACAAGGATTGTGGGTAAACTGATAGATTAATTCAAAGTGCATTAGGGAGATTTTTTTGAGTCACAGTATTGATGTATCCCTAAAGCACACTTGAAATAGACTGTGTATTATTCATTAGGATTCACCAGTTTCATTCATAGGTTAGAATTTTTCTTAAGATTGAAACTTCTAAATTCAGAATGATAAAATTTAGAAGGTTGTAGTACTCAGACATCACAAAATATCCTTGGCTTAAAGGAACAATCCAGGGTTGGCATTTTGCACCAAGGTAAAGGTGATGTTAGGGATACTCCCATTCCATATTTGAGTGTCTCTGTTCAAATACTCTGCTTCCAGTTCTAGCCTCTGACAATGAGCAGGGGCAACAGGTGATGACTGCAGTAATTTGTGCCCTTCCAGTCATGTGCTGGACCCACACTAAGTCCAGGCTCCTGTCTTAGGCCTACCCCAGACCCTACTGTTGTGGACATTTTGGGAGTGAACAAGCAGAGGGAAGATATCTGACTCTCTGGCTCTCTTTTTTTTCTCTGCATATCAAGTCAAAATAAAGAAAGAAGAAAGAGAGAAAAAGTGAAAATGAAGAAAGAAAAAAAAAAAAAGAAAGAACAAATGAACCAGAATAAAGAAATTCTTCCTACCTAGTAAATACAGTTCATTTTTACATGGAGGAACTATAATTGTCTCATGTCCTGTCTTTCTCCATTACTATTAGTTACCTCCATATAAATACTTGCGGACAGATCATGGTAAGACTCAGAGGCTTACTATAACCATTTTCATATTAAGAACACTATATGATTTATAATTTATAATAATTTGCATGGGAAAAACAGAGAATATATGTTAGGAGGATGCTAGATACTTGGAAGAAAATCATTTTACTTTACTGAATCCATTAATACAGGAAAATTTCTATTTTGGATTCAGTAAGTGAGATAAGTGAGATTAAAAAGCTAGAAATAATTCTTATTGTTTGGTCCATTGGTTAACTAACAATTACATTTTTTAAAATGTCCTAATAGCCTACACTCGATGAAGTTGAAATGCCAGAATTCACTGATACAATGAGAAGATTTGAAATACTGAGTGAGAGAAACTGGAGTAGAGTTACTATGTGCAATCAGTTTGCCCACCCGTGACTCCATCTTCTGAAAACATCTAAAAAATTCCATCCACAAAATCATGGCAAATGAGATACAAAAGGGTGTCCTAACATCTTTGAAATGTATTGTTTATTGTGTGCAGTAGATGGAAGTGGAAGATGCTGCCAGTAGGACACACTTAGTGGTTATAGGACACGTGATTGACTATCTGGGATTAGAATGCAGTAGTACTCAGCTGCCAAAGAAAGGGTGTTTTGACACATGCTCAACTTTGATGGCATCTCATTGAGTATAAAGTTCCTAGAAATAAACTCCTGTTTAATATGACCCTCAAACAATCCCCCTTTACCACTATATGTATCTTCATATGGTTTGGGAAAAAAAAAAGTGATTATAAAAAGGATTGAGGAAAACCTTCGCAGTAACTTCACAAGAACATGGTGATCCTCTCTAAAGTGATTGGCATGATGGTGGTTATAGGAATAACAATGTGGTTGCTCTCTGGGAAACATAAAAACACAAACCTAGAAATTTTTTTGAATAATGTAATCTTTAACTTGAAATTAATCTCTGGGGACCCCAAAGCCCCTCGTAATTGCTGCTCAGAGTGAAAGTTTACATGGTTAGGTGATAAATGGAGTTTTGGCTCAAGGTCACTTCAAAGTCAAACTATCATATAGTTAATAATCATTTGAATGTGTACAGTTAGAATAGATATACTCAGTAAGTTGCATAACTCTATTGATTATTTGATCCATTAGGTTAGTGCTTTGGAAATAGCTGAATGAAAGACCCAGGAGCTCTAGGTTCTCATGAAACCAATGAAAGAAAGGCAATTCTTCCTTTGTAGGACTCTCTCAATGATTAGCCCTGTTATCACTCATTTAAAACACTTGGAGGAATTGTATATATCACATGCTCTTTCAGCTTACCCAATATGAGGGCCGATGCTGTAGCATATTGTGTTAAGCCACTGCTTGCTGCACTGGCATCCCAAATGAGCGACAGTTCAATTTCCAGCTGCTCCATTTCTGATCCAATTCTCTGTTAAAGCTCCTTGGAAAGCAGGAAAGGATGGCCCCAAGTGCTTGGGCTTCTGCACCCACATGGGGGCCCCAAAAGAGGTTTCAGGCTCCTGGTTTCCATCTGCCTTTGCTCCGGTTGTTGGGGCTATTTGTGGAATGAACCACCATGGAAGATTTCTCTCTTTGTCTCTCCCTCTCTCTGTAATTCTGCCTTTCAAATAAAATAAATCTTAAAAAAGATTACCAATAGGAGCTGTGCAGAAAATAGGCATATTTGAAAAACAATAATGATTATTATAAATTTAATCTGTTAGGGAATCAGTTATGGTTGATCCACTTGCAGTCTCCCTATTAGAGCAAGCCATCATAGTCATTGACATCAAACATGTAACTATTGATATTTTGAGTGTGTTTTCCTAATAGGAAGGGTTTAGCAGTTGGCCTTCACTTGAGTTGCACAAGAGTACAACTTGGTTCTCTGACTTCTGCATTATTTCAACTCTGTGCTTGAATAAACCTGCCAGAAACTAGATTTTCACATACCCATCAGGACATGTTGGTCTTCTACATTGATATTCTCAAGCTGATAGGACATGGTAAGCATAAAGCAGTGAGAAACTTCTTGTCTAGGCCCCTTGGCATTTGGTACTTTCACCAGCAAGGAGACAAATTCCATAAAATTACTTTAATTAAACTTTTAGTAGTTATTCATGTGTGGGCAGCTAAAATATTTCTTTCAGATGAACAGAAAAATTAGAACACTGTGCACTCACTACTACCAAGAAAGGGACATTTTTAATGGGGCTGTTAGGATTTTAGGGGCCATATAGGATATATTTCATTGTTTTGTCCACAGTTATTTATTGAAAATATCCTTAATTTGAATAAAGTACACCTGGTCCGGATTGCAGCTGAAGCAGCTCAGCCACTTGGCTTGCAGAGGCAGAGCAGGATGCTGCAAAAGCAAGAACTAATAAGCCCTGATAAGAGAATCACAATGAAGACTCTTAAGAATTTAGAGTTAAGCTGTTATCATCATCAACAACAAAAAAACTATTATTCTTTACAGAAGACATTCTCAAACTGTTTATTGCAGAATTACAGTTTTTTATATACTTAATACTTAAAGCACCAAAGTTCTTTGTTAGGCGATTGTATCTTTTGATATTTGCTATATTAGAATAAAAAATGGAGGCAATTCTATAACTCTATAAATATTTGATAGTATATTTAAAATATGATAGAATAATATAAATGAAAATATAAATATATAATATATATGAAATATCTATTGAAAATATAAATGAAAATATAAATGATGTATTTGCATGGAACAGAGCTACACTTCAAAAATAAATTAATGAATGGTTTTTTAATTATTTTTGGAAATCTTCTTACTATATGGCTAAACAGAAGACAGATTCTCATAACTGCTTCTCCATTGCATTTGTCCTATAAGTTGTTTTGATAGAAGTAAGTGAAGACAATCTGGTCTTTTTTTTTTTTTTTTTTCTGACAGGCAGAGTGGACAGTGAGAGAGAGACAGAGAAAGGTCTTCCTTTGCCGTTGGTTCACCCTCTAGTGGCCGCTGCGGCCGGCGCGCTGCAGCCGGCGCACGTGCTGATCTGAAGGCAGGAGCCAGGTGCTTCTCCTGGTCTCCCTTGCAGGTTCAGGGCCCAAGTACTTGGGCCATCCTCCACTGCACTCCTGGGCCAAAGCAAAGAGCTGCCCTGAAAGAGGGGCAACCGGGACAGAATCCGGTGCCCCAACCGGAACTAGAACCCAGTGTGCCGGCGCCGCAATGCAGAGGATTAGCCTGTTGAGCCCCAGTGCCGGCTAATCTGGTCTCACATAGTTATGCAATTAGAAAAGGGAGGAGAATTTAATAGCCTTTTCAGATTGTTGTGGCCATTCTCTGATAACACAGAAAAATAAATAGTGATTTTCAAGCTCTTAAAATAATATCGCTGAATATTTTGTCTTTTTCTTACATAAACATTCATTCATCTATTTTTCTAGCTGAATTCAACATTTATTCATATATGATTTCAAAAAACAATGTAGTGATCACTTGGAAACCACTGCTTCACTGATTTAAGCTATCTTCCAAATTCTGACACATCTCAATGACACATTATCTATAATTTCTACTTATTAATGTCATCATCATTCTCACCAGAATAGAATAATCTTTAAATACAAATAAGCTGTCAGATAAAAACAAATTTAAATTTTTCATTGAAAGATTACATTTTATCATTGATTATAAAATTTTTCAGTTGATTTGTTCCATTTTTTTTTCATTTTTGAGCAAATGTCTTCCAAATAGTCAAGTCTGTATAACATTCAAATAAAAATGGTATTCCATGAAAAACAGCAACAAGTTTAACTCACACATATTTCCCATTTTGTCAGGTTACTAACAATGTCAAGAACTAAAGCATTTGGACTAAACAAAATTAATAATTTTATGCTTATTCAAAGTCATTCTTGAGTGATATGTTGGTGTTGTTTAGTTTGGGTATATTCACTGTGATCAACATTTGTTGACTAGCAGTACCTACTGTCTGGTGTCAGTGCCTAATGTAAGGTTCTTTTTCACCATTCTTTTGCACCATCAGGGAAAGTTTTTTCAGCACAGTGAAAAAGTAGCAAAACATAAGAGATTACTCTTCAGGTTGTTATAACCAGATCCATTGACTAGGTGACTTATGCAATAGAAATTTCTATCTTGGGGCCGGCAACATGGCTCACTTGGCTAATCCTCTGCCTGCAGCAGAGGGCTGCTGCAGTGGACGATGGCCTGAGCGCTTGGGCCCCTGCACCTGCATGGGACACCAGGAAGAAGTACCTGGCTCCTGGCTTCGCATCAGCACATTGCCGGCTGTCGTAGCCATTTGGGGAGTGAACCAACGGAAGGAAGACCTTTCTCTCTGTCTCTCTCTGTAACTCTACCTGTCAAGAGAAAGAAAGAAAGGAAGGAAGGAAGGAAGGAAGGAAGGAAGGAAGGAAGGAAGGAAGGAAGAAAGGAAAGGAAGGAAGGAAGGAAGGAAGGAAGGAAGGAAGGAAGGAAGGAAGGAAGAGAAAGAAAGAAAGAAAGAAAGAAAGAAAGAAAGAAAGAAAGAAAGAAAGAAAGAAAGAAAGAAAGAAAGAAAGAAAGAAAGACCTTACCATTCTAGAAGCCAAGAAGTTCAAGATCATGGTGCTAGTTGATCTACTGATGGGTCAATAGGTCAATATCCACTATCCACTTCTTGGTATGCACATAGCCATCTTCTCATTTTATTCTCACATGGAAGAGAAAAGCAAGCAAGCAAGCAAGCAAAGTCAATCATGTCTTTTTATAAGGGCAGTAATCCCATTTATGAGGGCTTTATCATCATGACCTGAATACCTTCCATAGCCCTACCTCCTATGGCCATCATATTACAGGTTATTATTTCAACTTGGGAATTTTGGGGAACCAAACCATAAGAAGAATCTTAATATTATTACAAAATATTTGTTTCTTTGCAGACTACCCCCAAATAGACTGTTGTCCCCAAAGGTCTATAGATAACACATTGAAACCAGTTGCTTTAATGAAAGAGCTCCTGACTTTTTAATAGGCCTTAATAGAGAATGAAAATTAAATTGGAAAGATCAAGTGACTTGATGATTTAGCACCCTTCCATGACTTGGTGTTATCTCAACCATTAACCTATAAAGTAGAATTTGCTTAATAGTACTACAGGAGTAAGTGAAATCGGTATACATGAGACTGAACTCAAGCACATACATGCAAGTGAATTACATGAATAAGTCAGTTATTCTTGCAATATGTCTACTCTTGCTCTACTACTGGTTCTGTTAAGCCATGTAGCTAGACTCATCTGTAGCTCTCCATGAACAGTTAAGAAAGTAGTAAGTCAAGTTTAGTAGATCATTCTTCACATTATACTGGCACCATTGAAAAAGAGAGTTAAATCATAGTAGCCACACTCAGATCTGACCTTGAAAGGCAATTAAAAAAGGAATTCTATCAAATAGACAAAATTTTCTTTCTGAATGGAAGGAGTTATGGCCAGTGTGATGAGTTTTCACCAATTCATAGGCATTGGTTAATAGATTAGTCAAGTGATCAAAAGTTAGAAGGAATGAGATTACATGATTGGCATCAATAAGATGTGTTTGAGAGATTTGAAATTTTTGGAAATGAACTACAATTTGTAGCTATTTATGACCTATAAAATATCCATTTTTATTAATCAGGCACACTAGATAATTTTTCATTATTTATTCACAGCCACTTCAACTGGCTCTTTTGACTCCTGAAGAAAAGCACAACTGATAAGATAATAAATTATTTATGGGTTCAAAAAGAAGATGATTGATCCTCAGCAAGACACTGTGGGCATGACTGCTACTGAATGTCCAATGCTTACACATATCCAGGGGTACAAGATAGCATTGCTAGGACACTTATTTAGGACCTAATTCTTTATTGGATAGATAGTGATTTTTCCTTAATTGGATTGTTCTTATCTTGGATATGTATTCTACTGACTTCCCATCTACCAGAAATATTGTAAATGGACTACCCAATAGCCTTATTTAACATCATAATATCTCAGATTATATTACTTGTGATCAAGAAACCTAGGCCTGCGCCGTGGCTCAATAGGCTAATCCTCCACCTGCGGCACCGGCACCCCGGGTTCTAGTCCCGGTCGGGACACTGGATTCTGTCCTGGTTGCTCCTTTTCCAGTCCAGCTCTCTGCTGTGGCCCAGGAGTGCAGTGGAGGATGGCCCAGATCCTTGGGCCCTGCACCCGCATGGGAGACCAGGAGAAGCACCTGGCTCCTGGCTTCGGATCAGCGTGGTGCGCTGGCTGCAGCGGCCATTGAGGGGTGAACCAACGGAAAAGGAAGACCTTTCTCTCTCTCTCTCTCTCTCTCTCTCATTGTCCACTCTGCCTGTCAAAAAAAATTAAGAAAAAAAAAAAAAAGAAACCTGTTTGGTATCAAAAGAAGTACATTAATGAGCTGATAATGATACAATTCACTGCCTTCACCATCATTCAAAAACAGTTGAACAGATACACAGTGGAATTCTCTTTCAAGAGTAAATTGCAAAGCTAATTTTGAGATATTTCCAAATACATGATGTTTATTCCAATAATCTTTGATGGCTTACTGAAGTACAATGATAAAGAAACATAAAATGGCCTTCAGTTGTCTCCACTGTTTTTTGCAAAAGACAGTATTTCATTCTTTTTCTATGGCATTACATTCTTTATTTAGTGGAGGCTCAAGCTTGTGATTTTAAAGAAAATTGAAATATATCATTGTAAAAATTAAAGGAAAAATAAGAAAAGAAGGAGGGAATGTGAGAGTGAAGGAGAGAAGTAGGGTAAGGTGGGAAGTACCACAACACTCTTAAAACATGAAATACATGAATTTCTTCTTTTTAAAAGAAGCATAAAATGAAAATATAACTTACATTATCTGTATTATATGTAATGAATCATTCAGAAAATGCTCGTTTTCTAGTAATAATTTGATTTTAGAATCATTTGGGTTAGAGTTCTTCATACCCAAGAAGGATCTATTCTATAGAAAACAATATTGTTTGGCCGGCGCTGTGGCTTAACAGGCTAATCCTCCACCTTGTGGCGCCGGCACACCGGGTTCTAGTCCTGGTTGGGGCGCAGGATTCTGTCCCGGTTGCCCCTCTTCCAGGCCAGCTCTCTGCTGTGGCCTGGGAAGGCAGTGGAGGATGGCCTAAGTCCTTGGGCCCTGCACCTGCAAGGGAGACCAGGAGAAGCACCTGGCTCCTGGCTTCGGATCAGCACGATACGCTGGCCACAGCGGCCATTGGAGGGTGAACCAACGGCAAAGGAAGACCTTCTCTCTGTCTCTCTCTCTCTCACTATCCACTCTGCCTGTCAAAAAAAAAAAAAAAAAAAAGAAAAAGAAAACAATATTGTATATCCTTTTAATTGGAGGTTTGGATTGCCACTTACCTATTTTTGGCTCCTCATGATATTGAATCAATGAATATAGCAGGAGCAATTTTATTTGTTAGGGCAGTCAATCTTTATGTCATGAAAAATTGATTTGCTGGTATCAATGTAGTTAAGAAGTGTTATATATAAAATCTATGAGATATTCTAAAGCTCCTTCCAGTGTTACAATGTCCATCTATAAAATTCAATTGAGTAATATAGAAACCCATATAATATAGGCCAAACAATATCCTTGTTTGTCTGAGATTCTCAACATATCTATTATATTAGTATAATATTAATAACACTTTTTCATATTCAAAACTGTCTCATGTTAGAAGATAAAGTGCATAGTTATCGTAATCATATTGGAAATGATTAGGTATTCAGATTCCTCAGGATTTATAATTTGGGAAATGAAGATAAAAGATTCTCAGCAAACTAGGGTGATGGTTAGGGCAAGAGGAATATTTAATAGCTAGAGGCAAAGTAAGTTTGGTATATTAACCCAGCTTTGTGCCTAGCTGCAAAAAATAGAACTCTAAAATGTTCCAATTTTCTTGCTTTCTATTAACTATCTAAACATCTCAAAATGTGTATATCTCAAGATGCATATCTCCATCTATATCTCTAAACAAATAACAGAAATATATATGAAGATTTTCCTTGACTTATATATATACTCATCATGAATTTCAAATATTCTAAGTTGAAAATGCACTAAATACAGCTAAACTACTGAACATCATAGCATAGTAACACTATGCTAACAGTCTATCAATTGTTTATTATCATACCACAAGGGTCACTGGGAATTGTGTCTTGCTGATGCTGATCAGCATCACAAGAGAGTGTCATCCCCCATATAACTCGCCAGTCAAAAAATTCAAAATTTGAAGTAGTTTCTACTGAAAAAAATCACTGTACATCATGATAAAGTCACAAAATCATAAGTCATGGATTGTCTTTTATTTATTTATTTATTTGTTTGTTTAATTTAGTTGAAAGAGTTAGAGAAGGAGAGGCAGAGAGAGAGGAAGAGGTCTTCCATTCCTCTGGTTCACTCCCCAAATGACCTCAACGGCCAGAGCTGAGCTGATCTAAAGCCAGGAGCCAGGAGCTTCTAGCAGGCCCAAGGAGTTGGGCCATCTCCAACTGCTTTCCCAGGCCATAGCAGAGAGCTGGAACGAAAATGGAGCAGCCAGGATTCGAACCAGCGCCTATATGGGATGCCAGCACTGCAGGCTGGGGCTTTAACCCGCTGCACCACAGTGCCTGCCCCAAGTCAGGGATTGTCTTATTATATATCTCTATATATCTCAATAATACATAAACTGTATATACAGATATAGATATATAAATAAATTTAGTTAGATCTAGATAATATCTAACATACATTTTTCTCAGTATGTGTGGAATCTATATTTTCCCCTTTTAATACATTGTGATTATGATTATAACTTTAAAGTCATTGCATTAAAAGCTAGGATTCAATTAGAGGAGAAATGCATACAATAACTGATGAGACTTGGGCCATTCAATTTGTAGGAGATGGTAAGTGCATTTTCACTTCTTTGAGAAAGATGTGCATTCTACTGGGAAACAGGTTGTTGCTTCTACTGCTTAAGAATATTAAGTGGGGTCTGCACTGTGACATAGTGATTAAAGCCACTGCCTGCAGTGCCATCATCTCATATGGGCACTATTTGAGCCCCAGTTGCTCCACTCCCAATCCAGCACTCTGCTATGGCCTGGGAAAGCAGTAGAAGATGGCTCAAGTCTTTGGGCCCCTGAACCCGTGTGGGAGACCGGATGAAGTTCCTGGCTCTTGGCTCTGGATTGGTGCAGCTCCAATGGATGGAAGATTCTCTCTCTGGCTCTGCTGCTCTGTAAATCTGCCTTTCAAATAAATAAATAAATCTTTTTTTAAAAAAAAGAAAATCAAGTAAAAAGTATGTGTAGGGAACTTAGTACATGTGTGGATCTCTTGGATTCAGTGGGTCTAACAGTAGGGCCAGAGAATTTGTATATTTAATCATTACTATAAGATACTGGGAAGTAGACTATTCACAGGTTATGAATTTTGGAACACTATGGTAGAAGTATAATGTGGAGTTAAGCAGGATTATGGTTTTGTTTAAGATTGCTGATTCAGGGAAAATTGAATTTGAAGATGGATTTTAAGACTGCCTCCCTGCCTGCTCACTGTGGTGAGGGTACAAGGGGAATGTGTCCTGGTGCCTGCACACCACCTCTCCTACCTCCTGTGTGTTTGACCCCCTGGGCTGGCTGACATCATTTGCACAGAGGCTTTGATGACCCATCACAGAGGAGTGCTGGATGCTTGAGGCTAAACAGATTTCAGACTCTACATTTTTCTCCCAGCTCAAGTCATTCTTTCTCTTTGATCAGCAGCATTGGGGGAAGCCCCATCAAGATTTTAAATTTTTGCCATAAGGGTGGACCAGATCAAACCAGCTACACTTCACCACCCAGGCTTTTCTTAATTCAGGACTGGAGCATAATTGAGATGCCAGGAAACAGCAGATACTATTAATTTGTTTTTGCTCTCCTCTGTTGCCTGCTGGAATAGAGCCTTTGGTGAGAAAAAAACTCAGGAACATAAGGGAAGAAACTGTAACCCTTATCCATGTAGATGAGTGGAGCAGTCATTTGACTATACAGAACCCTGTGACACATTTAAAGAGAAAGAATATTTATTGTTTAACTTTATCACTGCTTTATGGTGTTGCTTTATTTGTTGGAATGCATTGAGTTTGAGAAGGAATGGCATGCAGGAGGAGCCTCTGGCTTATCTGGATTGCTTTGACTAAATTCTTGCAAGTCATTGGGTTTAATGATGGCACAAAAGAGGTTAGAATTTTAATAAGGCAAGAAGTTGGCATTTAGAATTGCAAGCACACTTTGAACAACAGATTATAAAATTTTCATCCAGAGGATATTTAACCACTCTTGACCACATGACACAGTGAGAAGGACAAGGATAACAACTAATTTTGTTCTTAACATAGTTCTTAACATACTCTTAACATAATTTCTTCTTCTTTTTTTTTTTGACAGGCAGAGTGGATAGTGAGAGAGAGAGAGAGAGACAGAGAGAAGGTCTTCCTTTTGCCATTGGTTCACACTCCAATGGTCCATGGCCGGCGAATCGTGCTGATCCGAAGCCAGGAGCCAGGTACTTATCCTGGTCTCCCATGCAAGTGCAGGGCCCAAGGACTTGGGCCATCCTCCACTGCCTTCCCAGGCCATAGCAGAGAGCTGGCCTGGAAGAGGGGCAACCGGGATAGAATCCGGTGCCACGACCGGGACTAGAACCTGGTGTGCCGGCACCGCAAGGCAGAGGATTAGCCTGTTAAGCCATGGCACCAGCCATAATTTCTTCTTAACATAGAAATTGTAGAACTATAGTGTGCCAAATTATCCCAACTAGGTTAAATATTAGACAACATCTTATATAACTTTCTTTTCATTACTGAGAAAACTAAAGAAAAATATGGAACCTGTTTCAGAGTGAAAAATAAAAAACTAGCTATACTGAAGTAGAAAGGCAAGGGTTGGCATTTAGTGTAATAACTAAGGCACTGCTTGGAATACCTGCATCCCATATTACAGTTCCTGGGTACAAGTTCTGGCTCTATTCCATAATCTAACTTCTAATGTACACTCCAGGAGGTAGCAGATGGTGCTCTGGAAGTTGGGTCCCTGTCATCCACATGGGAAACCTTGATTGTGTTCCTGGCTGCTAATTTGGGCATGGCCAAGACCCAGCTATGTTTCACATTTGGAGAGTAAACGAGTAATGGAACTATTTATGAAAGGATAAATTTTATTTAAAAAAAGAAAGAAAAATGATAAAACTCCTGATAACCAACTCAATATTTCAATTGCCTTTCAAAGTTTTTTCTCCCCCCTGAAAGGCAGCATATGTTATCATAAGTAAAGATTTTGACTCTTGATGAGAATAGTGATTCCATAGAAATTTGACTGGCATGGGAGCTATGGAAGATATCAGATATGTATACATGGAAATACAGAAACATGTGATTTTCTTTTTCCACAGTTACTCAGAAACTAGATAAACAGTAGAATTTCATTTTAGAAAAGAAATTTATTATTAATGACATCCTTTTATACACCTTGAAAGTGAGTCAAAATCTTCTTTACATTTTACGTTAAAAATGAGTTTTGGAAATGCACAAGTTGTTTATTTCATGGTCTGGAGCATAAAAATGTGCACATAAAACCTGATTCAAAAATATGTTGGATGAGGAAAGGAGGAAAAATAGAGATGTACAAGTGATACGATTTTACTCTAATGGTTGGTTTTCGAGAAGAAATCCAATATTCCTAGTGAATTTAAACTGATAGAGGTCCTGAACAAGGGCTTGTGTTTAGATAGAACATTCTATATGACCCCAAACACATTTAAGTCAAGTAAGCCCACAAATGTTCCATTGGAAAGTACTATCTCTATTGATCATGGCTTGATGGAAAGTAGGGTTAGACATAAAGTTCCCTCCAAATGCAGGTGAACACAGCTAAGGGGAAAGGATTGTCTGATTAGAACACAGCTCTCAGAACTTGGACTAAAATCAGGCTCTGAAGGGGGAATGGTAAGTGCTAAGAGTAGATGGGCATAGTGTAGATTCACTTTTGTGAATTATATCTCAATATTTTAAATAATGAAAATATTTGCTAATTTTCATGAAGAGTAACAATAAATGTACCCCTTAAGAGAGAATAAAAAAGTGTAAAATCAATACAAGACTGTGAAAATACTCTCAGGATTAAAGAAATTGCAAGAATGATGTATTCTCTTGATAGATATATTTGCAAACCAAGCAGATTTTTGGTGATTCTCCCAAAAAATAAAGCCTCACAGAAAGTTTTTGATCAGCAATTATTATGTGAAAACAGTCTTTTTAGGTGTGTGTGTATAGTTGCAAGACTATGTGAAGACATTACAATTAGGATGTGGTACAAAGATTTCTTTGCTCCATGAAAGCCACACACACACAGTTGCCTAAAAATGAACCAGGCTGTTGGATATTGAAAGCTGCAAAGTCAAGAAGGCCAAGGAAACTGCCATAAAGAAGCACCACAGAGTACAGAAAAGTCCAAAGACATTCCTTCAGTGAAACATGTACTCTAATCATTACTGGAATCTGAGTAAATTATGGGTAATGAACCAAAGTCAGAAAGTACTCACACACAAGCCTCCAGTATATATTTTGACGATATAGACATTGAATTAGTCTGAAGGCAGAATCAAACCCAATTACCAAGGCAAGCACAAAGAGAAGAGACCCTGCAGTGAATTAATAGGGACATTCTTGCCTTTTCTGAAAGTGTGATTGAGGACCTTCTGTTTGAATATGCTCTGGAATTAATTTTATTGTTGTGTTTATAGGTGCTACATATTCCAGCACATATTTCACTTAATGAAAGACATTGAGTCTGCCTTTCTATCTATAAACAAGCTACTATAACATTAACCTTCTGTATTTACAAGAGTCAGAATAGTGGTTAAAAGTAATTATCAAGAATGCACCTGAAAATACAGAAATTGTATTTTGCTTGAGGTGGCAATCCATATTCACATTTTAAATAAACCAGAACTTAAATATCCAAAAGAAGTTACCTAACAGTTTCTTAGGAAGTCCTTCCCATTTTTGCAAAAAGCCACCACCTGCAGTGCTGGCATTCCAAATGGGCGCAGGTTTGAGTCCCAGATGCTCCACTTCTGATCCAGCTCTCTGCTATGGCCTGGGAAAGCAATGGAAGATGGCTCAGGTCCCTGGACCCCTATACCCATGTGGGAGATCAGGAAGAAACTCCTGGCTCCTGGCTTCAGATCTGTAATGCTCCAGCCCTTGTGGCGGCGAGTAAACCAGCAGATGGAAGACCTCTCTCTCACTCTCTCTGCCTCTGCCTCTCTGTAACTCCAACTTTCAAATAAATAAATAAATATTTAAAAAATAGTTAGCCCGAGAGCCCATGACATATGCTTTGCTAAATAGTATGAAAAATTGTAGATCTGTGCTCTTTGAAGGTGTGTTGACTTTTCTTTCAGAGACAGCGGAGAGTTCCTTCTAAATATCTTCCAAATAGAGAGGGTGACAATGCTGGTAATCCTGCCATGGTTAAAAAAGAAGAAACAGAAACCAGTTTCCTTGTGTGGAACATGCTCTGGCTCTGAGGGAGATCTATTTAGAAAAATGTGCTATCAAATGTCTGCATGTTTCTAAATATCCAGCTGTTGGGCATTAAGCAGCTCCTTCATCTGGTTGATTGAACAGTGAATGTTTCACTTTACATCTGCTTTTTGCTATTGTGTAAACACTACCATTAGCTTTGTTATTGTCCCTGCTGCAATCTGATCATGTAAACAAATAGTCTCTGGTACAGTTCATTCACTAATGTTTTCTGTTCTCCCCAATATTACTTATAGTCTGAGTTCACCTGACATTTTATTTGATAAGTGTGTCAGGTGTGACTTGACCCACTTTCCAAATGAGGTATGGTCAGTGTCTGATGTCACTTAGTGTAACTGCTTGTGTCTGTCTTTTTTCCTGAAGATTTCCATGTCTCCCCCACCAAGCAAGGGCTAACTTCAAGGGAGGGTCATCTCTGAGGGTATCCTTTCTTGTACTTGTGATTTCAGAGTTGTGCCCTATCTGTTAAAGTTTCTTTCCATTCTTCATAATTTTTCCCTTTCTGTGTGAGAGAACTGGGAAAAAAGAATATTCTCACTTGTATCTCCTATAGGTAGATGAACAATTTGGGTTTAAGCAAATGAATAAATAATTGGGATTTTTCTATATCTTATCTCCTATTTTCATCTCTTATTTAAAAACTTCATTATGTTGTTATAAAACATTGGTCTTCTTTACATTAAGTGACACAAATGTTTCACTTTACTTGTAAGGAGAATTCCTTCTTGGAGGATGAAGGACAACAATAATTATGGTTATGTATTTGAGTGAATTCTATGAAGTAAAATATCACCATGCTTCTTAAAGGCCCAGAAATATTTTTACAAGTGAAATTTTACATTAATAATAGAGACTGCATCAGTAGTAGCCTTTTGATCCTGGAAGAGAAGTCAAAGAATATGAATTATCTGCTGTATGTTCTTTTTGTAAACAACATACATAACTGGGAATATAAATTAAGTCTCTCTTCTATGCTGCATCAAAACCACCTCCCTCCCTTTCTATTACCTTCGAAGTCTGTGTTCTTATTCTTAACATATTCTTTACATAGTTGTATTATAAACAACTTTAAATTTTAATTTTTCTAAGTCTGGTATATCCAACTGGGAAATGTGAATATTCAGTTTAACTGTCAGGTTATCTTTATTTTATATATTTTTAAAAATTTTAAGGGGAAAGGAGAGATAGAGAGCCAGTGAGCACTCTCTTCCACTAATTGACTCTTATATTGCCAGAACATCCAGAATCCAAGCATTCCACATGGGTGGCAGGAACCCAGTCAGTTGAGTCATTATCACTGCTTCCATGTATCTGCTTTTGTGGGAAACTGGAGCTAAGAGGTGGGACTGAGAATCAAATCCAGTCACTCAGATACAGAACTCCGGAATATTAACTGCTGGGCTAGTTAACATCATGCTATCAGTATATTTTTAGTTAACCATTAAAGTTTTTATTTAGGCCAGCGCCGTGGTTTAATAGGCTAATCCTCTGTCTGCGGCGCCAGCACCCGGGGTTCTAGTCCCCGTCGGGGCGCTGGATTCTGTCCCGGTTGCCCCTCTTCCAGGCCAGCTCTCTGCTATGGCCCGGGAGTGCAGTGGAGGATGGCCCAAGTGCTTGGGCCCTGCACCCCATGGGAGACCAGGATAAGCACCTGGCTCCTGCCTTTGGATCAGCGCAGTGTGCTGGCCAAAGCACGCCGGCCACAGCGGCCATTGGAGGGTAAAGTTTTTATTTAAAAATCCATTTCTTTGCTTAAATTTGCATTTAAACTTTCACAAAAAAAATTCTGCCCATCACATAAACTCTGTAGAAGATATTATTATAAAGCTTTTTGAAAGGGTCAGGGAATTTATTCTCATCCAAGTCACTGGTTGAATATATTTACAAATTTAATTTCACAGAATTGCCAGCTTTTCAAATAGCTACCTGTTGATAAAAATCAATGCTGAAGGGCCAGCGCCATGGCTCACTTGGTTGGTCCTCTGCCTGCGGCACCGGCTTCCCATATGGGTGCTGGGTTCTAGTCACGGTTGCTCTTCTTCCAGTCCGGCTCTCTGTTGTGGCCCGGGAAGGCAGTGGAGGATGGCCCAGGTGCTTGGGCCCCTCACCCGCATGGGAGGAGTCAGGGGGAGGCACCTGGCTCCTGGCTTAGGATCAGCATGGTTACAGCCGTGGCGGCCATTTGGGGGGTGAACCAATGGAAGGAAGACCTTCCTCTCTGTCTCTCTCTCTCACTGTCTATAACTCTACCTGTCAAATAAATTTTAAAAAAAAATCAATGCTGACTACCTTCATATCACACAAATTCATCTCAAGCAGTACTATGAATGTAGGAACTCTTCAATATTTCATAGTGCATCTGAAGGATGAACCACCAGGGAATAAAACCATTTATTTTAACAATAAAATAGTCAAAAACTTATGAGCACTGATGAAAAGAGATAAGCTATTATCATTATAAGCATAACCCTTCTATAAAGAGGCAAAGCAATATATCCAAGGCCAAACAGGTGTTAGGTATTCATGTAGTCTATCCTCCATGCCTATACTCTGAAAAATGATACAGTATGGCCTCCCTCTTGGAAAACAAAATGCTACTAATACATCTGTTAAGGTTTGTGCCCATCTGTAAGAACTTTCAAATAGAATTTACATTTAAATTCATAGGCTTTTTTTGAATGCCAAAATGTGTGGATAAGACATTAAAAAATCAAATATAATTTATGAATTGATTAATGCAATTTCTAGCTTAGCCTTTTTAAAAGCATTTATAAAATGCCCACCATGTTGCTGGCATATGTAACTAAATATTCCAAAAAGTAAACTAGGTAAACAAGATTACAACACAGTCCAATATATGCTACCATGAATTATTAAGGATCTTCAGCAGAGGTAGAATTAGCTCTGGATCAAGGTGCCTGGATGTAGTTGTGTCAAGAGAGCATTCAGGAACCTCATTTATTTATTTATTTAAAGATTTATTTTATTTATTTAAAAGACAGTGTTACAGAGAAAGGTAGAGACAGAGAGAGAGGTCTTCCATTCGCTGGTTCACTCCCTAGATGGCAGCAATGGCTGGAGCTTCATCGATCCAAAGCCAGGAGCCAGGAGCTTCTTCTGGGTCTCCCTCCTGGGTACAGGGGCCCAAGGACTTGGGCCATCTTCCACTGCTATCCCAGGCCATAGCAGAGAGTTGGATCAGAAGTGGAGCAGCTGGGTCTCAAACTGGAGCCCATATGGGATGCCAGTGCTTCAGTCCAGGGCGTTAACCCGCTGCGCCACAGAGCCAGCCCCAGGAACCTCATTTAATGCTTAATTTTATTTTTACCATACTTTCCAAACTTTCCATGCTGGCATTGGTATCTGCTCTTTGTTTCTCACTTTTCTGCAAAGATTTAAATGCTCTCCAAAGACTCATTTAATGCTCCTCTTGATGTGAAACCTTATCTATCATCATTAGTACTTCTTTTTATTTATGCTTTTCTTTTCTTTTTTGAAAAAGTGTCCTACTATCTGAAGCTAATTCTTCTGCTCTGTTTTGGAAAGCAATCTTTTTTTTTAAGATTTATTTATTTATTTGAAAGTCAGAATTACGCAGAGAGAGGAGAGAGAGGCAGAGAGAGAGAGAGAGAGGTTTTCCATCTACTGATCACTCCTCAATTGGCTGCAATGGCCCGAGCCAATCTGAAGCCAGGAGCCTGGAGATTCTTCAGGTCTCCCAAGCAGGTACAGGGGCCTAAGGACTTGGCCATCCTCTACTGGTTTCCAAGGCCATAGCAGAGAGCTGCATCGGAAGTGGAGAGGCAGGCATATAAACCGGCACCCATGTGGGATGCCAGCACTGCAGGAGGCAGCTTTACCTACTTTTCCACAGTGCCGGCGCCTGGAAAGCATCCTTGCACATCTCATCCAGGATCTGGCATCACGATTATTTATTCCAATTCCTTAGACTGAAAATAAGCCCAAGAATCCTATATGTTTAGAAACAAAAGATACAACAACAACAACAACAAACTTCATCTACCCAAGTGAAAACTTTTCCAATATATCATTCCTAGAACAATTAGACTGCTTCCATTTCCTGGTTCCATTGCACTTTTAATTCTAATAAAACCACCCTGAAATTCTTTTTTATTATTGAAATAAAATGGATTCTCCTTAACTTCCATTCAATTTTAATAACTTATTTATTTATTTGAAAGTCAGAGTTACAGAGAGACAGAGGGACATGGAGAACTATCCGCTGGTTCACTTGCTAGATGACTGCAATGGTCTAGGCTGGGCCAAGGTGAAGCCAGGAGCAAGGAGTTTCATCCAGGTTTTGTATATATATATATGGAGGGGCCCAAGGACTTAGGCCATCTTCTTCTACTTTCCCAGGCTCATCAGCAGGGAGCTGGAGCAGCAGGGATGCTAGCCACAACCATATGGGATGCCAGCTTCACAGTCCACACCTCTGTCTTCCACACCACAATACCAGGCTCCTTCATTCTGGTATACACTTCATCAATATTTGGCTTTTTTTCAGTTCTTTCCTCTTAACTGCTTACCTCTTCCCAAAGTCTATAAATTCCTTTCAAGCAACACTTTTCTAAATACTTCTAATATGTCATTACACCCTTTGAATTTCCTCTAAAAATCCTTTCCTTACCACAAGACAAACAATGCCTCTGCTCAGAATGACCCTTCTCTTGTCTGTCTGCTAAAATTCTATGCATCATTTAAGACTTGCATAGACTATCATCCATTCCATGAGTGTCTTGCTTTATCTCAGCCAAAATTTAGCATTGTCCTCTGTTCTTCCTCAGCCCTTTAAAATATTCACATTCTGTCTTTTGATGTTTTTGAACTTTATGAAATTTTTCAAACAGAAAAAGAGGGGGAACCAAGATGTCTGAATAGGATATAGCCACACTAACTTAAGCTGATTTGAGATATAAAAAGAACAAGGGAAAGACTACATTTCCAGGGGTCTGACTGATGGAAATTTGCAGCAAGAAGTAAAAAAAATAATGATTACTCCATGGGACAAGAAGAGAGAAGACAGAGACACTGCTGCAGCCAGCTGTATGGTGCAGCCATCCATCTGTGGGCTGTCATCTTACCATGTCAAGGTAGAAAGAAATCACAATGCACCCCGCTGCTCACAGTTTTAGCAAAGAGGGAATCTGATGGTCATCCATTGACTTTTACTTAGGCTGGAAAGCTGACTGGGGTCTATGCAAATGCCAGACTTGGAGCTGGGACGCCTCCTTGTTTCCTTCTTCTTCAGCACTCCTTCAGTAGACCATATTTGGCAGCTAAAATATGAAATCAATACATATATCCATCATCTGATGATTGGATAAAAAAATACGGTATAATGTTCAGTAGTTGGAATACTACTGAACTGTAAAAATGAATGAAATCCTGTCTTTTGCAACAAAATGAATACAATAGGATACCATTACTCTTGAAGAAATGAGCCAGCCTCAAAGAGACAAATATCATATGCTTTCTTTGATTTGTGGTAGCTAATATATAGTGTACAAAAAAAGAAGTAGCGTAAACGAATAAAACTGACATGTTGAGAATTGATTAGTGTATATATTCCTGTCTATACTCTGGAGGAACTGTGACATTTCTACTTACTACTTGTTCAATTCTTTATTTAGTGGAGGATTAAGCTTGTGAGTATAAGGTAGATTGAAAGTATGTTATCACAAAATTAAAAGAAAAATAATAAAGGAAGGAAAAGTGAAGGTGGCAGTGAGTGAGTGAGGGATGCAAAGTGGTTAATACCATTACATTCTTAAAACTGTATATATGAGATACATGAAATCTGTTACTTTTATATAAAAAAGAAAGAAAAAGGAAGAAATAAAGAATTAAGTATATGAATTCCTACATTCATATTTAAGTAGGCATACACATGATTATTTTGAAGATATTTACTCTTATTAGTAACTGATATGATGTGAATTTTCTAAGGCTTTGCCTTTTTTCTCATAGTTAAGTAGTTTAATAAGGTGTCAGTATATTAATTTGTGTTGGAGATAGCAATATAGAAAGAAATGGGAAAATTTTACTTTGCTTTAATATCTCTATGAATATTTTCCTTAAATAAATATGTATTACCTCTACCTTTTTAGTAAAAATGAATTAAGATCCAAAGACTAGTTTCTAACATCATCAGTGTCAAACACATTAAAAGTGATAATACTTGATGCCCTGAAAAGAATTTAATAATCAAAAATTTCTGGATTATGACTGCCACAAAATCCTTTGGAGTAGTATCACTTATAATCCCATCGATAAGAAAAAAAATAGCTGCAAGTCATAAGATGATCTTTCTTCAACTAACAGTGCCAGGAATTGTTAATCAATTATTGCAATCAATTGTTGTAAGCATCAGCCCTGAAAAGTGATTTTTTTCTTTAGTTCTTATGCACTTAACATGTGTTTATTGTAAGTGTAGTACATGTATGGGTCCAGGTCAACTCTGCTCTTTATCATACTTTTTGATTGTTTGATTTGCAACTGCCTTCCTCATTACAGATGGTAAGGCTATAACTCTGAGTGACACCTTTGGTAAGGCTATAACTCTGAGTGACCTCACAATACAGGTTTGTTTTCCTAATTAGGACACAATCCTGTGTGCTCATGGACAAAAGGTTTATAAAATTGGGGCAAATAATGAACAACCTCAAAGTTAAAGAATCCCCTTGTTAAGTGAAAAGTTATATTGTTTTGTAAATTCCTCTCTGTCTTTGCTGACTTCCTTCAATTCCACATTCACCTCTGTTTGAACTCCTATAATCTAGATATATTTGACCTTTCTCAGATTTTGCTATCCTCTTGGAATCCAAAATAATAGCTACTTTCTCTAATATTTTGAAACTATAGAAAGCCACATGTGAATATTTATTTCTACTATATTCATTTTTTGCTTCAGAAATGGATCGACTAGAATAGTTATTAGTCTAATAAACTCTCACTTCCAGGGTTAGTTTTGACAGGTACATCTTTGCCCAATATCATATGTTGCAATGTGAAGTAGGCAAATCTACTGATAACAATAGATAGATAGATAGATAGATAGATAATCTACACAATTAATATTTTAAAAAACAAAATTATAGCATTATAGCTTTGGTGATTTTTATTCAGTCATGTATCTTCTCAGAACCACAATTTAGTTATTTGTCATTTTTAAAGATTGATTTACTTATTTAAAAGTCAAAGTTACAGAGAGAGGAGAGGCAGAGAGAGCGCTTCCATCTGCTGGTTCACTCAACAAATAGCCACAAAGGCCGGGGATGGACCAGGCTGAAGCCAGGAGCCAGGAGCTTCTTCTGGGTCTCCCATATGGGTGCAGAGGCCCAAGCACTTGGGCCATTTCCACTGTTTTCCCAGGCCATTAGCTGGGAACTGGATCAAAAGCTGATCAGCTGGGACTTGAACTGGAAACCATATGGGATGGGGACACTGTGGATGACAGCTTAACCCAGTGTGCCACCACGTCAGACCCTTGTTTCCTATTTTTAAATGAGAATGGTTGGCCTACTATTTCCTCAAGGCCATTTCTAAAATCTGTATTTTGTCGTACCCACTTACTTCAGAGATTTTCAGTCTTGTATGCTTATGTTACATTTATATTGATACTTTCCTCAAAACTGTGCCTGTTTCTCAGTTTTTCCTCCTTGTAAATTGATCATATGTCATGCTATTCCAAACTAATTACCAGGAAATGTTAATTATAGAATGTCAAATAGGTGCCTTGCTTTAAAGATATGTCTTCATATAAAATGTCCTCAATTCATAAATCTATTTCCATATAAGTTCCTTCATTCATAAAGATCTGCCAAGTTATTATAACAGAGAGGAAAATAGACCCAGATTGTCTGTTTACAATTACACATCATCAAGAATAGGTTACCAGCTACACACTTGGATAGCCTTGGTATAATTTCCATTCATTTATTTCCCAAAGAAATTAATTTTATTTTAAATAATGGTATCTGGGGTTTAACTACATATAACATCATAAATATATTACTTTATGGTTTTTATTATTTGAATAGCTCACAATCATTGCCTAGGATGAAAATTTAGGAGAAGAAAAATATCCCAAATGGAAACCTCTTCAGAAAACTTTCATGGTCCCTCATTTTTTTTTTTTTTTGGTTTCATATTATGCATCAGTGATTTTTATATGTTTCTTATGCATTCTGGAATAAATACCAAATTAATATTGATTTGAAGATACATAGAAATAGGCCTTGTTAGAATCTTATAAAAATTGTTTTATTGGAGCTGACATTGTGGCACTATGGTTAAAACTGCCACCTGGAATGACGACATCCCATTGTGGCAGCAATTTGTGTCCTGGTTGCTACACTTGCAATCCAGCTCCCTGCTAATGGCCTGAGAAAAGCAGCAGGTGATTGCCCAAGTGTTTGTGTCCTTACCACCTTTATGGGAGACACAAATAAAGCTCCTGGTTCCTAGGTTCAGCCTGACTCAGCCCGGATTGGTGCAACCATCTGGCGAGTGAACCAGCAGATGGAAGATCTCTCTTTGTAACTGACTTTCAAATAAATAAATCTTTTTTAAAAAGTTGTGCTATAACATTTCACATAGAAGAAAAATATGTGCTCTCTTTGGACAAGAAGGATACCTACATGAATGAAGAACTATAGCATGTACAAAATGGAAAGATTTACCACCTTAAGAAATCAATTTCTTATAAATAGATCTATGATTTTGACTCATATGAAATACAATTGTGAATGAATCTCTTGTGAAAATCAAGAAACTGATTCTGAATATGACAAGAAAGATCAAGGAATCTTTCAAAGGCAGAAAGCAAGACTGAAAGACTTCCCAAGCCACCAAGACATATAATAAAATTGCACACATCAAAATATAGTGTTGTTGATACTAGAAAATGAAATCAAGCACTGGAACAAAGTGGAGGGCACAATAGCAGCCCCATATATGTACAGGTTTTCCAAAAATGAAGAAAGTGGATCTGCAATCCACTTGGAGACTTCCAAGAATATATGCCTATTATTATAAATTAAAGTTTACTGGAACTTGGCCAGTAACTCATTTCTGTATTATCTGTGGTTGTTTTCACCCTACAAAGGCAGGGTTGAGTAGTTGCAACAGAAACAATATGAATTACTTAGATAAATATTCACTGCCTGGGCCTTTACACACAAAAAAGTGTTAAAATTGATCTACATGCATCACCATGGTTAAATCTCAAAATTACAATGGGTCGTGGAAAAAAATCGCAGAATAATACAATTCATTTTAAAAAAAGATTTATGTATTTGAAAGGCAGAGTCATAGTCACAGATGAAGAGATAGAGAGAGAAAGAGATCTTCCATCTGCTGGCTTACTCCCAATTTGCCCTCAACAACTAGGATTGGGACAGTCTGAAGCCAGGAGCCAGAAAGTCCAGTTGGGTCTCCCATATGGATGGCAGAGCCAACTTACACCATCTTCCCAGGCACATTACTAGGAAGCATGATTGGAAGCGGAGAAGCCAGCACTAGAACCAGAACTCTGATAGGTGATACTGGTGTTGAATGCAGCAACTAATTTCACCTCACGGCAATGCCAGCCCCTCTGCAATTATTAATAGTTTGAAGGATTTTGAAATAGTCCATGTGTGTGTTAATTTTCTATTTCTGCATTACACATTTTCACAAACATTGTAACTTGAAGCATGATGTATTTATTTCACAGGTCTGTAGATCAGAAGTATGGATATAGGTTGGCTGGATTTTCTGATCAGGATCCAATAATGAGTCTTATCTGTGACTTAAGGATCTCTTCTGAGTTTGTTCAGGTTGTCCAGGAGAATTTACTATCTTGCGGTTATAGATATGAGGTCCCTGTGTACTTGCTTCCTGATGACTGGAATCACTGTTAGAAGCTAGTATCTCTTTAGAATTTTGCTAGGGTTGACCCATATATCTTCAAAGCCAATGATGAGGTGACATATTTGTGATCTCATTATTTATAATTATTTGCTTAAAATAACTCTTGGATGATTATACTGTTTGGGAATAAACACCTTTTGTTAGATTCAGCTGATTTGGAATCTTAATTGCATCTATAAAATCCCATCACAGCAAAACCTACATAAGTATTTGCTTGAACAACAGGGGAAAGGTGTATGTGTACAAGGGCTGGGATCTTGGGAGCCATCAATTAATAGTGCTTAGACAATGCATGAGAATAACAAATACAACCTAGTGATATTATTTATTCCAAGAAAGGATGGAAGCAGATATATTTATTCTGAGAGGTACAAAGGTTCTTGAAATCTACCTGGCATATTTTCTTTTCTTTCAAAAAGCAGGCATGACAAATTATTAAAATCAATGCACTAGGTACTAAAACACAGATGTATATTATTTATTTTTAACATTATTTTATTAATATAAAGAGAACAGATTTTATCCTTCCCATAGGTACAATTAAAAAAAAAACACATTTCCCTCACTAGTCCACTCTCACTCCCTTCTCTTCATCAGTTTTTTCAAGGACATAATTTTAATCTGTATTCACAGGCTTAATTTGTCACTAGTCATAATATTAAAAAACTGAAAATTAGGAAAACCACAGTTCCACAGGAGTATAAACAAGGGCTAAAAATGATAATCATATCCCAAAATTTCATTCCTATAAATTGTTTATTCTATATAAACTGCCATATAACAGAGGAATATGTTTTTGAGACTGATTTTAACCAAGCATAATGGCTTTCAGTTGCATCCATTTTATTGCAAAAGGCGGGATTTCATTCTTTTTTTCTGGTTGAGTAGTATTCTAGAGTAGATAGATAAAAGATATACTTATCTATTCATCAGTTGATGGATATCTGGGTTGATTCCTTATCTTAGCTACTGTGAATCAACCTGTAATAAACATGGTGGTACAAATAACCCTTTCATATGCTAATTTCATTTCATTTGGGTAAATTCCCAGGAGTGAGTTCACTGGATCATATGGTAGATATATCTTCAGATCTTTGAGGAATCTTGATACTGCCTTCCATAATGGTTATACTAGTTTATTTTTAAAGGTTTATTTTATTTATTTGAAAGGTAGAATTACAGAGAGGTGGAGGCAGAGAGATAGAGTTAGAGAGATGGGAGAGAGAGACAGAGAGAGAGACAAAGAGAGAGAACATCCGCTGGTTCACTCCCCAGATGGCCACAATGGTCAGAGCTGTGCTGATCCAAAGCGAAGAGCCAGGAGTCTCTTCTGGGTCTCCTACGTGGGTGCAGGGGCTTGAGCCATCTTCTGCTGATTTCCCAGGCCAGAGAGCTGGATAGGAAGTGGAGCAGCCAGGACTCAAGCTGACACTAATACGGGATGCCAGCACTGCAGGCAGCAGCTTTACCTGCTAAGCCACAGCATCGGCCCCTGTACTAGTTTAAATACCACCAATAGTGGAATAGGGTACTTTATTCCCTTATATCCTCTCTAGCATTTTTCTTTTGATTTTTGGATGCTAGCAATTTCAACAGGAGTAAGGCAAATTTCCATTGTGGTTTTTATTTGCAGTTCCTTGACAGCTAGTGATCATGAACTCATGTTTCAGTTGGCCATTGGTATTTCAGCCTTTGAAAATTCCCTGTTCAATTCCTTTGCCCATTTCTTAACTGTATTGTTTGCTTTGTTGTATTTTTTGAGTTCTTTATAGATCCTGGATATTAATCCTTCATCAGTTGCATAGCTTGCAAATATTTTCTCCCATACTGTCAGTTGCCTCTTCACTTTGCTGTCTCCTTTGCAGTACAGGAGGTTCTCAGCTTGATGTAATCCCATTTCCCTTTTTTGTTTTGTTTTGTTTTTTGCTTTTATTGCCTATGCTTCTGTGGTCAATTTTAATAAGTTTTTACTGGGCTGGCACCATGGCTTACTGGGTTAATCCTCCGCTTGTGGTGCCGGCATCCCATGTAGGCACCAGGTTCTAGTCCCAGCTGCTCCTCTTCCAGTCCAGCTCTCTGCTGTGGCTAGGGTAGGCAGTGGAGGATGGCCCAAGTGTTTGGGCTCCTGCACCCACGTGGGAGACCAAGAGGAAGCACCTGGCTCCTGACTTTGGATCGGGGCAGCGCTGGCTGTAGAGGCCATTTGGGGAGTGAACCAATGGAAGGAAGACCGTTCTCTCTGTCTCTCTCTCTCACTGTCTATAACTCTGTCAAATAAATTAAAAAAAAAAAAAAGAAGTATTTACCTAGGCCCATGTTTTGCAGAGTTTCCCCATTGTTCTCCACTAGTAATTTGATAATATCAGTTCATGGATTTAGAACCTGGATCTATTTTGAGCTGATTTTTGTATAATATATAAGGTAAGCATCTTGTTTTGTACTTCTCCATGCACAGATCTAATCTTCCCAGCACTATTTGTAGAAGAGAATATTCTTTCTCCAGGGATTTATTTCAGCTCACTTGTCAAAGATTAGTTGTTTGTAGATTTGTGGATTAATTTCTGTGCTTTCTATTCTATTCCTTTGGTTTACATTTCGATTTTTTTTTTCCAGTACCAGGATTGTTTGGTTATAACTGTCCTGTAGTATGTCTTGGTGTCTGGTACTATGATACCTCTAGTTTTGTTTTTGTTGTTTAAGACTGCTTTAGCAATTCAGGGTCTCTTGTGTTCCACATAAATTTGAGCATCATATTTTCCCAGATTAGAGATGAATGTCACTGGTAGTTTGATTGAGATTGCATTGACTCTATACATTGATTTGGATAGTATGGACTTTTTGATAATATTATTTCGATCCATGAACATGGAATACTTTTCCATTTTTTTGTGTATTCGATTTTTTAAAAATTTTATAATTTTTATTGCAGAGATCTTTCACATCCTTGGCTAAATTTATTCCAAGGTATTTAAATTTTTGTAGGTGTTATGCATAGTACTTATCTTACAATTTCTTTCTCAACCATGGCACTGTCTATATATACAAATGCTATTAATTTTTTGTATTGATTTTATATCCTGCAACTTTATCAACTCTCATGAGTTCCAATAGTCTCTTAGTGGAGTCTTTTGTTTCTCCCAATATACAGAGTCATGTCACAGGGGTATTTTGACTTTCTGCTTTCAAATTGGTGCTCATTTGAATTCTTCTTCTTGCCTAACGGTTCAGATTAAAACTTGCAGAACTATGTTGAACCAAAACGGGCAAAGTTGGCAACTTTCTATGACTCTGGATTTTAGTGGAAATGCCTCTAATTTTTCCTCATTGAATCTGATGCTGGTTGTTCGTTTGTCATTAATTGCCTTAATTGTGATGAGGAATGTTCCTTCTATACCCAATATGCTTAAGGTTTCTGTCATGAAAGGAGGTCATATTTTATCAAATGCTTGTATCTATTGAGATAATAATAGTTTTTATTCTTCAATTTGCTAATGTGATGTAACATATTGATAGATTTGCATAGGTTCAACCATCCTTGGTTGGTTCAAGTGAATTATCTTTCTGATGTGTTGTTGGATTCAATTGGCTAGTATTTTGTTTAGAATTTTTGCATTTATGTCCATCAGGAAATTTGGTCTGTAGTTCTGCATATTTTTCTGGTTTTGGAATTAAGATGATGATGGCCTCATAGAAGGAGTTTTGGAGAATTCTTTCTCTTTAAATTTTTGAATAGTTTAAGAATTGGAATTTTCAAACTTTAAAAGTCTGTTAGAATTCAGCAGTGAACTCATCCAGTCCTGGGCTTTTCTCTGATGAAAGAGTATTTATGACTGATTCAATATTCATCCTGTTTACTGATCTGTTTATATATTCTATTTCTTCATGACTCAATGTTGAAAGATTGTATGTGTCCATGAATCTATCCCTTTCTGTTAGATTTTGCAGATTGTTGGCATGTAATTGTAGTAATTCTGATGATTCATTTTATATCTGTGGTATCTGTTGTTACATCTCCATTTTCATCCTTGGTTTTATCTTCTACATCTTTTTCTTGTGTTATTTGGGCCAAATGGTGTATCATTTTGTTTGTTTTTTTTTTTAAAAAAACACTTAATTTTACTGATCTTTGAATTATTTTTTTTGGTTTCAATTCTGTTTCTTCTCTGATTTTAATTATTTCTTTCCTCCTTCTAATTTTGCAATTGGTTTGTTGGCTTCCTCTCTAAGTCATTGAGATGCATTGAAAGATTATTTATTTGATGCATGTCCAATTTCTTGATGTGAGCACTAATTGCTATGAACTTCCCACAACACTTAATTTGTTGTATATCATAATTTTGATACGAAGTAGTGTCATCTTCATTTGTTTCCAAAAATTTTTTATTTCCCTTTTGATTTATTCTGTAATCCACTGTTCATCCATGAACATGTTGTTCAGTCTCCACATGTTTATGCATTTTCTGGAGATTTGTTCATTTGCAGCTTCATTCCTTTTTGTCAGAAAAGGTGTATGATATAATTTCCTTTTTTTTTATTTGCTGAGTTTTGCTTTATGGCCTAGCATATGGTCTATCCTAGAGAAAGTTCCATGCATTGATGGAAAAAGTGTATATTCTTCAATTGTGGGATGAAATGTTCTGAAGATATCAGAAAAGTATATTTAGTCCATAGTACAAATTTGCTCTGTCGTTTCTTTGTTAATTTTCTCTCTAGTTCATCTGTCCACTGATAAAAGTGAGATGTTGAAGACCCCATTATTATTGTATTAGATTTGGTGTCTCCCTTTAGACTCATTAATATTCATTTTAAGTAGCCAGGCACCCTTGCTTTGGGTGAATATACATACATGATAGTCACATCTTCCCTTAATCATTACATAATGTCTTAATATCCTTCTTTGTCTCTTTTAACAGTTTGTTTTAAAGTCTATTTTGTCTGATATTAGGAAAGCCACACCACTCTTGCTTTCTGTTAGCATCAGATACCTCTTTCCATCCTTTGGCTTTCAATCTGTGTGTTATCTTTGTTAATGAGGTATGTTTTTTGTAGGCAGCGAACAGATGGGTCTTGTTTTTTAACCCATTCAGCCAGTCTATATCTTAATTCTTAATTGGAGAATTCAAGTCATTTGCATTCAATGTTATTATTGATAAGTATAGACTTGGTCCTACCATTTTCCCATAAATATGCTTATTATTTGCATTGAATTCCCTTTCCACTTTTTGTAGGAAGTTTTCATATTCTTTCATAATGATGACTATCTTTCTGTTTTTCTTTGTGTACCACATGCTTAAGAATAATTTGGAATGCAGGACAAGTGATAACAAATTATTTCAATTTCTGTTCATTTTTGAAGATCCTTATTTCACTTTCATTCATAAATTAGAGCCTTGCTGGGTACAGTATTCTGGGTACATTGTTTCTTTCTTTAGGACTTGTATTTTGTCTGTCCATTCTCTCCTAGCAAGTAGGATTTCTGATGAGATATCAGCTGTTAGTATAACTGGGGATCCTCTGGAGATAATCTGGTATTTATCTTGTGCACATTTTAGAATCTTATCTTTATGTTTTACTGTTGAAAGTTTGACCATAATGTGTCATTGTGAAGATGTTTTCTGTTCATGTCTATTAGGAGTTCTATCTGCTTCCTGTACTTGGATGTACTTTTCATTCTTCAAATTGGAATGTTTTCTGCTATTATTTCGTTGAATAGACCTTCTAATCCATTATATTTTTCTGTGCCTTCAGGAACTCTTAAGACCTGTATGTTTGGTCTTTTGATCATATCCCATAAGTCTCAAACACTATTTTCAGTTTTTTTTTTTCTAACTCCTTTTGCTTCTCCTCCTTCTTCTCCTCCTCCTCCTCATTTTTCTTCTTGAGAAATTTCCAAGGATTTTTCTTCTAGCTTCAATATTTTTTCTTTTTCCGTACCAAGTCTGCTGTTGAGGCTTTCCACTGTTTTTTCTATTTGACATATTGAATCTTAATTTCTAATATTTCAGCTTGAGTTCTCTTCAATATCTCTCTAAGCAAAACTTTTATCCATATTGTGTATGTATTTCTGTATCACATAAATTTGTTTCTGTGTGCTTTTGAGTAATCTTATGATCATTCTTAAAATTCATTTTCAGGCATTCATCAATCTCTTCATCTTCACATTCTTTTTTTTTTAACTTTTATTTAATGAATATAAATTTCCAGTGTACAGCTTATGGATTACAATGGCTTCCCCCTCCCATAACTTCCCTCCCACCCACAACCCTCCCCTCTCCCGCTCCCTCTCCCATTCACATCAAGATTCATTTTCAATTCTATTTATGTACAGAAGATCAATTTAGTATAAAGATTTCAACAGTTTGCACCCACATAGAAACACAAAGTGAAACATACTGTTTGAGTACTAGTTATAGCATTAAATCACAATGTACAGCACATTAAGGACAGAGATCCCACATGAGGAGCAAGTGCACAGTGGCTCCTGTTGTTGACCCAACAAATTGACACTCTAGTTTATGGTGCCAGTAACCACCCTAGGCTGTCGTCATGAGTTGCCAAGGCTATGGAAGCCTTCCAAGTTCCCCGACTCTGATCATATTTAGACAAGGTCATAAAAGACAGGGTGAGGATAGTAACCAATGATCCTAAGAGTGGCATTTACCAGGTTTGAACAATTATACAGCATTAAGTGGGGAAGAGAACCATCAGTACACACAGGTTGGGAGTAGAGCCATTGGTGGTAGAGTAGAGGTTATGATTACAAAGGAATGAGGCCCAAGTGTGCTAGACAGGATCTAGAACAAAGGACAGAGTCATTATTAGAGGAGCTAAGAAAGGTGCTGTCTAAGCTACAATTAAGTTTTCTGATTGAGAGGCAAATAGAACCTGATAGAAGGGGCTTGATACTAATCTGTTGGGCTTTAGGCCTTGTAAGTTCAGAGGCCCAGACCTATCTATCTCTTCACATGGGGTATATCCTAAGGGAGGTGTGAACCTCCTAGGGGAAGGCACTCTGTTGACTTTCATTACTTGGCTGGCCTGGGAGGAGAGCTGGCCAGGTAAAGGCAGGTGGCATCTCTAACAAGAAATTGACAGTTCTGCCTGCAATGTTGCTGACCCTACTTGACCATCCCCTCAGCTGCAGTGGTCACTTTGGAAGTTGGGCTGAGTGAAGGGCTTTTCAGCTTAGAGCCAATAAGATCTGTGGCTCTGACCTGGGCATCCTTCGACTCCAGGGCAGGTCCATTTCCAGTGATCCAACTCTTGGCAGACACATTCTAATAGTAAAGTGTTTTTATGTTCCTTTAGGGGAATTATATTGTCTTCCTTGTTCTTTTTCTTGTATTTCCACATTCATTTTTAGACATTTGTGGAAACATTTGTATACTTTACTTATTTGAAAGACAGAGTTACAGAAAGAGGTAGAGCCAGAAAGAGAGAGGGAGAGGGAGAGAGAGGTCTTCCATCCTCTGGTTCACTCCCCAAATGACCGAACTAACCAGAGTTGAGCTGATCTGAAGTCAGGACCCAGGAGTTTATGCCAGGTCACCCGCGCGGTGCAGGGACCCAAAGATTGGGCCTTCTACTTCTTTCCCAGGCCACAGCAGAGCTGGATCAGAAGTAGAGCAGCCGGGACTCAAACTGGCACCCATATGAGATGGTAGTGCTGCAGGGTGGGGCTTTAACTCCCTGCACCACAGTGCCAGCCCAGAGCTCTAAATTTTTTAATAAACTTATCTTTTATGAATTACAACACCTAAAAGTGGTTGCATTTCTATAGCAGATACTCTTATTTGATTGACCTGATTATTATAGAAGAGTTCCTAGCATCACATAAAAAAATTCACTAGAAAAATTCTTTCTTATATTAATGGAGTACTTTTTTTTGACAGCTTAGATATAGGAATGCATTTTGCTGTTAAAGCCAATGATAAAATCCCATTCTAATTCTCATGCTTGGAATCATCCCTCCCCAAGGTAAAAACTTGCGCTATCCCTTATCATTGAGGAATCCTTTCACTGAGCCGGAGATTCCATCAGCTGTAATCTTTTGGTTGTCACATTATCTCATAGCTTTGCTGGAATCTCAAATAATTCTTCTTAGACATGAATGGCATGGTATTAACTGTGCATATTAATAAATAGCCACATGTTTCCAAAAGCACCAGAACTTCTAAACATACTCAAAATCTCACTGTGGGAAATGTGCTAACTGTATATTTATTTCTATAAATATTTAATAGCATTCATTTTTGATAAATCAAAGATAGTTATGATTACTGCAGTCAAAATTTTTATACATAAAGCTGAACTTATATGTATATATGTAGATATAGATATACATGATAAAAATGATGAACTGTTGAAACTCCAGCTTTGTGATATGTGTGACTCTAGCTACCAGCAAATTCCCCAGGATGTGCTCCCATTTGCCAGGTTACCTGGGTTGCCTGACTGAAAACCCTACAGGCCACATTAGTGCATGCTCATAAATGCTGATGTAAATATGAAGAGTAATGAACCAAGACCCCAAAACTGAATTCTAGGTAGTACAGCAAGTATATAGTTCTGTGATCATAAGCAGGTGAAATAACATGTGTTCTTCATATGATCCAATATTTAAATTGGGTTAATGTACATTATTTAACTATATGCATTGTCATAACCCCACCTCTAAAATATTAGTATGATTGTGTAAATACAAAATAATTATGTGCCCTCTTACTTTTTTCACACAAAATAAGCCAGAAGTATACTTTCCAGGGCCAGTATATGGTTTTATATAGTTTGTCAGCAGTTCTTTTTCTAAGCCTAATACCGTAGGTTCATAGTCTTCTTTATCCAAGTGATAGTTTAACTTTCATCTTGATGTTTTAATTTGCAGTCAGCAAGAGGAACAAAAGACCAAGAGAGATGTGAGGTACCAGCTATATTTTAACGTGATTTCTTAGAGACATCCACAATTTTTTCCTTCTTACATTGAACAGTAGCTGTGATACCTTATTTGCAAGGGACATGAATAGCACAGTCTATCCCAGAGGACCACATATCCAGTTCAAAGTCAAACATTCTGTTTCTAAGGATAAGAGTGGAGATATTAGTATAGATGCCTAGCACTATCAATTACAATAATAAATTCAAGACCTGAGCAGATTATAAGTTCTAATGTACACATTTTAGAGTTATAATTCTATAATCTTTGTCTATACAAGCATGTAAAAATCTTCACCTTATGCACATATACACATATATTTAACCTGCCTGTCAAACTTGTGAATAGGAAAATCTAGCATAAAAACACAATCTTTTTGATATGCAAGCTTTTTAAATATAAGATTTCCATGAGACACTAAAGCTTTAATATCTGCAACATTCCTAAAAAGGAAAAAAATCATACACATACCACAGAGCTCAGAACCTGCTATCAATTCCATTCACAGTGGCAGAATGACTCTAATAGCAAAGACATTTATGAGTCATAAATTACCATTTATAAATGCAGTTTTAGTGTTCATTTCTATGGACGACATATGGTCGCAACATTTCCAAATAGCTTGAACTGATAAATAGGCCACTGAAGTGGTTCAATTTGTTAAAATGCTAACACATTAACTCTTGCAAAAATGTGGTTGCAGGTTTGCATCTGAAATGCTGAGCAGTGACTTTGAGTTTGTGAGATGCTACCTTTGGAAACTGGGCAAGGATTTATGAAGTGGCTCTCAGTCCATTTTTCTTCATGATTTATATGATTCCATACAGAAAGACTTATTGATCTATCAAGAAAAACTCCTCTCATTTGCCTTTATGTTTCAGAATGAGATCACCTCCAAAACCAACAGCATCCTACTGTTTCAGGTGAGCTACCTCTGAGTTGTATCAAGTAGAAAGAACTGGGAACCAAATGATTGTATGTAATTTAGTACAGATTACTGAAATTATTTAACATTTTCAAGAAGAAATAAAGAGATGTCTGGCTTACATTAGCATATGTATAGTAAAAGTTACTGTAAAGGGTCCAGTATATAAGAAGCTGGCCCCAGAACCACAAATATCCATGTACTTCCTTAAAAAAACAAAAAAAAAAAAAAAAAAAAAACAAACAAGCAAAAGGGTGTAGCTGGTAAAGCCATTGCCTTCAGTGCCAGTTAGAGTCCCAGATGCTCCTCTTCTGATCCAACTCTCTGCTATGGCCTGGGAAAGCAGTAGAAGATGGCCTAAGTGCTTGGGTCCCTACACCTGCATAGGAGAACCAGAAGAAGCTCTCAGTTCCTGGCTTCAGATCGGCCCCACTATGGCCATTGCAGTCATTTGGGGAGTGAACCAGCAGATGGAAGACACACACACTCTCTCTCTCTCTCTACCTCCCTAACTCTGCCTTTCAAATAAATAAATAAATCTTTAAAAAAATAAACAAAAAATTAAAAACAAAAAAGAAAGAAAAAATGTATCAGTATTTCTACAAATTTAGTTTTATAAAATTTTGTTTTGTAGCTTTGTCAAACAAGTGGTAAATAGTGTTATATTTCTATAGTTTTAATGATCTGTGATTATTTTAAAATTTATTGTGGTAACTTTATATGAATGAAATGGTAATTTTTCCACTCAATAATTGTTTATAGCCATTTTCAATAATCCTACTAAACTATGGTCTTTTTTCTTTTTCTTTTTGCTTGTCTTATGTGATGAAGCATGAAACCTTTTTACTGTAGTGTAATTTTGAAATATATTACCCCAAAACAGAAAAAAAGAAAAGAAGAAGGAAAGGGGGTGGGGAATAGAGAAGGGGATGGAGGATGTAAGAGGAAGGGAATATCATAATATTCTTAGAATTGTATCTGCCAATCACATTGAATCTATTAAAAATCTTTTTAAAATACAATATTTTTTAATAAAAAGAAGTTTTAATGCCATCTCTTCATTCTAATAAGTAAATAGCTGAAAAACTGAAAAAGAAAATACTCTTAGATCTGTTGGCAAATTTAGGTCACAGGGAAAATTGCTGTTCTCAAGATTAGAGAGGTAGGCAGACAGATTCAGAAATTCAAAATTTGCCAAGATGGAGACCCAAATTAAATGGCTCTGAGAGAATTAATGCTGCACAGGAAAACCGTAATGGTACTTAACCACTTGTTGGAGGCTTGGTGCAAACAAGTCTGACCCAGAATAGTCTCTGCAATATTGAGGAACAAAATTGGAGGAGTGGCACTCTTCACCTTCAAGACTTAGGATAAAGAGACAACAATTAAGACACTGTCAAGTGATAAGCAGTAGGCAACTTATGGAATGGGAGAGAATATTTGTAAAAGACTTATTTAGCAAAGGGTTAGTATCCAAATGCACAAAGAAATCTTATAACTTAACAATAAGAAAGTAGACAGGGGCAGGCACTGTGGCACAGCTGGTTAAAGCTCTGGCCTGCAGTGCCAGCATCACACTTGTGTGCTGGTTGGGGTCCTGGCCGCTCCTCTTCCTATCCAGCTCTCTGCTATGGCTTGGGAAAGCAATAGAAGATGGCTCAATGCCTTGGGCCCCTGAATCCATGTGGGACACCTGAAATAAGCTCCTGACTCCTGGTTTTAGATCAGCTCAGCTCCAGCCATTGTGGCCAACACAAAAAATGAACAACACAAAAAATGGTGACAAGACCAAAACTGACAGTTCACCAAAGAAGACAGATTGAGAATAAGCATGTTCAAAGATGTTCAACATCATAAATAATTAGGAAAATTAAAATTGAGACAGCAATGAAATAGACACTTAGAATCACCAAAATCAAAATACTGGTAAGGATGTGAAATCACAGGAATTTTCATTCATTGCTGCCCCTTTGAAAGATTGTGTAATAATACCTTACAATTATAAACAAATTTACCATTCAATCAAGTAATTAAACTCTTTGGTATTTACCCAAATAGGTTGACAACTTACATCCCACACAAGAACCTGCTCATGGATGTTTAAAGAAGTTTTATTTATAATTGTCCAAATGTGTAAGCAACCAAGATGCCCTTTTGCAGTTTAATAAATAAATCAACTGTGGCATATCCAGGTTATGGACTATTATTCAGAATTAAAATAGCATGAGTTACCAAACTATGGAAATATGGCAAAATCTTAAATAATACCTAAGTGAAATAAGTCAATCTGAAAAGGTGTTTTAGTATATTATTCCAACTATATAACATTATGGAAATAGCACAACAATGGAAAAAAATTCTGTATCTTCCAGAGGATAGGAGATTGGGGGAGGAATAAATAGATGAAGCACAGAGGAATTTTAGAGCAGTAAATAAAATTCTGTATGTGTAATAAAGATGTGTTAGTATAGATTCTTCAGTTTTAAAAATGCTCCATTCTGGTGTGGGTTGTGGCTAGTAGGGGAAGTTGAGTGAGTTTTGTGGAAGCATCTCTCTATATTTTCTACTTAACTTAGTTGTAAAACTAAAATAGCTCTAACAATAGTACCAATTCAAAAAGTGAAATAAGAAAGCAAGAACTGACACTTGGAAAAATTTTAGAGACAAACATTTCTTTAGCCTTTGCTTATCACCATAACAATTCACTCTCCCTCTAACTCCCATCTCCTCTCAAGATTCCCTACTGATTTCTCTCATGTAAATTTGCCTGTGACCCAGCCCATGGCTCACTTAGACCTTTCTCCCTAATATAATGATTACATGCGGTTGTGAATGCCTTATTCTTCCCTATAGCCTCTTTTAAAGGACCAGAACCATGTTTCGTTTTCCACATGTTGTAGAAAGGCTGTTTGGTGTAGTGCTTAAGTAAAGGCTCAGAATCAAAAGCCTTAGATTTGAATCCCAGCTGGAGTACTGGCTAACTACATGATACTAGGCAAGTCATTTAACTTCTCTCTGCCGGTCTTCTCATCTATAAGATGGACATAATAATACAACCTACTTCAGAGAGTTGTTGAGAAAAATAGGAGTGATAATAAATATAAAGTACTTACAAGGGTTTCTGACATAGAACAAGCCACAGAGAGGTCTTCACTTTTATTATCACCAGCACTGCACTTGGCCACAGCATTACTCTCCCCAGGGAGATGAAGAATGCCATATTTTTCTCTTATAAAAGGAAGGGTCTTGTCCCCTGTTAAAAAGATTATATGCATGTGATGAGGAGTATTTGTCCCAAAGAGGGCTTTCCCTATGGCCTTGAAATCATACTACAGGGAAGAATTGTTTCTATCTTCTTTTCAAATTCTAAGAGTCTGCCCTGGTCTGAAGACTTGAAAAGAGATTAAATTCCTCATAGCTCAGTATTCTCTTTTCCCCAACCCAAATTCTAAATTGTTCATAATGGTCTGCTGTTGTAGAAAAGAAATCACTTCATATGTTCAGATTTCATCAAGTGGATAGATGCGGTTGCTCCCAGCTGTGACTGATAGAAGCAAGAAAATAGTAGATGAAGAGAGGGGTTTGAAAAGTCATAGACAAACAGAGCCCTTTTATGAAAGATCACGTGCCGGCTGTGCTCGAACTGCAGGGCAATAATTCAGATCACAGGTGGCTGTGGGAAGATGTGGTCAGGAGAAATATGATGCTGAAAACAGAACATAGGAGAGACAGGGCTAAGGGTGAGAGCCTTAGGTTCCAGTATAGATTATGCTACACATTAGTCAGGTGATCTTGAGTAAGTCCTGTTAATTCCTTGAATTAGAGATATATCATGCACAGGAAGGATTTCTGAGAGGATTAAATCATGAGGTAATATAGACATGGTTTGAAAATGATTCAGGAAAAAATGAATTTATGAGAAAATAATTTTCCCTTTGAAAGCATTTCTTCTGGTTTAGAAATTGAGCTGAGGTGATTTTTTTTAATTGGGTAGCTGTTCTTAGTGGGAGACTTCAGACATATTAATCAGTGAGCCAGGACTTTCCAGAGAAAGGAACCAACAGAAGATTTGTTCTATTATAAGGAAGTGGCTCAAGACATAGTGAAGGCTGGTGGGCCCGTGATCTGCAGAATGAATCATAGGCAAGACATCAGGGGAGATAATGATTTAGCCTTAGTCCAAGTCTAAAGAACTGAAAACCAGGAATACTGATGATGTAATTGGAGTCCAGAGGTAGACTGAAGACTCAGGGAGAGTAAACGTTTCAGTTCAAATATAAAATAAAGAAAACCTAAACCCCGGCTCAACAGCAGTCAGGTAGGAGGAATCCTTGCTTACTTGCAGAAAGATCAGCTTTTTGATTCTATTTAGATTCTCAACTAGTTAACTGAGTCCAACCAAAATGGAAGAAGGAATTTTGCATTATCTTACCAATTCAAATGTTAGTATCACCCAGAAACAGCTTTCTAGACACACCAAGAAGAGTGCTTGACCACGTACTTGGCCATTGTATGGCCTGGTGAGATTTATGCATGAACTCAACCATCATCATAAAAGTAATATTGTTATTACATAACAACGATAACTTTATTTGACCTCTAAGTTACAGAAAGATTTTTCTGTATTTTTATTTAATCTGCATACATCTCAAATGTATTCTGGTTCCATAGCCATCATCTCTGGAGTAAAAAGTGCAGGTTTGTCCATTTCATTGTAATATCTAATGCAATGTAAGACATTTCTAAAGGAAACTTTACCGGAAACAACCCACCTTTAACTTATTCCAGTCATTTTGAATCATCTAAAATCTTCTACATTCTCTTGGTCACTGCATTTCAAGACATCCTGCCACTGTCATTGTCTATTAGCAACATGATCATATGGCTGTATCAGTTGCTGACAACGAATACTCCAAATCTTAAATTGTGTGCCAGAACTGTGAGGAGTATATCAAAGTGGCAGCAAGAGAAGCTTGTTCTCTAGAGCCTGTGCTAAACTTAGTCTCTCAAATCCAGGAAAATTGTCCTTATGCCTGGAGTTTCACATTTTTTTTTCTTAAACAGATTCAGTGGGATCGTGTTGCATCATAGAGAGTAAAGCCTCTGCCTGCAGTGACGGCATCCATATGGGCACCAATTTGAGCCCGGGGTGATACACTTCCAATCCAGCTCTCTGCTATGGCCTGGGAAGGCAGTGTGGGATGGCTCATGTCCTTGGGCTCCTATACCCACATGGGAGGCCCAGAGGAAGCTGCCGGGTACTGGCTTTGGATCAGCGCAGCTCATACCATTGCGGCCATTTGGGGAGTTAGCCAGTGGATAGAAGATTTCTCTCTGCCTCTCTGTAACTGCCTTTCAAATAAATAATCTTTAAAAAAATAAAATATATTATGTAGGATCTCTGTCTTTAATGTGCTGTACACTCTTATTTAATGCTATAACTAGTACTCCAACAGTATTTTTTTTCACTTTGTGTTGCTATATGGGGGCAAACTGTTGAAATCGTTACCTAATATATACTAAACTGATCTTCTGTATATAAAGAGAATTGAAAATGAATCATGATGTGATTGGAAGGGGAGAGGGAGCGGGAAAGGGGAGGGTTGTGGGTGGGAGGGAAGTTTTAGGAGGGGGAAGCCATTGTAACCCATAAGCTGTACTTTGGAAATTTATATTCATTAAATAAAAGTTTAATAAAAAAAAAAAGAAAGAAAAAAAAAAAAGAAAATATAGGCCAGCGCCGTGGCTTAATAGGCTAATCCTCCGCCTTGTGGCGCCGGCACACTGGGTTCTAGTCCCGGTTGGGGTGCCGGATTCTATCCCGGTTGCCCCTCTTCCAGGTCAGCTCTCTGCTATGGCCCGGGAAGGCGGTGGAGGATGGCTCAAGTCCTTGGGAGACCAGGAGAAGCACCTGGCTCCTGCCTTCGGATCAGCGTGATGCGCCGGCCGCAGCAGCCATTGGAGAGTGAACCAACGACAAAAAGGAAGACCTTTCTCTCTGTCTCTCTCTCTCACTGTCCACTCTGCCTGTCAAAAAAAAAAAAAAATTCTCCTAAATTTAAAAAAAAAAGAAAAGAAAAGAAAAAGAAACAGAGCCAACTACTTTTGTGTCCATATTTTATAATCATGGGATGCAAAATTTAAATCCAATAAAGAACAAATATAATGTATTTATTCTCTGTTTTCTGTTCTCCTTACATTGTTACTACATTCCTCCAGTTTCTTTCAAAAAGAGAAATTCCTCATAGGTATAAATGAAGACAAATAGACAGTTGAGAATAGAATTGGGAAGATGGAATGTTGTCTAAACAGACAGCAAAAATCCAAATAATAAAATCTGTAGTAAACATATATGTATCATAGAGAAATGACACATGAGTCTAGCATATACATGACAAAGTGATTTATTTATTTTATTTATTTATATTATTTATTTTTCAAACTTCCCCCTTCTCTGTCCCAGTACTCAAGTGAAGGGAGGGAGGTACCTTGAGTTTACCTATTAATGAAACATCAGGCATTCCTGTATTAAGCAATCTATTTGTACTAGAATATTTTGTGAGTCCTAATTTTCTTTCTCTCTCAGAGCTGGCTTAAGGTTGTATCTTTTAAATCTGATCAATTTCAGTCTTTCAGATTCTTCTATTTCTCTTTTTCTTTTTCAGGACAATAGGAATGTGAGGGAAATGGTTAAGGATCTTCTGCCTGGTGATGAATTAAGACCATGGATGCAGTGTTATCCAGGAATTTTTCTGTGATCTGTGTGGAATACATGGACTCATCTAATTCCTCAGGGGTTGATAGTATAATTATTCCAGTTGTCCCTTAAAGGTGCTGCCCTTGATATGGTGAGTACAAAAATCCTATAAAATTACTTAGTTACTGTTTAAGACTATGGGGCTCTGTATACCCTTCTTTGTACTTTTTGAACTTCTGGATATTTTATAATTCCAAGAACAACTTTCATGGATGTTTGCAACCTTCCTGTACTCACTCTGTGAATATCAGGATCTCATTCCACATGGGCACTCTTGTTATTCCTTTTTTTCCCCTGTCTCTGTCATGAGTTTCCATCTAAGAAGATAGGAAAACCAAAGACAGTAATGTATGATATCTTATCATGACTTCTTCTCCCCGTAACTGATGCAGGCAGGAAAGCACAGAAGACTGCTTGCATTCCCCCTGTATTGGTGTATCTCTTTCTTTCAAAGGGTGTAAGGCTCATCCTCAATAAATCCTATATTTCTGTCCTCTCAGAAATATGAGATCAAACCAATAATTTGATTTCACCAGGTATGTGCTATTGATGGGAGACTTTTTTAAAAAAAATTTATTTAATAAATATAAATTTTGGAAGTACAACTTTTGGATTATAGTAGCTTCCCCCCCATAAACTCCCTCCCACACGTAACCATCCCATTTCCCACTCCCTCTCCCATCTCATTCACATCAAGATTCATTTTCAATTATCTTTATATACAGAAGATCAACTTGGTATATACTAATTAAAGATATCAACAGTTTGCACCCACACAGATAAACAAAGTATAAAGTACAGTTTGAGTACTAGTTTTACCATTAATTCGCGTAGTACAACACATTAAATTCAGAGATCCTACATGGGGAGCAAGTGCACAGAGACTCCCGTTGTTGATTTAACAATTGGCACTCATATTTATGATATCAGTAATCACCCAAAGCTCTTGTCATGAGCTGCCAAGGCTATAGAAGCCTCTTGAGTTCGCCAATTCCGATGTTAGACAAGGCCATAATCAAAGTGGAAGTTCTCTCCTACCTTCAGAGAAAGGTACTTCCTTCCTTGATGGCCCATTCTTTCCACTGGGATCTCACTTACAGAGATTTTTCATTTAGGTCTTTTTTTTTTTTTTTGCCACAGTGTCTTTGCTTTCCGTGCCTGAGAAACTCTCATGGGCTTTTAAGCTGGATCCAAATGACTTAAGGGCTGATTCTGAGGCCAGAGTGCTGTTTAGGACATCTGCCATTCTATGAGTCTGCTGTGTATCCTGCTTCCCATGTTGGATCGTTCTCTTCTTTTTAATTCTATCAGTTATTATTAGCAGACACACTAGTCTTGTTCACGTGATTCCTCTGACACTTAATCCTACAATTACATTCAATTATTAACTGAAACTGATCACTTTGAGTGGTAAGATGGCATTGGTATAAGCCACCTTGATGGGATTGATTTGGAATCCCTTGGCACGTTTCTAGCTCTACTATTAGGGGTAAGTCTGAGTGAGCATGTACCAAACTGTATATCTCCTCTCTCTCTTATTCCCACTCTTAAATTTAACAGGACTCACTTTTCACCTAAGAATAATAGTGTGTCAATTAAAGAGTTCAACCAATGGTATTAAGTAGAACAACAACAAAAAAAATACTGAAAGGAATAAAATAGTAAGCTTTTCCTCGACAGGACAAGGACTGATAAAGTCATTGTTTCTCATGGTGTCTGTTTCACTTCTACAGGTTTCACCTCACCCCTGTTAGAATGGCTTACATACAGCCATCGCTGAGGCTCAATAGGCAAATCATCCGCCTACGGTGTTGGCACCCTGGGGTTCTAGTCCTGGTTGGGGCACCGGATTCTGTCCTGGTTGCTCCTCTTCCAGTCCAGCTCTCTGCTGTGACCTGGGAGGGCAGTGGAGGATGGCCCACGTCCCTTGGGCCCTGCACTTGCATGGGAGACCAGGAGGAAGCACCTGGCTCCTGGCTTCGGATAAGTGCAGCACACTGCCCGCTATGGCCACTTGGGGGCTGAACCAATGGAAAAAGGAAAACCTTTCTCTCTGTCTCTCTCTCACTGTCTAACTCTGCCTGTCAAAAAAAAAAAAAAAAAAAAAAAGAAAGAAAGAATGGCTTACATACAGAAATCAACTAACAGATGCTGGCAAGGATGTGGGGTGGGGAAAGGCACACTAATCCACTGTTTGTGAAAATGAAAACTGTTAAAGTCATTGTGGAAGACAGTTTGGAGATTCCTCACAAACCTGAATATAGCCCTACCATACAACCCAGCCATCTCACTCCTTGGAATTTACCCAAAGGAATTTAAATTGGCAAATAAAAGAGCTGTCTGCACCTCAATGTTTATTGCAGCTCAATTCACAATAGCTAAGACATGGAATCAACCTAAATGGCCGTCAACAGTAGACTGGGTAAAGAAATTATGGGATATGTACTCTATAGAATACTATACAGCAGTAAAAAATAATGAAATCCAGTTATTTGCAACAAAATGGAGGAATATGGAAAACATTATGCAGAATGAAATAAGCCAGTCCCAAAAGGACAAATATCATATGTTCTCCCTGATCTGTGACAACTAACTGAGCACCTAATTGGAAACCTGCAGAAGTGAAATGGACACTATGATGGGAGACTTTTTGAGCAACTTAAAATATTTGATTACTGGAGTAAAATGTCATGGATTTACTACCTTTAAATATTTTCTCTCTTACATATAGTTATTAAAAACCTACAACCCAAAAAGGCATCTAGTTGTCACTTCCCTAGGTAACCCAAATAAATATAACACATTTGACATCTATAATTGTCTGGTAAGGAAAATCATGAGCAACTTTGTGTAGTTAACTAAGTTCACAAAACAAGCAAAGCTAGTTTAAATGTCAGAGCATTTAATGCTAATTCATTCATGACAATCTTTTCACTCTTGAACTATTATGTAATGTCAAGCACCAATCAGTATTCGGTACTAATTAAATCAATATGAGTGAAGTAACCCCTTAGATTCAGAGTTTCTTTTTCAGAGAAAAGATTGCTATTTTGGAATAGGAGAGTGATTGAAAAATTGTCAACATACATGTAGCCTGTGTCTTCTTTAGTTGTAAGCCTTTGGAGAGGGTGTCAGAGATCTACAAAATCATAGTTTTTCAGTTATCATAATAGTAATTATTGTCTAACCCTATGTGTATTTTTCCAATATGAGAAGAGTTTTAAGTCTGATTTGGGAATTGGATATTTCTGTGGTCTCCTTCCTGTGTAGCTTAATTGAAGATTTTATTTTTAGGATTCCATTGATCTATGTTTTTAATGAGTTGTATTAGATTGATTTTTATAGTTGTCTTGGAGGACTTTGCACTGTCTTTGAATTGAATAATCATTCATGAAATGTGTACAAATTATAAATTATTAGAGATACCTTTATTATATCAATGTCTTTTTGTTAGCCCTAATGATTATGTCACCAAGATGTGCATTGAGATGTGCAAATAAGGAAGTTATGCAAATAAAGATCCTGACCTCATAATTAGGTAGAATTTATTCTATCAAAATTGATAATAGCGGCCTGCGCTGTGGCTCAACAGGCTAATCCTCCTCCTAGCGGTGCCGGCACACCGGGTTCTAGTCCCGGTCGGGGCGCCAGATTCTGTCCCGGTTGCCCCTCTTCCAGGCCAGCTCTCTGCTATGGCCCGGGAGTGCAGTGGAGGATGGCCCAAGTCCTTGGGCCCTGCACCCTATGGGAGACCAGGAGAAGCACCTGGCTCCTGCCTTCGGATCAGCGCGGTGCGCCGGCCACGGCGGCCATTGGAGGGTGAACCAACGGCAAAGGAAGACCTTTCTCTCTGTCTCTCTCACTCTCCACTCTACCTGTCAAAAAAAAAAAAAAAATTGATAATGGCATGGATTACAAATAAACCTAAAACTAGAACACTGCAATCAAAGATCATCAGATTTAGGGTAAAAAATTTATTCTCTTGTGCCTACTTATGTAAACCCTTTAGTGACCAATGGCAAACATTTTAAGAACAGTGCTGCCGTGTCTGTTTTTGTGGTCTCATAACTCAAAGTTTTAATCTTTACAGTCTTCCAAACAGCAATGAGCATTCTAGTAGTATTCCTTCTCTTTTCATTTTAAAGTAATACCTCTTTGCAGCATTTTTATTGATTACTCTAAGAATTATAATATATACTAACTTAATTTTTGAATATCTGCTTAGAATTATCATTGTATCATTTCATGTGAAATGCATAAGTCTTGCAATTACATGAGTCACTTTATTCCCCACCAAAACCATCAGTATCTATACAACATACAATATAATCCATACTATGTAATATTATACCTACGTAAATATAAATTGATAGCATGTTATAAGGTTTACTTTGGAGAATCATACATATTGAAAAATAACTTAGTGGAATACTACATAGTCTTGCACATTTATTCAAACAACTAAAAGTTATAATGTTCTTCATTCTTTCCAGAGATTATTTTTTATTTATTCTATTTGGAAGGCAGAGTTAGAGAGAGAGAAAGAGATAGAGAAAGCAAGATCTTTCATCCACTGGTTCACTCTTCAAATGGCCACAACAGCTAGAGCTGTTCCACTCCAAAGCCAGGAGCTAGGACCTTCTTTCACGTTTCCTACATAGGTGTGGAAATCCAAGGACTTGGGCCACCTTCCACTGCTTTCCTGTGAACAATTAACAGGAGGATAGATCAGAAGTAGAGCACCTAGGACTTGAACTAGCACTCATGTGCTGCCCTCAAGTTGTCATTTGTATCTTATCCTTTTAGACTAAAGAGATCTGACGTCAACAATTTTTTGTATTATTTATCTAATATTTTATTTCACATTCTTCATTTACTAAGGACACTTTCTCTGAACATAGAATTCTAAGTTGATAGGTTTTGGTGTTTAAAGTTCTCTCAGAACTTTAATGTTATTTATTATCTTCTTACATACAAATTTTTATATATGAGTTAAGTGGACTCAAATTGATGAGCTCCAGTACATAATATTTTGTTCTCTTTTTGTCTACTTTCCATATTTTAAAATTATTTTGTATTTCAAATAGCTTGATTATGATTTTCCAAGATTGGTATCTTGCATTTTTTACAACTGCTTAAGGTTGCTGACCTTCTCAAATCTATAAATGTATGTCCATGACAAAATTTGGGAGATTTTTGGCAATCATTCCTTCAAATGCTTTTCTATTCTTTTTTCTTTATATCCCCAGGTGTACTTCTAAATAGATGTTTTAAGACTTTTTAAAAAGGGTTTATTTATTTACATTCAAAGTCAGAGGAGAGGCAGAGAGAGAAAGAGAGTGAGGGAGAGAGAGAGAGAGAGAGGTCTTCCATTCACTGGTTCACTCCCCCAATTGGCTGCAACGGCCAGAGCTACTCTGATCTGAAGCCAGGAGCCAGGAGCTTCCTCCAGATATCCCATGGGGATGCAAGGGTCCAAGAGCTCGAGCCATCTTCTACTGCTTTCCCAGGCCATAGCAGAGAGCTGGATTGGAAGTGGAGCAGCCGGGTCTTGAAGTGGCGCCCATATGGGATGCCGGCACTGCAGGCAGTGGCTTTATCCACTATGCCACAGCACCGGCCCCAAGATATTTTTATATCATCTGAAAGATCCTTGCAAATCTTTGTATTTTTCAATATTATTTTTTCTCTCTATTCTTCCTATTGAATCGTTTGTGTAAATTTATTTCAAGTTCACAATCTATCTTCAGTAATATCCATTGTGCTATTAAGCCAATCTAGTATATTTTGAGTTTCATAGATTATATTTTTCAATCACAATTTCCATTTGTTCCTTTTAGAGTCTTTTATTTCTGATATTCCTTATCTTTTTAAAATAACAAACACATATTTTCCTTTGTGTAATTAAACACAGTGAATATGGTTGCTTTAAAATCTGTTTCTTGGGGCCGGCACTATGGCATTATGGGCTAAGCTCCTCCACCTGTGGCTCCAGCATCCCATATGGGCGCCAGTGGGCACAAGTTTCAGTCCTGTTTGCTCTACTTCTGATCTAGCTCTCTGCTATGGCCTTGGAAAGCAGTAGAAGATGGCCAAATACTTGGGCCCCTGTACCCACGTGGGAGACCTGGAAGAAACTGCTGGCTCCTGGCTGTGGAAATACTCAGCTCCAGGTGGTACAGCCATTTGGAGAGTGAACCAGCAGATGGAAGATCCCTCGCTCTCTCTGTCTCTCCCTCCCTCTGTCTGTAACTCTACCTCTCAAATAAAATAAATGAATATTTTTTAAATATCTGTTTCTGTTCCTTCCAACATCTGTAATATCTCAGGGTTAGTCTTCATGAATTGTATTTTAGAAGAATAGGCTACATTTTCCAGTTTATTTCCACTGCACTCCCTGGCCACAGCAGAGAGCTGGCCTGGAAGAGGGGCAACTGGGACAGAATCCGGCACCCCGACCCCCAACTGGGACTAGAACCCGGTGTGCCAGCGCTGCAAGGCGGAGGATTAGCCTAGTGAGCCGTGGTGCCGGCCTGATGCCCGTATACTTTGAATTGCTGAAGCTTTTATTTTTCCCCACTCCCCTAATAGGGTTTCTTTTTATTCACCTCTCTGCTCCTAACTTGAGCCCAGTACTCATCAACATTTCCTGTCCTGTTACCTGTAAGAACTTGGTGCCAAGTGCGCTGTGGGATCAGCAGCAGTGACTTAAATAGTCATTCCCAAGGCACTTATAGAAAGAACAGTCATTGGTCCTAGGTAGACAGACTGCCTTCCAAGTTAGTAATACTTTGTCTCAATTCAAAGCACCTCAATAAGAGGCTAAGATTACAGCATTTCAAGACAGCTGTTGTGGCACAATGGGTTAAACTGTCACTCACCACACTGTCATCCCATATCAGATTGCCAGCTAAAGTCCTGGCCACTCTGCTTCTTATCTAGTTTCCTGCTAATGCAAACCCTGGGAGACAGCATTGATTGCTCAATCTCATATGTTAAGGTACTATTTCTCTTACTTTTATATATAATTGGACTTGGTTTTGGTGAGACTTTGACTTTATTTCAATGTCACAAATTAACTCACAGAGGGGTTGTTGACTTTTTTTTTCCTGACAATTGTTTAAATTCATCATTTGGAAAAAATAATAAGTATGCAAAGTTGAAAAGGATGGGGTAAACTTCCCTGTGAACAAAAACCAAATGCCCTCTGAAGAGAAAGAACAAATAAGTAATCAATTAAGATGGCATTTTTGGCAACAATATGAACTTGGTTTGATTTTCAAGAAAATACATCTAGTTAAAGAACAGTGAAACAGAAACACTCCCAGCATCCAACTCACTAAAGAGAAATGCATGTGTTTATCACTCTTCTCCTTTGCCTACTGCCTGCGGCAATAGAAGGACTTTTTTACTTTGTCCTTTTGCTTTATCTTTTCCAATTTTATATCCCTTTTCAAAATAGACTCCAATGTCCACTGCAATGAATACAAATATGTTTGCTATAGTAGGACTGTAAAATCACAGTTTACTAGTTCTCCCTACTCACTCTGCCCCAATGGACTGTACCTCAAATGAAGCCATTCAATAAGCTATCATCTTATAAAAGTATAAAGCCAGCCTGGACTTTCAGTATCTTCCAACCACTAATGAAATGTTTTTCTCTAATGTTGAAGTAGGCTAACACCTGGCAGATTGCATAGAGTTTAGATCCATCTTTTATGTACGACCTCATGGGAATAATCACTTCTTTTTTTTTTTCTCAATTAATTCACAAGCTTTTATTGGGATTCTGCTCCCAGGCAAGGTTCCCCAAACCCAACAGCGGGGGTGAGGAAGTCATGTGTCAGACGTTGGGAAGGCTCCTTTTATAGATACAGGGCAGGGGGGTTAAAGGTTGAGGCAGGTCTGATCCTCATTGGTTGATCTTTAGGCACCCGTGGGGACCTCAACAAGGACTTTTCGTCCCCAGAAGTATAGGTAGGGACTCTCCATTCCTGGAAGTATAGGTCTTCCCTCGTTGTAGATCCCAAAGCTACCATCCCGACCTTTTGATGATAAGAAAGGGGGCAACGATGAGTCTCTGGCTACTTCCTGCTGATTGGGGACTATGAGGTATTCTTCGCTGGCATGGGGTTATATCTCAAGCTATTGTCTCCTGGATGGGAGCCAAATATATCCCTGTAGCAGCATTTGGTTGACCACCTGGTTCCTGAAGGCCTTGGTTAGTTCCATAATCACCTGCTGTAAACACTTAAACAGACACTGTAGTATACAAGTATACAGGGTGAGAATAGCAACCAATGATCATAAGAATGGCATTAACCAGGTAAAGAAAGGATGTCATAGAGGAGAGGAAATGAGGGGAGGTCTCTGGACCCTTGTGAGGATTGTTTGATGGATGTGGCTTAAAGCTGATCCCAGCCAAGACTGGGAGAAAGGCCACTCAACTTTTGCAGGTAGAGGGGTTTGTCTGTAGATAAATTCTGAATAATCATAAAACATTAAGTGGAGGAGAGGACCATCAATACACACAGGTTGGGGGTAGAGTCATTGATGTTGGAGTAGAGGCTATGATTACAAAGGAGTGAGGCCCAAGTGCTCTAGACAGGGTCTAGAACAAAGGACAGAGTCATTATTAGAGGACCCAAGAAAGGAACTGTCTAAGCCACAAAGAAGTTCTCCGATTGAGAGACAAATAGAAACTGACAAAAGAGGCTTGAAAATAATCTGGAGGGCTTTAGGCCTTGTAAGTTAAAAGGCCCAGACCTATCTATCTCTTCACATAGAGTACATCCTAAGGGAGGTGTGAACCTTCTTGGGGAAGGCACCCTGTTGACTTCCATTACCTAGCTGGCCTGGGAGGAGAGTTGGCCAGGTAAAGGCAGGTGGCAACTCTAACAGGAAATTTACAATTCTGCCTGCAATGTTGCTGACCCTACTTGGCCATCCCCTCAGCTGTGGTGGTCACTTTGGAAGTTGGGCTGAGCCCAGCTTAGAGCCAATAAGATCTGTGGCTCTGACCTGAAGTCCTTCGACTCCATGGCAGGTCCATTTCCAGTGATCCAACTCTTGGCTGGCAGAGTTGCCAGGGCTCTTCATAAGCTGACTTCTGCTGAAGCCCAGGCTTACCACATTGCAAGCCACTGCAGTGGACTGGCCTTTTGGGTCTCCTTGAGGGGAGATCACTGTACAGAACAGCCATTAATAGGCCTGCCACCTATCTTTACATTGCTTCTGATGCTTAGTTTTCTCTTCCTCCTGGTTTTTGTTAAAGCAGACCAGAGGATGCAAGTCAAGGGAGTGCTTAAGTCCCATCTCTAATCTTCAGTGGCCTAAACTAGAAATCCTGTTTACTGTGCTGATGGTGAGATAAATATAGCTGTAGAGTCATAATTTAAGCTTTCATTTTGGCTATGCTATTACAGAAAATGTTAGCTATCCATTTTATAAGATCTAAAAATCAAATTGTGCACCTTGGAGAGTCCTTCAGAATAGAATTAGTTTCCTACCTCAAAGAGAATAGAGAAATGAGAGGACAAGTTGGACTTTGAATAGAGAAATGGGGGTGCCAGTCCCAGATCACTTACTGACAATAGCAATATCAAATTAAAACTTAGAAAGCAGTTTCAATTATTAGATAACAATGTAGGAAAACATTTACCAGAAGGTCCAATGCCTTCCATAAATTTTAATAATACATAACCAGCAAATTCAAGCACAAGCATATAAAATGTTTTTAGTTTCTTTCTACCAACAAATTTAAAACATCTGATACAGAGATTCAGGTCACATGAATCAAAATGTATCTTTGAATAATTTTAGCAGTTTAAATTTATGGGCAATCTTAAATATAAGCCAATTAAAATGAAATTTTTAATAAATTTTCCCATGTAGACATACAATATGCGTACACATATAACATAACATAATAGAACAATACAGCAGTTTGTTTGTTTGTTTGTTTGTTTTGACAGACAGAGTGGACAGTGAGAGAGAGAGACAGAGAGAAAGGTCTTCCTTTTGCAGTTGGTTCACCCTCCAATGGCCGCCGCGGCTGGTGCACTGCGGTCGGCGCACTGCACTGATCCAAAGGCAGGAACCAGGTGCTTCTCCTGGTCTCCCATGGGGTGCAGGGCCCAAGCACTTGGGCCATCCTCCACTGCACTCCCGGGCCATAGCAGAGAGCTGGCCTGGAAGAGGTGCAACCAGGACAGAATCCAGCGCCCCGACCAGGACTAGAACCCGGTGTGCCGGCACTGCTAGGTGGAGGATTAGCCTGTTGAGGCACAGCACGGGCCGTAATATAGCAGTTTCAATACTAGATTTTTATACTCTAACTGGTTTTTAATTTACCAATTGATTCGAAATACTTTCTTCTCTTAGTAACCTCAGCTAACCATACTTTCTCTCAGTTGGTACCTATAATACATTGTTGGCTTCATCTATTTACAGAACCATCCCAAAATACTGAACACAATAGATATGGCTGGATAAAGTCTATCAGAACCTATAGGAGGACAGCTAAGCACAGAACCAACACTTTAGTTTTATGAGCAGCAATCTGATATATAATTAAGTTGCCACGTTTAAAATTATAAACTTATTATAAACTCAACAAGAGGCACTTGCTTCCTTCACATAGCATTTTTGAAAGCATCTGTAGGATTTTACAGAGCATTTAACTCTTTAGGCCTCTGGGGCTTTCTCTTGACACTGGTGGTTGGGTCAGATGGCTACCTGGCTTTCAGCAAAGGCGGTGGGGAGCCAGAGGGAGGGGCAGGACATGGCATGGGATGGAAGAATGCACATATGGGGGCGGGAGGTTCCTGACTAGCTGTGGGGTCCCCAGGAACTCAGGAGGGTCCGAAAAGGTGGAAGGTGGAAAGTTTGGCAGTAACACAGAAGAGACATCCTTAGGAGGTGGGGGCCCGATCTTGGCCAGCAAGACCTGGACAGTGGAGCAGGCAGAGAGGAAAGTAAGGGAGAAGGGAGTAGGACGGGAGCAGAGGTCCCAGAAAGCCTGGACATATGGGACCTCTGACCATTTTCTATCCCTGCCACAGAAATTCTCAAGGTCGGTGAGGACTTTGGGATCAAAGGTTCCCTCAGGGGACCACTTAGATCCGTTGTTAAGTACATAATTAGGCATGCCTGGGTGGAGTAGAAGATTAGGCATTTTAAGCCATAGGTCCTGGGCCAGTCCCAGTTGCTTCAAGTTCTTTAGGAGGCAGGCCAGGGGGCATTTTAAGTCCCACCCTTGGGATTGGCCAGATCTCATGGTCTCCCCGGCAGCCTAGGATCTACTGGAATTCGGGCAAGGCGTCCCCTGTTCTGGACTTCAGTAGACAGATAAGAGGTCAGTCCTCTATGTGGCCAAGCCAGCGGCAGGATGTCTCCACAGCCGCTGGGAGGCTAATCAGAGGAGAACAGAGCCTATGTGTGCACGATTTGGAGGTCTCTAGACGGAGAGCTAGCCTGAGATCGAAGAGACTGAGCCAACCCAGAGGAGGGAGGGAGAGCAGGGGAGGAGTTACTTACAGTTGGTCGAGCATGGTCTGTAGTCAGCCTGGGGCACCAGACAAGTTCAAGGAGCTAGGGGGCCTCGAACCCGGAAAGGGGAGGTGCAAACCCTCAGCTCCCGGGTTTCAGCACCATCTGTAAGGTGTCTGGTGCATAACAAATCTTCCCAGGCAGACAAATTAATTAATTCACAAGCTTTTATTGGGATTCCGCTCCCCGGCGAGGTTCCCCAGTCCCACAGAGCAGGGGCCAAGGAAGTCGCCGGGAATAACCACTTTTAAATAGTACAATTAAAGCAAAGAAATTGTTTATTAGTTTGAAATTATAGTGTTCTTTTTTCTTTATCTTTGTGAACTTTTGGTTATTTAGTGACCAACTATTGCAGATTAGGTATGTAAGACTGAAAGGGGAATGACAGAGATTCTAGACAAAAATATGTATGAAAAGACAGAATATAGAAACTCTATTCCTGTAAATTACTCTTCCTAAACATTTTTTATCACATTCTGATTCCATTATCTATCTATTTGTCATTTATCTATCTACATATATATGTTTTGTTTTGTTTTTAAAAAAGATTTATTTTATTTTATTTGAAAGAGTTACAGAGAGAGGTAGAGACAGAGAGAGAGGTCTTCCATCTGCTGGTTCACTCCCCAGATGGCTGCAACGGCCAGAGCTGAGCCAATCCGAAGCCAGGAGCTTCTTCAGGGTCTCCCATGTGGGTGCAGGGGCCCAAGTACTTGGGCCATCTTCTACTGCTTTCCCAGGCAATAGCAGAGAGCTGGATTGGAAGAAGAGCAGCCAGGACTCAAACTGGCACCTATATTGGATGCCAGCATTTCAAGCCAGGGCTTTAACCTGCTGCACCACAGTGCCAGCCCCTACATATATATGTTTAATTGAATGTCCTCTCTATAAACGTGATGTCCTTGGCCTTGATAATGCATTATGAAAAAGGCAAACTTATTCTCCTTAATAACCTAGTTATTTATTTTACAGCTGACCTACAATTAAAAGTTTACTGGAAGTAATAGTGTTTGCTGAATCCTATAGTCAAAGATTTTTGATCACTTGTTACATAACACCAATAAAAGTATGTAGAAGTAGGAAGTTAATTGGCTTAAATAAAAAATGTTTGAAAGAACACATGTAGAAAAAGTTTTATTGTTGAGTAAAACTTATTATTAAAACACATTAAGATTTTTTTTTTATTTTCCTCTAATCTCTGATTCTCTCAAACAGTTTGATTTTTCTTATTGAGTAGTTGGGTTTTCTTCACATAGTGAGAACTTAACTACATTCACCCCTTTATTTCCAAATCATAAACCAGTAGGCCTGCGGGGCTTCTCTCTGCCACTTTAAGTTTGGCAAGCCCTGGGAAATGATTATTATTTAACTTTGCTTATTCTTTGTGTTGCACTCCTGTGAGCAAGAGTGTAAAAGTGAAATGTTCAACCAAGAAGGAGAGTACACAAACAAGCCCACTGAATACTTAAAAAGTCACCACAATTAGTATTTACCAAGATAAAATTAGGGAATATCAGAAGAATATCAGGTTGGAGGGTAGGAGAAGAAAGTGAGCTCTGGAAACAGTAAATTTTAGATGTCTAAAGACCTCTGATTGAAAGTTTTTTTGTAGACAGCTTGTTTATTAAGTCCATAGCTCAGTGTTGTCTAAACTATAGGCAATGAATTCAGAGTGAATCATATGTTGATGGCAACTGAAATCATGGACATATGAGATAATGCAAGGAGAAAGAATAAAGAATAAGAATAAAATTGAGATAAATTTTGAGCTAATATTTGAATCCTCAGGCAAGAAAGACTAAGGATTAAGAGGCATAAAATTGTAAGGAAGGCTATGAACCAAAGGGAGAATGTGTTTCCTAAAAGGAATATTTTGAATACAATTGAGTGCCACTCTGGATAAGCACAGCTCTGGCCGTTTCGGCCATCTGGGGAGTGAACCAGCCAAAGGAGGACCTCTCTCTCTGTCTCTACCTCTATCTGTAACTCTTTCTTTCAAATAAATAAAATAAATCTTAAAGAAAATTGAATGCCACTAAAGATTGCATAAAGTGATGTTTGAAACACATATACTGGATTTAATAAAATCGAGAGCAATGTTGGCAACAATGAGTTTGACATTGGTAGTTTGGCAACAGTTGGAAAGTTGATTGAAAAATGGAGAAAATGGGAGTGAACAATTCTACCTAGAGATGACTAAGTACTTAATGGATCGTAAACAATTTGGCTTGCTTGAAGCTGAATTGGTTCCAGGAGTCTTCATTGTGATTTTATAATGTGTGTGTGTATGCATGTATTTAAGGTAGCACAGATGGTCATACATAATTGTGAATAAGTCTATATTTATTAGTACTTCATTTAAAATGTTATATTAACTATGTTAGCTGTGATGCTGGTGCCATGAAGTAGCAGGTAAATCGCTGCGTGCAACTCCTGTATTCTATATGGACGTCGATTTGAGTCCCGGCTGTCCTGATACAGTTCCCTGCTGATGTACCTGGGAAAACAGTGGAGGATGGTCCAAGTACTTGGGCCTCTGCAACCATATGGAAGACCAGGAAGAAGCTCTTGGTTTCCAACCTGCCCAGCTCCAGCCATTGCAGCCATTGAGGGAGGGAACCAACAGATAGAAGAACACCCTCAATCTCTCTCTCACTCTCTCTCTCTCTTGCTCTTGATCTTGCTCTCACTCTGTGTGTGTGTGTATGTATCTGTATGTATCTGTGTGTGTGGAGGGGTGTCTCCCCTTCTCTATTCATAACTAAATAAGTCTGTAAAATAAAAAAAAAGGATGCTAGTGGGAAGTGTGAAGAAATATGATAGTCATTGTAATAGTCACACAAGAAGCTCAAAAATATATAAGAAAGACAAAGGAGAAAACATGATAATAGATCAAATTGTGTCCTTCCGTCTCTTTGTCTGTAACTCTGCCTTTCAAATACACACACACACACACACAAAGAGAGAGGGAGGGAGAGGGAGAGGAAGAGGGAGAGGGAGAGAGAGATTGATCTTCCATCCACTGGTTCACTCTACAAATGGCTGCAACTGCCATATGGGTTGCACACAAAGTTGCCAGGGTCCACGCACTTGGGCCATCTCTGGCTGCCTTCCCAGAAACATGAGCAGAGAGCTGGATCAGGAGTAGAGAAGCTAGGACTCAAGCCAGCGCCCATTTGGCCACTACGTTATAATGCCAGGCCCAGTAAAATAAATAAATAAATAAATAAATAAATTCATACATGTAAGAAGTCTTGAAAAAATTTACGAAAATGCTAATTATGAAAGTATATAAATTTCACATGTGTTGCAATAAAATAAATTTATCTTTTATCTCTAAAATATGCCATCCAAAAACCTTTAATCCGTGTTTCATGTATGTCAGAGATTTCAAAGTTACATTATCCATCATATTCAGAGTTCAGTGGATGAAAATTCAAAGCATTTGAGAAAATACATGTTGTACCCCAATTATAAATTTAGATGTGACTCCTCTTTGAAGAAAGAGAAATTCCTATGTTCACCTTCATCTGAAATTTCCCCTGTATCCCTAGTTTGACTTTGCCTTTATCCATGATAAAAAAGGAAGATATAGGCATGGAATTAACTAGGATTATTCCAATTTACTAAGAATTCTGATTTCAGATTGTGGAATTAGCATATCGCTTTTATTCTAAGCTTCTTACTTCATTTCTATTTGTGGTGCTGAACATTAGTTTCACGAAGAACTTCATCTTGATGAGTTGGTGGATTTCCAACTTCATGCTGACAGCACAAAAGCTTGGTTAGGTAATGTCAGAGTATCTTCAAAATGCAAATGAAGAAAGGGATCGATATGATATGTAAATAGTCTTCACATAGCATTTTATTTCATTTTTTATTTTATTGCTGAGTTAATACAGGTACATCTGTGGGTCACAGGGACGCACAGCATAGCTACTCTCAGTTGGAATGATAATTGCTATCATTTTGGACAAGATAGCCAGGCAGTAACAGGAGAGGCTTTTTATTCTGGAGTTCGAACTTTGAGTCATTTGTGTATTAGAGAACTATTTAGGCAATGCCTTCTGTGTAACATTTTTGGCACTGAAGGGACAAAAATTTGCGAGACAAAGTCCTGCCCTTCAGAAACAGGTAGTAATAAGTTAATATAGAACTTTTCTTGAGATACCATACGGTGAGTACAGCTGGCCGCATAAATAAGAAGTTCAGCAAAGACTAGCTAAAATTATTATCAGTGGCCAAAATAGGAACCCAGAGCCACTCACTGAACTCCAAAAACACCCTGTCTACTTTTAAAACATAAGTGTTCTGGAGCAGGCATTTGGCACAGTGGTTAAGAATTGCTAGGGATGCACACACTCTATATCAGAGTGCTGGGTTTGAGTCCCAACTACACTTTTGATTCCAGTTTTCTGCAAATGTACATCCTTGGAGGTAGCAGACACTAGCTCATATACTTGGGCCCCAGCCACCCATGTAGGAGATCCAGATGGAGCTCTGGGCTACAGGCTTTGGTTCATTCCCCAAATGATTGCAACAGCCAGGAATGAGCTAGATCAAAGCCAAGAACCTGAAACTCCTCTGGGTCTCCCTCATGGATGGCAGGGAGCCAAGAACTTGGGCCATATTCTGTTGCTTTCCCAGGTGCATTAGCAGGGGACTGGATTAGAAGTGCAGCAGCCAGGATTTACCAGTGCTCATATGGGATACCAGCAGCAGCTTAACCCATTATGTCACAACATGGACCCCAAGTAAATCTTTTGGAAGGAAGAAAGGAAGAGAGGAAGGGAGAAAGAAAAAGAATGAAACCAGGACTGAATATAGGTATTGCTTGTCCCAAGCAGTGTCTTAAGTGCCAAGTCAAACGCCTGCCCCTAATTTGATTTTGATGCTCCAATTTTTTTTTTTTTTAAATAGTGAAGGCCAGGTTAGCTTTACCATACTTTGACCTTCTTCATTTTTATTTTGCATCCATTTTGTTTCTCCATGTCTTGCAATGGTACATGGGTTAGTTGGTCCTTCAGATATGTGCCCTAAAAGGCAGGAAATTATAGTCTTATTCATGTCTTTGCCTTTGAAGTTAAGAGCAAGTGTATGGAGGTTAACCAATACGTATATAAGCTTAATACCTTGGACAATTTCATTGATATTTCCAAGTCTCAGGCTTTTCATGTATGGAAAGGGGAATAGTTATACTTTTCTCAAAGGTTTACCACAAGGCTACCTGTCATAACTTATTTAAAACAGATATAAGTGCTCAGTAAAAGCAGTTATTAATTTTATCATAATTTATATCATCTAACACAATGCCTACAACAGTGAAGCATTAAATGATTTATTGGTTTTGATAAAACCCCAATGGGAAAAAAGGGTGTCTGTCAGTAAAGGGAAATGTAGGGCAGCTCGATTGCTCTATGTGCAAAATTGACATACAGAGATTTTAAAAACACTTAACTTTGGAAACACGATAACTGGTGATTATTGACAGTGTCATATTTAAAAAAAATCCAGAGACTAAAATTGCATTCATTGACTCATACTATATTAACTAGTAACACAGTTCCAACGCTTCAGAAAATTCCGTGTTTCTTTTGAGTTCTAGCAATCCAATTGGCTTTCTAACTATTAGAAAAATGATGAAATAATTCAGTTCATCTCATGTTTCCTCACTTCTCTTTTCAGATTTTGGCTGCTTCTCCTACCCTCCCAACTGACCTACACTCTTTTAGAATAAGGATTGCAATAAGGACCCTGTGGAAGGGTCCTTCATAAATATGTAATGAAGAAAAATATATCAGGTTTATAATTAGGAAACACGCACTTAATTTTAAGCTCTACCATAAGCATTAACTTTAGGTAAGACCAGTAGCCTGCTCATACTTAACTGCAAAATGGAGTGAAAATCTCTGCTTCTCTCACAAGAAATTTTGAAATAAACATTTTTATGTATTTGTGAAAATGCACTTGATATCTATAATCTCTAAATGTTAGTCATTCTATTAAGGCTCATGCTCCAGATTAAACCTTTGTGAATACCTTGCTTTCAAAATGACCCAGTTCTGTGTGCATTTCTTGGGTCTCTAACTCAATTATTTTTACCTACCCAATTAACTACATAAAGGTGTTAATAGATACTTACTTGATTATAGATATTAAAACATCCCATGGGCTGGCGCCATGGCTCAGTAGGCTAATCCTCCACCTTGCGGTGCCAGCACACCGGGTTCTAGTCCCGGTCGGGGCACCGATCCTGTCCCGGTTGCCCCTCTTCCAAGCCAGCTCTCTGCTGTGGCCAGGGAGTGCAGTGGAGGATGTCCCAAGTTCTTGGGCCCTGCACCCCATGGGAGACCAGGAGAAGCACCTGGCTCCTGCCATCGGAACAGCGCGGTGCTCCGGCTGCAGCGCGCCTACCGCGGCAGCCATTGGAGGGTGAACCAAGGGCAAAAAGGAAGACCTTTCTCTCTGTCTCCCTCTACTGTCCACTCTGCCTGTCAAAAAAAAAAAAAAAAACATCCCATGCACAATATTTAGGCTTTCAGAGAAGGCTTCAGGGTATAAAATGCAACCATCAGGTATAAATCCAGGGAAAATAATAGTCTTTGAATTCAAATTGGATAATATTGAGAAATATATTTACATACTTAACATAAGTGAGAATTCTGGAATCATAATGTTATTTTTGTTGTCAGTCTCTTACAGACAGATTTGGCCTTTTGATTGGGTATAAAATTCATACCATTCTCCTTTGCACTAAGCCTTGCATCCCATTTGTTGTCAACTTGGAGTAAAAGCAGCTTTTGAAATCATGATCGTCAATTGCATGATAGATGGAGTATGAGATACGCTAAATCATGAAACATTTGGGGATATTTAGCTTCATATCAGATTTTTATGTGAAATAAAAATTAAACAGGTTAGCAGCCAGTATAGCACCTCATGGAATATTTATTAAAGTGTGTCTTAGGTGTAGCCTTTGCAGCCACTAGGGGTCAGAATTACACAGCACACTTGAAAGTACACAGACCACTGATGGGCCAAAAAGGAGGGACCAGAAACACCATTTGGAAATGGTTTTGAGCATTGTGTGCAGAGAGTACACTGAAAAAGCATTTGCCATATGCCTGCCAGGTCTAATTATATGTTAAAGGGTAAGAAGATACAATTGGCACATAGACTTGCTCCAGCCTATTTTTCCAGTCTTATTTTTCCTCTATTTCCTCATAAGATACCACTTGAACTAGATTTGAAAAAGGCTCTCCCCAACTCTAGGGGTCATATTTCTGACAGTCACCATGGCAAGGCAATTTGACATTAAAGAACTTAAAATCTTCTGGGGAAAATAGGATTAAGAGAGGCAATATGTATGTTTAACCTATGGAAAGACTTTATAAATATATCTGTCTTCCTAAAAGCAAAACAATAAAACAACATAGTAAAAAAAGAAATTTAAATGTATAAAGAAATAAGAAAATTTCAACATTTTTTATATCTTTCAAGGACAGTAGAGTGCTGTATTACCCTTTACTCATTGGAGGTTTTCATGAATGTCCTACACTTTTCCAAGAGGTTCACATAAATGTTTGCATTTCTTGCAGATTAATACTTAGTGATGAAGACACAAGATTCACTATCTTTGGGTTTTGTTACTGGATAGTAAGTCACAGGGAAACTTGATCCCTCAAACTTTCCCAGATTTCCTCCATAATTTCCCACACTTTGGCTCAGCTCTCTCCTTTCTCACAAAAGCTAGACCCAGAGAGATCTTCTAAGACCTAAACTTATCCACATTTCTTCCTTTCCCTTCATCAGCATTTTGTAAAAATTTAATTTTTCAACATTTGGTCTTCCTTTCTTTTCTATTAACAACTAATAGTTTTCTTTTTCTCTAACTGGACTTTTAAAAATCACATTTTGTGTATACTGGAACAGGAAATTTCACAATTGCCAAAAGCTCATTCAGAAAGAAACTCACATATTCAATTTCATGGAACTTGTATTCTTAGAGTTGAAATTGAATCTCTCTCTTCCCTCCTCTCTGGAGAGAGAGAGAGAGAGGAAGGAAGGAAGGAATAGATGAAGGATGATAGAATGTTTCATATATTTGTTTATTTTGTGCTATCATTCTTTTTAAAAAATATTTAATTGAAAGACTAACACAGTGGGGGAGACACACATGGAGAGAGAGAGAGATCTTCCATTTGCTGGTTCCCTCCCCAGATGGCTGGAATTGGGTCAGGCAAAAGCCAGGAGCTAGGAGCTTCTTCTAGGTCTCCTAAGTGAGTGGCAGAGGACCAAACACTAGTACCATCTTCTTTTCCTAGGTCATTACAGGGAGTTGGAAAGAAGTGGAGCAGTCAATGTATGAATGGTGTCACAAGTGGTAGCTGGTGTCACAGGTGGTAGCTTTACCCTCCTATGCCATAATACCGGTCCCTATGTAATCATTCTTACATTTTTTAAAAAAAAGATTTATTTTATTTATTTGAAAGAAAGAGTTACAGAAAGAGGTAGAGACAGAGAGAGGTCTTCCATCCGCTGGTTCACTCCCCAGATGGTCACAATGGCCAGAGCTGCACTGATCCGAAGTATTGGATTGAAGTATGTTATAGTCATATAGTAGAATCCTATTTAATTAAAAGAAATAAACTATAAATACATGAAAGAATATGGATGAGGCCAGCTCCGCAGCTCACTAGGCTAATCCTCCGCCTGTGGTGCCGGCACCCCGGGTTCTAGTCCTGGTCGGGGCGCCGGATTCTGTCCCAGTTGCTCCTCTTCCAGTCCAGCTCTCTGCTGTAGCCTGGGAAGGCAGTGGAGGATGGCCCAAGTGCTTGGGCCCTGCATCCACATGGGAGACCAGGAGGAAGCACCTGGCTCCTGGCTTTGGATCAGGGCAGCGTGCTGGCCGTAGCAGCCATTTGGGGGTGAACCAACAGAAGGAAAACCTTTCTCTGTCTCTGTCTCTCTCTCTCTGTCTAACTGCCTGTCCAAAAAAAAAAAAAAAAAAAAAAGAATATGGATGAATCTCAAAAAAATTATACTGAAAAGGGGAAGCCAGGCCACAAGGTGAAAATAGTGAATGAGGCCAGCACCATGGCTCAACAGGCTAATCCTCCACCTAGCAGCGCCGGCACACCAGGTTCTAGTCCCTGTTGGGGCACCGGATTCTGTCCCAGTTGCCCCTCTTCCAGAACAGCTGTGGCCAGGGAGTGCAGTGGAGGATGGCCCAAGTCCTTGGGCCCTGCACCTGCATGGGAGACCAGGAGAAGCAACTGGCTCCTGTCTCTGGATCAGCACGGTGCGCCGACCGCAGTGCACCGGCCGCAGCGGCCATTGGAGGGTGAACCAACGGCATAAGGAAGACCTTTCTCTCTGTCTCTCTCTCTCATTGTCGACTCTGCCTGTCAAAAAATTAAAAAAAAGAAAATAGTGAATGAGTCCTTTTTTTAAAAAAAATTACTTTATTTATTTGAAAGAATTACAGAGAGAGGGAGAGACAGAAAGAGGGGTCTTCCATCCGATGGTTCACTCCCCAGATGGCTGCAAGAGCTGGAGCTGAGACGATCCGAAGCCAGGAGCCAGGAGCCTTCTCCAGGTCTCCCACGTGGGTGCAGGGTCTCAAGGACTTGGGCTATCTTCTACTGCTATCCCAAGCCATAGCAGAGAGCTGGATGGGAAGAGGAGCAGCAGGGTCTAAAACTGGTGACCACATTGGATACTTGATGCTTCAGTCCAGGGCTTTAACCCACTGTGTCACAGCGCGGGTCCCAATCATTCTTACTTTAAATCAATAAATATGGACTGAAAAATTGATTTAAAATGTTTACACTTTCCATGGACAAAAGTAGGATGTAACATTTTCCAAGGACAAATGTGGGAGATAACAGAACCAGTCGATGCACGTGGGAACTGCAGTTTTACAGATGTATAAATAAATATTCAATGAAATAGATACAGAGATAAATAGCAGGTAAATAACTGTGTTTAAATATTTACTTTACCAATCATTGATGTGAACAAAGACAATTTTCTATAACTCAGTTGCTCAATGTATAACTCTAAAGTACTTTTGTGAAGATTAAATAAGTTTTTTTAAGTGAACATAAGTGAAAATAAAAGTCTTAAGCTTTAAAGAAAATGTAAGTGGAAATGAGGATTTTCCATAATCTTTACTGAGATGACAAAATTGTGAATGCACTTACTGAATAATCCTATATTTTGAACCATGAGTCTTGCTTCTTCAACTTCTTGCTTCAAAAATTTTAGAGTTTTGTAGAAAGTTGAATTCAAAACGTGAATACATGCTCTCTTTAGTGCAGAATATCCATGAATTAGAACCCCAAATTCTGAATTAGCATAGGGTTGGGCAGTGTTACTCAAACTTCTGTAATAATTCCAATCATCATAATAAAAGCAATTTATAGACCAAGAAGTGTTAAGGTTAAGACTGTTAGATATAACTTATTTGGTAACAGAGACACTAAAAGTAGGAGAGCAGTTAAATGTAATATTGATGTTTTTGCATTATTCAATTATAGAAGGTGTACTTAATCACCCAAAATCATAAATTCTGATTTCCTCTCCTAAAGAATTTACTTTTTAAAATATGAGATATATTCCACTGGGCTTTTGTCTACTAATGAATATGCATATAAGCATATCTGCATACAACTGAGATTCATGAATTTGTTTTGAAGATCATTGCTCTGATTTTTCTAAGAGAAAATAATTTGTTTTTTGCTTTTTTTCTTTTAAAGTGTGTCACAGAAATCTTTTTTCCTTGAGGTCATTTTATTTCTGCACATTTAAATTTTGTATGTTTTTCTTTTTATATATATATATATTATATATATATTTTTATTTGAAAGTCAGAGTTACACAGAGACAGAAGGAGAGGCAGAGAGAGAAAGGTCTTCCATCTGCTGATTCACTCCCCAGATGGCCTCAATGGCCAGAGCTCTGCAGAAAGGAAGCCAGGAACCAGGATCTTCTTCCAGGTCTCTAATGCAGGTGCAGGGGCCCGAGGACATGGGCCATCTTCTATTACTTTCCCAGGCCATAGCAGAGAACTGGATTGGAAGTGGAGCAGTTGGGTCTCCAACCGGTGCCCATATGAGATGCTGGCGCTGCACGTGGCGGTTTAAATGGCTGCACCACAGCACCGGCCCCTGTATGTTTTTCTAATCACTACAAAGCACAAATGTATCTATAATATAATTAATTATAATTATATATATATATTTAATTAATTATAATTATGGATAGATATTTATGTTCATCAGAATGTTTCACTGTAAAAAATCATAAAATAATTTAGAATTGCCATTTGAAAGAAGTTTTTCTATATATGATTCCTCAAAAACTGTAAGCAATTGATGATGTCTGACTCCACAAGGACAAAGGAAAACAAGTACCATGTTATACTACTACTGGGAGAACTGGCAAAAAGATCCCTTGTGAGGGTACTTTGTCAGTATCTAAAACAGAAACCAAACTTGGAAGGGAAACACACCACATTTTTAACTGAAGTTATTTCTGGGAAGAGGGGTTTGTTTACAAGACAAGCAATAATTTAGGAAGAATTTTACTTTTTCTTTTATATTATGCAACATTGTTTGAATTTGTACTGTAAGTGTATATACTTTTTGAAATTAAATTAAAAATACAAGAATCCCATGATCAAATGTCTTTTTGTTGTTATACAAACTATATATTATATGTCCTCCTTGGAAATGTACAATTTTTTAGCATACTTAAACTCTGAGATGTACCAAGTTATTCAAAATTGTACCCTTTAATTAAATAATTTTTATTAGTACATCAACATCGTAAAACTCTTTAGAAAAAAATATGTGGATTTGTTAGAGAATATCTATAGAGAAAGAGAGATTATCCCAAATAACAAATTGTTTAAAATCAATCCCTTTCAAGGTTTCCATAAGTAACAGGCTCATGCTTGTAGATTCAAGAGCTAACAATCTCTAAAAGCAAATGACACTTCCCAGATTGGTTTTAGTAATTAACTTTTGCTCAATGAACTTTGTGTTTGAGGGCAGTGTATACTCCCAGCCACAAGGATGTGGTCCCCATAGGAAGCCGAGATTCCCCAGAGCCAAGTACAATGGAAATCACTTCCTCTAATATACTTAAACGTGGCTGGCCTATGAGGCTTTAAGCATGAGCAAGACAGACTACAGCTCCTTTCAGAGTGCCTCCCTTACCTCAGCTGCTGACATTCAAATTGACTTTTCGCATTTATAATAGCAGTTTCTTTCTTGTTTTTACCATTGTCCACCGAGACCACTGCTGTGATTTTCTGCTGATGCACAAGATAGAAGAAAGTGTCCTGGAAAATGCACCACTTATTCCAGTCATTTTGCTAAAGGACACTCAAGTGTGGGCAAAGTCGTCAGAGAAAATGACAGAGAGCTGCATGCTGCTGTCAGGAATTGCTTCCTCATCAGTGGCCCAATTTTCAGAAACTAAACCAAAACTCAGAAGCTCTCCAGCTTTTAGACAAGAAAGAAGTGAGCTACAAGATATTTAAACTACAGGGTTCAGCAAAGTTACTTTTAAAGAGAGAGAGAAAGAATAAGTAATGAAAAGAAAATAGAAAAAAAAAAATAAAACCTCAGTGATGTAAGGTCCTGGGCAGAGATGCCAGGGTTTTGAAAAGATAACATTAAGCTTGATCTAAATGTCAATCAACGACATTGAAATGTCTGCAGGGTGCTTTGTGCTCTGCATGTCCTAGGCAGTGAGAAAAAAATTGAGATTGAGGGTGGAGAGAGTAGAAAGAGGAGAAGAACGAGAGCACTGATTTCTAATAATGAAAAGTATGTAACCTAGAAGGTAAATACACATTAGAAAAGAGATGGATAGGGTGAGGAAAAAAAAAGTTTCATCTCCCTCAAAATATTTTCCGTGAAACACCAATTTCTAAGATGCTGATAAGGTTATGACAATAAGATAAAATAGAATTAGAAAATGATTCTGAGATCTATTAAATGTCAAACTTCTTAGAACATTTATTATGACTGTTTCCTGATGTGCCAAGAGACATATATCATTTAATTCATTTGACATTGGAAGTTGTTTTTATTGGCAGCAAATATGTTAACATTGGAGAATTATTGGGGAAGGGAACTGTGGAAAATGCTGATTAGGAGCAATCAGAGAGCTCTATAGAGTTGTACTTTAGCTTAGACTTAACTACATGACTCAAAAAGTCTGAAGTGTGTTCAGTAGGTTAAGCCACTGCTTGAGACACCCAAATCCCATTGCAGAGTGCCCTAGACCAAGTCATGCCTCCCCTTTCAATCCAGCTTCCTGATAATGCATACTCTGAAAAGCAGCAGATGATGGTTCAAGAACCTGCATCCCTGCTGCACAGGTGGTACACATATGGATGCCCTGAATGGAGTTCTCAGCTCCTGGCTTTGGCCTCATTCAGTCCTAACTTTTGTGGACATTTAGGGAGTGAACCAGTGGATAGAAGCTCACTCTCTCACTCTATCTTTACCTCTCCCACACTCTCTCTCTTTCTCTCTCCTTCCCTCTCTCTCTCTCTTTCTATTTCTATTTTCTCTCACCCTGTTGCTCTGCCTTTCAAATAAACAAATTAAAAAAAAAAAAAAAAGAACCAATCCAACATGAGGAGCAATATAGCCTTATTTGATGGTAGACTTGGGTAGTCAAAAAATATGTATTATAAACTCTAGGACAAACACTATTTTTAAAATATAAAATATAAAATTGATAATTTTAAGTTAGAGAAAATGGAATTAAACCAATTGCTAAATTTAATGCAGAGAGGACAAAAGAAAGAAGGAGGAGCAGAAACAGAAAAAAAAAATTGGTGAGTAATAAACAATTACAAGGGTGATAGTGTTAATCTATCTTTACCAATAACCACATTAACTTGAAACATAAATAACCAATTAAAAGACAATTATTTTAAAACAAAACAAAAAGCAAACACCAGACCATATGATATCTGCAGTAAATGCACTTTAAATATAAAAACTCAAGTTCAAAGCAAAGGAATAGAGAAATATATACCATACTAACAGTACAACAGATAAACCACACTAAAAACATTTGGAGTAGCTATGCTAATTTCAGGCAAAAGAGAATTCCCATAACTATAAAAAGGCTCAACTCGCAAAAAAGATATAATAATCATTACATGTATAGCTTTGCAGAAGAATATCAAAATACATAAGGTGGGGCCAATGTTGTGGTGCACTTTTGGTTTAAGATTTGGATTAAGCCACCAACATCAACACTGGCAACCAATATTAGAGTGGCTGTTAGAGTCATGTCTGCATCCCATCCAATCCAGCTCCCTAGGAAAGCAGTACAAAATGGCCCAAGTGCCACCCACATTGAAGACCCAGGTGGAGTTCCAGATTCCCAGCTTCAGCCTGGCCCAGATTTGGCTACTGTGCCTCTCTGTAACTCTGCCTTTCAAATAAACTAATAAATCTTTAAAAAAAATGCACAAGGCACACAATTACAGAATTAAAAGCAAAAATAGAACTGTTACAGTTGGAGGATACAATACTCTCTGGCAGGAATTGATGAATCAAGTACTCAGAAAGTCAGTAAGGATATGGATTATCTGAACAGTAATATCAATCAAATTGATCTAATTGAATTCTATGGAATATTTCTTCAAGCAACAGTAGAGTACACAATCTTCTCAAACTAAAATGGAATATTCGCCACAATAGATTATATTATGGGGTTTTCACTGGACTTTACCCAATTTTAAAAGATACAGAGTTTGTTCTGAGACTACAATGGAATTCAATTAAACATCAATCACAGAAAAATAGCTGGAAAATATCTAAATATTTGGTAATTAAAGACATTCGGTGAAAGACTAGGTCTCAAAAGAATGAAAAATTATATCTTGAGCTAAATAAAGATGAAAACTGAACTCATCAAAATGTTTGAGATGCAGCAAAAATAGTTTTAGAGGGAAATTTATAGCATTAAGTGCGTGTACCAGAAAATAAGAAACCTCTAAAATCAATTATATAGGTTTCTATTTTGAAAAAACTGAGAAAAAAAGAATTATCTAGTTAAAGCCTAAGCACTAATAAATTTAAAAAATTTAAAGCACTAATAAATTTAAAGCATACAACAATAGGCCTGAAAACTGGAAATTAATAGAGGAAAGTAAAAAATTGGTCTTTATAGGACATGAACAAAATTGACATTCTATTCTGAAATCTGAGCTCTAACAATTATACTTTAATGTTTCAATACAGGGCAATTTGTAATGAGTTTATATTGGTCAGGAAGACTGGATGAAAGTAACATTGCACCCTGAATCAAAATAGTTTAAAGATATCTCACGTTAAAAGAAACAGAGTTCAGGAAGCACCAGGTTTGAAGTGCCGGGACTTTAACTCTGCTTCTTTGCTGTGTCTCTAAATCTACATCCCTCTCCATTCTGGTGGCTGGGAAGGCTCCATTATTTGGTGAATGCCTTCATACTGCATCCTCATATGGCAGAAGATAGAAGGGCAAGTAAGCCAAATGTTGCATGAAGTCTTTTGTGAAAGGATTTAGTCTCCTTCACCAGTGGAGGAGTCCTCATGACCAAATCACTTCTAACAGGCCCCACTTCTTAGTATGATGGCATTCAGGGATAGCTTTCACTGCCAGAATTTGGGAGGGAACACATTGAAGCCATAGCAGCATCAAAGTTGCGGAAGCACTTTTAACTCAGAATCCTGAGCACAAGAAGATGTTTAGAGAAAGAAACTTCCTTAGTAGATATCCACATTGGCCAGGTTTGGGTTATAACCTACTCCAAAACCAATTACTGCTAAGAGATAAGAGAATTGGATCACATGACTAACAGATTTATCATTTGGGGTGCAGTGAGGATTAGGGGATCAACCACCATGATCACTATATCCAAGAGATAGACAGGCTCTGACTTACTGTAGTTAAACTTTACTTTTTAAAAAACTTTATGATGATACAAAAGCAATACACATTCAGTAGAAACTGTACTTCAAATTTTGAATTTTGACTTTTTCCAAGCCTAACTTTAATGCAATATGATCTTCTGTCTTGGTGTTGGGTAGCAGCAGCCAGCCACGGCTCCCAGTCTGATGCACATGTAATTGTGAGGTAAACAACTGATACTCCATAATGTTGTTACAGTATACTACATTATTTTGCTATGCTAAGATGCATTTTTAATTTATAATGTATCCATTTCATGATAGGTTTATTAGGAAATAACCTATCAAAAAACTTTATAAAAAGAATCTATTTCCTTTTACATATGAAAACCATAGGAAATTAATGAGAACCAATGACAATAATGTGGATATCTTTCACACATATGCAAAAGGTAGACTATGACACACCTATATTGCATTTTTGTGTCATGAAATAATATTTGAAAATATAATGATAGATTATTGTTTTGAAAAAACAATAAGCAAAGCTCAGAGTTCCATTCATTAGCATCATTATCCTTTGCCACCATTAAAATGTGTTTATGAAGTAATATGGTAGAAGATATATAAAAATGTTAAGTAGTGACAACTTGGCTTGGCATCTACCTTGTTACAAATATCATTCACAGAGTTAGTCTGAAGAAGATTGTCCTAAAATAAACAAACTGTATCTTAATTCTACCTTCTGCAAAACAGATTCAGTCTGTTAACATCCTGTGTAACAACCTGGGACATGGACATGACAACCGTAGAACTTAGGGCACATATCCATGTTCTAGCTGTATGAAGGATGAGATTGTAAGTACTGGACTTTTTCAGTCTCTTCAGGCAGATGCAGTTTTAGTCACATAAGTAGAAATCTCTCTAGTACAGAAATGGACTTGGGGTGTTTGTTTAGAAGCCCAGTAGTATTGAAAAATACTACTGAATTTGTAGTAGGAGTTTAACTTTAAAAAAAAAAGTGAAATTATACTTACATTACATTGAAGCTGATGCCAAGGGATGTGCATCATATAGAGATACATAACATATAAATAAAATGTCATGTGTGTTTATATACACGTGTGCACACTTCTGTTTTGACTACTGAAACTGTTGCAGACAGAGCTAATTGATGCTATATTTTTTTCTTGCTCAGTCCAGACACAATTCTCTTGAATATGATGATCCAAGTACCTAATGCTAATCAATCAGAGTTGGCATTTAAGATAAAATCTACTTGCAAACATAAAATGACATTACTGTACAAATGAGATATCCGAGACTGCAAGAATTTAAAGAACATTTTCAAGTTACTTATCAAGACAGATAGTTAATGGAAAACTCAAGGCTAATGGCTAATAGCTAACATTTATCTAGCGCCTCAATCTACCAGGCACTTTTCTGAATGCTTTATGTGTAGTAATGCATTTAATCCTCATAACATCCATGTAAGATAAGCATTATTATAATCTTAGATTATGGATGAGACAACTGAAGCCCAGAGAAGCAATTTGCATATTCAAGATTTGAATCCTGATGATACAGATTCAGAGTCCATTCCCTTCAGCGTGATGATAAATTTCACACAAAAGTTTAAAAAGAGTGAGGAATTATGTCTGTAATAATTACTTTAACCAAGTTTCAAATGTACCTAAAATGTAATTTTCCTATTCATTCAAAATTTTCATGTTAAAGCATCTCCTGAGTACTGAAACAAGTTTATTGATCATCGAGTTAAATTATTCTCAAAAGTTCTGCTATTAAATTGTTCTCCATTAGAAACTCTTTCCACAATTGGATAGGACGTGTTCACCATTCATAGAGTTGGATATAATGAGAAAATGGCTATAATTTTTCTTCTTAGCCTTTGAATTAGCAAAATACTTTTATTCTTTTTGACTTCTTTAAGAATTTAATCTTGTGCTAGATAATGACACAAGACTGCAAATTGTTTTATCAACGAATATCATTTTTATATGTGTAAAATATAATTAGAAGGCCTGTTTCTAAGATTTCCTCATATTGTGCTCCAGTCCTTAGAGAGGGATATTTAAAATAATTTATTTGAAAATATTGAATACAGTTAATCAAAGTAACTCACAATATTTGAAAAATTAATGTCTTGCTCCTTTCCTAATACAAGGTATAGAATTGCCCCCATTTACTTAAGGAGTAATGCATTTATCTTAATTATTTTCTAGTTGAAAACTGATGTTTCCTTCTAAAGTGAATAAAAAAAAGTTATCAATAATTCCTTAGGGCTTAGAAAATTTACAATTCTACTACTGTTATAAAGTGTATAACAAAGGAATACATCATAATGGCATTGTCAATCCTGTACTTTTACCACAATATAGTCTAGTAAAAATCAAGGTTTAAATCAGAAATTATTTAAACTGAAAGTGAGCAATTTTGGAATTATTTCAAATCAAAAGAATACTTAAGCAATTATAATCATAATGCTATTTGTATTAATCACAATTAAAAGGAAAACAAAATTAAATATTCCTCAACTTAAGGTTCATTAAAGTGAAGTATTTTATTTTCATTAAGAACTGTTTAAGGTATTTCACATATGACCTAGGTGAGGAAACAAGGACCAGACATATACCAGCATGAAACAACTAAATTAAAAATAAATCAAAATTTGAAAAACACTAGAAATGACAGCTTTCAGGACATTGGCCATACGTGATGAAGGACCATGATCTCTGATATGGGGAAAACATACAAGATGAGTCTTATGATTGCAGAACTTCTTGACTTAATAGAGTCTCCATCTACAGAGCAGGGAAGGGAAACTCAGGCAGAGCCTAGTACACTTCCTGAATTGAGGAAAGAGAACTAAAGAGACCAAGCCAGTGGATGTCATAGGACAGAGATGCATATCACTATGTTCCTAAATCTGTATTTATGGAATACATGAAAATTGTATAGCAAATAAAATTTTTTAAGAAAATTAATTTTTTATAATAAAGAAGAAAGCTTTAGAGAAAGCACATGGTCTTTTTGGGTAATGAGCAGAGCATTGATGATTACATGCTGTGAGGAAACTGACATTTGGAGTATGGAGGGAACACTGGAAAGTATTAAAATGAATAGGACTCACAACTTACACAATGCCAGATTTTTTTTTCCCAATTCATCTCAGTACACCTCATAATTCAAGGTATGTTGGGCAGGGAACCTATCTAGGGCTTGCCTCAATTGTACAGATTAACTAGGTTTATACTGTATCATGATTTGATCCTTCTTTAAAAAGCTCAAAAGCATGACTTAAAAGATTCAAACTATTTCCAAGTAATATAATTACCTCTCAAAACAAATTTCCAAAATATTTATAAGAATACAAAAAATAACCAGTACTCAACTAAGCAAAATTCACGGTTTTAAATATGTAATTATCAGATACACACACACACACATTCAAAAAGCAAAACAAAAGTAAACAAACAAACAAACAAAAAAAGAAGATACTGTCCATATTAAGAGTAAGGAGAGTAAATCAGTTAGCCCACATGATCCACATGAAAGACTTAGCAGAGACACTGCACAGTGATGTTGGGGTAGGGGTCTGGTATAGCCTTTAAGACGCCACTTAAGGTGCTTCCATCTTCTGTCCAACTGCCTGATTTGAGTTCTAGCTCTACTATTTCTGATCCTATTTCCTGATAATATGTGCCCTGCAAGGCATCAGGTGATGGCTCAAGTACTTGGATATCTGTCACCCGCATGGGGGACGCTGTCAGAATTCTGACTTCTGAGTTTGAACTGGCTCAGTCCTAGCTGTTGGAGGCATTTTTAGAGCGAACCAGTGGATGGAAGGTCTCTGTCTACCTGTATCTCTCTCTCTAGCTCTGTCATTCAAACAAAACAATTCTTAATGATGTTTTCAAAAAATATCCAGTATTGTTATCATATTTCATATCTTCAATAAACTAGAGAAAAATTAATCGTATTAAATAGCAACATAAGATTAAAAAAAGCAAACCTGAAGAGATGAAAAACTTCAATATATAGATTAATAACAGATTAATAGTGAAGAAGAGACTCGTGAACTTAAAATTACAGGTTAAGAAATGGGAGAAATGAAACAGAAAAATTAAAATAAAAACATCCAGACCCAGATAATACAGCACATCAATGAGCAATGGTACAATTTCATGTGGCCTAATATATGCTTAATTGGTGTTCTTAGAAGAGAATGTGAATAAGAACAATTTAAGAGACAATGGCTATTTTTTTTCTAAATTAGGCAAATAAAAAAACTCAGATCCAAGGAGATCAAGTTATAAGCAACATGAAGAATACTACATCAAAACAAAATAGCTTAGATACAGAGAAGATTTTGAAAGTATTCAGAAAAGGAAAAAAAAAAAAAACAGGAACTAAATACCAAGAAATGCAGGTAAATAAAATAGCAAATTCCTCTTCAGTGACAATTAAAGAGACATGACAGTGGAACAACATTTTTAAAACAGTGAAAGAAAAAACTCTCAACTTAAAATTCCAAATTCATATACAAAATCATTCAAAAATGAAAGCAAAATCAAAATGTTTTCAAAAACACAAAGGCTTGAAGAATTCAGCAGTAGATTTGTACTGCAAATAAGGAGGGTGATATTGGAGAGAAATATGGATCTATCCAAGGAAAATGGTCCATATAATTTACATGGATAAACATGGAAGTTTTTTTATTCTTTAAGTTTACTCAAATTATAATTATTTATTTTAAAAGGATAACTATAATGTAGTGTGTGGATATAATATATGTATAAGTAAAATGTGTAATAACAGAGGCACATAACCTGGGGAATGGAAATTATTTCCTCAAAAATTCCTAATTTGTACTGTACAGAAAATTGTATAATGTCCATAGAAGGTGGATTGTGATAAACAATGAATAAAAGAAGACTAAAGTGAATTTTAGTAAATACAGCAAAGGAGATGAAAGGGAAATTTTTTTAAAGAAATGAATTAACCTGATGGAAGGTAAATAAAGAAGGAAAACAGAACATGGAACAGATGAAACAAATGATCATTGAAAAGAAATAGCAGATAATATAATTAAATCCAATTGTATCAACAGTCACCTTAAATATAGATCTAAACAGCTCATATAGATACAGATTCTCTAATACCTATAATTATCCTCAAGGAAAAGCAATTGATTTTATTGAATTTAATATTGACTCTTCAATAGTGGTTGATTGGTGACATTTAGTGGATTTAAGTTTTTTCTGTCATAAAGAGATCTACCATGCCCAACCTGGATATCACTCTGGATATTTGCTCCACACTGCAGCACTGAGCTGAGCTCCCTGGCCACACCCAGCACATGGCTCTGGGTATTCACTGAAAGAACAGACATTCCACTACGGCCCAGAGACATATTTCAAAGATAAGAGCCATCAGAGGAAAAAAACAACAAGTGTGTCCACAAATGCCTAAAAACAAATGCAGAAGTACAGGAAACAATATTAAGGAAGACAACATGATCTTTCAAGTAAATACAACAACATTTCAATATTAAAATGTGGAGATGAAGAGATTGATGCCTGAAACAGAGTTCAAAATATTAATCAGTATTACTTAGAACCATGAGAAGCAAATCCATGAGCTAAAGAAATCCATACATGGTATGAACATAATTTTTCCCATGAAATTGAGATTTTGAAGAGATCCAAATGAAATATTAGAAATGAAGAATTAAATATGTCAAATAAAAAATAGAGTATAAAGCCTTAACAATAGACTTGATGAGACAAAAGAAAGAATATCTGAGCTAGAAGACAAATCTTTGGAAATATTTCAGTCAGATAAAAAAAAGAAATTAGAAAAATTAAAAACAGTGTTGGAGATTTATGGGATACTATCAAATGACCGAACATATGGGTCTTTGGAGTTTCTAACAGTGTGGAAAAAAGACAATTGATTAGAAGGCTTATTCAGTGAAATAATTACGTAAAACATCCTTTGAAAAGAAAGGGATGTCTAAGAACAGCAGGCACATAGAGTTCCTTATAGACATGACCAGAAAAGATCTTCACCGTGACACATTGTAGTCAAACTTTCAACAGTAAAACATAAAGGAAAGATTCTAAAATGTGCACAAGAGAAATGCCAGATTACTTTCAGAGGATCTCAGATTAGACAGATCACAGCTGACTTCTCACCAGAAATCCTACAGGCTATGAAAGAATAGAAAAACACAGTAGAAGTCTTAAAACAAAAGAACTGTCAATCCAAAATATTGTACCTTACAAAGCTCTAGTTTATGAATGAAGGTGAAAAAACAACTTTCCAAAACAATTGAAAAGTATTTGTCACTATTTGCCCCTCATTAAAAAAAGGTACTTAAGGATGTGCTACACACAGAACACCAGAAGTATAGTCATAAGTATAAAACAATGTAAAGGCAGAAAATCTCCCAGTAAAGGTACAGAGGAAATCCAAAGCAGTCCACAGGAATATTTATGGGAAAATGCCCAGACGAAGTAGTTACTTATCAAAGGTAACCTTGGGGGTGGGTGCTGTGGTGTAGTGGATTAAGCATTCACCTGGTGTACCAGCATCCCTTACAAGCACCAGTTCAAGTCCCATCTCTTCTGCTTCTGATGGTCCAAGTGTTTAGACCTTGTACCCATGGGAGAGACCTGGAGAAAATTTCTGTCTCTTGGTTTCAGACTGACACTGCTCCAGCCTTTGTGGCTATTTGGGGAGTGAACCAGCAGATGGAGGACCTCTCTTTCTGTTTCTCCCTCTCTCTGTCTGAAACACTACCTCTCAAATAAATAAATAAAATATTTTTATAAAAAAAGTAACCTTGAATGTAAATGGCCTAAATTTTCCACTTAAAAGATACAAGCTGGTAGAATGAATAGAAAAAAACCAGACCCATCTATTTGCTGCATACAAGAAGCACACCTCACCAACAAACATACATACAGGCAGACTGAAAGTAAAAGGATGGAAAAAGATATTTTATGCTACATCAAGAATTTGAAAGGCACCAAATAAATGATATATCAATGCATATTTTTAGTAGTGATTTATTTATTTGAAAGAGTTACACAGAGAGAGGAGAGGCAGAGAGAGAGAAAGAGAGAGAGGTCTTCCATCCACTGGTTCACTCCCCAATTGGCCACAATGGCCGGGGCTGACTGATGTGAAGCCAGAAGCTTCTTCTGAGTCTCCCATGCAGGTGCAGGGGCCCAAGTATTTGGGCCATCTTCTACTGCTTTCCCAGGCCATAGCAAAGAGTTAGATCAGAAGTGGAGCAGCCTGGACTCAAACTGGTGTCCAAATGGGATGCTGGCACTGCAGGCAGAGGCTTTACCTGCTACACCACAGCACCGGCCCCAAGATTTTCTTTTTATTTATTTGGGAGGCAGAATTACAGACAGAGAGAGGGAAAGACAGAGACAGAGGTCTTCCATCCTTTGGTTCACTCCTCAGGTGGCTGCAACAGCTGAAGCTGGGCCTGTGAGAAGCCAGGAACCAGGAGCTTCTTCCAGCTCTCCCACAGAGGTGCAGGGGCCCAAGTACTTGGCCCATCCTCTACCACAACTTGTGGAAAAAAGTATGGAGATATCATAGAAATCTGAAAATAGATCTATCATTTGATTCAACAACCCCGCTCCTGGGAATTTACCCAAACAAAATGAAATCAGCTGATGAATGTATTATCTGTAACCCCATGTTCATTGCAGCTCCTTGCTTTTTACTGCAATGTAAAATCAAAATATATTATCTCAGAAACAAAAAAGAAAGGGAGAAGGAAGGAGGGTAGAAGGAAAAAGGCAGAGGTAGGAAAGATGGGAAGGATGAAGGGAATATAATAATGTTCTAGAAATCAGATTGAATCTGTTAAAAAGAAACTAAAATTAAAAAGTTTTGAAATTCATGCCATAATATACATTTCAATGAAATTTTTGAATATATCAAGCATGCTTGTATTTAAAATATTTTGGCATCAAAATAAACTTCGCTTTTATTTCTATTTTCCCACAAACATTTGGAAATTCTCTGTATGGTTAAGGAAGCACTAAGTTTGTAGTAGTTGCAAAGGACTTTGGTCTCAGAAGGGTCTGTCACTTGGTGTAACATTCAAGTATGCTCATCTTCCACTTCTTAATAATTTTTGAATAGCTGATGCCACATTTTCAAGTTTCACTGAAAACAAAGGGAAAAATGAAAGAAAAATAAAAGACATTCACTGAACCCTGCAAATTTTGTAGCTCCCAGTTCTTAGAGTGAATTAGTAAAAGCTAACTTGAGTAGAAAGACCTCATGTCATATCATGGGGCTGGAGTTTTGGACAGTAATCTCATTCTCCTAGAAACTTACAGCAGAACACAAGGGAGAAGAGAAATTACTTTTATAAACTTGGTTAATACATTGGCGGTTAAAGAGTAGCATATATTTAATGGATCAAGGACACAAGAGATACAGTCCTCAATAAATAGAAGACTAATGGCTACTAAGATTAATTCTAGATTTTATTTGCTGAAGGAATGGGGCTTCTAATAAGTTGTCTCTCATGGTCAGAAGCATGACAAATCTGACAAGACATATTTGTCCTAATTATATAAATTTTAAAAATCAGACTTTAATTGATTAAGGAGCCCAAAGTCACTTTAATGATACAAGCTGGTTCCAGAATTTAGGTCTCCAGATTTTTCAGTCCAGTTCTGCCACAGTGTCTCCTAAATTAGTGAAGTTTTACTGAACTGAAAATCATCCACACAAGTCTCATTTATTTGGAGATGAGGCCCTAAGCATCATCACTGGTTCCTGAGAAGAAACTCGGTGCAGGTAATATTCATATATTATAACCTGAAAAGGCTGCAGAGTCTTCGTTTCTGATGATTTCTGTCTTCTAAAACATCATGAGGAGGTAAATGAGCTATACAGTGTTGTCTTCACTTCATTGTCTTTCATTATTGAGCAATTCAAACTCATGAACTTTTCTAGGTCAGATTATTTGCAGGATATGAGGACAAGCTATAAGTATTTTTTTTAATTCTAGGTTTCATCATTTGTCACATTAATCAATTAAAATAATAGGCCCCAGAAATTTCTTTCTCATTATTGTACATTACCAATCCTTTAAAAATATAGCTTCCTTTCTATGTGGTTTAAGATTCTGCCTAGTGAATTGAACAATTGAATAATTATCCAGTTAGTTGAATCAGGATAGACTATTGATCTACTTAATATTGCCTGAAATATATATGTTAGATCAAAAGTGCTTGAGAGGTTGAAGAGCATTTGGCTATGAGAGAAACCTGATAAAACTTATACCTCTACAATATATATATCCTCCAATGGCAGGGTATCATTTTTCGCTGCAGAAATGTGTTCGTGCATAGGAATAGGGCCTATAAAATTATTAGAGTTGGTCTTCTTTCTAGATAAGAGCTGGCAACCTTGGCTTCATATTTGGGAAGCTACTACCAAGCAGAGACTTTCTGTCCATGTATCAGACTAATTAAATCAAAATTTCTTTAGGTGGGACTAGTAGTTTTTAAAACTATACAGATAATTTTAACAGGTGAACACAGTAGTAGCCATGGTTCTAAAGGCCCTTTGATGGCAGAAAATATAGGCTCTTCTGTTTTCCTTTAAATGAATGTTACCCACTTAAGCACAAATACTTCCACATCATTTGGCTAAACCTACTATCAAATTGGCTCTTCTGTGGACAACTACTTAATTGTATCCAATCTGTACCTAGATGATGAACCAGGCAAGGTGAATCATTGACTCCCAATGTCATCTTCTCCCCTCCCCCCACATCTCACTCTTTAGCTTGTTTTCAACCAAGTGGAAAATGATTCATAACATGGTTCCCCGGCTCCCAGAAGGACAAGCATACAAAACAGGAAAGAAGGTCACAAGTCCAGTAGAATTAATTCTAGATTGGAGATTGGATCAGATAACAATTTTCCTAATGTCCTCAGTGCCGCTACATTTTCTGAGTCTCCAGAGTAGAATATGAAAGTGCCTCAAAGACAGCCATTGAAGGATTCAAGTCACAGTTATTTATCATGAAGTTTTGACTCTTTTTCTTCACAATTATACAAATAGTCACTGTATATGTACGAGCAGACTTCCTTGGGAAGGCACATAAAATGGAAGAGTATTAACATTTAGTTAAGTATATAAAGTATGGTCATGATAAAGGGAATCAGATAGATAAGAAGCCAACTAATGTTTTTAAGAGTTTAGTATAAAACAAACAAGTCAACAACTGGAGATAAAAAAGAATCTGAAAGTTCAATATTTAAAACAGCCTCTGGGCTGGTGTTGTGTAGCGCATAAAGCCACTGCTTACAGTACCAGAATCCCATATGGGCACCAGTTCATGTCCAGGCTGCTCCACTTACAATATAGTTCACTGCTGATGGTCTGGGAGGGCATTAGAAGATGGTCCAAGTGCTTGGATCCCTGTACCCATGTGAGAGACCTAGAGGAAGCTCTTGGCTCCTGGCTTCAAATTGGCCCAGCACTGGCCATTGTAGGCATTGCGGCCATTTGGGGAACGGACCAGTGAATCGAAGACCTTTCCCTCTTTCTCTCCCTCTTTCTCTCTGTATTCTGCCTCTCAAGTAAATAAAAAAAAAAATCTTAAAAAAAAGTGCAATACAAAAAAACAAACAAACAAACAAACAAACAAACTTCGACCAAATGTGTGGGTGTAAAGTGAACTAAGAAAGCTGCTCAGGCACATGGAAGGCATTACCCTGAGACCTAGAGTGGATATAACTATAAAGAATAATAGAATAACAGAAGGACACAGATTCCAAAAGGCAAAAGCCAATAACAACATGAAAAAATATACGAATGTGGTGGTTCCAGGGGGAGTAAAATCTGGTCCCCCTCCCTCTAAGGTTTAGTCCTCAAAATTGGTCTACAAAGGCAGAGGATTTCAGGCTTGCCATAAACAAACGACACCTGTATGTATGGAATGTCAAGGCTTTTTGCTATGTACAGTAACCTAGATGTTCTAACACATGCATTTCATTATAAAGTGTGGTAATAATTAGCAGGATTATATAAATTACACTCTTAGTGCCTGGCATAAGAGTCACTACACATTCACTATTATATCAACCTAATTTAGGTAGTCCCTCTACAAGATCAAGAAGTAAACAAAGTTTATCATTTTTTACAATTCTTTATTTTTTAAAAAGATCTATTTATTTATATGTGTTTGAAAAGCAGAGTTGCAGAGAAAGAGACAGAGGTAGAGAGACTAATAGAGAAAGAGAGAGTAATCTTACATTTACTTGTTCACTCTCCAAATGGCCACAATAGCCAGGTCTGAGCCAAGACAAAGGCAGGAGACAGGAATTCCATCTAGGTCTCCCACATGGGAGGCAAGGGCTTGGACCATCTTTCTCAGCCTACCCAAAAACATTAGCAGGGACCGAGATAAGAAGCAGAACAGCAGGTACTCAAACTGACACTTATATAGGATACCAGTACCACATATTGTACCATAATACCAACCCCTCCAATTCTTCTTTAAATAGTTACTTTTTCTTCCATTATACAGGTTCCATACTACTGTGCTCTAGGCATTAGGAGTCACTGCATATTGGATTTCCTTAAATCTACCTATGACAGTACTTAGTTCACAGTGAAATATAACTGAAGTCAGTACACTTTATTACAGTATATTTAGCCACTCCTTGGAATGCCCACATTCTATATCAGAATGGCTGGGATCAAGTCAAGCCTCTGTGATTGATCCAGCTTCATGTTAATGTGTACCTGTAAGGCAGCAGATGATGGCCCAAGTACTTCATCCCTGCCACCCAAAGAGAAGACCTGGATGGAAACATAACATCTGGCTTGATCCCTCTGTAGCAGGCGCTTGAGGAATGAACCAATGGATTGAAGGTCTTTCAGTCTCTGTCACTTTGCCTTCCAAATAAACAAAAGTAAATTATCTTTAAAAATATATACCACTCTGTAGAATCTTAAGATATTGTTTTAGTAACACTGTGATTACTAAGTAGTTATCATAAATGTAATATGTATTTCAAAAGTAGATGTTATGATAAAAATGTGAAAATAGGGAAAGAAAAATTGGTTTTCTTTTTCTGTGTAATACCATATTAACTTTGTCTTCATTCTAGCTCCAAAATAATCTCCATATAGTATCAGATAATGGAACAGTTTTGATCAGAGAAAATGGGGCAATCAAACAACAAAACACTTACTTTTAACCTGAAGACATTTAGGCATTGGGCATGGAATAGTCTTACCATCTTCTCTTCCATGATTAACAAATTGTGATCCACACAAGCAATCTCAATAAATCTGAAAAATATCCTCTCTAATTAGAAAAGCCCTATACAGGGGAGAGCACTTGTAGGTTGTTAAGATGCTACCTGGGTTGCCCACATCCCATGTCAGAGTGCTGGCTCTGCTTCCAAGTTTAGTTTCCTGCTAATGCACCTCTTGGGAGGTAAAAGGTGATAGCCTAAGTGCTTGGGTATTAGCCACTCATTTCAGAGACCTGGTTGAGTTCCAGGTTCTTGGCTTTGGCCTGGGTCAGCTCAGATCCTTGCAGGTACTTTGGATAAACTGGCAGATGGAAGATCTTTGTCTATCTTTCTGTATTTCTCTGTTTCTCTCTGCCTCTGTCTTTCTGCATATCAAATAAAATAAAAATATTTAATAAAAACGTCCAAGAGTAAAGAAAAGATACACATACCACACACATGCATAATGTTACTATTAACACTATGAGATGTGCATATTAGAGAGCCATAAAAATGTCTATAGAGCAACTTTTGCACCCAAATCCCAGTGAGTAGAAATCAGAATGCTCTGTGTATGACTCAGAGTACAGGATAATTCCATTACTTTTATTTAACTTTATTTTTTTATTTTAAATTTTAATTAGTTTTAGCAGATTCAGAGTGATTTGTAGATAGATATTCTCTTCCTCTCTCCCTAGGATAATTTCTTAACCAAAAAGCACAAACTATGGAGTAAAATGCTGATAAATTTGATGAAATTAAAATTTAAACTTTTTGTGCTGCAAAGGCAAGTTAAAGAGACTAAAAGACAAAATCGTAGATGTACATTACACCTGTAACTAAAAAGGTACATAAAGAGTTGCCATAAAATGAAAATGAAAAGGTTAGCAATGGGAAAAAATTGAAGCAATTTATAAACAGGACATTCATAAGAGGAAACAAAATGTCCATAAACATAAACAACTGTCAACCTTACTTGTGATCAGAGAATGCAAAGTAAAACTATGTACAACCATTAGATGGGGAAGTCTATAGATATATGAAGTATTTTTAAGGACATGGAGGAGTTTTCACATAGCAGAAAGGTACCATTACCTGTCTAGGTATTCTTGGAAAACTGCAGAATAACAGCACAAAATGGTGAGCCTAAGATCAGACACTGTAACATATTTATTACAAAATATTGGAAACAATTCAAGTATTCACAACAGCAAAATGAGTCTGTAAATTATGGATTATTCATGTTCATGTGAAGGAAAAAATATCAAACAGCAACAACAACAACAAAAAAACAACTAGGTAGATGATGTTTCATAGAGCTTCGATTCTGAATATTTAAAATTCTGAAAAATTGCTGTATATTTTTATTTACACATAAAATGGTAGAAAAGTTATTAAAAAATCAAGTGAAGTATAAATAAACAATATGTGATGGTTATCTGCTAGAACAGTGAGGTAAATTAGATCATGGAAACAAACTTACCAGACTTAATTTTTTGGAGAAAAAAAAGAAGAAAATAGGAGTTTTGGATACATAGTTTTTCATTTTAAAATTTGCTATACCCACCAGTAAATTAAAAAAAAAATCATTTGTTTTCCCTGATCGGCGACAACTAACTGAGCACCAAAGGGGAAACCTGCTGAAATGAAATGGACACTATAAGAAAAAATGACCTGATCAGCTTAGGTCCTGACTCTAGATATACAATGTAATACTTTATCCTTATACTTTGCGTTTCTGTGTGGGCACAAACTGATGAGCTCTTTACTAATGATATACTGAAGTGATCTTCTGTATATAAAGAGAATTGGAAATGAAAAAAAAAAATAACAACTTGGTGTTGAAGGGGAAATGGCATAGAAAGTTAATTAATTCGAAAAAAAAATCATGTGGGTTCTCAGTCTTTAATGTGCTGTACATTGCTATTTGATGCTATAATTAGTAATCCAATGGTAGTTTTTTCACTTTGTATTGCTATATGGGCAAAATGTTGAAAACCTTACCTAATATATACTAAGCTGATCTTCTGTATACAAGGAGAATTGAAAATGAATCCTTACATGAATGGAAGGGGAGAGGGAGCGGGAGAGGGGAGGGTTGCGGGTGGGAGGGTAGTTACGGGAGGGGGGAAGCCATTGTAACCCATAAGCTGTACTTTGGAAATTTATATTCATTAAATAAAAGTTAAAAAAAAATTGAATATATAAGTTTTTGTAACAGTTATTTATATGACCTTATTATTAAAATACAGTTGAAATAATAGGTCATTTCCAATCTTTGCAGCCCTCTTGTACCCCCAAAGCTGTTTGAAACTTGGAATCCTGTATGTGGTTGATTCCTTTCAATTACCTTATTTTTGTTAGAGACTTAAGTCTCTAACCACATTCCTGGCCTTCAAACCTGGGCAATAACCTAGTGTCCTCCCTATTTATTTATTTATTTATTTTTTTGGTGGACTTTACAAAGAGTTTTGAAGTCAGTTTTGATCACTGTGTTTTGCAAACTGATGGCAACACATTTTTGTACAAATAATCTTCCTGATGCTTATACCACAAGTAATGCTCTTCTCCTTTAAGGTAAGTATCACCCTCTTCATTCTCCTACATTGAAATGCAAATCATTCTGGATAGGATTTACATTTTAATTAAGCTCTTAATACTTTAGAGTTAATGAGTTTAATCTAAGACTTTCTTCTTGACAGAAAGGTACAAGGCTAACTGAAAGGTCTTTTGATCATTTTGGGGAAGTCTAACATATACATATGTTCCTAAAAAATAGAGGAAAGAGTACAAATCAGGGACAAAATTGTACAAAGGATTTACTCTAAAGACTTACAATCTCACAGAAGGCTAGGTAGAATCCAACACTTCCATTTCTCTTATATTTTAATCATACCTCTCATTTTTTGCTCGGAGAGACATAACCAACCTACCACAAAAAGAAGTGTTTTCTTGTCTTATGCCTTATAGGACTTTAGTGATAACCTGAGCAGTCTATTTAGTAACACTGTAGAAAGAATATTTTTATGAAATTACAAAAATTCTGGGCTAAAACCTTAACACTTGTGTTAATATTAAGTCCACTAATATCATTGAGCTTCCAAATTCTCTAAAATTAACATAATAATGTGTGTACATTTCACTCACAGATTGATAAGCAGGATAAAGGTGGAGAAAGTCTACAAATGCAGCTAGTAGAATATAAAGTGTGATCTAAGTGAATTAAGATATTTGTTATTGTAATAATAAGCCCATGTCAAACTAATTTAAACAAAAGAGGCATATGTTTGCTCACAATGATAGAAAATGCAGAATTTATGGTTATGGATCAATTCTAGCAGGTTTTGGCTCCATTTTTCTGCTATTTCAGTACTGCCTCTGTATTCTTCTGAATCCCAGTTTCATCTTCAAGCTGATATCCTCATTGACACAAAGTGTTTGCAGAAAGTAAAGTGACCCATTTTCCTCCTAATTAATTTCCAGAAGGTCAAATACCATCACCATCATACAGTGTTTATGGGTGGCATGCTGCTGGCTTACTAGTGAAACTTGCTGGCTCTGTGGCCAGGGCAGTGTCATACACTGGCTGGCGTAGATCTTTTCCGTAAATGCGACAGGAGGGATGAGATTCCCAGGTTACCTTAGGTCAACCATAACAGGCTTCTAGAGTTAAATTTAATAAACCCAAATTTCAATGAGAGAGAAAGAAATGATTACTCCACTTATGAACTTATACCAATGAGCATATCATGAGATTGTTTTACTTATTTCATTCATATTAACTATACAATCATTATTGTCATCAATACTACTGCTGTGTATACCGCCATTTCATTTCTACCATGATTACTATGTCTTTTAATGAAATTAAATAGTAAGTCATGGATTAATAGCACTGCTATTATTTTTTTAAAAAATAGTAAACATAGTTAGAAATGTGCCAGGGCATTCCAACACAATCCCATCAAGATGGCATGTACCAATGCCATCGCACTAGTCCAAGTGATCAATTTCAGCTCACAATTGATAGCTCTGATAGCTCTAAGAGTCAAAGAGATCACACAAACAAGACAAGTATCTGCTAATACTAACTGATAGAATCAAAAAGGGAGAGAAAGATCCAACATGGGAAGTGGGATACACAGCAGACTCAGGATGGCGGATGTCCTAAACAACACTCTGGCCTCAGAATCAGCCCTCGGGGCATTCGGATCTGGCTGAAGAGCCCATGAGAGTATAGCAGGCATGGAAAGCCAAGATATCATGGGAAAAAAAAAAAAGACCTAAATGAATGATCTCTGTGAGTGAGATCCCAGTGGAAAGAATGGGGCCATCAAAGAAGGAGGTACCCTTCTCCGAAGGGAGGAGAGAACTTCCACTTTGACTATGACCCTATCGGAATAAGATCAAAGTCAGCGAACTCTAAAGGCTTCCATAGCCCTGGCAACTCATGACTAGAGCCTAGGGAGATTACTGACACCATGAACAGGAGTGTCAAATTGTTAAATCAGCAACAGGAGTCACTGTGTACTTACACCCCATGTGGGATCTGTCCCTAATGTGTCGTCTAAAGCGAAGTGATGCTATAACTAGTACTGAAACAGTATTTTTATACTTTGCGTTTCTGTGTGGGCACAAACTGATGAGGTCTTTACTAATTATATACTGAAGTGATCTTCTGTATATAAAGAGAATTGGAAATGAAAAAAAAAAAACAACCTGGTGTTAAAATGGAAATGGCATAGAAAATTAATTATTTTGAAAAAAAAATTATGTAGGATCTCTGTCTTTAATGTGCTGTACATTGCTATTTAATGCTATAATTAGTAATCCAATGGTAGTTTTTTCACTTTATGTTGCTATATGGGCAAAATGTTGAAATCTTTACCTAATATATACTAAACTGATCTTCTGTATACAAAGAGAATTGAAAATGAATCTTTACATGAATGGAAGGGGAAAGGGAGCGGGAAAGGGGAGGGTTGAGGGCGGGAGGGAAGTTATGGGAGGGGGGAAGCCATTGTAACCCATAAGCTATACTTTGGAAATTTATATTCGTTAAATAAAAGTTTAATAAAAAAAAATCCAGTGGCAAAAAAAAAATAGTAAACATGTAATTGAGCTCATTTATTTGCAATTAATATTGAATAATCAATACGTTAGCATACTTGCTATTTTAACTCCTAACAATTTTTTTTTCTCCATTCCTATCAATCATAAGGGCCAATTTGTGATGACAACTTTCTATGGAAGCCTTAGTGATTATTCCCAAACTGAATTCATCTCTTATCTTTATTGACTGAAAACTACTCAGTTTGTCTTGAAAATTCATTGAAATTGATTTGATAAACAGATTCTAAAGAAACATAGTCTAGTGGTGGAGGTACATGTAAGTAGAACTAAAGAATAATATTATGTGTAAAAGGTAGAATTTTAAGATATATTGGGATATGTTAGGTTCCCAAGATCAGAGAAAACATATAATATATGTATTCTGGGACTTGCTTATTTCACTAAGTATAATGGTTTTCAGTTGCATTCATTTTATTGCAAAAGACAGGATTTCATTTTTTTAGCTGAGTACTACTCCATAGTGTATATAGATAGCAATTTCTTTATCCAGTCACTAACTGACGGATATTAAGATTTATTCCATATCTTAGCTAGAATACCTAAAAATGTAATGTACTGGAGTAAAATGGACTTTTTGAGATCTGAGAATGATTACAGCCCTTGTATTTTTTTATTCCTCTTTTTTAAAATTTTTATTTAACGAATATGAATTTCCAAAGTACAACTTTTGGATTATAGTGGCTTTTTCCCCCCATAACTTCCCTCCCACCCGCAACCATCCCATCTCCCGCTCCCTCTCCCATCCCATTCACATCAAAATTCATTTTCAATTATCTTTATATACAGAAGATCAATTTAGTATATACTAAGTAAAGATTTCAACAGTTTGCACCCACACAGAAACACAAAGTGTAAAATACTGTTTGAGTACTAGTTATAGCATTAAATCACAATGTACAACACATTAAGGACAGAGATCCTACATAGGGAACAAGGGCACAGTGACTTCGGTTGTTGAAATAACAATTGATACTCTTGTTTTTGGCGTCAGTAATCACCCGAGGCTCTTGTCATGAGTTGCCAAGGCTATGGAATCCTCTTGAATTCGCCAACTCCAATCTTATTTAGACAAGGCCATAGACAAAGTGTAAGTTCTCTCCTCCCTTCAGAGAAAGGTACCTCCTTCTTTGATGGCCCGTTCTTTCCACTGGGATCTCACTAACAGAGATCTTTCATTTAGGTCTTTTTTCTTTTTTTTCCAGAGTGTCTTGGCTTTCCATGCCTAAAATACTCTCATGGGCTCTTCAGTCAGATCCGAGTGACTTAAGGGCTGATTCTGAGGCCAGAGTGCTATTTAGGACATCTGCCATTCTATGAGTCTGCTGTGTATCCGGCTTCCTATGTTGGATTGTTCTCTCCCTTTTTTATTCTATAGGTTAGTATTAGCAGACACTAGTCTTGTTTGTGTGATCCCTTTGACTCTTAATCCTATCATTATGATCAATTATGAACTGAAACTGATCACTTTGGCTAGTAAAATGGCATTGGTACATGCCACCTTAATGGGATTGAATTGGAATCCTCTGGTACTTTTCTAACTCTACCATCAGGTACAAGTCCAAATGAGCATGTGCCCAACTGTACATCTCTTCCCTGTCTTATTCCCACTCTTATATTTAACAGGGATCACTTTTCAGTTAAATTTAGACACCTAAGAATAAATGTGTGTTAATTAAAGAGTTCAACCAATAGTATTAAGTAGAACAGAAAATACTGAAAGGAATAAAGTAGTAAGTTGTTCTTCATCAGTCAGGACAAAGGCTGATCAAGTCACTGTTTCTCATAATGTCCATTTCACTTCAACAGGTTTCCTTTTAGGTGCTCAGTTAGTTGTCACCGATCAGCAAGAACATATGATATGTATCCCTTTGGGACTGGCTTATTTCACTCAGCATGTTTTCCTGATTCCTCCATTTTGTTGCAAATAACCGGATTTTTTTTTTTTTTTTACTGTTGTATAGTATTCTATAGAGTACATATCCCATCATTTCTTTACCTAGTCTACTGTCAATGGGCATTTAGGTTGATTTCAGGTCTTAGCTATTGTGAATTGAGCTGCAATAAACATTAAGGTGGCCAGCACCGTGGCTCAACAGGCTAATCCTCCACCTTGCAGCGCCGGCACACCAGGTTCTAGTCCCAGTCAGGGCGCCGGATTCTGTCCCAATTGCCCCTCTTCCAGGCCAGCTCTCTGCTGTGGCCCGGGAGTGCAGTGGAGGGTGGCCTAAGTGCTTGGGCCCTGCACCCCATGGGAGACCAGGAGAAGCACCTGGCTCCTGCCATCGGATCAGCGCGGTGCGCTGGCTGCAGCACACCGGCCACGGCAGCCATTGGAGGGTGAACCAACGGCAAAGGAAGACCTTTCTCTCTGTCTCTCTCTCTCTCACTTTCCACTCTGCCTGTCAAAAAAAAAAAAAAAGAAAGAAAGAAAGAAAAAGAAAATTAAGGTGCAGACAGCTCTTTTATTTGCCAATTTAAATTCCTTTGGGTAAATTCCAAGGAGTGGGACAGCTGGGTTGCATGGTAGGGTTATATTCAGGTTTCTGAGGCATCTCCAGACTTACTTCCATAGTGGCTTTACCTGTTTCCACTTCCACCAACAGTGGATTAATGTCCCTTTTTCCCCACATCCTCGCCAGCATCTGTTGTTGGTGGATTTCTGTATATGAGCCATTCTAACTGGGGTGAGGTGAAACCTCATTGTGGTTTTGATTTGCATTTCCCTGATTGTTAGTGATCCTGAACATTTTTTCATGTGTCTGTTGGCCATTTGTCTTTACTGTTGAGGAATAGTGTATTTTTTTCCCTCATACCATTTGTTGAAATTTTTACTTAGTGTAGGGTTAACCTTATGAGTATAAAGTAAACAGAAAATAGGTGTTTTAAAAATTAAGAGTGGGATTAGGAGAGGGAGGAGGAAAGGTTGGAGCATGAGTGGGAGGAATAAGGTGAGAAGTATAATTATGTGCCTAAATCTGTATGTGAAATACATGAAAGTTGTATATCTTAAATAAAATTTTTTAAAAAAGATATATTGGGTTTAAAATATTTATAGGGTTGGAAGACTGAATGGATGTGAAGGAGTGAAGGTAAAAGAACAGCGAATAACAACTGGAAGGCAATGAAGGAGTGTGATGTCACAAATAAAAGGAAATGGAAGGGAAATATTAATTTTAATAGAAAATGGAAGATAAGGATTTTACCTTTCAGAATGACAAAAGATTTCAAAGTAAATCATTCCAACAACTGATAATCTAAAATGAGATTTAAAATGACATCAGTTTCCAACTCACTAGAGTAAAAAGTTTTGGTACACACCACGTTATTGTGTGACTACTGTTTTTTCTACCTGTTTTACCTTTCTGAGAAATGACTGTAGCATCATGGTTTCATAGGAGTAGCCATATTTCTAAAATTTGACATTGATATTAGACTATATATTTAATTCTTCCATGAATGAGCAACTGATTAATGATGAGTGAATCAATATTTTTTCCACAGAAATTTAGAATTGAGACGAAGCTGTTTTACTACTGCTCATTGATCTCCTTAAAGGAGGAAAATAAAATGGTTGTTTCCATTTTTCATGATATGCATTGATTAATAAACTAAATTTGTATACAACAAAGTTAAAGAATAATATATATTAACCATATATCTAATTATATACAATCTTGTAATTATTAATAACTATATATTATGATATATATACTCACATACACATATCAAGGAAGAAGAATCTATGGCCTGAATTGCTCTTTTGGTCTGCTTCCCTGGTCAAGCTATATCTTTGCCCTTCAAGTTCCCATAGCTAGCTTATATTCTAATAACAGTTAGTTTTCCAGATTCAGCAAATAAGAATAAAGAACTCCCAAATAAATTTGAAAGTCAGATAAACAATAAATTTTTAGTAGAAGTATGGCCTATGCAATATTTAGGTAATATTATTAAAATTATATAAAAGTATATAAAATAATTATATATAATAATGCTTATTACATATAATATATAAATATATAATACTAATATATAATATATGGATTATATAATATATAATTAATATATCTAAATAATATTATATTATTTGAGCTTCCCATTTTTGTAAGCATCCTGCCTTTTATCTGTTAACCTGGTTGTGTGTCCTGTGGAGCTGATTGCTGTCTTTTGCAACCCAATACTCCTACAATGGAATTGTTGCAGTTATGAGAAATGGTGGCCTTTGCAAGGGAGGGGGTAACACAAATCTGAGAAATGAGCCTTGTAGAGACCTATAATGAATTCTGTGATCTCCTAATCTACTGACCTCCCCAAGCATTGGAATGTCTATCATGGCTAAGTAATCTTATCTCCAATTTAAAAAAAAATACACTGCTGTTGTTTATATAATTCATACTGGGGTCATTCATCAAAACTCGGGACCTTGATAATAGAGAACATGTTATTCATGTGTGTGCTTCTCACAACACCTAAATCAGACCTGGCCAAACCGTGACTACTATATAAATAGAAGCAAGATTGAAATTTTCATCATATAGATTACAGACATAATTAGCTGTTCTTTTTTCCTACTTTGATTTTTGTTTCCTATGCCCTAAACTACATTTGATATTCTTTGAAAGTTGAGAAGCCTTCGAGGATCTCACAGTGTTATAATAGCATTAAAATGAATAGAAAGAAAGGGGTCTGGGGAGGGGTGGGAAACAAAAGCCCAAAGAAAAATCAGAGAGAAAGCCCAGCATTCCCACTAAACACTTTGAGCTCACCCGCTTCAGCCTCTGCAGGCAGCAATTACATTCCGAAGGAAAATGTTTTACAATTGTAATTACACATAATAGGAGGAATGTATTTTTCCTTCATCCTACTCCCATGGCGAGTCAATTTAATTTTTAAATACAAGAGACATAATTGATTTTAGCCCTAGATTAGTGCTGAAAATGATCTATATGTGTTCTTGCTAATGGAACAAGAGAATTGTCCTCCTTGGAGACTTACCCAAACCTGTTCATGCAACAATTACTATAGTCTGACAGGTTGGTGTGCAAGGAGAGGGATGAGGGAGGGAAACACCCTACTGATTAACAATTGAGCAAAATAATTAATATTATGCTATTCCCAGTTAATTAGGGATTAGGCACAAATATATCATCATCATAGAGGCCAAAGAAGTGATGAGACTGCCTGGAGGAGCCTTGTCTTGTTCACCAGAAAATGGGCTTTTTCCAAGTGTATTAGGGCAAACCCATTTCTGGCTGAGGCTCTCATGGGAGGGGATGGATTAGACATGGACTCACTTTCTTTAGTAATGACAGACCTATCTGGCAATGGCTTTTCTGTCTGGTCCTCTATCAGACCACCATGCAGCTAAGAGGTAAAACAAGTAGGAATATCTCAAGGCAAAGATATGAAATAAGTAGTTTATATACTGCCACTGCGACACCAAAATGAGCCCTCAAGCACTACTTCCAAGTTCAATTCTTACTGTCACTGAGTTATCAGCTAATTCCTCCTAAAGCAGGATTAGTAACTGAGATATAAGTCTATAATTCTATAATTCTATAGTCTATAAGTCTATAAGTCTATAATTCTCAGGTATATTTGCATTTTAATCAATGACTCCAAGGAGGCAGATTTGACATAGGATCATCACTGCCAAGGTAGTGCAGAGACTTAGGATCCAATTCACACTCCTCTATTTACAAGTTAGGTAACCTCTGTCAGATGTGATCTAGCATGTCCTGAAATTCTAAGCTGTAAGGTAACTATGAGCATATCCTGAATTTGCCGTGATAATTAAGTAAATTACATAACAGTGAGAATCAGCAGCATGGTAATTAACACCTTTGTTTCAAGGTGGGGCGAAACCCCTCAATTCTGTAAGGAAAGCAGTGACAGTAGTATAATGTAGGACCCCAGAGAGCCAATTCACCTGCTAGGGCTTTTGTTGTATCATTTTTAGAAAAGAATGTTTATCTAAATGATATATAAAGTCCTTTCCCCTTATAGAGTTCCAAGATTTCATTTCTGCAAAATAATAGTGCTTTCCTTAACAGTATGCAATGGATGAGGACATGCAAGCACAGTTCTAACTTTTATTAATAAAGACAGATCTGCAAAGAATTTATTTGAATATCACTAATTCTTGAATATAAGATATGTCAGGGTTCAAGGCATTTGTAGTTGACAGTTGGAAACTGATACATTGGAGATGTGCTGTTGCAGTTTACTTGTGAGGCAGTAGATAGAATAAGGAAATCGCTACTGTAACAGTAAATTCTCTCAACTTTACCTGACCAGAAAACTAATTTACAAGTCTTGCCTCTGGTGCATTGTTTGATGGTCTAAAACCCTCTTGAACTGGAATATATGGTTACATCTCACAACCTCTGACCTTTCATCTGTGATGTCCTGTATAATCCTTCCATATCATTTTATATCAATTGAAGCATGACATTTCACAGACATTTTGAGAAAGGGAACAATAAGCATGCGTTTCTCTTTGCATGTATTTCTGTGTGCATGTTTATATTTGTGTGTATTTGTGTTAATTGTGTTTGTTTGCATTCCCAAATGACTCTTTGGTAGATTTAGGATTGTCTTTAATAATAGTGGATATGCGATATGTAGGAAATTATCTGTATTGCTAGAAATATACTGGCATCTACAGTTCACTGATCAGCTAAATTACTTGTGAGTGGTTTGATGTGCCTTTAATGTTAAAACTCACACACTCAACCACACTCACAATAGTTTCAAATGACAGTAAATTACATCCAAGAAATTCACTCCAGCCACTAGAAAAAGTTGGAGGCCATATAAAATGATTGCTTTCATCGCAATTCACATGGCAAAAATCCTTCAATATGAACTGGGTAGTCAAAGCCTCTTTACTTTGGTTTCCTCATATAAATGGATCCCCAAGTAATTCAGAAAAATCAGAACCCTGGAAAATATTAAAACTAACAATTATGAACGTTACAGTCAAATTTCTCATGCATAGATAGAAACAGTAGCCACTTATTTGGCTAGGAATTAGAAGAATCTGGATTTCCCATCTTTCTTATTTGAATAAAAAGGTAAGAAACTCTCACTTTAAGATAATATATCCTGAATGGCTTACTATTAAATTGGATGGAGTTGGAAACATCATTTGCCCATTTTGCTGAAGGGAAAATTGAGATACCAAGAACTCCAAACAATGCTTCCTTGCCAAGAGTGCATTATAAACCCGGGTAATTGTGTGCTCTTCATCTGAAAGCTTCATATATGCATAACAGATCAGCATGTTGATAATGAGGTAAATATTTTAAGTTTGCATTTTAAGAGATTAGGGTACCCTTAGTATCTGAGTAAAATTAAACGTTGGATGCACTTCCTGGCTCATTTTAAAAATTTTTTAAAAATTGGTAAAATTTTTGCATTAACAATTTGAATGGCCAGCTCAACGTTTGTGTAAAAGGAATATTAAACTCTAGAATAAAGAAAAAGGAGGGAGACTGTAAGCAGATGGGCTGATATGTATAAAATACTATGCTTACTTTCCTAGTGTGTGTGTTCTGAAAGTTAGTTTCACATTCACCTAAGGTTGCATTTACAAGATAACCAAGTGCAGACTGAAAGGAGTCTCTAAAATATTGTGCATTTTAGTTTGTTGGCATATTTGTTCCCTTTGATATCTCCTGTTTGTTGTCTTTATCCAGCATTGAGCTTCCTGGGTAAGAATATTTGAAGCTCCAAAACAGTGGCTAAAACCACAAATAACTCCATTTGATGATCTTTCCTTTATCTTTTTCTGATAGGATACACACTTCTTGAAACATAAGACTTACCTTTCATTTTAATTCTCCACAGTTCTTAGCATGATGTCTTTTGGATATTAGGCAATCAATAAATATTAGTTGATTCAATGAATTCACATTTATCCAGATTTAAGAGTAAAAAACTGCATTAAGTGGCCAAGCCATTGAACTACACAATGATGCACACCGGATTAGGATTATCAGCTTCATTAACACCTGAATGACTGGATTGATTACTCACTATCATGATGAATTCCACCCCCCTATCCCCCCCCCACCCCCCGGGCCAAAAGCACTGTGCTTAGCAGTTGTCATAAATTATATATTCACAGGAAACTTGAAAAGTAGCTTACTCATTAAACAGATAAGAAAGCTCAAACAGAGAATGATTAAGTAACCAGGCCAAGATCACACACAGTAAGCAAAGGCCAGAGTCAGGGTTTCAATCAAGTCCTTCTATTTCAATGACAAATCAATTGCTTTTATCACATCACCTCTAGGAAATTTCTGGCCAAGAATCTACAACACAATTTCCCATTGTATCAGTATCACAATAAGAATGGAGGTGTATTTTTAACTGCATTACCTTGAAAAGACATTAGTAAGTACATAGTTAACAAAAGTACTTTGGTAAGAGGTATGGGAAACCTAAGGATAATGGCAATATTTTGAGGTTAATTATTCTTCTCATGAAGATGACAGTTAAATGGGAGGGAATAGCTACTGAGACAAAGAGGATATATGAATATCTTCCTCCTTGCCCCTACCCAACCACACTGTCTAAAGGAGTGACTAGAAACTCGGCTTAAGGCCAGCCTGAGTAACCGAACAGAAGGGAACTCAAGTAATAAAGTACGATCTCCTGAAGGTGCTACCCATTGGGTAAACAGAGGGAAAGCTACAGAGTAGGGATTCTATTCAGAGAGTTCCTATAAATCAGCTTCCCAGAGGATAGTACAGGTGACAAAGGGTGGAGTGGGGATCCATAGGAGCAAACGGAAACTTTCCAGAAAAGCAATCAAATAAAATACCAAAAAAATAGAATTGTGCTCTGTGATTTGTGGTCTTTGGAGACAGGGAGATCCACAAAATAGAGTACATCTTGGCTAACTTAAAAAAGAAATCTATAAAGTTACCAGAAAAAAAAAAATTGTGCACCACTGAGTTCAGATTGAGCTTATTTTTTATTAAAGGAATGACATCAAGAGCAAACTTATAATGCACCCAAGATATTAATTGGAAAGCAGCTGTAACCAAGTATGAGGGCAGAGAAATAATGGCAGCACATTTGGCACAGTGGGTTGTTCTGCTTTGTCAGATCAAAATGGCCCCCAAACTGGGAGTGATGCATTTCAATTTCACTTTAACAGTCATGGCACCCTGGAGGAGGAGTGGAAAAATGCCAGCTAACATTTTTAATTTTGCCCTCTAGAGTCAGTATTTCTTTACTTTCAACTCAATCCTTTACACTTCCCAACATACAGATAAAAAATATTCTTCCTGGCTCAAATCTTAATAAATGTTTCTTTCTCAGCTGTGACACCAGATCAGTTTTCACTGACCTTAGAATGTCCTTTACTCTACATCCAGGAGCTTCTTTAATCTCTCTGTCTACCACCCACACTGGGTGCCCAGCATGGATCAGTGTTGTGTGGGATGGATAATGAACTGACAGAAATATTCAGCAAATGAATAGATAGCTAAATATTTAAATAAATAAGTTGTAAATGACATATCCCTTTCCAAGAAAAGGTATGCAGAGAACAAAAAAGGGGGATAAGAGCCTTTTCATTTAAGAATATATCTATTATGCAACTGCGTGCGAATCTCTATCTGGGTCTTAAACAAGTTCATGGAAAAGGTATACTAAGAAAAAACTGTGCATGTATTTCAATTCTTTTGCACAAAAATAAATTATCTTTTAATTTCATTTTATCACTAACCTTAGAATTCTCCTCATATTTTTCCAAAGGTGGCTTTTTAAATTGTGTACTTAGATTTTTCTGGTATTAATGATGTATCTTAGGCTAGTGTGGAAATAAGGAAGTGAGAAAAAAAGGTGAGGAACCTGCACATGGGTAGCACCTGAATGGAAAGAGACAATGACAGTTTCTTATTTTATAATAGTTGAATTCTTCCTCAAGGTGTGTGATCCAGCCAGACTCCAAGGTTTGCTAAGGTAGGTAATTCTTCATGTTCATGATATTCCTTCTGCCGACACCATCACCTAGGTGATATTCCAGGGAACTGACAAAAGCAGTGGGCAATGTCCTTTGACATTCGACCTACAAGTGACATATTCAACTAAGCAGGTATGTCTCTGAGGCTACTCAAAAGCATTTGGAAAAGCAAGCTATTGGGACGAGTTACAAATATTCAAGCCTCATACGAATGTGATTTCCATAAGGGTAAAAATGGGATAATTTGTGGGTGGAGGCAAGTGTAATCCATTGAATAAATGAGCCAGTGCAGGACAATTTAATATTGTAGTTTTTAGCTTATTTACCTACCATGTCCAAGTAGTTGCTGAGGCTTTTCTTTTTTTTATGAGAACACCCAACCTATCTAACTATCTAGAAACCAGTGATTTAGATCTACAGGGAAAATTAATTCTACCAAGAGGTTTATCCTGTCAGCTGAGCAATCTGAGGCTACCACAGATTTGTATTTCAACAACGGCCTTTGCATACTTATTTATATTAACCAGTGGGTTCCAATTATTCCAATTTTCCTACAATTCTTCATAGCTTCTTACTTTTTTAAAATAATATTTTAAACATACTGATTATAATAAATATTTTATGGGGCCTGTGCTGTGATGTAGCTGGTAAGGCCGCTGCCTGCATTGCCTGCATCTCCTATGGCACCAGTTTAGGTCCTCGCTGCTCCTCTTCAAATTCAGCTCTCTGTTGTGGGGCCTGGGAAAGCAGTGGAAGATGGCCCAAGTCCTTGGGCCCCTGCACCCATGTGGGGGACCCAGAAGAAACTCCTGGCTCCAGGTTTCGGATTGGCACATCTCTGGCCTTTGCAGCCAATTGGGGAGTGAACCAGTGGATGGAAGACCTCTCTCTCTCTCTCTACCTCTCCTCTCTCTGTGTAATTTTGACTTTCAAATAAATAAATAAGTAAATCTTTAAAAATAATGATAAATATTTTATGAGATAAGTTTGTATTTTACTTCTTTCAGGAGAAAAATCAAGAAAAAATTTTAAGTGAGTTTTTCATTTTTCTTAGTCTTAGTCACTCAGAAATTTCAACCTTAATTTTTAAGCCTAATTAAAAAACTAGAAGTATAAAAAAAAACTTTAACATTTGTATTCTGTTGTGAATATGAAAGATCTCTGAAATCCTAGAAAGAATCTATTTTGAGGCTTTCTTTGACTTTAAAATAAATTATGTATTTGAGAAGAAAAATTAAAATAGAATACTTCCTATTTCTTAGCTTATCTCTTTTTACCTATGCATACTTTAGAGGAGAAAAGAATTCTGTAGTTTTTATGTCTTCTTTGTTGTCTTTGTTTTTGTTCTATTTGCGATGAGGTTTCTTTGTATATAATGCATACAGAACTGCTACCTACCGGTCTTATCAGATACCCAGAAGATCTAGATTCTGGAATAGACATGAAACATGTCAGGTCAGACTTGGCATGATGTGGGTTAGTTAGTGTGTTTACCATTGACAATTCACATTATTTCTCCCAGGAATGATGGTCGTGCTGCTTTTGGTCCAGGTGGAATTACTAGGAATTTGTCCACACTGCAAAGAATCAATCACTCCATCCCTTGCTGTCAGCTTTCACCTAGACTGCTGGCTCCCTCGTCAGCAATAGCAGAGGCTAGCTGTAACTCTATCTTCTGTGGCAGGACAGAACACAGCTTAGGCTAACAACATTTCTCAGTAAAAGTAAAAATGTTCCTTAAGTTGAAAACTGGTTATATAAAATAGGAAAATATATAAACCATATATTTATAAATCAAAGACGATTGGACTATGATTTCAGTTGAGTTAATTCAGTTACAGATGACTTGGGCTATAAAAATTTTGAAAGATCTTTTGGAAATCTATCTCTTTAGTATAAGTTAAAGCAAATGTGAACTACATTTGATAAGAATCATCTACTTTTGACAAAAACTTAGCTATTTTCCTAGAACCCAATTTCAACAGGTAACCACCACCCTTACCAACTTCCATGAATCTTTCTGACTAATATTCTGTCTAACTTTAATTCAAATTCCTTTATTTATTTTCAAACAGTGAAGAAGATAAATAGAATGACAGAATGATAGAATGATAGAACAATAGATAGATAGATAGATAGATAGGAGACTTTATTTTAAAAAACGTTCAAGGAACAAATAGAGGTGGATTATGTCTTATATACAGCAATTTCCCAGATAGGTTTCCACTAGTGTCTCCTCTACAAATATAGAATGTAAGCTTTTGGATAACCATGCAATCCTGACTGACTGACTTTTTGTAATTGACCACAGGTCAGGTTATTGACTGATTCAGATGGTCAAATTAGACTTCTGGGTGGTCTATCACTTTTTCTAAATGTTTTCCATTTATATATTTTTAAAATATAAATTTTTAAATTAACCATAATTGTGCATAGTTGTGAATACAGTGTGAAATTCCAATACATGCATACAATTTGTACTGAGGATGTTAGTGAAATGATGCCATCTTATCTGAGGCACCATCTCAAGCTTAGGCTCTGGCCCAGCTGTCACCTTGTACACTAAGTTCGACCTCTCCAGAACCCCACCTGGCTTACTAAGAGTCACGTGACTGAGTGGACCAACCATAAGTGGCAACCCCACCCCCACTCTAATGAAATTCACTGCTCCCACTCTCTCATCCTTGGAAAGCTATAACAATACCTGCTTTTATACACAGGCCCTCTTTTCACTCTCTCCCTCCAGCCAGTCAGGTTTACACCCATCAATAAATCCTTTCCCTTTCTCCAGCGTCGGTGTGTTTTTTGGTACCATGTCTCGGACTCAGGCTCTCCCATGGACCTTGCTCTCCACTTAGGGATTTGAGCTGCTTCAGAATCCTGGATCCTTGCCAACCACAAAACTCACCCCTGGACCTCCTTCTTTTCCACAGAATGCTCTGTGATTTCAATCCACATACTGGTCATCCAAAATACTGAGGTAAGATGGGGATGGTGAATTCTCCCACTATATCCTCTACCATGGGTTGTGGTTTTGCTCAGCTTTGTCTCGAAGTCCTGTTACGAGGCTTCTCCATAGACTCTACGCATTGGGAAACTGTGGGCATGGGTGGTGACCCCGCTTTCTGCTTTCCTTCCACGGGCTCTACACCTTGGGCTCCAGTGGGTGAGAGTGACAACCCCACTCTCTGCTCCTGTAATCTCCCCTTTGGATGACCATGATCTCGGGGATGCCTGATATCTACCAGTCCGATCCCACAGGATGCTATGAGAGCTTCCTTGTCCTGCTTTTCATGACTCTCCCTTTAGTTATCTCTTTAAAAATCGTATTCTTCTCAAATTTATCCCAGATTTCTAATGCTGTTGCCTCATCTTTCTTTGTAATCCAGTGTGGCGCATCTATGACCTGGGCAACCAGTCAATGGCATGTTTGACCCTGATGTTATTCAGTCTCTCTATCACTTCTGTGAGCGTTCGGGAAAGTGGAAGAAAATCACATATGTTCAAACTTTTTTTCTATCTCCATTCTAAACCTTCTCTCTGTACCACATGACCTCTGGCTCAGGTCCTTTTGGCCTCCAAGTTTCCCACTAAAGGTCCAGACCCTGAGTCAAAACCCCTTTCTTTTACCTTTGATCCTGTAGACAAGCCTTCACCTTACCACTCCAACCCACAGGCACTGACCCAGCCACTTCCTGCTCAGTTCTGGGTGCCATCACCTCCCACCCAAAGCCCACTATCCACTTTGGCCCTCACTATCTTGCCAGCACCTCCCCCTCCTGCCTAGGAATTCCAGGAGGCAGCATTGACTTTTACTCCAACTCTCACTGTACATCCCCCCACCTTATTTCAAATTCCCTGCTCTCTCCTCAAAATCAGCCTCTGCCCATTTTGACTCCTCCCCCAACACCCTTTGCTTTATCACAAACCAAATCTCTATTCCGATTTTCACTCTCTCGCCATTTCACAGAATCAACATTCTACCCTTGGCCTGCCACAACTACCTCTAGCCCTGCCTCTCCCTCTGGTGCCCAATTCCCAAGTCATTGGCTCCCAAATGGCAGCCAGGGAGCCTGCCTCCATGTTACCTCTACAGGAACGGGGAAGCAGAGGGCATAGTCAGGGTCCATGTTCCCTTCTTACTTGCTGATCTCTCACAAATCAAACAAAAACTAGGTTACTTAGCCTGTAACCCAACATTGTACATTAAGGACTTTTGATATTTAACACAATCCTATGACCTGACTTTTCATGATGTCTTTATGAACTCTCCAATACCCTCCATCCAGAGGAGCTAAGGTGGGTTTGGGGACAAGCCCATTTCCATGCTGATGAGGCCCATCAGACTGACCCTGCCCATCCCATAGGAGCAGATGTGGTCCTGAACAGCACATCAATTGGAATTACACCTCTCTCAATGGCATGACAGCCAGAAATGGTTTCATTACCTGCTTATTAGCTGGCCTCAAAAAAACCACCAGAAAGGCTTTATATAAACTGGGAGAAGTTATTCAAGATAAAGTGGGAAATCCTTCTGCTTTTCTACAGCACATCACACCAACTCTCCTCCAATATACCAACTTAGGCCCAGAGTCTCCTGAAGGTTGTAGCCTTCTCATGAATCATTCCTTTGCCCAGAGTTTTCCAGACATCAATGCAAGGTTAAAATGGCTTGAGAGGGGCCCACTGACTCCACAGGCAGAAAGTCTAGAGGTTGTATGTAATGTAGGGTATGTAATGGAAGGGATGAGAGAGCCCAAAAGGAAAAAAATTCCAAATTCTGGCCATGGCTTTTCAGCAACCTGCTGCTTCCAGTAACCCCACTTACTACAGGAGTTCTGCTGACTATAGAAGTCCTCTGGGTCCATGATTTAAATGTGTCCAAGTGGGTCATTGAGCCAAACTATGTCTCAAACCTTGAGGCCCATCTGGTCCTTGTCCTAGATGTTACCAAAAGGGCCACTGGGTAGTGGACTGTCTTCTTGTCCATTGAATCAGTAGGCCACCTATCCTACCTAAGCCCTAGGTTGACATTTTATGGCTAACTACTGAGGACTGACAGAGCCTGGACTCCTGCCACTCTACTACAGCCATCACTCTGTGGGAGCCTAGGGCAATTCTAATGGCTGCAGATAGGCCAATTTCTTTTCTTATGGACATAGAGGCAACCATCTCAGTCCTTACCCAGTACTGGGGGCCCACCTCTGCTGCCTCAACCTCCATAGTCGGGGTGGAGGAAAAAATCTTACAGACCCTTACAGACTTCCAATTTGCCCTGCATAATTAATACAATGCCCTTCTCCCACTCTTTCTCATTATGCCTCAATGGCTTATCCTCTTCTTAGAAAGAGATATATTGCTCTATCAGTTTGGTGTTCAGGTGGTTTTCACTCTCCAGCCATTGGCCTTGTTCTCCAGCCCACCTTCGCCTCCCTTTTTACTACTCCTCTCTCAAAACAATCCTGTCCCCACCACCTTGCCTACCTCAGGGCCTCTGTCCACTGTCAACACACAGGTATGGGACACCACTCTATGGTAGTGGTCCACCATCTTCCTGTCTAGATAAAATTACAAGACCCCCCCACTGGCGCCGCGGCTCAATAGGCTAATCCTCCGCCTTGCAGCGCCGGCACACCAGGTTCTAGTCCCGGTCAGGGTGCCAGATTCTGTCCCGGCTGCCCCTCTTCCAGGCCAGCTCTCTGCTGTGGCCCGGGAGTACAGTGGAGGATGGCCCAAGTCCTTAGGCCCTGCACCCCATGGGAGACCAGGAGAAACACCTGGCTCCTGGCTTCGGATCAGCGCGGTGCACCGGCCACAGCACGCCGGCCGTGACAGCCATGAGAGGGTGAACCAACGGCAAGAGGAAGACCTTTCTCTCTGTCTCTCTCTCTCACTGTCCACTCTGCCTGTCAAAAATAAAAAAAAAGAGACTCCTCCATATTTCCTTCCCAGTTACAATACCCTCTACCCCTTTCCAGCATTCTGAGTCTAAAGCCTGTAATTTCCAAACTCCTCCACCAGGGTCTACTACACAAGACTAGCTTCCCCTAAAAGAACCCTGATATTGGTAGTTAAAAAGCCCAATGGGTCCTTTCATTTGGTACAAGACCTCTGCCTTATTAACACAGCAGTAGTAGCCATACATCCAGTGGTCCCCAATCCATATACCATCCTTTTCTCTGTCCCAGCATTCACATCTCATTTCTCTATCCTGGATCTAAAAGATGCCTTTTTACTATTACTCTACATCCTAGCTCTCAAGACATATTTGCTCTCACCTGTACTAATCCTGACACCTGAGTATCCACTCAACTGACATGGATTGCACTCCCCCAGGGGTTCTAGAATAGCCCCCACCCTCTTTGATTAGACCTTGACCAATGATCTAGGAACCCTGGACATATCGCCTTCCTTTCTTCTCCAGTACATTGACGACCTCCTACTTGCAGCCCCTCAAAAATAGATAGCCAGTGACAGATTTCTGCTCTCCTCAACTTTCTAGAAGCCAAAAGTTATTGGGGATCCTTCACCGAGGCCCAGCTTTACTTATCTGAGGTTCTCTATCTTGGGGTACATCACTCTCCCAACCATAAGGCTATCACTGTAGACAGAAAGTGCCTCATAGCTAACCCCCATCTCCTTTTACCAAAGAAGAAATCGTTGACTTTTGAAGTTTGGTAGGATTCCTTTGTTCATGGATTCCAAACTTCTCCCTTCTAGCCCAATCACACTATGAAGCTACAACGGGATTCTTCCAGGAGCCCCTCACAACCCCCAGTCACCTCCCACTATCAAACGCTCCAACAGGCTATCCTATAGGCCCCTGCCTTACTCTTACCAGATCTTACATGGCCTTTCCTTATTTAGGTCACTGAAAATCAAGGAATGGCCTTGGGGGTTCTCAGCCATCAGGTTCATCCCTCTTGCTCTTGTAGCCTATCTTTCAAATACATTAGACTCCAGAGGAAAAGGTTGGGCTCCCTGTTTACCATACTACCTTCAGCAGCAGTTATCATACAAGAGTCAAACTCAACTTTGGCTCACTGCTTACCATTCTTTCCTCATGCCATCTATCAGAATTCCTAATTTACAAGGGCCTCCAGTCTCTCCCACCATCTCACATTCTGACCCTTCAGGTGGTGCTAATTGAGGACCCAACCCTCATTTTTAAATCAAGTCCTCTCGTTAAACTAGCTACTTTCCTTCCTCATCCTCATCCACCTCTGGATCATGCAGCTCCTGCTCACTCCTGCATTGGAACTGTCGAACTTACCACCTCATCCCTCAAATATCCAAGAGGGTCCCCTCATTAACCCCAGTCTAATCTGGTTCACAGACGGCAGCTCCATCTTTCATGAGGGAATAAAATGAGCAGGATATGCTGTGGTATAGACCACTGATACATTTGAGGTGAGACACTCCCTTTCAGTACTACTGATCAACAGGCTAAGCTCTATGCTGTAACCTGTGCATTTATGCTGGCAACAAATAAAAACTATCACTGTCTATACCAACTCAAAATATGCCTTCCATATTCTCCTATCTCACTTGGCTATTTGGAAAGAAAGGGGCCTTCGTACCAGTAAGATGACAGCCATCTCCAATGCTACTTTTATAACCCCTATTCTAGAGGCAGTTCATCTTCCAACATGAATCAGACTTGTCCACTGTAAGGCTCATCAAACTGATAACTCTGCCACAATGGCTGGTAATAACAGAGTAGACCAGTGGCCTGTCAGGTGGCACTGTCTTTCTTTTTGACCTGCTTGTCCTCCACTGCATCTGCAATACTAACAAACTACCTTCAAGACCAACTATCTCAGGACTGGCATTGTGGTGTAGTGGGTAGAGCCACTGCCAGCAGTGCTGGCAACCCATATGGGTTCCAGTTCGAGTCCAAGCCGCTCCACTTCTGATCCACTCCCTGCTGTGGTCTCAGAAAGCAGCAGAAGATGGCCCAAGTCCTTGGGTCCCTGCACCCATGTGGGAGACTCAGAAGAAGCTCCTGGCTCTGGCTTCAGATCAGCCTTGCTCAGGCTGTTGTGGTCACCTAGGGAGTGAACCAGTGGATGGAAGATCTCTCTTTCTCTGTCTCTCCTTCTCTCTCTGTTTTGTAACTCTGACTTTCAAATAAATAAATAAATCTTAAAAAAAATCCCAGTCCCAAAGGGACAAATATCATATGTTCTCCCTGATCAGCGACAACTTAACTGAGCACCAAAGGGGAAATCTGTTGAAGTGAAATGGACACTATGAGAAACAGTGACTTGATCAGCTCTTGTCCTGACTGTCAAAGAACAACTTACTACTTTATTCCTTTCAGTATTTTTGTTTTGTTTTGTTCTAGTACTATTGGTTGAACTCTGTAATTAATACACAATTATTCTTAGATGTTTAAATTTTAACTGAAAAGTGATCCCTGTTAAATATAAGAGTGAGAATAAGAGAGGGAAGAGATGTACAATTTGGGACATGCTCAATCGGACTTGCCCCAAATGGTGGAGTTAGAAACGTGCCAGGGGATTCCAATACAAACCCATCAAGGTGGCACGTACCAATGCCATCTCACTAGTCCAGGTGATCAATTTCAGTTCACAATTGATCACACTGATAGGTCTAAGAGTCAAAGAGATCACACAAACAAGACTAGTGTCTGCTAATACTAACTGAAAGACTCAAAAAGGGAGAGAACGATCCAACATGGGAAGCAGGATACACAGCAGACTCATAGAATGGCAGATGTCCTAAATAGCACTCTGGCCTCAGAATCAGCCCTTAAGGCATTTGGATCTGGCTGAAGAGCCTATGAGAGTATTTTAGGCATGGAAAGCCAAGACACTCTGGAAAAAAAAAAAGAAGAAGACCTAAATGAAAGGTCTCTGCGAGTGAGATCCCAGTGGAAAGAACAGGGCCATCAAAGAAGGAGGTACCTTTCTCTGACGGGAGGAGAGAACTTCCACTTTGACTATGACCCTATCGGAATAAGATCAAAGTCGGCAAGCTCAAAAGGCTTCCATAGCCTCGGCAACTCCCGACTAGAGCCTAGGGAGATTACTGATGCCATAAACAAGTGTGTCAAATTGTTAAGTCAACAACAGGAGTCACTGTGTACTTACTTCTCATGCAGGATCCTTAATGTGTTGTCCAATGTGAAGTAATGCTATAACTAGTACTGAAACAGTATTTTACATTTTGTGTTTCTGTGTGGGTGCAAACTGATGCAATCTTTACTTAATATATACTGAATCGATCTTCTGTATATAAAGATAATTGAAAATGAATCTTACGTCGGTGCACGCGGCTCACTAGGCTAATCCTCCGCCTTGCGGCGCCGGCACACTGGGTTCTAGTCCCATTTGGGGCACCGATCCTGTCCCGGTTGCCCCTCTTCCAGGCCAGCTCTCTGCTGTGGCCAGGGAGTGCAGTGGAGGATGGCCCAAGTCCTTGGGCCCTGCACCCCATGGGAGACCAGGATAAGCACCTGGCTCCTGCCATCGGATCAGCGCGGTGCGCCGGCCACAGCGTGCCAACCGCGGCGGCCGTTGGAGGGTGAACCAACGGCAAAAGGAAGACCTTTCTCTCTGTCTCTCTCTCACTGTCCACTCTGCCTGTCAAAAAAAAAAAAAGAAAAAGAAAATGAATCTTGATATGAATGGAATGGGAGAGAGGGAGATGGGAGGGGTGTGAGTGGGAGGGAAATTATTGGGGGGGGGGAGCCATTGTAATCCATAAACTGTACTTTGGAAATTTATATTTACTAAATAAAATAAAATTTAAAAAAAGACCAACTATCTAAACAGCCCTCTGCATTCAGGCTATATTATTCTATTTCCACCATTTGTTTTATCCCGTTGTTTCTTCTTTATTATTGTTTGTTAAGCAATCCCTTCCTCTCTCACCACAATATACCAAATATCTTCAACAACTCACCTCTTCTTGTTCTATGTGTTAAAAAAACAAACCCTAACTCTATCCTCTGTCCTCTACCCTTCTCTTGCCATCAAGCCTGAGGACACACGCTTGCCTCTAACTGGCAGATTGACTTCACCCATATGCCAAGAGTATGGCATTTTCAATATCTCTTGATACTGGTAGATATCTTCTCTGGATGGGTCAAGGCTTTCCCAACTACCAACAAATGGGCACTCACAGTTTACAACATCCTGCTTCAGGAGATTATTCCCCACTTCAGAGTTCCTGGCTCTCTCCAGTCAGACAATGACCCTGGATTTGCACCCCTGGTAACACAGCTACTTACCATGGCACCTATCATCCCCTGGTATTTCCTACCAACTTCAATCCTCAGGAACAGTGGAAAGGGCAAATTGTACACTAAAACATGCTCTGACCAAACTCGTGAGCTCCACCTGGACTGAACTAAACTACTCTCATTGGCCCTGCTCCATATGAGGGCCCTACCACAACAAACAAACCAACAAACAAAAACCCGAAACTCTCAATATTTCACATTTGAACTGATGTATAGATATCCCTTGGATCTTCTATCTATAAACTCTGAATCTCCACTCTTTTCACCCCATTTACTTTTGCCTCTCCTCAGATATCTCTGAACAGAGTTCTAGGACACCTACTGCCCAGCTCCAGGTCCAGCCACCCCAGTTTCCCTCCTATTACAGTAAGAGATGAAGTCTTCCAGTCCTCTTCACATCCCTCCTTGCCCTCTACTCTTGCTAAACTCCAGGCTAAATGGACCAGACCTTACCAGGTTATTCTAACTACTCCTACAGCAGTGAAGTTATAGGGAATCCCCCACTGGTCCACTTCACCCACCTTAAGGAAAGTCTGACTTTCAAATAAATAAATGTATACAATTACTCCCACAGAACCACTAACAGCCAAGTTTACCTGGACTCAAGTTCCCTTACCAATGGTGCTGAAAACTCAGACTTTTCTGCACTTAATGAACCAGCCTCTGAGAAACAGTGACCACCTGGCCACCCACCTTTTCCAACACCACAAAAGTATTGACCTCTTCTTATACCACTACCAACTCTTCCTACTGCTTCTGTGGAAAGAGTATCAAGCACACTCCTTGCCCACCTACCCCTCCTGGCTCCTTTTGGATTTTTAAGATTTACACCTCTAGGAAACCTTCTCAGATTTTACTCCCTTTGACAGCCACACTTTTCGATACCTTCTCTTATTGTATCACTCCTTCTGCTCTTTTGTGTCTGTCCTACATTTACACTAGCCCCGGGAACACCTTATGCATGAATATTTCATATTTATACCTCATTCACTTCTGCTAACCTACTTAATACAGCCTTCTGCCCCACCATGGGCTGCAGAGGCCCTATCACTCTGTTCTCTGATTTTGCTCAGGCCTCCTCACATAATTGTGCTGGCATTTATCTCATTTTAGATGAAAACCCATATTACCTCTGCCTAACTAAGGACAACACAGGATCATGTGACCATCCTTACTAGAAAGGGTGCTCATCATGGTCCTGTAAGTACTACTATACTGACCATGGCTATGGCCTCCTGGGAAAACAATTCTATAAGGTCCTGCCCCAAGAGAAACTCACTCTAACTTGGAGGCCATGAGTATACACAGACCACTGAGCCCAAGCCCTTTTAGCCTTCACTATAACTGACCCCTATCATCAGGTCTGGCAAGATAGGCTCAAGGGATCTGTCTTTTTTTTTTTAAAAAAAAGATTCATTTATTTATTTGAAAGTCAGAGTTACACAGAGAGACAAAGAGATGCAGAGAGAGAAAGAGAGAGAGAGGTCTTCCATCTACTGGTTCACTTCCCAGATGACCACAATGGCCCAAGGTGCACCAAATCGAAGCCATGAGCAGGAGCTTTCTCCAGGTCTCCCACATGCGTGCAGGGGCCCCAAGACTTGGGCCATCTTCTACTGCTTTCCCAGGCCATGGCAGAGAGCTGGATTGGAAGTAGAGCAGCTGAGACTCAAACTTACACCCACATGGGATGCTGACATTGCAGTGTTGGCCCCAGGATCTGTCACTTTATATATGGGATCTAACATGTGAGATCCCAATGAAACCATAAAAATTATCAGAGCCTACACTTAGCTCCCAACAGCTCCCATGGATGGGGTGGTTGATATGGTAAAAGATTCCTCTAAACACCTGTCCCAGCTAATTAACCTGGGCAAACCTCCCTTAATGTGACTAGAACTCATCAATTTGTCTATCACTCTACTTTATCCACTACCCAATTCTACTTTACCCTTGGCTCTTTACCAACAATGATGCTTTATATGTGCTCTCCTTTGGGAACCTCCCATTGCAGCTACCCTACTCACTAATGTTTCAGCTCCTACAATCCTCAGAAAATCATCAGTCAACTTCCTCTACATTTGGGAGGACAAGATGCAAAATGTTGGATTACCAACAAAATAGAACAACTTAATGGGCTTTTGCCCCATAGCATTCCCTTTGTCATCAATATAACCCTCACTTCCACAGCCTCACTTTCTAGCCCACATGAAAATTTATTTCTTTGTAATTATACTTTATATACTTGTATCAATAGTTCTATGCCCCGTCCATGTGCATTGGTGACTCTTTTCACCCATGTAACATTATATGAGTACTCAGAGTTCCTTTTACAGACTAATCTCTCTATCTGCAATCTTTCTCTCAGTCTTGGTTGGAATCAGCTTTGCATCTCCCCTTTCTTCAGTGGTAGTCTCAGACCTGCTCTAGGCCCCAATGTTATATCTATTAACCAATTCCAAGAATAACTCCAACAACTATGAGAGGAGCTCACCAGGTCAATTGAAACTTTGTCAGATGCCATTGAGAGTCTACAAAATCAGTGTTACAAAATAGACAAGCTATGGACCTTGTAACAGCTGAAAAAGGGGGAACTTGTACTTTTCTGGGATAATAGTGTTGCTATTATGTTAATCAATCAGGCCAGGTAGAACAAAATGTTTAAAAGCTCCAACAAATTGCTGCATCTATTAAACAGACTGCCCTAGGGTCCAGAGAGTCTCTCCTCTCTTCCTCCCTATGGAGTCCTCTCATCACTTGGTTAATGTCACTCCTAAGACCATTGGCTGTTATTCTTACCCTGGCTTTTATACTACCTTGTGTGTTTAATTGTTTCCAGGAGGTGATAATGGAATGAACCAAAGTCTTCACCAACCAGGTGGTCAATCAAATGCTACTACAGGGATATATTTGGCTCTCCACCCAGGAGAGCATAACTTGAGATGTTGCCCTACCAGTCTAGAGTGACTCATTGCCCCATGTTAGCAGGAAGTAGTTCTAGAAGATAGACCACCATCCTCCACCCATCCTGGGCTTTGGGGGCTGATGTAATCTCATACAACACTTGCTTTATAAAAAACAAAAGGAGTGGGGGAAGTTAGTGAACTGGTGCCATCTCAAGCCCCAGATGCCATCTTGACCTCTGGCCCAGCCACTATACACTTATACACTTAGTTTGGCCTTTCCAGGACCCAGTCTGGCTTACTAGGATTCAAGTGACCAAACGGCCCAATCATAAGTTGCAACCTTATCCCTACTCTAACAGGATTCATTGTTCCCAATCTCTCATCCCTGAAAACTATAACAAGGTCAGCTTTTACACACAGGTCTTTTCTCTCTCTCTCCTTCCAGCCTATTGGGTTTCCCCCCATCAATAAACCCTTTCCTTTACTCCAATGTTTGGTCTGTTTTGTGGTAGCTTTTCAGAGAGTATCAGGGTAATTAAAATTCCCCCCACCTTTGTCATCCAAAGAGCCTTAGAGCTCCCTATGTGCTCAAAAAATATATAATTGGTTACTAAACACTATAATCATCCCACTTTGCTGTGTAATATTTGGAACTTATTCCTTTCATCTAACCCTGATTTGGCACTGATTATCCAGCCTCCTTCTATCCCTCCTGCCTACCCCAGCCTCCATTAACTATTATACTATGTTCAGGCTGATTTTTTTTTTTTTTTTGAGTTTGCAGATATGAGAGAGAGCACATAATATTTGTCTTTCTGTGTCTGGCTAGTTTCACTTAACAAAATGTTCTCCAGTTGTGTCCATTATTTTTTCTATAAATAACATGATTTTGTTTTTTTCATGGCTGGGTCATATTCTGTTGTGAATATATATCATATTTTATTTATCCATTCATCTGTTCATGGACACCTAGATTGATTCCAAATCTTGGTTATTTTGAGTAGTGCTTTAACAAACACAGTAGTGCAGGGATCTCTTTGATACAATGATTTCATTTCATTTCTTCTGGATATATAGAAAGAATATCTAATAATCGGAGAAGGTTGGAAGGTTTTAATTCAAAACCTTTTCCCAATCTGTGTTACATTCATTGTACATGAAGTGTTTCCCTGCCAAAACCACCCATACTGGTATCATTCCTACCACTTAGACCCACACACATGTGCACACGCGCACACACAGACACACACACACACTCTTAGATGCAGACCAACTCCAACATATAAAGGATCCAAGATAAGAGTAGAAATAGAGGCCCATATGCCCAAATATTTTAAAGTTGTAAATCAGAGCAATAAATTTTAAATAATTATCTCCTATACTTGTACTTTAAAAATGTGCTTTTATAATAACTAGGAAGATCATGTTTACATTTAGTTATTGGGTTCCTTGACATTTTGCAACAGTTGATAAAAAAAAAAATAAGTGAAGACAGAGCCTCCTGGTAATTGACACAGTTGTCCCTTCTTTCTCCTTCCCATCTCCCTTAAACCCCACTCCTGGTCTGACACTGAAGTATGATATAGCTATGTTCATGTTTGCAGATACACCATGCTTCATGTCCGATCTCTGTCATTCTTCTTGGTCCCTCCTTGAACCCTGCAGTTCACAAACCAGTACCAAGGTACAACATCTGGAAAAGAAGAGAGGGAAGAGAAAATCGCTGTGCCTTAAACAAGCCTAAGATCCTTTGAGCATGACACCACAGGACCCTAGGATCTAAACAATTCTTTAAAAGTGAGGTAAAGGACTCCTGATACACATTCTTCCTGGAACAGAGACTCATTACTTTATGACACACAGGAAAGAGCCAGTTTAGCTTCTCAAAAGCACCTAGAGAAAGGGCTCACATTTCTCTGGTCTGAGTTTGGATTTATAGACTGACATTTTACCTGAAATATTTCTACTAGGAAAATTAAAATTTTTTTTATTTTTTTTATTTATTTATTTTTTTTTTGGCAAGGCAGAGTGGACAGTGAGAGAGATAGACAGAAAGGTCTTCCTTTGCCGCTGGTTCACCCTCCCATGGTCACCACGGCCGGCACTCTGCGGCCGGCGCACCGCGCTGATCCAATGGCAGGAGCCAGGTGCTTCTCCTGGTCTCCCATGGGGTACAGGGCCCAAGCGCTTGGGCCATCCTCTACTGCACTCCCTGGCCACAGCAGAGAGCTGGCCTGGAAGAGGGGCAACCGGGACTAGAATCCGGGACTAGAACCAGGTGTGCCTGCGCCACAAGGCAGAGGATTAGCCTATTGAGCCGCGGCGCCGGCCCCATTTTTTAAATGTGAAAAACCCTGGCCATCACATACAATAAAACTGGACTAGTTTTTTCTACAGTTCTAGATATGTCATTAGTTCCTTTACTTTCAACATAAGAGAAAATGACAATGTCCTCTTTCTTTGAATACCTTCATAACAATCTACCAAATAAACAAGATATTAGGGGAACATACCTTGTGATCATCTATAACTATCTGAGTTATACAAATATGTAACTGAACAGTACATGTTCACATCCCAAGGACGTCCAAATTCCAGCCCTGTCAAATTTGCTTGAATACTAAATCTTGTGAGCAAAAACATCTATTTTAAAAAATGACATGATTTTTCCGCTTTAACCCTCACCCTTGTTCTCATAAAAACTTTCAAAAGAGGAAGTTAAGGTAGAAGTATTTATTTCCAAACTCATTTGCTCAAGAAGCATTTTCTTAAAACATTTATGCAAATGATTCTACACTCTACTTTTTGGGTTACAATAGATCATTTGCTTGATTTCCTCTAGTCTTTGTGTTCAATATTCCAAATTCATTGATTTTTTAAAAATAAAAACTCAAAATTGGATGTATAGTGCTTCAAGATATTTAAAAAAAAAAAAAACAATGGAATTGAAAAAAAGAACAATGGAGTTTTTCTCTTAGGAAAAATCTCAGGAGAACAGAGGAAAATCCCAAAGTCCTGGGCTTGAGAGTCACCTCCTGGCAGGTTCACAGTGAGCCTGGATGGGCTCATCATCCACCCTTCTTAGAGTAAAATCTTCAACCAGGACAAACAGTAGCACTTTTTTTTTTCACACATATCCAAAAACCTATTAATGATTCCTAGTAGCCTTTAGGATTCAGTAATGGTCTTAGGCAGAGCATGGAAGAATGGGAAGACAGGAAATATAAATGCTGTGTTTTTGTTTTCCTTAATTTCTTTTTTTAAAAGACTAGGGTGTTTTTAAAAAGATTTATTTATTTACTTACTTGAAAGGCAGAGTTACAGAGAGGCAGAAGCAGAGACACACACACACACACACACACACAGAGAGAGAGAGAGAGAGAGAGAGAGAGAGAGAGAATCTTCTGTTAGCTGGTTCACTCCTCAAATGGTCACAATGGCCAGGAACCTGGAGAGTCTTCCCAGTCTCCCACATGGGTGCAGGGACCAAGAACTCTGGCCATCTTCTCCTGCTTTCTCAGGCCATAGTAGAGGGCTGGATAGGAAGTGGAGCAGCTGGGATTCCAACAGGTGCCCATATGGGATGCCAGCACTGCATGTAACAGCTTTATTGCTACACCACAGCACCAGCCCTGTCTTCCTTCATTTCTCTCTTACTCATGCTTCCTCCTACAATTCTTCATAGCCCATAATATTTCTACTGGTTCCCCTGGAAACATTCTTTTTCACAAAGTTCTTTTATCAGTTGTCTAAACAGTAGTATGAAATAAATTATTATTGTATTTGACTGTGTATTGGGCACAATAGTTAAGACTGCTTAGAATGCCCACATTCCAGCTTCTTGCTAATGTGCACCCAGAGAGGTTGCAGATAATGCCTCAAGGACTTGGGCTTGTGTGACTCATGAGGGAGACTCAGACTGATTTCCAGGTTCCTGGCTTTGACCTTCCCCTACCTGGAATGTTGTGGGTAATTTAGACAGTGAACCAACTGATAGAAAATTTCTCTCTCATTTTCTGTATCTCAGCCTTTCAAATAAAATGAAAACAAACACCAAAACTTTAAAGAACATGATAATTAATGTGCTCGTAGCAGACATTTATGAATTACTGGGACTGGGAAAATTCAAGAAACAAAACCATGTACTGTGTGGTATACTGTCTCCATGAATGCGACTTGACCATTAGCTTTTCTTCATTAACATAATTTTAGTATTCCAGGAAACTCTTGCCATAAAGATAAAAATGTCTAATAATTTTATTATGTATTTCTGAATCTTCTAAAAGACTCCTCAATTCTTCAATAAGAAGCAACTACTGACAGTTTATAACCTAAGATTATTTTAGTACCTTGCCTCAAATGTCCACCAAATCTTTACTATATCATGAATCTTACCCAACCCTAATAAATTGTCTGCTATTGAACCAGACTTTGCCTCATTCCCTTTCTGCGGTCATAGTCTTTGTTAATTGATAAGCAATAAATTCAGCTTTGTCTTAGCAACAAGTTGTTCTGGTGATATCTGGGAGGCTAAAATTCAACAGATTACTTGCAATGCTATTTTGGCAACTTGTGCTATGGAAGAGTTCAGGAACTTATTACTCTCCACTGCTTAGACTGACCTAGATTCTTGGAAACTTCTCTGTTCATTTACATTAAATTTGCTGGGATTTTCTGCTCAATCCGTCTTGGTAAACGAGTATGTGTCTGACTCTTTGCTTATGTGTCATGTCTAGTGATTACATAACCATGTGTTGGATTTTCATCCCCTCAAGCTATTGAGATTGATCACAGATGGACAAAAATACCAGCTTCTCAAAAGCCATAATGATTTTGTTTGTGAAAGGAGAAACAAATGTGTTCTGAGCCAGGCTTTCACTCAAGTGTATGTGAAAAGATCATAGAGTACAAGAAGCTCTCTACCTCGGTATTTAAACATCCACTGTGTTCCCTCTCCCTAGATTGCAGAAGTAAACTACTGTGCTTGTCTCAGTTAGATTTCAAATCCTTGGTACTAAGAACTGTTGCCTTAAAAACAGTGTGAACATTGCCAATGACTAATCTATAACCTGAAGTGAGTTTGTTGGAAATTTACAATGAGGCAGGAATAAAAGACTACTTAAAGGAAAATCCAATAAAAAATAGGCTGCAGAATGGAGCAGGAATAACATGAATGGTTAGAAAACAGGAAGAGATTTATAGCTATGAGGGGGTATGACTTTGTATACAGTTACAACTTCACAATTTCCTCAAGGTTACCATGTAAAACTTTTTAATAACTTCAGTGATGTGTTATTTTGTTCACTAAAGGTGAATTTGACTTGATAAAAATTATTTATTTCAAAATAGTGTGAAGAGCAGTAAAGGTGATATAATTCTGGACCCAATGCATGAGATGGAGGAAATGGATCAGATTTTATTTTATTTTTTTAATTTTTGTTTTTTTGACAGGCAGAGTTAGACAGAGAGAGAGACAGAGAGAAAGATCTTCCTTCCGTTGGTTCACCCCCCAAAAGGCCACTACGGCTGGTGCACTGCGCCAATCGAAAGCCAGGAGCCAGGTGCTTCCTCCTGGTCTCCCATGCGAGTGCAGGGCCCAAACATTTGGGCCATCCTCCACTGCCTTCCCGGGCCACAGCAGAGAGCTGGACTGGAAGAGGAGCGACTGGGACAGAATCTGGCGCCCTAACCGGGGCTAGAACCCCAGGTGCTGGCGCCGCAGGTGGAGGATTAGCCAAGTGAGCCACGGCGCTGGCCCAGATTTTAGTTTAATTGTTGTTATTGTTTATTTCTTCTGAATTGGCTCTGACATCAAGTATTGCAAGAATAAGTGTGAACCATCGGAAGTAACTATTGTGAAGGATACACTTGACAAAATATATGAAATTCTGCTTGCTTATTTAAATCAGCTTGAGGGGGTAGAGGTTTGGTGTAGTGACTAAATCACTGCCTGAGATGCTCACATCCCATTCTGGAGACCCCAAATTTGAATTCCAGCTCCATTTCCAATCCTCCTTCCTGCTGATACATACCTTGGGTGCCAGCAGATGATGGCTCAAGTAATTGGATATCTGCTGCCCACATGGGTGACTTAGATTGAATTCTAGGCTTTCATATGGCCCATGTGAAATCATCAGATGTAATGCCTCTCTCTCTCTCTGACCCACTTTCAAATAAAATAAATAGATAAAATTTAAAAATATATGAACTTGTGTTCTATAGTTCAACTCTATACAAAAGTAGAATTCAGTCAGCTGGAATTTTTTGGTGTTTATTTATTCATCTGTATTTATTTGGAAGGCAGAGCTACAGAGTGAGCAAGAAAGAGAGAGAGATCTTTCATCTGCATTAGTGTGGGATGTACCAGGCTGAAACTAGGAACCAAAAGCTCCATCCAAGTCTCCCACATGGGTGGCAGGGACTTAATTACTTGGATTCTGCTAATATGCATGGTGAAAACTGTGAAATTCTGCAGACTACCTTTAACCCCTTAGTTGGTTTAGGGAAGTTAGGAATGGAGGGAAGTATGCCTCAGAGTATAGAAACTCTGGGGTAATAAAATGACAGCAACTCAATTTCATCTGTATACATTCCCCTATGGGTGACTCTGACCTTCAGAGAACCACTATTACCTCGGCCCTAAGCAACAAGATTTTTCTAGAGTTATTTAGTTATTTCCTTCCTTCCTTCCTTCCTTCCTTCCTTCCTTTTTCTTTCTTTCTTTCTTTCTTTCTTTCTTTCTTTCTTTCTTTCTTTCTTTCTTTCTTTCTTTCTTTCTTTCTCTTTCTTTCTTTCTTTCTTTCTTTCTTTCTTTCTTTCTTTCTTTCTTTCTTTCTTTCTTCCTTCCTTCCTTCCTTCCTTCCTTCCTTCCTTCCTTCCTTCTCTCTCTTCTCTCTCACTCTGTCTTTCTCTCTCTCTCTTTCAAAATAATTATCCATGGTTGTGGATATGTGGGTAGAGGACAGGATGCTCTGACATTTTGAGGATCTTTTTGGACCTGTTGTCTCTTTCTAGACAATGAACAAGATTTCCTCTCTACAAACATTACAACTGCCCTGGCTGTAATGATGAGACCATACTACTCTGCTTCTGTTTCATAGTGACTTCAGAGCAGGCACTGGCACTTCTAGACAACTTGGGAAAACACAAAGAGCTTTTATCTATCTTGTCCCCTTGTTATGTCTGGCCCTCATTAAGTTTAGGCTATTGTGCCCCTACAACCAGGATAAGACACCCTGCCCATTTCAGGGGAGTCTACCATTTTTTTTTCCATGAAGTATGCTACGTCTATAAGAACCAAATGGATTCTTAACACAATTACTCATTAGGTCATGAGAGTTGGTGGAGAAGAGGAAACACTAATAATTTCCAATATTATTGTAAGTAATTTCTATTCTCTACATACCATGCCACCATACACTGAACTTTCTAGCAATCCCACATGTTTAACAGGTTAAGTGTCATATGTTATGTGCCATTAAAGTCTTTTAATGTGCTTGGATACCCAAGCAACAGTTTTAACAGATGTTTAAATAGCATGGAAATGGCCACAATGCTGAGCTCAATAGAATGATGAGAAACCTACAGATTGTTATGGGAGGAGTAATTGCTGTGAATTGAGTTGATAAAAAAAGTTATATTGTGAGAATAATTACACCTACATATTTATAATTAAATATATATACGTATAGATAAACAGTTTACATGTAATCCTTAGGAAAGCCCATTGGCATAGCCATTAATTATTATTGCCTGTATATAGATAAAGAAACTGAATTCCAGAAAGCCTGATGTAAACTATGGAGATCACAAAGGTAGCAAGTACTAGATGTAGCCATCAAACAGATGACTGACTCCAAAGCCATTGCATTTTTGAGCTTGCCATAGTCTCTAATAGGAAAAAAAAAACTTAATGGATTTTGTACATGAGTAAGAACAATTGACATTTACAAATATAAATATAGTTACTTTGCGTTTAAGTTAAATCAAATTGGCACCGATATTAAAAGGGGAGGACCCCACTACTCAGTGGTGAACACTGTCTCTTCTATATATTGAACCCCATGTTATAGATTGTAGATGAGCATGACTGGTCCCTGTAGTGCAGAAAGATACAGCAGGGCACTAGTGATCTTTCCCAAAGAATGAAAGTTACTCTACCTCCACATAAATGGGGCACTTAAGAAGTGAATTTAAGATGAAAGTGTTTTAGATAAAATAATAGACTCAGGTAGGGAAACACATCTGTGGAATTTATTTTTGGTATTGTCAGGGAGTTGCAATATTAGAAAGTTTCATGAGCAATATGAAGGGGAATGTGAAATGTCTAGTCTGCTTGTCTGATTGCAGCAAGCATCCCGCTGTGGATGTGGAATGAGAATGCCTGAATTTCCAGCAGAAGAGCTCATAATGGAGCATACAGTTATGGCTTCACATGAAAAGTAATGTACGGTGCAAAAGATAACGAAGAAGAGTACAATACGATCTGTACGCATTCCTGGGTTTATAGCCAATCAAGTGAAGTATTAAAATCTGAGCACACTTAATTAAATGTCTCGTTTTGAGTAGCGTGATGAATAAGGGTCATGAAATGGTTAGTGCTGAGAACTGGAAGTCAAACGCCCTAGATTCCGTTCCAAACACCATTTTCGATTCACAATAGAGATCAAGAAGGCATGAATTCAAGTTTCTGCTCTCTCAAACATTGCCTCAGGTCCTGCAATGTAAAATTCAAGTTATTATCATGTCTTGTCAAACTTTCCATGCACTTGGGAAAACCAAACTTAACCTCTTGATTATGAAAAGAGAAAAAGGAACTGAATCACTCAATTCATCAGGAAGTATGGAATGAATTATTTCTGTCTTGTTTATATAAGATTTATTTATTTTATTTGGAAGGCTGAGTTACAGGAGAGGAAGAGACAGAGGTGAGAGATCTTCCATCTACTGGTTCACTTCCCAAATGGCCACAACAGCCATAGTTGTGCCAGACCTAAGCCAGGAGCTTTATCTGGGTCTCACACGTGGGTGCAAGGGCCTAAGAGCTTGGAACATCTTCTCTGCTTTTCCCAGCTCATTAGCAGAGAGCCTCATCAGAAGTGAGCAGCCAGGACATGAACCAGCATCTATATGGAATGCCAGCGCCCAGGCAGCAATTTAACCCATTGCACCACAAGGCTGGTTCAGCTTGTTTTCATCTTTAAAAACATTGTCAGGGTTAGCTCTGTTGCATAGCAGGTGATGCCTCCTCCTGTAGCAACAGTTTGAGTATGGGCTCCTCCACTTAAAGCAGTGCAGGATGGCCCAATTCCTTGGGTCCCTGGGCCCACATGGAGACCCAGATAAAAGTCCTTGCTCCCGGCTTCAGTCTGGTTCAGCCCTGACCTTTGTGGCCGTTTGGGGAATGAACCAATGGATGGAAGAACACTCTCTCTCTCTCTCTCTCTCTGCCTCTGCTTCTACTTCACTGTAACTCTTTCAAATAAATAAATAATCTTTAAAAAAACAACTTTTTCTACTACTATACAAGAATTTATACAAGAGTTTCCCAAATAAATCTTTCTTCATAAAGCTAATAATGCATTTTTAAAGCTTGAGTGTTAAGAGAACTAGAAGTAACTCTTGGTAACTGTTGTTCTAACTGTGAAGAATTCTGGGGGAAATGTAGGGGTTCATCTTTTCATGAATCATGTGTGTTGTTCTCTGTACTAACTTTGCAAAAGCAGAGTCTATCTTGAATATTTGAATTCAAATGTAAGGGATTCCAGAAAACTGAAAAAATGCATGTTCTCCATTAGTCTTATCTGTTAGAAAACTCATTAATCAAATTTACCATTTGAAAAATGTATGTTGGACTCTTTTGCTTTTGTTCTGTTTTCATTTAAATATAGCCTGGTTCCGGGTGTTCCAGAGTTTCTCACCAAATTTAAAAGTTAACAAATTCATGTGAAGAGATTCCTAGCAATGTATGATAATTCAGGAAATGTGCTTCATAAGTAGAGCATTCCGTAATCAAATGTCGAATCAAAACTATGATCAAAAATTACTTAGTACTCGCTTTGTGTGCAACAATAAAGCAGCTTCTGTGGATGATATAAAGGAATTTAGAAGCGGAAATCTAGATTTTTCCCTGTTTCTCACTGCCAAAAATATCCTTGCTTTGCTATTACATAAATACCCAAATTGTTCTAAGTGGTTTCAGAAATAAAATCTTTACTTCTATTAAGGCAAAGAATAATCTCTTTCTCTTGTAAAGCACTTGGCAATTTCCAAAGAACATTTATATTCATGATCTTACTTCGTATTCACAGCAAACCTATAAAATAAGTAGGGCCAGTGTTACTACCTACATAAATTTTCCTCCTTAGAAACTTAGGTGCAAAGAGATTGCAACTTTCCAAAAGACACAGCTAATACATGGGAAAAGATAATAGAACAAAAATATTCTAACTTCTAAAGTGAAGTTCTTTTTATAAAGGAGTATACAAAGGAGCAAGGGTTATTTGACAATTGGACAGGAAGAGAAGGGAGGAGATGAGAGAGAAGGAGAGAAAAGAAAAGAGGTTTAAAGGTAGTTATCCAAAAAAAGCTAATGATCACTTCTTGACTCTAGACTCTTCTTGCTATCCTAACCGCTTTTAATTGGGGTATTACTTTCATTTCACACCTGCTTATGTTCCATCACATAGGTAAAAATTTTCAGGTGATTTCTAACTCCATCTGGATTCTCTCTAGCTAATTAGCATTTTGTGTAAATTGAGATAACAGTTTCTCCCCTATTCATCATCTGCCATCGTATTATTTCTGTTATGTTAGAGTGTTCTATCTCTATGATTAGATTATATGCTTCTTGCAGGCAGGAACCAGGAAAATAGTTCATTGTTACTCCTTCTTCAAAATCTTTAAAAGTATAAACATAGATATATGTGGGAAAGCAGGCTTTCAAATGAAACTTGACCAAAGCAAAATAAACAAAGGATCTTCAAAAAGCTCGTGGAAGATGAGTATTAAAGAAAAAGTGATGCATAGATTCCATAACTTTTTTGACCAAAATAAATATTTTTTTATTTCCATTTTCCGTGAACTTGGTGAAGAACCTTCATGGTTTGATTTTGTACTGATCTGCTACCTGTATGTCCTAGCTACATTTGTTTGTTCACATGTAGTCAAATATGGTAACCATTAATCATCTATGGGTAACCTTAAAATTTGAAAGCATTTTTCCATTCAGAATTTTGTTTATAGCCATTGTCTGTATTCCCACTAAACTAGGGTCTTTTTGTTTTTTACTTGTTAAACTTCTTATCTGGTAAAGTATTAAGCTTTTTATTGTAATGTAAATTTAAAGAATTATCTCAAAAACTGAAAAAAGAAAAAGAAAAATGGAAGAAGAAAGGCTGGTGGGAATGAAGGAGGGAGAAAGGAAGGATATTTTATTATGTTCTTAGACTTGTTTCTAAAAATCATATTGAATTTGTTAACATTAATTAAAATTAAAAAGGAAAAAAGAAATCAATAAAGATCCAAAAATTCTTTTAAAAATTGAAAGCAGATTTATTGATCAATAATCAAAGTAACCTGCACATAATTAAAATGAACAGTTCAGTAACTTTAACATTTGGGTCCACTTGTGAATTCATCACCACAATCAAGAAAATGAACACATTATTCCCCACAAAAGGTACTCATACCCTTTCTAATCCATCACTTCTGCTTCTTGCTCCAAATAACTGTTGATTTATTTTCTGTCATTATAGAATAGTTTGCTAGAGTTTAGTAGAAAGGGACTTACTTATATAGTATGCACTCCCTCTTTTATTTTTTTTCTGACCTTACTCCTTGCAGTAAGTGTATAGTTATTTTGACATTATCCTCCATGGTTTGGTATATATCAATACTTGATTTACTATTGTTCCTTGATTGCACTCAATATTATAAAGGTGCCACAATCCATTTATGTAATTGCTTCTTGATCAACTATTGAATTGGTTTTTGTTTTGTTTTGTTTTTTGCAAGGAAATCAGCTGTGAAAATCCTTGTTCATGTCTTTGAACAACTGCTTCCATCTCTCTTGATCAAATATCTAAAAGTAACATGCCTGGGTTATATGGTGGTTGCATATTTAAAAGGTACCCCAATTAGAATGGCTCTCATAGAGAAATCAGCAAACAAATGCTGGCAAGGATATAAGGAAAAAGGTATCCTAATTTACTCTTGGTGGGAATGTAAACTAGTACAGCCATTGTGGAAAACGGTATGGAGATAGCTCAGAAAACTGAAAATAGATCCACCATATGACCCAGCAGTCCCATTCCTGAGAATTTATGCAAGCAAAATATAATCAGCATATGAAATTCCCATGTTTATTGTATCTCAATTCACAATAGCTAAGAGGTGGAATCAACCCAGATGTCCATCAACTGAAGACTGGATAAAGAAATTATGGCATATATCCGCTATGGAGTACAACTCAGCTGTGAAAAAGAATGGCATCCTGTCATTTGCAACAAAATGGATGCAACTGGAAACCATTAAACTTATTGAAATAAGCCAGTCCCAAAAAGACAAATATCGTATGTTTTCCCTGATCTGTGGTAACTAATAAAGTACCTAAGACATAATGTATAGGACTGAACTTGACCTTTTTAGATTTGATGGTTGTTTAATGCCCCTGTCTCTACTGTTGAGGAACAGTGTTTTGTTGTTGTTGTTGTTGTCTTGTTTTTCTCTTTAATCTTATGAGTGTAAAGTAAGTGAAAGTACATCATTGTAAACATTAAGAGAGAGAATAAGAGAGGAAGGAGGCGGAAGATTGGGAGCATGGACAGGAAGTAGGATAGGATGGGAATTATCACTATGTTCCTAAACCTGTATATATGAAATACATGAAATTTGTTTACCTTAAATTAGAAAAATTATAAAGAAGTTACAGTATATAAAAAGACCTTTTTATACTCCACAGATAAGACATAGTAAATAATTAAAGGAAAAAACTGTTAAACATATGTAGATGAAGCCATTTTATGTCAGAGTGATTATTTTTATTTATTAATTAAAATTCTATAATTATGAAAAAAAAGTTTGGGAATATAGAGTGGATTAAAATTATGTCTGCAAAAACTGATGAAGAGAAGGAAGAGAAGGATGGGACTGGGCAGGAACAGGGGAATGAAGAAAACGTGGTTGTCTTCTGGAACTGTATCTATGTAATGCGTATAATCTGTTCTCTTCATATTAATAAACTATTTTTAAAAAGAAAAAATAAAATAAAATTAACTTTAATCTTTTTCATTAATATGATGCTGGCCTTGGAGATGAAATGAATACAATAAAAAAGTGTTCACCTATTTTTCTATCATTTCACCTATTGTTCTATTATTTTTTATCAAAAATTTTCCAATGAATATATTTGTTCAACATCTATAAGGATGCCCACACAAGTTGTCTCTTTGGATAATTAGTTAAAAATTATATTAGCAAACTCATTAAAGCTGTAAGAATGGTTTTGAAATGAAGATATATTTACATTCTTAATATAAAATCTTGATTTCTTAACTTTTTTGCTGGATTCTACTTATTACTGGACATAAGATTGTTGTGTAAATTTATAAGTAAGGTTTATATTTGGAAATTTTATAGTTCTTGGGTTTACTTTTAATGCTGAATTTATTTCATATCAATAAATTAATAGATTTTCCCTTTCACCCCTGTGTTCTTGGACATTTTGTGTGACATTAAGTTATCCATTCTTTAAATCTGAAACCAACAGAAATTACTCTTTTTTCCCTGAAATTTTCTTGTTCATTATTTTAGGAAGTGGTCTTACAAGAATTTTTCTATTTCCTGAGGTACTTCAGGTTGAGAACTGAAACCACCTATTTCCATATAATTTAATTACCAGGACTGAGAACCTAGACACTTATGTAAACATGACTTCACTATTGTTCCAAGGAAATTCTTGCCCAAGAAGATAAAGCTATAAAACAATCAATAAGTTCATAATTAGTTTCAGGAAATTACTGGAAACCAATTTATATAGTTTTCTCACATTGGAGAAAAGCTCTTCTGATAAACAATGGGTTGCTTACCTGAACACAAAGTTTGCTTAATCAACAGCAATTCATTTATCGAGACTTGTTTCAACACCCTCATACAACAGTCTTTAATCATTATATTATAAATGTATTCCATCCCAATCAGTCACCCATTATAATAGATCATGTTACAACTGCTTAATCTCAGACATTAAAACCCTGTGGGTAAGTGCTTAGACCTCCACATTCTGAGACACTATTGAAACTTAGTGAAGACTGTGCTCTCTCCCTTATGGCAATCATTTAGTTAGAATTTGTTTGCTTAGTCACCAAGCCTGGGAGATCGGCACTTGACATAACATATTTTTTTGGACTATCATCCATTTAAAGCAGGGTTTCAAATGTATTTCCATACAGTTGAGTATGCAGTTTATTTTAATGGATGCAATATTTTCAGCCAATAGAAGCCGTTGTATTTGAACATGATACCTGGAAATGAAACAGCTCTCCTAAAAATCTGAGACAGTGGGCTGAGAAAAACATCAGCAAGTCAATATTCACCAGACTTATTAGCAAAGGGAAGATGTACTTGAGCAGCTAAAGTAACCTTTAAAGTATGCCATCTCAGACCTTTTTTTAGAAGATTATTACTAAAGCAATTTGAATCAGGCCTTTCTGATAATTGTTTCCAAATAATTCTCATTAAAAAGAAGTGCTTATTGCCTTTAATTTATTGTCTAAATTGTTTATGATTTCAGTTTTGACTTTCCTATTGCCTCAAGAATTTTTCAAGCAGTTGCTTAATTTGGAAAATGTTAATATATTTTAAAGGATATTTTATATCAAAATTACATTGAACTATTATCAGATATTGTGCACTGGAAATTTCTCCCTTTAAAAATGTCTTATGTGTAGACAAGATATGATTTCTTTATTTAGGATCTGAACATGAGAAAAAAAACACTTTTATTTTCTTGTGGGATCCACTGATGTATATACTGTAGGTCTGTGTACATCGACACATAAAATCTAGTTCATTGACTATATTATTCTATGCTTCTGTGCCCTCACTTATTTCTTGTCTATTACATCTGTGCAATTTGTGAATGTAGTACAATAAAGTATTTTCTGATAATTTCATTTTTATCAAGGTCAATGTTCATTTCTAATATTTTGCTTTATATATTTAGCTGCTACCTCCCTGTTGCAAGCAACTTTATGATTTTTATGTTTTCTTCACAAATTGTTCCTTTTATTGTTGGCTAATGTCCTTCAGTATCCTCCTTAGTATTTTTAACCTTAAATCTCACTTTTTCTGATATTAAGTTTCACACTTTTGCTTTGTTGTTTTTTTTTTTTGCATTTACAGTTACATATTTTCTCTTTTCTATATCTTCACTTACAAACTTTTATTACTTTTAGTGTTTTGCAAGTGATGCTTAGCAATGCATAAAATGTTTATATATTATCCAGTCTGAGATTTCTGCCCAGTTGTAGGTAGTATGGAAACTAACACCACATTATTTAATGCTTATCATTTTATTTATTTTGCTATGTCTTCATTTTAATTTATTTTTCATATTAACTTATTTGAGTTATTATTCTTTCTAATAATTCATTTTTAAGCCAGAATTTTGACTGATTTAGTAACTTCATATCTATCTACTTGTTTTCCTCACTTCACTCTCAAATTTACAAATATAGTTTATCCACATTATACATGACAAATGTGTTTTCTTTTTCTCTATGAAAGGTTTAATCCCTACATGAAAGTTCACAGGGATTTCTTTTTCCCTTTTCCCTTATATTTTATCACTCCTGGTTTTTGCTGAAATGTTTTAGTACTTTTATATAATCATAATATTGCTTTTTATCCTGGCAGTATATATTTTCCATTTCACAAATCCACATTCAGTAGTTCCATTGTGTATAACAATTTGCTCCTAATCTGGTAGGCTTAATTATATTTATTGAAAAATTATCTATGATTTCCCACTTGTTTAATTCTTCCTCTGCATTGAAATTTCCTTCTCATTTTATTTGGTATTTTAAGTTCTTCTTCAGGTCATTTCTTCTTATTTTAAGCTCTCTGTTCTAGATATATAATTATTTTCCTCTCCAATTACTATTTCTCATTTTTGTTGATTTGTTTTCATCAGTCAATTTTCTTCACCCTCTAGATTCAAATTCAATGGCTAAACATCCATGAATGCAGGGAGGAGGTACAGAAAATTTGGCATTGTTGAAAAGCAGTCTGTAGACAACAATTTTTTTTTTTTCCCTGTCAAGACATCGGATACCATTGTTCTCTCAGAACAATTAGTTTTACATGACTTTAACTTTATCCAGCAAACAAAAATTTCAGATTACTAGCCATAAGTCTTTCAGATCCTGACAGAGCCTAAAGCTGGCATCTGCTTCTGGACCTAGACAACTTTCTAAAGTTATTAGGGTGCATTAGATGGTAATTTTTTTTTTTATTGTAGTTAAGAAGGTTGTACAGGGGCTGGTGCTGTGGCATAGCAAGTAAAGCCACCACCTTAGTGTCAGCATCTCATATGGGTGCCAGTTCGAGTCCCGGTTGCTCTACTTTTGATCAAAGCACCATGTTATGGCTCGGGAAAACATTAGAAGTCCTAAGTCCTTAGCCTCCTGCACCCAATTGGGAGACTTGGAGGAAGCTCCTGGCTCCTGGCTTTAGATCAGCCCAGCTGTGGCCATTGAAGCCTTTAGGGGAGTGACCCAGTGGATGAAAGATCGATCTCTCTCTCTCTCTTTCTCTGTGTGTGTGTGTGCATGTGTCTCCCTCTGCCTCTGCCTCTCTGTAACTCTGCCTTTCAAATAAATAAATAAATAAATATTTAAAAAAAGAAAGGTGTACAGCTGTGATGATTACTTGGGCTAGTCATCTAGGATCTTTCAAGTCATAGCATTTCAGTGCTAAATAATTCTTAATCTTCTTTGAAACATGAATCAATTAATTTTGCTCTGATAGAGCTCATCCAAATATCCCCAGAAGTGCCCAGTCACCAGGGAAATTCATTTCCCTGGATGCATCCACTGATAGATTATTACTGCACATAGCTGATAATTAGAGCAACTGCTAGGCTTTTTCCCAACAATGTAAAAGCAATGAAAATATATAGAAAGATCCATTCAAGAAATATCTAGACCAAATACACCAATAATGTATTATAAAACAACAGCATTTCTATTAGCTTACATTATTCTACTTTGAAGAATTTCAACAGTATACTGTCAATGATCATTGCAAATATTTTGTCATATAAGTTGTGTTTCCATACATCCAACAAAAATCTCTTTCTATCTCATAAATGAAAGGCTTTTAAGAAAGTTTCCTTTTTGCAAAGAGAACATTATCAGGTAGCTACTTGTATATGAAAAAACACACGAAGCTTACCCACTGGGAAGACCCCAGTGATTGAATACTAAAACCACAGATTCTACTAAGTCTTCTTTGTCAACAGACATAGTCTTTCTATTCCTACCTCAAGAAATTGGTCTTTCTTCCCTATAGAATCTATAATGGCGTTCTCTAAAATAGTGGTATTGCAAGATATTCTTGCTTTTCCTCAAGGTCTACTCCTGCCATCAGTCTTTGATTCTATGTCTGTATATCGACACTCAAGTCTCAGAGGTCCCAAAGGTTGAGTTGTAAAGTGTGACTCACAAAAAAAGTGTCATACATCACAAAAATTAAAAAAAAATGTATGCTTTTTCCAACTCACAGAAATAGAAATCTGGATAATATGTGTGAAAATGAATAGTAAGTATGTGGAATAATGATGGAAGGAAGACAAGATTGAGCCAGACCAAATGTTGATAGACCTAAGCAGAGTTTCTGGACTCAATATTCTTGCTCAATAGGTTAAGAAGTTGTCTCACAGTACTGTTGGTTGTTTTACTAGCTGGTTTGTTGTTAACTGGTTGGTTTGCTGATTAAATTGTGGACCTGAAGATGGCCTGTATTAAACCTTCAGGCTGTGCTTGCTCTGCTGTAAGGAAGGTACCCCAAGGCTTAGGGAGATTGAGATTTTGGAGAGATTTGTTATGTAAGACCTTCTGATCCAACCTGGAAGTATCCAGTAAAATACTTTCTACCACTGAATATGAGAAATAATCTTGTGAGGGGAGACCTATATCCTTAAAAATTTCTCTGGATGCTCTTTTCTCTCAGAAATTATCACAAGACTCCTACACTCTAACTGGGGTCCCTAAATGAATAGACAATAATTGGGTCCCAGGGTAGAAGAGACTAAGTTGTGGCACATAATTTCTAATGATAGGGTGTATGTGGCTACTGAAATAGACCGCAGGATCAAATCATCATTCGGAGTAATCTGAATTACAGAAGCCTATAGCATTCGCTAGTTGATCATGGTTCCCCGAGGAAAGAAAATGGATTGTAAATATATTCCCACTTGATCAGTAAAAGAAGAAGGGTTTTAAATTTTAAAAAAAATTAAATTACCAAGGCAGAGAGACCATGGCTACTTACTTCTCAGACTAAACCTGGTGGAAGGATGACTACATTGGACTACTTACACCAAGGACAAAGTAGTGCTTTGCTCCTATTGATACAAACACTGGCTCTGAATATGGATTTAGCTTCTTAAATGCAATGCTTCTGCCAAAACTACCATCTGCAAATTTACAGAATGCTTTCTAAACCATCATGGTAGCTCACATAGCTTTACTTCTGATCAAGGAAGCCTCTTTACATCAAATGAAGTCTGGAAATGGGCTTGTACTAATGGAATTTTCTGCTATTACAATGCTTCCCACCATTCTAAAGCAGCTGGCTTGATGGAATGGTAAATAGCCTCAAGTTGTAGTGTCATTCAGACAGAAATACCTTTTAGGGCAGAGGAGTGTTTCTCCAGGAGGCTGTAGATGTTTTGAAGCAGTGTACAATATTTGGCATAATTTCTCCCATAACCAGGGTTGACGGATCCAGAGACTAAAAGGTTCAAATGGGGGCATTACTAACCCCTCATAATCCACCAGCAAAGGTTTTGCTTAAAGAGAGCATAGTTCCACATGGTTGAATACTTCTGGAAGACATACAATGATTCCATTGAAGTGGAAGTTTAAACTATTATCCAGCCTCTTGGGACTCTCCCAGATTCATAATAACTAGGCAATGACAAATATGGAGGAAGGACCACAAAGTTACTTCAAAAAGTTCAAGGAAAATAGAAATAAGAGATACATTTATTTTGGTGCAAAATTTTGAAATTCATGCATGTAAGTCTCCAGAAATTCATGGAAAATATGCATTGTGAAAAATTAAGTACATATTTAATTTTTGCACCAAAATTAACTAGTCTTTTATTAATTTTATCTAAAATTTCTCAGAACTGCTTTATACTACTCAACAATAAATATAGGAAGAATATTGATTGAAATGTAGAAATTTCGCTCTCTCTCTTTCTCTTTTTCTGTTTCTCCTTCTCTCTGTGTAACTCTGGCTTTAAATAAATCTTTAAAAAATAAGAAATTCTTAAAGTCAATGGAAAGCATCAACAAACCATTTCAGGCAGAACTACTAATAACCCATTTTTTCCGTCAAGAGTAAAGATTTGGGTCATGAGAAAAAAACCAGCTACTGGGGTACCTGCTGAGTGCAAAAGGAATATAGAATGGATAGTCAGAAAAAATAATTAAAATTACTAGTTAGGGAGACTATAATAAATATGAATATTTCCTTTTATTTTGCAATTAATATGTTTGGATATACATTAAAATATTTGGTGTATGTATGTATATCAGATGTTTTAATTTTCTTCTCTGTTATGCTGTTATCATCTAACATAAGACGTTTTAATAACTAACATTATGGAAAAGTTTAAGCTACAGGATATTAAGGACGAGTGAACATCACCCAGGGACACTGTATCTTCTTCTGTGGAAAAGGCATATTTTAGTTGCAAGGAGGAAAGTTGTATCACATTATGTACAAGTTGGGGTTTGCTATTGTATTTATTGGATTAGGTACAGTTTAGGGAGACTATCTGGGTGTCAATCTGTAGACTTTGATCTTTATCTTTACATGGCAACTTAGATAGGCTATGATCCCCAAATATCCAGTCAAACAAGAATTCAGGTGTTATAATGAAAGCATTTTGAAAATGTTATTAAAATCCATTATAATTTACTTTAAGTCAGGGAGGTAATAAAATATAATTTGGATGAATCTGTTTCAGTCAGTTGAAAGGCCTTAGCAGGAGCAGAGTCTTCTCTGTAAAATTATGCCTATGAATAACAGCTTCTGATTGTACTCACAAGTTCCAGTCTTTCCCACCTGACAGACTGTTCTCTGAGTTTCAGACTTGCCTAGCCAATTCTTAACAATTAATCTCTGACTTCTTTGTCTTGCCTAGTGGCTCTGTTTTTTCTGACTGAAACCTGACTAATACAATGCTATTCTTTTCATTAACATTAAAATATGTTCTTGGGTTGCCTTAATTGTTGGCAATAGACATCAAATACTCTATGCTTTTTTAAAATTTTCATTAATTTACTTTTATTTCACTTGGAAGGCAGAGATAGAAACAGAAAGGCACAGAATGATCTTGCATACTCTGGTTTACTTTTTGAATGCCTGTAACAGTTGGGGCTCCGCTAGACCAATCTGGGAGACCATAGTTCAACCTGAGTCTCCTGCAGGGTAGACATGGGCCCAGCTACTTGAAGTATTATCTGCACTTTCACAGGATGCACATTAGCAAGCAGCTGGAATTGGGAATGGAACCAAGTCCCAAACTAAGGTACTCCAATGTGGAATGTGGTTGTCTCGAGTGGTGTCTTAACAGCTGCACCAAATGCCAACCCTTCTGTATGTTTTTATGTTAGTAAGAAACCCCTGGAGACACAAGAGCTTAAACCAAAGAAGAGATTATTTTATGTAGTTGAGAAAACAGTTATGTTGGGAAAAACATTTGGCTACAGGCAACATTTTGACAGTAATTTCACCACTATTCCACTGACACAAATTTATGACAGCTAAAATAAACCAAGACTTTTTCCTTTTTGTTGCTGGTTGATTTGTGTATTTGTTTTGTTTGTCTCTTTGCAGTCACCTAATTGCCCAAAACCTAATTCTGATTTTTTCCATGGAATGCCCTGTATTTCATCAGGCTATTCAAAGTATTTTCTATCATCAGTCACAGTGGGAGATACTTACTATGAATGTTCTATGGATGTAAGCTTCTTATGGGATATCACGTAAGGGAAACTTAAAGGGACGCATCCCTAAACAGCTGCTGTCCAAGATTAGATGATTTGAAAACAAACTCCAAATTTAATTGTTGTTTTATATGTAAAATAGTGAATTATTGGCCAGCGCCGTGGCTCAACAGGCTAATCCTCCGCCTTGCGGCGCCGGCACACCGGGTTCTAGTCCCGGTTGGGGCACCGATCCTGTCCCGGTTGCCCCTCTTCCAGGCCAGCTCTCTGCTGTGGCCAGGGAGTGCAGTGGAGGATGGCCCAAGTGTTTGGGCTCTGCACCCCATGGGAGACCAGGAGAAGCACCTGGCTCCTGCCATCGGAACAGCGCGGTGCGCCGGCCGCAGCGCGCTACCGCGGCGGCCATTGGAGGGTGAACCAACTGCAAAAGGAAGACCTTTCTCTCTGTCTCTCTCTCTCACTGTCCACTCTGCCTGTCAAAAATAAAAAAAAAATTAAAAAAAAAAATAGTGAATTATTGCTCGTGGTAGTCAGAATAATGCTCTCCCCACCTCTGTTCCCCACCAGACATACACAAATATACACATCCCAATTGTCAGAATAATTGTCATGAATATTTTATATTGTATGGCAAAGTGAAATTATATTATATATAAAAATTAATGTTATTACTAATCAGCTGACTAAATAGGGAAATTATTTTGGACTATTAAGACTAAAACTTATAAGGGTCATTAAATGTGAAAGGAAAAGCTAGAAGAGAGAGCAAAATGATAAGACATGTTACTGATTCTGGTGGTGCAGGAAAGAGGCCATGAACAAGGATTGTAGCTGGACTCTAGATAAATAAGAGAAATGAATTCTCGTTAGCAACTCCAAGAGGGAACACAACCCTGATTATACATTGTTTTAAACCTTTTGAGATCTGTATTATACCTCTGATTTCAATAACTGTAAGATAATAAACTTATGTTTATGGTAATTTGTTACAGTATCAATAGGAAAATAAGGCACTGCTTGATTTTATATATATATATATATATATATATATATATATATATACATGTACATGTACCCTGGGTTGAAAACACTTTGAGAGTTGATATTGTATTTTATTTCTGATAAAATGAAGGTCTCTCCCCATGCAGGCTTCATGTGGGTACTCAATAACTTCTACCTTGGGCTCTGTAGCACAATGAGGAGTCTCAATATTTCCACCTTCAAAACATGGGATATCGATATCCTTATTATTGATGGCTGACTCCATATTCTTTTCCATGCTTTTATTTCCCTTGCAACACCATTTTACAACAAATATAGATTTCCACTGTGTTTTTTTGTGAGTATGCTAAGTTAATCACAATATAACAGACTAAGCTAAGAAGTAATCCAACAATAACATTAATTTTTTTAAAGATTCATTTATATTACTTGAGAGTCACAGTTACACAGATAGAGGAGAGGCAGGGAGACAGAGAGAGAGAGAGAGAGAGAGGGGAGAGGTCTTCCATCGGCTGGTTCACTCCCAAGATGGCCGCCACGGCCAGAGCTGCACTGATCCAAAGCCAGGAGCTTCTTATGGGTCTCCCATGTGGGTGCAGGGGACCAAGGACTTGGGTCATCTTCTCCTGATTCCCAGGCCATAGCAGAGAGCTGGATCGGAAGTGGATCAGCTGGGTCTCAAACCAGCGCCCGTATGGGATGCCAGCACCACAGGTGGCAGCTTTACCCAATATGCCACAGCACTGGGCCCACTATCTAATTTTAAACTATTTATTATGTGTATATTTTATGCTTCTGTGTGATTTAACACATTTGACCTTTATTTAAATGACTTAGTATTTAATTTATTATTTTTTGATTGACTTGATGCCTCCATTAATTTATCTATTTCTTCCATATTCTTTGAAATTTTATTTTCTGGGACACTGCCCTCAGTTTGGAGAGCACAGTATGTAGCACATTGCTCAGTGAGTGGTGCCTGCTCTTTTCTACATCTTTACAATCATTTCATGTACTACCCCTCATGCAGCCTCTGATCCAGATACTTTTTGTGCTTGTTCGAGGACACAGAGACTGAGGCTGCTTAGATTATTCTTAACTGTACAGGAGCTTCCATTATGGCTGTATTCTGAAAAAAATACCCAGTCAAGTAATAAGCATGTTCTTATATGGTTCGACGAAAGAACTCAGCATGTATACAATGATGGTTTAATTATATCCAGAATTATCTGCCAAATCATTGATCAATACAGTACTTGGATATTTAAGAAGCTAAAAGGAAAAGCAGAGAATCTTCAAGAAAGCAAGTAAGTGAAATAATCATTAGATGTTATTAAATCAATGACCATGGGGAACTCATTCTTCAAATAATAGCCATCGTTTCAGACCATATTGATTCAACCTTCATAATAATCAAACTAGATGCAGAGGCAATGGTGAGTCCAGGAATAGATTAACAACAAATCACAGGCATCTCTTCATGCCTCAAAAGATAGGTAAGTGCTGAATGTTTACACTTCAATGGATAATCTGTTTTGCAAGTGGCTACAGAGGGATCTGGACTTTGATATATCTTATCATGCATTTGTTTAATCATTCATGGTAAAGTATCTGATGTTAATGTTTCGTTGCTTACCTTCAGCTTTAAAAATTATTAGCAGCTGAATCACAGACTGCTTCCATTCGAATGTGCAGCCTCTTTAGACATGCTCACTGCAGAAGCCATCTTTCCTACATTATTTATTTAAGCAAGATAGGGTAGAGTAATTACATTATCAGATATCTGTGTCGTATCTGGGCAATAAGGCACAATAATAATAGTATAAGACGTCTTGGAAGGAGGGTATAATTACCACAAGGCAATTACACTCCTGGGGTTTACAGGATCCTGGATACTTGTCTTTCCTTATAATGCCCTAAGGATGTGATTATCTCAGGAACAGATAGAGAAAGTGAGAAACTGTGAATAATGTTGTATTCTGCTATACAAAATTTATAGGAAAGGGCAAAAGTATATTTCATATGAGCATGTGATGCAACAGTTTAGAATATTTGAACAGCAGTTTCAGATGAGCTGAGCTATGCAAAGAAGTTAACATGTCTCTTCAGAAAACTAGTGGTCCACTTTAAGTCATTTTGAAATATCAGATTGGGCTCAGAGATGCATTAGGATTTTACCCTGGTTTCCAAGTTAAGAAAATTGTTGGGTGGAGCTCTCTATCCATTTCTAGCTGGCTACATATGTTGTGCTTTCCATTCCTTCAGAGCTCTAAAGAGAGCTCCTAAAGTTGGGAGTAGGCCAGCAGATTGCTATCAACAGTTGTTGCCTGATGACACCAAAAGGAGAAAAGAAGAGGTGCTTTTACGTGGGCAAGAGGCATGGTAGGGTGGGAAATATCACTATGCTCTTAAATCTGTAAATATGAAATAATTGAACTTCATTCACTTTATATATTAAGAAATGAATATCTTCCAGCCATTGCAAGGATAATATGATTCAGTTGTGATTAAGTAGTATTTCCAGGATGATGGAAAAACAGAGTGAAAAAAACAAATATCTACCAAGTGATAGTCACATTTCCATTTTGAACGCTGCAGGAGACTTCAATGAAGTCCTTATAGCTAAAGCAAATCAAGGATTTTCTGAAGAATTGAAATTAAAAATTCCCTCAAACATCCTAAGGTGATTTCCTGGAAAATTTCCTTCAAAGTTTGAGGTTAGAATGATTAGGTCAAAGAGAAATAACTGGAAACAATTTTTAAATTTTACCATGAAAATCATTTCAATCAGCCAAAGACAGAAGTGTTTATAACAAAAATGATTAAATAAAAATAAGGAAGTTCAATTAATTATACACGTTTTCAAAGAAAATAAAACATCCAGATAGACAGAAGCATCAAGCTGTTGACAGATTATTTTATTCTGGAAACATGTTCTGTGACACCTAAACAATCTAACAAGGATGTAAATGATTTTGAACACTGTTTTTGTTTGGAGACATTTACAGAATTTCAATGTCTAAAATCATATAAAATGCAGTAGTTCCATTAAATTTATTTTCTTTAGTGTCATCCAAATATAAATATCATGTGGATTTGGTGTCCAGTAATACCACTCAGAATCATCTTTATCTATTATGTATAAAGCATGGGTCCTGGGAGTGGGAACGTCAGAAAGAAATTGGAGCAGAGGAACCATGAATGATGGAAAGTCATTAAATCTCTGTGATTGAGGAACTTCAGGTGTGATGAGATCTCATTTCAGGTGTAACATAATTCTGAACTAGCTGAGGATGGGGTATTGTCTTTGCCCTAAGGAATTTTACATCTTCTTTTTTTCCTTTTATATGTCTGAGCTCTTACTCCATGGCAGGTTCTTTATATGAATAAATTCACTTAATTTTCACAAGAACTCTATGCAATAGGTGTTAGTATTATCTTCATTTCAGAGATAAAGAAATTAGGGACTGGCATTTAGCCAAGCAGTTAAGATGCTGATTAGGGTGCCCAGCATTCCAAATTCCAACACCTTGATTTGATTCCTAGTTCAGCTCCTAACTCCAAATTCCTGCTAATGCACGTCTTGGGAGGCAGAAGTAGTAGCTCAACTGATTGCTTGGCTGCAATGAATGTGAGAGCCCTGAAATGAGTTTTAGGTGACTGGCTTTATCCTTACCAGAGTCTGTTGCAAGCATTTGAGGAGTGAATCATGATGGCAGCTCTGTCTGTTTCTCTCTCTTTCTCTCTCTCTCCAACTCTCTCTCTCTCTCTCTCTTAAATAAATAAATAAATAAATTGAGACAAAGAGTGTTGAAATAATGTGCCCAAGGTCATGCAACTTCTAAGTCAGAGATGGGATTTTGCTCTTACCTATGTAGATATGGAACACATATTTCAACCCTGTACTGTGTCTAGCTGAAAAATTATGTGTAAAATTGAAAAGGAACTAATTGCTTAATAAATGTTTGTAAATCATACATTGGAAACATGTACATAAATATAAAGAATTTTATAGGAAGGCATGATGGTTAATTTTATATGTCAACTTGACTGGTTTAAGGGGTGTCCATTTAGCTGGCAGACATATTTTCTGTGTGAGTGTGGGAGGGCATTTCCTGAAGAAGCTAGCGTTGGAATTGGTAAACTAGGTAAACAAGATTTTTCTTACCAATGCTGGTGAGCATCATCTCATCTTTTGAGGAAGCATATAGAACAAAAAGGCAAAGGAAAGGGAAATTGACCCTCTTTTCCTGGTACGGAATTTCCATCTCCCCATACTTTTGGACCTTGACACCCTTCATTGTTAGGCCCTAGCACTTAAAGTGGGGCTTACACTGCTGACCAATTACTATAATTTGATTATCTCTTTCTCTCTCTCTCTCTCTCTCGATTATCTCTCTCTCTCTCTCTCTCTCTCTCTCTCTCTGCCTCTGTCTCTCTATTCTATCGGCTCTGTTTCTCTGGAGAACCCTGACACTAATACAGAAGGAAGAACCACATTTTATAAACGAATAAATTGTATTCTCTTCTATGACAAAGTAAAAAAAAATGATAAGAGGAAAATATAGGGCAGATATTGTGGCACAGCTTGATTAAGCCACTGCTTGGAATGCTCGCCTTTCATATTGGAGTGCCTGGGACTGAGTCCTTCCTCTGCTTCCAATCTAGCTTCCTACTAATGCACACCGTAGGAGGCAGCTTTAGAATGCTCAAGTACTATGGTCCCTGCCACCCATCTAGAGAACCAGATGGAGTTTCTGGCTCATGGTTTTGACCTGGCCCAGTTCTGGTTGTTGAAGGCATTTGGAGAGTAAATCAGTGGATGGAGAGTATCTCTCACTCGCTCTCTCTCTTTCCCTCCCTCTCTATCTGTCTCTCTCTTTTTCTCTCTCAGTCTGCTTTTCAAGCAAATAAAATGAATAAACTTAAAAATAAAAGGAAAATATTAAGTGCAGTTTGATTTTAGGTGATATTTCACTTAGTACAGTTTAATAATATCATTTATCGCATGGATAAATGGCTATGTGTGGTGACCCTATGTCACTATTTTGTGTCTGATGAGCAAATGTTGTAAAAGTAGAAAGTTCATTGTACGTCACCTAAATCCTCTGTAATGAGGATTGTTATGAAGTGGCAATCAGAAAACAGCAACAAATTCTGAGAACTTAGAATCTAGACAACTCTGACAAAAGCATCATAGGTTGCATTTCTTGGACTATATTTTTAGCTGATGGATTTCTGCATAAAAGAGTCAGATTTAAAGGTCAATAAAGAAGGGTGACAACATATGTGACTGTCATAGTAGAGGTAGTAGAAGCTATTTTTATTTTTACACATTGAATGAAGGATATATTTTACTGGGTATGAAATATATTAAATATAATAAACAAGACTGTATAAAATTCCATGAGTGTCTTTTAAAATTTTTACTTAAGATGCAAAAGTTTCCTGTATTTCATATATAAAAATTTAGGAACATAGTGAGGTTTCTCACCCTACTCTCCTTCCTGCCCACATTCCAACCCATCTTCCACCTCCCTCTCTCATTCCCACACTTAGTTTTTATAAAGATCCATTTTCACTTTACTTAATGATTGCAAAGTTAACCCTTTACTAAGGGTTCAAGACGTGGTATGAAGAAATAAGCACTATTCCTCAACAGAAGAGACAAGGGCTATAAACAATCAGAGAATCTCAAAATGTCAATTTCACTTCTATACATTACGTTTTAGGTACTCTGTTACCTTGAATCATGGAAAACATGATATCTGTCTTTTTGGGACTGGCTTATTTCACTAAGTAAAATGTTTTCCTGTTGTGTCTACCTTGTTCAAAAGAAAGGACTTTTTTGTTTATTTTTACAGATGAGTAATACTCTATAGTGTATATATACCATAATTTCTTTATCCACTCAATAGTTGATGGACATTTGGTTGATTCTGTGTCTTAGCTATTGTGGTGCAATGAACATGAGGGTACAGATAAATATTTCATATGCTGATTTCTTTTGGTTTGGGTAAATTCTCAAGAGTGGGATGGCTGAATCAGATGGTAGGTCTATATTCAGATTTCTGAGCTATCTCCATACTGTCTTCCACAGTGGCTATGGTTACATCAGTTTGCATTCTTACCAATAGGGGAGTTAGGATACCTTTTTATCCAAATCTTCACCAGAATTTATTGTTTGATCATTTCTGTATGAAAGCCATTATAATTGGCATGAGGTGAAACCTCATTGTGGTTTTGATTTGCTTTTACCTAATGGCTACTGATCCTAAGCATTTTCTCTAGTGTCTACTGGACATTTAAATTTCTTCTTTTGAAAAATGCCTGGCCATCACCTCGGTTCACTTGGCTAATCTTCTGCCTGCGGCACCTGCACCCCTGGTTCTAGTCCAAGTTGAGGCGCCAGATTCTGTCCCAGTTGCTTCTCTTCCAGTCCAGCTCTCTGCTGTGGCCCGGGAAGGTGATGGAGGATGGCCCAAGTGCTTGGGCCCCAAAACCCGCATGGGAGTCCAGGAAGAAGCACCTGGCTCCTGGCTTCAGATCGGCGCAGCACGCCAGCCATAGCGGCCATTTGGAGGGGTGAACCAAAGGGAAAAAAAGAAGACCTTTCTCTCTGTCTCTCTCTCTCTCACTGTCTAACTCTGCCTGTCAAAAAAAAAAACAAAAAAACAAAAAAAAAAAACTGTTCATATCCTTTGCCCATTTCTTAACTGGATTGTTTGTTTTGTTGTTGTTGAGTTTCTTGAGCTCTTTATAGATTCTGAATGTTAACCCTGTATCAGTTGCATAGCTTGCAAATATTTTCTCCCATTCTGTTGATTGCTATTCACTTACTTGAATGTTTCTTTTGCAATGTAGAAGCTTCTTAGCTTGATGTGATCCCATTTGTCAATTTTGACTTTGATTGCCTGTGCTTCTGGGTTCTTTTCCAACAAATCTTTGCCTATGCCAATGTCTTACAGAGTTTCCCTAGTTTCCCTAGTTCCCTAGTTTCCCTAGTTCTTTAGTAATTTCATGGTACTGAGTTGTAGATCTAGGTCTTTGATCAATTTTAAGTGGATTTTTGTGTATGATGTAAGGTAGGGGTTTAGCTTCATACTTCTGAATGTCGAGATTCAGTTTTCCCAGTTCTGTTTGTTGAAGAGAGTGTCCTTGCTCCAGGGATTGATTTTAGCTCATTTGTCGAAGATAAGTTGGTTGTAGATGCATGGATTGATTCCTGGGGGTTCTATCAATTCCTGCGTTTTCAAGGAGAAGGAAGAAATAAGCAAAGAATTGGGGTGGAGGATATTTATAAAGGGGCAATTAGAGGCAGGATTATGCTTCTGTTATGAGAGAATAGTTCCAAAAGACAATGAAATATCAACAGCATCATTTGCTGAAGGAAGTGAAATAAAAATCCAAAATATGCCATAGTGATTGAGTAGAAACTGACAATTTAAACGAACAAACAAAAAAATTCCAGGATTTTTCTGGGACTGAGTCCAGGCCTTTAACAGGTGCACAAGGCAGACTCAAAGGAAAGGTTATGCTTCCTATCAAGTAACAAATATCAAGTGACAAAATTCTCCAGGATTCGACTCTCCCAGATTATTGAATGAACAAATGTGTTTATTTTTTTGACAGGCAGAGTTAGAGAGTGAGAGACACAGAGAGGAAGGTCTTCCTTCCATTGGTTCACCCCCCAAATGGCAGCTATGGGAGGCACGCTGCACCCATCCGAAGCCAGGAGCCAGATGCTTCCTCCTGGTCTCCCATGCAGGTGCAGGGCCCAAGCACTTGGCCCATCCTCCACTGCCTTCCCGGGCCACAGCAGAGAGCTGGACTGGAAGAGGAGCAACCGGGACAGAATCCGGCGCCCCAACCGGGACTAGAACCCGGAGTGCTGGTGCCACAGGCGGAGGATTAGCCAAGTGACTGGCCCGAATGAAAAAATGTAATATAAACCCACATCATAATATTTTTACAAGCTTAATTTCTTCAAAAGGAGTATTCTGAGTGAAAAATTTAATGTTCTCGTCTCTCTCAGATTCCAGTGAGAGACCATTTATCTTATTACATGCTCATATACATTACCGGACACATAGGATATTCAGTAGGCTGTATTCAGAACAAAAAATATGATATTGTTAAGCCCTAATAAGAAAAATGTCATCCAAAAATATATACTAAAACTCATAATGTATAAGGCAAAGTACTAAATTTTATGAAAAATACAAAGATACTTGTTTATAAGGTGTATTTCCTGCTTACTCTTACAATGTCTCACCTTCACAAAAATGATCACTTTCTACCTGCCTATATTGCTTGGCCCTAGGTTTTTGTTTTTGTTTTTGTTTTTGTTTTGTTGTTGTTGTTGTTGTTGTTTTTTGACAGGCAGAGTGGACAGTGAGAGAGAGAGACAGAGAGAAAGGTCTTCCTTTGCCGTTGGTTCACCCTCCAATGGCCGCTGTGGCTGGCACGCTGCGGCCAGCGCACCACGCTGATCCAAAACCAGGAGCCAGGTGCTTATCCTGGTCTCCCATGGGGTGCAGGGCCCAAGCGCTTGGGCCATCCTCCACTGCACTCCAGGTTGGCCCTAGTTTTTGACCACAGTGCTCTAAAGAGACAAGACCAGAGTTAAATTTCACCAAAATTTCAGGCTATGTAATGCTTCACTCTTTCCATATGTATAATCTTCATATTGTGAATTTTCTTATTTTCTTGCCAGTTCATTGATAAATAACCCATTTAATATTTTCAGTTATTATGAGAGTTCTGCAAATTATTTGGTCAGCTTTTTTTATGTTAAACAGGAACTCATGCTAATACTTTTAAATTTCACTGACATTTGTTTTTTGGGGTTCTCAAAAGTAAACTCATTTCACATCTCTTTGAAAATCAGTCTACGTATTGACCTATCTATCTATCTAAACAACCTATCTGTTTATTTACCTAGCAATTAATTCTATAACCATGATCATGAGATAAAAGGGCAAAGAAAATTTTAAATTAACCTAAATTAAGTTTAAAACCAAACTAACACAATTTTAGAACAAATATTTTTTATGTAAATTGAATTAACTCTTTTGTAATGTAATATATTTTCTAAAGACTTAAGATAATTAAGAATATAAATATAGGAATAATATGGAGATAATCATCAAGGAACAGAAATTTCAAATAAATATCTGGGTTTAAAAAAAGACCCAAAGCATATACTAAAATCAGCTAATACACTCCCTCTCTCAAGTATACCATGATAAATAATAAGAGTTAAATACTGAAGGTAATGTCTGTTGTTTTGTTTTGTTTTTAGCCATTCTGCATCAGTTCTGTCCTTTTCCTCACAAGAAGGAGCCATTAGGAATTAAGAAATTTGTCAGAAGCCAGATGGACTTCTGAAAACACAATCCAACCCCAGGTTTCTTCTAGGACATTATTTCTTAAGAATCAAAAATCTGAACACATTGTATCTTTGGAGGAGAGGATAGGATTTGTATCCAACTGTACTTCCTCATCACCTCTGGGAAGCAATGGGGGAAAGGAGAAAGTCACAGGAATCATCTCACTTTGATACAGACATCAAGGTGAATTACCAGTTGTCATTCCTCTAAAGTTGGGATATTTTAATATTTCTATTACTTGTATTAGCATTTGGATTACTGTATTGATTAAATCTCTTTTAGTTTGTGTATCTTTTCTTTCTACTTTATTAAATATAAGTGCAAACCGTTGGTGTGGAGTGTTAAAGCTTTCACTGTAAATGTGCTATCTAAAGATTAGACATCCATAAGATGTCTGAATGGAAAATTTAAGAAGGTTCCCAGAAAAAGGTCCCATGATGACTTTGAATCCAACGTCTCCCTGAAATATTTATTTATTTATTTATTTTTGTTTTTTGTTTTTTAAAGATTTATTTATTTGAAAGGCAGAGTTACAGAGAGGAGAGACAGAAAGTCACCCCCACCAAATGGCCAGTACAGTTTGAGCTGAGCTAATCTGAAGCCATGTGTGTGCAGGGGCCCAAGGACTTGGGCCATCTCCTACTGCTTTCCCAGGCAGCAAGCAGAGTTGGATCGGTAGAACAGCAGTTGGGATACGAACCAGTGCCCATGTACCACAAATGGAGGATTCGCCTACTACTCCACAGCAACAGCCACAAATAAATCAGTTAACTATTTTCATCATACAAAACTTAACTACAGATGCTCCTTGACTCACGATGAGGTTACATCCCTGGATTTGGCTTGGGGAGTGAAGCAATCAATGTGAGCCTGTCCTTTCTCTCAAATAGATTTGCACATCGCTTTCACACCTTTGTAAAACTTAAAAAAATTTTTTTCCTGTTCATGTGTTATAGGCCTGGGACTTGAGACTTGTCTGGTGCAACCAGGAGAGGCACTTGTGTTTATTAATTGCTATCTATGGCAGTTGACAGCTTTGATATTTCTAGATCAGTAATCTTGACCATCTAATTCCAGTTTCCTCTGGGTCTCACCAAGTACTGTCAGGCAGCTGAGGTGCCAACAGGGGCAGGGTTCTCACACAGGAGATGGCATCTGCAAACTTCACATGCAGACTGTACCCTGGTCATTATTTCCTCTCTGCAGGATTTAGCATGCACTACCTTCAAATCATCCCACACGTGTCCGGATCTCCGCAGGGCAAGCCATCCTCGGTAGAGGCCGCAGGGGAAAGGGCGAAATATTTATTTTAAAATGTGTATATTGACAATGAAGTGTTAAAAATGTTGAGCATTTATGAGTTTAAGAAAGATCAGATATTGGTTAAATCTACCCATATTTAGTGTTACAGTGTTTGTTGGTATTCCCTTATCATAAGCAATGGTAGTATTTTTCTTCCAGAACAACAGCCTTATAGAATTACAGATGCATTACCGATGAGCCATCATACCTTCCTCAGCATGGGTTGCAATGTGATTCAAGTGAGAAGGACTCCCACAGCCAGTGAAGTCATTGTGTACCTGGTAGGACTCTATCCTAAATCTGTAGATTTCTGGGGTTTTTACTCCATCTTTCTTGCTCATGCCTAAAATTCTTATCAAATTTGAATCTGTGTTCAATTGTCTTTGGGAATAATCTTATTCTAAATCTGTATGAGTTTCTTATACCATAGAATAAATCAAGTGTTCACAAGCAACTTTTATAACAAAGAAAGATGAAGAACTTGCTTAGGAGCCTCAGGATTGAGGAAAATAAACCAGGATGGAAGGAAATGAAGGCAGAAGCTTAAGACCAAGGCTTCCACATTAAGACGAGTGGTCCTCCTGGGCTCTGCTTCATAATCACCCGGAGATTTAAACTAGAAATTTAACAAATATTGCTGTCTGGACCCCTTCTCTATCTTAAATGTAATTAATGTGCCACAGAGATGCTCTAATGCCTCACTGGCACGAGGGTCACTGATTTACATACAGAATCCTGGACCTCTCCTGAGGTAAGTTGAATAATTTGGCAATCATTCCCACTCCATGTGGTAAACTTCATCTATAATCTTCTATCCATTTAATAAATATTTTATGTACAACAAATTTGATGCAGTTCATCTGAGCAAAAATTACTTTTTCACAAACAATGCCACTCAGTACACACACAGCAAAGCTGATGAAAGCACAAAGAATGGGAACATCACCAAATGTATGCAGGACTGACACTGAAGGGGAAGGAACCAGCTGATGGAATTCCGCAACAGGAAATCCAGCATGTTTTTTTCTTTCTTACAAATACTCAAAGTTGAGGAGGAAGACATTGAAAATGCAAGTCCTTGCATCCTCCAATATATGCCTATGACAAACATTGGAGATTTTTGGTTGCTTTGGAAGTGAAGGAAGAAAAGAGGAAAAAGAGAGTTAAGAAATCTGACAACATAGCTATAAAGATGGCAGATGCTCAATAACACATCTCTAAGAGTATTCATTAAATCAAAGTTAATGTTTTAACAGGTAAAACGGCTCTCATTACACTCTTAACAAAAGTCTCCTCCTTAAAGGGAGTAAAACCGTTTTCATCTTCCCAAGTCTTCAGGGGGTGTTCTGTTATCAGAAATAATTCTCCTAATTTAGCCTCTCCACAGAGAAATATAAAATTCCAAAGCAGTGCTTTATTTTTTACAAATGCTTTTTATCCCTCACAGAATGTGTTTTTACTCATTAAAGACAGTAGTATGGTGCAAATGCAGTTAGAAGCTTCTCAGAATGGTCTGTTATTATTAAGCATTGTCTATAATTAATATCAATTAGAATCTATTAAATTTAATAGACTTTGAGTTATTGAGTTTAATTCAATTTCAATAAATTTCAATTAAGTCCAATTTGTTTCTATTACTTTTATTAATTCCAGTCACTATCAATTACCTTCAATTAATTTAATTTACTGGCAATATATGTTCAGGTAATTCTCTATTACTTTCAATTAGTTTCTACTCATTTCAATAGGCTTCCTTAGGTGCTAACTGATTTCATAAAAACAAATGTGCAGCTCTGATATAGTTTCTACAGTACAGAACAGTCATACAAACTAATTAGCTTTGCATTCAAACTTAAAATTACTTTACTAATTAGACCACTACACAATCCACACACAATATGCACTCTCCTCTATCCATTTTCTCCCTGAGTTAATATATTTGCAGAGTCTGGAATTTGAAAAGAGATGTCAGAACTTTCAACTGATTCAGAGATCTATGACAGTTGCTTTGTTTCTAAAACCTTGCTAGGGATGGAGGTAATGTAGGTAAAGTCAAGTGTGTTTAAGATTACATTAAGACTTCCCACAGTAAGTTTAATGTTTGATGGAAGGGGATGGATATATACTAAAACCATGGCATGCACTATATGAATCCAATGCTTCACACAGGGTAAATATTCAACAAACATGAATCTTTTCTCAGGCTGTCAGTAAAGTCAATATTGAAGTGAAGAAGCAGGATTTCACAACAAATTCGGGGTCCTACAATTCCACATGCTTCTTCTCTGTGGGAGAGGGAGGAGGAAGGGTTGGGGCATGGGTGGGAGGGATGGTAGGATGGAAATATCACTATGTTCCTACATCTGTATATGTGAAATACATGAAATTTATATACTTTAAATAAATTAGAAAAATAAATCAACATACAAATTTATCAAATATAAAATTAACAAATATACATGATAGAGGGACAATCAGAGATCACCTAATATACATTCTGCTATTGAAGTTTTGGGTCAATAATTGACGTAATATATATACTACATTATTTATTCTGTAAATATAAACCTTGCCTGTTCTACCAGAGAGTATTTGCATTTTTAAAAACATCAACATACAGCTTTTTTTTTTTTTTTTGACAGGCAGAGTGGATAGTGAGAGAGAGAGAGACAGAGAGAAAGGTCTTCCTTTTTGCCGTTGGTTCACCCTCCAATGGCCGCCGCGGCTGGCGCACAGCGTACCGCGCTGATCCGATGGCAGGAGCCAGGTGCTTATCCTGGTCTCCCATGGGGTGCAGGGCCCAAGCACTTGGGCCATCCTGCATCTGCACTCCCTGGCCACAGCAAAGAGCTGGCCTGGAAGAGAGGCAACCAGGACAGAATCCGGTGCCCTGACCGGGACTAGAACCCGGTGTGCCAGCGCCACAAGGCGGAGAATTAGCCTGTTGAGCCGCGGCACCGGCCTACATACAGCTTTTCTATGTAGTTCTAAGAGCATTCTGTCTTAGCACATTTACTAAAATCCCTATGAAGGAAACACTGTGCATTTTGTTATCTATACTGAAAAAGTCATATGAGGTGGAATTGTTTACTAAATATTAGATAAGCAGGAAATAATAAAGGTTAGAGAGAAAGAAGTTGTGATGAGAAAAAAATCTAGACTCGATTTTTAGGGCACCCCTGTAGGAACTGAGAGAATTCTGTAGGTAAACACATCTTGTCCACCCAGCCCTAGCATAGGGAATAGTGTACCTTTCATTAGTTCAAGCTATGCATATTTCCCTGGGAAAGAGACATAGAACGAATGACTCACTTACAGGGCAGGAATTCAAGGCTGAATCCAAATTGCATTGCCAGAGCCCTTCTAGTAAGATATGGGAGATCCTGGGAAGGAAACCAGGGACTTTAATATCAAAGGGAAAATTGGCTAGAGGAAATAACAGAGCCATTGGAAATGAAACTGAAGGAATCTCAGCGTGGGACCAATTCACTGGACCACCCTTCCCACAGTGGCTTGCTGACAGCAAAAAAGTCGATACAAGGAAAGGTGTGGACCATCAATAAAGCCACATATTTTACAAATGGAGACAGGGACAGTTTATAATAACTTCATCATTTGATATTCTATTTCTCTAGACCTATCATGATTTAACATAATAATAATCTCTATAAATGCTAAATGAGTATTTCTATTACTCTGCAGGACAAATTCTTACCCTGCCATGTACCTGCTTTGTGCACTTCACACACTATGCTCTGTTCTTTCCTACACTAGATATACCCTCACCATCCCTCAAACTCCCCACCTATCTTAATACACTTTATCCTCTGCGGCCTGCTAAAATCAAATGATAAGTCTTTCAAGAAGTCTTCTTCACTGATATCAGTAAGCATCAATTCAAACATCTTTAGTATTGAGTTCTCAGCATATGTCAAGCATTGAGAATGAAACCATTCCTTTTCCCCTAGAAATGAAATAGTGAGGTCCTGGGGAATTCTTCCACCCACTGACCTACAAATACTGTTTCTTTTTCAGACCTGTCATAGATCTCAAAGGCTATGTCACCCCATTTGACATTTATAATTCTAATATTTGTACAGCATTTCACATTTAAAAAGTGTTTCATGTGCCATGTCTTTTAAATCATACACTTAGGTGTTTCTCTAAATATACTCTGCGAATAGGCTCCCCAGTTGGGCATTGAAAATAGAAGCTATGGTCCTTCTTTTTCTTTTTACTTCAGGATATATAACATCTAGAAGATAATTAATATGGGCTTATTGTGTGTTGTTGTTAGCTGAATTATGTAGTCTAGAAGAATGGATCAAAATGCATATTTGAATTCATTTAATATTTTATAAATTATCTAGAATGTATAAGGCACTGTGCAAATGCTTTGATCACATGGAAAGTAAGGTTTTTCAAACCAACATGATATTACAACTCCCAGGGTAAAGAAGTGGCAAGGTTTCCAGTTCACTCCAAACATTTTTCAAGAACATTTGCAGTCCAAATGTATCTATCTATCATCTTTTCCTGAAACTACTGCCATTTCATGTACCAATCTCTATTATACTTTATATTTGTTTGAATAATTTCATGAGTATTACACTTCTTAGCTAGCTGGCTCTTCAAAGACTACCTTTTCTTTGTTTTCCTCCTTCCCTTCCCTGTCCATGATGATACTAGTATCAATACACATTAGCTTACTTATCTTGATACACTTCTTGGAGGGTACATCCAAATTGCATTCCTGATACTTACTTTAGCACACTTGCTTCAAATCATCCATATCCACCACCACCTTAAGAAACTTACAATTAGGACAGACATTTGGCTTAGGGTTTAAGATACCCGCATCTCACATCAGAGGGCCTGAGTTTGATTCCGGGCTCTGGCTCCTGACTCCTGACTCCAGCATCCTGCTAATACAGACTCTGTAAGTCAGTAGTTATGACTTAAGCAATTGGACTCCTTTCACCCACATGGGAGACCTGGGCCTATCTCAGGAAATTATTTGGGGAGACTTATTTTTATTTATTTGGAAGGCAGAGTCACAGAGAGAGGAAGAAGAGGTCTATCTGCTGGTTCAATCCTCAATTGCTGCTACAGCTAGGATGGGGCCAAGCTGAAGTCAGGAGCCCAGAGTTTCTTCCAAGTCTCCTGCATGGGTGCAGGGGCCCAAACAATTTGGCCTTCTGTTGCTGCTTTCCCAGGCACACTAGCAGGGAGCTGGATCTTAAATGGAGCAGCCGGGTCTGGAACTGCTACTGATATTATATTGGATGCTGGTGTAGCAAGCAGAGGCCTAACCCACAATGCCACAACATGAGCCCCTAAATAAATATTTTACAAGAAGGAACAATACTAACAATGTTATGCTATAGAGCCAGCAGGTTAGCAATGATTTCAAAAGCTGTTGGACGGTGGATTTCCCAGTGTAATAACAAGAGGCAGTGTTATAAAAGCTGTTATGTTATTCTCAACTATTCATTTTATTTCTATATATGTTTTGTTTGTTATTTTCAAAGGTACCAGTTCATATGGGTCTACAATGACAGTTGATTCTTTCTTCTAACAGTGAAAATAATTTTTCATGAATTAGGAGAGTCAAACTGTAAGAGGATTCTTTATGTAAACACAGTTCTGGTAAATAATGATGAATCAGTATGACACTGATCTTGGGCTGAAACTGGAACTAAGTGAAGTATAATGGTGACTTGTAAAGCTTTTGACGCTGGAGAGATCTTTCTCCTTCACAACACTCCTGCCTTGCTTTCCTTGAGAAGTGCAAGGTGGTACCCACAATGTGAAGTCATGAAATCAAGGCTAAGAAGTCAGGAACCAGAGATGCTGACACATTACAGCTCCTAGGCCAAGGGTTCAGCTACCTCAAGATTAGAAATCTGAGCTTTGCAAAATTGGCTGCCCGTGGGTAATTATATTCTCTTAGTCTTTGGTATTCAGTTTGTGTTTATAGATTTTTCCTCTTCCTAACACTGGAGCTCATCTTAACTGTAATCATAGCAACACAGAAAGGGTGTGTGTTTCTGCTTGCCTATCATATTGAAGCTGAGGCAGTCTGCCTGAAGATTGTTCTAGAAGATGGCAGCAGAAATCACAATGAAGGGTCCCCTGGGAGAACATAGAGCAAAAACAAGAAGCTTGGGCTATTTATTCAAGGAATCTAGGCTGCTACTGATCAAACGCTAGAGAAGACTATGCATGTTTAATATGGGGGATTTCCATTTATGGAGCGTTCTGCTGCCTTTTAAACAAAATGAGATCAAGTATGATATAAAATGGACCACAGAAGCGTAGCAGGCTGTTAAACTTTTACAATTCATTTTTGAGTGTATGGGAATCTTGAGGAGGTAACTTAGTGTAGCAGGCTTTCAGCTGGCCTTCCTCCCCTCTGGCTATCTTCCCTATAGTGTTTTCAGCAAACAATTGGCAGACTCTTCTCTAATAACAGGGCTTCTGTCGTGTCATTGCCAACATTATAAACCTTCATTTGCCTGTTTCTTACCACTTCACTTTTTCTTGCTTTGATTTTGCATTTTTATCTATTAATATAGAGATAACAGATTTCACACATTTTATAGATATGATTCCAAGAACAATGATACTTTTCTCTTCCAGCATCTTGTCCTTCCTTTCTTTTAATTTTTTTGCAATAACTTACTTTCAATTTACTTTACAATCACAGGCTCAATGGTCTTCTAAACAAAGAGCTTGACAAATAAAAGGTAGATAGACCACTGATCTGCAGGAGTATAGAGAAGGGTTATAGACAACAGTGAAATTACAGGATGTCAGTTTAGCTTCATATACACTAAAGTTTTTTTTTAATTGCTTATATTAGCTAAAACCAGAGAAAAATATGACATTTGTTTTTTGGGGTTTGGCTTATTTCACTAAGCATAATGTTTCTAGTTGCAGCCATTTGCTTGCAAAAGACAGGATTTTACTCTTTATTTTTGAATGAGTATTATTCAATCTTGTATATGTACCATTTTTTTTTCACTTCCACCGAATCCAAATAACTCTTTTTTCTGCCCAGGAGTTCTGAACATATTACAAACAAGTGAAACTTATGATTTGCTAAACTTTCAAAAATCTGAATGTTTAGTCCAACGGTATAGAGCAAAAATTTCAAAATCATCCCAAATCTGGTTTCTACCACTCCACACCTTGTATGGTTTTATTTCTAATGAGCATATCTAAAAACCCTGCATAGATGATTCTTTCTTTCTCAGAGTGTCTGTAACAAAATCAGCTCCATAGCTTAAGAACCCCTCAAATAACTCAATAAAACACCATCCCATTGATTCAAAAATACCTCAGAAACCTCAAAGTCTCTGATACTCTCAGAAGAATAATTGACCAAGAGACAAACGAAGGTATGTTTTAACTACTTGTGGTAAGAAGTCAGATCAATGCTAACAAAACAACTGAATGTGTACATGTAATTCAGTATCTTCTGGTAAACTGAGAACAGCATTGTGTGTGGACAGCAGAAAATCTACCTAGGGCCTTGGAGAAGATCTGTCTAACCCTTTGGGCCCTCATGTATACATAAAAATACGTTGAACTTCATTGTACTTGTTTTTCTTTTAATTCCCACTATTCTGTGATTTTATGGTGTGCTGGTTATTCTATGTTCTTCAACCCACTGCTGTCAGAGGCATTTGCTAAATTATTTGCAAGTTTACCAACTCCATTACCATGCCTGCCCAGCCCACCTATTTTGGGTTGGGTTTGCCCAATAAGAGGCCTCTGCAGGAGCTCAGAGGGAGTATGGAAAAATAGGATGTGCTCTGTTTTGCCTGTTCTCTGCTTCACCTGGAATATGTTTTCTGTCAGTCGTGAAGACCGTAGACAACTACAGCTACCATCAGGCTGCATGTCTTGCACAATCCCACTGATCACAGGGTGCTATAATCATTAGTTGTCTCCCTTGCTCCTTCAGATTCACGCTTGGCAATGGCTTCCCAATTAGCAAATCTCTGGCACAACAATATTCCTTAACTCAAAGACTAGTCAATTCACTCAACTTTTTCAAAATCTTTGTAGGTTATCTCTTCATTATATTAAGTTGTATGAGTTAACTAAATTGGACTTTTGTTTCTTGCTTAGTCTTCGACTTATACATACAACTAGATATTTTATAGGAAAACAAGTAAAGCACTATGTTTTTAATTATTTAAATGGAATAATAGAGTTTAATTTCTTCCCCTAATAAGGATTGCATCATTGAACTATGCAGGTATTAGAGACCATTTCTTCCTTTTCTTTCCCTGGCATCCAGATAGATCTGTGCAACAAAGAAGCTTGTTGGGATGGGAATGAAATACAAAACATTAAGCAGTATATTTTCAAGATATAAAGGATGCTTATAATATTATTTGCTGATACTTCTATATAAGTTGAAATATTTGTTTTCTGTTGATGCTGTATTAAATTACCACAAATTGGCATCTTCAACAACTATACATTTATTATGTGAGAGTTCTAGAGGTAGGAAGTCTGAAGAAGTTTTACTTGGTTGAAATAAAGTAATGGCTGGTGCCATGGCTCACTAGCCTAATCTTCTGCTTGCGGCACCAGTACTCTGAGTTCTAGTCCCGTTCGGGGCACCAGATTCCATCCCAGTTGCTCCTCTTCCAGTCCAGCTCTCTGCTGTGGCCCGGGAAGGTAGTGGAGGATAGCCCAAGTGGTTGGGCCCTGCACCTGCATGGGAGACGAGGAGGAAGCACCTGGCTCCTGGCTTCGGATCAGGGCAGCACACGGCTGCGATGCGCCGGCTGTAGTGGCCACTTGGCGAGGTGAACCAATGGAAAAACGAAGACCTTTCTCTCTGTCTCTCTCTCACTGTCTAACCCTGCCTGTCAAAAAAAAAAAAAAAAAAGAAAAAGAAAGTATTGACAAGATGATATTCCCTCTTGTACCTTCAGGGGACAGCCCCATTTCTTTGCCTTTTACAACTTCTTTCATTTTTTAAAGATTTTATTTATTTATTTATTTGAAAGGCAGAGTTATGAAGAGGCAGAGGCAGAGAGAAAGAGAGAGAGGTCTTCCATTTCCTAGTTCATTCCCCATATGGCCACAATGGCCAGAGCTGGGCCAATCTCAAGCCAGAAGCATCCTTGGGATCTCCCACGCAGGTGCAGGGGTCCAAGGACTTGGGCCATTTTATACTGCTTTTTCAGGTCATAACAGAGAGACAGCTCAGAAGTGGAGCAGCCAGGACTCAAACCAGCCCAACTATGGGATGCTGGCACTGCAGGAGGCGGCTCTACCTGCTGTGCCACAGAGACAACCCCCTTTTCCAGCTTCCAGAGCTACATTCCCCCTTATATTCCTTGGTGTGTGGCCCCATTCTCTATCTTTCAGCTAGCTCCATAGCATCTTGATTCACTAGTCATATGGTCTTCTAGTTTAACAAAATTTCCTTTTCCATCCTTCTATAAGAAGACTTGTAATTACAGGTAGGACCACCCAATAATATGCCTCTCCCCAAACCCTTAAGTCAATCATGCCTGTGAAGGTTCTTAATTTATTTACTTTTTCATGTTCAATATTCACAATTTCTGATTGAGATACAGGTATATTTGGGTTAGAGGCTACCACCATATAATGACTAATTTTATGTGTCAATGTGATTATAAAATCGAGTGCCCAAACATTTGGTCAAACATTATTCTGAGTATGTCTCTGACATATTTCTGGATGAGATTAACACTTGAATCAGTAGATTGCATAAATTCTCCACCTCCCTTATTTGGTGAGCCACATTCAATATTGAAGTAAACCAAAACATGGCCTTCCTGTCAATGAGGGAGTCCTTCCTCTTGTATGACTATCTTAAACAGAGACTTTGACATTTTCTTGCTTTCAGTGGGGACATTATCTCTTTCCTACTATTGAACTTGAACTGGATTAGTTTTATTGAGTCTCAGGCATGAGGGCTCAGACTAGAACTATACTGTTAGGTCTCTTCAGTGTCCAGCTTGCTGACTACAGATCTTGTGTCTTGCAATTCACCAGAATTTGTGAGCCAATTTCTTTTAGTAAGTTCCCTCCCTTCCCCTCTCAGAGTGTGTGTGTGTGTGTGCATGTGCCCACACATGCATTAGTTCTGTTTCTCTGTAAAATCCAGGTAACCTTAGTTCTTTGCAATAAACACAGTTGCCCTGTTAACCTGTTATTTGAGTTCTACCCATTGCTTGATGTGTATAAGACTGGTATCACAGTATAGACAAAGAAAGATAAAAATTATGAATATCATAGAAATATATAGAACAGATGGAACAAAAGTATGAGAAACGATATGTCAGTAGCTGAAATATAAATTCTAGTAAAGCACATACAAGAAGCCTCTGTGAAGACTTCAGAATAAATGTTGTGTTCAGAGGTTTTCTAGCTTGTATAATGAATATTATAGTGTTAAGATTAATTGGATAAACTAAATGTCAAGATATCTATAAAATCTTCTTATGTCTAACTGGCTGAAACAACAGGACACTAGCATTAGAAAACAAAAAAGAAAAAACTCACATTTATTTAATAGAATTTTTCTATCTTTTTTTTAAATTTAGGATTTGCATATCAAATGATATCTAAATGTGTACATTACCAACTCAAATTGACATGGTGAAGTCAGTTTTCCATTTCTATTCTGTGTGAGCTTCATCTTTGATTTCAATCTTTCATCAACGGTACATTCTAAGTTAATCACTGCTCTCACCAATTAGTTTCTTATTTTTTTAAGATTTATTTATTTATTCGAATATCAGAGTTAAACAGAGAGAGAAGAGGCAGAGAGAGAGAGAGAGAGAGGTCTTCCATCCAATGGTTCACTCCCCATTTGGCCACAATGAACTTGGGCCATCCTCCACTACTATCCCAGGCCATAGCAGAGAGCTGGATTGGAAGTGGAGCAGCCAGGTCTCAAATTGGCACCCTTTAGGGATACTGGTGCTTCAGGCCAGGGAGTTAACCTACTGTGCCACAGTGCTGGCCCCTCACCAATTAGTTTTTAACTTGGTTACCAAACCTAGGAGAACACCAAAATTAGCCAAGCAGCTTTTAAAATTCTTTAGTTGGTAGACAGAATTCTAAAGATATTTTTTCCAATGTTCCTATCCTCTGGTTATTCAAAAATTCATTGAGGTAATACCGTAAGGGAACTCCAGATATGCAAACAACTGATCATAAAATACAATATCCTGATTTTTTCTGGTAGCCCCAACATAATTTTTAAATTTTTTTTATTTATTTGGAAGGCAGAATTACACACACAGAGAGAGAAAGAGGCACAGAGAGATAGAATCTATCCACTGGTTCACTTTGCAGATGGCTTCAAAGACCAGAGCTAGGCAAGACAGAAGCCAGGAGCTAGGAGCTTCCTCAGTTATCCCATGTCAGTTCAGGGTCCCAAGTACTTGGGCTATCCTCCACTGATTTCCCAAGTGCATTAGCAAGGAGCTGGATAGGAAGTGGAGAAGCCAGGACATGAACCCATGAACCGGTATCCATATGGATGCTGGAATTGCAGCAGACAGCTTAACCCATATGCCACAACTCTTATCCCCCCAATATAACTTTATAAGCCTAAAACATAAAGTAAGAGGGTAAAAGAGATGAAACAAAAGAGGAAGAGTGTAAGAGATGTGCAGCAGAAGGAACTGTCAGAGTGATTTGAGACAAAATAAAGAAGTTGTATGCCACTGCTGACTTTGAAGTTGGAGAGGACCGTAAACCAGGAATAAAGGAATGTGAACAACATCTAGAACCTCAAATGACCTCCTGACAACAATTAGCAGGGAAATGAGGGCTTCAGGAGCTCGGTCCTACAATCATATGGAACTGAATATTCCATCAACCTAAATGAGCTTGGAAGTGTACTTTTCCAGAGTCTCCTAATAGTAGCCATCAGTTCCAACCTTGATTTCAGCCTCATGAAATCCCAGACCAGAGAATTCAGCTATACCTGTGCAGACCTATAGAATCATGAGGTAAAAAAAAATCTGTGTTGTTTTAAGCCTCCAAATTTATGGCAATTTGTTAAAGCAGCATTATAAAACTAATAGCTTGTGCCTTTCTAGAAGTCTGTATTTTGTAAAAGTCCATGATAAAACTTGAAAAAATAGTTTTAAGGATTGCTTGGGTATCAGGTTTGATTCAGTAGACCCACTTGATCTCATATGAGCTATAAATAAATGAGTATAATTTAGGCTCTTAGTCCTGCCCAAGACCATACCCAGATACAGTACTGGAGTTAGCCATGATGAAAGATTGAGATAGCTTAACTTTTAAAAATATTATTTTTTATTTAAAAGAGAAGACTTGAGCATGTAAAACAATTGTCACAGATTATTTGGCTACACAGAAAACTTGTGAGGAAATTATGTGGAAACATTGAGATAAATTGGCCTGTGAAACAGCTTTAGGATTTGTACAGGTGATGGAAATGCAAATGAAGGAAAAGAAGCATGCATACTACAAAACAGAGCTGAAGGGGGTCTTCAGGCCATTATCACATGTCCAATGGAGGCAAATGTCTCTTTTGATTCACATCTCTAGAGAAAGTACAATATCCAGTTTCTTTCCTGAAAATCATTGGTAGTTTAAAAATCTAACTAGAAAAGTATTATTTCTAATTGTTTCAATAAGTAGATGTACAGGAATGCTTGTTGGTGAGTGTGTGTGGTTTCCCATGGATAGATTCAAATTAGGCTGTTATTACTGGCCAGGTGGGTCAGGGTAGGAAAAGGAAGGAAAAATGGGGATGGTGTTTAACAGGCTGATCATTATTGCTAATAAAATCTAGTTTGGAAAGCCTTTCATTCTCTTTTGTTTTTAAATCAGACCGAAAGAAAACTAAGCCCATGCACAAGGAATAATTAATTTCTATAAACAAAATCTAATATTGATACATGATTTGGAAGCCAAGGAAGATGGTTGGAAACTTTAGTATTAAATGGAGAGAATTTTTATAGCTTACAAGTTGTGTTTTCAAACATTCTCAGGCAGAAAAAATTAATTTTTTTAAAAGAGTTATTTTTGGCCTGCATTGTGGCACAGTGAATTAAGTTGCTGCCTGTGATGCTGGTGTCCCATATGAGCACTGGTTGGACTTCTGCTTGCTCCACTTCCTATTCAACTCCCTGCTAATGCACCTGGGAATACAGCAGAAACTGTCCCAAGTCTATGGGAGACCTGACACTCATATCAGCAACCTAGATGGGCTCCTGGCTTTGGCCTGCCAGGCCATTGCAGCCATTTAAGGAGTAAACCAGCAGATAGAGTATCTTTCTTTCTCTGCACAGATTATAGAGATCTTGTGTGATTAATTAGAATGGGATGAGATAAATGTTAGGGTCATATTTGAAACAATAGATCATTGGTGGGGAAAGAACTTGAAGAAAAATGACATTAGGACTGCAATATTTCAAAGAGACATATCAAAAATTGTAAGAGCGAGAAGGAATGAGGAGTGGTCATTTAGCCTAGCATTTAAGACACCCATGTCCTATATTAGAGTTCTTGAGTTCAATTCTCAACTCCAGCTCCTTACTACAGCTTTCTGTCAAGACAGGCCCTAGTAAGAAGCACTGATGGCTCAAGTAGTTGGGTCCCCTCAACTCACATAGACAGACTATCTACATTGAGTTCCCAGCTACTAGCTGTTGCCCAGCCCAGTCCTGGCCCAGTCGTGGCCCAGGGTTGGCTGTTGTGGGCATTCGAGAAGTGAACCAGTGCAGAGGAATGTGCTGGCTGTTTTTCTGCCTTGCGAGTAAATAAAATTTAATTTATAAATTTTAAATGTTATATAAATTTCATATTTAAGGTACATTTTCAGTTTATCCAGTTTTTCTAACTTCAAAACCACAGGTCAAGTTGAAGCAGCCATCACCAGTCCATCACATAGTCAAACACAATACCAGCCCTCAAAGCCATTGTGCCCTTAATCAAAAAATTTTCTAGTACCAGTCAAGAATAATATTTCAAAACTAAAGTTTTATTTCTTCTGAAATTTCTTCAAATGTTTCAGCTTTTCTTTTGCCAAATACTAAATCTTGTGTCACTTCCTTTTCTTCACATTTTCACTCCTACAGCACTTGTCTTCTCTCGCAACTGTCCCTATAGGCTCATCCCTTTGACTGACCACTTACCCTAGCCTCTTATCAAGCTAATTCCAACTCATTAACTAGTTGTTGTCCCCAGGTTCCTTCCTTAACGAAGTTTCCCCTGATATTAATTTCCATCTAGATTAGACTAGTATATTCTTCATAGTTACCTGTGCCTTTCCTTTGCCTCCTTATCACTGCTTTTAAGAATACATTTGTTGGAGTAATTATTTAATATTTTTTCAAAACTCGCATACTCTGTTCACCATAATATAGCTAATGTGCCTGTTTAATAATGTGGTTCCTTCACCTACTCCGTTGCCTGGCACACAAAGACGCTTAGAAAATATTCATGAATAAAAAAAGGAGGGAATGAACTAATAAAAGAAAGATAGAAGAAAAGCAAAGAATTGTCTGCTAACAAAAGCATAGTCAAATTAAATACTGTAGAAGTGGACACTGTCCTGTATGGTGCTCAGCTGAGATTTAAGAAAATTTATTAGGAAATATAGATGATAAAACATTATTAAATGAAAAACCCTGGAGTAGAATCAACTTGCTTTCAAGCCTTCTTCCTCTCTACCAATCACCAAATTCATTTTTGAAAAGATATATTAACTGATTCAGAAGATCCATTTAGACTGGATTACTATTCTTCAAGTGAACTTTCTATATGGGGCCTAAATCAGCATATTAAAGCTACAGGCCTTGATCTGGAGGGAACCTAGATGCTTTCTTAGTTGGTATTGCAAACTTAGCTCTTAAGGAGAACCTTAGTAAATTCAAAGACCCTGATAGGACTCAGCTCAAACTCAATGCCTCTATGCTTGCCTTATGGGACTGGAATTGGAGAAAAATCTTCACAGAGAAATATTTTAGAGGCTTGAGAGCATCACTCAATTTAGATATATCTTTGTTAAAGGAATACAACTCAAGCATCTTTAGATTGAGACATTAGGCTTAAAAATGAATTTTTAAAAAGCTAAAAAATCCTCTTCAAGAAGTGAACAAACTGATCTTGTCATTAAGCAAAATGTGCAAAAATTAAAATGCTAAAAACTTCCATTTGAAACCTGTAATTATATCATAATCTTAAAAATGTACAGAGATATCACTCTGACACTAATTGAATAATGTTAGATAAAGTTGATACCTTATATTTTATCACACTTTACATGTTACAAAATCATTTATAGACAAGCTAATTTAGCACTACAAATACTCCATGAAATAGGAGAGTTTACTTTGTTTTGCAGAACAGAAAATTAGAGGTAACATCAATGATGTAACTCAGGCAAGACATACTACCTAGTCTTTCTATTTCACACGACTCAAGTTCTATTTCGGAGCCTCTTTGAGCATCTCTAAGGATTCAAAAAGATTAAAATAAATGGTAATATGAAACAAAACCACCATTCTCCATTTGCATATATCACACGTAATCCACGTAATGTGAGGAGGATTTCATATCCCTCACATTCAGAGTAGCCACACTAACTATAATATATGCCTTGGTGCACAAAAGTCTATTTACACTTATCTTACCTTGTGAACATGGAAGAGAATAATGAGCGTTCTCATAATTAGGAAAAATTCCCAAACTCCAGAGATATTGTGCTTTATTGATTCCAATTATAACTATCCTCAAAGATTGTGTTGACCACAATGTTTTCCAATGTAGAAAATTAGGAAAATAGAGAAATATGTAAACAAAATATGCAAAATAATAAGTTCTTTAAATATTTTAATTATTTCTATGTGCATGCACATATGTATGTACATATTTGTGTGTATACACATGGATATCCACCACTCATTTATCTAACTTTTTGAAATCACCTGTGGTGATTGCATAGGTAGTTCCAATACTTCTGCCTCTACACTTTCTTATGCTATAACTTGAAGCTCCTTTCAGCAGGAGGTGGAATGCATTTGTTCATCCTGTGTACTCAGCCTCACCTTTTGAGTTTATATAGCTAAAGGGATGTTGTGCCTATTCTGAGCACAGGCCTCCAGAGCTATTGCAGCTTCCACTCACTTGCTGAGAACTGTGTCTAATTTCCATGTAAATCATCATGGATCCGTCCATTTGAGACCTGAAGCCTATTTTATTCTATCAGGCTGACTGCCAGCCAGCCAACTTCCTGCAGCAGAGCCACTTGATGATCAGCACCTGATTACAACATGTGTGAGATAAGCCATGACTGAAAAATAGCAACTGAGGCAAAGTTAAACTGGTGACTCAGAAAATCATAACCTTAATTAGTATTGGTGAAAGTCTTTAAACAATGGATATTTAATACATCAATTTTACTATGCTCTCAAAAACTTTCTTTCCTTTTTAGCATTTTTTAACTTTTATTTAATAAATATAAATTTTGGAAGCACAAATTTTGGATTATAGCAGCTTTTTCTCCCATAACCTCCCTCCCACCCACAACCATCCCATCTCTCACTCCCTCTCCCATTCCATTCTTCATCAAGATTCATTTTCAATTATCTTTATATACAGAAGATCAACTTAGTATATACTTAGTAAGGATTTCAACAGACTGCACCCACACAGACTCACAAAGTATAGAGTATTGTTTCAGTACTAGTTTTACCATTAATTCGCATAGTACAACACATTAAGGACAGAGGTCCTACATGGGGAGCAGGTGCACAGTGACTCCCGTTATTGATTTAACAATTGACACTCTTATTTATGACATCAATAATCACCCAAGGCTCTTGTCATGAGCTGCCAAGGCTATGGAAGCCTCTTGAGTTCTCCAACTCTGATCTTATTTAGGCAAAGCCATAGTTAAAGTGGAAGTTCTCTCCTCTCTTCACAGAAAGGTACCTCCTTCTTTGATGGCCCATACTTTCCACTGGGATCTCACTCATAGAGATCTTTAATTTAGGACATTTTTTTTGCCACAGTGCCTTGGTTTTCCATGCCTTTTCATGGGCTTTTTAGCCAGAACCAAATGCCTTAAGGGCTGATTCTGAGGCCAGAGTGCTGTTTAGGGCATCTGCCATTCTATGAGTCTGCTGTATATCCCACTTCCCATGTTGGATAGTTCTCTCCCTTTTTTGTTCTATCAGTTAGTATTAGCAGACACTAGTCTTATTTATGTGATCTCTTTGACACTTAATCCTATCATTATGATCAATTATGAACTGAAACTGATCAATTTGGCTAGTAAGATGGCATTGGTACATGCCACCTTGATGGGATTGAATTGGAATCCCCTGGCATATTTCTAGCTCTACCATTAGGGGTAAGTCCAAGTGTGCATGTGCTGAACTGTACATCTCTTCCCTCTCTTATTCCCACTCTTATATTTAACAGGGATCACTTTTCAGTAAAATTTAAATGCCTAAGAATAATTGTGTGTTAATTAAAGAGTTCAACCAATGGTATTAAGTAGAACAAAAAAATACTAAAAGGAATAAAATAGTAGGTTGTTCCTCAACAGTCAGGACAGTGGCAGGGGCTTCATCCGCTACCACAGCGCCGGCCCCCAATAAACTTTCTTTAAAAATAGCGTTCACACTTCACTCTGCTGTATAAAACAGAACTGAAAACTCTTGAATTGGTGTCAAGTGACCCACTTTAATCCCTGTCATTGGCTTACAGTATTATTGCAGAATTTTCTCATATGGTCTCTGAATTTTTTTTAAAGATTTATTTATTTGAAATAGTTACACAAAGAGAGGCGAGGCAGAGAGTAAGAGACGTCTTCCATCTGATGGTTCACTTCCCAATTGGCCGCAGTGTCCAGAGCTGAACGGATCCGAAGCTAGAAACCAGGAGCTTCTGGGTCTTCACACGGTGCAGGGGCCCAAGGACTTGGAGCATCTTCTACTGCTTTCCCAGGCCATAGCAGAGAGCTGGATTGGAAGTGAAGCAACCAGGTCTCTAACCGGAATCCATATGGGATGCCAGTGCTTTAGGGCAGGGTGTTAACCTGTTGCACCACAGCGAAGACCCCTGAATTTCAGTTTCTAAATCTATGGAGACTGTATTACATAATTATTTTACCTGGTTGGTTTGTAGTTAACAAATGAGAAATTAAATACAAAATTGTATGACTTCATTCTCATTTTCCCTTTTTGAAGCTGCGGTTATCTCATTTAGGAAAATACATGAGATGGACTATATAATATGCAAGGATTAATGTACTTCAAAATTTCCATAATATTAGTATATTTGTGACATTACTATAAGTGTTATTAAAGAATCAAATTTAAAGCCCAAGGCCCACTGTACAAATCTCTTTAAGAAGCTCACATTACAACTATTCAATTACAATACATTCTTTTATATGGCAAACACATCCTGGAGACTCTTTTAAAATATATGTAATGTGCAGATTTGATTTCCTAATTCAGAGTGAAAATCAAAAGTAGGAAGGAGCCCAGGCATATATATTGTGAGCAATCCCCTCTCTAGTGAACTTTTTTTTTAAATGATTTATTTATTTATTTGAAAGGCAGTTACAGAGAGGCTGAGGCAGAGAGAGAGGTTTTCCATCTGCTGGTTCATTCCCCAAATGGCCTAAATGGCCAGAGCTATGCCTATCCGAAGCCAGGATCCAAGAGTTTCTTCTGGGTCTCTCATGGGGATGCGGGGACCCAAGCACTTCCACTGCTTTCCCAGGCCATAGCAGAGAGCTGGACCAGAAGTGAAGCAACTGGGTCTCAAATTGGCGCTCATATGGGATGTCAGTACTACAGACAGCAGCTTTACCCATTATGCCACAGTGCCGGCCCCATAATGAACTTTTAAGAAAGAAAACTTACAAATAAATATTTTTTCATCCACTCTGATTTTTGAATCACTATTTTGATTAAGGCATAAATTCTGAAAGTATTTACCAGAGGTGAAATTAAAATAACCAAGAAGGGCATGGACAAATATGTAAAAAGACAAATTCACAGCCCTCTTTCCTGTTCTACTGAATAAGAATTTCCAGAAGTCAAGTCCAGACTTAAAGAAACTTTGCAGGTAATTCAAAAGCAAACAAAAGTTTGACAACTCTTATTTTTCCTTCTCTCCAGATTCAAAAAAGGATAAATTTGTTACTTGTTTCTAATCCAAAAACAAGAGAAAAATATTTCATTTTTTTCCAAAAATATTTGGTAGTTTGAATAAACTTACTCACTGATTGATTTTCATTCATAACGAGGATCTTGAAGAAGCTATCATTATGATGGGTGACATGAGTGAGAGATGAATTTGGACCTTGACATGAGCAATGAAGGGGCTCTGAATAAAAATTCCAAGCAGCAAGAGAACACTGAAATCATGAAAGCGACTAAGGTATCCAGAGAGACAAAGAAAAAGATTGTAGGAAAGCAAACTTCTCATGTTTTCCTAGGACCAACTCATGCTAGAAGTCTCTGAAAATCATGCTGTTTGGGTTACTATGGTTTAAGGATAATTGCTCTCAGGACTTACCTCCACTTTGAGGTCTCACTCTACTAGAGAGACTGGCAAGTATAAAATATAAAATAAACAGGAGATCCTGTAACTCGTCAGCCTTGTAGCTGTCCAAAGCCACAAATATCTTTTTCTCTTTTTGCTGCCAGATTTGCTAGCAAGATTTTTCTTGGGTCAGTAGCTGAGAATATTTTCCCTTTGTTTCTTTCAGTCTCTAATTGACTTTTTCATGAACAGTTGGCCTTATTTCTTGGAAATGAGTTAACTACCTGAACTATGTGCTTTATACCTTCCATTCAAATTATAAGATCCAGTACTTTAGATTCCTACAGCACTTATATTTCTTAGAAAGAAGAGAAAGAAGAAAGAAAAGAAAAAATGAAAATGATAGATGGGGGGTAGATATAATGGAGAAAATCTATACTAATAACACCTGAAATATATCATGAAATTTTACAGACTGATGAGGGTAGTTCAGAAGGTTCATGAAAAAATATATATTTTGAAAAGAAAACTAAGTGTGGTACTTCAAAATTTTTTGCACCAAAGGAACCTTATCTTTTGATTCAATTTCCATCAACTTTTTAAAGTTCCCTCATAATATTACCTGATGAGGTAAATGTAACATTTGCCTTGTTTCTAAATGAAAATTCTGAAACTGACATTTTACGAATCATTCCTCAATTCAAATCTAATTAAATTCTGGCCTTAAGGACCATAATTCTTTTTTTTTTTGTTTGTTTGTTTGTTTGGTTTTTTTGACAGGCAGAGTGGACAGTGAGAGAGAGACAGAGAGAAAGGTCTTCTTTTTCCATTGGTTCACCCCTCAATGGCCGCTGCAGCCAGCGTGCTGCGACCGGCGCACCGCGCTGATCCGATGGCAGGAGCCAGGGCCTTCTGGTCTCTCATGCGGGTGCAGGGCCCAAGCACTTGGGCCATCCTCCACTGCACCCCCGGGCCATAGCAGGGAGCTGGACAGGAAGAGAAGCAACCAGGACAGAATCCGGTGTGCCGGCGCCACAGGCAGAGGATTAGCCTATTGAGGCCCTGTGGCCAGGGACCATAATTCTTAGCTGATTTAGAATGCAAGTTTGAAAACAAGTGTCCTTGGGAGTGTGTCAAGACAATTCTGCTATCGAATATACTCATACCAGTACATTCGTCTGATCCTTCATGATACTTGAGAGGTGCTTTGCAGAGGTACTTGTGTCTAGGTCAGTGTTCTTTCAATTGTGATTTTACTCATTAGTGAATCACAACATCAATTGGGTGCCAACTGACAATTGATAGGATCAAATAAAAATTGATAGGGTATGACATATAGCAAGAATAAGCTTTGTTCATAATTCCTTAGATTTATACATGCAGATTGTGTAACTATTCACAAGGTTTAACTTCTGAAAAATAAAAACTTGAAAGTTACTGTATTAGACAAAGGCAGAGAAGTTGTCTCAGGGAAACAAAGGGACTGAAAAGAGACATACTACAGAAAAGATTGTTAAGCTTTAGAGTTTTATAAATGTGTTGAATACTTGTTTTTCCATTTTTCAACTAAAAAGTTACCAAAATGCAGAGATGAAAAGTTCCTATGCCAAAATCAAGTTGAGATCTACACACCTCTCTTGTGAGGAAGTTGGTAGTCTACTAAAATGCTTGTTAGATTTTAACAATCTTATTCCATGCATGTATGATCAATATTGATTTATTTTTATCAAGCATTGTCCAAAATAGGTGAGCCATTATTCATTATCTTTAGCTTAAAGAACATACTCATCAGTTTTTCAGAACTTGCTGAGATATGTGCTCTTTATTTTCTTAGTTGCTCAGGAAAAAAAAAAAAATCCTGGTACATATTCTCCTTCCCGTTTGGAGCCCATGAAGAATGACTGCTAGTAGATAAGAAGTGTCAGCTATTCTTTCTTGGCTGTGAGACTCTTGGCTGTGGAAGAAGCCTAAGAAAAGCGTAATAAAGTTTAATATATGGAATAAATATCAGTGTACTCGGCTTGGCATTCAGAATATCATTCTAGTCTGAGACTGTCACAGAAAAAGGAGAAACATACAATGGAATCGGGGTGACTGCTTCTATGTTATGACTTTATTTAGCCACTGACAACCATTTATTGAACCTGATGACATGGGAATCATTAGCGAAAATAATGCCTATTATCTTTGTAATGATTAAAAGACCACTTCAAAGTAAGTTTACATATTTATCTCCTTTCCATTCTTCCACCAGCCCTGTGTGACTAGGGAAGTATTATCTCCATTTCTACAAATGAGAAAAATGAGGCCCAGATGAGTTAAGTGATTTATCCAAGCACATACAAGTTATTTGCAAAATTGAAATGGAATAGGAAACTGCCAAATCCCAGTGCCGCATTCCTCCCGACAGATAGTAGTGCCCTCATTAATTTTGCCTCATAATAGTCCCTCTGTTTCCCCAGCTGACCTGTTTCACAAAATTATTTTTAAAAGTCTATGTTTAAAAAGGGAAAAAGGAAATAGAAGGCAGGGTGATTATTCTGTCACATCTGCTGAACACAGTTAATTCATTGGTTTCATGAATATGAAGTGGTGTAGAGGAATATGCATCTATTTATGTAACGATCACATATGCTGGGAAAATGTATGTGGTTGAAATACAGATACATTGGTTTCAATTCTAATATTGGTTTAAGTAAATTATATGATAGGAGCTAGCCAACAAATATATCCGTTACAGTTAACTTCTCTAATTTGGTTAAAGGACCGTAGGTTTATTCAGCAGTGCATGTATATCAGGTTATGTAAAATTAATAGCTAAAGTTCATTCATATGGCTTTAATTAGGACACATGGGTTGGGATGAAAAAATAAAGTGCGAGCTCTGGCTTTGATTATAACTGTATCTGCTTGAGTATCAGTGTCCGCAACGGCAAATACGTGTTGGCTTGCTTAATATGTATCTGTTCAAAAAAACTATGCTTTGGCTTAATTTCACTTTGAAGGCTTTCATTAAAATATATTGTTTGTCTAAATACCAGTTTCATTCACTTTATTTAATTATCCAAGAATATTTACAGGGCCTGGAATATAATTGTATACATTTTTAAGAAGATTGTGTTATATTTCAAAGAAAATAGATTCATTTCTGTGAAAACTTCTTGGAACTTTTGAAATCTGTACTGCTTCCAAGTTTATGTTCTTGTCTCCAAACATGGCTTTGGGAGTCCGACTGACTCATTTTCTTTCCCAGGAAAGAGAACTCTTTGAGGAAAAAAACATTCTTTGCTGGGAAATAGTGTTCTTCTCAGGTGGTGGCTAAAACTTTCCCACCAAAGTTGGGCGGAGGCATGAGTTTTATAAAATCAATGACTTCTTTTATATTTGCCTAAGGATAATTTGGTATTTAAGATCAGAACAATTTCCCATCTCTTCTGTGATGTCTCTTGTGATCATTCGGGTTTTCTGTGAGATTATTCATTTTGTGATGTCTACCTGGCTAGATCATCATGACATGAAGGCGAGAGGTCATGTTCTGAATTATTTGTACATTTTCAATTTCTGAGCCTGCACTCTACACACAGCGTGACTCCCAGTATTTGTCGATAAATGTGTCTGAGAACTGCTAGGTAAATGAAACTACCCTTTAATTAGTATGAGGTACCATCAATAGCATGACCGTCTTGCCCCAGGTTGGGCCGCACCACTCAGGAGGGACAGCGAACCAATCAGTGGCAGGAGGAAGCCAAGACAGATAGATACAGCATCAAGGATGCCCAGCACCTGACATGTCGGTGGACATCTGAAATGGCAGAAGATCATCAGCAGAGGGCTCCATTGCAGATGACACATTTATGTTGCATAAACTGAGCACAGTCCACACACGCAGCCTCATTGGTGGAATAGCCTGTAGAGAAGATTACCTGACATTTATCAGTCTGGCTAGAGCCAGATTTTTGCAAAACCTCAACCTAGCTATAAAACCTGGGAAAAGTTGTTCAATCTGTCTGCAACCAGGACTTTCCTCTCTAAAGGAACTGATGTTAATAAAAATTTAACACCACACCTAGCACACAGTTAGGGTTGGTGATATTAATCTCTATTATACTTGTTGTTCATTATCACAATAACTTTATAATACTTAGATGATTGTCCACATAACAGTGATCCAACAATATAGTCCATCCCATTAGTAATTGATGCAACTGGGATCCAAATCTCTCTGTTTCCCAAACACTCAAAACAAACACATGCATCAAGCTGAGGACCAAGGCACAAGGACCAGGAGCATGTCAGGTGAATATGCTGGAACACAGGAGTGCAAGGCCAGCCCAAGATCCCAAGGTTGGGTAAAAGATGCTTGGTTCCAGACTTGTGTGTAGGGCTCAGTTTGCAATGAGATAAAGTGGCTTAACTGTATATTGGAAAACCTTCCAGAGAGGAATCCAGACCACTCACTCCAGACCTTGTCAGATGCAACTGTTGTTTTCTAGTCTTTCTTTTCCTTCTTCCCTTTTATTCAAATATAATTATTTTTTTCTTAAGGTCTACCATTTTAACTGCACAGCCAACAACAGAAAAAGAAAAAGTGCTGTGTATTGTGGCCATCAGTCCAGAGATGTCTTCCTCACAAATTATCTCAGTGCCAGAAACTCACCATAAAATATTCATTGCTTTTGATCCTGAAATATTTTTAGTCTGCAGAATGTCTTCTATTTAAAATGAAAATGTCCCTTAGGGGAGAGAGAACCTTTTAAGCTACTATCAGTTAAACTCATAGCGCATAGTTAGTTTACGAAAATTGAGATTAAAATTCTACAAGAATTGAAGGACACAGAATTGCTTCAGAGAACAAGGAGAAAGGCACAGGGAGGAGATTCGATTGACATGGAAAGGTCACTGGGAGATGTCACATAGATTGCCCCATTTATTTCCTGAAGTTTAGAGCTGCTTTTCTATCACATGCTCTTCTATGCCTCTGTCTTCCTCTTATGTTGCCCCCAACTAATTCTCCTTCACACTTTCTGTCCTCTCTCTACAACTCAAAGCACAGAAAGGATATTGAATAAGGAAGATGGAGAGGGCAAGAAGAAATATATTAAAAATTAGAGATATTAAGAACATGGCTGGAGTTTCAATTTAAAAATATTCAATAATTTCTGACCAGAGAGTATAGTTTAGTAGGGTTGTTTAGGAGCATGGATGCCAAGGTTGTGGTTCAGACTTAAGCTTTGCCATCTACCAACTGTATGACCTTGGGCATATAGTTTTCTTTTCCTTCTGAACTCCAGGTTTCATTTCTTAAAGCAAACTCTAACTTAAAAATAGACTCTGAGTATCATCAAAATAGCACAATGATGGGCACATAGTAAATACTCATTATAGAACCCTTAATAAACAAAAATAGTAACAACAAAAATAGTAACAGCAAAACGAGGTACTTCAAAAAGTTTATAGGAAATGGAATAAAATGTAAGTTCATTTTGGCACAAAAATGTTTGAAATCCATGGTTACTTTTTTTATAATATACATTTTCCACGAACTTAAAAATAAAACTCTTCATATTACATTCAACCTCACCTTGCACTTTGCTTTTGATATTGCATAATTACTCTTCCTGGACACTTTCAGACTCACACTGTCTTCTTTAGGTTAGGATAGAGAGCTAAAGCCAGGGCAAAACAGAGTGAAAGAAAATATCATTAAGATGTAAGAAATATTGAATTACAATGCACATCTGACAAACTTTCAGTTAGAAGATGAATCATTTCTGAGGCCTTAATGTATAACATGATGACTGTAGTTAAAAATACTCTGAAATTTGCAGAGAGTAGATCTTAAGCATTTCACTTAGGCACAAAATTATGAAATGATGAATATTTTAATTTACTACATTGTGATAACCACTTCACGATGTATATAGTTATCAGTTTATCACATTCTATCCTTCAGACATACACAGTTTTGTCAATTATTCACCACAAAGGTGCATATGAGTAAAATAGACCAAATATGCTCTAAGAGAATTGTCTAAGTCAGCTCCTCAGACAAGGAGGCCAGAGGGAAAATCTGTAACTAGATTTTGTTCAAAGGGGTATTGTCTACAAATTGATCAAATAAACTAATGTGGTAGAGTTTGTAACTTCATTTAATTATAAATCTGTCTTTAAATATTTGGATCATGCCTAAATATTAAGAAACAATTTTAAAACAAAAATTTATATACAGGGCCGGCGCCGCGGCTCACTAGGCTAATCCTCCGCCTTGCGGCGCCGGCATACCGGGTTCTAGTCCCGGTCGGGGCACCGATCCTGTCCCGGCTGCCCCTCTTCCAGGCCAGCTCTCTGCTGTGGCCAGGGAGTGCAGTGGAGGATGGCTCAAGTGCTTGGGCCCTGCACCCCATGGGAGACCAGGAGAAGCACCTGGCTCCTGGCTTCGGATCAGTGCGGTGCGCTGGCCGCAGCGCACCTACCGCGGCGGCCATTGGAGGGTGAACCAACGGCAAAAGGAAGACCTTTATCTCTGTCTCTCTCTCTCTCACTGTCCACTCTGCCTGTCAAAAAAAAATTTTAAAAAATAAAAAATAAAAAAAATTTATATACAGTATATATGGATATATATAAAGATATATAGATATATATAAAGATACATATATATAAAGATAATTGAAAATGAATCTTCATGTGAATGGAATGGGAGAGGGAGCAGGAGATGGGAGGGTTGCAGGTGGGAGGGAAGTTTGTGGGGAAAAAGCCACTGTAATCCAAAAGCTGTACTTTGGAAATTTATATTTATTAAATAAAAGTTTAAAAAATTTTAAAAGCAGTTATAAACAAGCAATAAATGTGTGAACGCCATGAAATAAAACAAGCACATTTAGTTGAAAATGCCACAGATTATTAATAAACCTAGATTTTTCGTACTAAGTGCATTCAAAATAACAAGGCTGTGTGCTAGGGTTATTATAGCCAAACAATCTTCATCAGGAAGGACTTGTTAACACATAACTATAAGAAGGAAAAGAAGAACTTAAACTGACAAACACTTCTATCAGAATCAGAGAATATTCATTTAGAAGGAAATAGATGAATACTGGTTTCCAGGAAGATTTCCAATTTGTCTATAGCACTGAGAGAAATTAGTGTTCACCAGAAACCCTAGCTAAAGAGAACCAGAGCTTCATCTAAAGGGCCAAGCCAAGAGAATAAATGACAATGATAGTGATAACGATGATGACTGCTAACAATCTGTAAGTTGAAAATCATTTATCTGAAAATTCTTGGACTAGAAGTACTTCAGATTTTGGATGTTTTCATATTTTTGAATATTTGCATATACATAATGAGATATTTTGAGGGTAGGAAAAAAGTCTAAACATACAATTCCTTTATGTTTTATATATACATTATGCTCATAGCCTGGAGGTAATTTTATACAATATGTTTAATTACTTTGTCCATGAAACAATGTTTCTATAGATTGAACAATATTTTCATTGTGACACATCACATAAAGTCAGAATTTTCTAACTGCAGCCTTATGTTGGTACTCAAAAGTGTTTTTTTTTTTTTAATTTTTTTTTTTTTTGACAGGCAGAGTGGACAGTGAGAGAGAGAGAGACAGAGAGAAAGGTCTTCCTTTTGCCGTTGGTTCACCCTCCAATGGCCGCCGCGGTAGGTGCGCTGCGGCCAGCGCACTGCACTGATCCGAAGCCAGGAGCCAGGTGCTTCTCCTGGTCTCCCATGGGGTGCAGGGCCCAAGCACTTGGGCTATCCTCCACTGCACTCCCTGGCCACAGCAGAGAGCTGGCCTGGAAGAGGGGCAACCGGGACAGGATCGGTGCCCCGACCGGGACTAGAACCCGGTGTGCCGGCGCCGCAAGGCGGAGGATTAGCCTAGTGAGCCGCGGCGCCAGCTGGTACTCAAAAGTTTTAAATTTTAAAGCATTTCAAGTATCAGATTTTTGGATAAGGGACACCCTCCTTGTACTATCCTTTATATTCTTGAGATGTAATTAATAGTAATTCCCAGATGACTCAACACAGAAATCATTATCAGACCAATGTTGAAGATGAAAAACAGAATTAAATAGTAAATCACAATATGGAAAATATCATCAGTAGAACTCAGATCCAGAGATCAAAATTTAAGGACCTTTTTTGTTAAGTTGTATCATGTTTACGAAGACATTAGAAAAACCTACCAAATTGTCCAAAATGTATTAAAAAGGCCTTTCTAGAAGACCATCTAAGCAGAGAAAGGTTAGGTACCAACCTTGGTCCTAATCAGGCCAATACCATTCATTGAAACCTGACTCCAATATTACACTCCACAGTCAGTTTTTCCCTTGAGCAGACATTCTTCCTACATTAGAGACTGAGGTCTGACTGGTCAGCCTTGCCTGATTTCATTTTGTCCTAACTAGCATTTGGCCCTGGCTCTGAAAATAGCTGTCTATATGAGCATAAAGGCAAATATCCTTTCCCATTTTAATGAGTTAAGATAAAAGGACCAATTTCATCTCCTACAAAATTATGCTCAGGACTTGATCTCGTACATAACTCCATTTTTGAAAAAAGCACAGTCAGAGGTAGTAGACAAGGGCACCAAACTTATTTTCTTTTGTTTTAGAATCTTGCTCTATAAACTTGGTGACTTGTATTCTATTTGCAGGTAATATTTTCTAGGAACCCCTTTGGACACTTGTCACCTTTATTTTAGGTTGTCAGTCCTAGTCCTTTCAGGGATTTGGAAGTGTATTGCATTTCAGCAGGGCCTTGCTCTGGATCACATGGTGAGACAGGTATTGCTGGTACTGGCAGAGGGAGGAGGCAGGTGTCCCTAGCATGTATGCCACAGGAGCAGGATTTGAGGTTATCATCTCAGGGAGGCTGGTGAGCAGAAGGTAAGTTTAATAAATCCATTCCTGCTGTAGACAATTATATGAAGTCTTGTGTGGTTATATTTAAGGGTGGAGGAAGAAAAAGAAAAAATCAAAAGGCAATATGTGCATTGAAGACATGGCATTGAAGGTGCAGAGTAGTGAATGCAGGAATTTGGAAAGCAATTCTCATTCTCAAACTTTTATTTTTCCTGAAAAGCATAGTAAGGCTAAGAGGCGTGGAAATTGTAGCAGGTAGCCACAAAGTTGGAAGAAGCACCCAGATAATTGTCTATAGTACAGGATGATATCATCCAAACTTCTGGGATGAAAAAAAACAAAAGATATATTAATCACCCAATCAAAGAAAATTCATGTGTATGTGTTGTAATTGTCACTCTTTTGTATCACAGAATTTCCTGGAATCTATACCTTTGTCAAAATGAACAAAATAATCTATCCCAAGACCAGGGAATAATGGGGTGGGGATTGCTGGTGGAGCTGATGGTTCTAGGAGAGGATTGAAGCAGCCAGTGAGTAATTGGTTGCACATCCCCAGCCACTGGGTTGGGACTAGATCAGAAACCATCTCACCTCCTGCTCCATGTAGTCAGAATCTCCAGTTTGGCCCCTCTCCAGGGCCGCTCTTGCTTTCTTCTGTGGGACTTAACCTTCCTATCACTCTGCATCTCCTCCTTTCTATTTATCTGGTGTTTGTTTCTCCCTTGCCTGTTCTTCATCACGTTCAACCCTGTTGTTAAACATGGGAATTCTAGCACTGAGAAGTTTTCCCCAAGAGCAGCAGCTCAGTGCTGGAGGAAATGACTCAACACTATTTTCCTCTTCTCTGGCCTAATATGAGCTTTTTCACCTCGTCTTCAGTCCTCACCATTATGTACATAGCATAATGCTGATCTTACCTACTGCAATTTACCATCCCCAGGGGTCCCAGAAAATCTGAATTTCTATATTCATGTATGGGGTTTTTCACTCATCCACTCGGTACATGTTTATGGAGTGCTTAGCATGTGCAAATGATTTGAAAAGAAATAGTTCGTAAATATTGTGATTTTTTTTTCAATTTAGTGTGGAGTGGAAGGGAGGAAATCCAATATTCCATATTAGTGCTTGTTTATTTTGTTCCCCTCTGAAACAATTTACTGATAGGCAGACTGAATTTTTCACTTTCACACATTGTAGATACAACATTCAGAGTTGCATGAGCAAGAATAATTGCAGTTCATGTTTCACAAACCTATGCAGAGAGATAGATAGTGAAAAGGAAGTAGGGGTAAAGCAGCTGGGTTTTCAATGGTGGAAATGATCCCTTTGCTCCCTATGGAAAAGAAAATTCTTTAATTACAGCATTGCACACTACCACCATTGCAAGTCTACCCAGGCAGACTACAAACATCCCCAGTGCTGGAAATACCTCCAATGACGGTATGCTTCTGAGAATTCCATGCAGCTACCTCATCTTTCAGTTAAAGGCTTCACATAGGATGTTCAACTGAATACTAAGAATGGAGAATACCTTTGAGTTCTCCCTCAAGGTGGAAGAAAGTGCTCTCCTTCCTGCCTGCTGACATCAACACAGACGAGAATTGCAGGCATGGAGGGAACCCTAGAGCTTCCTCACTCCATATGCATTAGTCACACTGGGCACACTTCTGTCATTAGTGACTCATTCTCATTCTGAGGCCAAATTCTCCCATCAGCTATTCGTCAGGGCTGCCAATCAATTTCTATACCATTCTCTCAAAATCAATGGACAAGAGAGGCATAAATATTCAAGAGAAGAAAATGAGCATGCACAGAAGTAGTCAAGGCCACCTGTGGCTCCAAGAGGGCGATAGAAATTACTCTAAATGGGCATTTTTAAGCAAACTTTGCACAGAGTGCAAGACCCTGCTCAAGTATTGTGTGAGCAACATTGGGGCTGGATATTGGGTTTAAATTACCTATCCTCAAAGAGTGCCAGGTAAAGGCCTTGTTAGGCCAGAATCAAGGAAATGTAGCCAAATGTTCAGAATTTCTCCACTGCAGCCATTAACATCAAGGCAATTGGGAGAGACAAAGTGTGCAGGGTAATTGAATGCAGACATTTCTGAACTAATTTATGCTCTAGAGCTTGGGCAGGCACAAAGGGAGTTGTCTGGCAGCCAGGCTTGAAATATCTTGCAAATTCAGTCCGAAATTCCAAATACCAAATCCTGACCTTGGAGATGAGCTTTCATGGATGTCCTCACGTTCATGTTTTGAGTTTCACAACCCACGGCCACTAGTGTTTGCAAAAACATGTGAGTAAACCTGCACTAAAATCAGAGTAATTCATGTGAAATCAAAATGCTGCCAACAGAACTGTACTATTTTACTCTGGCTTTCAAAGAAATCACAGTCATCTCTCCCTTCCTTTTCCCCATAGTGGGATGCCAAAGCATTCCATCATGATTTTGTGTCCTGCCAGATCTGGGTTCAAATCACAACTCATCCATTTGAGTTTCTGACACTAGACATATCAACAAACTTCTTGGTCTAATAAGATAATACCAGTTTCTGTCTCATTGGATTTTTATGTGGATTTAATTAAATAATACATGTAAAGCACTTGCTAAAGTGCCTGGCATAGAAGTACATAATAATACTTATTATAATTATCTCAAGTGTTCTTATGAATAATTGTAGCATTTTCAGCCAATACTGTGAACTTGCAGTTTTATAAAACTAGAACCTTCCACTTTCAATGTTCTTCCTATTCTTCTAGTGAGCTACATTGGAATAAAATTTAAACTACTTTAGCTATTCAATAAAATGCTACATAAATACATGTTTGGGGAAAGAAAGAACAATAGAAATCTTTATGAACAATATTTGCAAGCCAGTTGTAACATTCAAGATGGCTATAAGTGAGAGGATTTTTCTCAGCCTCAGTTTATATATCAATCTTCTTAAACCGAGCTTTACTTATAACAAAGAGGCAAAACTTTGTCTATTTATGTCCTGAAAAATTCTCCTCTAGGGGCTCTTTATTTCAGAAGTATTCAAGTATCCAGCTTTCTTATAACTGAAGCAAATTTGTTTGTCAGTTCTCAAAAGTAAGGCAACATTAGGAGGGTTCTGATTTTAAGAAATCAGATGTAACCTCAGGTGCTATGATAATAAAGAGCTCTTGGTGTGATGAGGCATATGACTCTGTATTGACACATTCTGTGAGTAGGTTCAGGAAGTTCTCAGCCCCATTCATACACGCATCTATGGGGCTCCCATTCATTCATCTCAATTGGCAGCACATTTCTACACTCCCAACTTGGAAAAAAAAATAATTCCCTTGCGACTCCTTCTGTTTTTATATTCAATTAAAGTAAGCTTAACTGGAATAACCTGTGAAGGAAGAGAAGTTTGGTTAATTTGATTTACTGCTTTAGCAGAGGGTTAACGAGAAAATATTTTATTTTAATTCTTATTGTTGAAAATGTGTGATCATGACTTCTTCCCTTAGGAATTAAAATGTTATCTAACAATTCACTTTAGGGTTTCTATAAAGTTATAGAGCAGCAAAAGATTATTACTGAAGTCCCTGTCTTATTTAATATTCTGTGAACCTGACATCAATACATGACATGACAGGAATGAAAGAAATCTCCACACATGCTTTGTGGTGCCATGATTATTACAAATGGCATTCCCATTGATGGTTTACTGAAAATATTATCTTGACAAGTTCCCTGCAGCTAGGATGATGGCACAGTAGTAGGCAAAGACACCAGCCCAGTACAGAGGAATCATGGAAGGAGGTTTGCTTTGCTAGGGCACCAGCACATGCAATCTCAGAACAGCCCACATCAGAAGCGGCTTTCCTTCCTTGCTTCTACTCTGAGGATCAACACAAACACTTAGAGTCTTTACTTTGACTTTGAAAGCCAGAGTGCTATCTTTAATCTGCAATTATCTGATTAGCTGGAATCTGAAACCAGAGAGGAATGTTATCAACCATTTGGATTTTATTTCCAGCCTAACTACCCTCTTTGGCCATTATCTCCATTTCATCAAAGACAGCCAATAGGTGCCTGCAAGGAGGATGGATTTTGAGGGTATTTTATTGTGGAGAGGGCCAGGGTAAGAGGTGGAAGATGTTTGGAACTGATCCTTGCTGATTCTGTGTTGAGATGCTGTATGTTTACTTTAAAATCCACCATTCCTGGGATACTTGTCACGGTTCATAAAAGAGATTGACGGCTCCATTATCTCTGAGATGCCTGTGTGTAATTCCTATTAGTGTGAGCAGAGTTTGCAGCAGCACAGCGATTTAGGCACTTAGTATTTTGTCTTGCTCTGATGAGTTATACTGAAAATCAGCTTTCAGGTAAACTGCAAAACGGCCGACCTATTCATTTGAAGATTTGGCAAATGATTCTCTTCCATAGATTAGAATGCTAGTGCTAGGGAGAAAATTAGAAGCTGCTGAGTACAACTTTCTCATCTTACAGATAAGAAGACGGAGTTGTAAAGGGGTCATTGCCTTTGCGCAAAGGGATGGAGTTAGCCGTATGCAGAGAACCATGCACATATCCTAGGACTCCTGACTTCTCTTTCAATGGTCCCCATCCCTGGTACAACATTCAATTCTGTTGGAACTTTTTTTGATGTAATGATATAATTCCAAACAACAAAGTACAGTGTGGTCTTCTATTTCTAGAAACGTTGCAATAACAAAAACTGGAATTGACCTCCCAGTGTAAACAAACAGAAAGCCAGATGAAATACATAAAACAGTTCTTTCAGAGATTAGACAGCAGATAGTATTCCGTGCTATACTTCAAGAGGAGAGAAACAAAGAGGAAAAGTCCTATGCCACTAAGAGTGAGGGGAACCAAAACAGAGCCCTCAGGGCTCACTGAGTTAAGCAGGAGATCAAAGATCAGGAATCTACATAGCTGTATTTTGCAGCTCAACATTTTGAAAAGGAGGGAAGTACACCAAAAAAAAAAAAAAAAAAAAAAAAAAAAAAAAAAAAGCACTTTACAAACAAACAAACAAACAAAAAAAAACAAACCAAAACTCCAAGAAATCTCCATAGAGGTGCCTTGTGCTTAGTTCATGCTATACATATGTAGTGTGAAATTCTAATTCTCCAGAGAAAAAAGAAGCAATCATGGCAGAATAATGTCCAAAACTCAGATAGAACGGACAGCCATTCAAGAATCAAGCCAGGTCCACTGCACTTAGGTACCCTAGTTCCTATTTTTTAATTTTTTTCATTCTGTACTGTAGTTTAATTTGTACTGAACTATGATCCCATTTCTTAATTTGGTCCTTAATTTAGCGGAATCCACTGATGTGCTCATTAAAGGATTTCATCACCCCATTACTACATTTTCTGGTCATAAAATTTCTACCTGCTTCTTTTATATAATTTTCATTTCTTAGACAAAATTTATCATCTGCTTATCTAGGTCCCCTACCTTTATAACTAGATCTGTTAATGGATATATCATAGCAATTTTAAAGACCCTGTGTTATAAGTCTAATATCTGATTCCCCTGATTCTATTTGAATTGATTGGTTTGTCACTTGATAATGTGATTTTATTTGATTTTTATAGTTTATTTATTTTGAAAGCGAGGGAAGGAAAGAAGAGAGAGAGAAAGCGCAGAGAGCTCCCGTCTGCTGGCTCACTCCCCAAAGCCTGCAATAGCCAGGAACTAGGAAATCAATCTAAATCTCCCACATGGGTGCCAGGAACCCAACTGCTTGTGCCAATACCTGCTGCTTCCTAAGATTCCCATTGGCAGGAAGCTACAATCATGATCACAATACCTGGGCCTTTGGATGTTCTCAGCATTCTTACCTCTTCTCCTATGGTAGCCAAACCCTGCCTTACAGATCTGTGTTGCGCCATGTGATGGGAGAAGTTACTTCCCCACCATTATCTGTATTGGACTTTGATTGAACTGGCACAGAACAATGGTATCAGGACACTTTTCTACCGTTACTACAAGAGTGAAGGGCTAACTTCCTCATACTTCCTCCAGCAACAACAGGTCTTTACTTATGCAATGAGACAACAAAATTTTCTGCTCTAGTTGCAGTACCCCAGGTCTTTTGAAGGAAGTTTCCACTCATGGAAGTTCATCTATTTCCCACAGTGGCAACCAATCTTCCTCTTCCAATTACCACTGAAAAAGAAGCCTCTTTCCATTCTTCTGCTGTGCCCTGAATATTTCTGATGAGTACCAGGTGGAGGTCCTTTGAAAACAGCTTGCCAGTAAATATGGTTCAATATCATCAAGTTGTCAAATACTCTGAAATTGACCTAGAGATTCAAACCATCTCCTTCTACATTGTAGCAACTATTTTGTTCTTCTGAAAATTTAAAAACTATTTCTAAAACATGGGAAAATACAAGACCAAATAAAACTACCACTTAAAGAAGAAAAATGTTGCAATGCATATACTACTAGAAACTGGATTTTCAATACTAAAATAACTAAAAGTCAGTGGTATTAGAGAAAGATTGGTAGGCCATGGCAAAGCATAGAGTTCAGAAGCAAATCTATACAGAGGATACTCTACCATAAAAGATGATTATCCTTTTTAACAATAATTTATTTTCACATTCAACTGTAAGAAATAATACAGATCAATCCCATTTATTTCTCGTTGAGTTGAATTTGTTGCTAAAGTCTTGAAAACAATATAACAATATCACAGGGTATTGATAGTCAAGTCAGATACAGAACATTTCTATGACCATAAACATGCCCCCTCCTACATTTTCATGGCCACACATACTTTTTTCTTACCTGTACCTACCATTCTTAACTTCTGCCAACTACTGATCTGCAAATTTTGTTGCAAATTTTACATTCAGAATGTTATATACATGGAACCACACACCATGTGACCTTTGTAGTTGGTTCTTTTCAGTCCATATAAATTCTCACCAGATTCATCCAAGTTTTTCCTCTATCAGTAACTTGTTCATTTGTATTGCTGAGTAGTATTCCACGGTATGGATGAACAAGAGTTTATGTCATTGCCCACTGAAGGACATCTGGGTTGTTTCCAGCTTTGATCTATTATCGTCAATGTGATAATACTTTGTTGTTGTTGTTGTTGTTGTTGTTGTTGTTTTTGACAAGTAGAGTGGACAGTGAGAGAGAGAGAGAGAGAGAGAGAGAGAAAGGTCTTCCTGCAGGCGGAGGATTAGCCTCTTGAGCCATGCCGCTGGCTGATAATACTTTGATAGAAGTGAGAAGAAGTGGACTTTAGGAACATTTCAGAGTTACAGCCAATGGTGTTTGCTAAAGCATTTGCTATGGAATCTGAGGGAAGAGACAATGATTTCTAGGCCTCTTGAATATCTTAGAGAGAAGCAGCCTCTCATGTGTAGGTTTGATTGATCATGCTGCTTACTAAATTGTGAAGATTGAGGGAGAAGTGGTTTAGTGATAAAAGAATTTTTTAAATAAAATTTATTTTGGGTGTGTTCACATTTAGGCATCCATTACATAGCCAAAAACATGTTTACAACTGATCTACCTGTTCTCCTTACTCAGAAGACTCTGCTATTTGAATGTCTGAATATTTTCTTTTCTTTAACATTGTTACTTAATTTTTTCTTTTTTTTCACTTATATTTAATAAATATAAATTTTCAAAGTACAGCTTTTGGATTACAATGGTTTCCCCCCCTCCCCATAATTTCCCTCCTACCTGCAACCCTCGCATCTCCTGCTCCCTCTCCCATTCCATTCACATCAAGATTCATTTACAATTATCTTTATATACAGAAGATCAATTTAGTATATTTATTAAGTAAAGATTTCAACAGTTTGCACTCACACAGAAACATAAAGTGTAAAATACTGTTTCAGTACTAGTTATAGCACTAATTCACATTGAACAATACATTAAGGACAGGGATCCTACATGAGGAGTAAGTGCAGAGTGACTCCTGCTGTTAACTTAACAATTTGACACAAGCCTATGGAAGCTTTTTGAGTTTGCCAACTTCAATCTTATTTAGACAAGGTCATAGTCAAAGTGGAAGTTCTCTCCTCCCGTCAGAGAAAGGTACCTCCTTCTTTGATGGTCCGTTCTTTCTACTGGGGTCTCACTCACAGAGATCTTTCATTTAGGTTTTTTTTTTTTTTTTGCCACAGTGTCTTGGCTTTCATGCCTATAATACTCTAATGGGCTCTTCAGCCAGATCCGAGTGCCTTAAGGGTGATTCTGAGGCCAGAGTGCTATTTGGGACATCTGCCATTCTATGAGTCTGCTGTGTATCCTGCTTCCCATGTTAGATCGCTCTCTCCAATTTTAATTATATCAGTTAGTATTAGCAGACACTAGTCTTATTTGTGTGATCCCTTTGACTCTTAGACCTATCAGTGTGATCAATTGTGAACTAAAATTGATGAAGTGGACTGGTGAGGTGGCATGGGTACATGCCACCTTGATGGGATTGAGCTGGAATCCCCAGGCATGTTTCTAACTCTACCATTTGGGGCAAGTCAGCTTGAGCTTGTTCCAAATTATGCATCTCCTCCCTCTCTTATTCCCACTCTTATATTTAACAGAGATCACTTTTCAGTTAAATTTAAGCACCTAAGGATAATTGTGTGTTAATTACAGAATTAAACCAATAGTATTAAGTAGAAAAAATATTAAAAAGGGATAAAGTATTAAATTGTACATCAACAGTCAGGACAAGGGCTGATCAAGTCACTGTTTCTCATAGTGTCCATTTCATTTCAACAGGTTTCCTTTTTGGTGCTCGGTTAGTTGTAGGATTGAAAGTTCTGTAGATATCTGTTAGATCCATTCAGGCTATAGTGTCGATTAAATCTGCTGTTTTTTTTTTTTGTTGTTGTTGTTGTTGTCGATGATCTTCTGTCCTGTTGATCTGTCTATTTCTGAGAGTGGAGTATTGAAGTCCCCCAGTACTATTGTATTGGAGTCTACATCTCCATTTAAGTCCCTTAGCATATATTTCAAATAATCCGGTGCCCTGTAATTAGGTGCATATACATTGATAATAGTTACATCTTCCTGCTGAATTGATCCCTTAATCATTTTATAGTGCCCTTCTTTGTCTTAACATTTTTTGTGTTAAAGTTCATTTTGTCTGATGTTAATATGGTTATACCTGCTCTTTTTTCATTTCTGTTGGCATCTTTTTCCAATCTTTCACTTTCTGTCTGCATGCATTTTTATTGGAATGATGTGTTTCTTGTAAGCAGCAAATAGATGGGTTTTGTTCCTTAATCCATTCAGCCAGTCTGTGTCTTTTAACTGGAGAGTTGAGGCCATTAACGTTCAGTGTTACTATTGATAAGTAGTAACTTTGCCCTGCCATTTCCCCAAAGATATTTTCTAATATATGCCTTGAATTTCCTGTGATCTTTTACTTGAGGTTTTCTTCCTTTACCATCTTTCATATTGATGGCCGTGTTTCTGTGTTTCTGTGTGTAACACATCTTTGAGAATCTTCTGCAGGGCTGGATGAGTGGCAACAAATTCTTTCAATTTCTGTTTGCTATGAAAGGTCTTTATTTCACCTTCATTCACAAATGAGAGATTTGTGGGATATAATATTCTTGGCTGGCAGTTTTTCTCTTTTAGTATCTGGGCTATATCTTGCCATTCCCTTCTAGCCTGTAGGGTTTCTGATGAGAAGTCAGCTGTGAGTCTAATTGGAGATATTCTGAGAGTAATCTGACGTTTTTTTCTTGCACATTTCAGAATCTTTTCTTAATGTTTCACTGTGGTGAGTTTGATTACAATGTGTTGTGGTGAGGATCTCTTTTGTTCATGTTTACTAGGGGTTCTATGAGCTTCCTGTACTAGGATGTCTCTGTCCTTCTCCAAACCTGGGAAATTTTCTGCTAGTATCTCACTGAAAAGGTCTTCTAAATTTTTCTTTCTCTGCATGCCTTCAGGAACTCCTAGAACCTGAACGTTGGGTTTTTTAATAGTATCCTATGGATTCCCAACAATATTTTTTAGATTTCTAATTTCCTCTTCTTTTCTTTGGTTTGACTGTATACTTTCCTGTGCTCTGTCTTCTAAGTCCGATATTCTCTCTTCTGTTTCACTGCTTCTGTTTTTAAGGCTCTCTAATGGGTTTGTTATTTGATCTATTGAATTCTTAAATTAATTTTGATTTCTCTTCAATATCACAATTTCATGTTCGACTAGTTTCTTCATTTCATTTTGATTCCTCCTTATGATTTCATTTTCACGAGAGAGATTTTCTGTCCAGTAAGGATTTCTGTAGATCAAGAATTTGTTTGTGAGAACTTCTTAATGTTCTTATCAATTTTTGAGATCTGTTTCTTGCATTTCTTCTATCTCATCTGCTACATAATCTTGAATTGGGGTGTCTTATTCATTTGGGCTGTCATAATGTCTTCCTTGTTCTTGTTTCCTCAGTTTCTGCATTTGTTGCTTGGCATTGTGGAGATATTCTTTGGTTTCTCCATTGTAGTGTTTTTTCTGGTTATATTATGACTCTAGATTAAGTGGACTGTCTGCTTTTGATGGATCCTTAGAGGCTTGTGATGGGTGTGGCCAGAGAGCTCTGTTTGGTTCTTCAGTGTTAAGGGTGTTCCAAAGGTGACACACCCAGGTTAGGAGTGGTAAATATCTCTCTCTCTCTCTCTCTCTCTCTCTCTCTCTCTCTAATTCAGAAGGGAAGTCATTCCACACAGCTGAGCAGAATTGAAGGTAGTCAGTGTCTGAAATCTGGCCCCTGTGGGGATCTCTGCAGTCTCCCACCGGGTTGCCAAGGTTACCAAGTTTGTGTATTCTCTGGAGAGTACTCACGTCTCCGTGTGTTCTTTCCCGCACCTTCAGTTTTTCACAGTCTCAGTTCATTAGCTCCACACATCCACTAGGTCCTAACCTCCTGTTATTTCTCTCCCCACCAGAGTCAGGTTTTTCTGCTTGTCTGATGGCGGGTGCCGCTTTTACGTATGTCCAAAATGGCGTCTGCTCTTTATCTTACTCGCCTTTGTAAGGTGAGTGTATAGAGAAACTCATGTCCTTGCTGGTCCCTTTTATTTATTTATTTTTTTCTCTCCTCTAGTTAGCCTGGTGAACTTTCCCCAGTGGGGCTTCAAACCTCATTCCCTCTCGGCTCCTCCTTCTGCTTTCCCGCTGGTGTCTTGGGCTACTGAGGTTTTGCCTCACCTCCCTTTCCAGCGCTGGTGCATAGATTCCACAGCTGGGGTCCTGAGCCGTGGGCGCCCTTGCCCTCCACGTAGGTCCACCATGAACCAGTAGTTCTGGAAGAGTTTCCTCTGCTGTTTATTCCCTAACTCTTTCTTGAACCTGCAGTATCTCCACTTTTATTAAACTGTCTTTTCTAAGACTATCAATGTGCTCCCTTCCTACTCTGCCATCTTGCCCTCCCCCTTACTTAAATTTTTCAGTTGGTTAATTTGTTTGCCTTTTTAGCTTTTATTTTAAAATATTTCAAATATAGAAAAGTATAAACAAATGTTGAATGGGCACACATAGATTTAACAATTTTATCATTTACCACATTTATTTTATATGTAATTATTATATATAATATATACATACTATTTGTCTTGAAAGCATGGTTAAGTGTATTAATATTACATAACTTGAGATTCATGAAAAATATTATAAAATGCCAAAAGAAGGATATGCTATAATGGGTGTAATCCAATGAAATGTTAATAAATATCTATATTTCAAATAATGTGTCATACACACATTTTAATACTATATATAGTATTATGTAATATATATATAAATTACATATTATATTTTATTGTATTCTTCCGTATGTGAAAGGAAACATGGTATTTGTCTATGTCTTGCTTAGTATGATGATTTCTAATTTTCTCCATCCTTTTTGTACTAAGTACCAGAATTTCATTCTTTTTTATGGCTAAATAATATTTCTTTATGTATATCACATTTTCTTTATCCAGTCATCCACTAATGGAGATCTAGTTTGATTCCACACATTTGCTATTGTGCATATTGCTGCAATAAACAAGAGAACACAAGTATGTATTGCATATGCTAACCTCACTTCCTTTGAAAGTGTGTTGATTTTGTGTCCTGCAACTTTGTTGATGTCATTCATCAGTTCTAATAGTCTTTTGATGTAATCTTTTGGTTTCCCTATTTCATCTGAAAACAGGAATAGTTTTTATTTATTTATTTATTTTTTTTTTTTGTCAGGCAGAGTTAGGCAATGGAAGAGACACAGAGAGAGTTATAGACAGAGAGAGAGAGAGAGAGAGAGAGAGAGAGAGAGAGAGAAAGGTCTTCCTTCCATTGATTCACTCCCCTAATGGCGGCTAAGGCCAGTGCTGTGCCAATCTGAAGCCAGAAGCTGGATACTTCCTCCCGGTCTCCCATGCAGGTGCAGGGACCCAAGCACTTGGGCCATCCTCCGCTGTCCTCCCAGGCCACAGCAGAGAGCTGGACTGGAAGAGGAGCAACCAGGACTAATACCCGGCACCCCAACCGGTACTAGAACCTGGAGTGCTGGTGCCATATGTAGAGGATTAGCCAAGTGAGCCACGGCACCAGCCAAAACAGGAATAGTTTAACATTCATTCCGTTGATGTGGTGTATCTTTTTTTTTTTTTTTTTTTTTTGACAGGCAGAGTGGACAGTGAGAGAGAGAGACAGAGAGAAAGGTCTTCCTTTTGCCGTTGGTTCACCCTTCAATGGCCGCCGCGGAAGCGCGCTGCGGCCGGCGCACCGCGCTGTTCCGATGGCAGGAGCCAGGTGCTTCTCCTGGTCTCCCATGGGGTGCAGGACCCAAGGACTTGGGCCATCCTCCACTGCACTCCCTAGCCACAGCAGAGAGCTGGCCTGGAAGAGGGGCAACCGGGACAGGATCGGTGCCCCGACCGGGACTAGAACCCGGTGTGCTGGTGCCGCAAGGCGGAGGATTAGCCTAGTGAGCCGCGGTGCCGGCCATGATGTGGTGTATCTTGTTTATTAATTTATGTATTGTGAACCATCCCTGTGTCCCTGGGATAAATCCCACCTGACTGGTTAATAATATTTTTGATTTGTTGCTATATTCACTTAGCTAGTGTTTTACTAGGGATTTGGCATCTATTTTCATCAAGGATAATGATCACTAGTTTTTTGTTACATTCTTGCCTGGTTCTTTGAGTAATATTCATGCTGGCCTAATAAAATGAATTTGGATGAGTTCCCTCCCATTCAACTGTATGGAGTAGTTTGAGAAGAGTGGGTTTTAGTTCTTTATTAAAAGTTTGTTAAAATTCATCAGTGAAGATGGTCCTGGGCTTTTCTTTATTGTTATACTATAATACTTATTCAATAGCATCATGTATTATCAGTCTGCTTAGGTTTTCTGTGTTTTCCTGATTCAATCTGCTTAGGTTTCCTGTTTTCCTGATTCAATTTTGACAAGTCATATGTTTCCAGAAATCTATCCAATTGTAGGGCTTCCAGTTTGCTTCCACATAGTTGTTCATGACAGTTCCTAATGAATCTCTGTATCTCTGCATTATAAGTTATAATATCTACTTTTCTGTATCTAATACTATGATTTGAGCACTCAATCTCTCTCTGTCCCTCTCTCTCTTTCTTTGGTTACTACGGCTAAGCATTATAAATTTTATCTTTTAAAACAATCAGCTCCTCATTTTGTTAATCATTTTTATCATTGTTAAATTTCTATTTTATCTCGTGTAATCCTTGTTTTTTTTCTGTCTACTAATTTTGGTTAATCTTTATTTACTTATTTATATTTATTTGAAAGGCAGAGAGTCAGAAGCAGAAAGAGAGAGATCTTCCTTCTGCCTGTACTCTTCCTACATGTCCACAACAGCCAGGAAAAGAATAAAGCCAGGCACCAAGAGGCCAATCCAGGTCTCCCATTTGGGTTGCAGGGAACCAAGCGCTTGTGTCAACCTTGCTGCCTCTCAAGGCATGCTATAGCAGGAAGCTGGATCAGAACTAGAGGTGAGAATTGAACTCAGGACCTCCAATATGGGATTGGACATTCTGAGCAATGTCTTAACCATTATGTTGAAAACCCATCCTTATCTTTTGTTTGTTTGCTTACTTGCTTGTTTGTTTATTTGTTTCAGAAAGAGAGAGGTAAAGATGGACAGAAGGGACTCTCATATGCTGATTGACTCTCTCAAGTGTTCATAGCAGAAGGAGCTGGGTCAGAGCCAAATCCAGGAGCTTGAGAACTCAGTCAAGGTCTTCCATTAAGGATAGGGAGAATCCAGCTACTTGATGCACCACCCTACCTCCCAGTGTCTGCACTGGCAAGAAGCTGGACTCAAGAATTGGAGCTGGGACTTGAACTCAGATGCCCAATGTGGAACATGGATGTCATAACTGCTAGGATAAATGTCTACCCTACGTCTGGGTATTTCTAATGAATTAGGTCTTGGCTGGTTGACAGGAGAAGAGTACTATAAAAGTCTCTGGGGCAAGGGCTGGCACTGTGGTGCAGTAGGTTAAAGCCCTCATCTGAAGTGCCGGCATCCCATATGGGTGCCGGTTCTAGCCCCAGCTGCTCCTCTTCCAATCCAGCTCTCTGCTGTGGCCTGGGAAGGCAGTGGAAGATGGCTCAAGTCCTTTGGCCCCTGCATGCACGTGGGAGATCTGGAGGAGGCACCTGACTCCTGGCTCCTGACTTCATATCAGCACAGGTCCCACCATTGTGGCCATCTGGGGAGTGAACCAGTGGATAGAAGACTTCTCTGTCTCTTCGTCTCTCTGTAACTCTTTCAAATAAATAAAATAAATCTTAAAAAAAAGAGTTCTCGGTCCAGTGCTGTGGCACAGTGGGTAAAGTTGGTGCTGGTGCCTGCAATGCCAGCATCCCATATGGGTACCAGTTTGAATCCCAGCTGCTCCATTTCTGGTCTGGCTCTCTGATAATGTATCTGGGAAAGTAGCAGAAGATGTCCAAATCCTTGGGCCCCTGCACCTATGCGGAGACCTGAAAAAAGCTCCTGGCTTCTAGCTCCTGCCTTCAGTCTGGGCCAGCCCTAGCCATTATGGCCATTTAGGGAGTTAAACACCAGATGGAAGATCTCTCTCTGTCTCTCCCTCTCTCTCTCTGTAACTCTGCCTTTCAAATAAATAAAATAAATAAATAAAATTTTCAGAAAAAAGAAAAAATGGATTAAGAATATATGTTTATAATGGTGCAAAGATTTTTAAATCCAAGCATAGCTTTTTTTAAAGATTTATTTATTTATTTGAAAGGCAGAGTTAAACAGAGACAGAAAGAGAGGGAGAGAGAGAGAGAGAGAGAGAGAGAGGCCTTCCATCCACTGGTTCTCTCCCCAGATGGCAGCAGCTGCCAGAGCTGTGCCAATCTGAAGCTAGGAGCCAGGAGCTTCTTAGGATTCTCCCATGTGGGTGCAGGGGACCAAGCACTTGGGCCATCTTTTACTGTTTTCCCAGCCCATAGCAGAGAGGGGAAATGAAGCAGCTAGGAATGGAACTGGGGCCCTTATGGAATGCCGGCACTGCAGGAGGTGGCTTTATCTGCTATGCCACAGCACCAGCCTCATAGCTTTCTTTAATAATAAACATTTTCTATTAACTATTTGAAGTCCCCTCCATACATGGATTTCAAAAATTTCAGCACCAAAATAAGATTATGTATTAATTCAGTTTTCTGTGAGCCTTTTCTAACACCCTCATATATGTCATTTCTCTAAAGATTCTCTGACCACTATTCTGAAGCAGTCACTCATTTACTCGTCACTGCCCTTTTGTAATTTTCTAGCTAAATTACTACAAGAAGATATTATTTTCTTTGTTTTTTGTTTGTGATATAAGCTAAGCAATACCAGTTCCTCAGTGAGTGCTTGGCACCTGGTAAGGACTCAGTGTAAATACTTATGCATTGAAAGAATGCTGCTGGAAGAACAGCCAATAGATATTTAGATTAAGAGGCCAGTAGATATTACCAAAGATAATAATACTGACATTACACATTTAGGAGGATTAGCAGTAATGTGTGAAATTTTCTTGGCAGTATTTGGCATAAGGCAGGCACTATGTGAACAGTGACCAAAAAGCACATTTCTACTCACACGTGCTACCTAACCAGTTTTCCTTTCTCATTTAGCACAACTTTTAATTGTGACCATCCAGTAACACATTAGCCACTTAAGAAAGGATCAGAAGGGGATAATATTGTCTTTTACTCAAAATTCTAATATATTTCACCTTTGTTTATTGAACTAAGTTCACATATGTTCATTTTTGTTCTTGAATTTAATCAGAAGAGTACTATCATAGGTTCATCAGAATAAATGTCAAAAATATTAAGAGATAACAAATTTACATTAAAACTAAGACTGAAACCTGGCATTGAAAAATACAGCAAAATTGCTTACATAATAAGGATGCCGTTTCTTGCCTGCAGTATACTCCAGGAGCTACACTGGTTGTCCAATCCTGACTATGGTTTTTCCTTAGGCCATCAATTTTGTGGATATGGGTTCTTGGTAACTGTATTCTTTCCCATTGCTTCATATCCATTACAATGTAATCCCAAGTTGGATGCTCTGTTATTTATAGGGTACTTATGGGATATGAAGTGGGAAATTTTGAGTGTGGAACAGATTTAGAGCAGGGCTGTGAGCGTCTGAAGTTTTGCTAGGACTCCGGTCTTCTGTTTTACCATGATTGTGATGTATTTGCAAGTTTTCTGGAGACCCTTTGCAGATATTCAGGTGGGCACTCTATTTTTGGTCATCAGACAGAAGTGTTGACCCTGAGGGTATCTTTTGTTTTTTCTTGGCTTCTCATTCCCTTTTTCATCACCCAGCATCAGAACCCCTCATTTTGACAAAGATTTGCTTTTGAACCGGTGGTCAGAGGCATGGTTAAAGCAGGTGGGGGAAATCATGTTCTCTCTGCCCTAGAAAAACATGAGCTCTCCAAGAGAAGAGAGGATCTCTCTGGAGACCACTTCATTGAATTCTGGAGGACTGCATGTTTGAAATGTTAATAAAATTTTACAGATGAAAATTTTACCTACAAAATAGTTCTAAAATATGTACTTGTTAAGTGTCTTCCCTCCCTCTCTGAGACAGTCCTCTCTACCCATCAAAGGGAGCTCCCCTCCCAGAGGAAGCCTTTTGCCATGGAAGTAGAGACCTTCTATTGAAATGATGCAAGGATTCCACTATCCAGTTATTGTGAACTCTTGATTATCCATAATGTTTGGAGAGGGAAGACAGAGTGAGAAATCTAAAAACATAAGTTTCTTTGAATCATATTTATAACATGTTTGTATTATACCTTGGAAACGTCAATCTCTCTAAGGTAAAGTATATTGACTCTCACCACTCCCCCCATTTTTATATAGCCATAGTTATCATAAAAATGCAACTCTCCTGGGGCTGGAGTTGTGGCACAGTAAGTTAAGCTACCTCTTGCAATTCTAGAAACTGGTATCAAGAACTGGTTAGAGACTTGGCCACTCCACTTCCAAACTAACTTCTTGTCAATATGCCTGGGAAGGCAGCAAAATGGCCCAACTATGTGGGCCCCTGCCACCCATCTTGGAGATGTGGATGAGGTACCTAGTTCCGGGCTTTGGCTTGGCTCAGAATTTGCTGTTGTGGGCCAATGATCCAATGGATGGAAGTTTCTCTTTCTCTCTCTCCCTTTCCTTCCTTCTTTCCTTCCTTCCTCCCTCCCCTTTTTTCCTTCCTTCCTTCCTTCCTTCCTTCCTTCCTTCCTTCCTTCCTCCTCCTCTTCTCCTCTCTCTCTCTCTCTGTCTTCCTTTCAAATAAATATTTTTTTTTTTTAGAAAAGTGTAACTTCTTTACAGGAAGAGAAGCAAATGTACAAGAACCAGCTAAGACATACTAAATAATATTGTAGAACTAGAACAGTGATTTTCAGCTTCTAGTAGGCAGAGCATCACTGCCAGCTGGATACCAAGTTCTCAGGTAACTCGAATGCTGCTGACTCAGGGGCGGCACTTTGAAAACCATAGCCCTGAAGTGAAGCCCTGTGCCAGTTTGCAGAGATTCCTGCTTTTCCTGTGGCTCCACTTCACTGTGGTACCTGCTCTTCACTAGACCAGGGTGTTTGGCCTATTCTGGGGTTCTCTACATGGATTCCCCATTGTAACTTGATTTGTTTTCAATTCAAAGTAACTGAAAGTAAAAAAAAAAAAAAAAAGGTACCAATTTCCATTTTTGGTAATTATTTGTGATACATTTACCGTGTGTGTGTGTATTTCCATGTGTATGTTATGAAGGTTTTGAAAGAACTAGAAGCTGTATCTTAATCCTGCCTAGATTTATAACCTGTGGGGAATTCTTGCTGACTCTTTGAAAGCCCTCTTTTCTTTAATCTCCTATGGTCAAATGAAATTGGAAGTATTCAAGACTAACAAGCACATTTGTGTTGAGACAGTAAGAAGCAGAAGGGTCAAGTAAGTTTGTTTAGATGATATAAGAAAATCATTCTTTGTCTCCCCAGTTAGGCCTAGACCCACAACAGCAATTTCTCTAAGCACTTTCTACTCTTGGAGGTAAATACTATGAATGAAGATATTGCCATTACTTATTTCTTTGCACAGGAACAATCCAATTCCGAACTGGTGAGATGGGGAGAGCTTGACACTGATAATCACTGTTCATGTTTCTTTGGAGGGTTGTTTCATTTGTTCAAAGTTATGGATGGTGTGTTGTCCACTTGCCTGAAATGCTTTTATAATTTTTAATTTTTATTTGTTTTAACCATGCAATGTGATTTGTAGATACAATTCTAAGAACATAATGATATTCACTTTCTCCCTCCTTCCCCCTCTTCCTCCCTCCCTCCTCCTTTGCTTTTTTTAGTTTTTGAGATAGCATATTTTAAAATTACATCACAGTAAAAAGACTTAATACCTCACCAATTAAGTTTAATAAATAAAAAGCAAAAAAGAACCTAATTTAGTGGGAATACTGCCATAGTTTTAATGATTTGTGATTACTTTAAAATTTACGGTATATGTATAAAATGGCCTGAAATGTTTTTGACTCTGTCTGTTTCACGTATTTTGGGTAGCAAGGGAGTGCAGCATAAAGCTGCCAGACTCTGCAGAGTCAGTGCACACTCCTGAGATTCCTGATCCCTCCAATTGGTATACGGGATGCAAGAAAGTGGGACAGCCACAGTTTTCGGACTTGGGCCCAAACCATATGACCCCATCTGACTACACAAGCAAAGAACATATAATCACTGTGACCTCTTTCTTGTGAGTATGCCTCATTTTTTTTCTGGTTCCAAATGAAAAGATTAGTCTCACTAAAACCGCAAGTGAGAGATGTGGGCGGGTATTGGGTTGGTGCAATAGGGATGGCAAATATTGAGAGTAAAGCTGGAGAAGAATCATTCTGAGAGGTATCTTGAGTCCTAGCATCCAGTCATGTAAGGAAGACTCAGTAGGTACAAGGAATGTGATATGAGAAGCACCCTGCCTAAGAATCAAAACCCAGGTTGGGCACCCAGATTGGGAGCTCAGTCCCAGCAAACAAGAGCAGGAACTGAGGAATACAAACACAGGGGAAGGGACTGTGTCTGAGGGTAACACTTAACAACATGTAAGTCCCAGCCTAGAGGTGTGACATGGGGAAGCAAGATGAAGACAGAAGGAACTGAAGCTCATATAAGCTCTTTTTTTTTTTTTCAGTCCCACAATATGATCCTATGGCTTTGACTTCGTTCCCTATTTTCAATGATTTCACTTTGTAGTAGAAAACCAATCTTTTCATCTGTTATTTTTTTTGTTTTTGTTTAATTTCATTATGTGTTTGTTGACTTGGAGATGGAACAAGACTTGATGCCAGGTTCTAACATACTGGTAAAAACTGTAATTTGCTTTTAGAAGTCTCATCTAGGCAAACCAAACGTGTTTTCTGCTTGTTTGCATGCTTTGTTCAATTTGTGTGTATGTTTTGTTCTTGTTTGCTTGTTTTGTGATTATGAGCAAGAGTGAAAGTGAGAAAGAGATATTTTTCTAAAACAACCTAAGGGAAGAAATCACTGGATACAAATTATTGATTGCATGCTCCCCTAGTGGGCTTGTTATCCTATTGATAGTTTGTCCAAGATCACAAATTAATGCTGCATCTTCTAAAAGAAATATGATATTCATTCAATGTTGAGTAAATCCATATATTAAAGCCAAACATTGATAAATAATGTAGGCCAATAACCCTGAAAAGGCACATTTCCATATTTCCTGGAAGGGTGACAGCATGCTACTATTTTTAATGGTTCACACTATTACCATCTCATATGTGTGAAGTATGTTTCAGTGGTTAAGGCTCTGATTTATTAATTAGAATGCAGTTTTCAGTGTGCTAGTATTACCCTGAGTTGAATGATAAGCACATATTTTAAATATGAGGGTTGGCAATTGCACAATATTTTAAGTTGAACTGGAATATGTAAAGGATGAAAATATCTCAAAGGTATAGAGGTCTTGGATCACTTCCCTGTGTACTGGCAGTTTGAAAACAAAATTAGCATTTGTTTTATCAAGGATGAAACAGAACAGGGTATTAGTTTAAAGGCTACTTTTGCTCCTGGGAGACCTTCTTCCATCCCCTACTGCCCAACTGAAACCCAGATATTTTTAAACATGTTACTTGTATATGCATTTTCTGACTCTGCAAGACAAGCGTATTCTTTACACAACACACTCTGTTATCTCCCTTTCCTAGGGAAATTTACTTGCTAAATCTTTTTTTTTTAAAGATTCATTTATTTATTTGGAAGTCAGAGTTACACAGAGAGAGAAGAGGCAGAGAGAGAGCGCGCGCAGTCTTCCATCCATTGATTTACTCCCCAAATGGCTGCAATGGCCGGAGCTGTGCCGATCCAAAGCCAGGAGCCAAGAGCTTCTTCTGGGTCTCCCACATGGTTGCAGGGGTCCAAGGACTACTGCTTTCCAAGGTCATAGCAAAGAGCTGGACAGGAAGTGGAGCAGCCGGGTGTTAACCCACTGTGCCACAGCACCAGCCCCAATTGCTAAATCTTTGATAGCCTTACGTTCTGGAAAATTATTTTATACAGAATAAAATTGCAACCACCTTGTGTGATTTTGGATTTTTTTAGAAAAATATTTAGTTATTTATTTGAAAGTCAGGGTTACCTAGAGAGAGAAGGAGAAGCAGAGAGAGAGAGAGAGAGAGAGAGAGAAAGAGAGAGAGAGAGAAGGAAAAAGAGATAGAGAGGGGGGTCTTCCATCCACTGGTTCACTCCCCAATTGGCCACAATGTCCAGAGCTGCTCCAATCCAAAGCCAGGAGCCAGGAGTTTCCTTGGGGTCTTCCCACACAGGAGTAGGAGTCCAAAGACTTGGGGCATCCTTTGTTGCTTTTCCAGGCCATAGCAGAGAGCTGGATCAGAAGTGGAGCAGCTGGGACTCGAAGTGGTGCCCATATGGGATGCCGGTACTGCAGGCAGGGGCTTTACCTGCTATGCCACAATGCTGGCCCCTGTTTGTTTTTAGTTTTGGAATTTTTTTAATGTCTATAGTTATTTTAAGTCCAAAGTTCTTAGCCACCCTCCAGTTGTTTTTCATGGTTTCCTAAATACTAACATTAGTCTCACAATCTGGTGACATAATATACATATTAAGAATGAGAAAATATTACATAGGAGTTGGCTCTATTCCTTGGCATCAACTTCACCATAGATTTCCTTAGTTTGAGAATGAATTAACTGTTCATTGATTGTCCTTGAACTGTTAGTAAATTGGAAAGCATGATGCCGTCTGATAAAAATGAAGAGTTAGATTACATTGTAATGTTTAGATTTTGTTTGTTTCTGATCTTTTGAGTCTAACAAACAAAAAGTTAAAAAAAAAAAAAAGGCTGATCAAGAGCAGGAGCTCTTGACAACAAGAGCAGGAGCTTTCTAGCTCTACATATTGGTGAAACTGTTAAAAAAATAAAGGTGACAGGCTAGAGGAGCTGAGTTCTTTCCCCACAAACAGAGTAGCTTTCAAGCTTTCTGGAAGTTTGCTTTGTACTTTTTTCTGGTTTCATATTTAAGCAGTCTTGTAATTCCCCACTGACAAGGAGGTCTCACAGGTCTTTCATCAAACCAGACTTGGGGCAGTTCCTCCAGGACCCTGAGAAGGATGCCAGGTGATGAGAAGCAGCAGCATGTTGTTCTATTATCTCTGTGATGTTGAGCATTTAGTCACAAGTATTTCTGACATGTGTACCTCAGTAGACCCCAAAGCAATCCAGTGTCCTGGTGATAGTCATGAAGCTTTCTGAGGCTAATTCTGTTGGCTCTTGATTGATTATTAATGGGGGAAACAACTTTCGGGGAAAGTTTTCTGATAAAGAAAGTGTCAAAGCCATTCTCCTTAATCTTTCCATGTGAAACCCTACTGTGGTTTGCACTGAGTCTTAGATACGAGTCAGAGGGTGATATTGAATACAAGCTTCCAGCAAGATACATCCTTTTCTTCTTTGTGACTTATGTTGTTTTGTAGAAAGGAAAGAAGTGGAAACAGCTTGAGGCTTGATCAATAAGTAGGTATTTAGGATCATCTGATTTCTGTTTAACTATATCCACAAAGTATTCTATCCAATTTAAGATAGCCACTGAATCCTTTATATTTGCTAAAAGATATAAGTAAAAGAGAAATCATATCCTCTGAGGATTTCCAGCTCATAAAGAGGCTCAAAGGAAAACCGTAACTTCTAAACATCTCACATACACATAATGCCAGTTAGATATGGATAGAAGAAGTAATATGAGACAATGGTAGAATAGGTGATCTATTGGGCAGAGGAGTTTCACAGGGAAGGTAGCATATGAACTGTACTTTGGAGGAATGAACAGCAGCTAAGGAGGTAGACATAAGGAAAATAACAAGCATAAAAGGTTTCTCATTGGTAAAAAGTACTGGGCAGATATTATATGCTAGAAACTTTGTATTGGTATATAGTGGGGTGAACAAAACAGGGTTACTGGCTGCATGAAATGTACTTCCAGTGGCAGGAAAACCAACAATGAACATAAATGTATTCTACAACAGTGATAACAGAGTTGTCAGCAAAGAGCTCTGTGAGAGACATTTAGAGAAGACATGTGAATGAATTGTTAGGATATCTGGAGGAATAGCCTCCCAAACAGAGAGAATAGCAAGTGCAAAAGCCTCAGCATCAACCTGTTAGGCATTCTTAAGGAAAGCAAATAGATAGGGCACAGTGACTATAGACAAGATCAGAACAGTAACCACAGGCAACTTTACGACTGTGTAATGACATTGGTTTCACAGTGAAATAAGTGGGAATGTGTAAGTTTAGACAGAGTAATAACACACTATAATTCATATTTAATTTGATTTCTTATTGCAATTATGAATTTAGGTTATAATATGTATAACAGGTTTAGTTAGGAGGCAGGGAAATACAAAAGGCATGATGTGTCTTTGGAAAAATATAAGTAGGTCAATATTTCTTGAATATAAACTGTTCTTTTTTGTGGTGAGTATACTGATTTATTTATTTTAAATTTTATTTGTTTTACGAGTCTCATGTACAGTCCCAGATTTAGGAATGTAGAGATATTTCCCATCCTACCCTCCCTCCTGCCCATACTCCAACCCCAGGTACTATATGTTCTTGAGGGGTGCTGGGCAATGAAGAAAGAAAGGAGGCTTTGAAAGGTTTATAGTAATAGGCTTTTGATGCTCTGCCCTTGTTTGGACTTTGTTTAGGCAGTAGAGAGCATGTAAGGGTTGTTAAGTCAGAGTATGATTTGGTCCTACGGGCACCTTAAATAGTAACAGTGATATCTTTCTGTTGGATGAGTAAAACATTGAAATAAAGGAGAAAAGATAGAAAAGCAAATCAAGAAGTCTGGAGAAGAGGAACTGAATGAATCAAGAAGTAGCTGCTGGAGGAAGAATCAGAGACTAGTCTGAAATTTTTTTAAGAAATTTGATTTTTACAGACCTTAAGGCATTAGGATCTGGCTAAAGAGCCCACTAGAGTATTTTAGGCATGGAAAGCCAAGACACTCTGGCAAAACAAACAAACAAACAAACAAACCTAAATGAAAGATCCCTGCGGCTGAGATCCCAGTAGAAAGAACGGGCCATCAAAGGAGGAGGTACCTTTCTCTGAAGGGAGGAGAGAACTTCCAATTTAACTATGACCTTGTCTAAATAAGATCGAAGTCAGCGAGCTCAAAAGGCTTCCATAGCCTTGCCAACTCATGACTAGAGCCTAGGGAGATTACTGACGCCATAAACAAGAGTGTCAAATTGTTAAGTTAACAGCAGGAGTCACTGTGTACTTACTCCTCATGTGGGATATGTCCTTAATGTGTTGTCCAATGTGAATTAGTGCTATAACTAGCACTGAAACAGTATTTTACACTTTATGTTCTGTGTGGATGCAAACTGATGCAATCTTTACTTAATATATACTAAATCGATCTTCTGTATATAAGGAGAATTGAAAATGAATCTTGATGTGAAAGTAATGGGAAAGGGAGCGGGAGATGGGAGGGGTGCGGGTGGGAGGGAAGTTATAGGGGGGGAAAGCCATTGTCATCCATAAACTGTACTTTGGAAAATTATATTTACTAAATAAAAGTTAAAAAAAAGAAATTTGATTTTTATGCATGAGCTCATAATTATGCTCTGGGTTAGAGAAGGGACATTAGGATTCCATTCAGGAATGATAGAGGTTTCTCTTCTGATATCTGTGTGTCCAGCCCTTGAATTTGAGATTTATACATCTCTAAGAGACAAAAGATCTTTGCATGTCTTCAGAGCAGATTCACTGCCCTGAAGTCCATAAGTCAGCTGTTAACACACAGTGATGTCCACTGTACTGATTAGAAACAACTATAAGGATGAAAAAATGATACCTGTATTTCCTGCTTATCTGTACAGGAGGCATGCTACATTTACCCTAACTTTCTGAACCTCAGAGTACTCCCTTTTTTATGGATTCCCATCACATTTTAATGCTAGCCTGCTGTGTGTTACCCCTCCAGTTACTTTCCTGCTCTATGTAGATGCTTTTCCTATAATCCCCTGGTTTGATGTATGAAGACATGGTTATTACTGCAGTGGGCTCTCCTCACACCCTTTCCATCATAGTTATGGCTGCAACCTAACAGGAACTTCACTAGAAATGAATGTTAGAAATCATAATGGCACTTTTTTCCATGCAGTTTTATTTAGGGAAATGCTATTTGGGATATAAAACAAGGGGCTGCCCTAGAAACAAATAAACAACTGAGCCCCATATTGTCATGATTTGGTGTCAAGAATATTGTTTCCTGGGAAGTTTCTGATATTTTTATATTTCACTCCAGATTCTTTAATTTTGCTTAAAAATTAATTTATGGTCTTCATTATCAAGTTAAACATTGCTGGGGTGATTAAACTCTTCTGTTTTATGTGTAAACAGAAGTAATCATTATAGCAAAAGAAGTGGAGCCAGAAGGCCAGTATCCTCACTCTAAGCCATTTCAACTCAATGCACATTTATAGAGTATATCCTATTTGTAAGACAACAAGAATTCACTTTCCAGATGCAATGATGACTGATGAGTCACAGATACTTTATTCAATATTTTATAATCTGAGATAAAACTTGTACAAAATTTATGAGAAGAATGACTCATAAAGTGCCATGAAATACAAAATATCACCATCAGGAAGGAGGAAGGAAGAGGTCACTTTTTGCCACACAACCAGGAAGTAAATGTGAATATCTTACTTAGGAATCAGTGCTTTATCAGTGGTGACCTTGGAAGAGAAAGGCTAAAGATTAATATAGAAGACTGATCAGTTGAAAACATGAAGTCCGTGTCCTAAAACAATTAGCAAATAGAGTAAGGGGACTGTAGATTAGTAAGAACCAGAGTTTTAAAATACAAAAATTAAGAATCATCATTACATATTTATTTGAGAGTTCACAAGTAGTGAAAAACTCAGTGGATTCAGAGAGTGAAGTAGGAAAACAGTGAGACACAGTGCCAGGCAGACCAGGATCATGCTTGGCAAAGTACTTCATACTTTCTAGGGACATTAGAGTCATCAAATGCTTTGGAGTGTAGTGGAGTGACATGAAGGGGGAAATTGTTAAGACAGCACAGGTAATGATGGAGAGATAAGGTTAGTGATAAATGACTGATAAGAGATGATAAGACCTTTTTCAGAGATAGTGACAAGAACAGGAGATTGAAGAGGATACACTTTAGAGCTATTTCAGCAGGAGAATTAATAGGGTTCAGTGATTGCCTGGATGTGGGATTTGAGGGTGAAAATGGACTTGATGCTGATGGAGCCTATGAATAGAAATTAGAACTTGTTTATACTAAGGGGGAAAAAAGCACTCTACGTGAATGAAAACCCATTCATTTGATTGGTTGATTCATAAAATAGTGGTCTTATGAATTTTAATATATTTGCAAGTAGGAATTAATGGGGAAAATTCCAGGTTTTCTTAAAGCATATTTTCTCTTCATTCTGCCTCCAAATGTGTTATCAACAATGATGGGCTTCTTACCTTCCTCTCTTCCTTTGTGGCTTAATAAGGTGTGCTGTCAGAATGAAAATTATTTGCCCATCAACCTTCAATCTCTAAAGCATTTCTGCCAGAAAGATAGACCAGAAGCTCTTCTAAAATAATTGCAAAAATTATTAACCCCATGGATATTCAGATTCTGGGTCTTTGAGTGCTAAATTGCAAAATCATCATGATAATCAGCTGTTAGTGGCACTCTATACTCAGTGTATTCATTAGTTTGTTCTTGAGCAGCTCTGGTACTTAATCAAAAAAGACATTGATTCCAATTCATCTCAGCTCATATGATTTAGGTTTAGTTATATATTTTAATTACTTGGTACTAATGAAAGGTTTTTAAAGTTTCTGAGGCTCATAAAGAAATCCTAATCTCTAATAGCACATTCAGTAGAAATAAAACCCAACCTCAGTATTCACATGATACCCCCACCCCCACCATCACCTCCCCACATACACTTTTTTTTAAGAGATGGAAAGAAAATTTTCTTGGTAGATTACAATTTTTAGATGAGTATCTTCCTAAGAATATATAACCAATAAACCCTTCTATGCCAAGGAATTCATATTCGATTTGGTTATCGAACAGTAATGATTCTCTTATTCTAAAAGTTTCTGCCTGTCTCTAAAAGCTTTATGTATCCTCAGTAACCTGCTTACTTACAATAAAGCCTTTCTGTAGATGTCCAAGTTAGCTCCCTTGTTAGCTCAAAATTACATCTTAACAATCTTAGTACTTTAAGAATTACAATGCTCTTTGCTATCTCTTATCTCATATTATTCTCTTAACAACCCCTCAACTTGGTGATACAAAGTATCTATAATAGGGAAAGCATCCTTTTCAATAGACTACTGAAGCAAAGAGCAATTTGAAAATTGAGACCGTTTTATGAACAATATTGATTCAGGATAGAGATTGCCTTTAGTTTCTGACTGAGGGAGAAATAAAGATCTATTTACGATGTAGGACACACGAGGAAGTAGGGAATGGGTCTTGAGTACTGTTTGGGTTCAAATTCTGGCTCAGTCATTTACCACTAGGATATCTCCTCAAGACCGCCATCTCCGCAACAACATAATCACAGGGGAGACTGGATAAACATAAAGCACTTAGAACAATGTCATACTCAATTTTATAGTCATCCCAGACCCAGGGGACATTTGTATTTGATTAACACATGGGTGTCTACCAAGGATGTTGTTACTTGTCACTGTACATGAAAACTAGCTCCATGGTAGTCCTGGCCTCAGAAACTAATCCTTCTCTAGAATTTCTCTTGCAAAGCCTGCTAACTGGAAAGCTGTCCCCCAGATATGTCCAGTCTTAGCCTTAGATGTTATTCTGTTCAGGGGAATTAGAATTAATGTTTTAAGCTTCACTTCACTCCTGATCTGCTCAAGCTATTAAAAGATGTTTTATCTTCTAAAATTCTTTGGTAGTTGTAAAATGATGTCTATTGCCCTAATATAATTTTACTTGCATCTATTAACTTGAGGATAACAGAGTGAGTAAAAACCTATTCAATGAGTTCTCTTTGTTTTGCTCTAGGATGATTTCATTTCCTTCAACATTACAAAATTCTGATTGGCTACAAGACATTATGATTTTGTTCATTTTAACATAAAATATGCAATTATTTGTATGCCTGGAATAATGTGCAAAATAATTCACTAACTAACAAACAAGTCTCCTTGTTCTTACATATTGTGGCAAGGAATTTCTCTAAATCCAACTAACTATAAATGGATTTCTGGATGATTCTGGAAGTTATGAGTTTAGTTGAAAAGATACTTTTCTGTTACTGGTTGGTGGATCAAGGGACTGAGTGCATGAACTATTGGAGGACAAATTAGAGAATAATAAAGAATATTGTAGAACTGACTTTAAGCTCTTAATGGCAAGAGTTCTTATAGTAGCTATTTTTATAAAAGATCAGTAGACTGGGCATAAGAAATACCACTCAAGTGGTATCACTGAAGTGAATCAGTGGTTGAGAGCTTTGTCTGTTAATCTGTCTGTCTTTGTCTTTCTCTTTGTCTCTCAAAAAAACAAAAGGTGTTAACAGTGGCATGAGAGTTTTAACTAAACCACAGACTTTAGTTGGATTTCAATTATTACCTCTTCAAATGTACTTTTTCAGTTGTGAAATCCAATCCAGGATATTAATTTACTAACATCTGCTCTAATCTTGGACACTTTCTTCATCTTTTACTTTCAAAATCTGGATGTTTTTGAAGAGTATTAGCCACACATTTCAGAGTATTAGCTGGACTCTCAATTTGAGTGTGCCTATTGCTTTTTCATTTTTATCTTAGGCGTAAGGATTTTAGGGTAGTGTACTGGAGAGATATTATGTCTTTCTCAGTACCTCATGTCAGTAGGTAAACAGTGCTATGTGTTTCCAGAGATGTTAATCTTCAACATCTGATTAATGTAGTTGCTCTCAGGTTTCTCTATGACATCTCTGTTGTTTCCTCCCCAAATGCTATTCATAACCAGCAAGCCACTACCCTCAACCTTCCTTCAAGGAGGGAAGAATTAAGCCCCATATCATGAAGAATATATGAACACATGCTAAGTTAACATGGCTGTTAGTAAATATTGGGTGAGATAATCTGCTACAATGCAAAAATCATGTTTTCCCTTAATGTTCAAGCAGTCATTAATGGATCTTTGCTATTGTACTGTTTCAGGTTTTGATCACAAACTACATGTCTGTGATAGCAGACTTGGATGATTTAATTTCACCTTTTGTGAGCATTGTACTTTGTACAAATATGTTCACAGCAGGGCAATTCATCGTAGAAAGAGCTAGAAAAAACTCAAATAACTATCAAAGTACAATGGATACATAAATTAGGGTATAATCATGAAAAATTCCATATACAAATGAGAACAAATGTGATTGCTATAAAGAGAAACATGTTTGAATCTTCTAAAAATATTGAACAAAAAAAGGCAGACATATGTATTATTCTTACAATAAGGTAAAAACAGACAACAGTATTTGATGCTGTCCAACATCAGGATATTCTTTGCCTGGGGAGGGGCATTTCCTGGGAAGGGGCATGGGGATACCTTTGAGTTCTGGTAATATATTTCTTCATCTGTTTCCTTGTTAACAGAAATGTGTTCACTTTTGGAAAATTCATTGTAATTGAATTGTACACTTCTACTTTCCACTATCTCCTTTGTATTTTGATAAATGTGAGATATATTTCAAGAGACTGTTTCCTGGTTTAAGTAAAATATCCTTCAGGTATCCCCAAATGTTGTTGCATGAAAGTCAGGAGTAAAGTTGGTAAATTTGCAGTCTTAGTCATAACTATGAATGTGAACTCATTTGCACATTTTGTGAGATATCCAGAAAAATCGTTCATATAGGATTCTAAGAAATCAATTATTTCTCACTATATTTTATATACCCAGAAATGCAGATCCATACTGTAACAGCATTTCCTTATCTACCAATCCAAAATTTCTATCACATTATTTTAAGTAGTAATTGAAACTACTTTAGGATAATTGTGGTTTTAAAGAACATAGGAAGAACTCTAATAATCACCATTTCTTTTTTTCACATTCTGAATTAATCTTTTCAGTAATTCAGTCCAAGGTTATGCTAGAATTGAATTCCCTCCTTCCTTGTCCTCTTCATTTGTATTTTACACAATCCAGTGACCCACTCCATCCACACTGTTTTTTAAAGATTTATTTATTTGAAAGTCAGAGTTACACAGAGTGAGGAGAGGCATTGAGATAGAGAGGTCTTCCATCTGATGGTTCACTCCTCAGATGGCCACAACAGCCAGAGCTGCACCTATCCAAAGCCAGGAGCCAGGAGCTTCCTCCAGGTCTCCCACGTGGGTGCAGGGGCCCAAGTTCTTCAGCCATCTTCTACTGCTTTCCCAGGCCTTAGCAGAGAGCTGGATCAGAAGTGGAGCGGCTGGGACTAGAACCAGTGCCCATATGGGATGCCAGCACTGCTGGCCAGGGCTCTAACCCACTGTGCCACAGCGCCAGACCCTCTACTCACATGTTTGGTATATGAATGTTTTGGTCCCAACTCTAGTTTCCTGATACTAATAGATTCTTTATTATTACTTGAGTATCTTCAATCATGGTTTTACAATTACAACTGTAAACTAGTTTAGTACTCTGAGATTTAATTCATTTGGTCTGGAAACTGGAATTTGTCTAAAGATTTTTAATCATTTCTTACTATCTCTTTAAATTTTGAGTCACTACTAATCATCATATTTATTGTATCTTACCCAATTATGTGAGCCTTTTCCTGGATTGAGTACAGAGCAGGTAACATTGGACAATGTTGCTTGCTTTGGTATTTATTAACATGACACCATCTGTTCTTGAACAGTAGACTTTTCTCTTTATATGTTCTTTATCTTGTTCTGTTTAGAAATTTAAGTGTTGATTTTCTTAATTACTCTTGGCATGTACCCAAATTCATTCCAAGGTTTTTTTATGACAATTTACTATCATTTTATGTCATCCTTATGTGTCTTTGCACATGTTGCTTTTATTTCTAATGCACCTCTAGGTGATCATAAAATTATCTGTCAGAGACAATATCATTTGTAGAAAGATAAGAACTTGAAGAGCAGGAGACACAGTCATGATACTAAACTTCGCCACTTAATGACCTTAATCCAATCCCTTAATTTCTGTGAAAATCAATCACTTCCTTTATTAGTAGAAAAAAAGTGTCTATTTCATGAGCAAATTCACTTCTAACTTAAACAACTATACATTATATATGCTAATACACAGCATATTCAATAATGGGCATATGTATGTTTGTATAGTCTATAGTAACAGTTTAAAATCAATAGTATACTAACTACTAATTTGAATTTAGGCTATTAGTATTTTCTCATTCACACTCTTTATTGTTACTCAATTGCTTTCTGTTTTAGATAGCTTAATTTTCTGAAACATTTTGAAATCTCTTTGACTAGCATCTGTGACTGAGGCCCCTGACACTCAGCTTTCCCATCCTAAATTGTTATGAACTCTGAGATGACATGGTCACTTTCTCCCTGAGTAACTGTCACTTGTGTTTCACCAAGCAGTTTTTCCTTGTTTGTCAAAATTAATTTCTGAATAGCAGTTCTCTTCATTGTCTTTTTAGTCCTCCTGAGAGCTGAAATTGTCAGGAAGGGAAGCCCAGAATTTATCAGAGTTTGTTTGTTTGTTTTTTCCCCCAGAGATTTCCAAAGGCCGTCTAGATATGTGAGTCCCTGATTGGCTCTCACTCCTATACCCTGGACACAGGACATATCTGTGTCCTCTACTGTGAAGATGTTTCAGGGTTGATGAACCAGTCTGAGAGGCCTAGTGTCTATTTCCAACAGTGCAGTTATCTATAATCTCTTCCTTCATACTCTCCAAATCCTCTCCTCAAATATAAAGCCCAAGTTGTTGAGCTTTTATTGGCACATTCATCTTCTGGCCATTCGCCACTATTTGTGATAAGCTTGTTTCTTTCCAGCATTTTAGTCCTACCCTCGAGTACCACCAACTCAATTTAAGTAAGTTCAGGAGACTGATTTTTCCTTTTGGTTAAGAAGTTTACAAATATGAATTATTAAGTTTTTCCAGTCACTTTATTTTCTATACTTTGTCAATATATATGAGAATATGTGAATCTAAAAGATTTTGTCTTCTTTTGATATTTCTGGTCGTCTGTGATACTGTGCTTGGTCCATCCATAACCATTCCTGTTCCCTACTACAATGCCATTTTACAATTATATCTCTTTATCTTTTCCTCTCTTTCTGATTTAAACTTTAGTTGCTGATTTTTACAAAAGTCAAATCAGTTGAATTTCAATCAAATCCACTGCTTGTATTCTTTGTAAATTGCATTCCACACCTCACCATGGCTTTACTTTCCTGATTTTATAAATAATAAACCAGAGATTCTTATTTTTAGGTAATTACATATCTTCCCCAAGCACCCCACTCCACAAAAAAAGCAGAAAAATATTCATTTATACTATCTTTTCTTATATGTTTTTATGTGCAATTTCAAAGTTGTTAAAGTAATATTTCAGATATGAAAACAACCTAGAATATTCCAAAAACAATACAAAAAGCTGTACTCACAAAGGTTTCTATGATCACAGAAGTCTGTAAAAGGTGAAATAGTAGATCCACAACTGGAAGATTTGCATGTCCATAACAAAAATGCAGAGATTTCCTTCAGTCAATATAAAGATAATGTTTAACCAATATTTCCAAATTATGTGCAAACTTTTTCACCAAGGATCAGTCCAAGAAATGTGTAAAAAAAAACAATATATAAAATCTATTGAATTCTGACTCTATGCCAGATATTGTACTAGGGCATTCTTTCAACATATTCATTGAGCATTTATTTCCTTGCCAGCAATATTCTTGTCACTAGTAATACAGTAGTGAAAACAATCAACAAAATCAACTGCCATTATTTCAGCAGGAAGTTCAGATAGCATGTAGATGCATAATACATTTTGAACATCTCTATTCTGAAAATCTGAAATTCAAAATTATCCAAAATCCAAGACATTTTGTCTACAGAGTTCCAAAAATCAAAAATTCTGTTATAAAAACTTTTTCATAAACAAAATTGTTGAAAATATTATATAAAGTTCCCTCAGGCTGGGAGCATAATGTGTGGATAAAACATAAATGAATTCAGTGTTTAGAGCTTGGCATTGTGGTGAAATGGGTTGAACAGCCTCTTGGGATGCCTACATCCCATACTGGAGTACTTATGATCCTGTCTCACCTTCACTTCCAATCCGAATTTGCCTATGAGGCAGCATAACACATGGTGGCTCAAATACTTGGGTCCCTGCCACCTGGCCCTGCCTTCTACCTTTCAAATAATAAATAAATAAATAAAACTTTTTAATAATTTATTTATTTCTTAATTTGCATGCATTTCATAAATGCAACTTTAGGAACACAGTAATTCTTCACACCACACTCGCCTCCCACCCACACTCCCATCCCTCTCCTGTTCCCAGTCTTGTTTTTTGCTAAGATCTATGTTAATTTAACTTTATACACAGAAGATTAACTCTATTCTAAGTAAAGAATTCAACACTTGGAGCCGGAGCAGAGGCCTGTGAGTAAAGCCGATGCCTGCTGTGCCGGCATCCCATATGGGTGCCGGTTTGAATCCTGGCTGCTCCACTTCTGATCTGATTCTCTGCTGTGGCCTGGAAAAGCAGTGGAGGATGGCTCAAGTCTTTGAGCTCCTTCACCCACGTGGGAGACTCAGAAGAAGCTCCTATCGCCTGGCTTCGGATTGGCCGTTGCAGTCATCTGTGGAGTGAACTAATGGATGGAAGATTCTCTCTCTCTCTCTCTCTCTCTCTCTCTCTCTCTCCATGTGCCCCTCTGTAACTCTGCCTTTCAAATAAAATAAAATAAATCTTAAAAAAATAGTTCAACACTTTGTATGAGAAAGAAAAAGAAAAAAAAAAACTTGTTCTTTAACAGTGCAGATAAGGGCAGTTCAAAGTCATTGCATCTCGAAGGTAATTTTGTAATTTCGCTAGTTTTTGTTTTTTCTTTTTTGAACTTAATTAAATAACACTTTTAAAAATGAATTTTGTGTTTAAACTTGGGTTTTATCTTCAAGATAGCTCATTATGTTAGCTCATTATGTATATGCAAATATGCAAGAAATCTCAAAAATATGTAGCACTTCTGGTCAAAAAAATTTCACGTAAGGAAAACCCAATCTGTATATAATAATAATAATGAAGAATATCTGAGCAACAGCAGGATTTGTATCACTTAATGATGGGTGGGCTATGCTTCAAATTTTTAATAGGTAGATATGGAAAGATGCACCTAGAGAGTACTGTTGAGTATATTCCTGAAGTCTCTGTGGTAGTTAGTTATACATGAATATAGTCAGAGAGACTTGTTAATATAAGAACCCATTGAAGATGATGCCCTTTTATTCAATAAAGAGCAAAGAAGGCCAATATGACTGAAGAAAGAAAGACAAACAAATAAGGAACCAAGAAATGAAGTTAGGGGCATAATGGGGAAACTTGTCTCTTATTGGATTAAAAATAGCAAGATTGTTGAACATACTGGCATGATTTGACATATTTTTAAAGAGGATTATTGTGCTTGTGCTGAGGTGAGATAACACATGGGCAAGAAACTGGGTATTGAGTGACTTACAGAAATATTGTTGAAAAACAGTAATGGCTTGGCTCAGTACCATAGCATTGCTTGAACTGTAGATAAATTTTGAAAGTAAAGGTCAGTGTTAGTATTGCTGTCTTATTGTGTTTTTGTTGTATTCTTCCTCTTGAACAATTGGAAAGGAGGAATTTGCCTTGACCTAAATGAACAAGACTGCAGGAGAAATTGGTTTCCCTGCAGAGAGGATAACAGATAACAGGAGCATATCTTTTAACCTGTTGATTGGTGGCTGGACATATGAGCCTAAATTATCGGTTTTTCTCTTCTAACAACTCCACAAACTGGGAAATAATATTATACACATTTGCATTTTAAAAGCCAAAATCTGAAAGGGTCAGTAAACTAATAAGACGTGAGGCAAGTGGTGTTGTATGTGCTGGCTAGTATTTGAAATCAGGGATATTTTACTGGTAAGACTGAGATTAAGACCTGCACATCATATTGGTTATTACATATTACTATTGAATTGAGAGATATTTTAGGTTTCTTGAATTCAAAGCAGCCAAACATATATCTGCTAGGGGATCTTGGTAGTTTCTTTTATTAGTATTATTAAATAAAAGATTTCATTTTATCTTTTTTTAGAAATGTTTTATTTAGCGCATATAAATTTCATTAGTACATCTTTAGAAATACAGTGATTCTTCCCACCATACCCATCCTCCTATCCCAACTAACTCCCCCTTCTTCCTCCTTCTTCCATTCCCAATCCCATTCTCCATTGATTCATTTCAATTAACTTTATACACAGATACCAACTCTATAATGAGTAAATATTCTAACTATTTGCACACACACACACACATACTAAATATAAAAAACTGCTTGAGAATAAGTTTTACAGTTGAACCTCATAGTATGACTCATTTAGGACAGAGGTCTTGCATGGGGAGTAAGTGCATGGTGACTCCTGCTGTTAATTTAACAATTAACACTTATGTATGATGTCAGTGATCACCAGAGGTTCTTGCCATGAGTTGCCGGGCTATGGAAGCCTTTTGAGATCACAGTCTCTATCAGTATTTAGGCAAGGCTAAAGGCAAAGTGTAAGATCTCTCCACCCTTAACCCTTAAGAGAAAAGTAAGACTTTCTTTCATGGTCCCCTCTTTCCACTGAAGGGGAATGAGATCCTTCTTTTTTTTTTTTTTTTTTTTTTTTTTGCCAGTGTCTTGGCTTTCCATGCCTGAAATGCTCTCATGGGTTTTTCAGCCAGACAAGAATGACTTAAGGGCTGATTGTAAGGTCAGAGTGCTATTTAAGAGATCATCATTCTATGAGTCTGCTGGGCGGACTGCTTCCCATGTTGGAGCATTCTCTCCTTTTTTATTTCTATCTATTCTTATTTCTGGACACTAGATCATACTTATATAATCCCTTTAAAGCTTAGTTCTATCTATATGCTCATTTTAATACTTAATTTGGTCACTTTAACACTTTTGATGGCATTTCTACCACTCAGCTTAATGGGATTTGGGGTGCCATGGGACATTTTTAAGCTATACACATAAAAGAAGTCCATAGGCATGTATGCAAAAATATAAAGCTTTACAGTCACACACTTCCTCCTCCTTCTATTATTCTGACTCTTATTTTTTTCCCAAGATCTATTTTTCAATTGACTTTATACACATATGATTAATTCTATGTTAAGAAAGACTTAAACCAATGGTATTCAGAAAGAAAAAAAAGAAAAATAGTTCTGTTCCTCAACAGTCACAACAAGGACTGTTCAGGTCAGTGCTTTTTAAAGTATTCAGAGTGTCAGTTTCACTTCTTTAGGTTTACTTTTAGGTGCTCTATTCGTTCTCACTGATCAGGAAGAACATATAGCATTTGTCTCTTTGGGACTGCCTTATTTCACTAAGTATGATGTTTCCTAGAGTGATCCATTTTGTTGCAAATGCCCCAATTTCATTTTTACAGCTATATAGTATTCCATGGTGTACATATCCAATAATTTCTTTATCCAGTCTTCAGTTGATGGGCATTTAGGTTGATTCCATGTTTTAGCTATTGTGAATTGAGATGCAATACACATGGAGGTGCAGATACCTCCTTAATTTGCTAATTCCATTTCCCTTGGATAAATTCCCAGGAGTGGGATGGCTGGGTCATATGGTAAGATGACATTCAGATTTCTGAGGCATCTCCAAACTGTCTTTCATGGTGGTTTTACCAGTTTATACTCCCATCAACTGTGGATTAGAGTACCTTTCCCCACATCCTTGCCAATATTTGTTGTTTGTTGATTTCTCTATGAAAGTCATTCTAACTAGGCTGAGGTGAAACCTCATTGTGGTTTTGATTTGCATTTCCCTGATTGCTAGTGAACCTGAGCATTTTTTTTCATGTGTCTGTTGGCCATTTGGATTTCCTCTTTTGAAAAATGCCTGTTTAAGTCCTTTGCCAACTTCTTAATTGGATTATTTGTTTTGCTGTTGTGGAATTTCTTAACCTCTTTGAATATTCTGGATATTAACCCTTTATCTGTTGCATAGTTTGCAAATAATTGCTCCCATTCTGTCAGTTGCCTCTTCACTTGACTGTTTCTTTTGCAGCACAGAAACCTCAATTTGATGTAATCTCATTTGTCAATTTTGGCTTTGATTGCTTGTGCCTCTGGGGTATTTTCCAAGAAGTCTTTGCCTATGCCAATGTCTTGCAGGGTTTCTCCAATGCTCTCTAATAATTTGATGGTATTAGGTCATAGGTTTTTGTCTTTAATCCATTTTGAATGGATTTTTATGTAAGGTGTAAGGTAGGGTTCCTACTACATACTTCTACATATGGAAATCCAGTATTCACAGCACCATTTGGTAAAGAGACTGTCATTGCTCCAGGGATTGGTTCTAGCTCCTTGGTGGAATATAAGTTGGTTATAGATGCTCTAATTGATATCTCTAGTGTCCATTCTGTTCCATTGGTCTATCTATCCATTTTTGTACCAGTATTAGGCTGTTTTGATTATAGCTGCCTTGTAATATGTCTTGAAATCGGTATTGTAATGCTCCGGCTTTGTTTTTGTGGTATAAGATTGTTTGAGCTATTCAAGGTCTCCTGCGTTTCCAGGTGAATTTCAGAATGATTTTTTTCTAGGTCTGAGAAGAATGACTTTGGCATTTTAATTGGTATTGCATTGAATCTGTAAATTGCCCTCAGAACAATCAACAATTTGATAATATTGATTCTTCCAACCCATGAACATGGAAGTTTTTTTTCCATTTTTTGTTTCTTTTTCTATTTCTTTCTCTAGTGTTTTGTAATTCTCTTCATAAAGATCTTTGACTTCCTCTGTTAAGTTTATTCCTAGGTATCTAATTTTTTTTAGCTATTGTGATTGGGATTGATATTAGAAGTTTCTTAGCCATGACATTATCTGTATACAAAGGCTGTTGTTTTTGGTGTATTGATTTAAATCCTTCTACTTTTCCAAACTCTTCTATGAGTTCCAATAGTCTCTTGGTGGAGTCTTTTGGATACCCTATATATGGGGTCATGCCATCTGCACATAGGGATAGTTGGACTTCCTATTTTCCAATTTGAATCTCTTTGATTTCTTTTTCTTGTCTAATGGCTCTGGATAGAACTTCCAGGACTATACTGAATAGTAATGGTAAAATTGTGCATCTTTGTCTGGTTCCAAATCTCAGTGGGAATGCTTCTAGCTTTTCCCCATTCAATAGGACACTGGCCTTGATTGTGTTGAGGAATGTTACTTCAAAATCCAATTTGCTTAGAGTTTTCATCATGAAAGGGTGCTGTATTTTACCAAATGCTTTCTCTGCATCTATTGAAATAATCATGTGGTTTTCGTTCTTCAGTTTGTTGATGTGGTGTATCACATTGATTGATTTGTAAATGTTGAACCATTCCTGCATACCAGGCATAAATCTCACTTGGTCTGGGTGGATAATCTTTCTGATGTGTTTTTGGATTCTCTTGGCCATAATTTGGTTGAAGATTTTTGTGTCTATGTTCATCAGAGGAATTGCTCTGTAGTTCTCTTTCTCTGTGGGAGAGAATGGTGAGATATATTCCAAGTCTTAAGAGGTTTCCAGGCTTAGGAATTAAGGTGATGGTGGCTTCACAGAAAGAATTTGGGAGGATTTCCCTCTCTTTCAATTGTTTTGAATAACTTGAGACGAAGTGGAGTTAGTTCTTTAAATGTCTGGTAGAATTCAGTGGTGAAGTCATCCGATCCTGGGCTTTTCTTTGTTGGGAGGGTCTTTATTACTGATTCAATTTCTGTCTTGGTAATGGGTCTGTTTAGGTTTTCAATGTCTTCATGGCAAGACAAGTTGTATATGTCCAGGAATCTAACCATTTCTTCTAGGTTTCCCAGTTTGTTGTTATACAGTTCTTTTTAGTAATTTCTGATGATTCTTTTTATTACTCTGATGTCTCTTGTTGTTTCATTTTCTTTTCCATCTTTGATTTTATTAATTTTGGTCTTCTTTCTGCTTTTTTTTTTTTTGTTATTTGGGCCAATGGTGTGTCTATTTTGTTTATTTTTTGTAATTTTGTTGATTTCTTCTCTGATTTTAATTATGTCTGCTCTTTTACTAGTTTTGGGTTTGGTTTGTTTTTGATTTCCTAGACCCTTCAGGTGGACTGATAGCTCATTTTTGGTGCCTTTCTAATTTATTGATATAGGCACCAATTGCTACAAACTTTCCTCTTAATACTGCTTATGCCATATCCCATAAGTTTTGATATGTTGCATTGTTGTCTTCATTTGTTTCTAGAATTTTTTTTTATTTCTATTTGATTTCTTCTATGACCCACTGTTTATTCTGGAGCATCTTGTTTAGTCTCCATGTGTTTGCATATGTTCTAAAGGTGTCTGAGTTCCTGATTTCTAGTTTTATTGAGTTGTGGACCGAGAAGATGCTTGGTATTATTTGATTTCTTTGAGTTTGCTGAGACTTGCTTTATATTCTATCATGTAGTTGATCCTAGAGAAAGTTCCATGTCCTGGGGAGAAAAATGTGTATTCCATGGTTGTTGGGTGGATGTCTCTGTAGATATCTGCTAGGTCTATTTGGCCTAGAGTGTCAATTAACTCTGTTGTTTCCTTGTTTATTTTCTGTCTGGTTGATCTGTCTAATGCTGACAGCAGGGTATTGAAGTACCCCATTAGTATTGTATTTGAGTCAATCTCTCCCTTTAAATCATTAACATTTCTTTTAGATAGCCAGGTGCCCTGTAATTAGGTGCATATACATTTATAGTAGTAACATCTTCCTGTTGAATTGATCATTTAATCATTAGATAATGCCATTCTTTGTCATTTTTAATAGTTTTTGTGTTAAATTTTATTTTGTCTGATGTTAGGATGGCCACACAGCTCTTTTTTGGTTACTGTTGGAATGGATTATCATTTTCCATCCTTTCACTTTCAGTCTGCATGTGTCTTTGTTGATAAGATGTGTTTCATGAAGACAGCAGATAGATGGATTTTCTTTTTTTAACCCATTCAATGGTCTATGTCTTTTAACTGGAGTTGAGACCATTTACATTCAGTGTGACTATTGTTAAGTACCGACTTTGCACTGTCATGTTTTTGTGAATAGTCATAATTTTGCATTTTGGTTTTCCTGTGTGATTTTACTGGGTCATTTTCTGCATCCATCTTCTTTTATAGTGATGTTCCTGTTTCTATGCTTCTGTGTGTAGCACATCCTTGACCATCTTTTGTAGGGCCAGGCAAGTAGTTATGAATTCTTTCTGTTTATGTTTGTTGTGAAAGATCTTTATTTCTCCTTCATTCATAAAGGAGAGTTTTGCAGGGTACAGTATTCTGGATTGACAATTTTTTTCTCTTAACACTTGGAATATATCTCACCACTCTCTCCTTGCCTGTAGGGTTTCTAATTAGAAGTCCAGAGTGAGTATAATTGGATTTCTCCTGAATGTGGTTTGGCATTTCTCTCATGCACATTTTAAGATTAACTCTTTATATTTTACTGTAGAGAGATTTACCACAATCTATCGTGGTGAAGATCTTTTCTGTTCATGTCTATTGAGAGTTCTCTGTACCTCCTGCACTTGGATGTCTCTTTCTCCAAATTGGGGAGGTTTTCTGTTATAATTTCATTAAGAAGGCCTTCTAATCCTTTCTCTCTTTCCACACCTCTGGAACTCCCAGGATCTGTATGTTGGGTTGCTTGATAGTAGCTTGTAAATCTCCAACCATGTTTTTAAGTTTCCTGATTTGTTCTTCTGGTTTTTTTTTTTTTCTGAGTGTAATATTTCCAGAAATTTGTCTTCTAGTTCTGATATCCTTTTTTCTGTCTTATTTATTCTGCTGTTAAGTCTTTCCACTGTATTTTTTATTTGATCTATTGAATTTTTCATTTCTAGTATTTCATTCCGACTTTTGTTTCATATCTCAATTTCTTGGGAGCAGTTTCCATTTAGATTGTGAATTTGCTTCTGATAGCTTTTAAGTAATCTGATGATTAATTTTCTGAATTCTATTTCTGGGATATCCTCGATTTCTTCATCTCTAGCTTCTATTATTGAAGAGTCACAGTGTTCCTTTGAAGGGTTCATATTGTCTTCCTTATTCTTATTTTGGATTCTTGCTTTTTTGGCATATGTGTGTGTATATATATATACATACATATAAAATATAAAATATATGTGTATATATATATATATATATATAAATTTTTCTGGAGAATTTCTCTTGTGAGATTTCTCTGTTATGAGCTGCTATGTGTTTGTGCTTTTCAAGTGGAAGCACAGAGCACCACCTACAGGAGCTCTGTTCGCTTTTCAATTGTGATGGGGACAGGTATGAGCTTTGGTACACTTACCCCACCTATTGAGACCCAGTTTGCTTCTCAATGTTTGATGGAATGGGTTTGAGTTTCCTTGTTGCACTGCTTAGGTGGTGGAGAAGAGGTTCCTCTGAGATGTTGTGGATCTCACTCCTGAGTGGGAGGTGTGGGGGGGGTGGCTCCTGCAGTTGATGGGTGTGTGCTTGGGAGGCCAAGTCCTATGCTGGAGAATGTAAACATTCAAGATGGCTTCTCTTGGCTGGCTGCAACTCCAGGAGAAGGAGGGGAGGGAGACGGATGGGGAAGTACCTGATCTCTGTTTGCTTTTCTATGCCTTCTCTTTTTTTCTTGCGTGGAACTTTTCAAAAGCAGTTCACCTATCTCCCCCTCCTACAGCTACTTGCAGCTCCTTGGACCCCCAATTCCACATCTAACCTGGTCTGCTGGGGGCTGGCACCATCTGCCTCGAAAATTCATACCTCTTGTATCTCCTCTGCTTCTTCTCCTTATTTGCTCTTTCAGTGTGGTCCTGTTCAGTCTGTGTTGGCCTCCTGGGTTTCCTGTCATAAATTTCCCATGGCTCTATCTCTGGCATGTAACTTTTCTCTCTTTTAACTATCTATTTTGCCCCACATGACTCAGATCATCCTATTGCTAAGCCAGCATCTTGTGGACCCCTCTTGGTAGTTCTTTGAAGATTCACATTTGTTACTCTTGTGCTTAGGAAAACAATGCATTCATCTCTGTTATCTATTTCCAAGTATTCCTAAAATCTCCAGAGATTTCCTACCTCTTCTTCCTGGGTCAGTTACAGGGGTTCTGGCATTCTTTCCATCTCTTAACACACTATTTTCACCTGTACAGCATAGGACGCTGAGTTCCTTTCAGCCGCAAGCCTGTGCAGTACTTTCTGCAGACAATGAATTTGTATTAATCATGTTCTTCCCTGTGATGAGGCATCATCCTTCCTGATCTGGGCTTTGATTCTTCTCTGTTTTCTCAAAACTTTTCTCTTTTACCATTTTTCTTTGGCTTCTTCTTCTATGTACTGGAATTTTTCCTGTTCCTGAATAAGCCAGAACATTCTTAAAAAAATAGCTTTTCTCAAATTCCTTCACTTGAAGGGAGACATCAATTAGTAGTTACAAAACATGTTTTACTCCAAAGCATCTTGAGTTTCAAGTGTAGCCACAGACTTTTTCTCCCCCAGAACTTTCCTTTTCCTGTGCCAAGTAAATAGCATGGAGCAGAGGGAGAACACTAGAGAGAAATGGAAATTAAATGTAGACTGGGCAATCACCCCATCACTAGGGCTTTGGTGCTCTGCAGATGAGTTTCATCTTGATTTAATGGACTAGCCTGGGGAATACAACAACCCATGAATCACTGGAACTAATGATTGTTCTTCCTTCTTTGCCTCTGTGCCACTCTCAGACCTGATTTTTTTGGTACTCAGATGAGCTATAGGGGGAAGTACATCCCAGGCTGCAACGAGGAAAGAGTCTGTTAATTCTGGATCCAGAAAGTGCACTGTTAGTTTGGTGCAGATTGTACCAGTGAGCTTTGACTTCTCAGAAATCTCTCTCTCTCTCTCTCTCTCTCTCTCTCTCTTTCTCTCTCTCAGTGAGGCTTCCCAGAAATCCATCCATTCAGCTCACCCCTGAATGCACTTTGAGCAACTGGCTGCCTCTCCCATAAGCACGTTATTAATGGTCTCTTTTCAAAAGCAGAGATAGTGCCTTGGAAAATGCGGTATTGATTTTCCCCTTCTTTCTCACTGTTTCAATCACTGCTCGTTTGAATGGCTTTCATTTTTAGCAACAACGAGAGAATCTTCGAAGAAAAGTGGTTTATAGGATCAGCCTGAAATAAAATCACCGCTCAATTTAAGCTCTGAAAAATACTATTGATATTTTAATAGAAGTTTAGAGAATCTATTGCAAGCTCAATAATAGCTACAAGGATTTTATACACAGAAATCATACTTAGGGATCGTTTTATTTCTTAGGTAGTATGTGTTAACAACAAATAAAGGTTTAAAGCTTCACTCACTTCCATAGTGTATATATCAAGAGTCTCAAGGGTGTGGAAATGTTCAGAGTACTTCAGAAGGGGTGAAAATCTTTCTACAACTCAAATGATTTGTCTCTAATTGGCCCTTGTAGAAAGTATCTGGGGATGGTTTTCTCTAAGTTCTCTACTTGCCTCTTGTTGCAACCAGGAAGTCCAAGCTATCTTACAGCTAAAAGATCTAGAAACCATTTAGTTAAATGAATGTGTTGCTCAAATGAGACAAGTGAAGCCCAGGTTATGATGTGATTTGATAAAGATGGGACAGTCTCACACTCCTGTCCAAATGTCTCTCTATAGGCACTCGGGGTCCTTTCCCCTACCTAGACTTTGCTGTCTTCTCTCCTTCCCCAGTTCACTCCCATATTGTTAATAATTCCTATGGATTTTTTTCAATTCTAAATTTTCTGTGCTACACAGACATACTCATTTATGAAGTAGAACAGTGATATTACCATAATAATTGTCTTATTTCTTAGAAAGAGGTGACTGTTAACTTTAATGATGATGTCAAGAACCTCCTCTTCCAGGAAACATGTGCTTTAACTTTAGTCTATATTGATATCTCTCATCTTATTCAATGCTACAAATAATTGAAAATGCATATTAAACAGCATCTCGATTTGTCCTTAAGTGTTCTATGTTTATGCCAGGACCTCAAGCAAGGTCTTAGAAACCAATGTTGATTAAGTGAATAGATATTGACTATGTGACTAATACATGCGGGAAGCAACCTACCAAATGTTAAGAAGACTATGAATAGAATAAACAGTACCATTTTTCTTAGATTATTTGTGGTTAACACAGGCTCATTTTTTTAAAATACTGAAAAAATCTTTTATAGGACAATATATGGAAGAAGTAGTAGAAAGGAAATACAAAAAGATTCAAAAGCATAAGAATGGAAGACTTACTAATGTATTGGTCTTAGGGTACTTAGGAAAATACAGTGAAATTTAGTTATTTTTTTAAAGATTAATTTATTTGTTTGAAAGGCAGAGTACAAGAGAGAGAGTAGGGAGAGAGAAAGAAAGAGAGATCCTCTGTCCACTGGTTCACTCCCCAAATGGCTGCAACTGCCAGAGCTGTGCTGATCTGAAGCCAGGGGCCAAGAGTTTCCTCTGGGCCTCCCACATGGGTTCAGGGGCCCAAGCACTTGTGCCATCCTCCACTGCCTTCCCAGGCCCATTAGCAGGGAGCTGGATAGCAAGTGAAGCAGTTGGGTCTCAGACTGGCAACCATATGGGATGCCAGTGCTGTGGCAGCTTTACCCACTACACCACAGCACCAACCAAAAGTTCTTAAATTATGACAAAAGGAGAGAATATACGTTGAAAAATACAATGTCCCAAATTTGAAGACTCAAACATTTTATATTTATTACTCAGACAACGAAGTGAAACCTTGATTAGAATAGAAAGAAGCATATCCATTCATTGTATAATGCAACAAACATTAATTGGCAATACACTGCAGGTAAAATATTGTCCTAGGCTCCAAGGGACAACTGTGAAATGGTGGTGGAGTAGGAGCTATTGCAATGAATTCCAGACTATCATGATTGCTATGAAAATAGAAAGTAGAGGTCAGATTAAGAACTATTGGGGAAAGTGTGGCTGATTGAACATGGAAGGCAAGAGAGCCAGTGTAACATAAAGCACTCATTGGACTGCAATCAATAGGAGGAGAGAAATTGGAAGAAGTAAGTTGAAGTTTGTGGGGATAGAAGAGGAGCACTGGTGGATTAGGATTTGGCTACCGATGGACTGTTTGCTGGACGATTTCTCTTCTGTGCTTGTTCTATTTAGCCCCTCCTCATTACTTCCCCTTCCATAGAGCTGTTTGATTACATGGGTCTTCAGACACAGAGGTTTCCTGACCTTCTTTGTTCTGGCATGAATACTGTTCAGGCTCTTCAAAGATACAGAGATCATCGTCATCAGAAACCAGACAAATTTCCATGGGAAATGAAGCCTCTTAGTATCATTACAATGGTTTTTACAAGGTCTACTTGGTCCTCTCTTTTTTTACATGAACATTTATATTATTTTTAAAAATTCGTATTTATTTGTTTTCATTTACTTGAAAGGGAGAGAGAGAGAGAACTATCTGCTGATTCATCACTCCCCAATTGCCTGCAAAATAAAGACTGCACCAGGCTGAAGCCAGGAGCCAGAAACTCCATCTAGCTCTCTGCATGGGTGGCAGGTGTCCAAGCCCAGGAGCCTTTACCTGCTTCCTCCCAGGGTGCACTTTAACAGGAAGCTGGATCTGAAGTGCAGCAGGACTCAACTCAGGGAATCTGACACTAGATGTGCATGTGCCAAACAGCACCTTAACTGTTGCACCAAAACCTGCTCCCTGAGCCATTACTTTGCATTTTAAAAATTTTATTTAAGGTATACAACTTTCATGTATTTCTTATATACAGATTTAGGAACATAGTAATACTTACCACCCCACCCTCCCTCCCACCCACACTCCCACCCTTCTTTCTCTTCTTCTCCTATTCTCACTTTTAGTTTTTACAAAGATCTATCTTCAGTTTACTTTGTACTCATAAGATCAACTCTACACTAAGTAAATTGTTCAATCAATAGTGTGGAAAAAAAACACTGCAACACTGTTGTTCAACAGTAGAGACAAGCAGTGTAAACAAGCATTGGATTTCAAAATATCAATTTCACTCCTATACATTACATTTTAGGTACTCTGTTGGTTACCACAGATCATGGAAAACATATAGTATTTGTCTTTTGGGGACTGGCTTATTTCACTAGATATAATGGCTTCTAGTTTATGGTCACCTCTTACCAGGAACCTACACTGGGGTTTGTGGGGAAGCTTTATAGTAACAAATGGTGTAGGATTGTCCTACTTTTTTTTTCCTCTGTGTATATATTTTCTGGGAGCCATGAAGGGAAATTGTCTTAGCAGCTTGCTATTTTCATTCTTTGCCAAGTAGAGGAGAGCTCAATATAACCCAGCCATAGATGAAGGGGCCCTGCTTCCTATTTCTATGTGTTTATCATGATGTGATTTAGGACCTAACTAGAGTTCTCTCAAAAATCTCCCACAAATTTATTCTTCATTCTAGATCAATTCATAAAATATAGAAAGGTAAAGAGAAGATAAGGCTCCTCAGGGAAAGATATTCCCTTCAGAGAAATATAAGTCACTATTTGAAAAATAATATAGAAAAGAAAATGAGAATAAAGAAGTGATGACCCAATAGAAGAACACATCCATTCTGTCACAAGACTATGGTTGTTGCTTTAAATGTGCAACCTCACTTAATATGTCACATGAAGAAATTCGTGTTCAGAAAAAAAAAAAGCATCACATAACTTGTCAATGTCTAGGATTGATGACTGCATCTCTCTCTCTCTCTCTCTCTCTCTCTCTCTTTTTCTCTCTCTCTCTCATCATTGTTTTACTACGAAGAAAAAGTAATATTCATCCTAAGTGAAAAGTGCACTGTTGGTGTAACATCCTACAGTGATTGGAAGGAAATTGGCTGACTAGAAACACTGCAATATGTAGAATACTATGATTTCTGTTCTAGGAAGTCCAGCATAACTACAAATACCCAGTTCATTAAGGACCTGAAAACAAGCTAAAATAAATATATTTTATGTTCTGCAAACAAACTATGCTACATAAATAAATAAACCCAAATTTCATTTCTTTTTTTTTAAAGATTTATTTATTTTATTTGAATGGCAGAGTTACACAGAGAGAGAAGAAGAGGCAGAGAGAGAGAGAGACAGAGAGAGAGAGAGAGGTCTTCCATCCACTGGTTCACTCCCCAGTTGGCGGCAACAGCCAGAGCTGTGCCGATCCCAAGCCAGGAGCCAGGAGCTTCTTCCAGTTCTCCCACGTGTGTGCAGGGGCCCAAAGACGTGGGCCATCTTCTACTGCTTTGTCAGGCCATAGCAGAGAGCTGGATTGGAAGTGGAGCAGCCAGGATTCGAACCAGCACCCATATGGGATGCCGTCACTATAGGCGGCAGCTTTACCTGCTACGCCACTGTGCCAGCCCCCCCAAATTACATTTCATAACTATCTGAGATTAATTGGGTTTGCTATCTTGGATACACATACCATAATATCATTACTCAGAACAGAGAAATAGAACTTTTGGTGGTGTGAGTCTAAAGATGTGAACCCAGTCTGAAGGATTTTGTTGTCATTATTTTTGTTGTTATTACTGTTTTATCTAAGATAAAGTCAAGTGACAGAGTCTTAGAGAATTTTTAAATCTATTTTCCTTCATGGGAAATTTTCCTTAAAAGCTAAATTTAAAAAAATTGAAATTAAAAAACTAAAATTAAAAAGAAAAAAAAGGTTTTACTATTGCCTATAGGACTTTTTACAAATGATTTACTTCACCTGGATGTTGATGGCCTTGTAATATTTAAGCACAATCTGCACTTCCTTTCTTCAGATCACCAATATTTATTATAGATATAAGTTATGCCAGAGTTTTGCCTCAGTATTTTGAAAGCCATAAATATCTTTCTTATTCCCATATATCTTTGCAGAACAGTTTAATCTTCAAACATTTATTGAAAATGTTAATTGTAAAACTGGCTGTGGGGTACATGGAAACTTATGACGTGCTTTGTAAATCTAAAAGTATTATAAAATTTAAAGTTTATTAAAGATTAAAATACTCCGTAAAGTATTTTTAACCATCGGAATAATATACTAAGAGTCAGAGATGAAAAGATTATTAGACTGTGTTATTGAGAGCATCATGAGCTGGCAGAGGGAGCAGCTGAACTAGGACACAAATACAATAAAGGGTTCATTCACTCTCACACATGCCTTGATGCTAGCATAGCCCTTCAGGGATGCTCCAGTAGAGGCACGGGGGCTGAATCTTCATAGCTTCCAATCAACCACTTATTGGATGTGGCTTTTCCCAGGATGGGGCAATGACCTTGATCAAGACAACCCCATCAACCAAGGTTGACTTCTGATAAGGACTTCAGCTACAGAGTATTTGTAGCCAATATTCCAACTGCTGAATGGCACACACAACAACTGTTTTCTTCTAGGTATTTGGCGAATAAAAACTTACCATGATAATTATGCAAGTTACTGCCTTTCCTTCTACTATGGGAGATGAGAGTATTCAAATAAGTAAACAAAAAATGTACAAAACAGTTAAAATAAGTATTTTCACCCAAGAATAAAACACTGTGAATGTACCAAGGTAAGGAACTACATAGTGACCATGTATTATCATACTGTTCCTTCACAAATAACAGGAAATTCATAAGCTTTATTATAATTAGTGAAGTTTCATGGAACCTGATATCTGGTTAACAATGTAAGAACAATTCACCATCACAAGTTTCTAAAGCAATGATTCTGAAAAGCACTTTTTAAAAAGAATTATTTACTTATTTGAAAAGTAGAGCTACAGAGAGAGAGAAGGAAAGACAGGGAGAGAGATCTTCCATTGTTGGCTCACTCCTCAAATGGCTGCAACAGCCAGAGCTGTCTAGGCTGAAACCAGGAGCCAAGAGCGTCTTCCAGGTCTCCCATGTGAGTGCAGGGGTACAGGGACCTTGGCCATCCTCTGCTGCTTTCCCAGGCACATTGGCAGGAAGCTGAATTTAAAGTGGAGCAGCTGGGATCTTAAGCATCACCCATATGGAATGCCCACACTGCGGGCCACAGCTTAATGTGCTGCACCACAGTACCAGCCCCCCAAAAGCTCTATCTTAATAGAAGCTGGATATTTTCCAACACATTGACAGTCTGAAGTACATACTCAGAGAAAAAGCCACTAAGCAGAAATTGGATTCTTTCTTATTCTACTGGAAATAGCGGGGACTTAAAGCCAGCCCAAAATGGACTCAAGTTAATATGCTACACACTATCAATCAGCAATGAGGCCTTAATAGAGTCAATGAACATCTCTAAAATAATAGTTTCTTCACCTGAAAACAGTCAAATATTTCTTATGTTTCAGAGACATTATAAGCATTATATAAAATGAAGCTAGATTCCAGCAAATGGCAGACAAATTTGACACGGGCCTCGCTGGAGGTACGAACTCCAGAGAGTACGCACACAATAATACAAAGTCATGATTGAACTTAAATAATGGGAACTTAAAAAATGGGAATGCTAGGCATCAGAAGAGGGAAATTAAAGCCAAGCAGGCTTTAGGAAATGGCAACTTGTAATTTAATATTTATAGTGGGATATTAAATAAAGTTTCAGGCTTTCATGAACGTGCACAAGTTGAGATACTGGCCACAGCATCCTTTTCATGAAAGCAAAATGACAGAAGTCATTTGAATTAGAAAAACTATCTGCTGAGGTAAGAAAAATGTAACTTTGTCCCTGCGTAGGGCTTAAAGTAGGAAAAAAATAATCTCCCATAAGGCAGCAAATATCCAAGGTTAAACCACAACCCTTACTATGAAGGTATTCCAAAAACACATGTTAATGTTAAAACTGGCACAAAAATCAAAACAATAACAAGTCCTGGAGTTTCCAGCAGAAGCTAATCACAAATCTTTCTGTGGTACTATTTCCATAACCTAGTAGAAGCTTGAGTCCTACTATCTCTGATATAAAAGAATCTCTAAACCAAATTACAAACTACATGAAGAAATGATCAACGATATAAAGACCAAGATAGACTAGATTAACAAACAACATCAAACTCAAGCTAAAAAAAAAAATTTTTTTTTTGATAGGCAGAGTGGATAGTGAGAGAGAGAGACAGAGAGAAAGGTCTTCCCTTTGCCGTTGGTTCACCCTCCAATGGCCGCCGCGGTAGGCGCACTGTGGCCTGCGCACCGTGCTGATCCAAAGCCAGGAGCCAGGTGCTTCTCCTGGCCTCCCATGGGGTGCAGGGCCCAAGCACTTGGGCCATCCTCCGCTGTACTCCCGGGCCATAGCAGAGAGCTGGCCTGGAAGAGGGGCAACAGGGACAGAATCCGGTGCCCCGACCGGGACTAGAACCCGGTGTGCCTGCACCACTAGGCGGAGGATTAGCCTGTTGAGCCACGGCGCCGGCATCTCAAGCTAAAATTTATTAGTCCCCCAAAATCCAGAAGGAAAAAAACAAGGAATAATAAAAATGAGTAACAAATTCAAAACACCTGTTAAATGATAGCTATAAAGTTAAGGTTATCTATAATTTCATTTGTGTAAATCAACTGAATATTCCAATAAATAGAGTTTCAAAAAATTCTATTTACAAAAATTAAGTTTTCTATATTATGATAAAAAATTAGAGATGAAGTGTTAAGAAAATATATGACATTCTTATGCTAACAACTAACACCAGACACAGTGAGCTTTAATGCAATTTTTACCAAAGAGAAAAGGGATCAATAAACCAGGAAGAATAAAAGAATATTAAAAGAAAAAAAATGAAATGAATGAAAAGAAACAGCAAATCAAACTAAAAGGAAATTAGAATAAAAACTACAGAAATAGGGAAGATTAAGTTGATAAATCAATGAAGTAGAAAGTGGATATATATAATACAAAAATAGAGTCAACTGTTGATTTTTTGAAGTGATTTTAAAGCAATCATCAAGATTCAGCCCAAAAGAGAAATTTCAAACATATATTCATAATGTTTGTGTGTGTATGAAGGATTCTATACACACTATAGGTAAAAAGTTACTATGAAGCCTTATACCAATAAACTTGACAGTGTGAATGTAAAGAAATAATTTTCTCAATGAAACAGCCACTTAAAGATAATAGGAGAGCAAATTAAAAATCATCCAAATAGGTCAATATCATTGGTGGAAAATCAAATAGTGCAGCTTCTATGGAAACCAGCATGGAGGTCCTTTAAAAACAATAATAGCACAACCATATGATGCTGCAGTCCCAGTTGTGAATACATATATACACAAAAAAATTGAAATCAGGGCTTTAATAGCTATTAACACTCTTATATTCATTATAATGTCATTAATAATAGCCAAGATATCTAAATAACCTAAATGTCTACTGATAGATGAATGCATAAAGAGATTATGATATACACTTACAGTGGAACATTATTCAACCTTAAAAACAGAAGGGAATCCTGTCTTATGTAACATCGTGGTTAACCTTGGAGAACATTATGGTAAGTGGCATTAATCAGTTACAGGGGATAAATATTGCATAATCCTATGGACATGAAGTATTGAAAATAGACAAGCCCATACCCAGATACTTGAAGAGTGGCTGCCAGGGACTGGGAGTGGGGTGAATATGGAATTGTTGTTCATCTATCATAAAGTTGCAATTAGAAATATGATCTACTTTGGCTGGCGCTGTGGCTCACTAGGCTAATCCTCCGCCTTGCGACGCAGGCACACCGGGTTCTAGTCCCAGTCGGGGCACCGGATTCTGTCCCGGTTGCCCCTCTTCCAGGCCAGCTCTCTGCTGTGGCCCGAGAGTGCAGTGGAGGATGGCCCAAGTCCTTGAGCCCTGCACCCACATGGGAGACCAGGAGAAGCACCTGGCTCCTGGCTTCGGATCAGCATGGTGCGCCGGCTGCAGTGCGCCGGCTGCAGTGCGCCAGCCGCAGCGGCCATTGTGGGGTGAACCAACGGCAAAGGAAGACCTTTCTCTCTGTCTCTCTCTCTCACTGTCCACTCTGTCTGTCAAAAAAAAAAAAAAAAAAAAAAAAGAGAGAGAGAGAGAAGTGGGGTGAGAATTGTGGCATAGTAAGTAAAGTCAAAACCTGTAATCTCATAAGAGTGCCAGTTTGAATCCTAGCTGCCCCACTTCCAATCCAGCTACCTAAAGGCCTGGGAAAACTCAACCCAAGATAGAGTATATGCTTGGACCAATGCACCCACACAGGAGAAGCTCCTGGTTCCTGCTTCATCCTGTCCCAACCCTGGCTATTGTGGCCATCTGAATAGTGATGGCCACAACAATAGATGGAAGAGCTCTCTCTCTCTTTCTCTCCCCCCCCCCAACTCTACCTTTCAAATAAATAAATATTTTAAATAAGTATTTTAAATAAATAAATAAATAAACAAATAAAAAGAGGAAAATAGAAAGAATGAGAATGTTCCCTATTTCTCTGCTTTCTGCCTCACCATGTGTTCTTTCATTGCCAGCCTCCAAAATTATGTAACATCACACCAACAATGCCACACAAGATTGGACTGGAAACTTCCAAAGCTATGAGTGAAAATAAACCTTTTTTTTATAGGCTAGCTCTTCTCAGTTATTTTATCTGTAGTAATGAAAAGCTGAATAGTAGAATAAAATTTTAAAAATCCAAAATGATGTTAAATTGATAATGCATCTTCATCAATTTAGGTTTCTTCAAGAAAACCCAGATATGTTAACATTCAAAGTTACAATATTTCACACATTCTTATAAAATCAGTGAATAATTATGTGATGAAATCTACAGATCTGTAACAAAAAATATTAGGCAAATACCTATTCAAGATAAGAAGAAATCTCAGCAAACTAAAAATAGAGATAATTTTATCAAATAATAAAGAATATTTATAAAATCTACCATAGACATATACTTAATTATAAAATCACAGTGCTGGCACTGTGCAGCAGTGGGTTAAGTCGTTGCCTCATTGCCTGCATCTCATTTGCTTGCCAGTTCTATTTCTGGCTGTCCTACTTCTGATCCAGCTCCCTGTAAAAGCACCTGATAAAGCAGTGGAAGATGGCCCAAGTACTTGGGCCCTGAACACACATGGGAAAACTGGATGAAGCTCCTGGCTCCTGGTTTCCGCTTGGTTCAGCCCTAAGCATTGCGTCTATTTGGGGAGTGAACCAGAAGACAAAAGATCTCTCTCTCTTTCTCTCTCTCTGCCTCTCCCTCTCTCTCTGTAACTGTCTTTCCAATAAATAAATAAATCTTTTAAAAAATCGTCATAGCTTTCTTCTGGAGATTGGGAATCAGATAAACAGATATAGAGAATAACAAAAGGAGAAAATTACAAACTCATATCTTTCAATAGAATATACACATAATTCTTAGCAAAATACTGGTAAATTGAATTCAATAATTAAAATAAATATCAAGTAGGTTTCTCACAGAAATTCAAGATTACTTTAAAATTTTGAAAAATCAATGTATCCCATCACATTTGTAGAATAAATAAAATGTATATGCTGTTTTTGATGGATGCAGAAAAAATTTGATAAATTAACAAATTCTGGGAAGAGTGAATTTCATCGCTCTGGTAAAGGACATCTATGAAAAACTGGCAGCTAACATCATACTTAATAGTAAAACATTGAGAGTTTTATACTCAAGATAGAAAATGGGCTGAGGTTCTCACATGCTCCAGTTCTACTGAACATTCAACCTCATCAATAAAATATACCAAGAATAAAGGTTTCTTTTTTTAAGTTTTAAAGGTTAAAAAGCAAAAGTACAACTAACTGCATTTACATGACAGCCAGTATACAAAAGGTCTTACAACTTAGATATAGGTAAGATAAATTAATAAGTCAATCTAGGTATATCAAAAGATATAAGGTCAATATACAAAAATCAATTGTGATTTTAAGTGCTAACAGCACAAAAGTTGAGAACAAAATTTAAAAGTCTGTATCCAATAGTATAAGAATACATATCAGTACTATAAAAAATTGGTTATAAAGAAAGCTACAAAAAGAAAGGCAAGAAAAAATGTAAAAACAGGAGAGAAAAAAATGTTTGAATTTAGCTTAGTAATTTAAAACCCAGCAAAAGCTACTTGGGTATATAAAAGTAAAATAAATACTTTTTTTTTAAGCCAAATGAAAGCTGCAGACATCTGGAAATAGACAATTCTGGAACTGATGATTCATTGTCCATTTAAATTAATGTCTGTGAAAACAATCAGATACTATTAGTTTTATATAGTATATGGAAGCATGATAACAAGTTGATATTTGAAATCTGCATATTGAAAACCATTGTGTTTCATAAGCAAGAGCATCAGCATGTGTTAAAGGAACAGGATGGAAAGGTGACTGAATTGAGCATGAATGAGAGACACAGGATTTAAGACCCCAGTTCCAGCAGAACTATTCCTTTCCCAGTTAGGACTCTGTCTCTCTCATTCTCTTTTAAAATATTTTTTAATTTCATTTTACAATTATTTTTAACATTTTGCTACATTCACTTCAAATGTAGGCATTCTATGCATATACAAATATATTAAATATATTTTTCTTGATAACAGAGATATTAATTTAACAGAGTGAAGGACTCACAGTGATCACAATGTGAGAAAAGAAGAATGAATTGTAATTATAAATGTTAGGTCAGGGTGGATTTTGTGGCATAGTGGAATAAGCAGACAGTTGGGACACCTCGTCCCCTATCAGATTACTGTTTGAGTATCTGCTACTCTGCTTCCCATTCAGTTTCCTGCTAATGCTCCTGGGAAGCAGAGGATGGTGGCTGAAGTTCTTGGGTTCTTGTAACCCATGTAGGAGACCAGGATGGAATTCCTGGCTACTGGCTCCAGCCTGGCCCAAGCCCAGCTGTTGCAGCCCTTTGGAGAGTGAACCAGAGGATGGAAGATTGCTGTCTCCGTCACTGGGTTCTTCAGTAAACAAATAAGTAAAGCTTTAAAAATTTTTTAAAAATGTATCAACTGGGCTACTATCTCTTGAAATAATAGAAAAATCATTATTATTGTAACTTTGGAACTGATCTTTTTCAAATAATGGAAACTTAGAGTCAAATAAGTAAAATGAAGATAATTGCACTTACTTGTGGGCAGTAGAAACAATACTTAGAAAATGTTACTTAGGTACTCTTTCACAACATCTTTGTACTCAGCAAAAGTCAGACAAAACTGCAACTCTCTTGTCTCCTAATAAAGGTGAAGATGAAGGGGAAGATGAGATGGAGATGAGTCCTTGGGAATGATCTCAAGTTCTTTTTGTTGCTTTGAATTTGTGGGTATTTTATGGCCTCACTTTCTTCTTGAATTCAGGATAAAATCTAAGTGCCATTTACTGCAAATTGCTTAGACACCAACTATGCTATCTCCCAGGAAAAGCAGAACAAAACAAGTGGGAAATGCACATGTGGGCAGATGGTGGTCCGGATTCCCACTTAGCAATATATGATTCCACACTCAAATTCTTAAATTTTATTTTACCCCAGATTAAAGTAATTGCCCAATTACCTTCTTTTGCTCCACTCTATATACCATTTTGTTGGTTGTCTAATCAGAACTCTAAAGCCTGTAAAAGCAATGCAAAAAGCACTTGTAAGGTGCTAAGTCAGTAAAGGAATATTTGCATCTAATGATTGCAGGAATGAAAATGTTTTCATGTGCCTCTGTAATAGAAAATAAATATTTTTTAAAGATTTATTTCATTTATTTGAAATACAGAGTTACAGAGAGAGGTAGAGACAGAGAGAGAAGTCTTCCACCCGCTGGTTCACTCCCCAGATGGCCGTAAATGGCTGGAGCTGTGCCAATCCGAAGCCAGGACCGAGGAGCTTCCTCCAGGTCTGCCACACAGGTGCAGGGGCCCAAGGACCTGGGCCATCTTCTACTGCTTTGCCAAGCCATAGCAGAGAGCTGGACTGGAAGAGGGGCAGCCGGGACCAGAACTGGCGCCCACATGGGATGCTGGCGCTTCAGGCCAGGGCTTTAACCCGCTGCACCACAGTGCTGGCCCATATAAAATAAATCTTAAACATTTTAGAATAAAGAGCTGCAGCTCATCATTTTCACTTTGAATGAGGTCTTGGAACAAAAAAGAAAAAAATCTACCTTAAAAATATTAAAAGGTGCCAACTCTGTGGCCCAGTTGGTTAAGCTCTTACCTGAGATATCCATATACCATGAATAAATGCCTGGATTAAGTCCTGCCTGTTTTATCTCCAGCTTCCTCCTAATGCACATACTGGGAGGCAGCAAGAAGGCAGATGTACCTGGGTTCCTGACACCCACATAGGGGATTCAAATTGAATTCCAGGGCCAGCGCGAGGCTGAATAGGCTAATCCTCTGCCTGCGGCGCTGGCACACCGGGTTCTGGTCCCAATCAGTGTGCCAGATTCTGTCCTGGTTGCTCCTTTTCCAGTCCATCTCTCTGCTGTGGCCCGGGAGTGCAGTGGAGGATGGCCCAAGTCCTTGGGCCCTGCACCCACAATGGAGACCAGGAGAGGCACCTGGCTCCTGGCTACGGATCAGCGTGGTGCGCCGGCCATAGTAGCCATTGGGGGGTGAACCAATGGAAAAAGGAAGACCTTTCTCTCTGTCTCTCTCTCACTGTCCACTCTGCCTGTCAATAATAATAATAATAATAATAATAATAATAACAAATTGAATTCCAGGCTTCTGGCTTTGATCTGCCCTCGCCTTAGCTGCTGTAGGTGGGAGTGAACCAGAGGGTGGAAGACTTCTCTCTCTTTCTCTCTGTCTTTCTCTGTCTGTACCTCTCTCACTGTCACTCTGCCTTTCAAAGAAATAAAAATAAATAAATGAACTTTAAAAAGAATGGGTTTTTGCAAGAAAGATTTTGATTGAACTTCAACAATATGGCACCACAGTGTATCAACATCCCCTAAATATGAACCTTGAAGACTCTGAAGCCTGACAGTGTGGGTCCTCTCCTCAATACGTCATGCAGCCCAATTCACAAAGTCTTTGATGCTGGGTAATCTGAGATTTGATTCATGCCACCCAAGTGGTAATCTTTCCTCTGACATGCCTGAGAAGTGGTCTTTAGGCTTTGCCTTAAATGTCTTCAGCAACAGGCTGCTCATTTAATTGACAAGGCAGATTGTTCCTTGGTTAGACAGCTCTAATTGTTGGAAACTTCTTTCTTAAATTGAAGCAAAATCAGCATCCCTGTAATTTCCACCCACTGATCCTTGTCCTGCCTACCAGTGCCATACAGAATGAATTGACTTCCCCCTTCAAATGACAGCCATCTGCATGGGCAAGCTGACTCCCTCAATAGACTGTGCAGTGTAGGGGTAATGCAGCACTGTGATTCAGTCTGAAATCCTCGGTTTAGTTTTCCAGGCTCAGTTGTCATTTCCTAAGTTCAAACCACTTATCTCTCTGAGTCTCGGGCTTCAGATTGGTGTAATGGAGGTAAGGCTATGTGTATAGTGCTTTTTCTTGGTTTTATATAAATTATACTAACAAAATTTATGTGGCTGTACCTTCTCAACTGTAATACACGCTGCAAATACGAGCTAGTGCAAACAAGTCTTAATACTGAATAATCCACTTTTAAATTTTTCCTTCAGAATTCTGCTTCCATTGTGTCATACTATTAGATTTTCTCCAGTGAAATATTTCAATGCTGAAGTCAAATTCCCTTTGATTGTTATTGCTATCGTTAATGCAGCTGGCTTTATTTTCGTTAGAGAGCAGGGAAAGCTAAGTTTCATCAAACTAAGTGAACAGTGGAAGTATTTTCTCATTTTGTTTACTCACCTAAACTTAAGTGTTCTTCTGTACATTATAAAGGCATTATACTTCCATATCCTTAATCAATATTAAAGATTATTTTCAACATAGATGAGTTCATAGCAATAAGATATGGATTGCAGGCCAAAGAGAAAAATAATTACCAAGAGTAAGAAGGCATCTGATTAATGCTTATTTTCTCTAAATCTCTCTGAATTGATTTTTTCATCAAAAACCATGCCCAAAACTTAAACATAGAAATATCTGCCTAGGAAATAGTCAAGGCTACTGTTTAGAGGCCTAATGACAATAATTTCTTAACTGTAAATGATTCAGGACAGTAACTTAATCAACAAGATTTATGATCCATTTAAAACACATGTGGCTTTGTTCAACATTCTAGGGGAACATGATTATTAAATATGATAGCATTTGCATTGTGAACTACTATAATTTGGTGAAATTTTTCTCCTTTTAATTCTAAAGGGAATCCACTGAAAATACAAATAAATAAATATTAAACTGTTGCATATAAGTTACATATCAAGATATATGTAAATGAAGATGCTCAATATTTTATTTTGCAGATATAACAAGAAGTAAATTGCTTATGTTAAGCATAGGACACATACAAACAGAAAAATTATTAGCAAAAAAAAAAGAGAAAATGGTGAAAAACTAAGTTAAGAAGATAAAGTGGGAGAATAAACAACAAATTCAAAAAGGTTGTGGGAGGTCCAGCACAGCCAGCAAGTTACGATGCTGCTTGTGATGCTGGCATCCCAAGTCAGAGTACTGATTTGACTTCTGGCATCTCTGCATCACTAGTTCCTTGTGAACGTACCTGGGAAGGCAGCAGATGATGTTCCCAGTCTAGGGCTCTTGCCACCCATGTGGGAGATCAGAAGGAGTTCCTGGCTCATGGCTTTGACCTGGTCCAGTCCTGGTTATTTCGGGCATTTGTGAGTGAACAAGTAGATGAAAGATTTCTTGTTTCTCTCTCTCTCTCTCTCTCTCTCTCTTCCTCCCTCCCTCCCTCCCTCCCTCCCTGCTTCTCTCTGCCTTTCAAATGTATATACTTATTTTTAAAGTTTGAGGAAATAAAATCTAGAAGTTGCACTTGAGGAACATTAATGTCATAAGGCCCTTAGTCTGGGCTCCAAGGCCATAGTTTGTTACTTTGTGGCACACATTTCAAAGCAGAATAGGATGTGGATCAGAATCATGAAGGCAAGTAAAGAGATGGCATATTACTAATCCTAGAAGTTAGAATGAGTTAGGAAAGAAAAAATTGCAAACAGAAAGGACCAGTGATATCTCAACATTAAAATGTCCCTATAGGCAAAAGCCAAAATAAATCCCTTAAGAAACAAGAACATGTAAAAATTGAGTAAAAAACTGAGAAATAGTTCTGAAAATTCAAATGAGTCAAATCACCTGTGGCAGATAAGAAAAACTTGGGTGTATCATTTAGAATTAGATTCAGCTTTATAGAATATAATAACCTAAAGTACAAAAAGTACTTTCAACATAATAAAAATTTATTTTCATATAATTTTTAGAAAGTTCATATATAGGCAATTCCAGACTATCCATAATCCATGAGTTAGTCACTTGTTCCATGTCAATCTCTCTAGGAAAAGATCATATTAATATTCAAAATGACTGTTGCAGCTTTAGGCACCATGTAAGAATTTCAAAAAGCAAGATAGAGTACTAATATTCCATAGTGCATGTATACCATAATCTGCTATTCAACCATTAAAAAAAGAATGAAATCTTGTCTTTTGCAACAAAATGGATGCACTGAAAACCATTATGCCTAGTGAAATAAGCCACTCCCCAAAAGACAAATGTTATGTTTTCTTTAATATGAGAAAGTGAATATGGAATAAAAAATGTATAGGAATGAAATGGACAATTTGAGATTTGATTTTTTTATTCCTTATTTATACTCTTGTGGAACTCTGGTCTTTCTATTTTTTTTAATTGTGAATATTATGGTTAGTAGAGCATTAAACCTCTGATTATAGAGTGGATTAAAATTATGTTTTTGTAAAAATTTAAAAAAGAAAGGAAGTAAGGTTTGGGGAGAAGAATGAGGGAGGGAAATATGGTTATCTTCTTATAATTATGTCTATGAAATACATGAAATTTTTTCTCTTTACCAGTAAAAGTACAAACAATTTTCTCCTTTATTTAAGGACTCATCCCAGAAACCACACAAAACATTTTTAATTTCATTTCATTAGACAAAATATTCTTATATGGTGACATATTTATAAGGCAAGCTAGGAAATGTGCTCAGATACATTCAGAGAAACATATAGTAGGCAATTAATCTCTGCCATACATTATTACATATGACTATCAAAACGTATTATTACCTGACATGTGTTAAGTGTCCACTGTGTGTCCAGATCCTGATCAAACTATCATGTGTTGGTTGTCATTGTGCATTAATTCTAAGAGTTAAGAACTATAATGCATAATAAATCAGGAACTTGGGACAAAAGCATGGAACCTAGTTCAAATGCATGCACTTAACAAAGGGCAAGAGAGTATTTAACTTGGGTCTGCCATATTCCAGAGACTGGAAGCATAACACTTACAGTGCCATTTCTCTGAGCATGTGAAAGAGATAGACATTCCCAACAGGCCATCTTTGATAACTTGGGCTAGATTCTTCCTAAGTCAAGTAGCCTATAAACATATTCTATTAATCAGCTAATTTCACCATTATGGCCTTCTCAGAACCTACAGGTAGACAGAGTCTATGTGTATAAAAATAACTGGAGTTGAACCAGTGTTCAGTTGTAGAGAAAGGAGAGACCAAGAGAACAAAGGTAGAAGGGGAAGATAGGCAAGAAGGTAGTGAGAAACATGATATACTTTAAAGACTGAGAAATATGACTGAATTTGGAAGAGGAAGAGGAAGCAATGTGAAAAAAATATATATACATGTATACCATTGTGCCAGTAAAGGGATCACTGCCTTTAGCCTATTCTCTGTAACTGTCCAAATAGCTAGAGACAGTATTCCTTCATAGGCAATGCATGAGTTTACATAGATAGAAAAGAATTTAAAAGGGAAATGATCATGGAAATTCTGTGAATTTGGAAGAGAAATTTGAAGCCTTTCATCTCTTATGAAAAAGAACACTCCAGCTCCCCAGTCTTGACAGCCAGTGTCTTTGTGTGAGTCTGACCTGGCAGTCAAACAGGTAGTTCAAAAATATGCAGTGGGTGAAAAAATGAAAGAAAGAAAGAGAGAGAGAAACTGGGCAATTACATTTATCTCTTGTAAAATCTGTAATAATTTCTGTAATCTAAAAGCTTTTAGGCCCAACCTTTGTTTGATGGTGGGATTCACAATGACAATTGTAAAAAAATGAGAAGTAATACATCCTCCTTCATGGTAATGGTTGGACGCAGAATAAAATTCTCAGATAATTTTAGCACTGCTGGTGCTCAGGCCTTGGGTAAATTAGCTGCCACATCTTAGTCCATTGGAATGATTATAGCTGGCTAAAATACACAGTAATAGTAGGAATAGCTCTGTAAAACTCCTGGGTAATGCTTAGTTATGGGCCACACTATAGTACTTAGAAATAATTAAGGGCATTGGTGAGAAAGAACAACTAGTGGTAGGATAGCAACAAATCAGACGGAGGGTGGATTTCAACAAATGTCAATAATCATATATTCCTAAAGTTATACTTATGAAATGCATGAAGTTTGTATTCCTTAAATAAAAGGTTTCTTTGGAAAAAAATAAATAACACTCAGTTACTGAAAAAAAAGTCAGTGATCCTTAGACTATCACAGAGCCACCTTGAAAAACTAAAAAAAAAAAAAAAATTCATTAGTTGGCACAATGAGCAGTTTAAATACATCTCTCTCTCTTTTTTTTTTTTTTCCCAGGTCCTTCCTGAACCAAGCCTTCAGGACATGTAGAAATAAACGTAAGAGTCCTTAATTCCCTATTAGATGTCTTGTATTCAGAAAGGGGTTTAAGACCACGTGATGATGCCCAAGATTTCAGTGCTCAGCAGGATGGACTAACCTCCCATTGTAAGTGCTTGAAGTATGACAAGACTGTTATACTTGAATTCTTACACTCTGGCTTATACACATTTATGTGAGTACTACAAAAGTTAATAATAAAATGGAATTAAATGATCAACTTATTTTGATGCAAAAGATTTGAAATCCATGTTTAAAGTTTTCCATAATACATTTTCCATGACATTCTGGAAGAGCTTTGTATGCACACATTTCAATAATTTTTAAAAAATAATGTATATTTTCATTTCATTTTCCATTAACTTTATGAAGTACACTTGTACTTCATATATATATATATATATATATATATATATACACATATGACTGTATGCTCAGCCTATAAGGAAAATTTATGAACAACTGGAGGTTGCTGTCATTCAAATTTTAGAAGGAATGAAGACTCAAATTCCTCTTGTCTCCAAAGCTGAACAAGATAAAGTAAAGTGCTTTTACCATTATTTCATCTACTGTACTGGAAATTACAAGCTCTGTTCAATTTGAGAAACCATTTCTATAAGGTCATCTTCTCCAGTTTATTCTCTATAATATGTTAGGGACTTGAACCAATAGAAAGAGCTATAATACTTGTAAAAGTTTCTTATTCAGGCCGGCGCCGCAGCTCAATAGGCTAATCCTCCGCCTGCGGCACCTGCACACTGGGTTCTGTCCTGGTTGCTCCTCTTCCAGTCCAGCTCTCTGCCGTGACCCAGGAGTGTAGTGGAGGATGGCCCAAGTGCTTGGGCCCTGCACCCGCATGGGAGACCAGGAGAAGCACCTGGCTCCTGGCTTCGGATCAGCGCAGCGCACCGGCTGCAGTGGCCATTGGTGGGTGAACCAACAGAAAAGGAAGACTTTCTCTCTGTCTCTCTCTCTCACTGTCCATTCTGCCTGTAAAAGAAAAACAGTTTCTTATTCAAAACCTTTTGAAAAACAAAATGACACAGGTACACACAGGTCTACATGGCAAAGACAGCCAGTACTTCAGTTGCAAATGGATCCTAAAACATGTGTTGATTAATAGATACTAATTAGTTATAGTTAGTCCCAAGAAGTTCTAATGTTCTGTTGCACAGTAGCATGCCTATAGACAATAGAAATTTACTATATATTTCTTTTTCTTAAAGATCTATTTATTTATTTGAAAGGCAGAGTTACAGAGAGGCAGAGGCAGAGGCAGAGAGAGAGAGAGAAGTCTTCAATCTGCTGGTTCACTCCCCAGATGGCAGCAACAACTGGAGCTGTGTTGATCCAAAGCCATGAGCCAGGAGCTTCATCTAGGTCTCCCATGAGTGCACAGGGGCCCAAGGTCTTGGGTCATTCTCTACTGCTTTCCCAAGCCATAGCAGAGAGCTGGATCAGAAGTGGAGCAGCTAGGACTCGAACTGGCACCTATATGGGATGCCGGCACTACAGGTGGTGGTTTTACCCACTACACCACAGCACCAGCCCTATATATTTCTCTTTAAAAAGAAAAAGGCCCCGGGTTCTAGTCCCGGTCGGGGCACCGATCCTGTCCCGGTTGCCCCTCTTCCAGGCCAGCTCTCTGCTGTGGCCAGGGAGTGCAGTGGAGAATGGCACAAGTGCTTGGGTCCTGCACCCCATGGGGAGACCAGGATAAGCACCTGGCTCCTGCCTTCGGATCAGCGCGGTGCGCCGGCCGCAGTGCGCCAGCCACGGAGGCCATTGGAGGGTGAACCAACGGCAAAAGGAAGACCTTTCTCTCTGTCTCTCTCTCTTTCACTGTCCACTCTGCCTGTCAAAAATTAAAAAAAAAAAAATTAAAAAAAGAAAAAGGATACTGAATGTTTTCATCATAAATAAATTTTAAGTGTTTGAGATTTTCATGTATACCTAGCACTGTGGTTAGACATTATACAAACATACAATTATCAGAACATCACATGGTATCCCTTAAACATGTATAATTGTTATGGGTCACTTAACTTAAAAAAGAATTATTAGAGAAAAAAATCTTTAAACTCAAAGTTGCTGGATAATTTGAATTAATCTCACAGCCTACCCCTCACTTTAAGTAGCATGCACTTTTCATTGAACACACTGCCAAGAATTTTCTGTTCAGGATTTCAAGCCACTAGTTGGGATTGTTGTCAGAAACCCCAGGCTGTATATCCTAACTGATAACACTACTGCTCAGTAATATTAATACTTGACTAGAATGACCATGCAATTCTTCCATGGCTGTCTGACATCATTGCACTCTCCAAAGAAACAGAATTTGCCAAAAGATTCCATTTCCTTGATGGCAATTTTGTTATCATGTCTTTTACGCACTTTGACTTTCTTGGATCCTTTAAAATCCCCACTCTCTGCCACTTCTCATTCTTCATCTCCCAATTTCTTGTTCTTGGGAAGACAGCTCATGGTTGTGTAATGGTCTCTATTTTGCAAAACAAAAACAGAGAAATTGTTTTTAAATGCCCAATAATTCAGGGAACAAATTACTTCCAATAAGTTGTCCTGATAATGCATTCCTTTTTGGAAATTTGGAAACATAGACACAAAGTGGATTTCTCTCTCAGCAGTTTGTCCTGAAAGCCTTCTTAAGATTTTTATCATTTTGTGTACTTTGTTTCTAAATGTGTCTTATTATCGCATATTATCAAAGAGCCAATTCAATAAAAAGATACAGACTCAACAATCCCCACATGTCCATTAGAATAAACATGAGGATACATTGCCGGGTATTTTATTAACTATCATTTCTGTGAAGAGCTTACAGAATAGCCAAATCACATTCTTCCTTTTACAGGAGCCTAGAGAAAAAGTCATTTGGAATTTGGAGGAGGTACAAAGATCTTATCATTTGTTCCATCTGGGTACTTTATGTGGATGTTCAGACATTCATTTTTTTAAATTGTCTAATATTTTCCCTTCCTACTCAGAACTCTAGAAATGAAGCCTGGAGCCTGAATAAAATATTTTTGCGACATTATTCTTGAGAAAGATGACAACTTCATATAATCATCTGTATGTTTGCATCAATACAAAATCTGAGACATTGTCTGAAGGAAGCACAAAACTAACCAAAATATTCCCTTAGTTGTTTTGAAATTATAAATTATTTTATAATTTCCATATTTTTTCTCTATAGATCTCTTTTCAATAATGTATTTGGTAAAAGTTGCTTATAACAAGACTCAAAGTGCTCCTTACAAAATATTACCATAGCTCCTGTATTAGGAATCACATAATAAATATGACTACAAAAAGCTATTATAATTTTGAGTTGAAATGTGTGTAAGGACAGTAGATATTAAAGAACTTTTGTTGGTATCAGTGTATTTACGTTTTTTGGTTTATTCATTTATTACGCTTGAAAGGCAGTGAAGAGAGACAGACTAACAGACACAGAGATGCCCCATTTGCTGGTTCACTCTCCAAAAGCCCACAACAGCCAGGGGTTGGTTCAGACTCAGGTTAGGAGCTAGCAACCCAATCCAACTTTCCCACATGGGAAGTAGGGACCAAATTACTTGAGCCATCACCTGCTGCTTCCTAGAATAATCATTATTGGGATGCTAGAATCAGGAGTGAAGCTGAGACTCAAACCCAGGTGTTCCAGTATGGGATGCGCGCATCACAAACAGCGTCTTATTCACTTCACCAAATTCCCACCCCAATATCAGTGTGTTCAAAGCCTTATAGTTATGGGGTATGCTCAAAAAGCAAATAATATAAAACTGCTATCTTAAATGGAAAACAGATAATGTGAATCTAGGTAGATATCTTTATGAACAACAATAAAATGCTGTTTAAGTTCCTTGAAATAAGTATGGGTGTCTCTATTCACAGTGCAAGTGAAATCGATATTTCATAAAATGGAACTGAAGAAAATACTCATTACAATGAAGTTCAAAGCCATGAAAACCCAACAGGCACTCAAAGAAAAGTTTTGGCACATGTAGGTAGGCTGTGGAGCTGCTGTTACTATCAGTATTCTAAGAGAATGCACCCTGATATGTTCTGAACCTTGCCTTTCAAAACCCTTGGAGGCTATTTCATACACATTGTGAAAATTTTGACACGACCTAACTGTTGATAGAGGGGGAAGGAAAGAAGAGGAAAATATATATTAGCTCTAAAGAGAAAACCAGCTAGTTTAGTGATTTCAGATTACTCAAAGACTCATTGAGATGAAGACCTGTCAGTTCTTGCTCACTCCAGGCCATCTGTGCATCAAGTGATAAGATCTTAGAAGATGCTAATGGGCTGATGGTAAATTAGAAAAGATAAATAATCAATTCTCACCCCTACTAAAAGGAGAGGATTCCAAAGAAGTCAGGGAAAATGTTGGGCATGTAGCCTCAGGGTAAAGATGCCTGCCTTTGTTAAAGAGCTCCCACTCATGAATGCAGACCCTGGGAGGCAGAGATGATGCCTCAAATAATTACCCATGTGGGAGATCTGTATTAAGTTCCTAGCTCCTGGATACAGCCTGGCCCAGTCCTGACTGTTGCGGGTATTTGAGGAGTGAACTAGCAGATGGCAGTTTTCTTTGTCTATCTCTCTGACTTTGAAATAAATTATTTTTGAAAGTTGTGTCCCATAGAATTTACTTCTTAAAATAAAAATATAAAGCCTTGAATGTTTGATATGTCAGTGTTGAAGGAAGTAATAGAATGTGCCCTATAATGATCATAAAAATGTTTTATAACTCATTTTCTAAGACTGGTTGAGGTATGTGCGCTATTTACCATAACTTTTTAAAAGGGTTCACACTTTTTCTCTTAGGTTTTCTTTATTTGATTTTATGTATTCTGAAAAAAAAAATGTATATCCATTATTTTCTCCTCTTCTGTATGAGAAAATTTTCAGTTTTTTTTAAACTTTTATTTAATATAAATTTCCAAAGTACAACTTTTGGATTATAGTGGCTTTTCCCCCCAAAACCTCCCTCCCACCCACAACCATTTCATCTCTCACTCCCTCTCCCATCCCATTCTTTATCAAGATTCATTTTCAATTATCTTTATATACAGAAGACACTCATATTCCATCCTTTCAAGAAGTATCTTTCCTATTTAGCAATTGTCACTCTTACACAAACTATATGGGAGTTACTTTTCATATCTGACAGTATAAACATGTTGACATCGAAGTCACGAAACAGATTTTAAGAATCAATTCAAAAAAACACAAAATTTAGCATGGAATACACAAAAATGCGATATGGACTCAATATGATGCATGTTAAGTTTTATCAACATTGACAGAAATTTGGGAGAAAGTGTTGTCTTTTCTGAAAAATCTTAAAAGCTTCAAGTACATAACAGATCTTTTAAAAACACATAATTCAAATTGTTTAAGATGAAAAAGTCAAGGTCCACATATTTGCAGTGACTTACCCAAGACAATGTACAGTACACAAATTGGCGTTAAGTCCTAGTATTCTGATTTCCCATCCAAAGCTTTTCTATCAAACCATATTATTACAACTACCATTCTTGAAATCTATTTTTTAAATTATTTTAGTTTATTAGGCATGGGTCCATTCATGCTGTATGTTGTGTTTGAGTGCATACACCAATATTAGGTACTAAGGTGGACTTTAAAAATAAGGCAGCCTGTCAATGAATCCTCCCCATCATAGTGTACCTCAGGAGTGTGAGACTGACCAAGGATTCAGGACTGAACACTAAGCCATCATTTAGAAACAGGGCATTGTCCAGATGAGGAAGTTTCTGGAAGTTAAGTAATAAGATTGAATAGACTACGGTAATGAATAAACAAGTCTAGCAAATGGCAAAGGCCCAGAGAGCATACAGAATATCAGGTCCAGGAAGTGCAAGGAAGAGGGCAGAGGAGCAGAATGTGAGGCAACATCAACTTACAGCTATGCTCCACTGGTGTTTTCTAAAACGTCCCACATTCATTTTAGTAATATTTGTCCAGCTGTTTAAGGGTTAAATTGGCAGTTATTATTATCTTCATTTTGTAGGTGAAGGAAAAATGAGGACCCAAGTAGTGCTAGGTTTTGTCTGTGATGACACACTCAATGGGTGCTGAGATTCCAAATGCTATGATTCCTGGCCCAGAGGGCCTTTCAGCCTGAAACCTTATTTTTCTCATTTGAAGAAAACAAATTAGAAAGTACTGAAATAAATGTGTCATAATCCCTCAAAAAGTCAACAACAAAAACCCTTAAGATTACAAAATGCCTTTTTGTCCAGTTGGCTGACCTGAAAGCAGAGGAGAAATATTTCCAGAGATAAGAAAGAGAGGAGGGGAGGAGCAGAGAGGGGAGAGGACAGGAAGTGAGGAGAGGAAGAGAAAAGAAAAACTTACAGAAACAGTTCTCACTAAAGTCCACAGGAGGACTTCCTTTGGATTCCATTCACGTCTTTCTGAACACTTCCCTCATCCTAGTCCTCAGACACTCCAGGTATCAAACACTATTTCTCCCCTACAAAATAGTGGGGCCCAAGGGGAGGTAATTTTCTTCTAGAATAGGGGAAATGCAAGATGCACCTGATAATATTGTCTTGTTAAGCAAAGAGGCATGCAGAAGTATGCAGTTGTGTCAAAGGACACAGAAATTGACTTGCAGGAACTCTGTGTCCAAAGCTAGGGCAATATAACCATCATCATCACCATCATCATCATCCTAACTTCAATAGATAGGAACACATCAAAAAATTAAAAATATTAGAATTCATGATTTAAAAAAACCTCACTTATTAATATTAGAGTTTGCCTACACATCAACTCATTGATCTAAAATCAAAAATAAAGCAGAATAATATGGATGTACCTTCTTAGGACTGCATCTCAGTGTAACCAGAGAAGTGATGGGGGAAAGTTCTTCTCTGGAGCAAAAATACAACTTTTTATTGAAGAAGAATTAATATATCCTTGTATTTTCCCATATGAAACAATGGACTCAGGTAGATATTTATTAATATTATATTATATTATATTAATATTAACCACCCATGACTTACTCTAGCTGAAGAAAAAAATAATAATCTTTAACCTAACTAAGCTTGTAGAGCCAACTGCCAGTTTTCAAGATAAATAGAGCCTGTGAAAACATGTTAAATGATATCACAAGGACAGAGTTCATCAAATAAAATGTGGGAAATTCTATAGGATAAATGACCCAGCTTTTTCAATAAATAAAAGGAATTCAAAAGAAAGGAATACAGAAGAGAGTTTGTTTTGGCTTGCTATAAATTAAAAGAAACTTTAGGGTAATATCAAAAAATTACAATGTATAAAATTTGATTTAAATAAAAATTTTTGTGAGGCCAAGTAAAAGTTAGTACAAATTTTTATTAGGTGATTTTAAGATATTTTGAACTTGTGTTTTTTGAAAAGCCTTCCCTGTTAGAGAATACACTGAAGTATTTGGGCAGAGATACGTGGTGAATCACCATATCAAAATTTATGTAACATTTCTCTTTTGACAGTGATCAAAAGTATTCCCAAATCCTTACTATTATAAATAACACTATAACATCCATATGGATGCCTTCAGAATGTTTACTTCCTTAAATTATTCTCCTGCAAGACATGTTCAGATACAGCTACCAGTCCAAAATATATAAAAATGTATTTATTTTCTATATCATTTATATAATATTTTCCAAAAAGCTGATTATCCACAACACAATGCATTAAAATAGTATTATCTTCCCATCTCATATCCAGATAAACAAAGCTTAGGGAAGGATTTATTGTTGTCTGAGGGTCAGGCAGTGAAAAATAGAATCCAAGTGCAGAAGAGACAGGCATATGACTCAGAGTGTGTGATTGCCATTAAACAGTACTGTTTCATCAAAGGTTATGCCAGAACAAAGAGTACAACCAAAGCTGCATTTTTTGGCAGTGGTTTAGAAAACATTGTGTATTCTCATGAAAGCTATATCAGAAATAATGATAAAAATACTTGTCTGGAACCCCAAACACTTATTAAATCAACAGTCACTGAAATGAAACAACCCAAGACAGGTGCACCTGGGTAGACCCTGAGAGAACACGAAGCCCTGCATTAAGGCAAGATTAAAAAAAAAAAAAAAAAGTAAGCATGTGTTTTACAACAGTAGGGTTAATTTTCTCATTCTCAGGACAATGATTTCCTTTATTTGATTACTTAGGATTTTTTTTATTTATGCTTATTTGTGAAATTATTATAAAATTACTAGCTTTATATGTCACTGCCTTTCCCTTCTGATTTGGTTTATAATTACCTGTTTATGGGCTTCAATTCATTAATTTTGCTTCAATACATTGTTTCTTTGATTGGAAATATTTTTTACAAGGCGCAAATGTAAGTTATTTAATTTTTTTTATTATTTTGGGGCAAACTTTTATCCTATGATATTTTATAAATAATTTAGGAGCAGGCATTTGATCTGAACATTCTGATGCTGGTTAAGACATACTTGCCCCATACTACAGTGCCTGGATTTGATACCTCGCTCTGCTCCAGACTCCAGCTTCCTGCTATAGTGCACCATGTAAAACAGCAGTGATGCCTCACGTGTTTGGGTTCCTGCTATCCACATTGGAGAACCGGATGGAGTTCCTAACTCCCAGCTTCAGCTCAGCAGAACCCCAACTGTTGTATTTGTGGAGTAGACCACTGAATGAGTATTCAATTTCTTCTCTTTTTCTGCCTTCCAAATAAATAAATAAAAGTTTTTTTAAAAATTAACTTAAGGTATTTACATTCATTTAATAGCTTTTACTGAAAAATTTTAGACTATCTTATTTTTTATTTTTATATTCTTTTCTTGACTCCATTTTGTCTTCTTTATTTTTAATTGATTAAAATTTTTCCTTATTTCCTCATTTACCTCATTTTTTAATAGTGATATTTATTTATCATTTTTAAAAGTGATAAAACACACACAGAATATTTTTAAAAATCACAGATAACATAATACTTACAAATTGTGTTATGTATGTCAACTATTTCATTTGACATTAATATTGCTTCTGCCACTTTTTATAATGTTTGATACATTTCTCACGTACATCATTTAAATTTTCTAAATGTTTATATTTTAGAGGTGTATAAAAAGCAAATATTTGAACTTTTAGCTTCAGCGAGAGCAGTTGGTGCACTTGTAATTTTATAATTCCTCATGTATTTTGTGTTAATTTGTTTATTTTGTGTTTTCTATTTGTGTGTTTTTATCTGATTTATTACCTTCTTTCGGATTGATTATTTGTCTCAGAGCTCTGTTTTTCCTTCAATTAATTTGGAAGCAATAATACAACGCTTAATACAAACCTAATTTATCAATGACATAATCTTCCTCTCAGAATATATGTGACTCTCTTATCATTAACTCCTTTCTTCAATTGCTTATCTGTGTTTTAATTTAATCCTACTTAAGCACAATTAAGACAAGATTACAATTGTTTTACACAGTTAATTTTTGTTTATGTAAATCTGTAAATTTTCCCCTTTATATATTACGTGTTTCTTGCTTCTCAGATCTGACATTTAGAACACTCTATCTTTTCTTGAAAAATATATTCATAAAAAAAAAGCAACCAAAGACTGAGAAAAATTAATCTAACACAGAATCCCTTAGGGTCTGAAGGGATTAAGAAGTTATGTGAAGTATTGAGGTCTCCACAATGTAAACTATGAATTCTAGGGTTGTGTAAAGAGGCCTTTGATGAGGAAGCCCAGAAGCTGCTGGAAGCTGTGACACTTAAGAATCCACATTTAGTCATTAAGCCAGACTACAACGATCACAATGAAGATGATGGGTCTTGGTGGCAGTTCAATGATAGCAGTGAAGAAGATGGGTCCTGGTAGCAGTGTTTCTCATGAGAAGAACCTGACATCCCATTAAAAAAAAAAAAAATCAGCAAAACTTCAGAGTAACAGGGTCTATGTTTCTTAGCTTTAGATATTGCAGTCCCACAGAGATCACACTTGACATCTGTTAGATATAAGGTAGTCACTTTTCTGTAAAATGTTCATTCTACATCATACATAGTTGGAGAGGCTAAAATAAAATGAAACTTAAAGCTCAAAAAAAAAAAAGAAAAATATATTCATTTTAAGCTTATCTTGGAAGTGCACGCTACTGAACATCAAATTCTAGGTTCTCAGATACATTCAGGAAACCACAAAGAACATTTATCTGTCTTCTGCTTTCTACCAAGAACCTTGAAAGCTGAGCTACAGGCCTCAATGCTATTCCTTTAAGAGTTATCTTTTTCTTCTTTCTTGTTCTCTAGCTATTTTTAAGATCTCCTCTTCATCTTTGGGGTTCTTGAGGTTTATTGTAATGACTTTTTTCCTCTTCTCTGAGAGAGAGCTTCTCTAATATGTGGATCGGTATCTTTTATCAGTTCTAGGAAGTTCTTAATCATTATTCTTTCACAAATTAGCTTTACCACATTCTCTCCTTTGTCTATTTGGTTGGAACTTTTATTCAACAACTGTAAGTGCTTCTTAGTCTATTTCTCTTAGCCCTCTTTATATTTTCCATTTTATACCCATCTTTATCACTTTAAAAATTGTTTCTTCCGATTTTTTTCCAAGTCTCTCTTTAAGTATATCAAGTCAGCAGTTAAATGCAATTATTGAGTCTGAAACATTCTTATGTATTTATAGTCATTTCCGCTAAAACCCCACCCCAGGCCATGAGTGATCAGATTTCCATCTTATTGATTTATGTTGTCTTTTCCAGAACTTACAAAAGCGGACTAATTCACTATTTTCAGCTTGTAGTCTGGCTTCCCCTTTTCAGTATAATGTTTTTGAGATTCATCCATATTCTTTTATGTTTTTATAGTTTATTCCTTTTAATTAAATAGGATTCTATTATATGACTATACCATACTTTTAAATTTATTCTCCTGTTAAGAGACTTTAAGGCTGTTTCCAGATTGGGGATATAAGGGAAATTCTTATACAAGCTAAATATCCAAGATTAGAATTTCCCAGTTATTTAGTCACCATATGTTTAACCTCATAAAGAACTTCCTAAATAAATTCAAAAGTAGCTGTTCAATTTTATATTTTTGGAGTGAGCATTTGATGCAGTGGTTAACGTACCCCTTGGGGCACTTGTGTCTCATATTGGAGTGCCTGGGTTCAAGTCCTCATCTGTCTCTTAAATCCAGATTCTTGCTAATGAGCACTCTTGGAAGCAGCAGGTGCCAGTTTGAGTACCTGTGTCCATGCCACTCATGTAGGAGATTCAAATTGAGTTCCAGGCTCCCTGAGTCAGCCTGGCCCAGCCCCAGCTGTTAGAGACATTTTCAGAGTAAACAAATGAATGGAAGATCTCTCTCTGTTAGTCTTTGTCTCTCTACCCTTCAATTAAATGAATAAAAAACCTTTAAAATCAATTTTACATCTCCACTGGCAATGTATATTCTATAATGCTCCATTATATCACTTTCATTTTGTATTACCAGGTTGTTTTTTAAAAAATCATTCTTCTCAATTAAATGTGTGGCTATTGGTCAGCTTTTCATCACTTTAACAAATACCTGAGAGAAGCTAGTTATGAAGGAACTTATTCCAGCTTTCAGTTCTGGAGTTCACAGCCCATGATAGAATAGATTCCATCTGAAGAGGCCAAAGAATGGCAATGGTGGAGCATTGGCAGCAGAGGGATCACACAGTAAGCCACTCAGCCTCACAAAACCAATTCTCTCCTGAGAATTACCTTCTGAAGGTACACCTCAGTGCTCTAACGATCTGCTGCTAAGTTCTGCTCCTAAACATAATTGAATCAAGTATATACCTACTAGAATCACCAACTCATGACCCTCACATTTAAAGTTCCACATGACTTCAGGGGTGTCCCAATTATAGAAATGGTAGAATTCCTATATGGAATTTATTTGCATTTTCCTGATGCAAATTGTTGATGCATATTGTTGCACATATCTGCCTTGGGTATTCATTTATCTTCTTTTATGAAATGTTGATTCAAATCATTTGCCCACATTGTTTATAATAGCCAATATTGTTAAAATGACAGTTTCCTCTAATTGCCCTATATATTTTATGTAATTACAATTGTAGCCAGTACCCTGGTAGGCTATTTTGTTTTATTGACAGTTAGAAATATTATTATTAAATTAATATGGAAACACTAAAGATACAGAATAACAAAATTAGTGGGGGAGGCATTTTCAAAATTCAATTCAAGAAGACAATTAGGTCATTTTAAAATATGCAAAGATTTGAAAGACACATGACCAAAGATAAATAAATGGCAAAGAGGTGTGTCAAAAGATGTAATTCATTATTACCAATGAAACAAATGTAAGAAAATGAGCTTTGCTACGTGTTACTAGCAAGAAGCTGATCATAGGCAATGAGTATAAATGATCAAGGCAATGAGTATAAAACTGTTAGGGTGATGGCCCACACCTTGGTTCACTTGGCTAATCCTCCACCTGTGGCACTGGGTTCTAGTTCTGATTGGGGCACCAGGTACTATTCACAGTTGCTCCTCTTCCAGTCTAGCTCTCTGCTGTGGCCTAGGAAGGCAGTGGAGGATGGCCCAAGTGCTTGGGTCCCTGATCCCATATGGGAGACCGGGAGGAAGTTCCCGGCTCCTGGCTTCGGATCAGCGCAGCGCTGGCACGGGCCGTAGCAACCATTAGGGGAGTGAACCAATGGAAGGAAAACCTTTCTCTCTGTCTCTCTCTCTCACTGTATATAACTCTCTCTCTCTCTCTCTCTCTCACTGTCTAACTCTGCCTGGCCAAAAACAAAACAAAACAAAACAAAAAAAACAACTTTTAGGGTGAGACTTCGAGAAAGGAAAAACATTTAAGGAAAGAATTCTCAGAATCTCTATGATCCAGCATTCAGTAACCAAATAATCACTTCTGGAAGTCAAATAAAAATTAGTAGGCATAAAAATAACAGAAAGCATCTCCATAACCAGGAGAAACCTAGTTAATTGAAACACAGAAATGAAAGTGCTGATAGAATTAAAAGGCATAGATATTAAAATGCCTGTAATGAAAACGATCAATGCCCTGATTATTCCTCTTGGAGATGGTGCAGATCCACAAACAGGGTCCACAAGAGGTCTATCATAGGCTCATTGTGAAGCATGTTCATGTCTTCCTGCTTCTTGAAAAACTCAACTCCCTCAAGTCCTCCCAGAAGTAGTTCACTGACAATTTGTTTAAACTTCTTGATAAGCAAATGCTACCCTCCACCAACTGCTGACTTCTAGTAATGAGCTTAGCTTTGGATCTCAGCTTTGAGAGCCATATTCCAGTATCATTTCCCACATATGAAGAACTCTTGGTCGTTTCTGCCTGTGTCCATGAATCAGATCCCGCCAGACTCACAGTTCTAGCCTTGATTATTAATTTTTTTTCATTTCTTTTCTTTTTTAAGATTTATATTTATTTGAAAGGCAAAGTGAGAGAGAGACAGAGAAAGAGAGAGAGAGACAGAGAGAGAGAGAGATCTTCCAACTGCTGGTCCACTCCCCAAATGGCTACAATGACCAGGGCTGGGCCCTCCCAAGCCAGGAGCATCATTCAGTTCATCCTAGATTAGAAGGAATCAGACATAGAGAAAAGAAAATACAATTTTTCAGTCTGTTATTTTGTGGAGAGAAGAAATGATTTGAATATATGTGAATCCTTCTACCAACCCCAAGATAAGGAAAGAGATCAATGAATAAATAAGAATATACAAAAGAGTTCTTGCTTGGCACTCCAACTAGAGTCCTGGGAGAGAATTCTCCATAGCAGACAGTGCTACATCAGGTTAGAGAAGCCCAAGAACAGCCCAAGAGGAGAGAGCAATATGGCCAGATGTAAAGGGAAGGTACATTTATGCTTACAAGGTTGGCTTATTTTTCCATGTGGTGCTGATACTGAGTTGAGAGACAAGGTGCATACAATTAGGTCTGCTCTGGAAAGAAGGGTGCAAGTTCATCCTGCAACAGTAAAGAAGTCAGTGATTCAAGAGTAAGTGTGGTACCCTCAAGAACAGAGAGGAGATGAGGTAGCCAGCAGTGAAATCAACAAGTACCTTTTTTTTTGGCAGAACGTGCATCCAGAGATGTGAGGACAAAAACCACTCATCAGAAGACTCATCAGACCAGAAGTCCTTCTTCCTCTCAAACTAATGAAGCTGTCAAATATGGAGGACCTTCCAAAAATTCATTAAAAGCACGTTTTTATATAAAAAAAAAACTATGCATGAATTTCAATTTTTGTACCAAATATCTTTTTTTTTTAAGATTTTATTTACTTATTGAAAAGGCAGAGTTGCAGGAAGAGAGGGGGGAGGAGAGAGAGAGAGAGAGAGAGAGATCTTCCACCTGCTGGTTCACTCCCCAGATGGCTATAAGGGCCAGTGTTGGGCCATCTGAAGTCAGGAGCCAGGAGTTTCCTCCAAGTCTCCCACAAGGGAGCCCAAGGACTTGGGCCATTTTCCACTGCTTCCCCAGGCCCATTAGCAGAGAGCCGGATTGGAAGTGGAGCAGCTGGGACTCAAACTGGCACTCCCAGTGGATGCAGGCACTGCAGACAGTGGCTTTACCCATTGCTCCACAGTGCCAGTCCCCTAACAAACATGTTTTTTTTTTTTTATTTGAGAGCAGTCTCATATAGTTTTCTGTTACTTCAATGAGCTACATTTGGTTTTGCACTTTCACCCATAATTATGATTATGCACATATTCATGCACATGTATACGCATACAAGAAACAAAGGAAAAGAGAATGTTTTAGGATAGGTTTTGTTAGAAAAATCAGGTTTTATGTTAGTAAATATCTAATACTTTTCTGTGTCTTTACTAAAAGCATGAGCTCCTTGTCCAGAGAATTTCATTTAGTGCTTCACATAAAAGGAAAATTAAAAGTGATCAATAAATATTTGTCAAATGAACATTAGAAATTGCCACTTCCTTCAGTCTTCAATTTACAAATTACATACTTATGTCACACTGTGCTCTATAATTACTGGTAGAACAAGAAGAAAATTCACAACTACTGAATTTCTGTTAAAGATGACTATGTTTTGCTTTTTTAAAAAAAAGATTTATTTATTTATTTGGAAGGCAGAGAGGAAGAGAGAGAGAGGGAAAGAGAGAGCTAGCAAAATATGTTTTGCTTTAATGCATCATCTCATTTTATCCTCACAACAATCTAATGATGTATACATCATAATTATTTTTCAAAGAAGCCACTGATCCCTTCCTTATTCCATGTGAGATCATAACAGTTTGACAAAATGAACAGTTCAATTCATATATCTAATGTCACAGAGAGCAAAAAGCTAATAAAAATGATAAAATATGTGTTAGTGTGGATTTTACCTGTAGTCAGGTGTTTCCATATGTAATATAATATCTTCACTAGATGATTTTTAAAGTTATGTAAGATGTTAATGTAGGGGCTGACATTGTTGCACAGCAGGTTAAGCCACCAACTGAGATGCTAGCATCTTATATCAGAGCTCTGGTTCAAGACCTGAGTGCTCCACTTATGATCCAGCTCGTAGCTAATGCTCTTGGGAAAGCAGCTAAAGATGGTCCAAGTGCCTGTCACACTGATCTGGGAAGACCAGATGGAAATCTTGGCTCTCTGCATTGTCTTAGTCCAGCCCTGGGCTATGCAGCCATCTAAGGAATCAACAAGTAAATGGAAGATATCTCTCTATCCCTCTCTCCCTCCCTCCCTTCCTCCCTCCTCTCCTCCCTCCCTCCCTCCTACTCTCACTCTCTTTCATTTAGCCTTTCGAGTAATTAAAATGTACCTTTAAAAAAAAAATTCACTGTAGAGAATTTACCAGAGTAACTAGCACATCAGAAACAACCAAAATTGCTATCTATATACTTCTTAATGATTGTTCATTTCCTATCTGTTAAATTCTGATTATTAAAACTTAAGCCAGATACATCTTGGATATGCAACCATTGCTGCACACATCTCGCTACTAGAATGTCTGGATCTTGAGTGGCATCAAAGCCTGGAATATAGTCACAAACCTCATTGGCACTTCCTGGCTCAATAAATGCACAGTATATCATGCAAATTGATGAGGAGGGAAGCCAAGGCCGAGTGAAATGATGAAAGACCTAGGGAAGGAAAGCTAATTTGCCACTAATTTCTAAAATATTAGCTAGAGATTTGTTCAGCTTCGTGGGGACACTACAGGGATTCAGGCATCACCGAGTCATTCTTTGGGGAAGATTAGAGATTCCTGGATGCTTTTCTTCTTTATTTCTGTATAGCCAGGAGAATAGAAACAAACTGAAAAAGCCAATAGTATTTGTCTTGATAAAGTTTTTCCACAAAGACAAATGATGCAGAATCACAGAAAACAAAATTAAGAGACAAAAGCACTGTGGGGCTATCTTTATCAAATACCCATGCTAAGAAGGGCAAGGTGCCAGGTCAGTCCCATCACAGACTATGCACACCTCACTACTGTGATCAAGGGAAATCTGTAAACAGTTGACATCAAGGACAGTCATGGGAAGAAAACAAAAAAGGCTAATGAGACATGGAATCCTGAGTGAGAGAGGGAAGGGGCAGCAAAGCCTTCCATGCCACCTAACTGTGTGTAAGTTTTCAGTCCACTTGAATTTTCTATCACTTCCTCACTTCCACTATGATTTGTCCCCCTACAAGAAGACTCCCTTACTTTTCTAAAGGATCCAAAGCACATTAGGTGGGTTGTCAACATCAGAATGAAATAGAAGGAAATATATTACAGATTGCTTTCAATCAGTCTGCTGTTTTTGTGCCCAAATATTTCCTACACCAAGTTTAAATTCGTTTTAGACATTTTCCTATGCAGACACTGCTATCAATGTTAACACAATCTGCACATCTTTACTGAGAAACTCTCCACAGAGCATTGAAGGGAGTGTGAACGTGCTTCTCAGCTGTGGGTAGAAAGCCAGCAGAGCATTGGAAAGACAGCTTTGATGACATTGTTTTTCATCTCACAGAGGACGACTCATGTTTCTCTCCTTAAATATACACTGCAAGCCACGAGAGATGGCAGCTGTCTAATTAAACCTGATAAAGCCTCTTTAAAAATGAGACTTTGGGAAACATCATTTCAATTGTAGAGCTGCCCAATTTCCCCTGGAACCCAGTGGGAGCTGTGTACTGTTCGGGAGGGACAGAGCATGAGACCTGAGGGAGAGAAGGCAAAATTACTGGCACCATCAAGTTGTTGGTGTGAAATAACAGAACATACACGATACATGTTTAATGCAAACTAGATAACTTTACCTTATAAAACATGCAAGAGGATAACCTCATCTACCATTAAAAAAGCCACTGATGAAAGCTTTGATAATATACCAAATCCCTTCTTAAATTATGAAGATTTAATGGGAACAGTTTATGTTCTCCAGAAGGCTCTACTGGCAAGAGAAGCTGGGAAATTGAAACAGGGATGCGATCATTGTGTGTAAGTCTTTGGGACAATCCAAGACACAGCCTCCCTTTATCTCTTCAAACCTATATCATACGGAGTCCAAGCTCACTTGGGTTTTAGATACAGACATGTGGTGTTGCAGATGGTTCTCTATTCAAGTATCTAAAAGCATATGGAGAGAATAGCCTCACAGATGCTGCATCCATTGTTTCCTAACTTTATCAGCTTTTTAAGAATTATTTCTAATGCTCTTCACCAATTCTGTCAGAGGCCATGGTTTTTAACCCTGAAACATTGTCAGAGATAATACATGCAATCTCACAATTGTGGCTTACCAGAGATACCTTACATATTATGAGTGAGATACTCAACCATTAATGTGAACCCTCCAGACTATCATAAAAGAAAGGCCAAAAGCATGGAGCTTTGAGCTCCTGTGGTCTGGGAGAACCCCCAGAGCTGTGGAATGTTCACACGGCTGGCCGTCATTTCAGGCTCCTGTCTCAGAAACGCAGAAGGAGTGAGAGCCAGAAACACAGCATATAATCTCCTCTCATGCATTTTCTGCACACAGCTTAATTTCTGGCAAACAGTAACTTAAGTAAAAGTAAATATAAATCTAGTTGGAGTCATCATGGGTGACTTGTGCCCGGATTCATTTGTGAATGAGTCTGTATTAACATCTTTAGCATCTTCTAGTTCATTCCTCCAACTAAAATTTTCAATTGCCAGCTCCAACCTCATCTAGAAAATTTAACTTACTATTCTCATTCTTATTTTGTTGCTCTCCTTTCTAAATTCCAATAATACTGTCAACTGTATCAGTAGAGGGTATCACTCACTTTTATTTTCTTCTTGATGTCTACACAACCACGTATCATTTTAAGGCGAGAGTTATCGCTTCTACTTCTTTTTATCACTCGTAGACTTGGACCTAGAGATTGTTATTCTGCAACTTTCATCTCATGAAAAGGAATTCAGAAAATTTTTCTGGAAACAAAAATTCAAATTTAAAGTGGTTATCGGGCCAGTCCCTGTGTTGTTCTGTGAAGAAGTTGGTGAGAGTGGATAGAAATATTATCTTCTAGATATAGGTGTAGCATCCTACTGAAAAGCCTTTTTCACATTGTGTTACATAGAATTCTAGTCAATGGAATTATAATTGGAAATATACACAAAAAGGATTCTGAAATTAAATTAGTTTAGGACAAGCAAGGTTAAACAAAGTTTAACAGGTTATTTTGCTGCAGAGCTTGGCAGAATATTTAATAGCTAAAATGCACGATGAAATTCCAAGAGGAGAGAGTATAGGCAGAGTTCCCAAAAATATTTCCAAAAGCGGAGAGCTTTTAAAGGGAGCTTTATATGAGGCTAGAAGTACATCTTCTAAAGTTAGACCTCCCCTTAGAAACATGTCTGTGATCCACAACCTTTTTCATTTTCCAGGGGGTATTTCATGATGAACAAACAGTACAGCCTAACTCTAATGTCCTCTGCATTGCTTCTTATCTGCTTAACACACCACTAATCTTGGCAGTCCCAGTAGAACATCTCATTCTTAAGACAGGGTATCAGAAAGCAATGAGCCTATTAAAAGACAGGCCAATACACTGTCATTTCATAATTTCTGGAATGCAGGAATTCAATAAATTTAACCTGCAGATAAGGAAATAATCATATATATATATATATATATATACACATATATATATGGAGGTAGCATAAAATGTTATATGTGTGATTATAGAACTCTGAAGAATAGTCAGAGCATTCAGGAAAATATTGAGAAGGTAGTGGATAAAAAGGTTATTGAGATCAGGGAATTCTCCCTGAAGTAGGTGGCATGTTTATTAATAACTTACGGAAGTCAGTGAGCAGAGAATGACAGAGGGAGTAAATCCCAGGAAGGATGGCAGCAGATGGCATTGTCCTGACTGTTTTCATTACACTAAACCACTGACAAAGTCATTATTTCTACTTAAATATAATTATATGTGTAATATTTTTCATATTGTGAAGTTTTCTCCTAAAATATACTACTTGGGTGACAAATTCTGCTTTCAGTCTATCATATCCCTACCTGAACAAAATTACAAACTTCTTTTGAGTGGAGCCATACTCATTCTTTCTTCTTCATTAAAAAAAATATTTATTTATTTGAAAGTCTGTGGGGGCCAGATGTAGACCCAGACCTTCTGTCTACTTCTTCACTTTTTAAATGATAACAGTAGCTGGGGATGGACCAGGTCAAAGCCAGGAGCCAGGAAGATCATCCTGGTCTCTTGCATGGGTGTCAGGGGCCTTCTCAGGCACATCAGCAAGAAGCTAGATCAGAAGCTGAGTAACCTGAAATTAAACAGGCACTAGGATATATGATGTGAGTGTCACAAGTGGTAACTCCACCCACAGGGTCACAGAACTTCCTGGGTTCTTTCTTTTAAGTCTATAGAGAACTAAGGCACAGAACTGAATATTTTAAAATGTACAATAAAATTACATAATTTTCTCAAAACTGAGATAACAATGTGAGGGTTTAAGTAAACAGTTTGAATTTGAGAATACAAGAATTGAATTTCCTCAATCAGCTATGTGATTTGTCTCATTTTCTCCTAGAATCAGGCAATTAAATTCAGTGTCCCAGGAGCCACATAGAAGGACCCAGGCACCTGCTGCATCACTGAACATGGTTCACCTTCATTGGAATTGGAAACTGAAGTAGACTTGGCCTTCACTAAGTCACCAGTTACCTCAAGAGTTGATCTGCCCAGAGTGTATGATTTCCTGCATCTGTGAGTCTGACCAGAAGCCCTTTTCCTGGAAGCTGTAAAAAAAGAAAAAAAAATTAGATTACGATCTCAGTGAGCACCCAAATGCAGAAAGCATAGACAAACAAAACCTCTAACTTACAGCACTAGGTGTTTTATTCTTTCTCGAATCCCAGTCAACAACATTCTGGTCTTTCCATTCCAGAATTCTAATCTACTATGTTCTAATTGCCTGTTTATTCTGACTCAGCTCAGTGACTTTTAAAAAATAATGTGATAAGACTCTGCCCAAGGAAACCATCTTAATTTTACTTCTTTCACACACAGGAGAGAAGATAATTGAAGTCTGAGCAGTTACCAAAGAGCTGCAGGATGATATCTTTGTAGACCCAACTCAAGTACAGACAAAGAGGCCCAACAGCAAAGATCTTTATTCATCATGTGAGCAGAAATTCTGGAAAGATTTGGCTAAGTGAGGAATGGGTCAATATTTTTCATTTTTCAAATATCATTTTCCCCATAATCCATTTTTCCTGAACATACCTAAGTAAGAGTCAGCAGGCACAGCTTAATTGGTAATTGCAGCACTCATTGGCATGATTTTTTGTATTTTGTATTTTGTATGCTATTTTGTATGATCAATAAAACTGAAGACTGAACTGTTCTTTTGCGTTTACTTGGTGCTATGTACTTACTTTTTAGTATATAATTTCATCTTATTTAAATTAGGAACCTGAGTTCAGAGCATCAAGGGTGTGTAGAAAGGAATTAGTCAGAGGTAGAATGGAGCCACTGGACCTGCCTATCATTCTTCCTAAGGATGGCCAGAACACTCAGGTCCAAAGTGCCTCTGCCTGATGGCACTTTGAGGATGGCACAATGAGGAAGTGTGAGGACAATGAGGAAGTGTTCTGACACACAGATGTTTTAGGTTGGTAATAAAACAAGTTTATTAGGGGATTCTCTTGGTGCCAGTGCTGCAGAAAGGAAAAGGAAGAACAGGAATTGGGCAAAAGCAAGCATCAAATTTCAACGTGAAACACTGATGGCCTTGTCCAGTGCCATATGAAGTCTGATGACACTTTAGAATTGTTCCCTATTTGCCTGAGGTGAACAAGTCTTTTATATTTCTGCATTGATCTGTCATTGGATTTTGGCCACCCTCAGAAAAAATATAAATATTGGACAAGTTGGTTCTCTGCAGTTAATTCAATACCTGAAGATTCGAAAAATTGATATGGTTTTCCCAGGGTGCATCCCTCCTAATGCAAAGCCGAGAAAAGAACAACAAGCCCAAGAACTGACAGCCCATTGGAAATCCCTCAGGGATCTGAAATCAATCAGAAAGTATCAATGCAAGTGAAAAAGAAAAAGCAAGCAGGCTCCTTGAGTGTACTTTAGTGATGCTACACCAAGAAAGAGCAGTCTGGCTCAGTTTACAGTAAAAACTAATGAAAAGTTAACACATTAAAATAATAATTAAGGTTTAAAAGAATAACCATTCTTATGCGAGTGTTCTAAAACACATTTATTTTTTTATAATAAACCAACTGTTTATTGTGAAAACACAAAACAATTGTGACACGATAAACCTAACAGTGACATCATAAAGTGAACACTGTTAAAACACATTTATTACACTGTCACATTTGATATTTTTTTTTCATTTTTTTCAGGCAGAGTGGACAGTGAGAGAGAGAGACAGAGAGAAAGGTCTTCCTTTGCCATTGGTTCACCTTCCAATGGCCACCGCGGCCGGCGCACCGTGCTGATCCGAAGGCAGGAGCCAGGTGCTTATCCTGGTCTCCCTTGGGGTGCAGGGCCCAAGCACTTGGGCCATCCTCCACTGCACTCCCTGGCCACAGCAGACAGCTGGCCTGGAAGAGGGGCAACTGGGACAGAATCCGGTGCCCCAACCGGGACTAGAACCTGGTGTGCCGGCGCCGCTAGGCGGAGGATTAGCCTGTTGAGCCACACCGCCGGCCCACATTTGATATTAATACCAACCCCTTGCAATAAACAGGGAAGGGACCTACAAACATTATAATCCACAAAACTCTTTACTCTCTTTAATTGGAATCTAATGGAATCCCTCACTAAGGAAGCCTATCCCAGTCTAGGGCCTTATCTGAGTCCAGGGAGCCCCATGTCTTGGTGAAAATGGGATCCACAGTGACTCTGCTATTGGATCTACAAACTCACACAGCTCACACATTCTTACTGTTCTCTCATTTCTCCCCTTTAGACCATCATAATCTCATCTATCCCTAATTGGTTATAATTTTATCATATGCCAAAAGCATTCTTTAAGCAGCTATACATTGAGTAGCACTTACCCAAAATGTTTGGAACAAGTAGTGTTTCAGATTTTTTATCTTTCTCAGACTGGAATGTTTGCATATATATAATGAGATATTTTTGGACTGAGACCCAAATCTCAATATGAGATTCATCTGTTTCATGTTTACCTTATACACATATTCTGAAGGTAATTTATGCAGTATTTTTCATCTTCACTTTGACTGTGACTTTTCACGTGAGGTCGGTGGTGGAATTTTCCACTCTTGGCATCACATTAGGGCTCAAAAATTTCTGATTTTGGAGCAATTCAGATTTTAGATTTTCAGATGGGAGATGCTCAACCTCTGCTGAATTCACAGCCTTTGCTCCCTAACTGAAAGTTGAGATGTCTGGATTCTGCAGCATGACCTTGCACAAAGCACTTTTTCATGCCTGGAGATCAATGTCCTCCTTATAATAAAAGTTGTTGAGCTGGATGATGTCTATAGATCCTTTTAGGTTTGAAATGCTGACTATGGATGTAGATGCAGGCTGTGGAATAATGCTCTTTAGGTATTATTAGTAACAATTTCTATTGTCTTCTCATGGCTCTCAATATTGAAACACAAATACCAGTACCTCAGAGAGGCAGGCCTTTTTCCTATCTCCAACATTTTATGCATTATTTGTCCATAAAAGCTGTGAGAAATTAACCCCTACTAAATAATAATGAATCTGAAAGTTCCATGCTTTACTCCTCTGCCAGGGTTTGTTTTATAGTAATAAAGAACCAGGAGGTGAGGTAATTTTTTACATCAAAGACTTTAGTCTCTAAAATTGGAATTTCAATGCTGTGACAGAGGAGGGATGAATGTGTCTGTCTGGACACAGTCTCCCCAGTGACTCTCTAATTGCAGTGTGGAGGTGCAATTGCACCTTCCCAACAAGGAACAAAGCCATGCCTCGTGGTGAGTTTTGAGAAAATGCCAATGTACTTTTCGAATTTGAACTCTTTTTTTGGTATTGAAAGCACAATGTTCCTCTAGTCAACGTTGATATTAATCTACAAAAAAAGGCTGTAATTCAGTCATTACATGCAACCTGGCCAGGCTTTTTACCTTGAGATAATTTGTCTCTGCCTTGAAACTGTGGAACACAGTGTTTTTCTTTTCATTTCCAGTTTCCCTGAAGATATTTTTATGTGAAAAAAAAAAAAACAAGAGCAAACTTATACTCGAATTCTTATTTGCACAAAATATCCACAAAATTAGGGCGAAACCCAACACCAAGCATTCTCTGCCTCCCCCGCCTAACTGTCCATCAAGACACAAAAACTCGAGCTGAGCAATTGAATCTTACATTTATATCTACATGACATTTAGGAAAATTGAAGACTGGAAGCTACACATACAAGTAAAACCAGTGATTAGAGACAATGAGATTCAGACTGAAGAAGAAAAAAAAAACAGTGATATTATTAAAGAGACTCTGACAAGTCCTTCAGACCCCAAATATAGAGTGTACCAAAGAGCTTAACAGTTGTAGAATTCATCACAAATGAAAGAGTGGGTTTCTTTTAACATCAATAAAAACATGTTTTCCCCACTGTTGTGCATTTTGTCAGAAACATTTGGAACTCATATATTTTTAATAAAATTTGAAACATTTCCCCAGTGTCATTTACTTAGAGGCAAAAGAAGAATCATGGAGACATAAGTCTTAGAGACTCTGTCACCAGCTAGGAGGCCTTGCAATGTATTTGATTTCTCTGAGCCTCAGAGTCCACTTATATGAACAGGGGCTCTTTCTACTTACAATACACTATTGCTGAGAAGCTTGAAGTCAGTATGTCACACAGGACCTGGCAGATATACGTCTTCAGTAAATACCAGGTATTATATTACATTAGGATCACTACTGCTCAAGTCAATAGCTGTTTCACTTCTGTAATACAGTGAGCATTGAGCTGATGAGGCCTTGCATCTCTAGGAAATAGGATTGCAGTGGGAATTTGAATGGTGTTGACATGTTTTGAAAAGGGTATAATGCCAGACTTGATTCTAAAATGAGACAACCTTTAGGGGCAGCCACAAAAAGTGTGAACAAATGTGAAAATGTAGTAAAAAAAGAAGGGAATCCCAAAAAACTGACAACATAAGAAGGAACAATCACCCAAACTAAAGAAAGTTAAGGTTCCTTGGTGGAGCAACAGAAGATGAAGGGACAATTAGGATGACTTGGGTAGATACCTTACCAGCAGGCCAGACCAAGTATGACAGACCACAGAGCATGGATTTGTGACTATTTATTTGCAAAATTGGCACATATTCTGGCAGGGAAAATGATGTGAATATGACAACAACCTTTTATGGAGAAGCCAGCACATGCACAATTCAAGGTAGTATATAAAATAAATAAAATCAAACTTCATTGTGAGTCAAAATATGTATATATGGAGCAGGAACTTAGCGTAGCAGTTAAGATGCCTGTGTCACACATCAGAGAGTCTAGGTTTAATTCCTGACTCTGGCTCATGACTCCAACTTCCTGTCAAGCATTGATGAGTCAAGGAATCAGATTCTTGTCTTGGATTGCATTCTCACTTCCAGCTTTAGCCCCAGCCCAGTCCTGGCTTGTTGAGGGAATTTAGGGAGTGAAACAGTAAATGGGAACCCAGTTCTTGCGCGCTCTCTCTCTCTCTCTCTCTCTCTCTCTCTCTCTTTCTCTTTCTCTCTCTTTCCTTAACACCTCTCGAGTAAATAAATTTAAAAAATTTAAGAATAAGTATACAGAGATACCATTATTGGAAAAGTAGTAGGACACACATAGACAAGAGTCATGGAAGGGATACTGACATTTAAACGTGGGCAGTACTGTGATGAAAATTATTATGAGGATGAAATTTAATGAAATACTGCCTACTTTGTGCTTTATAATTCTCCTGCTTAGTGTTGTATATACCAATGACCCTGTGAGTTAGGCAACATTATTATCCCTATTTCTAGAGAGTAAATATTGGGGCACATAAAGATAAAATAATTTACTAATATATGAACACAGTGAGAGGAAATTATAGATGAAGAGAAGAACATGAGCAAAGGCAAAGCACTGGAAATGAGCAGTTTATTCAACAAAAGTAGAGTAGTTGGTCTGACTGGTGCTCAGATTAAACACAGGGGAATAGTAGGAGATGAGTTTGGACAGAAAGGTTATAGAGAGCCTTGAACTTCAGATTTGATGTAATTGGCTACAGAGAGTCATTGAGGATATCAAAGAAATGAAGTGATAACATAAAGCTCCACTTTAAGAAGTTTGATATGACAGGAGAATATAGAATGCATTAGAGTGTAGGAAGAGAGCTATAAAGAGCTTAGAGGTTATTGAAAAAACTGTATCAAAGTAATAGTAATATTTCCCAGTTACCCTTCAAACCTTTCAAAGCAGAAAATTGACCTCAAAAATAACTTTATTTTGTAGTCCTGGCTACTGCAACTGCAGAGATTCTCTATTTCTGGAAATCAGGATATACTGGAGATTCATGGTCTAGGAAGGAGACAAGTGAGAACAGCAAGATTGAAATCAGGTTTTCTCTCCTAGCTGACAAACCTATTCAGCTGTGAAGAGGGAAAATTCACTTCTATCTCAAAGAGGTTTTTTCTTTTTTTATATACCGATTACAAATTATCCATCCATAGAGAAACTTAAATGAATACTTTTTGGACTTTTATTCTTGCAGTTGATTCTAGCCTAAATCAATGAGGGCGAAGTTTTGTACTAAGAATCTCTTAGCCTCCCTATTAGCTGTCCTGAAGAAAGAGAGAACATTTGTAAGAGTTTACCCTTAGCTATAGAAGTGAGAAAATTATGAGGATGACGGGTGAGTAGAAAGGAAAAAAAAAAAACAAATAGTGTTAGATGACATCCTTCAAAAAATAGAGGGGAAGGCCGGCGCCGTGGCTCAACAGGCTAATCCTCCGCCTAGCAGCACCGGCACATCAGGTTCTAGTCCCGGTTGGGGTGCCGGATTCTGTCCCGGTTGCCCCTCTTCCAGGCCAGCTCTCTGCTATGGCCCCGGAGTGCAGTGGAGGATGGCCCAAGTGCTTGGGCCCTGCACCCACGTGGGAGACCAGGAGAAGCACCTGGCTCCTACCTTCGGATCAGCGTGGTGCGCAGACCACAGTGCGCCAGCCGTGGTGGCCATTGGAGGGTGAATCAACGGCAAAGGAAGACCTTTCTCTCTGTCTCTCTCTCTCTCTCACTGTCCACTCTGCCTGTGGAAAAAAAAAAGAGAGGGAAGACCTGAAAAAATAATCTTACAACTCAATGAGTAAACTTTAACTCTACTTTTGGGGTAGTCCATGAATTATGACTGTTAGATGAAAAAGTAAATCAGAAAATTCATACGAAACTCGCAGTATTGTCTATTTGCATGTTGTCTATTGCCCAAACTATAAACAAACCTTGATGTTTGATGAAATGCTGCATAAAAAATCAAAGGTTAAATGTCTTGTTCATAGAATTGTATGGCCTGATGATGTGATGAAGGAGTCTCAGGTGTGCACCTTGCCAGACCTTTCTTTTCCATTGCTCCAACACAGTCTTGTAGAAAAGGATCATTCAAAGTAATTCCAGTTTGGCTTAAAATTTATCTGTACTCTGCGATTCTCCTGCCCCTTTTCCTCCCTCCCATGACAGTTACATAATAATATTGTATAAGTGCAGTAAAGAAGGAGAAGCAAATCAATTTCTGAAGTTACACCCTCAACTTTTCCAAAGCAGCCTGGTTCTCCCATTTCCTTTGTATTTTATACAAAATGTTCTACATTATTTCTAAATGCAAAATGGATCAATTTAACCAGTTAGACTCAAGAAGATGTCAGGCTGAGGGAAAATGAAAAGATCATAGGTATATTAACAATTGGCTTTGTGTAAAGATAGCTAATCTTAAAGCCAGACAACTTGAGATAAAATCCAGTAATTGTGTGTCTACGCATTTGATATTTCATATTTCTGACCTCAATTTCCACATCTGTAAAATAGGAGAGATGAAAAAAAGAATGAGTGAACTCTTTCCAGATGGAAAATTCCAGGCCAGCATTGAGGTGCAGTTGTCACCTGTGAAACCAGCATCCCTTATGGGGGTGTTTTCATGTCAGCAGCTCCACTTCTGATTCAGTTCCTGGCTAATGGCCTGGGAAAGGCAGCAGAAGATAGCCCAAGGGTGTGGGCCCCTACCACCCATGGGAGAGACTGAGATGGAACCCCTGGCTTGGGCTGTTTCTGCTCTCTCTCGCTCTCTCTCTCCCTCTCTCCCCGATCTCTTTCTCTCTGTGTCTCTCCTTTTCTTCTCTCTTAGCTCTTTTAAATAAATAAATATTTAAAAATAAAAAGGTGTAACATTCCATGAGTCAAAATCTCTTAAAGAAATATTCAGTAAACTGAGACTCCCAAAGCAGATGGCCAGGCTGGCAACATCCAGAATGTGACAGCTTCTTGGTTACCCAATTACACCTTTCAAAGGAAAATAGGAAGTATCCAACTGCTTCCAAATATAATATGTGCTGTGCCGGGGAACGACAAAGTCAAATGTGTTAAAGTCCTAATGAGGTGTGTGGAAGCAACCTCCCTCTGCAGTTTGCAGGGTTTTCACATTGTTAGTTCTCACTGCCCCACCAGCAGGCATGGAGGGAGAGTCCAGGTGAAATGTTTTCTGGTGCGTGCAGTGACACAAAGAAAGATATACCAATGCCTTGATTCTACTATTTTCACACAAACTTGACAGAGGATTCCTAAATATTGATTTGCTCTCAGCATTAATATCCCAGTAGGAGAAATGCCAGGTATGTCGGAAATAGAGGCTAATACACTCCCTAGAGAGCTTTACAGTGTAGCCAACTTTCAGGAACTCTGGGTTAAGCTCACATGGAATTGTCACTGTTGCTGTCCTCAAAGCTGAAATGACACACCTCGATATAAGGCTGGACAAGATAGAATACTGCACATTCCATGAGAGTATGTCTGCCACAAGAAGTATATCTTGGTTTACCACCCCCATGGTTAAAATCATTCAACTTTGAAAGTTTATTTATTTCTAAAAATATGCAAACTAATCCCTGCTTATTAGGTCCAATAGGATTATGAGAATCGATTGTGAAACATGGAATATATTTTGTATTATAAGTTCAGTTCCTATTGGATGATCATAATGTTTTCTCAGAATTATCTTTTTTAGTTTATTTTTTTATCTTTGAGATGACATAAGATGACTTTTTTTTTTAACTCTTATTTAATGAATATAAATTTCCAAAGTACAGCTTATGGATTACAATGGCTTTTTCCCCCCATAACTTCCCTCCCACTCACAACCCTCCCCTTTCCCGCTCCCTCTCCCCTTCCATTTGCATCAAGATTCATTTTCAATTATCTTTATATACAGAAGATCAATTTAGTATATATTAAGTAAAGCTTTCAACAATTTGCACCCACACAGAAACACAAAGTGTAAAATACTGTTTGAGTACTAGTTATAGCATTAAATCACAATGTATAGCACATTAAGGACAGAGATCCTACATGAGGAGTAAGTGCACAGTGACTCCTGTTGTTGACTTAACAAATTGACATTCTTGTTTATGGCGTCAGTAATCTCCCTAGGTTCTTGTCATGAGTTTCCAAGGCTATGGAGGCCTTTTGAGTTTGGTGACTCTGATCATATTTAGACAAGGAGATGACATATTTTTGATTTACATTATAATCAAAGGCTTATTGGCTCCACTAAATGCAGTGTTCAACAAATAAAAAGTAACATGACCATAATTTACCAGGAACATAAGAAAGGTCTATAAATAATAATCAGACAAAAAGAAAGCAAAGACGTTCAACTTTACTTACCTAAACTTTAAAATACTCACAAGATCATTAAAACTGAGGAAGTATATAATTTTTTTAAGATGTGTTTGTTTATTTATTTGAAAGGCAGAGTTACACAGTGGGAGAGAGAGATCCCCTGGCTCACTCCCCAAATGGCTGCAATGGTCAGAGCTTAGCTGATCTTAAGCCAGGAGCCAGGAGTTTCTTCTGGGTCTCCCATGTGGGTGCAGGGATGCAAGCACTTGGGCCATCTTCCACTGCTCTCCTTGGCCATTAGCAGATAGCAGGATCGGAAATGAAGCAGCCGGAACTCAACTGGCTCACATATGGGATGCCAGTGCCGCCGGCACAGGCTTAATCTACCACACCACAGTGCTGGCCAAGTGTGTACTTCTTAACAATTTAGTTGACAAATATTTAAAGCCAAGTTTGACAGAACACTGTATTTGCAACAAAACTGATGAACACAGGAATTTCTTTCTCTTTTTAAAATTTTTAAATTTTTTTCTGAGTCTATAAAATGCTTAGGCTGGAAAAAATATCAAGAAAATTTTATCTGCCCCCAGGTTGATGTTTATAATTATTTTTATCTTAAAGCTTCCTCTCCAGATATAAATGCTACAATCTTCGATATTAGCCTAATCCTTTGTTTCACAATATCTTTCTTTATAAATACTAGAACTCATTTTGCCTACAATTCTATTTTCAGTCATTCCTCTTTTAACCAAGGGCTTTAATTGTCTTACTTAGAATGGCTCAATAATGGGGTTGTAGATTGAAGACCAAACAAATGATATATTTTAATAAAGTTCATTTACAGATCTCACAGTTTTTTTAATGAATTCTGATTGAACATTACAATTATAATTTTGTCTACTTAGATTAGCAAGTCAAATATGACTGAATGATCACTGGCGTCTTGGCCACATGGTTTGAAAAATCTACCTACAAAAGAAAATGTATCCTCTCTTCAATTATATTTCAAAATTAATTTTAAAGCACTTAGGTTCACTACCTAAAGTAAGTAGACTCTAGCTAACAGTCTTGATGTTTTCAGTATGAAATATAAACTTTTTCCACACTTATCTAAAATTAATACATCTACACATTAATACATCCCCTGGTGATCATTTTCTAATCATTTGTGACTGTGAGCTTTTGAAGAAAATATAACCCACTGTGAAAAAGAGAAAACAAATTAGAACCCCAAATTGCTTCATCATCCTTACAATACTAAAGGGGCAACACAAAACCATCACTTTTGAACATACTGCTTTATGCTATGTACTCAAGAAGCAACATTTTCAGGGTATAAGGGTACCTCAAACTGTTTGAGGAAAAACATAATCAAAAGATAAATTCATCTTGGTGAAAATAATTGAAATCCATGAATAGTTCTTTCATAATATGCATTTCCATGAAATTTTAAAAGACCTTCCATATGATTTCAATTTTTATTTTTTACCAGAATAAACACCCATTCATTCAATTTACCCACAATCATTTGAAAGTGCTCATATATTATTTGCTTTGGACTAGATACAGAAGATTATGTGAAACCACCATAAAACTAAATCCATATCATCCAATACTCCTTATTTTTAATTATATATATATATATGTAAATTATTTGAAAGACAAATATTTTAATTTGATATATATATAAATATATATATTAATTATTTGAAAGGCAAAGAGAGAAAGTGAGATCTATTTTCCATTCACTGGTACATCCTCCAATGTTCACATCAGCTGGGCCAGGCAGAGTCAGGAGCCAGTATCTACACTTCGGTCTCCCACATGGATGGCAAGGACCCAAGTATTTGAGCCATCACCGTTGGTTCATTAGCACCAAGTTGGATTGAAGGTGGAACACCCAGGACTCTAAATAGAGTCTTAAATGTTGCACCACATGCCTGCCAACAAAACATCTTTATTTTCTATATTATCCACTTTAATGCTGAAATCTCTTCATTGTATTAAGAGGTGAGTTTTCTGTTATGAGTGAAGAAGCCATCAAGGTTCTTCTAATATGTTTTAAGAAACGGAATTTAAGAATAGTCACACTTTCACTTTTTCAGACCAAAACCAACCTATGTCCAATATGTAAAGGAACCATAATTTCCCTTCTTTATCTCAATCCATCCCTCTCTCCACTCCCTACACTGTGGCCCTTAATTCTAACATGTCACTCAAAGTTGCCAGTATAGTGTACTGCAATTGTTGCAAACTCAGATGATACTTGTGCCCTGCTTTCCAGAAACCAACACACGTTAAGGCATACAATGTGTTTTTGAGATGTTGCAGGACAACAGATGGCGGAGGAACTTCTCAGCTTAGAGAAAGAATCTCCGGCAATACAACTTCATTACTGAGGACTGAGGACGTAAATCTCTCCTGCCTTTGGGGGGGGGGGGGGTGTGCAAGGGCCTTATACATCAAAATTCCTATTAATTGTATTTGTTTCAGTGATTTTCTATGTGTATTATTGATAAGGCTTCAGGGAACCCCATTTAAAAAGTAACCTTTCCCAAATTTTCATGAGCTTGTAATTCCATTCTGAATTTTATCATTTAGGCATTTGAAAAGAAAAGTAACTCATGTTGCTCATGTTACAGGTCCTTTTGCCGCTTCAGCGTCTCCTCTTCCTCCTTCTGCTTCACTCGGAGGTGCTCTTTGTTGTGCAGGTGCCGCTGCTCCTTGGCCTTCCTCATCTTCTGATTGTGCACCTTACTCAGAGCGTCCAGCAGCGCCAGGATCTTCCTCTCATGAGGCTCCTGGATGACGACTGGTCTCACTCGGTCCTTTGGCACCTTGCCTACCTTTGCCTGAGTCTTGGGCTTATTCTTAAATGGCAGGGCCTTCTGCAAGGCTTTTGGAATATGCAGTGAATTGAAATGCTTCCTTTGCCTCAGGATTGGCTTATACAGGGAGTCCCTGCTCGGCTTCAGCTTGATGCCCTGCACAAGCCTGAGTTGACTTGTGGTCCACATTCCTGACCATGTATCTTTCTCGCCCAGTGGTTTTAACAAAGATGTTACAGGGTTGTAGAAGGCTGAGATGGAGACAGGATACCAAGTTCGCATGAAGACAATATCACTCATCAGCAACTTATCCTCAAGGCTGGCCCAGAAAGCTCCCTCTGGAGCCCGGAGCGCATTCTTGATCTGTCCCCTGATTCCACTGACAGTTCAAATCACAGCACCTTCAAATTTGGCCCCTTCCAAAGCTGAATTAAACATTCCCTTTTGAAAATTTTATATGGAAATCCAGTTAGCTTTAATTTCTTCACAATCTTTATGGATTTACCCAGGTCAAGGACAACACCTGTTGCAGCGATTCGGAAATCAGGCATTACGCCACTGAAAGACTGCACTGCCAAGAAGCCAGTTCCCTGTGGAGTGATAGGACCCCAGAAGGTTGCTCCACAGTGTATGTGCTGTGGGGTGTACTTCAGAAGTCTCTGTCTTCTGTTGTGGTCTTCAATATAACAAAGTGGGATGGTCTGAAATCTCCTCCACCCCACAGAAAAAAATGACTGGATCTCGGGACTTGAGGATCTTCTTATACCAACGATGTTTCTTGAGACGCATCTGCACGTTTCCAATGTTGCCCTCACTGTTGCCCAAACCACCTAGAATAACTGGGTAATGAGGGTCAAAGTTGAACACAAATTCACAGGGAACATTTTCAAGCTCAATTCGAACATACATCCCAGGTCGAAAACCTTCATACTGGACTCTGGCTTCATCGTCTTGGTCTTCAAATCTGCCTGGTTAAGCTTGCTTCTGCATTTCTCCTTTGAGATCACCGAAATACATGCTTTCTCCTTCATCAAACAGTTCTTTCAATTTTCTCTTCTTACCCAAATGCTTTTTTTTTTTTTTTTTTTGGCTGTTTCCTCTGCACTGGGGTCCAGTTCTTCCTTTTCTTCTGCTACATCTTCAATCTGAGTATCTGGGCCTGATTTCCCTTTGTGCACACCCCCTGTTTCCAGGTCTTCAAAGTCACCATAGAGCTCCTAATCTTCTGCTAAGATTTTGGCAGCATCTTTGTCTTCCTCCCACTTGCCATCACGAAGCAATCTCTGATGCTGTTCATAACCTTCTCTAAATCCCAGTCGTGGGGTGCCTCCACGGGAAACCTGGAGCCGTCCAAGGAATCAGCATTGTGCGTGCACCCTCTGTCAGGCTGGCTGGCGCAGAACAACCCACCAAGCTCTTCTCAGGGATCGCCCTCTTCCTCTTCATTATCCTCCATCACCGTCCCATAAATAAGCTTCTGAAGATTTGGAGCTGCTTGCTGCCGCCTCAAAAAGGCCTCCGTTGCCTTTCTAGAAAGGCCTTCTTTCCACTCGAGGGCCCCTGAAGCTTCTGTGGAATAGCTACTTTCTTCTGTGTACTCTTCCTCCTGCTTTAGGAAATCCTCTATGTCGCTGGTCTCGCTGGCTAAGTTCTCTGAGCCTGGTTTCCAATGCCTGCCCGCTTGGGAAGGTTCTCAAAGTTTTTTTCCTAGGAACCTCCTCATTTTCTGAGCCCTCCTCCTCGGAACTGAGCGAGGAGCCTTCTTCAGATTCATCCTCAGAGCCGAACGCCCCCTCAGCAGTGCAATGGCCAGTGCAGCTTTCTTCGTCGGCAAAGGTTTCCGCAGGTTCAAGTGGTCACTGCCATGATTCGCTGCCGCCAGTCCTACCTTACCACCTTCTCCTACAGCCTTTGGATCTTAAATGGACCTCGCTCCCCCCGCCACGGAGTCATCATCACTGCTTTCATTGGCTTCCTCGGCTTCTTTGTCCCATGTTATCACTGACCACCATAAAGTGATAGGCCTATATTTTATAATCTTGGAATTCTGTAGATTTATTATTATGCCTTAGTAGAAAATAAAATATATGAGAACAATTGTATATTGTGGAAATGAATAAGCTGTCTGAATTTCCAAGACAAACAGCAATAAGCAGGTGTAGTAAGGATGGAAAAACAAAGATTTCGTTATCCAAAACAGCTTTGTCAACTTCATGTTTTACACAAGGTCAGCTATCCCTCAGTGCAATGAATAATTTAAGTACAAGAAATTTCAGAAGCTAGTCCACAGCATATGAGAAAAAATAAGAAATTTAGCCTCCAAACTTTGATGTTGATTTAAAAGTTTTGCTTAAAGACAATTGCAAATTCAAGATCAATCAAAAATATCAGGGGAAAAGGTTTAAATAATTATTCTAATCAACTTGGGTGATGGCAGATTTGATGTCAAATGAATAAGGCAAAAATAAAAACCAACCAGACATGTTAAAATGTCTCTAGTTTATTTCCTCAGAATATAGTGTTGTTTCTCACCTCTCTTCACCAGAGTGGTTTCTGACCTCAATTTAATTTAACAGTGAGGGTGATTCTTCTAATCCCTGAAGAATTACCCTGAACTCCACCAGACCTCATTGTCTTCCCTTAAGTCAGCTTATTTCCACTGGCACATTAGTCATCTATCAACTGTGAACTTGAGCGAGTCAGGGCTTCTTGAGGGAGGGAGTTGTAACCTCTTTCCTATCCACATCCCATCCCTGATCTTCCAAGTGAGAACAGACAATTAAATACTATTACACACATTTAAAAATAGTAAAAATAAATTCCAAGTATTTCCAGTTTCAGTTTCTCTCAATATCTGTTATTTCACATTTATTTGTGGGGACATGCAAAAATAGGGCCATTCATGAAGCACAGTGCAGTAATCAATGCTGTAATTTGCTTAGTGACTACCGCAGAATTCTTCTATAATAATTTTCAAAAGTCTAGACAAGCAAAATGAAGAGAAATGCCCAGAGCAGGTGGGTGCTTAATAGTGACTTATTACTCTAGTAATTCAGATTCCATGGGTACCTCAATGGACAGGATGATTTCATCTGCCAATGACATTATTATGAAACTGCTATCATTCTGTCATGAATAATTGATCATCACAGTATTCAGGAAAAAAACAACAGATGTGATAAACAATGCAACAAATGTGAAAAAAGAGGGAGCTTATAGTTTATTATTTTACTGCCTATTATTTTGGCATTTGTGAAGATGCCATGGGCAAAGTCACCCAATCCCTGCATGAATGTATAAACTGCATGACAAGCAAAAACTTGTAATACAGTGATTTAACCCCGACTATCCAATGGTCCCTTTGGTTTTCATGGAAAAGCCTATTTCTAAAAGAATGCACAACAGTGATGGCTCTTATGAGAACTATATAGTTAGCACTGTTTCTCTTTGGTCCTTTCCTCTTCTATTTCTGCTTTCTTCTCATAGTTGATGACCTCTGTGCTCTAAGAGCCCACTAGCTTGGACAACCTTCAATCCAGATCAAGGCTATAAATGTGAGGGTTCCATTCAGCCATTTACCCAGTATAATCAAAATATATCCTTTTTTTTTCCACTGACAAAATTGTATTCTCTCTTCCTATTCTATTGTGCTAGGAGAAAAGTAATATGATTAAAGTAAATCAAATGAAATCCAGAATCATGATGGCTTGTAACTTTCTACTGACCTAGATAATTGATAGACTCTTTTTTTTCTAGAAATAAATCTACAATGTGACCAAGAGCTTGCGAGCATCATTAAATCCACCTACTTATCTAATGTCTCTTGAAAATCATATCACACATAACAAGATTTCTTTTTTTTTTCTTTTCTTTTCTTTTTTTTTTTTTGACAGGCAGAGTGGACAGTGAGAGAGAGAGAGACAGAGAGAAAGGTCTTCCTTTTGCCATTGGTTCACCCTCCAATGACCGCCACAGCCAGTGCGCTGCGGCTGGCGCACCGCGCTGATCCGATGGCAGGAGCCAGGTGCTTCTCCTGGTCTCCCATGGGGTGCAGGGCCCAAGGACTTGGGCCATCCTCCACTGCACTGCCTGGCCACAACAGAGAGCTGGCCTGGAAGAGGGGCAACCGGGACAGAGTCCGGCTCCCCGACCGGGACTAGAACCCTGTGTGCCAGCGCCGCTAGGCGGAGAATTAGCCTATTGAGCCACGGCACCGGCCAAGATTTCTAATAAGTTGAAGTTCTAGGTAAGAAATGTTAAAGATATATAAGATAAGCCTAGATAGTTTTCATTTATTTCTACAAAAGAAAAAAGATACAACAAAAAGGATGAAAATATAATAAAAAGGTATATTCTTGGGAAATAAAAAATCCTATAGTTTTGAATTTATGATATAACAAGCAATAGAAGAAACAAATTGGTAGATAAAATTCAAAATACAGGGGAATTATCCAAGATGGCGGAATAGGAAGGGAGCACATTGATATTCTTCGGCAAGACACAGGTTAATAAAAGTGGAGATACTGCAGGGTCAAGGAAGAGTAGGGGAAGAAACAGCAGAGGAAACTCTTCCGGAACTAGTGATTCACAGTGGACCTGCGTGGAGAGCGTGGGAGCCCAAGTTCGGGACACCAGCAGCAGACTCAACGCACCAGCGCTGGAACGCGAGGTGAGCCAAACCTCCATAGCCCGAGACACCAGCGGGGAAGCGGAAAGAGGAGGTTAGAGGGAACGAGGCTTGAAACTCTGTGGGGAAAAGTTCACCAGGCTAACTAGAAGAGAGAGAGGGAAAAAAAAAAAGTGACCGAAACGGACACGAGTTTCTCTCTCTCCGCTCACCCCTCAAGGGCGAGCAAGACAAAGAGCAGGTGCCATTTTGGACATACGTCATAAGCAGGGCGACCTCAGGTCTGCACCGGCCCTGAGCCTAGCAGAAAAACCTGACTCTGGGGGGAGGGGTGAAATAACTGGAGATTAGCATCTAACTTGGCAACCCAGTGGGAGACTGCAGGAGAATTGGAGCCCACACTGAGGGCAGCAGAGATTCCCTGTGTGGTCCTTGGGAAAGAGCTTCCAATCTCTGGCTCCTGTGGGTATATCATTTGCCTGCTAACTACCTCCAATTACATTCAGCTGTGCAGAATTACTTCCCTTTTGAATCAAAAAAAGAAAGAGAGATTTACCACACCTAACCTGGGAGTGTCATCTTGACACACCCTCAACCCTGAGGAACCAAACACAGCTCTCAGTCCACACCCATCTCAAGCCTCTAAGGCTCCACCAAAAGCAGACAGTCCACTTAATCTAGAGTCATAGTATAACAAGAAAAAAAAAAAACACCACAGTGAAGAAACCAAATATCTCCAACATGCCATACAACAAATGCAAAAACCAAGGTAACAAGAACAAGGAAGACACTATGACGCCCCCAAATGAAAAAGACACCCCAACTCAAGATTATGAAGATGATGAGATAGAAGAAATGCAAGAAGCGGATCTCAAAAAATTGATAAGAACATTAAGAAGTTCTCAAAAACAAATTCTTGAACTACAGAAATCCTTAAAGGACAAGATAGAAAATCTCTCTCGTGAAAGTGAAATATTAAGGAGGAATCAAAATGAAATGAAACAACTAGTGGAACAAGAAATGGTGATTGTGACAAGAAATCATAATGAAATGAAGAATTCAATAGATCAAATGACAAACACATTAGAGAGCCTTAAAAACAGAATGGGCGAAGCAGAAGAGAGAATATCAGACTTAGAAGACAGAGAACAGGAAAGGAAACAGGCAAACCAAAGAAAAGAAGAAGAAATTAGAAATCTAAAAAATATTGTCGGGAATCTACAGGATACTATTAAAAAATCTAACATTCGGGTTCTAGGAGTTCCTGAAGGCATGGAGAGGGAGAAAGGATTAGAAGGCATTTTCAGTGAGACACTAGCAGAAAATTTCCCAGGTTTGGAGAAGGACAGAGGCATCTTAGTACAGGAAGCTTATAGAACCCCTAATAAACATGACCAAAAGAGATCCTCACCACGACACGTCATAATCAAACTCACCACAGTGAAACATAAAGAAAAGATTCTAAAAGGTGCAAGAGAGAATCGTCAGATTACTCTCAGAGGATCTCCAATTAGACTCACAGCAGACTTCTCATCAGAAACCCTACAAGCTAGAAGGGAATGGCGAGACATAGCCCAGGTACTAAGAGAGAAAAACTGCCAGCCCAGAATATTATATCCTGCAAAGCTCTCATTTGTGAATGAAGGTAAAATTAAGACTTTTCATAGCAAACAGAAACTGAAAGAATTTGTTGCCACTCATCCTGCCCTGCAAAAGATGCTTAAAGATGTGTTACACACAGAAACACAGAAACATGGTCACCAATATGAAAGAAGGTAAAGGAAGGAAACCTCACAGCAAGAGATCACAGGAAGCTCAATTTCTCTTTGACATATGTTAAAGAAAGTGGCATGTGTAGCAGAAAGTAAAAAATTAAGGGAGCAAAACATTGAGGAGAAAAATGAAAGAAAGAGAACCAACAGTCAAGGATTCTCAGCAGATATCTGATAAGGCATGATCTACCTAATGGTGCCCAACCTACTCATCAAGTGGACTCTAGGAACACTGTAAATCTCAGTTATGAGAACTAGGTCTATTTTCTAGAAATCACATGGTATAGTTTTCATAGTATTTAATAGTCATTGAACCAAATTGTATGTGGCACCTACCATATGTATCAAGTATGCAACATTAAAGAAAAGTAAATAAGAATCTTTGCTCTCCCAATCTTTTCATGTAGTCTACTGTAGGAGACAAATAATACTTAAGATAGTAGTAAACTTTATTATGTTAGAGAGTGGATAACACTATGGGAAAACGGAGAGCATAGTGAATACAAAAATAAATAATGAGATGTGTGACAATTTTAAAATCTTGGTAGTAAGGCAAAGAAAGTTTACAGCAAGAAGCTAGTGGGAGAATAAGCCATATCTTTTGAGGGAAAAAGCATTCCAGATAGAAGAATAAAATGCAAAAGCCCTGTGGCAGAAGCTGTTCTGATACATTAAAGGTACTGTTAGGAGGCCAGTTTACCAGCCTGGTAGTGAACACAGAGAGAATATTGAGAGAGGAGGCCAGTGAGTTAAGGAGAGTGTATGGAAACAGTTGGGGGCAGATCACATGGGGCTTCCTGATTGTTGAATGGACTTTGGCTTTTCTCTGTCAAGGAGAAAAAACAATGGAGAATATTGATCAAAGGGCTAACATAATGACTTCTACCTCTTCAACAGATTCATGACAACTACTGAAGAAAGACTGAACATTTGAGAACAGTAACAGAGTCCCATCAGGAAGGAGGCTTTAAAATCATAGAAACAAGAAAGGATGGTGGCTTGGACTACACTAGAGAAATGTAGTGAGTTAAAACAGATTAGTTCTTGATTGATATTAAATGGTGATAGAACAAATTCTCTTGAAGTGTTCAAAAAGAGTAGAGCTAACAATGACTTCAAAAATCATGAGAAACTGAAGGAATGGACTTATCCTAGCATGATAGGGAAACAAATAAGTCACAGGTTTTATGGCAAGAGATTGAGCCATCCTCTTTGGGACATGTTAAATTGATGATAACTATTCAATGACAACAATTGATTAAAAATTTCAGTGACTTACAACAATGTAGATTTATGTTCTGCTCAAGTTACAAATGTTCTTTCATTTTCTTCTTTATGGGACCAAAGTTCATGGGAAGCTTTTAACTGGAATGTTTCCAATCATTGTAGTAAATGAAAAAGAAATCCACACATTGGATCTCAAAATATGCTTAAACTGCACATGTCACATTCTGTTGGCCAAAAGAAGTCATAGACAGTATAATTCTTGGCTAGGAAGATTGCTAATTACAATGATAATGATGGTAATGATGACAATGACAATGATGGTGATAATAATAGTAATAACAATAATAATCACAACATCCAAGTAGAGATGCTGAGTAGGCAGTTAGAGATATGCATCTGGTATTCAGACTGATTAATTATCAAATATAACGACATGGCCATTACTGCAGGTCTTGCTAAAAATGAAGTGGGGAGGGAAGTCTTCATAGTAATGAATTAAAAGAAAATGGAATTAGAGGTAGATGTATACAGATTCGATTCATGAAGACATATTGTAAGTGAAAGAGAAAAATGTGGCAATTGCTGGAAAGATAAGTGAGCTCAGTGTCTTATTTCTTCAAGATGAAAAAAAATAATTTGTATGTCTGCTGATAAAAATGATTCAGTAAGACAGAGTGTATAGAGGTTGACTTCCAAAACGAGACTGTGAGGAATTCTGTGAGCATTCCCCAAAGAAACTGATGAAAATTATATAAAACAGTTATTAGAATTGGCCCTAAGGGCATTCAGAAAAGAAGAAACATCTATTCAAGGATGTCTACTAAAATTAAGTGAGAAAGTGAGAATATGTGGTGCTTCAACTAGTCCATCCACATCTTCCATTTCCATCTGAGTGAGGTGCAGATTCCATTTCAGACTAGTGCAGTAAAAAGCACTGTGGTTCTTCTGTATCAGCTTCAAGGGGGAATTCTGTCTTCCAGAGATATATAGGATACCAGTATTTCTCATCCTGCCACCACTTTATCTAATGCAAAAGCAAAGTTCTGTGTGAGTGTGGCCAAGATATGAGGTCTTTCTTCTTCTAAACAATGCCCATTTATGAAATGGAGTTTGTAACTTGTGTGCAACACTGTTCGGTATATAAAAACAATGATAATAGGTGCCCTGGCTCATAGGATTGGTTTTATGCCAGGAGAGGCAAGCCAAGAGGATTTGAGGCCACTACCCTCTCTCACACATCCTTTATTTCCTCAAGTAGGGGTAACTCAGAGACATACCATTATCCCCATTCTCAACTCCAGAGTTACAGTACAAATTAGATCTTAGTACTACTCATAATTTCCTTGTAAAAGAACTGACTTAGTTTGCAACAAAATATTGAAAAGTTCAAGCCTAAGGGAACTAATAAATTCAGTGGAGACTGTGGGGAACAGCAAGTGGAAGGAAATTAGTAGATTATTTGAAGACATAAGCTAAACCATAGGCTGGTTAGTTTGCTTAAGGCAGGGGTAGGGAACCTCATTTCTGCCAAAAGCCATTGGATATTTGGAGTTCCACTCACAGTTGCCTTGGCAGGGCCAGGTCAAATGATTTTATGGGCCTTATAAAAAGCCATGGGCCTCACATTCCCCAACCTATGGTTTAAGGGAACCTGGATATGAGACAAATATAAGGGACCCTCCTGTGGCCACAGAAAATATCAAAAACTATCTTGGAAGCTACTTCTTCAATGAACTTTAGGTTCTATTGGATTAGTTTGTAGAGCAATTTATGCCCCCAAAGCATTGTTGAAAACAATTAGGTAATTTGCAAATAAATAATGGAACTTAAATAGTGAGTATGGTCAAGGAAAGTGACAGTGAAGAGAGCCTTGCCAAAACCACTGTAATTCCAGAGCAACCCAGGCATACCCAAGGCTGCTGCCTCCTGAGTAGCAACACCAAAGGCCTTCACTTTGAGGTCAGATTTCACTAAATTCACCCAGCCAGTTACTAAACAAATAATGACAAATAACAACAATTTCTGGAAGGGTAGTTTAAACCTAGAGTTGCTACCATATTAACTAAATTGTTCAATTCTCAACGAAATTATTTACAAAAGATTCCAAAAAACATGGCCTACACACAGGGAGAAAATAGAGGCAACAGACTCTTCTTGTATGAGAGCCTAGATGTCAGATTTAACAGGAAAAAATTTCAAAGAAGCCGTTACAAACCAATTCAAAGAAATAAAAGAAATCATGATTAAAGAAGTAAAAGAAGGAAAGATAACAATGTTGTCTCAAATACAGAATTTCAAGAAAGAGATAGAAATTACAAGAAAGAACAGAATGAAAGTTACAGAGGTGTCAAGTATAAAACTGAAATAAAAAATCACTAGGATTCAGCAGTAGATTTGAATTGGCATAAGAAGGAATTAGCAAACTTGAAGATTGAATGCTATACTATACAATCCAATAAATATAGATAACAAGTGAAAAAAAATTAGTGAAGACTCAAAAAAGGGTAAGACACCAATGAGTCCAACCATATACACATACTAAGAGTATCTGGAGTAGAAGAGGGAGAAAAAAGGTTAAAATATTTGCAGAGAAGATACTAAATATTAGCAAATAATTTACCTCATCTGGGAAATTGAATAATCTCTAAGAAGGATAAAAACAGAGAGAGATCCATAGACAGACACACTGTAGTGATGAAAGCTGAAAGCAAAAGGCAAGGATAAATCTTACAAGCAGTGAGAGAAAAATGATTTATTACTCACAAGGGAACACCAATAAGATTAGCAGATGACTTATCAAAAACAATGGAGAGTAGAAGTCAGTGGGATAACATATTCAAAGTGCTAAAAAAAAAGCTAATCATAAATTCTGTATCTATCATCAAAGCTATCTTTCAAATACGAAGGTAGAATAAAGACATTCCCATATGAATAAAAACTGATAGCATTTTTCTCTATTATTAGTACATGCTTTAGAAGAAATACTATAAGTTATTCATGATAAATCAAGTGACCCCAAAACACTATTCAATCACACACATACACACACACACACACACAAAGGGAGAAAGAGAGAGAGAGGGAAGGAGAAAGGGAGAGAATATCAGTAAAAGTAACTATATTATTACAAAAGAGAACATAATGCATAATTCTCTCTCTCTCTCTCTCTCTCTCTCTCATTCTCTCCCTCCCTCTCTCTCTCTCCCTCTCTTTCTCTCCCTTAAAAATATATTTGATTTATTTGAAAGGCAGAATTACAAAAAGAGAAGGAGAGACAGAGAAAGAGGTCTTCCATCTGCTGGTTCTCTCCTCAAAATGGCCTCAACAGCCAGACCTGCTCCAGGCCAAAGCCAAGAGCCAGGAGCCTCATCCAGGTCTCCCATGCGGATGCAGAGGCCCAAGGACTTGGGCCAACCTTTGCGGATTTCCTAGGTACATTAGCAAGGAATTGGATCAGAAGTGAAGCATTTGAAACTCAAACTGGCACCCACATGGGATGCCGGTGCCACAAGCAGTGGATATATCAGCCATGCCACAATGTCTGCCACATCTCTAGGATCTCTTAAATGACTGAAAAGAGTAATTATATAAAGTGGATCTGTAACATATAAAAATGTAATATATTTTTCAATGCCAGATAAAGATGTGACTGTGAACAAGGCTGTATTGAGCTAAGGAAATGATTCTAGATGATACCTACAAAGATAGATGAAAAGAATCAGAAACAGTAAATAAGATTAATATAACCAAAGCTACAAATATATACATATTTTCACTTCTGATTTTAACTTCTTTAATTTCATAAACTTTGTAATCATTTTAATCATATATTTTGAATCTGTAGCACCTATAGATATACCATGTACAACAATTACATCACAAAAAGAGAGGAAGGGAACACAACTAGGTAGAAGCAATGTATCTAAGTCTCACTAGAATCAAGTTATAATCCATCTGAGGCTGATTATTGTAAGTTATAGGAAGCACTTCAGCAGCATCTAAAGGAAAATGTAAAAAAGCCAATTCAAGAAATGGTAAATGGTACATTAGAAATGCTTACTTAATTTTTTAAAGATTTATTTATTTATTTGAAAGTTAGAGTTGTAGAGAGAGGGGGGAGACACACATACACATACAGAGAGAGAGAGAGATCTTCCATTGTCTGGTTCACTCCCCAGATGGTTACAACAGTCAGAGCTGTGCCAGATCAAAGTCAGAAGCCAGGAGTTTATACAGGTATCCCTTGTGGGTGGCAGGGGCACAAGTACTTGGGCCCTCTATCACTGCTTTTACCAGGCCCTTAGCAGGGAACTGGATCAGAAGTAGAGTAGCCATTTTACCTACAATGTTACAATGCCAGCACCTCACTTAATGTTTTAAAAGGTAACAAAGAAGGCCGGCACTGCTGCTCAATAGGCTAATCCTGCGCCTGCGGCGCCTACACACTGGGTTCTAGTCCCGGTTGGGGCGCCGGATTCTGTCCCAGTTGCCCCTCTTCCAGTCCAGCTCTCTGCTGTGGCCTGGGAGTGCAGTGGAGCATGGCCCAAGTGCTTGGGCCCTGCACCCACGTGGGAGACCAGGAGAAGCACCTGGCTCCTGGCTTCGGATCAGCGTGGTGCGCCGGCCACAGCGCGCCGGCTGCAGCAGCCATTGGAGGGTGAACCAACGGAAAAGGAAGACCTTTCTCTCCGTCTCTCTCTCATTTCCACTCTGCCTGTCAAAAATTAAAAAAAAAAAATAAAATAAGAATTTTTAAAAAATCAAAGGTAACAAAGAAGTAATAAAAGAACAAAAAAAGTAAATGCACACAAATACAACTACATCAGTAATATCATTAAATGTGAAAGGGTTTAAAACCCAAATAATAGATAGGAAAATATCAGAATGTATGAAACCAAACAAGGTTCAATTATATGTTGTCAAACAGCGACACAATTTAAATTAGAATATGAGTTCTTTCATATTTCTAAAATATTCTCAATTTTTAGAATATTTTCAAGGATAGGATATCTGATAAAATAAACCTAATTTCAAAAGCTTTAAATCATGAAAGGATGACATAGATAAATTTAAGAAACTCACAAATATGTGGAAAGTAAACAGCACTTTCCTTAATAAAAAGTGGGAGGAAAGTATCAAAGAACAAATCAAAATCAGAAAATATTTGAAATTAATGAAAACAAAGACACGATATACCAAAACGAATGTGATGCAGCTAAAACTGTGCTTATTGAGAAAGTGAATGCTGGAAATGCCTATCTTAAAATCAAAGGTCTGTAGCTAGTAACCTAAGCTTCTAGCTTAAGTTACCAAAAAAAAGAAGAGCAATTAAACCTCCTGCAAGTAGAAAGAAGGCAATTAAAAAAATTAATAAGACAGAGTACAAACAATTCAGGCAAATAGACTCAAGGCCCAGGAAGAATTCTTTCTGTGAAGTTTAAATTAAATTGTATATATAAAGAATTTGAAAGAGCTCATGGCCCACTAAAAGCAGACAAAAGACATGTTTGCTTATATTACTTCAATAACAATAATTAAGGAGTGATGAATAATCAGTGGGAATCTTGTGAGTGAGTTATTTCTAACTATGATGTACAATGTATGTTATTTTATGACCCTGTGTCTCAAGGCTCAAACATTGGCCTTTACCTTTGTAATAATTGTAAATTATTATATAAAATATTAAAATAATTCTGGATTAGCCAAGTGAATGTAACCCCATACAAACCCTGCTTTATAAAAAACAAAAGGGGGGAATGTTAGGAAACTGGCACGGTTTTAGCCAGGTGGCCGAATGGCCCAGCTACCTGATCCAGGCTCCACCCCCATCCTAATGGGATTCACTGCTCCTGCTTCCCTGCCCGCCCTCCTGCAAAGTTTTAAAAGGGCCTGTTCCTGAACACGTGCTCTCTTGGCTCTGCTCCCTGCTCTCTTGGCCTCTCTTGGCTTCTCTCCTTTCATCTCTCTTCTCCCTCCTCTCTGTCTCTCTCTTACAGTCTCCTCCTCTTTTTCTTTCACCGCCCCTTCACTCTGGTCTGTAGGATGTTCCCCAATAAACCCTTTCCCTTAAAAAAATAATTCTGGATTAAATTAAGAGACCTCACATAACTAGAGCGTGTACTTAACATATTATATCAGCCAGGTTCATCCGGTTCTCAACAGACCACATGGCATAAAAAACAAGTTTAAAGTTAAGAGGATTATATTGTGATTTTGAAGTACAATCACAAGATTGAAACTTGTCAACAACATGCAATAGTAGAAAAGCAATGAATTTGTTGGCAGGTGTATGGGCGTGGATTCTATCTTTATTGGTTACAAAGTGTAAAATTTGGGCAATTTAATTTATGTGGCTTATTCGCCAGTAAAGCAAGTGTAACTAGAAAAGCAAATTACCTCCATCAATTTCTGGGGGTTGCTTACACAGATGTTGCTTCCTTTTTCACTGGAAACAACAATACTGCTACTAGTAGTAATAGTAATTGCTATATATGTCACAAGTTCATTTAGTTGAAAGTAACAGAAAACTCAAATACAGCCAAGACATGCCAGGCGTCCTCCAAACGTTCATAAAAATTTATATTATGAAAAAACTATGCAGGGATTTCAATTTTTTTACACAAAAGTGAACATCTTTGTAAGTCTGTTTCCATGAATTTTTGAAGTGTCCATGTATATATTATCTATTTTACAGGATAAGAATTCCAGGAGCAGGTCAGCCAGAGATGTTTCTGTGCTTCAATCATGTTGTTAAGACATGGGTTCCTTCTAACCTCCCCTCTGCCAACTCTAGTAAGTGGCTTTCATGTACTTGGCCAGAAGACACATGCTGTGCCTCCAGGCATCAATCTACATCCCAGACAGAAGAAGGGAGGGGCAAAAGGAGAAGCAGGGCATTCAAACCTGTCCATTTTAAAGAGCTTGCACGAGAACCCAGTGACCTGCCCTTTCAGTGACTAGGCAAAACTGCGTAACCAGAATATCAGCTAAGGGGGGTAAGGATATTATGGGAACTGAGAGAGGAGCTGTTGCATCAGCCACCCAACAATGAGTGCTTCAGTACTAAGCAGTACTAAGCATTTCATGCATAATAATTCTCTTAATTCTCATAAAATCTCCATTTAACAAATGAGGAAATTGAGTCACAGAGAACTTGCTTATCATGGACTACCCTCAGGAAAAATGTTAGTGGTTACAATGCCCTTGTCCAAGTTCCAAAAACAAGCCTCTTCCTTTAATTACCAAAAGATGAGCCTTCTTTGCTGAGCCAGTCTTCCATCAAAGTGATGGCTCCAGGATTTGAATGTAGACTATCTTTCCCTTTCATCTGCACTCGGCTTGGGAACTTTTGTGCAGGATACAACCTGAGCAACTGCACAAGGGGACCTTGGTCATATAACTGGTGGTCAGTGGAGTACAGACTTGCATGAAGGACTGGACACCTAAACCACCCTCTTTTGTGACATAGGTTAGTTGCCATTCTATGGTTTTTATAAGGAACTGAATGGGGTGCACTGCCTAGAGATGTTATCTGGACTAAGGAATGGGAAAAATTATTTTGAAACTTCTGCTGCCTCTTAGTATGCTTATCAGCATATGGTGATCATACTCTGGACATAATTTTGAATACAAGTTCACCTGGGAGAAATTCTAGAAGCTAGAGGCTGTACAACACTTGGAACTGAAATTTATATACATAATAACATAAATCAACAACAGTGCTCTTATAAACAGAACGTGTTGTGGTTAAGGTTGTCCTCTTTCAGAATGTGAGGATAGCTTCTCTTGCTTTAGAGTTAACATAACTGTCTTTAGAACGTATGAGAGCTTCAGGAGATGTAGGAGCCTATCCTTGTAAGATGTGGTAGGAATACATGCAGAGCTGAGTTCAAGGGCTGTGGCTTACTACCTTGCAAGGCAATCCTAGAAACACATCTGAGCTCCATATCTAAGCTAGTATGCAACAGAAACATAAAATAATCACAGAATGATCCTCCAGAAGAGCCTGATTCCCATAGCCAGAGATGACAAGAAGACCATAAGATGCCCAGGGACACACATCAAGCTTTGAGGAAGGCATTGAACCTCCTGCAGAACTTGAAACAGGGAGACCAATCCATTACAAAACTGCATGAATGCATTTCCAAGAAAGAGAGTCACAGATGACATCTGGGTGACCTAGATATAGCAATTATGCCTTTGCCTAAGATTACCTTGAGAATCAACCAATGTAAGGATACTTGATATGCTTTATAAACACTAAATTGCCAGATAGGTGTTAATCACTATTGTTGCTTTCATTGTTCACTTTATTTTATTAATCTACAAGCATGTTGCTCAGAGCCTTGCATATAGTAAATTCTGTGCATTTATTGACTGGCTGATTACAAACTGAACTATCTCCGCTCTCTAGTCCCCCTCCTCAACTCCAAGCCCCTGCAGGAGAACCAAAAATTGACACAGGCAATTCCCAGAAGATGAAATTTGCTGAAGGAACAATAGGTAGATAAACACAAAAGGAGGGCTTCCGAGCAGCTTGAAGGGGCTCCCTCCGTCTGTTTACAAGGAGAGCATGCATCCTGATTGCAATAACTGAGCGTGGAGGGCTAGACAGCCTCTTTAATCTCAGAAATGACACTGTGAACTCCAGTTCACCTGCTCGATTTATTTACATTGCTTTTGCCCGCTAACAAATCCAACTCTCCAGCAGATTAATCAACATTTATCAGCCAGCGGCGGGAGCATCATTTCATAACGTAAGTAAAATAGAGAGGGAGTGAAATGGAATAGCGAGAGAATAAAACTCCCATTACTCTGTGGCTATTTTATTTTCTATGTATTTTATTCACGTAATGAATGATGTACTTCTCACATTAACAGCAAAGTAACCCTAGGTTCTGTTCATTTAATGTTTCCCCACCAGGGGCTGCACAGTTCAGTTGAACAAGCACAGCAGACAAGAGGAGGAGAATGGGCAAGTCTGTGTTTGCTTATTTTTTTTAAAGACTTATTTATTTATTTGAAAGTCAGAGTTACACAGAGAGAGGAGAGGCAGAGAAAGAGAGAGGTCTTCTATACACTGGTTAACTCCCCAGCTGACCACAGGGCCAGAGCTGCACCGATCCAAAGCCAGCAGCCAGGAGCTTCTTCCGGGTCTCCCACGTCAGCGCAGGGGCCCAAGGACTTGGACCATCTTCGACTGCTTTCCCAGGCCATAGCAGAGAGCTGGATCGGAAGTGAAGCGGCCGAGACTAGAACCAGCACCCATATGGGATGCTGGTACGGCAGCAATTCCACAGTGCCAGCCCTCAGTTTAGGGTTTGAAATGGCCCAATAAACCAAAGGTGGGCAACCTTCAACTTGTCCAGAGTCTGGGATATTAGTTCAAGTAAATTATCACCAGTGAACAACATAATTTGTCCATGTGGTGTGTCACTGGTCATTCACATAAAGTAATTGTACATTTGTTCACCCATCAGCAATTATTGAGTACCAGCCCCATGCTGGGCAATGTTATGAATGTTAAATATGTTCCAATGAATAGAGCACAGAACCTGGAACCTGAGAGTTTGCTTTTGAGGGGGACTACAGATCATAGCATGAAAATCCACAAGAAAATGCCACATAGTATTGTTATAAAGAAAAATAAAATGGGCTTAAGGCAATAGACACAAAAGTTGAGACTTTGGGTAGCTAATCAATAAGGCCTCTCTGGATGATCTTGGAAGAGAAATATGAATAAAATAAAAGAAGCAGGAATGCAGACATGTGAGTGCAGGACCTTCAGACAGAAGGGAAACAAAGACTGTGTGAGGAACAGGTGGGAGGCCAATATTGCTAGAGAGGAGTGAACCGGAAACGGGGGTACGAAATTTATAAGACTGTATCACAAGTACTCTATTTAACTGTAGGAATTTGAAAGTGACAGGAAGTGGGTGGGGACTACATTTTATTTTGTTTCTGATGATATTATCAAAGGATAAAAACTCAGTTTTGTAATAATTTCTTTTCCTTTTTTTAAGGATTTATTTTTATTTGAAAGGCAATTACACAGAAAAGATAGAGATTTTCCATGCGCTGGTTCACTCTTAAAATGTCCAAAAGATCCAGGGCTGGGCCAGGCCAAATCTGGGAACCAGGAATTTCATCAGAGGCCCAAGTACTTGGTCCATCTTCCACTGCTTTCCCAGGAGCATTAGCAGGGGGCTGGATTGTATGTGGAGCAGCTGGGACTCAAACTGGCATCCATATGGGATGCCAGCATTGTAGGAGGTGGCTTTAACCCACTGCAACACAACACTGGTCCCTATTTATTTTTCAAATCGATCATGAAGAATAGTCATATCACCAATTTGTAATGATGTTCATGAGTACAACAATATAATAAGGTATTTGTCAATTGACTAGTTAGTCCAGACTGACCAAAGCAGTAACAAGCTTCTGAAAAATTCATTTTCATCTATTGTTTTACTCTTTTTAGTAAACTCTTTTAGTAATTCTTTTTTAGTAAACTCTTTTTAGTTTAAATATAACAAAAAGACAGTGTATGACTCACTTGGGAATGGCTCAATGAATCACACCAAGTGAAATACTCCCCCTTCCACCAAGATATTGAACATTATCAACATGGGAACTTCCCTTTATCTCAAAATCACAACTGATTTTTCCCAGAAGAAAACACCGTCTGATGTCTAATGACATCTATCAGGTTTACCTATTTTTTAACTTTTCTACAGATGAAAGATTTACCTTTTTCTTTTTTGGTCTGTAGTAATATCTATTTATTCTTAATGCTGTTTAGAAATCAACTATAAATGTTTCAATTTATTTATCTATTACACTCAATAAATAAGAGAGGTGTTTCCAGTTTGAGGATATTAAGCATTATGCTACTATGAATATTCTTGTGAACTTATCTATTCTGCATTTGAGCACATTTGATGTATAAATGGAAGAATAAGACACATAGCTGGATCATAGCATACATGTCTATGTTCATATTTGTTACAAAATATTAACTGTCTTACAAAATAAATGTGCCAATTTATACTTCTACCAGCCATCTTGATAAATACGTCAGAGTATCTCATTGTAATTTTAATTTGCATTTTTCTATGACTAATGATTTCAAGCAATATGTCATATGTTTATTGACCCTTCGCTTACCCTCTCTTACAAAGTTCCTGATTCTGTTGCCCTTGTTTTTTTCTAGAGTGGCTGTCTTTTTATTTTTGATGGGAAGAATTTCTTTGTATATTTTTAAATTGTGTTGCACTTGATCTTAGCCAAAAGGCTGAGAAGCGATAATTGTGTTGCTAAATAACTTTTCTTGCTCTTGTGGCTTTTTTCATTTTTTAAGTTATCTTCGAATGACCAGAGATTTTGAATTTTAAGTTAGTTTTCTTTGGTAATCTTTCCTTTATCATTAGAGTTTATTACAACATGTTTGAAAAACCCTTAGCTAACCAAGTTAGTGAAGTTATTCTCCTGTATTATCTTATAAAAGACTTTTTTGTTAAATTTTTACCTAGCTGGATTTAACTTGCTAATATTTTACTGAGAAGTTTTATGTCTGATATGTTTTGGTTTATAATTTTCTGTTCTTACATATCTTGGTCTGATGTCGGTATTCCAGTTTTCTAGCTTTTATATAATCAATTAGGGGGTATTCCTTCTCTTTCTATCTCCTGGAAGAGATTTTAAAGAACTGGTATAATTTTTATGTTTGATAGAATTTACCTTTGTGTTTAATGGTTTCTTCTTTTTAGGTTGTTATAAATTATTGATTCAATTTCTTGATAGATATTGATCTATTTAGATTATCTACTTCTTGTGTGAGTTTGACGTGAGATGATGTCTTTAAAACAAATGGTCTATTTCATGTTGATTATCAAATATATGGCATAGAATTGCTCCTAATACTACTTTATTACCCTTTTAATAACCATGAAAACTGCAGTGGCGTCCTCTTTCATTCATGATATTGATAACTGTGCCTTATCTTTCTTTTATTTTCTTTTAGCCTTACTATGGGATTATTAACTTTATTTACTTGTTCAAAAAACAAGTTCTGGTTTGTTTATTTTCTCTATGGATTTTCAATTTTATTGATTCTTATTCTAATTTTGTACTAATTCTCTTATTCTGTTTGCTTGGGACTTAATTTTCTCTTATTTTTCTAGTTTGCAAAGGTAGAAACTCAGATTATCAGTTTTATATTTCTTCTTTTCTCATATACACATTCAGTGTTATAAATTTTCCTCCAATTACTGATTTCACTGCATACAACACATTTCCCTAGATTATGCAATCATTTCTATTTAGTTCAAAATATTTTTAAAATTTCTCTTGAGATTTCTTCTCTGATCTATGTATTATTCAAAAGCTTGTTGTTTAATCTGCAAGTGTTTTGGAATTTTTCAAGTATCTTCTTTTTTTACTTTAAGTTTAATTCTATCATTGTCTGAGATCAGACATTGTATGATTTCCATTCTTTTAAATGAGTTAACAGGTTTTTTATGAACTAGAAGATGGTCTACCTTAGCAAATTTTCCATGTGAGCTGGAGAATGTGTTAGCAATGCATATATTTGTAATTGTAATTCCTCTCCTTTAGTAGTGCACAGTAATATTTATTTTTGCACTTGTCTTTTAGTGGTGGCCCTAGAATTTACAATATACATTTCTAACTAAGCCAAGTCCACTTTCAAATAAGACCGTATCATATCACAATTAGTTCAAATATAACAACAAAGCAATACTAATTCCGTCTTCAATTTCTTGTATCATTGCTGTCATTTCTATTACTTATGTATAACATGTATATACATATGTTTATATGTAGAAATATGTTGATGGGATGCCAATGTTGTGGTGTAGGGGTAAAGTTTCCGCATACAATGCTGGCATCCCATATGGGTGCTGATTTATGTCTTAGCTGCTCTACTTCCTTCCGTCTCCCTGCTAATGGCCTGGGAAAAGCAGCAGAGAATGGCCCAAGTGTTTGGGCCTTACCACTCATGTGGGAGACCCAAAGGAATCTCCTGGCTCCTGGCTTCTGCCTGGCCCAGCCCCAATCATTGTTACTGTGTGAGTGAACCAGAGGATGAAAGATCATTCTCTTCTTCTCTCTTCTTTCTCTCTTCCTCCATCTCTCTGTATAACTCTGACTTCCAAATAAATAAATATTTTAAAAGAAATATATTATTGCTATTATCTTGAATAAACTGTTATGTTAGATGAATTATGAATAAAAAATAAAAGCTTTTATTTTGTCTTTGTTGACTCCTTTTTCTGATACCCTTTCTTTATGTAAATCCAAGTTTTAACATAAATTTCTTCTCTCTGAAGAACTCCTTTTAACATTTCTGCAAAATAGGTCTATAGTAGAAAATTCTTTCACAGTTTTAAGAAATTTTTATTTCCCTTTCACTTTTCAAAATAAAATATATCTTTGCTTTTATTTATTTGAAAAGAAGAGAAACAGAGAGAAAAAAAAGAGACAGATGCAGAGATCGAAGGAAATCATCCATCCACTTGTTCACTCCCCAAATGGCCACAACAACCAGGCCTAGGCAAGTCAGATGCCATTAGCTTGAGACTCCATCCAGGTCTCCCATGTGGGTGGCAGGAGCCCAAGTTCTTGTGCCATCCTCCACTGTTTTCCCAAGCACATTAGCAGAGAAGCAGATTGGAAGCAGAGCAACTGGAACTCGAAATGGTACCCCAATATGGGGTGCCAGCTTTGGAAATAGCAGCTTAACCTGCTGTGTCAAACACTGGCCCCTGATTTATTCTTACTTCTGATATTTTGAACTTTGTGACGTGACTGGATACAAACCTACTTGATGTTCTTTGATCTTTCTGGATCTGTGGTTTGGTGTCTGAATTAGTCAGTTTGGGTTACAACTGGGTTGTTAAAACATTAAAAACAAAAATGTATTTCTCACAGAAAAGAAGGCTGGAGGTCTGAGATCAAGGTGCCATATTTTTGAGATGTTGAGGGCACTCGTACTGATTTAGCCACTGTCACTTGTTCAGTCTATCTTCACATGGTGGAGTACAGAGTGGCAAAGCAAATTCTTTTTTTTTTTTTTCTTAATTTTTGACAGGCAGAGTGGACAGTGAGAGAGAGAGACAGAGAGAAAGGTCTTCCTTTGCCATTGGTTCACCCTCCAATGGCTGCTGCGGCCGGCGCACCGCACTGATCCGAAGCCAGGAGCCAGGTGCTTCTCCTGGTCTCCCATGGGGTGCAGGGCCAAAGGACTTGGGCCATCCTCCACTGCTCTCCCGGGCCATAGCAGAGAGCTGGCCTGGAAGATGGGCAACCAGGACAGAATCCGGCGCCCCGACCAGGACTAGAACCTGGTGTGCCGGCGCCGCTAGGCGGAGGATTAGCCTGTTGAGCCACAGCGCCAGCCCAAAGCAAATTCTTTTGTTTTGGGTCCCTTCTCAGAGGCTGTAATCCTGGTTTTGAAGGGTCCATCCTTGTAACTTAAGTATCTTCCAAAGGACTCATCCCTAATTTCATGAGAGATTAGACTGCAAATATGAATGTGAGGGCTGGGTGTTGTACAGACATTCAGTGCATTGCAGTGGCTGACACTAATCTGGGGACATTCCCAGTTATTGTTGCTTCAAATATTTCATCTGTTTCTTTCTCTCTTCATTCTTCTGTTATTCTCATTGTGCAACTTTATACATTTTTAGTTATCACACAGTTCCTGGATATTCTGGTTTATATTTTCCATCCTTTGTCTCTTTATTTTTTTGTTGTTGTTGTTTGGAAGAGTCTATTGACATATCCTCAAGCTCCAAGACTCTTTCCTCTGTCATGTCCACTCTACTAATGAACCCATCAAAGAAAGTCTTCTTTTCCCTTGCAATGCTTTGGGTCTCTAGAAATTTCTTTTGCTCTCCTCAGAAGTTCTGTTTATGTGCTCACATATCTCATGTATTCTTTCATGAACTCTGTTTTTTACTTTGGAGTCCCTAGTGTTTTAACCAAAGATGTTCTAACATCCCTGACCTATTAGAGTCTGATTCTGATATCTTCAAAGTGTGTATTTTGCCTTTTAGTATGACTTGTCATTTTTTCATGGTGTTTGACATAGTGTACTGGATAACAGGAGCTGAGGTAAACGATGATGCAATGAAGTGTAAAGGGAGGGAAAGTGCCCTTTAGCTCTAAGATTTGATCTCATCCTTTTAGTGAGCCTGGGTCTCAGGACTTGTCCTTTCACATGGGCTTTCTATTATTCTCCTTTAGCTGGAACTGATAGGACACAGCACTTTGTTTTCTCCTGGTTGGTTAGACTCTGAAAGAACTAGTATTTTAAGGGTCTGATAAAATAGTTGCTGTTGAGGGTGAGCCTTGCTTGGAAGAACAGAATGCTCCAGCAGTGTTTTAAAGTGGTTCCTACTATACCGCGCAGGTTCATGTCCCAGCTGCTCCTCTTCTGATCCAACTCTCTGCTTATGGCCCGGGAAAGTAGTAGAGGATGGCACAGGTGCTTTGCCCCCTGCACCCACATGGAAGACCTGGAGGAATCTCCTGGCTCCTGGCTTCAGATCCTCCCAGCTCCAAGCACTACTGCATTTGCAGAGTGAACCAGCGGATGGAATGCCTTTTTTTTCTTTGTGTCTCCTATTGTTTTGCTTTCACATTACCAGAAGCATAGGGGATTTTTTGCAGTCTTCACAGTGAGTACCTTGTAGAGTTCCTGGAAGTAAAAAAAAATCACAAAAGAGTGGGCTTCTGCACTGATGACTGTGTTCCCTGGAGTTTTCATCTCTCTGATTCATCCACTCTGAGCCAAAGGAGATCATCCATCCACTTGTTCACACCCCAAATGGCCACAACAACTGGGCCTGGGCCAGGCAGGTGCCAGGAGCCTGGGACTCCATCCAGGTCTCCCAGGTGGATGGCAGGAGCCCAAGTTCTGGTGCCATAGTCAGTTATATTTTCATCAATTGTAGCCCAGATTTTTGCACCCTGGCTCTGGGTTCTGTGGAGGTTTCTGTTCATGAATTTTTCCTCTGGTAAGTTGTAATTCTCTGTGTGCAGCCTGTCTCTAGAATTCTGGGGAGCAACAATTTGCCCTGGGTTTCAATGTATTTGTTTCTCTCTTAAGAAGGGTAGGACCACTGAATAATAAAATGATAATAATAATAATATAGACTTCTTAAGAGATATGTTTAATATCATTATTAAATCCTATAATCCTGATTTTTCCTGTTATTTTTACAACTAATAACTATATTTCAGTTGCTTTTTCAGTTGAGGTGAAAATGCTTTTTCATTGATGTTAACAGCTTTTTGTATACCTTAGATAATAACCTTTTATCTATAAAATATGTGGGAAATAATTTCTGTATTTTATTGTTAGCAAAATTGTAAGTTCATAAATGCAATTTTATTTTCTTTAAAATATCCCCATATCAACTACTGCCATGTCCAATTTAGAAGTTTGAATTTTTGGTTGCATTATTCAGAAAATTGTCAGTTTTTCTTACAGCATATAAACCTTATTTCCTGGAAATGAATAGAATTCCTTGATTATATTTTCATCTGTTAGATTCAAGGACAATTGATATCTCACTTGGAAGAGTCTTTGGGGAATAGTCAGGCATATCACCCTTCTTAGACAAATTAAAGCTCAGGGAAAGGAGTGACTTTCCACTTGATACAGCAACTGAGGCACAGAGCTGAAAATGGGCACAAGATTTCCTTATCAAGTCAAGCCAGGGGACAGTTCACAAAGAGACCTTTTAGTGAGCCCACTTATATGCTTGCTTGAAATAAAAATAAACGCTTATGGACTTTTTAGTTGCCAAGTGAAATAAACCTATGTATGATACTCTCTAGATCTGAATGAGTGAATGGTATATCCATGTTAGGAAATGGAGGAGGTGGGCCTAAGTGCTAATTGTGTGTCAATGATAAACAATGTTGTGTAAATGTATTAGGATGAGCTTACAGCTGGGCTTTAAGACACGGCCACCAAGGAGAGGAAAATAGCAGGGACTAATATGTTGTAGTGAAACAAACCACATGGCCCCAGCACACACATGTTGCACTGTACCGCATTAATCATTCCTTTAGCTTTCATTTTGAGCGGGTACCCTGGCCCATCAATGTAATGGGTAGTGGAAGAAATTACACGTTACGCTTAATTGTCACATTGAGCAGCACTGCAATGTAAGCTTTCTTGGAATTTTAATAGGGTGACCTGACTGGCTTGCCAGCTAATATAAAATCAGTCTCCTAACTGCTTTCTTTACTGCTGTCTTGACGACCTCAACTGATAAACTCTTATGATCTTTCTCAATTTAATTCAATTTGTTAGACATTTTAAATGATTTTTTATAACAACCACTCCTCCCTGTTTCCTCCAGGAAAGATTATAATAGATGAATTAAAATATAATTGACTATGGAACCTATGTTGTGGTGCAGCAAGTAAAGCTGCAGATTACGATGCTAGCATCCCATGTCAGAATGCTGGTTTGAATCCATACTATGCCACTTCTGATCCAGCACCCTGAGGATGCACCTAGGAAGACAGCCCAAGTTCTTGCCATCAATGTGGGAGACCCAGATAGAATATTTGGTTCCCAACTCAGGTTGGCCAAAACTTGGCTGTTGTGGCCATTTGGGAAGTAAGCAAACAGATGGGAAATACCCTCTCTTCCTCTCTCTCTCTCTCTCTCTCTCTCTCCATCGCTCTACCTTTCAAATAAAATAACTGAGTAAATCTTTTAAAAACATTTATGTATTTATTGATATAACTAGCTAAAATTTCATAAATATTCAAGCATGCAAGTCAGCATGCCATTTCATAGTGTAAAACATTTCACAAACTTGTTCTGAGGTGAGAAACTTAACAAATCTCAAGTTTATTCTTTTGTTTAGTGAAAGACTAAACTTTGCCTTTCAGAACAGATAGGCATAGTTTTAGGTCTATTACACACTATGTTCTAGAAATGTTGTTCAACTTCTTTGAATGCAGTTTTCTTCATATGAAATGAGATTCATAATGCCTATCTCAAATAATTATTGGAAGAATCAAATGAGAAAATGTACATTAAGCACTTAGGATGGTCCCTGGCACATAGGAGCTGCTCAATAACTGACTCATATTTCAGTTTTTCACTAGCATGTCCCATCAGAGCTGCTTCCCAGAATCTGATCTGACTCTCTCTCTCTCTCTCTCTCTCTCTCTCTCTCTCTCCCCCCTCCTCTAAGGTTCTCCATTTCTTCCAGATGATCCCAGGTAACATTGGTTTACATCAGTCAGGCAGGGAGAGGTTCTTGTACAATGAGAAATCATACGGCACACCTGGATTTTACTGTAGTTTTGCAGGTCTCCAATTCTGAATGCTGTTGCCAAAGTCTCCAGTCTTAGGGTTTCCAATTTCATTTCTTTTTGTAAAATTACAAGCGGTACCAGCTCTATCTCTGGCTGCAGTTACCAGGATAGCCATGGGCTGTGCCTTACAATGGTGGTGTTCTGAATACCACCATTGTTCTTAGCCAGGAGAGAATGTTGGGCCTCCTTGATTCCTCATTTATAAATCAAGCAAGACCATGTGATAAATCTTGTCACTCTGCAGGTAAGAAGAAATCACTAGCAAGTAACTTTGTTTGTTCATAGCCTCTTCATGTTAGCCAAATTACTGTACCCTAACAAGCAGTTCACATTATGAGTGTTCCTTCTTCATGTAAAACATAAAGTTTTGAAGGAGAAAGCTTAGTTTAAAAGAGTCAAGTCTTGGGGCCAGTGTTGTGGTATAGCAAGTGAAGCTACCACCTGCAATGCCAGCATCCCATATAGATGCTGGTTCATGTCCTGCCTGCTCCATTTCTGACTCAGTTCCCTGCTAATGACCTGGGAAAAGCAGTAGGAGATGACCCAAGTGCTCGGGTCCCTGCCACCCAGGTGGGAGACCCAGATAGAGCTACTGACTCCTGGCTTTGACCTGGTTCAGCTCTGGCCATTGCATCCATTTAGGGAATGAACAAGCAGGTGAAAGATCTCTTTCTTTTTCTCTCTTGCTTTCTCTTTTTCTCTCTCTTTTCTTTCTGTAATTCTGACTTCCAAATAAATAAATCCATCTTTAAATAATAAGAAGAATTAAAATAAAAAGCACTTTTTAAAATGAGTCTTAAATTGACTGAGGCTTACATACATACTTCATATTTACCTATTTGTCTTGGACCATAGTAGTCAAATGGGAAAACATATAAGATACAAGATATTACAAGCATCATCAACTTTTTTATAAACTTGATCATCATCACGTTTCTTCACCATATCCCACATGCTTTGCCCTATTTCTCCAATATCATCCTTTGCTTAAACACATCTATGCTAAGCCCAGTGAATACCTCAAACATGAAACAAGCCAGTGCTACTAGTGTCTGTTTTCTACACTAAAAATAACAGACACATAAACTCCCTCATTCTCCACCACAACTAATGGAATTCCAGCCTCAAAGATTTTAACAGTTATCACTTCTGCAACCCAAGTTGCTGAAAAGTCCCCTGCTCTGCAAAGCTCAGGTGTCATTATTTGGGAAGTATTACTTCTCAACATTTTCTTTTTCTAGTTGTTTGCTTTTTTTCATTATTTGCAGTTCAGCAGCTATTAAGATCCAGTGCTGCGGAAAACAACAAAACAACAAAAGAGCTGCTTAATAACTAAACTTAAAAACCAAACTAGTCAGCAGCGAACAATGCCTTGTCAACATTTCTAAATGGAGCAGAAAGAAGGCGAGCCAAAAGGACAGAGAGAGGGCAAAAGAGAGAAAGGGATGCTTCCTGATGGATGGGCATGCATAAGTGCTTCAGATAATTGCTACGAGGTACAGTCTGAGGCACATTAAAGAGGGGGAGGAGGAGAAAAAAAAAAGCAAGCCTCAGAACTGGGTCTCAGGCAGAGATGGGCAAGTGCAGACCTAGGTGAAAGCTGAAGTTGATAAGACCTTCCTGGGGTGCTTCCTTACAACCAAAACCTACTTAAAGACTCTTGATCAGTTTCACCACCTCCCTTCAGTGTTCTATCCCCACAGGGCTTTGCCCTCAGATAAAAGAAACAAGTCCCCCAGCTGATGAGAGTTTAATATCTTTTCCTTCCCCAAGGTATTCACAGAAGCAACAGAAACTCTTGGAATCCCCAAAGCCTTCACGCTCCAGAGTAATGTGCAACAGATTTCAAGGGGAGTGAGATATTCTGAGTTTGAAGAATTTTCCAGTCCCTGTCAAATGACTCCCTGTAGGCATCTGTCTAATATGCAATATTTGTAGCCCCTGTAATGTCACTTCCAGAATTAGGATCAACTCTCTAATTCCCTCCAAAAAGTGGAAAAGCAAAACCAAACCTTCCTCTGGTTCTCTGGCTGGCTCTCAGAGCTCATGAGATTGAGCACACCAAGCAGACAGACCACCCACAGCTGCAGTAAATAACAACAGTCTCTTCTGAGCCAGTTTTCCACTGTATGCCCAAGGCAAGTGATTAGAAATTGCAATTCCTTTTACATAATAAGGGTGCTGTCAAACTTCAACCTCTCACTATAGTTTCACAAGGCCATGTTGAAAGGCCAAAGTTCCATGTGCTGAGTTTGATTTCCCCATCACTAGCCTGAAGTTACCAGATCAGTGCAGAGATGGAAATGTATAGAAATTATTCCCCTGCACAGATTTATGTTTATCTGCTAACATGGTCTAATATGTTGAATTGAATCTCTCCACTCTTATTTTTTTATTACAAGAGCTACCACTGAAAGACTTACCCAAGCTTTTGCTCCCTCATGATAAATTCTCACAATTTAAACTGAATTACCATTCTAGTATCATTTACCAATTATACCACTGATTAAAAAGCACCACATCAGAAAATAATTCTTAACACTTCTGCAGGACTCCTCCCTTACACTCTCGATTAAATCTTATCTTTGTGATTGCCTTTGGGACTAAGTTTCTTCCTAGCAATGTGCAGTTAATCCTTCCTATGACATCTTAGAATTATCTAATAAAAATGTTGAGCATATAATAAAAAAAAACCTAATCACTGTATCCTAAGTGGAATCCTATGACCCCATTCATTTGAAGCTCATGAACAGGCAAAAAGCAGCCTCCAAATGGAAAATGATGCTTGTAATGGGTGTGGGATGGAAATGGACTGGGGAAAAAAATTCTACCATTCACTCTTTCACTGAGGACCATATTTCAGAGTCATTTTTGACTGACCTTTTTAAACCAATCTACTGGCAAATCCTTCTGATTCCAACTTTAAAATGTAATTGAAAAAATATTGTTTAAGTTTTGCCTTACCAATATTCTAAGCCAAGTTGCTATCAGTAATACTTTGGACCACTGAAAATCTCCTAACTAATCTCTTTGCTTTAATTCTTGCCATCAATAATCAGTTCCTCACTCAAGCCCATAGTCTAGTCTATATGCAACAGCAATATTGAATCATGTAGAAGATAAATCAGATAATGGTTCTCTCCTGTCCCACAATGGCTTCTCATCACTTTTAGAATGAAACCAAAATCAGAATATATATTTTGGATTACAAGGCACTAAATCATCTGAAGCCTGCCAGACTCTCCACATTCTTTGTTACCTCTTTCTCCACTTTAACCATGGTATTCTACCAAGCATATCTCCACCAGTCTGCCTACAGCACACTTCCTCAGATAATAACAACTCTCTCTTACTTCAAACAGGGCTAATCTGATCTTACCTTTGAAGAGAGATATTCTCAAAACTTCTCCTTAATTGGTACCATCTCTATCTTTTTCTCTCTTTCTTATTCTAAATCATGTTGAAATAGCACTCATAATTCCATGACATTTTTTTATTTATTGTTTTCTGTACTTATTTATAATGCCCATGAGGTCAAATATTTATTTTAATGCAATATTATCATTACAACTCCCATACACTGGGACACTACAGTGGTTAAAAAAACCTTTTAAGTCAATAAATATATCAAAAAATGTTATTCAGGGGCTGGCATTGTGGTATAGTAGGTAAAATTGTTACCTGTGATGCCAGCGTCCAACATGAGTATTGGTTCATGACCTGGATGCTCTGCTTCCAATCCAGATCCCCGCTAATGGCCTGAAAAAAGCAGTGGAAAATGGCCTGAGTGCTTGAGCCCCTGCATCCACGTGGGAAACCTGGATGCATCTCTTGGTACTTGGCTTCAGCCTGGCCCAACCCTGGCCATTGCAACTATCTGGGGCATGAACCATCCGATGGAAGGTTTCTGCCTGTATGTCTCTCCCTCTTTCTCTGTAACTCTTTCTTTTTTTTTTTATTTTATTTAATGAACATAAATTTCCAAAGTACAGCTTATGGATTACAATAGCTTCCCCCCCCCATAACTCCCCTCCCACCCACAACACTCCCCTCTCCCACCCCCTCTCCTCTTCCATTCACATCAAGATTAATTTTCAATTATCTTTATATACAGAAGATCAATTTAAGGCCGGCGCCGCAGCTCACTAGGCTAATCCTCCGCCTTGCGGCGCCGGCACACCAGGTTCTAGTCCCGGTCGGGGCACCGATCCTGTCCCGGTTGCCCCTCTTCCAGGCCAGCTCACTGCTGTGGCCAGGCAGTGCAGTGGAGGATGGCCCAAGTGCTTGGGCCCTGCACCCCATGGGAGACCAGGATAAGCACCTGGCTCCTGCCATCGGATCAGCGTGGTGCGCCGGCCGCAGTGCGCTACCGCGGCGGCCATTGGAGGGTGAACCAACAACAAAAGGAAGACCTTTCTCTCTGTCTCTCTCTCACTGTCCACTCTGCTTGTCAAAAAAAAAAAAAAAGAAGAAGATTAATTTAGCATATATTAAGGAAAGATTTCAACAGTTTGCACCCACACAGAAACACAAAGTATAAAATACTATTTGAGTACTAGTTATAGCATTAATTAAACCCCTAAGAATAATTGTGTATTAATTACAGAGTTCAACCAATAGTTTTAAGTAGAACATAAAAAATACTAAAAGGGTAAAGTATTAAGTTCTTTTTTTTCTTTTTTTGTTTTTTATATAGTTATTATTATTTTTTATTTAATAAATGTGAATTTACAAAGTGCAACTTTTGTATTGTTGTGGCTTCCTCCCCCCAACCTCCCTCCCTCCCGTGGCCCTCCCCTCTCCCACTCCCTCTCCCATCCCGCCCTTTATCGAGTTTCATTTTCAATTACCTTCATATACTGAAGATCAACTTAGTATATACTAAGCAAGGATTTCAACAGGCTGCACTCACACAACCACACAAGGTATAGGGTATTGTTCGACTAGTAGTGTTTTTAAGTTTCATAGTAAAACACATTAAGGACAGAGATCCTACGTGGGGAGCATGTACCCAGTGACTCCCGTTGTTGATTTAACAATTGGCACTCTTATTTATGACGTCAGCAATCACCCGAGACTCTTGCTATGAGCTGTCTAGGCTATGGAAGCCCCTTGAGTTCACTGACTCTGAACTTGTTTAGTCAAGGCCGTATCACAGTAGAGGTTCCTTCCTCCCTTCAGAGAAAGGCACCTCTCTCCTTGATGGCCTGTTCCTTCTGCTGGGGTCTTGTTCACCAGGATCTTTCATTTGGATTGTTTTTTGCCACCATGTCATGGCTTTCCATGCCTGTGAGACTCTCATGGACCTTTTAGCCAGATCCAAATGTCCCAAGGGTTGATTCTGAGGCAGGAGTGCTGTTTTGGGCGTTTGCCATTCTATGAGTCTGCTGTGTGTCCTGCTTCCCCCACAGGATCATTCCCTCCCTTTTAATTCTATCCTTCATTATTTGCTTATACTGGTCTTATTTGTGAAATCTCTTCAACACGTACCCTATCTTTTTGATCGGTTGTGTACTTATACTTATCACTTTACCAAGTGTGCTGGCATTGGTACCTCCTTGGTAAGATTGAGTTGAAATCCCCTGGCACATTTCTAGTTCCACCATTGGAAGTAAGTCTGAGTAAGCATGTGCCAACCTATATATCTCCTCCCTCTCTTATTCCCACTCCTATGTTTAACAGAGATCATTTTTCTGTTAATTTTAAACGCCTAAGAATGATTGTGCATTGATTACAGAGTTCAACCAGTGGTCTTATGTAGAGCAAACAGAGCAACAACAACAACAACAACAAAAATACTAAAATTCACAATAGCTAAGATATGGAATCAACCTAAATGTCCATCAATGGATGACTAGATAAAGAAACTATGGGACATGTACTCTATGGAACACTATACAGCAGTAAAAAATAATGAAATCCGGGCATTTACAACAAAATGGAGGAAGCTGGAAAACATTATGCTGAGTGAAATAAGCCAGTACAAAAGGGACAAATATCATATGTACTCCCTGATCAATGGCAACTAAACGAGCATCTAAAATGATACCCATTGAAGTGAAATGGTCACTATGAGAGACAATGACATGATCAGCCCTTGTCTAGACTGTTGAGAAACAACTTACTAATTTATTCTCTGTAACTCTTTCTAATAAGTAAATAAATGAATTTTTTAACAAAATGCTATTCATTAATGATTTTAACTCTCTGTATAAGAGAATATAAATAGTCAACATCAATTCCCTCCCTTCCTATCTTGCTCCTTTTCATAACAAAAGATTATCTATCTATCTACCCATCTACGTATTTATCTACTTTCATTTTATTTGAAAGGCAGAGAGACAAAGACAGACAGAGATCTGCCATCCCCTGGTCCATTTCTTAAATGCTTTCATCAGCCAAAGGTGGGCCAAGCTGAATTCAAGAGCCAGGAACTCAATCCAGGTCTCCCACGTGGGAGGTAGACATAAGAGTACCTGAACCATCACTTGCTGCCTCAAAGGATGTGCTTGAGAAGGATTCTGGATCAGAAGCAGAGTAGCCAGGACTTGGCCCAGGCACTGCAATATGGGATGCGGGCTTCACAAGTGGTGACTTAACCACTGTACCAAACCCTCCCCCCGACAAAAAAGAAATTTAATCTCCATCCATTTAAGTTATTTTGGCTTTAGTGACTTGAATTGCCATCAACAGATTGTGGTAGAAATTAAGTCCTGGGATTTCTAATGGCAGGTCATAAGTCTTGCAGCTTTCATCTGAATATCTTAGAACCAACTCTTTGACTTTTCTTCTGGGAACCTAGATGCTATACTAAAGAGCAAACTACCCAGACAGGCTACAAGCAAGCTCTCCTGTTGACAGACCAGTCGACCATTCAGCTGACAGAAATAATCAACTGCCAACTGTGAGTGCCATTTTGAATGCTCAGCTAATTCAAAGTTTTGCCAAGATACAATTTAATGACAACTCTATGAGGAATTCTGAGCAATAGTTTTACAGCTGAGCCCAGTCAACCCACAGAATCATGAGAAATAATAAGTTGTTTTTTTAAGTTCCTATATTTTGAGAATTTTTGCCATGCAGCAAGGCATATCAGGTGCTCTTTATGTTATACTCTTAACTCTATTCAATCTCTCAGTATGTCTCATAACTGTATCTAATGTATCTAATATATAGATGTATCTCAATAATAATGTATCTCAATATATAGATAAATTAACTCAGTATTTTTCTTCATGCTTCAAATGATGTTTATAAATGTCAATCACTAAATAAATCAAATGCACATCTGTGCACCTCCACAAATACCAGAAAGTATATATTACAATATCTTAATAAGTTATAATTATTTTCATATTCTTTCTGCATCAGATGCAAGTTTATTCGCTGAACCATATACCCAAGTCCCTTACTCCAACCTCACCATGTTCCGTCAATGCTCTTTGTCTTTGATCACATTGTACCCTGTATTTATATCCTATTTGTATTTAAGTAAATTTCTTCAAAGACTCAGCTCAAGTACTTAATAAATAACTATGGAATATTTCAACTTTGGATTGTCATTAATTTGTCAATATTTATTAAGCCCTAAATATTTATCTGGAAATATGCAAGTCTTTGGACATGAAAGAGAAAATGGAAAAAAAAAAAAAACTTTGTTCTAAATTCAATGACTTTTAATTCAAATGTGAGAATAAAATATCTAAAATTCATTTAGAATCATGCAAACATTATGTAATGTCAAGATGATCAGTGCAGAGGGAAATTGCTCATGGGAGCCAGACAGGGATGACCAACTAAGATTGTCCTTAGACTTCTTAGGAACCTATTGGGAAGTTCCCTGACAGGCTTCTTAAACCATAAATTTAATGTCTAAAATAGACAAAAAGCAACCAGTACTTGGGTGCTTGGCTCTTGCTTTTAAAAGCCAAGTCTATTGACATGTGCCCCATCCCTCTCGACTGCTATTTCTTGTCATAAATCCTTGTTATGGGCACTGCGCTATACCTGGGTCACTGTGGAGCACTCATTGGAAACTCTAGCTGGCTGAATGGCTCATATGTCAGTAAGATCTCTTAGAATGACTGCCCCATGCCATCATTATTCCTTTTTTTGAAAAAGTTAAGCAAAAAAAAAAAAAAAAAACGCACAATGAAAAGGCCTAGATTTACATTATATAGTTTGAAAACTTCACAACATGGTTAAGTGCCTCCTTAACCTATTAAGTCCAAAGTTTGAAATTCTGCAAATACTTCAGTAACATATCATTTGTTTCATAGTTAAAATAAATAGCATATGTATTGCTTAATTTAAGTCATGTAGGTGTCTACATAAAGGACAATGGGACATAATTAGCTGCCTCCAGTCATTACCACCATACCAGCTTTATGACTTCCAACAGTCTGGCTTACAGAATATCCTTGCCCTACTATGGACCTCCTGACAAAAAGTGAAACAAGCCAACAACAGCAAATGTTCACATTAGTCCTTCCAAAAAGGTTCAGGAAAATTTTGTAGAAAAGTAAAGAACAATTATTGCATTTCAGCTCCACAACACAGATCCTTCTGGATGAATTTCAATATTGCTTTATAAGTATTCCTTTGGAAACAATTTTAATGATTGTTGCTGTTAGGGTGTGATATTATGGTATAATAAGAAATACATATATATTATCTCTACTACAATTCTTTCTATAGAGCTCCTAAAACCCTTGTAATTTCCTGGATGATAGGAGTACCTTTTGTCCCAATGAGGTAACTTTTAATGTGATGTGGCTGATCACAAGAATGGCCAAGGAATGTTTCAAATCATGGCACTTGAAGCATCACCCCATTTTATCCTCATCTCCTGAGTATAGAACAGCTAGCAACTGAGTTAGTAATTCATCTTGTTCACATAATGAAAGCCTCTATAAAAAAATCACTGAACTATGGAGTCTGAAGAACTTGTAGGTTGCTGAACACATGGAGGGTGGCACATCCAGAGAGGCAATGGTAGCTTGCATCAACTCACTGAACTTCATGGTAATTGTGATTCTCACCTTCCATGTAAAGTTCAGAGAGAGTGGTTTGATGCTCCACGTTCTGTATTGTTATCAGCATCTTGGCTGTTCACACCATAAGGTTTTTTTTAATCACCTCCCTGCTTTCAACTTTATGCCAGCTGTTTCTTACTGATTAGAAACATTGGTGTTTATTCCCATGGCCCCCTTCTGGCCCGGAATGTTATTGGGATCATACTAATAGGACAATCTACTGGCTAGAGAGCTATAGGAACTTCCCAACATGGAGAAAGCTTTCTATGGATGTTATAGCTGGTGGAGAATTGAATCTTTCTGGGATACACCACTGATATTGGTTTTGTCAGGGGAAAGTAGAAACCACAGATCCATGCTGGGAAAAGGCGGGAGTTATGTTGGGAGGGTGAGCTTTCTATCCTGCGGAGTAAGAGAATATAGACACTTTGGTTATGCTACTGCCTGCCTTGACTCTTGGTGCTCTTCACATTGCTGATTTTCTGTCTTCTTACTCTGAATATACTTAGGGTAAGAATTGAAGTCTCATGGAAATTTTTCTACTTTCAGTTGACAGAGCTCCTGTGCTGTACCATGTAAAATGGAGGAGGAATGCAGGTATAGGTAGAATCAGTTGAAAGCAGGGGCTTCAGGGTGATAGTAGGTAGACTTCCATCTCAGATATCCTGTAGCACAAGAAAAAACAGGTGGCCATTATCTCATATTTTTATCCCTCAGTGTACTCTGGATAGTTTCCCACTTGTAATACATGGACAACATTCATTCTTTTTCCTCTGTGTCCTTGTAGTCAGTGCTAGCTTCACATATTTCAATTATCTTTGTCAATGGCCTTGAGGAATCAATGGTTGTCAATATGAGTCTACTCCTCAGTGAAGATCACTGGGAGGCCATATACTATCCTGGAATTACCATTCTTGGAGGAAAGGTGTCTCAAAGGCAGCTTAAAACTGAAAAGTAGAAAGAAGTTGGTCTGAATCACCTCAAAAGAAAAATCAGATCCAAAGTCCATCTAATAACTGACCATTATAAATGCATCAAAGTCAATACCAAAAATATGACAAAAATAATGCTAACAAACTAAATGAATAAAAACAACCAAAAAGAGAGAAAAAAAGTTGTAAAAAACTGATTTAAAAATGAGAATGAAGAAATTTTGCTATGATCTTTTGCTTTAAAAATTAAAATATCCAAAAATTAAGAAAAAATAAGATAAATAAAAATGAAATGAATAATAAATTAATGAAGAAGAAAGATAAGGAAGAAGAAAACATAGTTGAGTAAAAAAAAGACAAAATAGGCAAAAACTGAGGAGGGTATAATGTGGGTTTAGTCAAGTCCCTCAGGTCATGAAAAACCAACTTCTTGAGTTAGAAGGATAAAAAATTTATGTTCAGCAAGAGACTTATGTACAGATCAGAGTCCCATAACAAGGACTCCTTATGAGGCCATAACAAAGATAGGATCTAATATGGCTGGGATTGACTCACTGTGCTTTCTTTACTTCCTAGTCTCAAGAAAACTTACTCTTTACAAAGAGAGAAAAAAAGATTCCAAGGATCCAAGAAGTTTTTGGTGCATGTGAGTTATAGCAATAGATATGTACTTTTCAAGAAATTAAAACCAATAGAATAATTTTTAAATGGGAGGAGGGCTCATTGTGGCCAATTTTTAAAAAGAATTATTTATTTATTTCAAAAGTTAGAGTTACAAAGAGAGAGAGAGAGAGAGAGAGAGAGAGAGAGAGAATCTTCTTTTCACTTGTTCACTCCACAGATGGCTGCAATGGCCAGCTTTGGGCTAGGCCAAAGCCAGGAGCCAGGCCTCCCCCATGGGTGACAGGAGCCCAAGCACTTAAACAATCTTCCACTGCTTTTCCCAGGCCATTAGAAAGGAGCTGAATCAGAGGTAGAGCAGCCAGGCCACAAACTGGCACTTACAGGGAATGCCAACATTGCAGGCAGCAGGTTACTGGCTATGCCACAGCAGCAACCCTACCCATTTGGTTCTGACACCACTTAGAACATCAACACACCATACTAGAGTGCCAGTTAGTGTCCTAGTTACTACAACTGTCATTCAGTTTCCTGATAATGCACCTGGGAGGCAGCAGATGATGGGCGAAATAGTAAGGCTCCTGTTACTCACTTTGCAGGCCTGGATCTTGGCTTTTGCCTGTCCCAACCCTGGATGTTGTGAGCATGTGGGGAAAGAACCACCAGATAGAAGATCTTTCTTTGTCTCCCTCTTTTCCTATCTCTTCCTCCCTCTCCTTGCCTATCACTCTGCAGTTCAAATATTAATGTTTAAAAAAAAGAATGAAAGCTAGAAATGTGGAAGTAGTTTAGTGGAGAGAGAAGTCTGTTTTGGCTACAAATTTTTAAAAAAGCCATTTGAAAGTATTGAGCAAGTCCCAAAGAGATAAATATCATTTATTTTCCCTGATCAGTGACAACTGAGCACCAAAAGGGAAACCTGTTGAAGTGAAATGGACACTATGAGAAATAGTGATTTGATCAGCTCTTGTCCTGACTCTTGATGTACAATGTAATACTTTATCCCTTTTAGTATTTTTGTTGTTGTTGTTGTTCTAGTACCAGTGGTTGAACTCTGTAATTAACACACAATTATTCTTAGGTGTTTAAATTTTAACTGAAAAGTGATCTCTGTTAAATATAAGAGTGGGAATAAGAGAGGGAGGAGATGCACAGTTTGGGACATGCTCAATTGGACTTGCCCCAAGTGGTGGAGTTAGAAATGTGCCAGGGGATTCCAATACAATCCAATACAATGCCATCTCACTAGTCCAAGTGATCAATCTCAGTTCACAATTGATCACACTGATAGGTCTAAGAGTCAAAGGGATCATACAAACAAGACTAGTGTCTGCTAATACTAACTGATAGAATTAAAATTGGAGAGAGCGATCCAACATGGGAAGCAGGATACACAGCAGACTCATAGAATGGCAGATGTCCCAAATAGCACTCTGGCCTCAGAATCAGCCCTTAAGGCATTCGGATCTGGCTGAAGAGCCCATGAGAATATTGTAGGCATGGGAAGCCAAGACACCCTGGAAAAAGATAAAAGAAGACCTAAATGAAAGATCTCTGTGAGTGAGATCCCAGTGGAAAGAATAGGCCATCAAAAGAGGTACCTTTCTCTGAAGGGAAGAGAGAACTTCCACTTTGATTATGACCCTATTGGAATAAGATCAAAGTCGGCGAACCCTAAAGGCTTCCATAGCCTTGGCAACTCATGACTAGAGTCTGGGGAGATTGCTGACGCCATAAACAAGAGTGTCAAATTGTTAAGTCAGCAACAGGAGTCACTGTGTACTTACATCTCATGTGGGGTCTGTCCTTAATGTGTTGTCTAATGTGCAGTGATACTATAATTAGTACTGAAACAGTATTTTTACACTTTGTGTTTCTGTGTGGGTGCAAACTGATGAAATCTTTACTTAGTATATACTGAATCGTTCTCCTGTATATAAAGATAATTGAAAATGAAAAAAAAAAAACCCTGGTGTTAAATTGGAAATTGCATAGAAAATTAATTAATTTTTTTAAAAAAATATTATGTAGGGTCTCTGTCTTTAATGTGCTGTACATTGTTATTTAATGCTATAACTAGTACTCCAACAATATTTTTTCATTTTGTGTTGCTAAGTGGGGGAAAACTGTTGAAATCTTTACTTAATATATACTAAACTGATCTTCTGTATATAAAGAGAATTGAAAATGAATCTTGATGTGAATGGAAGGGGAGAGGGAGAGGGAAAGGGGAGGGTTGCGGGGGGGAGGGAAGTTATGGCAGGGGAAGCCATTGTAATCCATAAGCTGTACTTTGGAAATTTATATTCATTAAATAAAAGTTAAAAAAAAGAAAACTACCCTTAAAAATTAATATAAAAAAAAGAAAGAATTGAGCCCCATGACAGTTCTTGATGAATGCGTAATATTCAATTAGTCAAAACAAGTGCAAAGAGTATTTGAGGCAATGTCTGAAAAACATGTAGATTGAGTCAATGACAGCGTAAAAGACAGTTTTACTTGTTGAAGCATAGTATAGGGCTGGAGAGTAACAGAAGATGAGGTTGGAAAGGTGACTCGATGTTTAATTATAGAGTAGTAATGTTTTCCTCTCACAACAGTATGCTTGTAAATTATATTTATCCAACTTTAGAGTCAATGTAAGAGACTGATTAAGCATATCTGTCTCAAAACCAGACTGTGTAGATTCAAACCAAAATTTCCATTCTTGGTAGCCATCCAAAGCAGTGTAACTTTGGACAAGCCCCTTAACCTCTCTGTGTTTCAGTTCACTGTCTCTAGGAATGAGAGGAGTTAGAATGACCTTGTAAGGTTATTGTGGGATTACATGCAATCTATCTACATCAATCTAAAGCAACTCCTGGAACATTATGAACACTTGATGAAGCTTGATTAATATCATTAATATGTTCATCCTCCCTGACCCATAGTTTCATTTTCTGTGGTTTTAGTTACTTGAGGTCAACCATGATTCAAAACATTAAAAATAAAAACTCCAGAAATAAGCAATTCCTAAATTTTAAATAATGTTTACTACAGAATATTGTTATTTATTCTTTTTTATTGGCATTGTTCATCTCTCACTGTGCTTAATTTATAAACTTATTATAGATATATATGTATAGGTAAAACATATATGTTGTACTACCCATGCCTGAAGGCATCCATTGGGAGTCTTGAAATGATCCCCTAAATATTGTTGGGGGACAGAGAATATTACACTGTGTAGAGGAGGAAAATCTTCCAAATAAATAGCCATTTTCACTCTAAAACATATTCTTAAGTTTGTTGTTTATTTTTTACTAAAACATTTTGCATTCTTCAAGGAACTTGCAGTATCATCATTGCTTATTGAGTTAATAATTTTGATAACTAGATAATTCAGTCTCACTGACCATCTTAATTATAAAAAATACCACTAGATAACCATTCATTTTGTTTTATTTTACTATGGATGTTTAAAGATAGAATTTATGAGTATTACTGCATACTAGGCATTGCTCTTTACATGTATCTCATGTTCTTCACAATGATCTCACGAGCTGCACAAATGGAAAGTCAAGTTTTATCTGGTAATTCAAGCTGTGCAAGTACCAACAATACTTAGTATTATCAAAAATCAATAGAAACAGAAACAGGTTCCAAACACTTATTTTCTACTATATGATTCTTAGGCTGGAGACTCAGAACTCTCCAACTCGACATCTTTATTTTAGGGATGAGTAAACAGAGGTTCATGAATTTAGCCGATGTCAAATGTTCTTACAACTTCCCAGCCTTGCTGTTAGAATGTATTTTATGACTTAGAAGATAAGAAGATGGTTTATCTGGTATCTGGAGATAATAGCACCTTAATGAGGTCAATAAGGACTTGTCTCAACAGATCCTACAACCCTGAACAGTCTCTACTGTCTTCTTACTGTCTCCTTAAGCCCCTTACCCTTTCCTCTTATGTCCGCTCCTAAACAGATGATGTGAGGATTAAATAAGTATCCCATATCAAATGTGTAAGATCATGGGTAGAAAAATTTCACAAATACAATTACAAAGCAAGAAACTCAGTTAGATCAAGTTCACAATTTCAACCATTGTCAGCTGCCAACAACATTACAGCCATTCACCTTACAATTGTGTATATTATTCCCAATATGATTCCCATGTATGTTTTCTCACTTACTAATATTAGTTCCCTTAAACTTAAGTCACATCAATTAAAGTGATTGAAGCATTATCACTTGACCTTACTTTTTACCTTGCCATTTCCCTTAACTGTTCTGCTTCTACCTAAAATATCCTCTGTTTTTTTTCCTTTTGTGATTTAAATCACTCTCACTCTCATCTCAATGTCATCAAAACAGTCTGATTTCTCCCGAATTAATATATACCATAGTTCAGCCAGAGACATAAAAATTGCACATACACTGAACAAGGTGGGTAATTAGCAGTTTAAACCTTGCAATGTTTTGTAGCTTTTGATACTCCCAGGTAAGCTAGTGGGGAAATAGAAAAAAGCTATGCTTTCCACAAACAAGTATTAAACACTGAGGGAGGCTCTGGGAATACAGAGATGAGCAAAGCAGACTCTCTCTGACCTTATAGCACTTATAATGGACTTGTAGGGCAGACAATCAATGGTTGTAGCAAAACAAATCAAAGTTTAGCATTGTAATAAATGTAAGGAAGGAGAGAACATAGTGTTGTAATAGCCAAAACCTGGGAACAGAGGGTGGCTCTGACTTGTTCAAGGAAGTCAATGGATATGAGAACTGAAATATAACTGCAAGGTGGCTAAGTATGTGTGTTGGAAGAGATAAAAAATACAGTAGGAGACAAAGATAATTTAGAATACACTTTTAGTGGGTGGGTTGGGAGGGGGAGACTTGTTCTGAGGGAAAGTTAAAGGAAATCTAGTGATAAACTTTACAAAAACAAAGAATATGGGATGCCTGATAAGACCTTGGAAAAATTTGACAGCAACTCACAAGAGTATATTTTCCATACAATAAATCCACAAATTTCACTATTATGTGCAAAATATCAATATTTTATTCCAATTCTATCATCAACCATGGAGAGATCATAAATATTCAATTGGCATATTTGGGTGCAGCAACACTCCAAGAGTTCATAATTGTAACACTATGGTATTGGTAATTTCTCAATATTGGAAATTCTTTTTTTAAAAAGCGTTTATTAAGTAGATATAAATTTCCAAAGTACAGTTTATGGGTTACAATGGATTTTTCCCACCCATAACTTCCCTCCCACCTGCAACCCTCCCATCTCCCACTCCCTATCCCATTCCATTCACATCAAGATTCATTTTCAATTATCTTTATATACAGAAGATCAATTTAGTATATATTAAGTAAAGATTTCATCAGTTTGCCCCCACACAGAACACAAAGTGCAAAGTACTGTTTGGGCACTAGTAATAGCATTAATTCACACTGAACTACACATTAAGGACAGAGATCCTACATGAGGAGTAAGTGCACAGTGACTCCTGCTATTGACTTAACAAATTGACACTCTTGTTTATGGCATCAGCAATCTCCCCAGACTCTAGTCATGAGTTGCCAAGGCCATGGAAGCCCCCTGAGCTCGCTGAATTTGATCTTATTTCGACAAGGCCATAGTCAAAGTGGAAGTTCTCTCCTCCCTTCAGAGAAAGGTACCTCCTTCTTTGATGGCCTGTTCTTTCCACTGGGATCTCACTCACAGAGATCTTTCATTTAGGGTTTTTTTGTTTGTTTGTTTGTCTTTTTGTTGTTGTTGTTGTTGTTGTTTTCCAGAGTGTCTTGGCTTCCCATGCCTACAATATTCTCATGGGCTCTTCAGCCAGATCCGAATGCCTTAAGGGCTGATTCTGAGGCCAGAGTGCTATTTGGGACATCTGCCATTCTATGAGTCTGCTGTGTATCCTGCTTCCCATGTTGGATCGCTCTCTCCAATTTTAATTCTATCAGTTAGTATTAGCAGACACTAGTCTTGTTTGTATGATCCCTTTGACTCTTAGACCTATCAGTGTGATCAATTGTGAACTGAGATTGATCACTTGGACTAGTGAGATGGCATTGTATTGGATTGTATTGGAATCCCCTGGCACATTTCTAACTCCACCACTTGGGGCAAGTCCAATTGAGCATGTCCCAAACTGTACATCTCCTCCCTCTCTTATTCCCACTCTTATATTTAACAGAGATCACTTTTCAGTTAAAATTTAAACACCTAAGAATAATTGTGTGTTAATTACAGAGTTCAACCAATAGTATTAAGTAGAACAAAAAAAAATACTAAAAGGGATAAAGTATTAAATTGTACATCAACAGTGATGACAAGGGCTGATCAAATCACTATTTCTCATAGTGTCCATTTCACTTCAATAGGTTTCCTTTTTGATGCTTGGTTAGTTATCACTGATTAGGGAGAACATTTGATATTTGTCCCTCTGAGACTGGCTTATTTCACTCAGCATGATGTTTTCCAGATTCCTCCATTTTGTTGCGAATGACCGGATTTCATTTTTTTTTAACTGCTGTATAGTATTCTATAGAGTACATGCCCCATAATTTCTTTATCCAGTCTACTGTTGCTGGTCATTTGGGTTGATTCCAGGTCTTAGCTATTGTGAATTGAGCTGCAATAAACATTAAGGTGCAGACCACTTTTTTGTTTGCCAATTTAATTTCCTTTGGGTAAATTCAAAGGAGTGGGATGGCTGGGTTGAATATTGGAAATTCTTAAATTTGCAAAATTATCTATCAAAGTTTAGGTTTTCTACATGAAGAATGAGTGCATACTCACACACAAACACACACACATATATATATATATATATATGTAAAGAGAATATACAAAATGAAAAGGTGAATACATATGCATATGAGAGCACTTCAAAAAATGGCAGAAAATATAATTAAAATATTTAATTAAAAATATTTTGCAATTTATGAATAATTTTTTCTTGAACTTTCTGAAAATCCCTTTATATTGTGGATTTCCAAAGTTTGCACAACAAAATGAACTTATCTTTTATTTCTATTTTCCCCCAAATTCTTAAATTACCTTTATAAATGAGGGAGTATCACAAAGTTTGTGGGAAAATGGAATGAAAAGGTAATTTGGAGACAGGTATTTGGTTAGCAGTTAAGGTGACAGTTATGACATCATGTTCCATATAAGAGTAGATGGGTTTGATCTCACCTCCACTATCGACTCTAGCTTCCCACTAATGGGTACCCTGGTATGCAGCAGTGATGGTTCAAGAGCCTGTGCTTCTGCTTCCCATTTGGAAGATCTGGACTGAATTTCTGGCTTCTGGCTTCTGGCTTTTGGCTTCAGCCTCAGTCCAGCCCCAAACATCATGGGTATTTGAGGAATTAACCAGTAGAACTCTTTCTCTGCCTCTCAAAATAAACTTTAAATTCTTTTTTTTTTAATGTAGTACACATTTTCCATGAATGTTTTGAAGATCTTGCACATAGTCAGGCTTAAAGTAGAAAATACAAACTTTAAGATACAAACTTTCAAGAGATCTGTTTTTCTAAAGGACCCATGGGATATTTAAGATATGATTAATAATAAATTTCTACAGAAATTTAGTTATCAATTGTAATTAAGAAAACCGAGAGTTGCTGATGGGCATACATCTAGTTAGTGGCAAAAGGGAAGTAAAAACCTAGACTCATGACCCTCAACAATTGTTGATACTCCTGGAAATAAAGTTGTGGAAGCCTGTCTGTGTTCTCTTCCCTAAGTGACAGTCTAGAAATCCTGCAGTCATTCTACTGAGACCACTGGATTAAGAAACCCAAACAAAGCTTTGATCACCTAATTTCCTCTTTAAATATTTCATAAGGCAATAATTTTCAACTACCCACAAGCACATACACACACACACACATACACACCACAATAAGGTATTTGTGCACCCATCACAGCACATGCTACAGCCTGGATAAAGAGACTAAGAGTACTATGAACATCTCTGTGCTAACAGGATTAAACTTTTTCTGTCTCTCCTAAGAAAGCATAACAGAATCCACATCAGTAGTGATGCTACAAGAGAAACAACCTTGAATTCACTCTGCTATATTTTAAGAGTAAATAACAAAATATGTAGTGTGTTATTAGTGGCAAGTTATTTCTGCCACACCTCACAACATGTAACAGTGCTACAGTGTGTCCTGCAAACCAAGTTTCAAATTCTTCTCTTTTAAAGACTGCTTCTTATTTAGACTCCCTCTCCAACTTCCCACTTTTTCTCTCCCATGTTCTGCCTCTGAAGAAGAGTCCACCCTTCAGAATTATGTCCTGTCTATCATGGGAAAAGGATGGAAGAGCCAAGTTTTCAGAAAAAACACTTACTTCTCTCTTAGAAATGGACACACAGATACCAGATAGACAGACTGAGAGGAGCAAGTCCCTGGAAAGCTTAGAAAAAAATGTAACTCTCCAATGAGCCAGTGGCACATGCACACCCACTAAAACTGATGCCATCTAAATAAACTCCCACCAACCCACCTTTCTGCTGAGGGAGCCCTTTTGAAAAGCCCTTTTCAAACATTGAAAAGGTGAGCCAGGGGACAGGCAGTCAGGAGAAGGTTATTTTGAGAGTTGGTTTAATTTATAGAGTTTATTTGCATCCTACATTGTTCAGCAGGAAACCTTGTAAATGATATTTGCATGGACTAAACTGTGATAACTGAACTGATGAGTTAAAGACTTGACTGAACATTTAATGTTGCTTATTAAATAATTATGACGAGATTTGATGAATGGCTCTGATTCCTGAACTTCCAACTGAGATTTTCAGCATGAGTTTCATTAGACAGACATGGATGGGGCCTGCTGCAACCCAGCTGCAAGTGAGCTTGCAAAACATTTGAACTGGAAACCTTCAAATGTGAATAATTCAACTGTCTTGCTCTATCTTTCTTGATCCCCAAACTAGTATTTCAATTTCATTTCATGATGAAGTAGAAGTGAATTATCCTGTGTCTATGGGGCTTTATAAAGTGGCATTGCAAGATATATCCATATGTATTTAATGCAAAATTAATCTTTATTCTTTGTGAAAGGAAAAAAATAAAATTTAACTTAAAAATAAAAGTCTTATTCAGAAATATCAACTCCAGAATTTTGGAGTAATGTGTACCCAATGCATGTGTGAGATAAGAAAGAGTAATTTTTTATAGATTTATATATTTATTTGAAAGGCAAAGTTACAGAGAGGTCAAGGCAAAGAGAGAGAGATCTTCTATTTGCTATTCACTCTCCAAATGGTTGCAACAGCTGGAGCTGGGCCAATCTGAAGCCACACAAGTGCAAAGGTTCAAGGACTTGGGCCATCTTCCACTGCTTTCCCGGGCCATAGCATAGAGCTGGATCAGAAGTGGAGCAGCCAGGACAAGGTGCCCATGCTGCAGGAGGTGGTTTTACCCACTACACCACAACACTGGCCCCAAGAAAGAGTACAGTTTTTAAAAGCCAGAAAACTTGTTCAGGATCTCAACCAGATTCATTTGTTGTAATGGCATGTCATTCATTTTGGAAACACCTCCATGCTCTGGTATAAGGGTTCATTAGACTATCCAAGGTTATAATTTCAAGTAAGAAAGCATTACATATCTGAATTTATTCTTGTATCCTTCATTAAAATCTTGTTTTTATTTATTTGAAAGAAAGAGAGAATGAGAGGAGAGAGAGAGAGTACTCCCATTTGCTGGTTCATTGCACAACTGCCCACAACAAATGGGCTTGGCTAAGGCTGAAGCTGGGAGCTACAAACTCAATTGAAGTCCACACATGGGTGTCAGGAACCCAATTATTTGAGCCATCCCCACTGCTTCCCAGCCTCTATTCTATCAAGAAGCTAGAATCACTTGCCAAGCTGGGAATTGCTTTTGAATACTTGACTGTGAGGTTTGGACTTCTTAACCAGCATTTTTACTACTAGGACAAATGCCCACCCCTGTCTTGTATCTTAGTTCTTTTTAAGTAAATGTGTCTATTTTGGATGATGGATTCAATTTATGTATTCACTGATGATTAACAAGTGTTTTTTTGTTGTTGATGACTTTTAGTAAAGAATCGACTCTACAACCACAAAAATAAGTGGTAGTAAAGGCAGCCCTGGGATCTGACCACAGTCGAAGGCAGCCATTAAGAGAACATGGCCGGCGCCGCGGCTCACTAGGCTAATCCTCCGCCTTGTGGCGCCGGCACACCGGGTTCTAGTCTCGGTCGGGGCACCGGATTCTGTCCCGGTTGCCCCTCTTCCAGGCCAGCTCTCTGCTGTGGCCAGGGAGTGCAGAGGAGGATGGCCCAAGTGCTTGGGTCCTGCACCCCATGGGAGACCAGGATAAGCCCCTTGCTCCTGCCATCGGATCAGCGCGGTGCACTGGCCACAGCGCGCCAACCGCGGTGGCCATTGGAGGGTGAACCAACAGCAAAAGGAAGACCTTTCTCTCTGTCTCTCTCTCACTGTCCACTCTGCCTGTCAAAAAAAAAAAAAAAAAAAAAAAAAAAAAAAAAAAAAAAAAAAAAAAAAAAAAAAACAGGACACAGAGCCAGCCCTGTCTCCACTAGCTGTGCAGGAAAGTGTAGGACTGGCAACAAGGGTTCCCAGAATACTAGTCATGCATACAATTGGCTGCTGTAGTATCTAGAAATTTTTTGAAATTTTCAAATTTCAGTTTGAAGCTATTGAATTTCATGCATGTTCATATTAAAAATGAATGATTTGGCAAACAGTTTTCTAGAATTAATATAATTTTTAGTTACTTAAGGTTATTTGTTGGCTTTTTTTTTTTTTTCTAACATCAAATCAAGAAGAATGGAAGTTTTCAAAGTGAAGGCAATGTTGCATCACAGGAGAACAAATGATGGCATGAGCTCAGATTAAACCTAAGCAACAATAATAAAATTCTTGTCCAAAGTCAGTGTGTGACATCCACATGGGCATGACAGCAAGGAAATCAAGAAGAAGCTGGAATGAGTCATTAGGTTGCTGAGATTTCTTAAAGCCCTGAGTCAAATTTCAACAGCCTTTGTGGAAAGTGAGCCAGCAATGCCTTTGAAAAAAACAAGCCATCAATCTTGCAAAATGCCAAGGCAATGAATAGTGAGAACAAATTAAACTTCCATCCCTTTCCACTACCTTCCAAAAACTGAGCATATTGTATAAGAAAGGCCATAAACCAAATAATTTCCCATTGAGTTCTTATCTGGGAGATAAGAAACATTGTTAGAACTTGTTGGTTACAAAATGAGAAATGAAAATCATCAGTTAAAATAAAGAGACCAAATGATGCCAGAATATTGTTCCAAGAAAAATTGTGACACTTCAGTTGCTACAAAAATTCTGACATACAATAGATAACAATAAAGAAGTTCCAAGTTTCATTTCTATCCAAGATTCCAGGGTGAGTACTTTGGTCTTTTAGGCAATCAATAAACACATGCTTTCACTAGCATTAAAATCACAGTTTTCCCATTTTCATGTATGTTGGGTGCATGACAATCTGGTGTATAAAAGAGTAGTTCAAAAAGTTTGTGGACAATTCATATTATGAAAAAACTGTACATGGATGTCATAAGTTTCTGCACCAAAATAAGCATATCTTTTGATTCCATTTTTTCATTAACTTTTTTAAGTACTCTCATACTGTACATGAAGATTTGGGGGGAAGGGGAGGGTGAAGAGAAGAGGGGCAATGAGTTTTGTATTCCAAACATAAAATATCATATTTGAAGCAGGATGGATGAATGTCTTGCACGGCACACTCCATTAGCAGCCAGCCAGCCCAGGCCTTGTGTTAGCAAGGTGAACTAAGGGCAGCAGAAGTGCTTTGACCACCACTGCAGATACAAGAGCTGCAGGACAGGCCAAATGCCTAACTCCAAGTCATGAGCTCATAGTTCTGCATTACAGGCAGGCAGCAAAAAATTTTCAATCATTAAAGAAGGGAAAATATAATTTCTTTCTCCTTCAGTGGCAGTGATTTATCGTATTTTGGCTTTGAAGATTTTTAGGTTCAGACATTTTCGTTGTTGACTCCAGTCTGTGGCCAAGATCCAGACAGGCAAGAGCTGCAGAGCCTGGAAACGTGGGAAGGCAGCCCAGAGATCAGAGATCAAAAACAAAAGAAGTCTGAGGTCTAACCCAGAAAGAAATAAACTTGTGTTCCATCCTAGTCCAACTCTTTCATTTGGGGTAATCCAGCTTCCAGAGTTCCTGGGAACTGGTCAAACCCCAAGTTCCTTCCCTTGCCACAAGTTCGGCTAGCTGAGGCTGAACAGTCCTGTTTCTCTGGCCCAAGAATTAGGATTGTTCTGTGGTTTTATTCCCTCTTGGTTAGCATTTTCCTTTCGAAATCAGCCCAGTGCTTAACCTAACTGATTTATGAACACAATACCATCACACTGAACTCAGTCCCAGCCAGTAAGATGGTTTCTCTTTCAGTTATCTCAAAATATTGTTCTCACAAAGAAGGTAGTTATAGTCTAGTTGGTGTAAGAGATATAAATTAGTGTGTAGATGAATACTTGCAGTTGCATTATATACTGATATGTATAAACTGCCTCTGTGTTTTCTTTCTAAGTAATTCGATGCATCTATTTAATGTAATGTTAATATAAGGAATGTGCCAATAAACATATCTTTTTAAATTTATAAAATACTTTACCTCACCTCCTCTATATACACATTGATACTTTGTGATTTGGATATTGGTTGCAGTGTTCTTCAAAGGCCCATGATTAAGGGCTTGGCTCCCAGGATGGCACTACTGGGATGTGGTGGAAATATTGGGAGGTAGAGGCTGGTGGGAAGTCCTTCTATCATTGAAGGCAGGCTTTCAGAAGCATTGTAGAACCCCAGGCTCTCTCTCTCTTGGACTTCCTGTATGTTTTTTACATACACTTGTTCTTCCTGTTATGTGTCACCACACACTACCCTCACTAGAGGCCAAGCATAAAGTCTCTGCTTCCATGAACTTAATTCCACAGTAAAACTTCAGTTCAATTCAGTCAAATGTTTGGTGGGTACCCAGCCTTTGTCGGTGCTGTGGTAAAAACTTTCCAGGAAAGAAACAAGGCAAGGTATTTGCCACTGGCAAATGTACAATTCTGTAACAGAAGCAAGATTTATTATCTTGCATATAAAACTCAAAGACACAATGGAAAAAGCAACACAGGAAAAATATGGTTAATAAATGATATTACAAAATGAGAATAAAGACTATAAATAGAATAATAAAAAGTCCCCAGTGAAAGGGCATGTGTGGACTGGAAATCTCACATTCTTTGAACCAAGAGAAACAATAAAGGTTAGTCAACACAAGGGAAAATTGTGGTATCGAATTTCCTTTTCCTCCTTACTCTAAACCTCCACCAAATGGAGCAACATGACTTCTGATTTCTCTGTACATAATATTATTAGAGTGCACTACCTCTTCTGATTTAAAGTGTAGTTCAGAGAAAAGTGTACGAGAGATAATCTGCCAACAGAAATGAAAGAGTTAAGTAGACTTTGAACTGAATTTAAACGATGAAACAGAACTGATGCACGTCCTTTGATTGTTCAAAAGCCAATAGAATCCCCTGATCCATTCCATTCCATTTATTCCTGTCTTGCTGAGCTAAAGGATAGAGAGGACCTTTCTTACTCTAATAAGTGAATGGCCCTGCCTCCCTCATTGCGGCTGCATCTTTGGTGACCTATATTTCTCGCATATGGATGGATCACCATTAGCTGGTTCGACAGACGTTATAATATCATTATGCAAATTTAAGTTCACTGCCACGCAGGAATCCTGTGAACTGATCACTTCATTATCAGCCTTATCAGAAAATACAAGAGAATTGTGTCCCATACTCAGTGAGATGAGATCATAATTTAAATGAAGTGGTTTACTGTCTGGCTACTCTAATGGCTCAGGGGGGATGAAGAGAGCTGGGTTCAAAAGGCTGGATATCAACAGGCACTGTGCATCAGAGGGACTGTCAGAGCTGGCTTCCTGTGCTCTCTCTTCTTTCCTCCAGATAAAGATCTGTGTTAAGATGCTGTGCAGCATTTGATTTGTTCACCTGCTGTCATATGTCCTTGAAGAGTGTCTGCCTTAGAATAAAAGCAGTTTAGCCCCATGTCTAGGGAGGCACATTGTTTGGTGAAAGTCTCTTAAAACTTAGAATCAGAAAAAATCTAGATCCTATGCAAAGTTCACAGTGTGACCTTGAACATTTATAGGAGTTTGTATTATTAAAAGTCACTTGACCTCTCCAGAGCTCTTATCTACAAAATCATCAGGTTAGTGAAGATTCCCTTTTAGCAGTAGTGTTTCCCATCTTTACCTGAAATTTTAATCTATTTTTGAAATTTTATTCTATAAAATTGAGTATGACTATTGCTGCTTATCCCAGTTACCACATTTCACATAATGTGTTGCATGTAAAACTATAACTCATTCATGTAATAGATGATAAAGTATAATGTGGCATCCTTGTTACCAATGAGACTAATGGATTAGGGACTGGTGACATGGATTCAGGATCTGACACAGACAATGAAGTCTTAGGGTCAGCTAACCCAGGTGCTCAGCTCCTGACTTTATAGCTATCCCAGAATTCACCAGCATATATCTCCTCCTAGGAATTTCTTGTTTGAACAAAATATAGTAGTCATTTGTCACCTTTTCCATCAAATGTTTCCTCTGCATCCTTATAACCCTCTGTTCAGATTTTATCACAGCACCACTCCTACTGTAATATGGTTGCTTACTTACATTTTTCTCTATTTCTGGCTGTCAGATTCTTGAAGATCTTTATACTCACCTGTCATATTGGCACATCATAAATGACACATAGTAGGTCTCAGTAAATATTTTATCAATACAAGTCATAGTGGGCCAGACTCTGGAAGGGCTGAAAACAAAATCTCGTGAGAAGATGGTTGAAGGATAATGCCCCAGACACAGTGCCTGGGAGAGTGGACATATTTTCTTATGACACAAAGGGAGGAGTCCTAGAGTGATACCTCCTAGAAACCCTTGAGACTGTTCTAGAAGAAATGGACTTGTTAACCTGATAGACCTGTATCAAGCAGGTTTCAAGTCAACATCTACACTCCAGTCCTTCTCTGACTCCTAGACATGTTGTCTCTAAGATGACTCCAAGCAGAAAGATCTGACAGAAAAAAAAGAACAATTTTGAGTGGAATGTGGCAGTCTAGGGTCTGAACCTCACCTTTCATCTTGTGACAGATCTGCCTCTAAAACAATCCCATTGGCCTCTAAGTCCCAGAAATAAGCAGGGAGTAACACACACTGCCTTCCAGACAGGGAAATGTCAGAAAGCTGTTAGAAATTCTGGGAGATTAGTATCGAAGTGGCATAAAAGACACTAAAGTTCACTAACTCTACCTGCTTTGTTTTTAAGGGTGATAAAGCTGAAACTCAGGTAGACACAAAATATTTTAATAAAAAATGAATGAATGAATGAATGAATGAATAAGTAAATATATATCCCAACTCATCATTGGGTATCTCATTAAATATTTGAAGTTGAAGGGACATTAGAATAGCCCTGTGTCGCCATTCATTTGTCAAAGGAAGCTAAAAAATTAGAAATACTGGAAAAATTTTCCTAGAGTCCCTAATTAATCAGTGACCACAGTTCTTTCTGTTTCCAGTCTGTGCAAAACCACCAACTCTGGGATCTTCTGCTTTGCTTGACCTTCAACCACCAATGGCAAAATTTCTAGAGTTGACTGAGATCCTCTTCTAATCTGTTCACATTCTCTTAGGAAATCACTCACAAAGGTTCAAAGAATTCTTTTGCACCACAGATAATTATTGCAATCCAGTTGTTTTCCAGGCATTGCGGTCAAATAAATTGACATTCAAAATGAATATACTGTGCTTCCTGTCTCATGGATAATTAGAATTTCACAAACAGTATAAAATATAAACCAATACTCCTCTTTCCTCATCCTCTAACTGCCTGAATTAGTTGGCTACATCCCAACAAGCAGAAGATATATGGATCACTCTGTGGGAACTTAGGGGAGAAAATAATATGTTCATTTTCAACTGATAAACTACCAAGGGAGTGCTTAAGGGGGAAATAGGTATTTTTAAATCATAATGTGGATGTTTCTGAGAGAGTAAGGCTCATGAAAGCACCTTGTGTCAGTGGTTCATGAAGGAATTGTGCAATGTTACTAAGATGGAAAGAATAGAAAATAAAAGATATTACCACATCAGTTTCCCACTGATCTCTGGGGGTATTCAGGAAGATGAACCTGCTTCTTATAACCCAAGGGAATGGGTACAGTGGCTAACCAAAGCAGAGGACATAAAGGAATCATTGATCTGGTATGGACAAAAGGGAAACTCAACCACTACTTCAGCATCCTCCTTGAGAGAATCCAGAATAAAGTTGAATAAGACCTATATAACCCACCACCCCCATAATAATTATTTCTTTCCCTGCTATCAAGGGCGATATACAGTTGCACAAAATTCCCTAGCTAATAGAAATAGAAATGGAAGAAGAGAAAGGTAAAGGTAAAGAAAGGATAAGGGGAAGAAGTTAGTTTGAAATTATACATTAATTATCAATAACCAAATTAGACTGCAAGTCACTGTTAAATTGATTTCATAAGAACAGCATAAGTTATCTAAGTAAACTGAGTCAGAGATAAAAGATCTGTAGTCATAACAGCCTCTTGTTTTTACATGTCTGAATGATGATTGCTTATGCCTATTACAGAGAAAATAGTATTAGCCTGAAATGTCAGCAAACCATACCAATTCAGAAAGCTTTAAGACAACAGTAAACTAAACGAGATAGTTGGAAAGAGTGGAAGGAAAACTAGGAAAAGTTCATTAAGTAAGTCATCTTTGAACCAACCCTTGAAGACAGAGTAGCAGTTCACTTGCCATAACAACTAGGGTTTACTTTTCCTGAAAGTGGATAGTATATTTTGTGATACATAATTACTCTATACAACTAGAGCATATGGAAGCCACAAAGGTGGGTCCACCAGCTTCAGAAGGAACTATCACAGGCTGAAATACTGAGATGTACCTAAAGAACAGAGAGGCAATCAATATCTGATCAAGCCATGTTCTGAAGAGTATGTTGAATCAAACAGAAAACAGAAAGTGAATGTTGCAGGTATGACAATACCAAGATTTCCTGAGTGCCTTGTGCCTGGCAAACATTTCACATATACTATTTCACTTAAGCTAACCACCTTATGAGGGAAGTATTAGTATTACCTTCACTTGCACATTGAGAAATTGATACAAAGAAAAGGTAAGTAATTTAAATTCATGGAATTTTTAAGGAATACATTTTGTATTGGAACCCAGGCTAGATGACCCCAGAGTCCACATTCCTAACTGTTAATGACACTTAAATAGATAATCTGATAGGTAAATTTATGAATTAGTGGATGGTTTAGATACATAAGTGGTTAGATACAAAGATAAATGATGGAAAGATTCTTCAGAAAATATAATTATTACCTTCTCTGCCTAGATTCTTTATTTCTCACTCAATTTCTGCATTTGGTTCCTGATCTTTTGTCTTTGAACAAACTTTACAATAGGCTTTTGACTACTTATCTCCAACTTTGATCAATTGTTCTTACAACCTGAAGTCTGCTTAGTGTTTAGGGCCATTAACATGCAATGAAGGAAATATTTCTGGATAGGTAAGAGCCATTGGTAGTCCTCAAATTGCCCTTCATCAAAGGTTGAAAAAGCATTTTCCAAACTCATATCCCTAGGAGTATTTGGTGAAATACCATGTTAGCAAACCACAAGGAAATTTCTCAAAACTAAATTCCAGATGAGCATATATCAAGCTATTTCACACTGAGTCTGAATTGCAGAGAATACTCAAACAGATTCCACTTCTCAAGAGTGGTAGATTCCATGGGGTTTATTAAAAATGAAAATTCCTGGGGCCAGTGCTATAGCATAGCAGGTAAAGCTGTGCCTGCAGTGCTGGCATCCTTTATGGGTGCCAGTTTGAATTCCAGCTGCTCCACTTCTGATCCAGCTCTGTGCTATGACCTGGGAAAGCAATAGAAGATGGCCCAAGTGCTTGGGTCCCTGCACTCCTGTGGGAGACCAGGAAGAAGCTCCTGGCTCCCTGCTTCAGATTGGCATAGCTCAGGCTGTTGCAGCCATTTGGGGAGTGAACCAGCGGATGGAAGACAATCTCTCTCTCTCTCTCTCTCTCTCTCTCTTTCTATCTCTGCATCTCTGTAAATCTGCCTTTAAAATACATAAATAAATCTTAAAAAAAAAATGAAAATTCCTGAGACTCATCTCACAAATTCTGAGTCAGAAAAGGTGGGGCTCATTCATTAAATTATTTTTCATTTATTAAACTTTTATTTAATGAATATAAATTTCCAAAGTACAGCTTATGGATTACAATGGCTTCCCCCTCCCAAAACTTCCCTCCCACCCACAACCCTCCCCTTTCCCACTCCCTCTCCCCTTCCAATCACATCAAGATTCATTTTCAATTCTCTTTATATACAGAAGATCAGTTTAGTATATATTAGGTAAAGATTTCAACAGTTTGCCCCCATATAGCAACACAAAGTGAAAGAAATATTGTTGGAGTACTAGTTATAGCATTAAATAACAGTGTACAGCGCATTAAAGACAGAGATCCTACATAATATTTAAAAAAAATAATTTTCTATGCCATTTCCAATTTAACACCAGGGTTTTTTTTTTTCATTTCCAATTATCTTTATATACAGAAGATCGATTCAGTATATAATTAGTAAAGATCTCATCAGTTTGCACCCACACAGAAACACAAAGTGTAAAGTACTGTTGGAGTACTAGTTATAGCATCACTGCACATTAGACAACACATTAAGGACAGATCCCACATGGGATGTAAGTACACAGTGACTCCTGTTGCTGACTTAACAATTTGACACTCCTGTTCATGGCGTCAGTAATCTCCCTAGGCTCTAGTCATGAGTTGCCAGGGCTATGGAAGCCTTTAGAGTTCGCTGACTTTGATCTTATTGGAATAAGATCAAAGTCATTCATTAATTTTTGATAAATTTCCTGTCTCCACCCAATCTTATACATCCTAAAATCTGACCACAAAATGCATCTATCATCATGATGTGGTATACATGTCCACAAAAATATTAACTGAAACCAAAATTTCATGAAATGTTACCCATCCTTACCATACACAATTTATTGTTTTCTATTTTTTTTCACATACTTTAAGTCAAAACTCATAGTTTGAAAAATATTGGTCTGGAGGATGATACTACAAAAACCAAAACACTATGCAGAGGTTCCTTTTCCAGTTCTGTGTCATGCCCATGGTGTATCTCTGTGAGTCTGTCTCCACCTACACTCTTAAGATCAGACCATCCCATCTCCCTCTCTTCTCTTAAAATTTCCTTTCCTTCCAAATTCCCATTGATAGGATAACAAAATCCTCTAGGTTATAGAGAGCTTGCCTGATCAAGTAGTCTGAATTCATCTGCTACCTGCACCTATTAATATTTGCACTTAAATACAAAGAATGCCTACACATTATTCTAGAATGACAACTGCAGTTTATTAGAGAAGACTATATGCTCTGCACAGCACAATCTGTAAACAAGAGTGCTTATGTCTCACTGTGGAAGAAGCTCCAATTGATCTTCTATATGGCCCTACTTATCCCATGTCCCAGCTTGGGCAAATCTCTAATATCTTATCACTCTAAATTCCTCACCTATGTTTCAGGAAGATAATAAAGCACTGAAGATAATAAAGTTCTAAAGATTCAGTAAAACAAAATGCATGTGAGAATGACTATTCCAGTGGCTGCTACTTAGAAAATGCTCTGTGCAGTAATTGAAATTCCTGTCCTCATCTCTTCTATTCCTTAAGTTTTCTCACCTCCTCTTATTTTCTTTTCATGTTTTTCTTCGTTTACCCTGCCAGCATGAGTATCACCATTTATCCTTTCAACGTGCATATCCGGTTTGTCAAGATAAACCTTGTGTGTTATTCCTGGGGTCATTTCCCCTGGTACTTTCTGGTGTCCCCAGAACCTTTGGAATTCAATTCATCCTTGCCTCAATTGACAAGGGCATTGCTCTATACTGCCATTCTCAAGGATAACAACATAATAAAGGATAATAACAGAATAAAATGTGAATGACAATGGCTTACTAACACTCCAATGACAGTTGCTTTTTCTTAAAGGACTACTTGTCTAAGAAGATACAGATTGACTATTCTTTTAATGACAGAATTGCAGGCAGTTTTAGGCCACTTGGGGCCTAAAGAGGACCAGAGAACTACTTAGGAATGCCCCTCGACATGTAGCGTAAGCCTAGACCTATGCTCTGCTCCTCTGTGGTCTCAATATTAATGAGCCAACTTCATGGGGGTCAGCTTAGAGAAAGGGATGACAAATTGCTATCCTCTTCTGATTTCATTTGTTGTCAAGAGCCCTTTGATCCGTGACTGCTTAGCGAAGATTGCATGGCATCAAACACAATTACAGCTGGTCAGCCTGACCTGCATTGCAAACAACAGGTCAGGCAGCCACTTGCCTTTCTAGCCGGTGAAGTATTGGTGATGCCCGTCATCCCACCTCCAGAATATCTTCACTCTCTGACAGGCTCAGTGCTACACATCCTGACCATAGAATAGGATGGTGTGGGTGCCTCTAGGAAGCAATAAGGAGACAGAAAAGAGAACAGAGTAGGTGCTAGAGTTAGTTTCTGCAGTTTTTTTCATTCAATCCATTTTCATATATTTACTGACCAATTACTAAGTTGATGTCAATAATAAGAAAGAAGGGAAAAGAGAAAACATTGGCTAAAATAAGAAGTAAGGGTTACAGTTCTAAAATGTAAATGAAAAAACTAATTCATTAGTGTAGACCATTTGTGCAACTCCAGGGGAGCATGACTTATTGCAGATGTGATTTTGCAAGCTTTACTACAAGTATCTTGACTATGTATATATTCTTGGAATGTGAAGAAAAGACTTAAGCTAATAATAAATCATTTTTATCCACATTTTTAGCCTGGACTGACTTTCCAAACAGGCAGTAAATTATCTATGTTCCATGGCTCAAGATTTGAGAATACTCACTGGCCTGTGATAGGCATTTCTATAATGTTCTATCAATGTGATGAAAGCCCCTGCTGGTGCTGGTTCTCTCCCGGGTATTTCAGCTTTCCATTTCCCTGGAGATTCCCAGATTGATCCATCCTAATAGAATCAGACATAGACTGCTTAAAGGTGGGATGAGGAAGCATACTATAAGAGCGTGTGAAGATAGAGACAAAGACTAGAGAGATACTGCTACCCGCCAAGGAATTGGAGGAGCTTCTAGAAGCTGGGAGAGTCAGGGAAGAATTTCCCATTAGAGCCTGTAGAAGGAGCACTGGCACACTTCTTGCTTCTAAACTATATATAAAAAAGCGTGCATGAGAAAAAGCAGCCAGAATACCATGTCTGAAACATCTTCTTGAAGTTGGTTCCTAACATGGCTTGGCATGGTGCTGCTTATGACCCCTCCCAACAACCCTTCTAGACATGAACAAAACAGCTATTTTTATATGTAGAGTCTAGCAATTTTAGAACTATTACCATGGCACATTCTATGAGGATAAGAGTAAACAAATCCAAAACCATCTTGTGCAAAAATCAAGAACCAGGACTGGCATTGTAGCATAGTGGACAAAGGCTCCACCTGCAGCCCCAATGTCCCATATGGGTGCCAGTTCATGTCCCGGCTGCTCCTCTTCTCATCCAGCTCTTTGTCTGTGACCTGAGAAAACAGTAGAAAATGGCCCAAGTGTTTAGGCCCCTGTGCCTGCATGGGAGACCCAGAAGAAACTTCTGGCTCCTGGCTTTGGATTGGTCCAGCTCTAGCCATTGTGGCCATTTGGGAAATGAATCAGTGGATGAAAGACTTCTCCTCTTCTCTTCTCTTCTCTTCTCTTCTCTTCTCTTCTCTTCTCTTCTCTTCTCTTCTCTCTCTCAACTCTACCTCTGAAGTAAATAAAATCAAATCTTCAAAAAACCAAGAACCATCCTCACAAAAGTAGGTAATTTAGAAATCCAAACAGGCACTCAATACGAAGTAAAGTTTATTCGTTGTTCTCTCCAAACCCAGTCTACAGGAATGTTCTAAACCTCAGCTACAAATGTCCCCAAAGACAGATGTTACATTTCTCATTTTTGAAACAACAACAAATCCAAGAAAACAAATATTGTTTTTAAGGGTAGGGAAAAACAAAACCATGTAAATGGATGAAGGAGGACTTTTTGACTGCATGGAGGAGACACGTGCTGTGATACAGAGCAGATGTGGTGCCAATGGTGGCCTGTAGGACTCAGAAACCTTAGCACCATCTGGAGGGGCTTTTGATGGAGGCATGGACTCCCTAGGAGGCAGGAAAGGAAGCTTCTTCAGAAAAACTTGTTAGGAGACTGACACTTTTCCCCAAAAGTCAGTTTTGCTGACTTCTCCTGTTTTTCCTTATAAAAACTCACTGTAACAAATGACTCACCCTTTGCCCACAGTTTACTTTTCCAGTAGCCTGTGCTTTTGTCTCAGCAACATAGTATACTGGTCAACACTGTCTATTGTCACATTGTCCTGGGCAGGGCCACTCATCTTTTCTGGTAAGGGAGATCTTCAAACCTGCATCCTCTTCAGGATTGGGATTTCTGAACAAAATATTTTGAGGCCCTCTTTTTCCACATCTGGTCTGACTTTGTGTACTGACCCCACTATGAGGCCTTAACCTTAGGATTCCTGGTTTCCTGCCACACCAGTTCGCTCCCTCTAATTTCCAAGTAATGTAGTTCCCTGGGGAAGTGGTCCTATGCTCTGTTCACACATTCTGTGCTTTGGGCTCTGCATTCATAGAAGACCAGCTAAGTCAGTGGCCCTTCAGAGTTGTAGCCATAAGCCCATACTTTTCCTTCTGATTGGTGTTTTAATTCTCCACCATGATAATCTTTTGGCTGTTGTTCTCCTAGACCTTGCAATCTTGGTGCTTTCTGTGGTGTAGGTGTGGCCCCCTAGACTAATCAGTAACTCACTTTGACTTTGAGAACTTTCAAGGTCATGAGCTGTCAACATATCTCTGATTTGTGTTCTCAGGCAGTGAATGGAGTCATACCTTTATGGTTTCCTTGTATAATTACTCTGGCTTGTTCTCATTACTCCAGTACGTATGCGGGCTGGGGTTTTTCTGCTCCCCCAAAAGTCATTATAAGGCAACCATAATTCAATTCAAAACTTCTCCTCAGTTGTTTTAGAAATGATCCCTGTATTTTTGTTTCTTTAATATATCTGGATGTCCATTCTCTGAATGATTTTCATGTATACAGTTTCTTCAGGACAGTAAGTTGAAACAAAATAAAGAACCAGTGGCATCCACAAGCCTGGTGGCAGGGTATCTCCAGAGAAAACCACGAGAAAAGAAAAAAAGATCTTAGCTTCACAGCTAACTGCCTCCAGGAGAAGGCTACAACGGGAAGATGTGAGTTTCCCAGTTCTAAGAATGTTGGGAAAGGGTGAACCCACAGGGACAAAAAAAAAAAAAATGCTGGAAGTTGGAAAAGGGTGAACCCACAGGGACACACTGAAGATGAAGTCTTCGAGAGGGTTCACAAGAAAAGGAAGCAAGTCAGATGGAGTCAATGTGAAGGTGAGAGATGTGTAGGGAAGCAGAGAGGTTGATAGTGGGGAATGTCAGGCAAATGATACAGTGGGATCCACAGATGGGCCCAGTCCTGCGAGAGGACTTTGTGATGGAAGATAAGGCCATAAAAGTACATTCTTCCCTTGACTATGGCCCAGCCCTAGAAGAGTGAAGATCTCCAAGCCAGTTCTTTCTCCTCCCTTTAGACAAACCACAGACTCTCAATTCATGCCTGATATGACTTTCTACCTTAAATTTATGGGACATGTATGACTTCCCGTTATTCTTTTTTAGAGGGTAAAGCAACATTTTATACTATTTCTTCTCTGAAAAATTCAAAAAGAAGGGCTTTCTGATAGTGACCTTCCAAAAATTTTCTAGCTGATACACTCTCAAGTGTATGCTGTCTCAGGAGGATTCTGCTTCCGAGGCTGCACAATGTATAACACAGGACCAGAGACTTTCAGAGTCTACAGCTGGCTCTGAGAGTCAGCTTTTATGGCAGAGAAGTGGCTGAGGGACATGGGACAAGGAAAAGGAAATGAAGAGCTATTACTGCATGACTCTATTCCTCTAGACCTATACCCAGTAATCCAATCCTCACAGTCAAAGAATCACAGTAAGAGGGAGTTTACACTGCAGGCCTCTACCATCTCTAGTGAGATTAGTCTATGAGTTTGGGATAGAAGACCTCTCTCCTGCTCATGTTGTTTCTCTAGAAGGAAAACATTCTAGGAGCTAGCACTGTGGCATAGAAGGTTAAGCTGCCACCTGCGGAGCCCACATCCCATATGCATCTGGTTCAAGACCCAGCTTCTCCACTTCCAATACATCTCCCTGCTAATGGCCTGGGAAATCAGTAGAAGATGGCCCAAGTGCTTGGGTCCCTGCACCCACATGGGAGGCCTGGAAGAAGCTCCTGGCTTCTAGCTTTGGACTGACCCAGTTCCAGCCAGCACAGCCATTTGGGGAGTGAACCAGCAGGTGGAAGACTTCTCTCTCTCTCTCTCTCTCTCTCTCTCTCTCTCTCTCTGCCTCTGCCTCTCTATCTTTGTAACTCCAACTTTCAAATAAATAAAAAAAATATTAAAAAAAAAGTTATACTCTTGCCTGACAGGGCTCATTAGAGATGTCTGCTTGTGTAAACACAATTTAGTTAGTATAGTAGGAAGAGGAATAGAAAAATCCATCTACACTGGGTTGGGGTGGAGGTGGAGCTAGGGTTCCCTTTTCTTATTTCTATCTCTTTCTTTCCACCACTGGATTCATTTGGAGAGAGTGCAGGGAAATAAAGAGCCCACAGCAGACAAGAAGAATATAGTAGATAAATTGACCCAGGAACTTGAACTTCAGTTCATATATAGGACCCTTGCCTGTTCAGGAGGTTGAAATTTATATCCATCTACAGCAACCCATGGCTGCTGCAGACACAACTGAGTGCAGGGCACTGAGCCTGAGCTCTAGCCTGGAGGACCAGGTCTGCCTCACAGAAACAAGGGGCAACCAGAAATGGCCCTCAGAGTTGGGGGAAGGGATACAAATTGGAAGCTTGATCTCCGGCCCTCCTCCACTGTCCAGAGTGGGAACAGCCCATCCTGGACCATTAGATTCCTCCACTCCTCTCCTGGATTTTCTCTTTTCTGACTCCAAACATAAGGCATGTCATTTATACAGTTTGGTATAACTTTTCATTATCCACATACAAATTGGCTTTAGTTTTATTTCTTGGAGCTCTCAGCATTACTGCCATCTACTCCACAATTCTTGGAATTCAGATTCCCCAGAGATTTTTGAGAATGGTCAGGACTTTTCACTTTCAGGATTTCCTCTGTGCTCAATATCAGCTTCTCCATATAACTTGCATATGCATTGTATCAGCCCATAGAATTCAGCTTCCCATTTCAACTTTGCCCAAACCAATCCACTTTCATAAGAAACAAAAATGGGCAATGTGGCCCTAATGGAGCTACTTACTGTAAGGATAACAAAATGGGAAAGAGGTGCTAACACAATGGTGGAAATTAATGCATTGATTTGATATTTATATTTTTATCATTTAAACTTAGTAATTTATATCTACCGAAGTCTCTTTCAAACTAAGCTGTATCCAATGCATCACAAATCTCCCCTTTCTGCTTGTGTTGTGGCTGCCTTACTGATTATTTTCTCCTAAGCCTCCACGATGTTATTTTTCTTTATACAGAATAATTCATCTCTTCCAAATCTCTACTTCAACATGCCTACCCAAATTCAGATACATGTAGAGCTTGTGTGATGCCTTCTATTATGAGAGTTGGAGTTTTAAAAAGCGATGTCTTTGTTATTTTTATATTACACCTGTAGTTGCATCCTGTAAAGAGTTTCCTGATTTTTACCTTGTGTTACCTAAGTTTATTCCAAAATTTCTATTGGCCTTTCACTGACCATCAAAAAAAAAATGTGATTTTAACACACACACACACACATATGAATTAAATATACATATATACACACACTTTATGTCATAGATAAAATTTATTTTCCCATATTCAGCATATATGTAACAGTAATGCTGACATCCTCATGATCAAAATTGTAAAAAGAGGCTGGTGTTGTAGCACGACATGTTGTGTTCACTGTTGTTAAGCTGCTCAACTTCCAACCCAGCTACTTGCCAATATGCTCGAGAAAAGCAGCAGATGGCCCAGGTGTTTGGATCTCTGAGGTGTTTGAGTCTCTGCAATTCATGTGGGAGATCCGCATGAAGCTCTTGGCTCCTGGCTTCAGACTGGTCTAGCCCAGGCCACTGAGGTCATCTGAGGAGTGAATTGGTGGATAAAAGACTTCTTTGTCGCTTTCTTTTTCTCTCACTGTCTTTCAGATAAATAAATATTTTAAAAAATTGTAGATAGTGGGAATCAAGTACCAGATTTTTTTTCTTTGATTTCCTCAAGTTTCTTCTGCCTTGAATGAGCCAGCCTTGTCAGAGGACAAACCAAACCAGTTTGTGAAGGAAAAGGAATTCATGCAGCTGTATGGAACTACCTAAAAAGGAAGAGTCAGGGAAGAAAATTAGCCAATCAGAGAGAAAAACAATGACACCTATAGGAAAAGTAGCTGGGTGGGTACCAAGACAGAATTGGACAATAAAATAAATGGAACACAATGGAGCCCAAAATTATATTTAAATGCTTGTGCTTTGTCTTTGATATTGGAGGTATTTACAGTAATCAAGGAAAAGGCTGTATTCAGTTTATTCTGTAGTGACCAATGGGGCTACAGGTCCTGCCATTGTGGAGAAAAATCACCCAGACTCATGGCCATCATTTAAGATTCTCGAAGCGGAAGGAGCTTCAAGATGGCAGAATAGGGAAGGAGGGCACTGATAGTCCGGGAAAAGATAGTTTAATAAAAGTAGAGATACTGTAGTCTCAGGGAAGAGTTAGGGGGAAAACTGCAGAGGAAACTCTTCTGGAATTAATGGGACACAGTTGACCTATGTGGAGGGCATGGGCACCCATGGCTCGGGACCCCAGCAGTCAAGTTACACGCCACGGCTGGAAAGGGAGGTGAGGCAAAACCACAGTAGCCCGTGACACTGGTGGGAAAGTGACAAGAAGAGCCTGGAGGGAACGAGGCTTGAAGCCCATGGGGGAAAGTTCACAGCCTAACTAGAGGAGAGAAAAAAAAATAAAAGGGACTGGTACGGACACAATTCTCTCTCTCCACTCACCTTACAAAGATGGGGGTAAAAAAAATACACCAGGTGCCATTTTGAACATATGTAACAGCTGTGCCAGCTCAGGGCTGTGCCCACCCTTAGCCAAGCAAAAAAGCCTGACTCTGGTGGGGAGATATAATAGGAGGTTAAGACCTAGTGAATGTGTGGAGCTTATGAGCTGGGACTGTGAAAAAAAAAAAAAAACTGAGGGTGTGTGGGAGAACTCATGGTGTACATGGGACATCCTATCAGTGGGAAACACCACAAACTTGGTAACCTTGGCAACCCAGTGGGAGATATTGCAGGGGAATCTGAGCTTACACTGAGGACTGCACAGATCCTCTGTGTGGTCTTTGGGACAGAGCAGATGAATATTATACCCACTGGGGCTAGCGCTCAGGAACTGATTACCATCAAGAAGAGCTCAGCTGAACGGAATTACTTCCCTTTTGAATAAAAAGAGAGAGAGAGAGAGAAGATTTACCACACCAAACCTGGGTGTGTCTCCTTTGGCACACCCTTAACCTTGAAGAACTAAAGAGATCTCTCTGGCCACACCCACTACAAGCCTCTAGAGATTCACTAAAAGAAGACAGTCCACTTAATCTAGAGTCATAGTGCAACAAGAAAAGCCACAACAATGAGGGGAAAAAAAGGAAGAAGAAATCAAATAATATTTCCACAATGCCAAACAACAAATACAGAAACTGAGGAAACCAGAACAAGGAAGACATTATGTTGCTCCCAAATGAACATGACACTCCAATACAAGATTACGAAGATGATGAGATAGAAGAAATGCAAGATACGGATTTCAAAAAATTTGTGATAAGAACATTTAGAAGGTATCAAAAACAAATTCATGAACTACAGAAATCCATACTGGACAGGACAGAAAATCTGTATCATTAAAATGAAATCTTAAGGAGGAATCAAAATGAAATGAGGAATTTAGTAGAACATGAAATTGTACTATTGAAGAGAAATCAAAATGAAATGAAGAATTCAATAGAACAAATGACAAATGCATTTGAGAGCCTTAAAAACAGAATCAGTGAGATAGAAGAGAGAATATCAGACTTAGAAGAAGACAGAGCACAGGAAAGTATACATTCAAACCAAAGAAAAGAAGAGGAAATGCATATCCTCAACCTGCAGCACAGGCACACTGGGTTCTAGTCCTGGTCTGGGCACTGGATTCTATCCCAGTTGCTCCTCTTGCAGCCCAGCTCTCTGCTATGGCCTGGGAAGGCAGTGGAGGATGGCCCAAGTCCTTGGGACCTGCACCTGCATGGGAGACCAGGAGAAGCACCTGGCTCCTGGCTTTGGATCAGCACAGCATGCCAGCCACAGTGGCCATTGGGGGGTGAACCAATGGAAAAGGAAGACCTTTCTCTCTCTCTCTCTCTCTCTCTCTCACTGTCCACTCTGCCTGTCAATTAAAAAAAAAGAAGAGGAAATCAGAAATCTAAAAAATATTGTTGGGAATCCACAGGATACTATAAAAAAAAAAAACCAACATTCAGGTTCTAGGAGTTCCCAAAGGCGTGGAGAAAAAGGATTAGAAGGCCTTTTTAGTGAGATACTAGCAGAAAACTTCTCCAGTTTGGAGAAGGATAGAGATATCCAAGTACAGGAAGCACATGGAACTACCAATAAACATGACCAAAAGAGATCTTCACCATGACACGTTGTAATCAAACTCAATACAGTGAAACATAAAGAAAAGATTCTAAAATGTGCAAGAGAGTAATGTTAGATTACTCTCAGAGTAATAAGACTCCAGCAATAAGACTCACAGCAGACTTTTCATCAGAAACCCTACAGGATAGTAGTGAATGGTGAGATATAGCCCAAGTACTAAGAGAAAAAAACTGCCAGCACAGAATATTATATGCTGCAAAGCTCTTATTTATGAATGAAGGTGAAATAATGACCTTTCATAGCAAAAAGAAACTGAAAGAATTTGTCACCACTTGTCCAGCCTGCAAAAGATGTTTAAAGATGTGTTGCACACAGAAATACAGAAACATGGCCATCAATAAAAAGAAGGTAAAGGAAGAAAATATCTCAGTAAAAGATCACAGGAAGTTCAAAGCATATATTAGAAATATCTTTGGGAAAATGACAGGGCAAAGTCACTGCTTATCAATAGTCACATTGAATGTTAATGGCTTCATCATGCAGCTTCTCAGACCACAGAGGAATGAAGCTGGAAATTAGCAACTCAGGAATCCCTAGAGCATATGCAAACACATGCAGACTGAACAACATGCTCCTGAATGAACAGTGGGTCATAGAAGAAATCAAAAGAGAAATACAAAAACTTTCTGGAAGTAAATGAGGATAACAACACAACTTATCAAAACTTATAGGATACAGCAAAAGCAGTGTGAAGAGGAAAGTTTATAGCAATATAAACATCAAGACATTGGAAAGGCACCAAATAAATGAGCTATTGATTCATCTCAAGGATCTAGAAAAACTGCAGCAAACCAGACCCAAAACTAGTAGGAGAAGAGAAATAATTAAAATTAGAGAAGAAATCAACAGAATTGAATAAAAATATTACTAAAGATCAGCCAAATGAGGAGCTGGTTTGTTGAAAAAAATAAAGAAAATTGACACACCATTAGCCCAACTAACTAAAAAAAGAAAAGGCGATAATCAATAAAATCAGAGATGAAAAAGGAAATGTAAAAACAGACACCACAGAAATAAAGAGTCATCAGAAATTACTACAGTGAGTTGTATGCCAGCAAACAGGGAAATCTATCAGAAATGAATAGATTCCTGGACACATGCAACCTACATAAACTGAACCATGAAGACATAGAAAACCAAAAAAGATCCATAACTGGGTCAGAAATTGAATCTGTAAAAAAGGCCCTCCCAACAAAGAAAAGCCCAGGAAAGATGGATTCACTGCTGAATTCTACCAGACATTTAAAGAAGAACTAATTCCAATTCTTCTCAAACTATTCAGAACAATCAAAAAAATGGAATCCTCCCAAATTATTTCTATGAAGCCATCATCACCTTAATCCCTAAGCAGGAAAAAGATGCAGCATTGAAAGAAAATTACAGACCAATATCCCTGATGAACATAGATGCAAAAATACTCAATAAAATACTGGCCAATAGAATGCAACAATACATCAGACCAAATGGGATTTATCCCTGGGATGCAGGGATGGTTCAATGTTCACAAAACAATCAATGAGATACACCACATTAGCAAATTGCAGAAGAAAACTTTATGATTATCTCAATAGATGCAGAGAAAGCATTCAATAAAATACAACACCCTTTCATGATGAAAACGCTAAGCAAATTGTGTATGGAAGGAATACAATCAAAGCAATTTATGAAAAACCCATGGCCACCATCCTATTGCATGGGGAAAAGTTGGAAGCATTTCCACTGAGATCTGGTACCAGACAGGGATGCCCACTCTCACCACTGCTATTCAACATAGTTCTATAAGTTTTAGCCAGAGCCATTAGGCAAGAAAAAGAAATTAAAGGGATACAAATTGGAAAGGAAGAACTCAAACTGTCCCTCTTTGCAAATGATATGATTCTTTATTTAGGGGATCCAAAGAACTCTACTAAGAGACTATTGGAACTCATCGAAGAGTTTGGCAAAGTAGCAGGATATAAAATCAATGCACAAAAACCAACAGCCTTTGTATACACAGGCAATGCCACAGCTGGGAAAGAACATCTAAGATCAATCCCATTCACAATAGCCACGAAAAAAAATCAAATACCTTAGAATAAACTTAATCAAGGATGTTAAAAATCTCTACCATGAGAATTACAAAATCATAAAGGAAGAAATAGAAGAGGATACCAAAAAATGGAAAAATCTTCCATGCTTATGGATTGGAAGAGTCACTATGCTCAAAATGTCCATTCTCCCAAAAGCAATTTATAGATTCAATGCAAGAACAAATAACACACCAAAGATATTCTTCTCAGATCTGGAAAAAATGATGCTGAAATACATATGGAAGCACAGGAGACCTCAAATAGATAAAGCAATCTTGTAAAACAGAAACAAAACCAGAGGCATCACAATACCAGATTTCAAGACATACTACAGGGCAATTATAATAAAAACAACATGTTACTGGTACAGAAACTGATGGATAGACCAGTGGAACAGAATAGAAACACCAAAAATCAATCCAAACATCTACAGCCAACTTTTATTTGACCAAGGATCTAAAACCAATTCCTGGAGCAAGGACAGTCCATTCAACAAATGGTGCTGAGAAAACTGGATTTCCACATGCAGAAGCATGAAGCAAGACCCCTACCTTACACCTTACACAAAAATTCACTCAACAAGGATTAAAGACCCAAATCTATGACCCGACACCATCAAATTATTAGAGAACATTGGAGAAACCCTGCAAGATATAGGTACTGGCAAAGACTTCTTGGGAAAGACCCCAGAGGCACAGGCACTCAAAGCCAAAATTAACAATTGGGATTGCATCAAATTGAGAAGTTTCTGTACTTCAAAAGAAACAGTCAGGAAAGTGAAGAGGCTACCAACAGAATGGGAAAAAAACATTTGCAAACTATGCAACAAATAAAGGGTTGATAACCAGAATCTACAATGAGATCAAGAAACTCCACAACATCAAAACAAACAACCCACTTAAGAGATGGGCCAAGGACCTCAATAGACATTTTTCAAAAGAGGAAATCCAAATGGCCAACAGACACATGAAAATGTTCAGGATCACTAGCCATCAGGGAAATGCATATCAAAACCAAAATGAAGTTTCACCTCACCCCAGTTAGAATGGCTCACATTCAGAAATCTACCAACAATAGATGCTGGTGAGGATGTGGGGAAAAAGGGACACTAACCCACTGTTGGTGGGAATGCAAGCTGGTAAAGCCACTATGGAAGTCAATCTGGAGATTTCTCAGAAACCTGAATATAACCCTACTATACAACCCAGCCATCCCACTCCTTGGAATTTACCCAAAGGAAATTAAATTGGCAAATAAAAGAGCTGTCTGCACCTCAATGTTTATTGCAGCTTAATTCACAATAGCTGGAATCAACCTAAATATCCTCAACAGTGGATTGGATAAAGAAATTATGGGATACGTACTCTATAGAATGCTCTACAGCAGTCAAAACAATGAAACCGGTCTTTTGCTTCAAAATGGAAAAATCTGGAAAACATCAGGCTGAATGAATTAAGCCAGTCCCAAAGGGACAAATATCATATGTTCTCCCTGATCAGTGACAACTAGCCAAGCACCTAAAAGGAAACCAGTTGAAGTGAAATGGACACTATGAGAAACAATGACTCGATCAGCCCTTGTCCTGACTGTCGAAGAACAACTTACTACTTTATTCCTTTTAGTATTTTTTTGTTCTACTTAATACTATTAATTAAGTTCTTTAATTAACACACAATTATTCTTAGGTGTTTAAATCTAACTGAAAAATGATCCCTGTTAAATATGAGAGTGGGCATAAGAGAGGGAGGAGATATACAGTTCGGCACATGCTCAATCGGACTTGCCCCTAATGGTAAAATTAGAAACATGCCAGGGGATTCCAACTCAATCCCATCAAGGTGGCATGTACCAGTGCCATCTCACTAGTCAAAATGATCAGTTTCAGTTCACAATTGATCCTAATGATAGGATTAAGAGTCAAAAGGATCACATAAACAAGACTAGTGTCTGCTAATACTAACTGATAGAATTAAAAAGGAGAGAACGATCCAGCATGGGAAGCGGGATACACAGCAGACTCATAGAATGACAGATGTCCTAAACAGCACTCTGGCCTCAGAATCAGCCCTTAAGGCATTCAAATCTGGCTAAAAAGCCCAAGAGAGTATTTCAGGCATGGAAATCCAAGACATTCTGGCAAAAAAAAAAAAAAAAAGACCTAAATGAAAGATCTCTGTGAGTGAGATCCCAGTGGAAAGAATGGGCCATCAAGGAAGGAGGTACCTTTCCCTGAAGCGAGGATAGAACTTCCACTTTGACTATGGCCTTGTCTAAATAATCAGAGTAAGCTAACTCAAAAGTCTTCCATAGCCTTGGCAACTCATTACAAGAGCCTCAGGAGATTACTGACGCCATAAACAAGAGTGTCAATGGTTAAATCAACAACAGGAGTCACTGTGCACTTACTCCTCATGTAGGATCTCTGTCCTTAATGTGTTGTACTATGTGAATTAACGGTATAATTAGTACTCAAACAGTACTTTATACTTTGTGTTTCTGTGTGGGTGCAAACTGTTGATATGTTTACTTAGTATATATTAAATTGATCTCTTATATATAAAGATAATTGAAAATAAATCTTGATGTGAATGGGATGGGAGAGGGAGCAGGAGATAGGATGGTTGTAGGTGGGAGGGAGGTTATGGGAGGAAAAAGCCACTGTAATCCAAAAGCTGTACTTTGGAAATTTATATTTATTAAATAAAAGTTTAAAAAAAATAAAAAATGATTCTGGAAGTCAAAGGACCCTTCCAGAAGCAGCACTGCATCTCTTCCTGTCCGGGGTGGCTACTTCTCTTCTGTAAACTTTGTATCTGCTTTCATATTTATGTGCTGTTTCTTCCCATTTATTCATGTCCCATCCATAGAAAAATTACATCAATCTTCTATTTTGTTCCTTCAATAAAATAAGTATCAACAAAGTCAAAGATTTAAATACCAAGAAAAAAAGATCCTAAAATCAAAGTTGAAAAGTTTTTATAATAGCTCAAAATACATCAACTTATTTATTGGGGAGCTGGCATCGGCGTGAAGTGGGTTAAAGTTACTACTTGCAATGCTGGCAACACATATCAGAGTGCTAGTTTGAATCCTGCCTGGAACAGTTTTGATCCACCTTCCTAATATGCACCTGGGAAGACAATGGATGATGGCACAGGTAAATACTTGGGCCCCTGCAACTCATGTCAAATATTCAGAGTTACTTGCTTCAACCTCGTCCAGCTCTGGCTGTTGCAGTCATTTGTACAGTGAAATCAGTAGATGGAGACATTCTCTCTTTCTTATTCTCTCTCGCTCGCTCTCTTTCTCTCTCTCTTCTCCTCTCCCTCATCTTTCAAATAAATAAATCTTTGAAAAATGTTTAATTTTAAAATTATTTAAAAGATTTAAATGAGGAACAGGCATTTGACACAGTGTTTAAGATACTGCTTGGAGGCTGGCGCCGCGGCTCAATAAGCTAATCCTCTGCCTGCGGCGCCGGCACACCGGGTTCTAGTCCCAGTCCGGGGCACCGGATTCTGTCCCAGTTGCCCCTCTTCCAGGCCAGCTCTTTGCTGTGGCCCGGGAGTGCAGTGGAGGATGACCCAATCCTTGGGTCCTGCACCCGCATGGGAGACCAAGAGAAGCACCTGGCTCCTGGCTTTGGATCAGCGTGGTGCACCAGCCGCAGCAGCCATTGGAGGGTGAACCAATGACAAAAGGAAGACCTTTCTCTCTCTGTCTCTCACTGTCCACTCTGCCTGTCACAAAAAAAAAAAAAAAAAAAAAAAAAAAAAAAAAAAAAAAAAGATACTGCTTGGGATGACTGCATCCCATATCATACATCTTTGTTCAAATCCTAGCACCTGTGCTTCCCATTCAGCTTCTGCCAATGTACTCTCTTGGAGGCAACAAGTGGTGGCTCAAGTAATTTAATCTCTGCTACTCATATAGGGGAACAACACTGAATCCTAGGCTCTTGGTTTCAATCTGGCACAGCTCTGATTGTTGCAGGCAGGTGGCAAGTGAATCAGTGAAGGGAAGCTCATTCTCAATCCTGAGCTCAAACAATTGCTGTGTGATAGTGCAAATCAGTATATTATACATTTATTTCAAAAAAAATCACTAAAAGAACAATAGTTTACCCCACACAAGTACAAAGTCATTGAAATTCACTGTCAAAATAATCTGACACAAAATACATCTAAATATTTCTTGCAAAATATCTGCTGATGAATAATACAGTGAATATTCAGGCTTTCAGCACCTTATTTTTTTTATCACAAGCTTTTTAAATTTTTCAACTCTGCCTTTTCCTGCTTTACGCATATTTCTATTACCATCCGTTGTAAAACATCTTAGCAGATTCCTCTTCAGGCTTTACTGAATTACTACTTTCTTGAGTTCTTTAGAAATAGTTTTGCTTGTAAATGCCCCATACAGATGATTCATAGCAATCAATTCTCCAGTCACCTCAAACTTGGCATTTCTCAAACAAATTAATAGTTTCAGGAACATCTGTTCAACTCTTCAATAACAAAAAAATAAAAAAATTAAAAAATAATATAAAAACACTCCATTATTTTTGTCTTGTTTTTGACTATTGATGTTGCCCTAAATGTCTTAAACACTTTCAGTGACTGAGTTCAACAAAATGAAAATTACTTATGTTTATTTTTTCTGGATATGTTTCTTTGGCTGTTATAATTTACATGATTTCATGATCTCAGCATCAGTAAATACTTTTTTCCTGCCTAGGTAACAGATGAGACACTTGAATTTACTTTGGTTCCATTTTTCATTGTTGTGAAGAAATTTTTCTGTGATGAGATATTTTATTTTAAAATTTCCTTTTTTTTCTGGCCATTCATTTCCTGTGAGCTATGAATGTTGTGATAGGTGCTTAGTCTGGTAATGTCAATATATATTGCATCCTTGTAGTGGTATTGCATAATAAATATAACATTTTGCATTTAATTTAAAAGAACTAAATAATACCAGTGCACACATATACCATTAGAGCTACTGTCATGCCCTTTGTAATACTTTTTTTTCATGTTTATAGTTGCAAGTCCAATGAAGTTGATTTAGGCAGAAAGAAGTTTACTACCAAGTACTAAATAAACTTACAAACTTGTAAGAGGCTGAGGGGTGGGGGAGTAACTAAAAATAGACTAGAAATTGAGTATTCCAGGAGCAGCTCCCAAGTTTATTTCTATCTCTGTCATGTTCAAAGGCTGCAGGAATAGGAAGTTGAGGAAACAGCTAACACACTTTAAGAGAACCTCCAAATTGGAAAACCATTACCAAATCATGAAGTCACCACTGCTCCCACTGGCTCATAGGCCAGGCCCACGACATTACTTCTCATACCCTGCCCCTCTGCCCACGTTGCTCTGTTCCAAATATCAATCTCAACCTTATTGGGAGAACCTAAATCATATCTAAAATTCTGAAAGAAATTCACAAGGAATCTGGCAAACGTTTGTCTTTAGTGCCTCAGTTTATTAGGAGAGAGTTATATAACATACTGAGAGAGCCATTCCACAATTTCACACATCCTTCTCTCTCGCAATTTTCAAAATATGTCTATTCCCTCCTAAATATTATAGTAAAGTAAGCTCAACTATGTGGTACACAACGGAGAGGTAAATATTGATCATTGATCCTATTTCCCTTGCAAACAACCTAAAAAGGAGCATTTGCAAAAATGACTCCTAGAAACAAAAATCAAGAATCAATTGTACCTTCTCATTTAGAAAGATAGCTAGCTAAATCAACAAAAATTGGACATATAAGGAAAAATATTGTTTCTCATCTAAACCAAATAACTAAGACAAATTATTACTTTTTTTTTTGACAGAGTTAGACAGTGAGAGAGACAGAGAGAAAGGTCTTCCTTCCATTGGTTCACCCCCCAAATGGCTGCTACAGGCCGTACACTGCACCGATCCGAAGCCAGGAGCCAGGTGCTTCTTCCTGGTCTCCCATGCGGGTGCAGGGCCCAAGCACTTGGGCCATCCTCCACTGCCCTCCTGGGCCACAGCAGAGAGCTGGACTGGAAGAGGAGCAACTGAGGCAGAATCTGGCACCCCAACCGGCACTAGAACTCAGGGTACCGGCGCCGCAGGTGGAGGATTAGCCAAGTGAGCCGTGGCACCAGCGACAAATTATTACTTTTATGGGCTGTAGCCACTCATTTGAGATAAGTGTCCTGTTATGAGAAAACGTAGCAGCTATGAGATGGAGGAGGTGAAAAGACGCTATGAAAAGTTCTTAACCATTTGCACTCTCAGATCTTCTTACCAGGATCCCTTGAAATCCTTTTCATCAAAAGAATTAGGCAGAAAAATGAATATTTATTATGTACTAGATATATTGCCAAGGATTTGTATGTATCCTATGGCTTATGATTAAGGATAGATATATTATTTATATCAATATCATATTATGTAACATTTATTATATTAAGTATTATACTAAATGTAAGTGGAACAAATATTATAAATATATCATAGACTCAAAATAAATATAACTATTAAATTATTATTGATTTTGGTAAACATTTATGCTAAACATGAGTAAATTAGGGGAATTGAAATTTTCTCAATACACACATTTTTTAAGCTATAGAGTATCTTTTACATGTGCAGCCTTTTGTTTAAAAAAGCATTGAGTCTGTGATTACAAAGAAAATTGAAATTATGTTATTGTGAACAAATTAAAAGAAAAGAAGCAAAGAAAAGAAGGAGGATGGGGGAAGGGAGGGAGGAAAGGGAGAAAAGTATCATTATATTCTTGGAATTGTACCTATAAAACTCATGAACTCTGTTCAATATATATTAATAAAAACAAAGAAAATCTAGAAGGCAGAATGTCATAGAGTCATAATTTTTAAAAATAATTTTAATTTTTGGGGGGCCAGCACCATGGCTCACTTGGGCCCCTGCAACCACATTGTGCTTGGGCCCCTGCACCCACATTGGAGACCAGTAAGAAGCACCTGGCTCCTGGCTTCGGATCTGCGCAGTGCTGGCTGTAGCAGCCATTTGGGAGTAACCCATGGAAGGAAGACCTTTTTCTCTCTCTCTCTCTCACTGTCTATAACTCTACCTGTCAAATAAAATAATAATAATTTTATTTTTATGAAATTAATAAATACACATAATTTTAAATTAATAACATTAAAGGATAGCATGAAAAAGCACTTAATGCTTCACATACCCCACATCCTAGTCTGACTCCACATTAGCAACACTTTTTCACCTGATTAAACTTGTTTGATTTTTTTTTACTTTTCCATGTCAAGTAATGTGCGGACATTTCTACTTCTTGATTTATTAACATTATATATCATTGATCACCTCTTGTATAGAAATAAATTACTCTGATGATTAGTTAAAATTCTTTGTTTCTCATACTTCATCTTCCTGATAGAGTCAGGTTATAATTTCAAACCAATATTTTTCATTACTGCTGAATCATATAACATATTACAATTGCATGTCTGTCCTCGTCAACATTTGGTTTCAATATTTGCTTCATTTTTATAATCCATTTCATTTATTATGTAAGTATCACTATTTTTCCTAAATATTGAGAAATCTTGAAAAAGTAAAAAATAATTGATCAGCAATAAATACTAACATTCTACCATATTTGCTTTACCTTTGTGTGCACATATGTTTATGGATTGAGTCATTTGAAAGAAATTACAGAAATTGACAATTCACCACTTGAATATTTGAGTGATTTTGTAAATTAAGAGCAATGTTCCACATATTGTTGCAATAGCAGTGTAATACTTAAAGAATTCAAGAATTTCTGACTGATATAATAGTTTGTCCATATTAAAATTTCACCAGTTATTCCCAAAATGTGATTTATTTTCCTTTTTAACCCACTACACAATCATTTTCATTTATCAAGACAACAGGTCAGTTATAATATAGAGAGTTTCACGTTTTTAGTTATGTTTCCTCATAATATTGCTATCTTACTACAAATCATCTGTATTTTCTTAAAATTGAATTTAGTCTAGAGGCTTGATTAAATTAATGTTAGACAGTTTTGAGGGAGATATTTACAAGTGATGGAAACAACAAACTGCATCAGATCAGGATGCAAATATAGAATTGATAATTAATTGCAATACTGTCTGATTTTTGTTAAGAGAATCACCAGTTCTCTTCATCCTAAAAGTATCATTTTTGCTTGCTACTAATAAATAATTGGTGATGTGCTACCTTGACATCTTGCAGATTTCTTGCTTTCCACAATCATACTTCTAATCATTTTGTCATCCATTGATGAATCTTGCCTGAATCAATTATTCATTTGGCGTTTTCTACAAGGTGATTTTCTAATTCTATTATTTAGCTACAATTTCATCTCCTTTAGCAACTCTCATGGTCTGAATATTTGAGCTGCTTGCCAAAGTTCACATGTTGAAATCCCAATTCCCAATGTGAATATTTGGAAATGGAGCCTTCAGAAGGTAATTCGGGTTACATGAGTTCATGAGAGTGGAGGGCTTCATTGATGGGATCAGTGCCGGTATAAGAAGAGTCACCAGAGAACTTGGATTTTCTCTCTCTCTCTCTCTCTCTCTCTCTCTCTCTCTGTCATCTCTCTCTCTCTCTTTCTCCCTGAACAAAGAAGAGATAAGTTGTGTAAACACAGAGAAGTTTGCTTTACCTCATCATATACTTTCACCAGAAACAAATCACTTAGTCACCCTGATCTTAGATTTCCAGCCTCCAGGCCATAAGAAAATAAATGAATGTGATTTATTACACACAGACTAGGTATTTGGTTGTAGCAGCCTAAGCAATCTAATATAGCAACTAAAGATGAATTTCTATTTCTAAGTTAGATAAGTGTTTAATTCTTTTTAAAAATATTCTTTAATCAGCCCTGAAGGCATTTGGATCTGGCTGAAGAGCCCATGAGAATATTGTAGGCATGGAAAGCCAAGACACCATGGAAAAGAAAAAAAAGAAGACCTAAATGAAAGATCTCTGCGAGTGAGATCCCAGTGGAAAGAACGGGGCCATCAAAGAAGGAGGTACCTTTCTCTGAAGGGAGGAGAGAACTTCCACTTTGACTATGACCCTATCGGAATAAGATCAAAGTCAGCAAACTCTAAAGGCTTCCATAGCCCTGGCAACTCATGACTAGAGCCTAGGGAGATTACTGACGCCATGTACAGGAGTGTCAAATTGTTAAGTCAGCAACAGGAGTCACTGTGTACTTACATCCCATGTGGGATCTGTCCTTAATGTGTTGTCTAATGTGCAGTGATGCTATAACTAGTACTGAAACAGTATTTTTACACTTTGCGTCTCTGTGTGGGTACAAACTGATGAGATCTTTACTAATTATATACTGAATCGATCTTCTGTATATAAAGATAATTGGAAATGAAAAAAAAAACCTGGTGTTAAATTGGAAATGGCATAGAAAATTAATTAATTTTTAAAAAAAAATATTATGTAGGATCTCTGTCTTTAATGTGCTGTACACTCTTATTTAATGCTATAACTAGTACTCCAACAGTATTTTTTTCATTTTGTGTTGCTATATAGGGGCAAACTGTTGAAATCTTTACCTAATATATACTAAACTGATCTTCTGTATATAAAGAGAATTGAAAATGAATCTTGATGCGAATGGAAGGGGAGAGGGAGCGGGAAAGGGGAGGGTTGCGGGTGGGAGGGAAGTTATGGGAGGGGGGAAGCCATTGTAACCCACAAGCTGTACTTTGGAAATTTGTATTCATTAAATAAAAGTTTAATAAATAAAAAAATTCTTTACATTTCTTTCTCCTACTACTACTATGCCCCATCTCCCTATTCCTCTTCTCAAAAAGAGTTCCTGGAGGACACGGATTGCAGTGCAGCTGCTGCTTGGGACACCAGAACTTCATACCCGAGTGACTGGGTTGAGACTCCACCACTCCACTTCCAGTTCAGCTTCCTGCCGATTACATCCTGGGGGGCAGCACATGATGACTCAAATGCTTAGGTCCCTGCCACCAATATGGGTGAACTGGATGGATTTTCTGGCTACTGGCATTTTTTAAAAAGTTCTTGTAACTACTTCCAATGAGAACAAAAGCTGTTTATGTTTCCTTAATAACCTCTCTCTCCTATCTCTATCTGTTACTAAATAAATCAAATATATATTCAGTGTTGTACAATATAAGCAGTTTTTTGTATACCACTTTTTTATGTTCAAATCTGTCCGCACCAGCCAATGAGAGCCCTACAAACCATCTTCTCATTCCTTCTGAAATACCCACTGTAGATTCTGTGTGCATTGTGTGCATCTTTCCTGTCTGTCACAAGAAAACTTTCCAGACTTGTATTTCCCCAACCCCAGATCTAGTGTAAGTCATTTCTCCAAGGATCTATGGCCCGCTTCAAAAAAAAAAAAAAAATCAGATGCTAAATGTTTTGGCTGTTACTACTTTATTGTCAGGGATTGTTTGAGCTCCCCTCACCTCTGCTCACAAGACACCAAGAGCGCATTCACAGTTGTGACAAAAAGAAATGTCCCCAGACCTTGCAAAATATTGCCTAGAGAGCAAAAATTGCCCTCAATTGAGAATCAGTGGCCTTTATGAATGAAAGCATTGTGTGAATTCTCCTCCACGTTTGATTTGTTCCTTTAATAAGATGCGCTGAAGATGACTCCAAATCAACACAGAGAGAATCTTCATTATGTTTTAAGGTCTCCCTGTACCCTGTTGTGCAGCAGAATCAGAAAGCTAATTTAAATACTGGATAGAAAATAAATTTATGTGGAGGTCATTTCATGCACATTGAAGTATATCTTAAGGATATATTCCTAGAAGCAGAATTTCTGATTAAAAGGATAAGTACATGTGTAATTTTCTTTTGTATTGTGACAATCTCCTTTATCATATTTGTACCATTTTTCATGTCTTCTAGCAATGTGTAAGAGGGTCTATTTCATAACAACATTTCCAATACAATTTATTTAATCAGAAGAGTGGAGAATGGGGTGGAGGGTGGATAATAATGATTTTGTTAATTTAGTAGATGAAAAGTACTATTTCTATGTAATCCTTTGCATTTTCTTATTTAAATGAAAAAAAAGAGATATGTTTTTTATATATTTATGGACCAATTTTTCCCCATGAATTGAATGTTTAAATTTCTTGCCTGCTTTTCACCTAACAGATTTTTAGGCATTGTCATATTTATTTCAGAATGTCATATATTTTAGGAATATTTCCTTTACTGTAACTTAGAATCATTGTTGGATTTGTCATTTATTTTGACTTTCCTCCTGGTAATTTTTCCCATGAGCTTTCTTATTACTTTTCGTATTATAATTTTTCCTATATCACTTCTGAATTTTGAGTTATAGTGATAAAAGTCTTTTAACACTTGAAGATTTGAAGGGATATAGCTATTATATTGCATTTATATGGTCTCACATTTCATGTATTTTATCTTAAATCCATTTGTAATTAATTCTGGTATAAGTTAAAGTACTAAAAGTTTTGAAAACCATTTATTAAAAATCTTGGTGGATTTCAAGACATACTACAAAGCAGCTATAATCAAAACAGCCTGGTACTGGTACAAAAACAGATGGTAGACAAATGGAACACAATAGAAATGCAAGAAATCAACCCAAGCATCTACAACGAACTTATATTTTACCAAGGAGCTAAATCCAATCACTAGAGCAAGGACATTCTCTTCAACAAATGTTGCTGGGAAAGCTGGATTTTCACGTGCAGAATTAGGAAGCAAAACCCCTACCTTACACCTTACACAAAAATCCACTCAAAATGAGTTAAAGATATAAATCCACGAAACAACACCATCAAATTATTAGAGAACATTTGGGAAATCCTGCAAGACATTGGCACAGGCAAAAAATTCTTGGAAAAGACCCCAGAGGCACACATAGTCAAAGCCAAAATTAACAAATGGGATTGCATCAAATTCAGAAGTTTCTGTACTGAAAAACACACACACACACAGAAAAATGAAGAGGCAAATAACAGAATGGGAGAAATTGTTTGCAAACTATGAACTGATAAAGGATTAATAATCAGAATCTACTAAGAGATAGAGAAACTCCACAACAACAACAACAACAAAAAACAGTTAAGTGATGGGCAAAAAGCTTAAAGACATTTTTCAAAAGAGGAAATCCAAATGGCCAACAGCCATATGAAAAAATGTTCAGGATTACTAGCCATCAGGGAAATGCAAATCAAACCCACAATGAGGTTTCACCTCATCCCACTTAGAATGGCTTTCATACAGAAATCAACAAACAATAAATGCTGGTGAGGATGTGGGGAGAAAGACAACCTATTCCACTGTTGGGGGGAATGTAAACTGGAAAAGCCACTATGGAAGACAGTATGGAAATATCCTAAAAATCTGAATATAGACCTACCATATGACCCAGCCATATGGAATATATGGGAATATACCTAAGGGAAATGAAATCAATAAATAAAAAAAGTTATCTGTACTCCCATTTATTGCAGCTCAATTCACAATAGCTAAGACATGGAATCAATCTAAATGCCCATCAACTGAAGACTGGATAAAGAAATTATAGGATATGTACACTCTGGAATACTACACAGTGGTAAAAATAAATGAAATCTGATCATTTGCAACAAAATGGATGAATCTGGAAAACATCATACTTATTGAAATAAGCCAGTTTCAAAAGGACAAATACCACACTTTCTTCCTGATCTGTGAGAACTAATAGAGCACCTAAAATGAAATCTGTAGAAGTGAAATTGACACTTTGGGAAGGGATGACCTGAGCTGCCCTTTTCTTGAATGCCCTTTTCTTGACTGTTGTTTCTGTTTTTGTTTTGTTTTTGCTTTTTCTTCATACTATTTGAATAACTCTTTCCTTAACATAGAGTTAATCATATGTATATTAAGTCAATTGAGCATGTATCTCAGCAAAAAATAAGAGTGAGAATAAGAGAGAGAGGAGGAAGTTTGTAAAGCTGTATAGTTCTGCATACATTCCTACAGACTTACCTCTAAGGGTACAGTTTAAAAACTTGTCATGGGACCCTAAATCCCATTAAGCTGGGTTGTAAAAATGTCATCTGAAGTGTTAAAGTGATTGTATTAAGTGTTAAAGTGAACATATAGATAGGATTAAGTGTTAATGTGATCATATAAATAGGATGAAGTGTCTGGTAATAATAATAGAATTAAAATGCAGAGAATGTTCAAACATGGGAAGCAGTCCACACAGCAGACTCATAGAATGACAATAGCTTTAAGTAACACTCTGATGTTAGAATCAGCCCTTAAGGCTTCCTGATCTGGCTGGAAAGCCCAGGAAAGCATTTCAGGCATGGAAAGCCAAGACATCGTGGCAAAAATTGTTCTACATGAAGGATCTCTGTGAGTGGAACCCTAGCAGAAAAAAGTGGCTATCAAAGAAGAATGTAGTTTTCTCTAAATAGAAGAGAGAACTTCTGCTTTGCTCATGGCTTTATCTACATACTGATGTAGTGTGTGTATTCAAAAGTCTTCATAGCCTTGGCAGCTTATTTCAAGAGCATCAGGTGATCACTATCATCATATATAAGACTGCTAATTGTTAAATTCATAACAGGGGTCATTGTGCACTAATTCCCCATGTCCTCAATGATTTCTATTACTAGAGTTAACTGTAAAACTAGTTCTCTTTATGTAGTATAGAGTTGGTCTTCTGTGTACAAAGTTAATTGAAAATGAATCAATGGGCCGGCGCCGCGGCTCACTAGGCTAATCCTCCGCCTTGCGGCGCCAGCACACCGGGTTCTAGTCCCAGTCGGGGCACCGATCCTGTCCCGGTTGCCCCTCTTCCAGGCCAGCTCTCTGCTGTGGCCCGAAAGTGCAGTGGAGGATGGCCCAAGTCCTTGGGCCCTGCACCCCATGGGAGACCAGGAGAAGCACCTGGCTCCTGCCATCGGAACAGCGCGGTGCGCCGGCCGCAGCGCGCTACCGCAGCGGCCATTGGAGGGTGAACCAATGGCAAAAGGAAGACCTTTCTCTCTGTCTCTCTCTCTCACTATCCACTCTGCCTGTCAAAAAAAAAAAAAAAAAAACAAACAAACAAGAAAATGAATCAGTGGAGAATGGGACTGGGAAAGGGAAAGAAAGGAGGAGAAGGGGTGGGCATGTGAGTGGGAGGGCAGGGAAGAATAACTATATTTCTAAAGTTGTACTTATAAAATTTGTGTTCCTTAAAAAACGAATTAACAAAAAAATAAAAAAGCATTGTTTTCCCTAGTGACTTGTCTTTTGTCACTGTTATCATAAACCAGATTTCCAAATATGCATGAGCTGATTTTTTCAGCATCTTATTTTGCAAAATCTAATGGATTTAACATTTCTTGTCCTGATGTCTCAGTATTTTTTATTTTCTGATTTTTTTAAGATTAATTCATTGGTTTGAAAGGCAGAGAAATAGAGAGACAGAAAGAGAGAGATCCATCCACTGGTTCACTTTCCAAATGTCTGCAATAGCCAGAACTGGGCCAGGTAGAAGCCAGGAGCCAGGAACTCCTTTGGGATTTCCCATCTAGGGGGCAGGTAACCTAGTAAGAGTCATCGTACATTGCCTTCTCAAGTGAATTAGTAGGTAGCTAAATCTGAAGTGAATGGTCCAGGACAAGAACTGGCACTCAGATCAGGGATGCAGGTGTCCTGCTCAGTGGCTTAACACCCTGGATCAAAATGCCTGCATAATACCAAACTATTTTAGATAGAAATAATCATTTATAGTGTATTTTCAAATATAATGAAGCTTAATATTGACATTACATCTATTTGTATTCCTAGCCTGTCTTAATTACTTATTTTTCCCATACTTATTTTTCCCACTGATATTTTTAGTAACATGGAATTTTTATATATTCAAGTCTGTGTTTTTTCAATATATTTCTGTAAATATTTCCTTATACAGGAAACACTCCTTTTATGTTTCTTGTTAAATATGTACCTGGATATTTCATATTTTCAGTTCTATTATAAATAGGATAGTTCAATGAATTATACTTCATTAAAATTAATAATTTTGATATGTGTTAAATACCACTTCAAGAAGCAACACCAACCTAGATTTAGAAAAAAAAAAACTCATGAATCTGTGAAATTTAAAGATCCAACAGGCCATCGCTGCAGCTCACTTGACTAATCTTCTGCCTGCAGCACTGGCACCCTGGGTTCTAGTCCCAGTTGGGGTGCTGGATTCTGTCCCGATTGCTCCTCTTCCAATTCAGCTCTCTGCTGTGACCCGGGAGGGCAGTGGAGGATGGCCCAGGTTCTTGGGCCCTGCACCCACATGGGAGACAAGGAGGAAGCACCTGGCTCCTGGCTTCAGATCAGCACAGCCTGCATGCTGGCCTTATCAGCCATTTGAGGGGAGTGAACCAAAAAAAGGAAGACCTTTCTCTCTCTCTCTCTCTCTCTCTCTCTCTCTCTCTCTCTCACTATCTAACTCTGCCTGTCCAAAAGAAAAAAAAATCCAACCAAACTAAAATCTGGAATAAATTTTTTGTAATAAATTAGAAGAGAGTTGACATTTTTTTATTTCACAAATACGTCCTTATGGGCTATCTAGATAATATTCACTAATGATATGTGACCAGATTATTCTGAATATTGATAAATGTACAAATTCACACAATAATAATACTGATATGTTGGATTTATGTAGTAGTTTAAAATTGTATATTTTCCAGATAATCACTTAACTTTTTCAAATGCATAAGGGTGTTGAGTAGTTTGCACCAGTGAGGTGATTGGGAAAAAAAAAGAATTTAATAACTTTGGATTGACAAAAAGTTTCATTACGAAAATAAAAATACAAGCCACAGATTAGGAGATAAAGTTTGAAAAACACATATCTCATAAAAGATTAGTACTCAGATTATACAGAGAATTTCCAAATTCAATAATGAGAAAGCATATGACTCAATTAAGCAATCAAAACAAAAGAAAGAAAAACAAGCCAAATATTTGAACATACACTTTACCACAGAAAAAATTAAACATATGGATGAAAAGCAAAATCATAATAAATCCTGTAGAGAAACATGAAACAAAATCACAATGTCATACAACTTGACACCTGGTTAGAATACCTATAATCAAAGGAAGTCAAAGGACCTTACCTAACTCAAGAGTATCACATGCCCAGAAGTTCTACTAGAATTACTTGGTGAGCATCATTGATGATAACCACAGACAGTCTTCAGGGCTCTCTGTTGTCACTCCTCTAACTGCTACTCAACCTTAAGTCTAAAACATCTTCCTCTTTCTCTTAGGGCCTGCATCTCCTTGACCTCTATCCTTCATACTTTTAATGTTATTATTAATCACTGGATGTTCATGCATACAAGTTTCTCTCATTTGAGTTTCTCTCTCTCTCTCTCTCTTTCGCTTGCTCTAACCCTCCTCCTGCCTTACATCTTCTCTCCCTCCCTCTCTGTTCTCTAGTTCTATGTATCTAAAGACATATTTGAGTTTTAGTTTTCAGGTTAAATTTCACACCTCTTTCAGAATGCCTGTAACAACTGGAATTTAATACTTATTGTGAAAGTATGTGATTAATATTCCCTTGGGCATTAGTGATAAAACTCTTGAGAGGGTGAAGATCACACTTAATTTTATCCCCTCTTACATACCTAGAACCTGGTGCAACACTGACACATTATAGGTATTCATTCTACCTTGTTGAATCATTGTCTGGATAAATGAATTAAAATATTTGATATAGAAGTAAATAATACATAAGTGATTGAAGTGTCAAAAAACATGAAAATCCAGAAAAGTTGAAAACAGAATCTTTAAGGAATTTTAATTGAAAAACATTCAGGCCTTAATAATACGCTTTTACTTCAAAGCTTAGATGGAATGCTACTTTTAGAACTCAAGTAAAACAACGCTAATTATTATTCAACTATAAGACAATTTAAAACATTTTTGAAATATACTAAAATATCAAATTAATTATTTTATCATGAGTAGTCTCTAAACTGCAAGTTTCTGGAATCATGAAATTCTGTAATGTTACATTTTGAAGAGACTTAAGAGTCTCTCCTTAATCCAGTTCACAAATTCTACAGAAGAGGAAGTTGAACTAGTTACCTGCATTGAGATGACATTGAATATATTTCTTCCTACTTGTATTCCAGTGATGCTGTTCTTCTTCCTTTTTCTACAAATTTATTTTCCTCCATTAATGCATTTCTAATTTTCTTTTTTAAATTGCCCTTTTTTTAAACTCGGAAACCTATGTTAACCAAAACTGACCTCTTGACAATTTACACATCTTATAATTATTCTTTTGTGCACCCTTATTTAAAATTTTAAAATATCTAGAAGCAAACGTTTTAATACACTGTTGCCTTTTAGAGTGTCAGCAAATTACTAATGGATTAATTTCTCCACATTGTTTTAGGATTATAGTTTCCAAGGGTGGAAGATCTTCTTGTCACATATTTTCAGACATATGATCTCCAATATTCTGAATTCTGAGTAAAGTATACTTATGGCAGTCACTGTAATTATACACACACATATACACATACATATGTGTCTGTATGTTTTTTAATCCTCAGCTAGGAAACCACTGTCTTAGAGATTCTCAAATCTTGAGAAACTCTAAAGCCAAGTTTATGAAACATACTTAGCATGATCTACAATAATAATAATACTTGTTGATGTTGATATAGAGTAATAGAATAAATGGGTTACCTAAGCTTTAAAGTTTTTTCTATTGCTGCACATAATTATATGTACATACAAAATTTAGTATAAACTGGATTGGTTGAACCAATAAAATAATCTAGAATGTGAAATGTCTAAGTCCTATGTTATTCAGATTTAGAGAGCACCCTTCCTGACATTTCTTTCCACTGCTTCACAAATGCCATCATCTTTATGACTATAGCCTTTTTACTTTTCCCTACTGCTATTGCCTTCCTGCAGACTTTATAGCAGCTTTGACAATCCCCCTCTTGATTCATTTAATCCCCCTCCTTTTCTTGGCTGTCTTTTTCCTCCATCTATTTTAAGTTACAAGGGAAGACAAGAAAATCACAGCCTAAAGGCATTCAGAATTTAACGTTTTCACTCTATGGAATATATGAATCACCCACTTGCACATTCTGGGGTTTAGTTATTTGTTTCCTTTTCCAAAAGAAATTGTTTTCACAGATTGCGAAAACATGGATTTAGTTATTGACTTTTTTTTTACACTCTCTCCACATCTGAAATTTTTCTTTCTCTTTGGTCATACTCAAACATGTTCACAATATGTGACCATCAAAATAAAACGTAACATGAATAATATGATACAAAACCTTCAGTAGACAAAATCTTCAAGCTACTGCAGTTGGAGGAACACTTTCTTGGTTAATAGCACCAGTGCAATTCACTCATTAGCAGGAGTTCAAAACCCCATTCCAGACCTAGTTTTGGAAAGGAGAAAGGTTGGCAACAACACTTTTCCATCTAGGTTCCAGCCAGGCCCTGCAGCTTATGACCCCACAAAGGTTACAAGCTCTTGCATTATTATGTCATGTCTTCCATGGAATCTGTCTTTTGGCCATTTTTTGGACATCCATTTTTCAGAAATATTTTGGGAGCTGACATGAAAATGCCCTGAGGTGTCTCCAATAGTGATGGACCCTGGCACTTGCAATGTCTAACCAGACCAGAGAGAAGAGTGAGGAAAAGAGGATGAGCTACAGATATGCAAACTAGCCACTGATGCTTTGAGAAGAAACACATGCCTTGGTGAGCTTTCCTCTCATTGTATTTGCTGCTGCTTCTCTTTTTCAAAATGTTAACACCAAGATTCAAGTAAGGAGATCAGGGTGTGTGTATTTAGTCCTTTCTACTGAGTTCTCAGACACAGCCCAGAACAGTTCAGGAGGTCTAGGATCAAAGCAACATAGTAATAGGCCACAGATTTGTTCTCTATTTCCCCTGGATATTATCTCTCTTAAACCTGCCTATTGTCATGACAGGTGACTAGATAAGGCTGAGTATTAGGGATCTAGGATTCTGGGTCATAACTTTCTGTCTTTTCCTTCCTTCTTTCCACATAGAATGATGAATAATTTGTATCACAGAGAATGGTGTCAATGGCCAATGGACAGTGTATATTATAAATCTAAGAAAGAACAAGACTCAAAGTTGATCAGCAGAGTCAGCATTGAAAGAATAAAGCAGAACCAAACAATGAATGCAGTTCTGATCCATCAGAAGATCCAAATACATATTTATGTGAGGAGTATCAGACAGGAATCTGAAAATAAAAATGGTTATGGTACACACACACACACACAGTCATGCCAGAACCTAGGAGGATTTCCAAAGTAATTATTTCCATGAAAGCTCCAGAGTTTGGAATCCATAATCAATCAGAATCCTACAGGTTATGCTAAATTCTAGATCAGGGAATTCTAATTTTGAATAGACTCTAGTCTATTTTAACTGTCTATGTCTCCTGCACAGACTTAGAACACAGATATACTAGGATATATATATATATATATATATATATATATATACATAAATGATTAGTATTTTAAGAAGGTAAAGAATTGGGCAGCTTAGTCCTTAATGTGCTGTACATTTTGATTTAATGCTATAACTAGTACTCAAACAGTATGTTTCACTTTGTGTTTCTATATGCGTGCAAACTGTTGAAATCTTTACTTAATATATACTAAATTGATCTTCTGTATATAAAGAGAATTGAAAATGAATCTTGATATGAATGGAAGGGAAGAGGGAGCGGGAGAGGGGAGGGTTGCGGGTGGGAGGGAAGTTATGGGAGGGGGAATCCATTGTAATCCATAAGCTGTACATTGGAAATTTATATTCATTAAATAAAAGTTAAAAAATTTTTAAAAAAGAATGGACAGCTTAGCAAACATTTCAGATTGATTTTTATAGGTAGGATCATATATCTAAATGGGATTTGAAGCTTAAAAGGGAATCTCCGTTCTCAGATAGTGAAGCTATATTTGAAGCAGAAGCAGGGATAAAGATTACAGGCTGTGAATCTATGATCATGAGTTTCTTTTCATTTCCTTGTCTTCTCTATTACTATTACTAACACTGCTATTACTACTTCTATAGATTTCATTGCAGTGGCCCAGATACTGTCAGTAGAAGCTATCTTTATAATCATAATTCCCTGTTGCTTCAGATAGAATCTCCATTGGTCGACCAAGCTCTGTCATTATTGTCCATTGTCAGGAAACAGCTCTGCCTTTGTCATTTTTCCTACCTCTCTCACAGAATGATCTTCTCCAGGGACCAACATTTTTATTCATCATGAGTTTAAATCAATCAGAGAGTAAAATTCTTTATTTGACATGTTAGCTGAAAATAAGAGATATAATAGAAAAACAGCAAAGAACTATTAGAAAACCAGATATGGGGGCCAGCGCAGTGGCTCAGTAGGTTAATCCTCCGTCTGTGGCGCCGGCATCCCATATGGGCACTGGTTCTAGTCCTGGCTGCTCCTCTTCAGCTCTCTGCTATGGCTTGCGAAAGCAGTAGAAGATGGCTCAAGTCCTTGGGCCCCTGTACCCATGTGGGAGACCAGAAGAAGCTCTTGACTCCTGGCTTCGGATCGGCACAGCTCCTGCAGTTGTGGCCATTTGGGGAGTGAACCGACAGATAGAAGACCCTTCTCTCTGTCTCTCCCTCTCACTGCTGTAACTCTACCTCACAAACAAATAAATAAAATCTAAAAAAAAAGTGAAGTAAGTTTAAAATAACAGATCTAGAGGTTGAGACATCATTTACTCACTATGCTGAATTCTACTTCTTAGCTCTTGGCAATTCCCCTGAAATCCTCTCTCATGTAAATAAACTAAGATAGTCTTTTCTTATTCGCATTGAACAGTTACATTTTCCACCACTCTGGTTGCTAATAGTAGAGGATCACTTTAAAATGACACCGTAAGAACTGGACTCAGTTCCTCAGATATGATTTATGTAGCACAGAGCAGAGCAAAATCCCACTTCCAGTTTGGATTATAAATCTAACTTGAATTACCTGAATGTGTGAAGGGGAAGAGTAGAATAACAATGGGAAGTTGAGATGACATCAATAATTTAGAAAGTTTCAGCTTACAATTTACATATTCTAAGTTTCATAATGTCTAGTATCTATAGAGTATTTAAATATTTGAAGGCAGTTTTACACATACTATATGATTTGATCTACACATCAAGCCATTAGGGTCTATCTAATTATAGTCCACATTTGTCTTTTTGGTAAAAATAATCATTTTTATGACAAAATTGTACAAACCTGACACAATCCTTACTAACATTCTGTCTTGTTGCAGCTTAACCACTGGAATAGGTTTTTATTTTCCCTCAAAGTGATCACTCCCACAGATCCTGTCATTCACTCCAACAAACTACAGATTTTGATCAAAGCAACACAGAGTGTGTTTTTTCACTTAGACTTCTGAAAAAATAGAATTCATAATGAATTGCTATCAACAATCGTTTTTCTCTCAAAATCTCAATATTCCTTTTTATTTGGAGCATAATTAACTCAAAATATAGCCTATCATATCTTTCACATAATAGAACCACCTTGTTTCCTATCCTCTTTCTCCTACACACTTGATCAGCATGTATGTGTATGTGGGATTCTACCTTGAAGATTCTGGCTTTGAGATGAAGAAACCATTCAAGTATGCATCTGTGTTTGCCTCTGAGATTGTGTCTATTTGGACACTTAAACATCATGACCTACTTACACAGGGCACAACCAGGTGCATTCTTAAATTCATTTCTTTGGTGCTCTGTCTGCCTTATATATCCCCCATGTGCCAGATGTTTCTTAAATTGCTCTCTCACTCAATAGATTTGAAATCAGTGGGAGATGGTGGTAAAGGGAGAGAGCTGTTGTTTCCTAATTTTGTTTCCTTCCTTCAAAACCTCCTGCCACATCTGTGCACTAACAAAACTGTCCCAGTCCCGCCCTCTGTGGCAAATTTTCATTTAGGGTTCTAAAGTTTCATTAGTTCAAGAAGTGTACCCTGGAAGCTGTTGGATTCTTGATAACCCATAACCCCAGGCAGATGCTAACACTCTCAAAACAAAAGGGAACAAAGAGCAAGTCTTTTTGTGGCTTTAGACGTGTCTCTTTGATGCCATGTTGCAGGTGCATATCCAAGGTTGCTGAACTTCAAGAAGAGTTTCCTGCTCAATTCCTGCCTGTGGTTTTCTATAAGCTCCTCTTCCTCTTCCTGGAAACTTATGAACTTTAAGTGTTATTACTGAACAGATTCAGTAGCTCACAGAAACGTTCAGAGTAAGCAAAATTGCACTGGTTGCTTTTTGAAACATCCTTTGTTACACAAATATATGGAACGAGTATACAATATGGAGGAAACAGTATTTTAAGAATATTGAACTTGACTTTAAGCCTTCCTACTACCCAACTGGAATTTTATTTAATGATTCTGGACGCAGGTACTCAGGTTCTTCATCTGAGGGGCGGGGGAATGATTACCATGCAACTCTAGTACCCTATGCTTTAAACTATTTTATTAACATAATGTATATTTATTGCCTGCTCCTCTATACCAGAATTTATGCTGGCTGCTATAGATGTAAAGACACATAAAATACAATATTCATCCTCAAAGCACATAATCTAGTTCGTGTGAAACCCACATGAACCAATAAATGAGTGCTAAACATGATGGCAAGTGTTATAATCAAGACTTCTGGTGAGGTATGGTAGCACAGGGAGAATTCCTAATTCAAGTTGTGAGGAAAAAGTGAATCTCAAACAGAAGATTTGTTTACTTGTTCATGTTTCAATCGTCCAAAAAAAAAAAAAAGATGTCATATAGTTTATACTAGTATTAGTTGTTGAACAGTTATTGAGAATTTACTATAATGCTACTGCTTTATACCAAGCATTTATCATGTGTTATCACTTTTCTTTTTTATTTATATAAGGTGAATACATTCCATATATACAAATTTAAGAGCATAGTGAAACTTCTTTTAATCTTAAAATAGCCATGATATAGGTACTTGTGTTCAGTTCTTTAGCTGCTAAAACAAACCCTCTTTTTAGCAGTGTGTATGGTTTTCCTGTCCTTAAGCACTGAAAGTCTTTGTTATGTAGCTTTGCTGCCAATTGATGACTCAAGATTCAGGCTGCTCCCATGTTGTGGTGCTTCCACCTTAAATGCAAGATCTCCAGGTTCATTTAGGGAAGACAGAGAATTGGGTCTCATCCTGTCAATTCTCTCAGCACCCCCCTTCCATTTCACACCGAATGACTTGAATATCTTTGAATATTCATATTAATTGATTCATTTTATTCTTTACATGTGCTATACCTTTAATTTGAAAATGATTTCCCTTTCCTCATAGAAAATGTATGCTCTACTTTCATTGGTATTGCTGCTGCAAAGACTATTTTTAAATGTACACATTGTTCAGGACTGCAAGAAATTTTTGCTCTCTTGTGAGATACTAAATAATAAGAGCTAGACCTACACTCAGGTCAACAAACACGTAATAGCCCCTACTCAAATGTACTTTGCTCTCATTCAGTTGAATATGTCGAAAATCAAACTCATCCTTCCTGTTTTCTTTCCTTTCATGTCTCTTATTTACTCTTTTCCCTCACATTTGGGTCTGAGTCCCTCTGCCTATGCAGCTTGGCTCACATATATGCCCCCCTCCCTTTGGCACGGCCTTGGCTACCAGCACAGTTCAAGTCCTGTTACCTCTTTCCCTAATTCAATGCTGTAGCTTCATAACTTTTAGTCACTCCTCTGTTCTATATATTTTACTTCTGCTTCCAGTAGGTATATTTCTTTGATTATTTTATCTCTACAATGCCTTACATAATGATTTGCAGAGAGAAGATACTAAATAAATTACTGTATTACTGATAATTATAATGACAATGATTTATCAAATATTCTAAGTGATGTACATACTTATAAAGCCTATAAATTATAAGAATATCAATGAAAAGGATTATCATAGATGAATTTGAAATGATTTTAGAAATCCAAAGATTATAAAGATAATATTTTGAAAACAATTGTATGTGAGTAAAAGTTTAAGTTGCATGTGAGCATGCATATTTATATGTATGCATCTATATAAGTATATGCACACATACACACTAAGAGAGAGGGAGGGGGCCGGCACTGTGGCGCTGTGGTGCAGTGGGTTAAGGTCTCAGCCTGCAGTGCTGCTATCCCATATGGGCGCTGGTTCGAGTCCTGGATGCTCTACTTCCAGTCCAGCTCTCTGCTATGGCCTGGAAAGCAGTAGAAGATGGCCCAAGTCCTTGGACCCCTGCACTTGCGTGGGAGACCTGGAAGAAGTTCCTGGCTCCTGGCTTCAGATCAGTGCAGTTGGGGAGTTGCAGACAATTGGGGAGTGAACCAGTGGACGGAAGACCTCTCTCTCTCTCCCTCTCTCTCTCTCTCTTTCTGCCTCTCTTTCTCTCTGTGTGTAACTCTGACTTTCAAAGAAAAATAAATAAATATTTTAAGAGAGAGAGAGAGAGAGAGAGAGAGAGAGAGAGAAGGGTGAAGGGAGGGAGAGAGAGAGATTGACCAATCTATCTAGTGATAGTAAAACTACCATGCATCCATCCCTTTCCTTCCAACAGTGAAAAATGTTTTAGGGAAATTGATTTCATAAGCCTACCTAAAGACACATCTTAGGATAAATATAAAGAAAATACATAATAAAAAGGGGTCTAATAAGAAAGAGTAAAAGGAAGGAGTCTATTCATCTGCCTAGAATATATGCATATTTTTACAAGCAACCATCTTCCCAATGAACCATAGTTCAAAACTTTATGGAGAATTTTAGGGTATACCAATAAATAAATTTAGTAGAGCTGACCTTTAATAGGGGACAGAATTAAATCATAGTGAGTTAAGTTGCCTCTTATGATGCTAGCATCCCATATCAGGGTTGCAGTTTGAGCCCCAGCTACCACACTATGATTCATGTTCATAGTAATGTACCCAGGAGGGTAGTGGAAGATGACCCAAGAACCTGGGCTCCTGCCACTCGCATGGGAAATCAGGATGAAGCTCTTGGCTATTATGACCTTGTGGGGAGTAAACCACTAGATGAAAGGTCTCTGTCTCTGCCTCTGTCTCTCGCTCTCTCACTCTGCCTTTCAGACAAATAAAGAAAAAAATAAATCTTTAAAGCACATTTATAGTCATACTTTCATATGAGAAGTTTCAAATAATGGTGTAAAACCAGAAATTATAAAAAAATTTTGAGAAATTCAACCAAATAAAAATATGAGTCTGTAAGTAAAAAAAGCATTATATAAATAAAAGGCAACTAACAAGGTAGAAATAATACCAGCAACGTGAATAAAAAAGAGCTAATATCATTAACATACAGTTGCCATGAATAGGAAAATGAGTAAAAGATATAAATGGAAAATTCACAGAAGAGTAATTATAAATGAGTTGTACATGCATAAAATGTTCAATCTCAGTAGCAATAGAATGAAAACAAAACAAGATACAATTTTTCACCTGTCAAATGGCAAAGATCTAAAAGAGGTAGCATGCAACTTTGGCAAGATTTGGGGTGCATACACAGCTGCTGAAGGTCAAAATTTGTTCCACTTCCCAGAATAAAGTGTCTCCTTGCATTTTAAAGTATTAACAATGTGATAAAATTGGTCTACGTCACTATGTATTAAATTATATTCTTAGGAAATAATGAGACAAATTTTAATATATAAGGATTTGCATTGGACCACTATTTATAAAAGTAAAAAATTGGAGACCTTAATCATTAGCAATAGAAAATTCATTAATCCACTACATAATGACTCAAGTGACTTAAATCTATATCTTTTGACACAGGAAGATGTTAATAATGTACTGATGGGGTGGAAGAGCAGACTGGAGAATAATATGTGACATATTAATCCATTATTGAGAAAATTTATATATAAATAAAATTTTGAAAAGATTTATATAAAATATGAGTGGTTAAGTCTGATTGAATCATTTGTAAGTGATTATTTTCTTTGTGCTTCCGAGTACTTTAATTTTTAGCATAAATGGTTTACTTTTATATAATGCTCTAATTTTGACACAAGTCCGAAATTTAGAAGGAATCATTAAAATAATCTAATTTAGTCCAACCTAGAGACCAGTTTCAGAACTCCCTATACAAGTGTTCCTAACTGTGTTTGTCTGAATATTGTAAATAAAGAGGAAAACACTATTCTGTGTTCTATATTGGAATCTTTCAAATTTCTCCAGTACTTTCTACCTAGTAGCTTTAATTCCATGCTTTGCCACAGTAAAAGTACAGCTTCCTTTTTTCTACATGGCAACTCATCAACTCTACAAGAAACAACTGTGTTCCTTTTTGGTCTTGTCTTCACAAAAATATCAACTTCCCAGGGCTTCATCTTGAGCTCATGTTGGCATTGAAAACCTCTTCTCCTTAGACACACCATGGTAGAAAACATAAACCAAGTCACAATTGGGAAAATGGTTAAGTGAGAAAAGACTTTCAACAAGGGAAATATCTCCTGCATCAAAAATGATAAATGATAAATCTTTTCATGGAAAAGATAAGATTTGCAGGAAATCTTACAGAATAATTGAAGTTTTGATGACTGAAAAAGGGAAGAAACAGTAATCTGGGCTTAGTGAATTCAGAGAACATTTTCTTTTGATGGTAAACTTTTTAATCCAAGAGAGAAGTTAAAATTTTCCTTTCTTCTCTCATTCTTAAATTTTTCTCTTCCTTTCCTCCTTCCTGAATTCTTTGATGTTTTGATACATGCCAAAAACATTAACCACAACACTTACTTGTCTCTATTATCCAAAGTATTAGCAGTATTTCATTTTTAAAAACTTTGTTGTTACTTCTTATACAATGTCCCACATACAGGTTTCAAATCCCCAGTTAGGCTACAGGCAATTTAAAGCCAGAGAAGCATCTTGAATGCCTTCATCAACTGTGTCATGCTCTTTACAACATAGCAATACATATTATGCCTAAAAATTGCTTTGATTTACTATATAAATGCTGCTTTATCATCAGTGATGTATCTTTCTGAGATCCTATTGAAGTTCTTCCCCACTGCATACATGAAGGTCTATATCCATTCCTGTCATTAGAAGCAATCAGGTCATAAGAAGGGTTATTTTTGCTGAAGCCCATATTCCTCTCAGTTTTATGTAAACTCTAAAACAACTTCATACTACACATTTATTATGCCTAATCCAAAAACTCAAAATACTCCAAAATCCTAAACTTTTTGGGTGGTGACATGATACCACAGGTAGAAAATCACACACTTGGTTTGTGTGACACCTCACAGTCAGAAAATAGCCATACTGAAAATATGTTATAAAATTACCTTTTAGCAATATGGATGAGGTGTATATGAAATATAAGGAAATTTTGTCTTTAGATTTGGGTACCATCCCCAAGGTATCACACTAGGTATGTGTGAGTATTCCAACATCAAAAAAATAAAAAATATTTATAGTACCATACATTTCACATCAGGGATACACAATCTGTTGCCTCCTGTGGTGTTTATAAAATTCCAAGTGGGAGATGATAGGTATCACTCTATTCCCAAAGCAGTTTTGGCTCTTCAGACAAGAGTTAGGAACATGCTGCAAGCCACAAGGCATCCAATTAGAGTTGTTACCAGTGTGACTCACACTATCTTCTCTCTTACTATTTTTCCTGTAGTGCTTTCTCTTTCTCTGAACACCACTTGAAACTCTATAGAATGGCTCCTTACTTCAAATTGTGAACTTGTGATCACAAATCTTGGGATCTGTTTTGGTTCATCCCAAGACCTAAACCCTTTTCCTTTCTTCCTTCATGATCATTTCCGCTGAAGATGACAGCAGAGCAGAAAGGTAACATGATCCTACTTGGTTAATATGGCTGGCTTTCACAAGAGGTGTTAAAAGGAAGAGCGTATGGTGACTGTGAAGGGATTTTGGAGATTAGTCTGCACCAGCCACAATAGTCAGGAACTGACTCAATGCAGCCTCGTGATTGCCCAGCTGCAGACTCAAAGCCCAGGAGCTGATTTGACTCTCACATTATATTTTTCAAGCTAAGATATATCAGAAGGGTGGGCACTGTGGTGCAGCAGGTTAAGCCACCTCTTGCAACACCTGCATCCCCTATCAGAGTGACCGTTCAAATCCTGCTACTCCACTTCTGATTTAGCTTCCTTATAATGCATAATGGAAGGTAGCAGATGATGGCCCTAGTGCCTGGACTCCTGCCACCCATGTGGGAGACCCAGACTGAATTCATGGCTCCTGATTTCAGCCTGATCCAGTCTTGGTTTTTGCAGACATTTGAGAACTGGACCGGCAAATAGAAGAATTATTCTCTCTCTCTCTCTCTCTCTCTCTCTCTCTCTCTCTCTCTCTCTTTCTTTATCTCTATCTTTCTCTCTCTTCTCTGGCCCCACCTCTCAAGTAGATGAAAATAACATTTTTTAAAATGGCAGATTTGAGGACAACGTGTAGTGAGCAGGAACTACACAACAACAATAACCCACCTTCACCATCAGCACCTTTCTTCTACTAGTTCCCATATCCTACTATGTAGCTAGTCCTACACCTTGGAATCCTCAAGTAAATGCTGACTTGTAATAAAATATTTGCATAATCAGTAAGAAATGCTTTATTGTATATATTACAGAATAAATTCATTGAGGACTACAATTTCAAATTAGAGAAAATTTTAAGGTCCAGCACATAAAAAAAGTTTAAGAAAACTTATTCAGGATGACACTGAGCAGAACATACCCATGGCCCAAATCTATTACCTGCCTTTACCTTATTTTTCATTCAATTAGAGTAAATAAATTAAAGCTAAGTTGAGTGCTCCTTAATAAAATTTTTAAGTGGAAAATTGTCAGGATGAATGCAGTGCTGAATACAAACTCATCACCACAGTTGCTACTCAGATGACCACTTCCAGTCAATGCTGTTGGCCATTGGACAGGTTTGCAACATCAATCTCCCCTGTGACCACTCAACATTAGCAGACCTCTTGAGGCAGAAAGGGAGACCAAATTCACTACTAACTCATAGAAGGGTAAAGTTGAGTTGAGACGCAAAACTGGCTGGATCTGCACAAAGATGATGGGGGCAGTGAAATAGAAATTTCTCATATTAGAATATGGGATCAGCAGTGATAGATGCTCAATGAATTTTTGTCCAAAACTATCTGGACCCTAACCATTATTTTCTCTACTTTCTTACACAGTCAGCTTAAGCCCGTGTTAGTATCTCAATAACCATGTCACACCCTTAGTCAAGTTGTTATAAAGGGTGTATGATATAAAATCTCAGGATATAGTGATGTACTAGCACGTTCTATGATTCCCCTCTTGTCAATGCCTGGCTTCCCCTTCAATAACATGGGTATTAAGCAACGTGGGCATTGTTAACTGTAACTGGCATCTGATTCTCAGACAAAACTAGACTATGTGCTCTCTGAGAAGGATAATGAACACACATTCTTTTCAACCTCCTTTTCATGAATGCCACATCCTCCCCAGAACCACGATCATGACTGACTGACAAGCCCAATGGAGAAAGAGCAGAAAACAGGAAAACATGTATTACACGTTGCCTTGCATTCATCAGACCGCCCTTCAGAAAGGGGAAATAACAAAGAGTGAATGGTGGGAAGTCATTTTATCTGCTAGAAAAATATGCCCTGTTCCCTACTCAAAAAACAAGTGGTTGTGAAGCAACCGCATTATTTAAAGCTACAATGCAAACAGGAAGAGGCAAACCAAACATGCAGGCCCTGAGAACTTCCCGCAAGTGATCCCCTCTGCTGGGCTGCTATGCAGGCGTGATGGGCGTGCTGACAGGCTCTGGTGGTTGCCGCGAACTCGGAGCATTCTTGATGAGAAAGGAAAGAGGAAAGGAAAGTGCCAGTTCCTCTTTAACAAGCTATTTGTTAGGCAGTTGCTAATTTTCAGGAATAATAATGATTTCTAGAACCAACACCTATCACTTTAAGCCTGACTGAGAAAGAAACTCAACACTAAAATGAACTTTGAAGATATAGGGATTATTTCAGGAATAGGAGATAAAAGAAGGCTGTCTACCAAACTCTAGAAACGTATAGTATTAAAATTAATTGGCAACTATGCAACTGCAATGGTGCTAGAAGTGGCATCATTGGAAATGACAGGTTTACAGCTAGTGCTAAAAAGTCCTCAGTTTTGTAACACTTAATATGAGTGCACAGACATCCTAGAAACTATGTGGGATAACATTTCTGGACTCATTTTAGCCACATATTGAAATACCTAGAACTGCATTTCAATATCACCTTTCAGCTAAGTTGTTTTCTATATTACTTTGCAAATCATCCTCATGTTTTAGAAGAGGATGAAGATTGTGATGCCAAACATTTTTGGAATTTTTTTTAATCCTTCCAATACCCCAGAGTAAAGTGTCAGTGCCATCATTGAACAGATGAGGATCCTGAAATTGGGATAACTGTCCCACCATCAAAGAATTGTCAAGAGCCACATCTTCCCAATGGTATGAGAGACTCCAACAAGTTTATGGAGAATGTGTCCATTTTCCAAGAACTTTCAGATGTCCCTTCTTCACATACTCACTCCTCTTCCCTCTGTACCATGGAATGAAGCATATTTAGGGGACAATGAAGAGATGATTCCTCATGACAGAGAGATTTCTTATTGCAGAGAAGCAAGATTTGGGGGCAGGAAGGGGGTACAGAGCAAGCAGTAACATGGGGAAAATCCTCTCTGGACACAACAGGATGCCTGAGGCTGCAGCATGCTCCAAATCTAAATACCCTCCCAGAGTTGGAGAACCAAAGATCCTCACCTTCCAGATACAGATTACACAGAAAAATGTCGCAGCTGGCTGACAGTGATATTAATGTATGTTTTCCCATTTCTCTCACTCCTCTGACAAGATGTAGTGTCACAGAGAACCAAATTAACACACCGGGAGGCTTTGTCATTAAAGAAATACAAGCTCACTTTGATTATTGCTGGCAAGAGAGAAGAGTGTGTGGTGCAAACAGCAATCCTATTCTCAGAACTAATATTCTTGCAGACAGCTCAGCTCTGTCTCAGTGTATCTTGAATTGGGAGACGGGGTATAATTTTTCAAATCTAGAGGGACAAAATGATTTTCAAGCTAGGTACTTAAAGGTATAGCCAGCCATAGATCGCTGTGAACACAGCTGTCATTGTTGCCATAATCATAAAATAAAAAAAGAGTGTGAGAGAACAAGGGAGAAAATCACAGGAAGTGTTTCTAGCCATGTTTATATGAACAGAATATGCTATTTGTGAGACTAAGCTGGAAAGACACTTAAGTAAAAGAGTAAAAATAAGATTTATTTATCTTAAAGAAGTTAGCAAATATAATCAGGCAACTAATTGAATGACTCTTAACTTTAGTGTTGAAATAGCTCTTGTTTGCCTTTGCATTCTAATTTAGCTATTGTCATTTTAGAGTTTTTGGTTTTTTCTTGCTTTTTTTTTATTTATTTGAGAAATAGAAAGAAAAAGCTCCTCTGCACATTTTAACTCCCCAAATGCCCAAAATGGCCAGGACTAGGCCAAGACAGAGCCAGGAACACAATCTGGGTATCCCACAAGCATACCAGGAATCCAATTACCTGAGCCACCATCTGTGGCCTCCCAGGATCTTCACTGGCAGGAAAATGGAGTCAGGAGGCAGGCCTGGGAATTGAACCCACGCACTCCTTTGTGGAGTACATACCTCTTAATCACTAGTCCAAATTACTGCTCCCAGAGATGTTTTTATTTACTTTTTAAAAATGTAACTCATAGTCCTGCTTGCTCACCTTCCGATCCAGCTCCCTTATAATGAACCTGGGAAAGCAATAGAACATGGCCCAGATACTTGGGCCCCTTTACCCATGTGGGAGACCCAGAAGAAGCTTCTGGCTCTTGGCTTAAGCCTGACTTAGCCCCAACCCATTGAGGCCCCAGCCCATTGAGGCCAGAAGTTGGAAGATATCTCTTTCTCCCTCTCTCTTTCTCTGTATTTCTGCCTTATAAAATAAATATTTAAAAAATATTATTATATTGTCATTTTGCTGTTTGATTAGAACTGTTGATTATGGAAAAGTAGATCTTAGACCAGGATTCCAAGATTCAGGCTTTAATGCATCTATTTTCCTCAGTGGTTTGTTACCATTTGATAAATTATTTAATCTCTTAGAGCCTCAGTTTCCTCATCTGAAAATAGGAAAGATAATGATGACTGTGTTGATGCCCTACAGAGGACTGAGCATGCAAAAGGAAGAATGAAGGGAGAACACCGAAAGGGTCAGCTGAGCCTGGCCTTCCCAGTATTGATAGTGCTCCAGTAGAGATGAAGCTGTTAAAACCACATCCACACCTGGCAGAGGAGGGACGACATGGGAAAGGGGGTGTGAAGGAGCTTCAGTCAGATTTTAAAAGCCATTTTACCGAAGGAGCCTTAACTTTCAGAGGACTTGAAAGCAGCTGTCTGTTCTCTCAGAAATGGATGGAAGTTCTCATTTTGCCACTGGAAATGGCAGTCATTGAACTTACCTGAAACATAACTCACTACTTATCTCCCAAGCCTGCAGAAGACATGAGCTAAGTTTATATCAGATTAGCCATAAACTTAAGCAATATACATAATCATCTTGATGAATTGTCTCACAGTGGTATTCAGTCTTTCAGGAAATAGATAATGACGCCCATTACAAAACAATTTGATCTGAAACAAATAATCTAAAAGTATATAACAGATAGTAGTGGTTCAGAGGAAGCCTTATATTTACCAGAATAAATAGAATATTTCAGAATCCTGTGAGAGCAAGAAATGATCTCCTAACAAGTGACCAAACAGTTAAGAACAATAGTCATGGAACAAATACTACCCAATTCTGGAAAGAATAATGGTAATAAAAGTTAAAAATTGGTAAATCCTTTCAGAAGGAAGTATGTGAGAAAGCAAACCTACAAGAATAAGGGTAGAATAACATCAACCACAGCAAAAACTGTATGAAAAATTTATATTGATGAGAGGATTCAGACTTTTCAAAAAGAGCTTGACAGTTATATTGTACTTTACTCTCCCCCAAATCCCATGGATATGTCAGCCCAGAAAAAAATTAATGCTGTCTTACAAATAAGAAAAATCTGAAATATTTAAGAAATATTTCTAAGGTCACAGGGATATGATAAAGAAAAAAATTTTTTTTAAAATTCTCAGTACCACATCCTTCAGTTGAGCTCCATAGGAAAGACTTAACTTTAGATTATTACATTGCTGCAAAACATGAATATTCAAAAAGAACTTATAGACATGATACCATAGAAGCTAACTGATTCACTATGTGCTGTCACTGACCAGTGTTAGCCAAAAAAACATAAATAAATAAGATAAAATTAAAAAAAGAAATGTTAGTAGAATGGACTTCCAGAACCATTTTAACACATACATATTTGCCAAGTGAATGATACTAATAGGACTCATTTTATATTCATACAGAATGAATAAATATTTGAGCAAATTGACCAGATTATTATTATTATCCAGATTATTGGATGAGAAAATTACAGAGGAATAGACTTCTCTCTAGAACTGAGGTATATTTCCTGAGTCCCAAAGCAGTAATCCTTGAATGATATTTCCCTCATCTTGCTTATTTCTTAGATTCTTTCAACGCATGCAATGAATTTGTAATCTTTGAAATACAGAAATCACATGTATAAAATTATAACTTTATTCATTTTTAGCTGAAACTAACCTAAATCTCAATTCCTGTTCCCACTGAGGACAGAAAACTAAGCAGATTCAGACAAACCATTGTTTTCAGGTGAACATCATGAGAGGAATCAACTTTGTCCCTCTATGTTCATTCCAAAATTAGGCAAAGCCTGTTGTAGGAAGACATTTTTAATTGTGATGAAATTCAACTAATCAAATCATCCTTTTACAGTTCCTGAGGTTGTTTCTAAAATGTATTTGTCTGCCTCAAGGTCATGAAGATATATCATATAGTCTCTTCCTGATCCCAAAGCTTTTATGTCTAGATATATAAACCAGCTTAATTTTTGAATGTGGTGAGGTAGCAGTCAATGTTTGTCTTTTTCCTATAAAATTTTTTTTCTAGCTGTTCTGACATCATTTGTTGTAAAGAAGTCCTAAATTCTGTGCTAAGTTGTCTGGACATCTTTGTCAAAATCAGTTAATTATAGATATGGGTCTACATCTAAATTCTCCATTCTGTTTCTTCATTATATACAACTGCCACACTTTCTTAATTATTATTGGCCTTTGTATTTGCATATGAATTATATAATAATAATATCAATTTCTAAGAAATATACTTCTTAAGTGTTGAAAAAATTACTGGGATTTTTTGAAACCATAGATCAGCTAAAGGAAATATGTGTAATATTTATTTTTCTAATGCATGAACGTGGCATATCTCATCATTAATTCAATTATTTAATTCCTCTAACAGAATAGGCTTCAGTGTAGATATCTTGCACTTATTTCATCATATGAAATACTGAGGATATATGTATTTAATATTTCATGTGTATGTACATACATATATACATATAATTTTCTAAATCTTTTGAGAGTAATTTGCTGATGTGATTCCTCTTCATTGCTAATTATTCTACTCAGGGAGTGATTACTAAAGTATAAATAACTGCAGTAATGTTATCAAAAGCATGAAGTTAAAAATAATATGTTATTACAATATTACCAATTTTACCAATTATGCCTTATATAATAAAATCAATTTCTGTGTTAATTATTTTGTTCAATTGTTTCTCTTTATCATCTTTTAATCTACAGCAAAATTGTCTAATAGAACTTAGCATAGAGATAAAAACTTTGTAAATGCACCACCCACTGTGGTGGCTTCTCACCATATGTGGCTGTTGAACACTTTAATAGGGTGAGAAATTTGTTTTTAATTTTTAGCCAATCTTTGTTAACTTAATTTTTAATTAAATAACCACATTTAAATTTTGGTGGCTACTTCATATAACACTAAAAATTTGTAGAAAAAATTCGTCAGCCTTTCTTGTCTTACATGTCATCCTTAATATTTAAAAATGTTTTCAATATTTATTTATTTATTTATTTGAAAGGCAGAGTTACAGAGAATGAGAGAGACAGAGAGAGATAGAGGGAGATCTTTCATTTGTTGGTTCACTCTGCAAATGGTGGTCAGTAGTCAGGACTGGGCCAGGCTGAAGCCAGGAGCCAGGAACTCAATCTGGGTTTCCCATGTGGGTAATAAGGGCTCCCAAGTACTTGGACCATATTCCACTGCTGTTCTAGGCACGTTAGAAGGGAGCTGGAGGAAGATCAATTATTTCACATAAGGTCTTCAACTTGAGATTATCGGGTGTTTTGGGTCTTTTTTTTTTGTTAATGATTAGATTTGGAGTATGGCTCTATGGGATTAAAACTTAACTGATGACACTGTGTTCTCGGTATATTACATGAGTAGGCCATAAATTTGGCTTGTTTCCTTACTTGTAATATCAATCTTGACTATTTAGTTGACAAGGCTGCTGCCAGGTTTTCCTACTATTAAGTAAATAGATTTCTCTTTAAAATTAAAAACTAACTTGTGGGAGATACTTTGACATTATATGTAGAAATTACTTAACACATCAAAATTTCATATTTAACTTTAACTTATTGATATTTAATATCAAAATGATTACCATGATTTTTTAAAATAAGTTTTCCAAAGTTTCTACTTATCATATGTGAAAGATTATTCCAAAATAAGCTATTCTGCCATTACCAGCACAAGAACACCAAATTAGCACTTTAAACATGCATTCTCTTGATCTGGAATGATTCATAGTAAAGGACAATACATGGAATAAGCTAGATGTGTATATACACTGAAATACACAAATAAAATACAGAAGTCTAAGCTGAGTTAGTAATGCCATTAAAATGAGAACACTCATTTTATTTCCTTATGATGTGTTTTTATTATTTTATTCACAGTCACTCTGCACTGAGCATTCCCTAACACTTGCCATTTTGTTATGCAGGTGCATTACATATGATTATCTTATTTCATCCTTATAACACTCAATTAGGTCAATGTTGCCATACTCATCTGACAATGAGGAATCTGAGGACCCTAGAAGTAGTAATATTTTAGGTCATACATCTAAGGGTAGAGTCAATATATAAAACTTAGGGCTCCATGACTGAATATAAAGGTATGAATGTAACTGTTAGCTGATTTTATTGGAACTTTCAGTTTCTTCTAAAAGTTCAGGCTGACGATATTAATGTACCCAATTAGCTGGTTTCAGGTCACCAAGCAAGTAGCTATACTCTTATTTCATCTGTCTGGACAATGTTTTCAAAGATAGGTGTTTGTGCTAGATTATAAGAAAAAGAATCCACTGGGAGAAATAGGTGGGGTCTTCAAAAATTCATGGGAATTATGTATTAAGAAAAACTAGTCATCAGTTTAAAATTTTGCACCAAAATAAACATCTTTAATTCCATTTTCCACTGACTTTTTGAAGCACCCTAGTATATCTGAAGGGGCAGAGAAGAGGGAAACATTTAAGTTATGCAATAAATCAAATTCTGACAGAATCTTCTCTTGAAGGTTGACATTTCTCAGAACACAGTGAGATCTCTGCCTACTCCATTGGCCAAGTCATGCATACCAAGAAGTACAAGCCCATTTGCTGTCCCTTTCCTACCTTAGATGCTTGCTTCTATAATAGTTCAAGGGATTGATACTGGCTTGAATTATTAAGGTAATTGAAGAGGGGCATCATATATTTACACTAGATTTCCAAAGGACTTAGACATTCCTTAATGGTATGCAAGAACCAATTAATATTGTAGGATCATAAATATTGTAATGTATAGACATTGCCACTAAGAGGCTTTCAGTCCAGTGCAGATGATACAGAAACATGAAATACTCACCTATTTTAAAGAACTTAGGTTAACAAGGTAACAGTCACCATCTGGCAGCATACTGTAGTACATTAAACATATTACACAAACAAGGAAAGTTGGAAATTAGGAGGTAGAAGCTGTGCTATTATTTGTGGTGGCCTGGAAAAACTTCACAACAGAAACGGCACCACCACAGTGAAAGTCCATCATTAACAGTGGCCATTATAGCTAGAGTTTCAATACAAGGAGATGTAATATGCACAGATATATTCCAGAGAACTGGGCAGCCATTCATTCCTTTCTTTTCCAGTCAAGAAAGCACAACCTCAGGGCTGGTGTTGTGGCACGATGGTTAAGCTGCCACTTGTAATGCCAACTGCATTGGACTGAAATCCTCTTAATGGCAAGTCTATGCATTGTAATACAATATAATACAAAGCATCCCTTACCAGAGCGCCAGTTCCAGTTCCAGGTGCCCTGCCTCCAATTCAGCTTTCTCCTAATGCACCTGGGAAGGCAGAAGATGTTGTCCCAAGTGCCTGAATGCCTCCCACTAATGTGAAAGACCAAGATAGAGTTTTCAGCTCCTGACTTTGATCTGGCCCAGCTCTTGCTGTTGTGGTCATTTGGGGTGTGAACCAGCAGATGGAAGACCTCTCTCTCTGTCATGCTGCCTTTCAAGTATATGAAAATGAGAAAAAAATTAAATTACCCTCAAATGACCACCTCCTAACTCTTGTAATCTCCACATGTGTGGATTAATAATTATGCAAATCAGTTGATCTTTATTTCTTCATTTAATTAAAATTATTGTATCCCTACATCATGTAATTAATATCTATTTAACAACATTTATGACATGCATATACAATATTAACTCAAAGTGCCTAAGAATCATGAGGTACAGTTCTTACTCCCTTTGAGATAAGTGTCACAAAGGCAGGTCAAAAATTCCATGAGAAGGATATTTTTGGTAGCTGGAATAATCAGGAGATTTTTCATACAGGGCTTGATTGTGTGTTGTGACTTAGGGAGAGAGTTTCAATAGACAGAAATAAGAAAGAAATTGTTTCATAGTTACTGAACAGAGTATAATCATAATCAGCCAGCTAAATTGTAAAGGAGCCAGATGTCTTAAAAAAATAATTAATATTTTCTTCACCTGCACTACATGGGATATATTTAATTTAACATCATTTACTATATAATGGGACTTTGGAGCAATAAACCAGTGGATGAGGTTGTCTTTTCTGCTAAAGTATGTGGGAAATGTGCAGTATCTTTTGAATTCATTTTTCCACAAAATCTTGAAGACTGTATATATACCTGTTTAATTCAGTTGACCCACAAGTTGTAAGAAGAAAGCAACTGAAGTGGGCATTTTCCCTTTAAGGCTACACAATACCAGAATTCACTCCCTTGTAGAAAAACAGATGTGTTTTCCCTAGCTCCTGGCAGGTAGACAACAGGCACTTCATTGAAACTCAATCAGTTGTGTGTTTTCCCTGGGACTTTAACTGGGGGCTAATAAAGGGAAGACACAGGAAGCAAATTGGAATGTCTGTAACACTGATAATGGTGTGCATCTCCTGGCAACCATGGTGTGGCAACTTCTAAATCTATACCAGATATTGTAGTTCAGATTCTCTCTGTGAACTTCTTCTTGGAGGAAATTCTAGCACAATCCACTTGCCCACTTCAGCTTCTGCTCATTTTCTGAAGCTGGTTCTTGAGCTTTCCCAATTATTTTTGGAATTATTCAATATGCTTCCAATAAATGCTTTTTCTGCTTAATTTACCCAAGCTTTGTCTCTGTTGTTTGCAACCAAGGACCCTGACTAATAAATGTGATTTATTTCTTGTTACCTCTTTTTTTTTTTTTTTTTTTTTTTGACAGGCAGAGTGGACAGTGAGAGAGAGAGAGACAGAGAGAGAAAGGTCTTCCTTTGCCATTGGTTCACCCTCCAACGGCCGCCATGGCCGGCATGCTGCGGCCGGTGCACCGCGATGATCCAAAGGCAGGAGCCAGGTGCTTCTCCTGGACTCCCATGGGGTGCAGGGCCCAAGCCCTTGGGCCATCCTCCACTGCTCTCCCGGGCCATAGCAGAGAGCTGGCCTATAACTACTCATTGTTTAACTGGATTGAAGTGAAAAGCCTGTTGCCAAATTCTGAAATGCTTAAGCTTTAAGTTGACTATTTGTATATTGTTTTTGATACAAGTGGTTATTGTGGACAACTTTTTGCTGATGTTGTCTTCAGTTTCTCTCTCTCTCTCTCTCTTGCTCTTGGTCTCACCCTCTTATCTCTTTTGTTCTTTCTCCTCCCTCTGCCTTGACATCTCACATATTTCAATGGTTTCAGCAAACATTTTCACACAAATATGCTACAGTATCTCCTTCTTTTCCTTTATAAGATTTTGGTTCATGTACTCAACTGCTTAATGAATATTTTCATCTAAGCAGATTCCCGGCATTTGAAGTGTATCTTTTAATATAAAAATGCAATATTTATATCCCAAATAAGTTCTTTTTTTCTACTTTCACTTTCCCATTTTTCTTAACTGTGTGACAAGATCCAAAGTCTTACACTATTGATTCTTTTTTTTCTACTTAAGACCCCTCACCGAGTCTGACTAAAATGTAGTTTAGGAACTAAACAGTGAGATCCTGCATCAGACTACTAATATAATTTTATAATTATTATTAAACTTTTTTGTGAATTAATTTATATAGAGCACCCTGGGGAGTGAAGTTGCACAGAAGTATGGTTGAAAAGAAAAATCCACTAGAGAAAAAAACTGGGCTAATATTGCAGACGGAATTTCACAGATATCCTCAACAGAGTGATTTCCATAAAGTAGTAATGATCGACATGAGATGGTAAGACACTGGAAGTTGATGTGGAAACACAGATAGCTACTTGAAAATATGAAGAGAAGGTAAAAAGGGACTAAGGCAATAGAAGTTGGGAACACTTGTACCTATATACTGGCTTTTTTAAAATTTTTTTTTACTTTTATTTAAAAAATATAAATTTCCAAAGTACAGCTTTTGGATTACAGTGGCTTTTTCACCCCATAACTTCCCTCCCACCCGCAACCCTCCCATCTCCTGCTCCCTCTCCCATTCCATTCACATCAAGATTCATTATACTGGCTTTAAAACATTAGAATTGGACCAGTCACCTTGGATTCAATACCAACTCTATCATTCCCCACTAGCTTCCTCACCTTAGACACACAGAGGTTACCGCTCTGTGCTTCTGTCTCTTTCTCTCTGAAATGGAGCTAATACTACCTGTTTGGATGAAGTTAAATGAATTTGTACCTAAAAAAATTTGAGAGACAGGGACAGTAAAATGATAAGATACCAGTAAAGTTCTAAGGGATATTTCTTTCTTTTTGCACATTATGAAAGACCCTCTCAACAAAGAAAAGCCCAGGACCAGAAGACTTCACTGAATTCTATCAAACTTTAAAGAAAAACTAATCCAAATTTATCTTAAACTATCAAAATAATTGAAAGGGAAGGAACATTCCTCAACACAATCAAAGCAATTTATGACAAACCCATTGAGTCCTGGAAATCTTAGCCAGAGCCATTAGGCAAGAAAAAGAAATTAAAGGCATAAAAATTGGAAAAGAGGAAGTCAAACTATCCCTATTTGCAAATGACATTATTCCATATACAGGATAATCAAAAGAATCCATTAAGAGATTATTGGAACTCACAGAAGTGTTTGGTAAAGTGGCAAGATAGAAAATTAAAACAAACAAACAAACAAAAAAAGATCAGTAGCCTTTGGAAACATTGACAATGCCATGGCTGAGAAAAAATCTCTAAGACCATTCCCATTCATAATACCCACTGAAAAATTAAATACCTTAGAATGAATTTAACCATGGAGATTAAAGATCTATATGATGAAAATTACAAAACATTAAAGAAAGAAACAGAAAAAGACACAAAAACTAGAAAATCTTCCATGTTCATGAATTAGGAGAATCAATATCATTAAAAGGTCCATACTACTCAAAGCAAGTTACAGACTAATGCAATTCCAATAAAAATACCAAGGACATTCTTCTCATATCTACAAAAAGTGATGCTAAAATCCACATGGAACAAAAGAGACCCTGAATAGCTAAAGTAATTTTATACAACAATAACAAAAGCTGGAGGGAGGTATCACAATACCAGATTTAAAGATGTACTACATGCATTTATAATCAAAACTGTCTGATACTGGCAAAAAAAAAAAAAAATAGATGTGTATAACAACAGAACAGAATAGAAACTCCAGAAGTGAATTCACGCATCTTCACCCTACCTACCTTCAGAAAAGTGGCTAAAATCAATCCCTGGAGCAAGGACAGTCTCTTTTATAAATGGTGCTGTGAAAATTGTATCTCCACATGTAAAATTATGAAACAAGACCCCTACCTTACAACTTACACAAAAATACACTCAAAATGGATCAAAGACCTAAATCTATGTTCTGATACCATCAAATTGCTAGAGAACATTGAGAAAGTTCTGAAATACATTGGCATAGGCAAAGACTTTTTAGAAAAGACCCCGGAAGCACAGGCAATCAAATCCAAAATTGACAAATGGGACTGCCTGAAGCTGAGAAGCTTCTGCACTGCAAAAATAAATAAATAAATAAATAAATAAATAAATAAATAAATAAATAAATAAAAACACTGAGCAAAGTCAACAGGCAACCAACAGAATGGTAGAAAACATTTGCAAACTATGCAAATGATAAAGGATTATTATCCAGGATCTATAAAAAGCTCAAGAAACTCAACAACAATAAAAGCAAATAACCCAGTTAGGAAATAGGCAAAGGACTTGAAAAGGCATTTTTCAAGAAAGGAAAATCAAATGTCCAAGGCATATGAAAAAATGCTCAGGATCACTAGCCATCAGGGAAATGCAAATCAAAACCACAATGAGGTTTCACCTCACCCAAGTTAGAAAAGCACTCATATAGAAATCAACAAACAATAAATACTGGCCAGGAAGTGGGGGAAAAGGTACACTAATACACTGTTGGTGGGAATGTAAACTGATGCAGCTTGTGGAAGACAGAATGGAGATATCTCCAAAAGCTGAAAATAGATCTACCATATGACCCAGCAATTCCAGTCCTGGGAATTTACCCAAGGGAAATTAGATTAGCATATGAAAGTAATCTGTATCCTAATGTTCATTTTAGCTCAGTTAGCAATAACTAAAATATGGAATCAACCCAGATGTTTATCAACTGATGACTGGAAAAAGAAATTATGGCATGTATGCTCTATGGCATACTACTCAGCAGTAAAAAAAAATAAATAAATCTTGTCTTTTGTGACAAAATGGATACAACTTGAACCATTATACTTAGTGAAATAAGATATTCTCTTAAAGACAAATACCATATATTTTCTCTGATTTGTGGTAATTGATAGAGTATCTAATTCAATATGTATGAGTGAAATTGACATTTTGAGATTCAATGATTGTTTATAGCCCTTGTCTCTCTACTGTTGAGAAACAATGCTTTTTTTTTTTCCTCATACTATTTGTTGAACTCTTAACTTAGTGTAGGGTTAATCTGTATACAGTAAACTGAAAATAGATATTTATAAAAATTAAGAGTGGGAATATGAGAGAAGGAAGAAAGGTGGGAGCATGGTTAGGAGGGAGAGAAGAGTGGGAAGAATGACTATGTTCCTAAATATGTATATATGAAATGTATATACTTTAAATAAAACAAATAAATAAATACATTATCATTCCAAAAGCACACGAAAAAAAGAAAGGGATGGAATCCTCCCAAACTTCTGTGAAGTCAGCATTATCTTAATTCTAAAATCAATAAAAGATACAGGAAAGTGAACTGTAGAACAATACCCTGGATGAACAATCTTGCAAATATCCTCAGCAAGATAATAGATAACTGAATCTAACAACAGATCAAAGAGACCATCCCCTCAGACCAGGTGAATTTAACCCAAGAATGCAGAGAAGGCTCAAAATACACAAATTAGTAAACACGATACTTCACATTAACAAACTGATGACTAAAAACCACATGATTATCTCAATAGATACAGAGAAAGCATCCGATAATATACAACACTCTTTCATATCAAACAAATGTAAGCAAAAGCAGAATAGAAGAAACATAACACAATCAAGGCAATATAGGACAACCCACAGCCAGCATCATACTGAATGGAGAAATGTTGGAAGAATTTCCATTAAGATGCAGAACCAGAGAGGAATGCCCACTTTGAAGTGTTAGCCAGAGCCATTAGGCAAAAATAAGAAATCAAAGGAATACAAAAATGGAAAGGAGGAAGTCAAACCATCCCTGTTTGCAGATGACATGATCTTATATATAAGGAAATCAAAAGATTCTACTATGGGACTATTAGTTGGAACAAAAATAGACATGTAGATCAATGGAACAGAATAGAAACCCAGAAATTAATCCACACAGTAACAACCAACCAATCTTTGACAAAAGAACTAAAATCACTTCCTGAAAAAAGGACACTCTCTTCAACAAACAGTGATGTGAAAATTGAATCTCTGTGTACAGAAATATGAAACAAGACTCCTACCTTACTCCATGTAGAAAAATAAATTTACAATAGATTAAGGAGCTGAATCTATGAACTGATGCCATCAAGTTACTATAGGAAACACTGGAGAAACTCAGCAAGACATTGGTATAGTCAAAGGCTTCTTGGATAAGACCCCAGAAGCACAGCAATAAAAGCAAAAACAGGAGCCAACACCATGGCATAGTGGACTAAAGCCTCCTCCTGCAGCACGCTGGTATCCCATTTGGGCACCAGTTCTAGTCCTGGCTGCTCCTATTCTGATCCAGATCTCTGCTATGGCCTGGGAAAGTAGTAAAAGATGGCACAAGTAGTTGGGTCCTTGCACCTACTTAGGAGATCTGTAAGAAGATTCTCTCTCCTTGTTTCAGATTGGCCCAGCTCTAGTCATTGCTGTCATTTGGGGAATGAATCAGCTGATGGAAGACCTTTCTCTTTGTCTCTCCCTCTCTCTGTCCTTAACTCTACTTCTCAAAAATAAATAAATAAATAAAATATTTTTAAAAAAGCAAAAATAGAAAAATGGGATTACATCAAGCTAAGAAGTTTTTTTTTTTTTTTCATAGCAAAAGGAATACAACAAAGTGAAGCGGCAACCAACAGAATGGGAGAAAATATTTCCAAACTATGCATCTGACAAAGGATTAATATCCAGGATTTACAAAGAGTTCAAGAAATTCAACAACCTCAACAGCAGTAAAACAAACAATCCAGTTAATAAATGAGCAAGGGACATGAACATGCATTTTTCAAATTATGAAATACAAATGGCCAAAATATCATCTTAAGTGTTAAAGTGATCATGTGGATAGGATTAAGTGTTAAAATGATCATATAGATGGAATTAAGTGTCAAATTGATCATATAAATAGGATTAAGTGTTTGGTAATAATGATAGAATTAAAAGGGAGTGAATGCTCTAACATGGGAGGCAGTCCACACAGCAGACTCATAGAAAGACAATTTTTTTAAGTAGCACTCTGATCTCACAATCAGCTCTTAAGGCATTCTAGTCTGGCTGAAAAGCTCATGAAAGCATTCCAAGGCATGGAAAGCCAAGACACTGTGGCAAAAATGTCCTATGTGAAGGACCTCAGTGGGTGAGATCCCAGTGGAAAGAAATGGTCATAAAAGAAGGAGGTACTTTCCTCTGAAGGGAGCAGAGAAACTTCCACATTGCTTATGACCCTATCTAAATGCTGACAGTGGATTCAAGATTTCCATAGCGGCAAGTGACTGATGTTGTATGTAATAGTGTTAACTGTTCAATTAACAACAGGAGTCACTGTGCACTAACTTCCCACGCAAGACCTCTGTCCTCAGAGAGTTGTATTATGAGAATTAACAGAAAAATTTATTCTCAAAGATTTATTTCATTTTAGTGTATTAAGTGGAGAATATTCTTATGTCTCATAAGTTTTAGTTATGGCTAAGTGTCCAACTCCATTGCTTGCTTTCTTAGGTGTTTCCTTAATTAATGATGAAACTTGTTCTCAAGGACTTACTTTCTTTTAGTGTATTAAATGGAGGATAGTCTTATGTCTCACAAGTTATATCATTCTTGGGTGCTTCATTAAAATGAAGTTTCTAAAAAATAATGAAATTATTCAAGATGCAGTGACTTTGAACAGCCCTTGTCTTGACTGTTGAGGAACACGTTTTTTTAATTTATTTTCGTTTATTTTTCCTTTTTTTCATGCAAATTGTTGAACCTTTTACTTAGCATAGAGTTGGTCTTCTGTGTATAAAATTAATTGAAAATGGATCTTGGTGGAGAATGGAATGGAAGAGGGAGGGGGAGGGAGTGTGGGTAGGAGGGTGGGTATGGTGGGAAGAGTCTCTATATTCTTAAAGTTGTATTTATGAAATACATGAAGTTTGTATTCCTTAAATAAAAGGTTTCTTTGGGAAAAAAATACAAATGGCCAACAGACACATGAAAAAATTGCTCAAGATAACTAGCTATCATGCAAAAACAAACAAAAACCACAGTGAGGTTTCAGTTCACCCCAGTTAGAATGGTTATTATCCAAAAATAAAAAAAAATTATAATAATAAATACTGATGAGGATGTGAAGGAAAATGTAAGCCACTGTTGGTGGGAATGTAAACTAGTATAACCATTATGGAAGACAGCATGGAGATTCCTCAGAACTCCGAAAATAGTTCTACAATATGACCCAGCCATCCCATTCTTGGGAATTTACCCAAATGAAATGAAAACAGCATATGAAAGAGTTTTTTGTACTCCCATGTTTATTGCAGCTCAATTCACAATAGCTAAGATATGGAAACAACCCAAATGTCCATCAACTGATGACTGGATAAAGAAAATGCAATATATATATATATATATATATATATATATATATATATATTCCATTATATATAATGGAATATTACTCAGCCATAAAAAGAGAATAAAATTCTATCTTTTGAAACAAAATGGGGCCGGTGCTGTGGCTTACTAGGCTAATTCTCCACCTGCGGCGCCGGCACCCCGGGGTTCTAGTTCTGGTCAGGGCACCGGATTCTGTCCCAGTTGCTCCTCTTCCAGTCCAGCTCTCTGCTGTGGCCCGGGGGTGCAGTGGAAGATGGCCCAGGTTCTTGGGCCCTGCACCTGCATGAGAGACCAGGAAGAAGCACCTGGCTCCTGGCTTCGGATCGGCGCAGCGCACTGGCTGTAGCAGCCACTTTGAGCGTGAACCAATGGAAAAAGGAAGACCTTTCTCTCTCTCTCCCTTTCTCACTAACTGTGCCTGTCCAAAAAAAAAAAAAAAAAAGGATGCTTATTGAAATAAGCTAGTCTGAAGAAGACAAATATCATTTTTTCTCTGATATGTGGTAGTTAATACAGATTACAAAAAAAATTTAAGAACAAAACTGACATCTTATGGTTTGATTATTATTTTTAGCCCTGTGGAACAATGTCTTTCTATGGTTTACTTTTTGAATGTTATACCTAGTTGTACACTAAGCCTGTGATTATAAAGCAAATTGAAATTGTGTTATTACAAAAATTAAATGAAAAAATGAAAGAAGGAGGGGGATTGAAGAAGGGAAGAAGAAAGTATGGTTATCTTCTTAGAATTTTATCTATAAGGGGCTGGCGCCGTGGCTCACTTGGCTAATCCTCCACCTGCAGCACCAGCATCCCCTATGGGCGCTGAGTTCTAGTCCCAATTGCTTCTCTTCCAATCAAGTTCTCTGCTGTGGCCCAGGAGGGCAGTGGAGGATGACCCAAGTGCTTGGTGCCTGCACCTGCATGGGAGACTGGGAAGAAGTATCTGGTTCCTGGCTTCAGATCAGCGCAGTTCAGGCTGTGGTGGCCATTTGGGGAGTGAACCAATGAAAGGAAGACCTTTTTCTCTGTCTCTCTCTCTCTCACTGTCTATAACTCTACCTGTCAAATAAATTTAAAAAATAAAAAGTAATAAAAATTTTTTAAAGTAAAAAAATAGAAAAAAAGACTTTTATCTATGAAATACATGAAACCTGTTCTGCTTATATTAATACAATTTTTAAAAAGAAAGACATAAATAAGAAAATAAGTTAGAGAGTAACAAAGAAAGAAGAATATTTGAGCAGAACTAGATCAGTAAGGCAGGGAGAAGGTTATTCAGCCCAGATTTATAAAGTTGACCTTTCATATAGAGATGGACACTTTTCTTCTGAGACTCAGAGAGAGAAAAGGAGCTCAGAGAACATATTCATAATTCTAGGGTGAAGAGAAATATGTGCTTGTTTTGAGTAATCCTTTTGTTGCTCTGTATTGGCAGAGAGAGCTGGCAGACTGTAGGGGCTGAAGTGCAGCTAGAAGGATCTTTGAAGACTTCACTAGGATATGTAGTAATCACTTTGTTTTCTTCTCAAGTAAGAAACTTAGTTGGTGATCTCACCCCTAGATCACCCATCTCTTCAACATTTAGGTCCTCCCCATTCATTAAGCAATGGGCAAGCTACTTCACCAGGTCCAGAAAATGAGCTGTCATAGTCTGATACTTGCCTCTTTTTGTCAAATGTGTAGTATACAGAAGACAGTTAACAAAAAAGGTAACTTCTGGACATTCACTCACATGCCTTTATTTTCTAGAAGAGAACTCATAAAATTCTTGTTTAAAATCTATGGGCCTTCCTTCAGTGTGGTTTGGAAACTTTTATGCATCCCAGATAGGTATGTAAATTGAAGAATTACATCACATTACACACAGATGTACACTATGTCTGCTCTCTGGAGCTGACTGTCTTTACCCTCCCCACCAGGGAACAATGCCAAGGAACTTCTGAAAAGCAGACAGGCTATGGATCTTAAAGGGGGAGTGCTATTCCCCTCCTTAATTCCTAGCCTACAAGTTAGACTCTAGCCATATGCAGTCCTGGGATAAATTCTGGTCTAAATGTCAGTGTCTCAGAGGCCATGAGCCATTCAACATTCCTTTACAGAGAGTGGCTACTGAAATGGTGGTGCCATTGCAGGGAAATCACAAAACTCTGAGAACAATGTCTCTTGAGTAAGAAAACTGATAACCTCTCAGAGAGCTTTGGCATCTATTTCATCCATTTCCTTCTAACAATAATCTAGCTGGACAAGGGAGATGGGTGTCATAAACCCCATTTTATAAGTAAGATATCTGAAGCTCAGAAACACTTAATAAAGTTCTCCCATGATTTCCATCATGTTTTATGACCTCCTTCGTGAACTCAGCTTAGTTTCCACTCCTACAAAGGAAAACAAAGTATAAACTTCGCTACTTACTAAAATATTTAGATAACTGTGCAGTGAGGGATTGTAACCTAATAATTCTTGTATTCTCACCATTTATTACAATACCTGGCAGAGGCTACTCATTCACTAGGTATCAAATATCTAAATTTATCAAGACCAAACAGAATGTATTACTTTATTATCTGCTTCTTTGGAGTGTTCTTGTTATTCTCACCTTCACTGAAATGAACAGAACAGATTTCACTGTCTTATATAAACCCAAGGGCTACCAAGAAAAATATTGACCCAACAGTAATAATAGGCAACTTTATTTCAAAAATGAATTAATTCCCTAAGTCTACAGCTCTTTCTCTGAGGATGGGTAAAATACATAGAATGTATTCTCCTTTACAGATTTTCCCAAGAACTAAAATCACATAATCTACTTCTTTCTGTATCTCAACACGTTACCCAAACTTCTGCAAATATTTGGGACTAAAGAAGTTCTCCCTAACTATATTTAGAATTCTGAACACTATTCTTTTAATGACATAGAACTCAGCCAAATCATGAAGAATTTCTGCACAAAGACAATGCATGTGGTTTTGCTCCAGGTTCTGCAGGATATACAAGATCCTTATACAATGTATTTTCTCGAGAATGTTAACCTGTTGCATAAATAATGCTGTCATACATGAAAAAAATTAAGAATAAGTATGGCTTATAAGGATTATAGGAATTCAGGAAAAGGGATTGCATGGCACAGTGGCCAGACTTCTATCGAAAAGCAGTGTTGAGGGGTGGGTGATTTGGTGTAGTGAGTAAAGTTGCCACAGATGAAAGGTTCTCTTTCTTTCTCTCTCTCCTCTCTCCTCTCTCCTCTTTTCTCTCTCACCCTCTCTCTTCTTCTCTCTCCCTCTCTCCTTCTTTAACTCCTATTTTCAAAAATAAACAAGTCTTTTTAAAAAGGTGAATTTGACACTTACTTAGAAGGATGCTACCTAAGCTTGTTGATCTCTGGCTGCGTCCTTAACAACCATTTTACCCTTGTGTGTATGTGTCTGTCTGGCATATACAATAAGCCTGTACTTATTTGATTGCAAATGGAGTATTTTGTGAAACATAGCTCCACAGCCAAATTTCTTTTTTGGTTTGGGTTTCAACTTCAGTTTCATGGAAATCCTCCAAAAACATTACCAATTACATCCAATAATAAAGATATGAAAAGAAAAGGAAAATGTTTAGAAAGGTTTAATTCTTAACAATTCCCAAAGGCCGTAATGACACAGTATCAAAACAAATATGTCACATACTCATGCAGAGAGCTTACAAGGTCATGTCATCCTCACACACAACCAAACTCCTATCCTCAAACCAATGCACGCATATAAAAACTCCAAAGTCAACGTCCATTTTTTAGCTCTTGTGGGAGGTGGACAGCAATAAAATTCTATAAAACTATTATGTTCCTCTTAGAAAATTTTTTTCTCACTTCACCCTGATGTCAGTGCCCCTTCTTAAAAGTCACTACGGATCTCAGTTAAATGTCTTTTCCCAATTATTGTATATATATACATTTTTTTCTTATTCTTCCTCCATCTTCCTATTGGTGATCAATTAATCAAGTTGGAAAGAAATACTTAAGTGAGTTATTTTTAACAAATGCAAACACCTTATAGATGTTGAAAATTCACCCATAAGTATTGCCTTAAAAATAATTCTTTCTCAATTTCATAGCAACAAAAGTAATAAATAAGGAGGTATTTTTTTTATCAATAATCTAAGGTATTTAAAGAAAATAGATGTGAAACTGTTGACACTCTATCACCTCTTTCTGGAAAACTGAAAATTGTTCTTAGTTGTCCGTTTGACCAGAGCTGAGACATAGAAGGAAATCCACTTCTAGGAGCATCCTTCATTCCATCCTCCCCCTACACAAGCTCAGTTTCCAAAGACCAACACAAAAGGCATATTATATGCTGTCAGCTCCATGGCCTGAAGGTACCTGACTGGAACTGGGAGCCTGTCCAGTTCAGACAGAAGGAAAATATTACCCTTCTATTTAACAAGGCAGTGCTGAAGGATTAATCATTAAGTAAATAGCAACAAGCCAGAAGGTTTGCAGGAGGGACAGAGCCCCACCCCATGTTCTCAATTTTTCTGGGATTCAGGACGGAAATTATTACAGGGCTAGCTTGGAAGGGGCTTCACAAACAACCACCTTCCAGGGCAAGATGGAACAATACGTGAAACCTCAAGTATGACCCAGCCAAGAGTGAAGTTCATTCCCCAAGCCCTTCAGGGAGCAGAAGTTCCTTTTGTATAACAGCTGGCACCAATGCATAGGATTGATAGAACCTAGAGAATGTTCATAGCCTGGCCACACATAGCTCTGTGACTTTAGGTCAGTCATTTAATCTTTTTGAGCCCTGACTTTCTCAATTTAAAAGTGACTATGAAACACCTTTTGTCAAATATGCCATAGTTATTCATACATGGAAAGCTAAAATCCTGTCACTTGGAGTGCTTAAGTATCTCCAGGCCTCCCTACTGCAAGGTCAATTCTAAATCAGTGCTGCCTCATATATATTTGATTGCAAATTATATATATATAATTTCTGTAATCTGAGCTGGGAGACCTGCAGCATTTATCTGAGAAAAATAGGGCCTATGCTTTAGAAACTAGATCAGGCATTGCTTCACGAACGGCCTCATTTGGAGTTGCAACATGCTTAGTCTAGTCCACGTGACTAAACAGTGTTGACAACATAGAGACTTTTCATGAAATATCTTATCTAGAAGGTGATTTCCTACTTTTTCTTTAAAAAAAAAAAAGTACTTGAACAAGTCTTTATCTGCCATTGGATTTAACCTGTTTTCTGTTACAATTTGTACCTTTCAAGTGATTCTGATGTGGACTGAGATTCCAAAGGGCATTACCTGAGGTGTCAGTGCCAGTACGGAAGTATGTTTTGGCATACACAAAATTCATTTCCTCAAAAACCTACTAGAAAGTCAAATGAACCAAATGTTGGACTATGGCCTGATCTGCAGTCCCCAGGCCTCAATCTCCAGCTCCGGATCAGAGAGGCCAGATAGACAAATATCTCAGAATCCTTGCTATAAAATTCCCATTGAGAAAATGTGAAAGGCATTTGACCTAACAGTTAAGACAATGATTAAGACATCTGCATTCTACATCCAAAACTGGAGTTCCTATGTTCAAGTTCAGGCTCCAGGTTCTGACCCAGCTTCTTGATAATACAGACTCTGGAAGGCAGCAGATGATAGCTCATTGTGATTGAGTCCTCAGCACCTGTGTGGGAGACTGAGATTGATTTCCTGAGTCCTGGCTACAGCCCAGCTCAATGCTGACTATTGCTGGAATTTAGGGAGTGATTCAATGTATAGGATAGCTCTCTCCTCTCTCTCTCTCTCTCTCTCTCTCTCTCTCTAGGTTTAAAAAAATGCATTAGGGGGATGACTCAATAGTTTTGGAATTTTTTGAGGTCTTGTGAAATTCAGTTTGTTTAATGTGTAATTGCATTGTCATATCATGGTGAAGGACTCGTATGTCTTTGACAATGATGGTCACAGCACATCTCATGATGTCATCCCTTAGGAGTATCAGAAAAGGAAAAAGGCAGGAGTCCACTATCAGTAGGAAACGCTCATCAGGTTAATCAAAGGGCTATAAAACTCATCTCAAAGTCTGCATATTCTACATCAGAAAGAAGGGGAAACAGATAATTTTGATGAAGGTTCAAGTCTCAAAAGACAGGCCAGTAAGATTCTCAATTATCTTCCCCCTCTCCCATCCCCCATTTCCATTCTTCAGACAAAAACAGCCTCATTTCTCCCATTCTGGCACCCTTAATGTTTTCATTCAATTATCTTTTGAACCTACTTGTTGTGAGAACAAGGTACCATCCACAATACTGCAAACACATGAAAATTTTTTTAAAAAATTATGATTGGCTTAGTATTTTTAAAATGCTAAGCAAAAAATAAAAAAACAGAAGACAGAAAAAAATTGAAGGAGATACAAACACACATACACATCCACAGGAAAATAGTTCAAATATTCAAAGAAAATTGAATTAAAAGATTAGTTCATTTTGGTGCAAAATTTTTTAAAATTCATGCATGAAGGATCTTCACAAAGTTTGTAGGAAATATATATTGTGAAAAAGAATGCATAGATTTTGATACTCATACATCCACGCACACATACACACACATGTGAATGAGACAATGTGATTAAGTGTTTAAGGAGTAGATTAGATAATGCAAGCTCAAAGATATTCCAAAAATACAATAATTATGTGGCCAAGAATCAATAAAATGCCACAGAAGAAAGAAAATTGTAGTTTTTGAAGAATGGGAAAAATAGGGACAAACCAAGAGGACAATCTAATCAGGGAGAAGTTTTCTACTTTAAACAAAATTGTAAAAATGTGATATATCTCGTGTGTGAGAGAGGTAGGATAACAGCCAAAATTATTTTCTCTCTGCAGGCTTTTAGAGAACAGTGTTTGATTCTTCGAACACAGCCTTCCAACTCCTCCTTCCCCTCTAATCTTGCTCCCTCTCATTCTTTTATCTATGTTACTTTGGTAGGGAGATTACTCAGGACTCAAGTCAGGAAGGCTCTTTAATACTTCTGGTGTAGCAGTCATCATACAAATATACTCCTCCAGCATGCACTTATTATCTGTCCTAAATCCTATGTCTGCCAAGTCACAAATGTATACCCTAAGCAGTGCCTGACACCAAAAACATTTTAAGTTAATTAAATGAATAAGCAGATAACTACCAGATTTTCAAGAAAGAGATCTCTCTGCAAGGACTGAAACTATTAATATAAAGATAAAAGGATGTGTTTCAAATTCTCAAGAATTCAGAATCTAGGGGAAGGCATGAATGAGATGAATGAGAAGATAATGTGACTAAGAGATTAACAGACACACATGCCACTGTAAAAAGTATGAAAGGAGGCATCATCACTGCTGGGAGGGTCAGGGTAGGCTTCACAGAGGAGGTGAGCCCTTCACTGAGACTTAAAGAATAGGAGTGCAGAGAATAAAGCAGAGAATTTGAACTGTGAGTTACATGGTGAGCAGTAAATTAAATTGGAGCTCAGAGATGCTTTGAATTTCAGCCTTTGTTTTATCTACAGAGTCACAGCTAGAGCATATTGTCACAAGTTGAAGTCTAAATTGCTTTAGATCACAAGTTCCCAAAGGGTAAGGACCATGTCTTTGGTGTGTTCTCTCAGAACTTCATGGCTTCTGCACTGTGGGTGTTCAATAAATATTTAATAATAATGAGTTGATTAATTGAGAGCATTCATGTTCCATATGCATGGGTAGAACCATCTTTTCACTTTAATTACTATTGCTTTAATCATCATTAAATAGCATTTCTTAGATAGCAATTTGGTTCCTTGTTAAACACTCTGGCTGCCCGAATTTTTAGCCCTAAGGTAAATAGTAGCATCAGAGAATAACTTTTTTGCAGATATAAAACTGAAGTAGTAGAATTCTACAGGGGTACCTATCATGAATGGGTTCTAGGGAACAACACTGATATTGGAAAACCAAGTAAATCTAGTGATCAGTTAATCAAATGGAAGAGATTGAAACCAAACAAGAAAGGGGTCTTTCAACAAATATGGGAAGGATTGTATGGATTTCTGGCTTGATGGTGGCATACAAGGAGGAAATCAAGGCCTGCTTCAGCTACTGCTGGTTGTGGACCAAACCAGTCAAATTCAGTAGGGTGGGGTAAAGAACAGAAGCACACTTGTATGTCTAGCAGTTCTGCCACCCAAATCATCAATTATCTGTCTGTTTCAGGTTGCACAAGGCTTATCTCACCTAATTTGAACAAAGGGTAAACAACGTTCATAACTTGTGGCCTAGGGCAAGCCTGGACAGCAGTGAACTCTAATGCACAGAAGCTAGCATTGCTCCCACTGCAAACCTAAGCCAAACAATGGGGCAGACATGAAGAGAAGAAGAGTCAGGGAGGAGAACCGGGAGCGGAGGTGAAAACACATCCTTTTCACAAGCATGAGTGGAGAAAGGATCTATCAAATAAAGAGAGACCAATTTACTGCTTCCAGTACTACTTAGGGCCCAGCATGGAGCAGGCAAGCAGTAGAGATCAAGTGCAAGATGGGGACTTTCGGGTACTCATCCTTGAAAATCTTACTGCGTGCTAATAAGTATTAAATACTGTTTCACTTTTTTCTATTGATTTTTCCATTATTTTTATTTATTTGAAAGGCATAGAAACAAAGACAGAGATCTCCTATCTTCTTATTCCCTTTTTAAGTGACCACAATAGCAAGGACTGTGCCAGGCTGGAGTAAGGAGCTGCAAACTCGATCTGGGTGTCACATGTGAGTGGCAGGCAGGAAAGTACCTAAGCCATCACTGCTGCCTCCCAGGCTGCTCGTTAGTAGGAAACGAATTGGGAGCTGGAGCCAAGACTCTAACCAAGGGATACAAGTGGCATCTTAACTCTTATACCAAATGCCTACTTCTTTTCTTCTTCCACTGTTGCCAGAATCTGTTATGCATGAAAAGAAAATCCAAGTTAATATTTTAAAAACAATTCAGATTGTGTCATTCTCTTGTGTAAATCAACCAATGGCTTCCCACAGTATAGCAGGGCTCTTAAACTCAGAAACCTAGAGGGAGCAGATTATAAGTGTTAAACATCTGTTATGAGATTGGAAGGGCCTCTCAGAATTACAGTGTTTGTGACCCATTTAAAGAGCTCTGTTGCTGTATACCTACAGCCATGTGTTACAATGTGGAAATGTGAACTTACGTTACTAAAACTTACAATTTTTCAACATATATATCTATATTTATATATCCACATATATCTAAATTTTTGAAATCTAATTGAAAACCTGAATCAAATTTATAAAATATAGTTCATGCCAAGCAAAATATATCTGCATGACTATTATTTCTACTACCTGCCAATTGACCTCCTCTGGGATGGGGCATAGGCCAGTGTACAATTGATGTCAGCTAATGTTATCTATCTCATGGTTGCTGACAGAGGGGCTAAAACTTGCAGCAAATATAACCAGTGTTGTAAAAAACAAATGGTCATTTCAAAAGACAAAACTTACATGTGGAAAGACTAACAAATAACATAGATAGATAATAGTAGATGTGCCCACTGGAACTGGCAGTATGTCCTCACAGCAGAGAGAGGTCCACAGAGCTAGAGATGCTTCAGTAACCGCCTGAAGCAACAAGCAAACCTAATGACATTGGCTCCCTCATCACTACTTGGTATGTCTTCTCCCTAGCTATACAACATAATCTTCTAAACTCTTATGTGAAAATGCAGTACATGACAGAATGAATAAGAATTTATTATGAACCAAATACTCAGAAAAATATTCATCTTTTCAGAGGTCAAGAACGTATGAGGGTCATAGAGAATATGGCTTTACTAAGGCGAATTAAGAAATATATTGCTTGATGACTGTCCCTAGGAGCAACCTCTAGCACCAAGGAGATAAAGAATGTGTACTTAATGCAGCTATAGAAAATACTAAAGAGAGTTCTTGAAGCAAATCCCAAATGTGAGGTATATTTGTTCAACAATGAGGAAGTGCAAAGGCTCAGAAAGGAAGACAGCAGTAGGTGTGATTAGAAAAGTTTTCACAGGAAAAAAAAAAAAACAAACAAAAAAAAAACTAAGGGTGTGTAGGAAAACTTATGGTGTGGCTGAGACATGAGTAGTTTCCGCAGAAGACGCCACAAGCTTGGGCAGCCCTGGCTACCCAGTGAGAGACACTGCAGGGGAATCTGAGCTTACACTGAGGCCTGCACAGGTCCTTTGTGTGGTCCTTGGGACAGAGCAGACGAATATTATACCCACTGGGGCTAGCACTCAGGCACTGATCACCATCGAGGAGAAGAACTCGGCTGAGCAGAATTACTTCCCTTCTGATTAAAAAAAGAGAGAGAGAGAGAGATTTACCATGTCAAACCTGGGTGTGTCACCTTTGGCACATCCTTATCCCTGAAGAACTGAACAGAGCTCACTGGCTACACCAACCATAAGCCTCTAGAGATTCACTAAAAGAAGACAGTCCACTTAATCTAGAGTCATAGTATAATGAGAAAAGCCACCACAGCGAGAAACAAAAAAAGAAGAAGAAGAAGAAGAAGAAGAAGAAGAAGAAGAAGAAGAAGAAACCAAATACTATCTCCATAATGTCAAACAACAAAAGCAAAAACCAAGGAAACAAGAACAAGGAAGACATCATGATGCTCCCAAATCAACATGACACTCTAATACAAGATTATGAAGATGATGAGAAAGAAGAAATGCAAGAATTGTAACTCAAAAAAAATTATGATAAGAATATTTAGAGGTAATCAAAAACAAATGCATGAACTACTGAAATCAATGCAGGTCATGACAAAAAAAATCTCTCTCGTGAAAATGAAATCTTAAGGAGGAATTACAATGAAGAATTTAGTAGAATATGAAATTGAGATATTGAAGAGAAATCAAAATGAAATAAAGAATTCAAGAGAACAAATAAAAAACACATTGAGAGCCTTAAAAAAAGGATCAGTGAGATAGAAGAGAGAATATTGGATGAGAATACAGAGCACAGGAAAGTATACAATCAAACCAAAGAAGAGGAAATTAGAAATATTGTGGAGAATCTACAGGATACTATTAAAAAAAAACAGCATTTGGGCTATAGGTGTTCCAGAAGGCATGGAGAGAGAGAAAGGATTAGAAGGCCTTTTTAATGAGATACCTGCAGAAAACTTTCCAGGTTTGGAGAAAGAGATGTCCAAGTACAAGAAGCACACAGAGATCCCAATAAACATGACCAGAAGAGATCCACATCATACACAATGTAATCAAACTCACCACAGTGAAACATAAAGGAAATATTCTAAAATATGCAGAGAGAAACGTCACATTACTCTCAGAGGATCTCCAATAAGACTCACAGCAGACTTCTCATCAGAAACCCTACAGGCTAGGAGGGAACGACGAGATATAGCCCAAGTACAAAGAGAAAAAAACTGCCAGCCAAGAATATTATATCCTGCAAAGCTCTCATTTATGAATGAAGGTGAAATAAAGACCTTTCATAGCAAACAGAAATTGAAAGAATTTGTCACCACTCAGCCAGCCCTGCAAAAGATGCTTAAAGATGTGTAGCACACAGAAACACAGTCATCAATACAAAAGAAAGTAAAGGAAAAAAATCTCTCAGTAGAGATCACAGGAAGTTGAAACTATATGTTAGAAATATCTTTGGAAAAATGGCAGGGCAAAGTCACCACTTATCAATAGTCATATTGAATGTAAGTGGCCTCAACTCTCCAGTTAAAAGACACAGATTGGCTGAATGGATTAAAAACAAAACCTATCTATTTGCTGCTTACAAGAAACACTTTTTTCCAACAAAGATGCATGCAGACTGAAAGCGAACGGCTGGAAAAAGATATTCCAGGCCAACAGAAACCAAAAAAGAGCTGGCATAGCCATCTTAATATCAGACAAAGTAAACTTTAACACTAAAACTGTTAAAAGAGACAAAGAGGGCACTATATAATGATTAAGGGAACAATTCAACAGGAAGATGTAACTATTTTAAATGTATATGCACCTAATTACAGGGCACCTGGTTATTTAAAAGATATGTTAAGTAATTTAAAGGGAGATATAGACTCCAATACAATTGTATTAGGGAACTTCAATACTCCACTTTCAACAATTTACAAATCAACTAGACAGAAGATCAACAAGGAAACAGCAGATTTAATAGACACTATAGACCAAATGGATCTAACAGATATCAACACAACTTTTCATCCTAGACTTCAAGAAAACACATTCTTCTCAGCAGTACATGGAACCTACTCTAGGATTGACCACATACTAGGCAATAAAGCAAGTCTCAGCAAATTCAAAAGAATCGAAATCATACAATGCATCTTCTCAGATCACAATAGAATGAAGCAGGAAATTAGCAATTCAGGAATTCCTAGAGCATACGCAAACACATGCAGACTGAACAACATGCTCCTGAATGAACAGTGGGTCATAGAAGAAATCAAAAGAGAAATCAAAAAAAAATTTGGAAGTAAATGAGGATAACAATACAACATATGAAAAAAATGGGATACAGCAAAAGCAGTGTTAAGAGGAAAGTTCATAGCAATAGGTGCCTACATCAAGACATTGGAAGGGCACCAAATAAATGAGCTTTCAATATATCTCAAGGATCTAGAAAAACTGCAGCAAACCAGACCCAAAACTAATAGGAGAAGAGAAATAATTAAAATTAGAGAAGAAATCAACAGAATTGAATAAAAAAATTACAAAAGTTCAGCCAAATGAAGAGCTGTTTTTTTGAAAAAATAAACAAAATTGACACACCATTGGCCCAACTAACCAAAAAAGGAGAGAAAAGACCCAAATCAATAAAATTAGATATGAAAAAGGGAATATAACAATGGACAGCAGAGAAATAAAAAGTCATCAGAAATTACTACAAAGAGTTGTATGCCAGAAAACAGGGAAATCTATCAGAAATGGATAGATTCCTGGACACATACAACCTACCTAAACTGAACCATGAAGACATAGAAAACCTAAACAGACCCATAACTGAGACAGAAATTGAAACAGTAATAAAGGCCTTCTCAACAAAGAAAAGCACAGGAAAGATGGATTCACTGCTGAATTCTACCAGACATTTAAAGAAGAACTAACTCCAATTCTCCTCAAACTACTCAGAACAATCGAAAAAGAGGGAACCCTCCCAAATTCTTTCTATGAAGCCAGTATCACCCTAATTCCTAAACCTGAAAAAGATGCAGCAATGAAAGAAAATTACAGAACAATTTCCCTGATGAACATAGACACAAAAATCCTGAATAAAATTCTGGCCAATGAAATGCAACAACACATCACAATGATCATCCATCCAGACCAAGTGGGATTTATCCCTGGGATGCAGGGATATCTCAATGTGTGCAAATCAATCAATGTGATACACCACATTAACCAACTCCAGAAGAAACACCATATGATTATCTCAATAGATGCAGAGAAAGCATTTGATAAAATACAACACCCTTTCATGATGAAAACTCTAAGCAAATTGGGTATAGAAGGAACATTCCTCAATACAATCAAAGCAATTTACGAAAAACCCACCTAAAGGAAACCTGTTGAAGTGAAATAGACACTATGAGAAACAATGACTTGATCAGCCCTTGTCCTGACTGTCAAGGAACAACTTACTCTTTTATTCCTTTTAGTATTTTTTGTTCTACTTAATACCATTGGCTGAACTCTTTAATTAACACACAATTATTCTTGGGCGTTTAAATTTAACTGAAAAATGATCTCTGTTAAATATAAGAGTGGGTGCAAACTGCTGAACTCTTTACTTAGTATATACTAAGTTGATCTTCTGTATATAAAGATCATTGAAAATGAATCTTGATGAAGAATGGGATGAGAGAGGGAGTTGGAGATGGGATGGTTGTGCGTGGGAGGGAGGTTATGGTGGGAAAAGCCACTATAATCCCAAAGTTGTACTTTGGAAATTTATATTTATTAAATAAAAAATTTGAAAAAAAGAAAAAAGTTTCCACAGAGGAGGCAAAACATGAGTTAAAAGATAGATTGATATATTCCTCATTAATTTATTAATTAGATGAATGTTCATAAAATTATAAGCATGGTCTAGACATTGGTGATCAAACCAACAAGGAAGCGATATTCTTTGTGGAGTTTATGTTCTGGTATGAAAAATGAAAAACTGACAAGTAAATAATTTCAGGTGGTTATTGCTTCTAAAAGGAAAATACAGGGAGGTGATAAGATCTGAAGGAACTGTGGTGGTTTATAAGCAAGTATATCTTAGAAGGTTGACAGTGATCTGATTTCTGACAGATAGAAAGTAACTATACAGGTAAAGTTCCCAGGGGAAAACATCTGAGGTTGAAAGAATAGAAGGTATAATGTGGTAATGAATTTAGTGGGTTCAAGAAAGGTGGTGAAAGTGGGGTTGTGCTGTAAGATGAGACCAGAGATGTAGCTGGGAAAGATGTAGCTGAGTATACAGACTCAGAATTTCTGGAACTGCTTCTTAGTGTCAGTGGCCTTGGTGACCTTGAGCACACTGAAGTTCCCTGTCTGCTCAGTGGCCAGCACTGGCCCACCATAAAGTCCCCCATCTGGATGTCTTGAAGCTGGGAGATAGGTGCATGGATATGATGGAAATTAAATGGTGCTTCTCAAAGTGATTGAACGTGTAGATTTAATAAAACTCTTAAGAAGAACTCTGATGTTCTTGACCACAGGTTTGATGTGACAATAGAGGAAAAATTTATTTGCTTGATTATTATTTGCTTCTCTCCACTGGAATATAAATATCATGAGGAACTTTGCCTTATCCTCCAGGACCCTATAACTACCATCACCACAAGATGATTAAACATCCTGAAGACAGCATACTCATTTGACTTAGAACACAGTTATTAGCACAAAGCAGACACTCAATAAATCATTAATGTTCTCAATGAGTAAATAAATCAAAGAACAGTATGTTGGATAAACAAAATAGGATTTAATGAAAACACAGAATGGTAATAAGCAATAAGGTTTATACAATAATACAAACTGAAAAAGTCAAGAGACTAAACTAAGCAAGGATTGGATAAAGCAAAGATTAAGAGTTATATTTTGTATAAACAGGATGTGTCAATAGAAGACGCCTACTGATCACAAATGATAAAACTGAGAAAAATAAAAGGTGACTGTGATAGGACAGATCAGTGTGTCATATTCATCCCATCCCCCTACTCACAACCTCTGTCCAGGGTGCTACCTTGTTCCATTGAGATGAAAAAACTGGAAAACATATTTCCTAGGGACCATTGAATCTAGGGCTCTAGATGTGGTATAACTTTGGACAACTGGATTCATTTATATGATATTTGAAAGCAGAATTTAAGTGGAGGTGGCACTGTCAGCCTCTGCTATTTTTCTTGCAAGTGCAACCATGGAGACATTAGGTGTTTAATGATAGCATTTTAGTAGAGGTCTCCAGGTCTGTTCAATAGCTTTATGAGAGTCAAGGGTTGCTGATGCAGATTGTAACAGGTTCAGTTGCAGTCTTAAGGCTGATGATAATAACTGCTGAGCTAGAGTAGTTTGCTGGTGATAGCCACTTCCAGCTCATGTCAGCTTCTGGGTTATGATATTATTGACAACCATGAAGAATTAGCAGTTTTCTCAGTGGTCAGTTACAGTATGTTACAGTATGGTGGGCTTGGGAGCTATTCTTGAAAGCTTAATATATATTTTGTTTTTTTATCCCACTGGATGATTCTGTTATTTAATAATATTACACTATAATAAACATTTATTGATTTGGCTAAAATGAATTCTGTTCTCTATTACTCTGCTATGAATGATGCAATGACTATTTCTAGATCTGAGAGATGGTGATAGTTGAGGAAATCTAGAAATAAAGGGAAAGTTAGGAAGATAAGAAGAGTATAGAGACAGAAAATAAAATGAAGACATTTTCTTGCCTTCAAACAGTTGAAACAGGTGGTATGATGAGAAGAAAGCAGTGCCAAGACAGGCTAGAAAAACTTGAATGCATTCACAAAACAACAGGCGAGTATAAATAAATAAACATCCTGGGAGTTCAGCACAAAAGCACTGAGCATCCTTCACTATCAAAGAGGGTTCCTGAAGCAGGCAGCACCCAGCTAGGAGGTGAAAGCTTCAAAGAAGATAATGAAAACAGAAATAGTCATTAGAAAGAACCCCCTTAACAGTTCAGATGAATTCAAATGGTCCGTGTACATGTTTTGAGCATTGCCACCAAGAGGAAGCATGGAATTGAGCCATTGGGTACAGTGTCTGCCTTCTTTGTGAGCCTTGGCCACAAGGGCAAAGCAGCAGAAATGCACAAGAACACTTAGGTAAGAACAAAACAGAGGCTATCCTGGAGGCATCTTTTAGACAAGGGGAACAAAAATGCCTCCCTGACAAAATTTGAATGGTCTAGGAAAATCCCATACAGTGAGGTATTGGAAATTATTTGCTTAATGAAACACTAGAATGATTTATAGAGTTATGGAATTTTCTTGGGTTTAACAATGTTTGAGGTTTCTAGTGTGCACTTACCAACTTTAAACCAAGGATTACACAAGGAAGAGAATGGTGAATGTGAAATAGAAGAAAGGGGAAGGTGAAAATGACTGAATCTGATAGGTATGTTAGTATGTTTTGAGGTGTTTGTTGTTTATTTTATTCATTTGCTCATTCATTTGCTTTATTTTTATCCTAACTTTACAAAGCACTTAAGAGTTATGCATGATGGATTCAGTGATTTTATACTTTTACTTTCAAAAGTGTGTCTTGTGATTGTTATCTTGATAATATATACCATCTATTTACTCTCTTTTTTCCTTGCCCATGCTGTTTCTCCACTGAATTTAGAGAGAGCACTTGACAACAATATGAAGACATCACCAGTCTTAATGCTCACTGGCATCATTCTCATTTGGGAAATTGTTTCAATCACCCATTCAGACATGCTCATTGTGGCAATCACCACCTCCATAAATTGTGTTTTAAGACAAAAAACGTGCCCTCCCACGCTTGCATACACAGCAGTTGATGTGCCTGCCTACCTGACTCATAGGCAAAAACTACAGGCTGCAATTTGCTCAGGTTGTCAAGTTCTGAACCCACAGGGTGGGTTGATTTCACTTTTCCTTTCTAAATTGCAATCTCTGACATCTTGGGGCTACTAGACTTCTAAGAAGGAGATAACAATGCTCTAAAAAAGGAAGGGGGAAAAGGAGGGATTAATTCTTGTAGCTTTCCAATGCATGTTACCATAAAAACACAATAGTACTCTGTATTTTCACTTTGAGGAGTATGAAAATTAGCCTAAATGTGACCAATTAACTTTAACTGAATCCCCCTGCAGTGTGTCACAGAATTCTGCACCTTATGGGAGCTGTTCATCTTACTAGAGATGGAACGGAAAATACATGTTTGATGAGGTTTTAACAGTCTAAGTATCCATGGATGCTATTCATGTGAGTTTCCGTCAATAGGATTATGAAACAGCTCAACTTCAAAAATAATTCTGTGAGTGCAAAGGAAAGTGCACTATGATGTCTCATGGAGAAACATTAGATTTCTTCCCTCTAACACACAGAAAGAACATGTCAAGAAGACCCTCGGGGAATAGCAGCCCTGAGGATCCACTTCTCACAATGTTGATATGGATGATGATGATGGTCATGTTGGTGGTGGTGTTGATGGTAAGGTTGTGAGTTGAATTGTGCCCCCTGAAGTTCTTATGTGGAAGTCCTAGTTCCCAGTACCTCATAATATGGTATTATTTGAAAATGGGTTTGTGGCAGATATTAGTAGTTAAGAGGACATCATGCTGGTGTAGGGAATGTCCATAATCCAATATAACTGGCATTTTTACAAAGATTAAATAGGTATATAGATACACACAAAGTGAGAATGCCAGGAGAAGAAAATGACAAAGATCTATAAGCCAAAATCAAAGATTATCCATAAACCAGCAAAATTTATGAGAGAGGAATAAAACAAATTCTTCACAGTTCACAGAAGTAACCAAATCTAGCACTTTGATCTCAGATCTCTGAATTCCATAAGTGGGAGAAAATTGGTTTCTGTTGTTTCAGTCACCTAGTCTGTGGCACTTTGTTACAGCAGCCCTAGAAACTAATACAGTTGAATTATAACCATAAATATTTAATAGCATTAACATATGTTACAAAGCCCTCATAAGGTTTTGTTATGATCAAAAAGAAGGTCAAATATGTTTGTTTTTAATAATCTTTGGAAATGACAGCACATATCAAAAGCTAATAAAAAAAACAGAGGCCACAATGAACTGACTTATCTGTATTCTATGATAATTGATCCCAAGTTTTTATTGGAAAAAAGATTGAATGGGAGAAGAGAGGAAGATTATAATCTTTAGATATTCCCTGTTCTCTCTAGACCGTGTTTCAAGGTTAACAGTACATCTCCAACAAGAAGATGTTGAAGGAGATAGGTGTGGTCAACTCAGAGAAGAGTGTGGCAATAAAAATAGCAATGACAATATCATGAGCAACTTTGCTTCCAGAAATTTCCCCATTCTTCATTCCACTAGGCTTTCACCTACAAGTGTGTGAAATAGAAACAACAATTGCTATCCTTTTTTGCAGATAATGAAGCTGAGACTCCATAAAGTGAAATGAATTATCCAAATATCTTGGGGAAGAACTAGGCTGATGCAACTTCTAGGAAAATATGGTTGAAGAAAATGCTGTAAGGCCACAGTCAAAAAATAAGCAAGAGGCCATTCAATTTCACTGAATTCCCTAATGTTCTGAATTCTTTTAGCATGACTGATGCACGCACATCTAAGGATGTGGCCAGGGAAGGATCAGTGGGGTGAGCAAAGTGAGAAGCCACCATGGAATTCCAGGACTCAGGGAAAGCCCTGGCCCCATGGGTGTTTTTTTTTTTAAATTAAACTTTTATTTAATGAATATAAAACTGGAGAGAGCATGGCATCAGGCTTGCTGGTAAGGCTGCTGGAGCTATATGGCCACAGCTTCTTCTTCTTCTTTTTTTTTTTTTTTTTTTTTTCCTTTTGACAGGCAAAGTGGACAGTGAGAGAGAGAGACAGAGAGAAAGGTCTTCCTTTTGCCATTGGTTCACCCTCCAATGGCCGCCGCGGCTGGAGCACTGCAGCCGGCACACCACGCTGATTTGAAGGCAGGAGCCACGTGCTTCTCCTGGTCTCCCATGCGGGTGCAGGGCTCAAGGACTTGGGCCATCCTCCACTGCACTCCTGGGCCACAGTAGAGAGCTGGCCTGGAAGAGGGGCAACCGGGACAGAATCCAGTGCCCCGACCGGGACTAGAACCCGGTGTCCCGGCGCCGCTAGTTGGAGGATTAGCCTGTTGAGTCACGGCGCCAGCCATGACCACAGCTTCTGCACACAGGGCTCTATGCTGACTTCTGATGGCATCAGCCCAGGGTAAAGGCTGACAGAAAACACTCCAGCTGCTCCAATCTTCCCTGAAGATTGCTTATTGTTTCTTCACCCAGACATTTATCAAATCTTTCAAAAAAATCTTTTAGACTTCCATTGAATTGCCTCTCTAAGAATAATAAATAAGACTAGTTTCCTTCCTGCCCTGTTAAGTGAAATGCCAGCCAAGTTATCTTCCATTTGCCTTGCTCTGTCTCAGCATCTCAAAGTCATCCCCCTACCCCTTATCCTCCACAATTTGTTGGCAAGTCCTCCTTTGCCATCCTCCCATGAGTATGTGATTTGCATCCTGTTTCTGCTCAGCCTCCCTTTATCTCACTGCCACTCATCCTCACAGTCACATAGTAGCTCTTTTCTGTGGTCTCATTACTTTGCCCATCAAGTTTTGAAGACTTGCTTTATGCAAGTGGCTGGCCAAGCACTTGCCACACAAGGATAAAACACTGCATGTCCTCATGCCGGTTGCTCTCAAGAGGGCAGAATTATAAATGCATGGGAAGATAAATGGTACTGAGCCAAGGGTGAAAATGGACAATAAGAGAACAAGCAGAGCATGTGAGGTTTGCTCAAAGGAGAGCCTTTATGTTGATCAGAGACTCCTGAAAACAGCAGAAGTGAATGCTGGCTTGTCAAAGCACAAAGAAGAAGAGCTAATGTATTTGAATGGTCAAGGAAGCCTCAGGAGATCCAAAAAAGGCCTCAGACAATTAGGAATAAACTTTGTCCCTAGGATTCAAGGAGCAGGAATTGCTATCAAAATAGCCAGCTCAGTAGTTTCTGGCTGGTATGTAAATATAATTGCATTTTAAGTCAGATTCCAAAGAGAGCTATGTTTTCTCAACTTCAATAAAACAGCCCATCTTACAGCCCTCTTGCTTTGTCTGTTTCCTTAGAGGATAGCAATTCTTCAAAAATGAGAACTCTGAGATGCTGACACTAAAACAAAAGTGGCTGCCACACAGAGCAAATCCCAAATGTCCATCAGAGGAGCTAGAACTGTCTAGCAGGTTGGGTAAGGCTCCCGGAGGAAATGGAAAGAACAAAAATGTTAAAGAAAAGCATTATGGCAGATGTGAAAGGAAAGAGACGGTGATCTAGGCATTTGAAGAGAATAGACCAGTGCAGGGAGCAAGTCCTGTGGACAGTAACTTAGGATGCTTTGGCGAGGGGCAACGAAGTGAGGAGGCAGTCAAGAGCCATCTTGGAAAGAACTCTTTGCCTCAGGGAATTCCAAAGTATGGTAAAGAAGACCAAAGGAACTAGAGTAAATCTTAATACAAGATTCATTGTAGCAACAGAATAAGTAGTGAGAGGTAATGCTATGAGGTGGTCAGCAAGATAATAAGTTTAAAATGATGTGCAGAGCTTAGTACCTGACTAATGCTCAAAATCCATTCTATTATCATCACAATCATAAAATAAACTCCATGATACAAGGAATGTGAAGTAGATGGCATTTAATAGATTTGCATTTCGGTCACCACCTGCATGCCATTCTTGCAGCAATTAAAGACAAAATAATTAAAAATAGCATATGATCTAAGGAGATTACATTGAGATTATAAAGCAATAAGTGGAAAAAAAGATGCTAAGGTGAACAGGTTGATATGAAGAGAAGAAGACTAGAACCTCTGCCAGGTTTCTGATGTGGGGGTTTCAGTAACTGGCATTTATTCACCAAGAGAGTAGGGTAGGTTTTGAAGAAAAGAATATGTGCTCAGTGTGGGTGTATTCAGGATAAACTATGCCAGCCAAGCTTTGTGCTGAGTTGAGATTGCTGTCTTTCATAAGTGGTAAACCTGCATTGTATTGGGTTTTTTGTTCCTTGCCAGTGTGCATGTGGCCTATGTGGCTAGACCAGGGACTGTGATACTGAGGCACACACCTTTAGACTGACAGTTAAGGGTACCAAGTCATTTGATTTTCTCTAATATGAACAATGTTTTCTCTTATACTCAAACTGTTTATCTACACTTACTTCCTAAGGCATGTCATCTCCTTTTCATCAAAATCTATGTGGAAATCTCCCATCAGATGTCCCTACTACAGAGAGATTATCCAAAATGAAAAATTTCATGAAATTTTAATGCCTAAAAATCATTTCCCCCTGAACACAGGGAGTTTCTGAGATAGTGTTGCTAAGTGGAGAGTCAAGGATCTTTTTTCTGGCCTCCAGAGCCATGCTCAATCTCAGCACCCAACAAGCAGTGATGAATCTCAAAGAATGGAGGAGAGGTTATACGGGAACTGTTATGGTGCTCAATTTTTTATTCTTACTTGTGATGTGTTTCAGGCCTCACAACATCTGCCTGTTTAAATTTCAGCTGGGAATTTTTGTTTCTGTTTAAACAACTTCCTAATTTCTTATAATAATGACTAAAATTTCCTTGTGCAGTCTAGCTTTTTCATGACTGACTTTTTCTTCCTTTTTAATCTCCTGATAACTTCACAGCGCATGCATTATCTTCTTCTGTTGAAATCAAACATCACCAAGATGGGCTGATTACCTCAAGGATACATGATGACTACCCAGGCTAGAAAGAACTGAATGCTGGAGCTCTTACTCCAAGTGCAGAGTACTTTCTCCTGGGCTTCATTCATGAGTTTTCTTGGAGCCTTTCCTTCTCTAAGAGCAAACTCTCACCAGAGTACACAACATGGGATCAGGCAGCACGTTCAGTGAGGAGACTCTTGACATCCACCTGCTCACTCATCCAGAGAATACACCAAGCAGCTCAGGCAGCACTGATTACAAAGGTCAGGAGTTGGCATGTGGCTGGAGAGCTTTGCAGAGCAGTAATCAGGTGCAGGCGCTTTCCTTCCTCTTAGAGTTTTCCAACTTGATAAGGTAACATACTCAAGGGTCTGAGTTGACCTCGGGGAGTACTATAGATTTGAGCTCATGACACTTATCTTGTAAAAGTGACACAGAGGTTTATGAGGTGATGAAATTAGAGATTTTTGCATCCTTCCATATGCAACAATGTGGATGAAGCTGGAGGACAGCATGCTAAAGGAAATAAGCCAAAGAAGGATAAATGATACCTAATTCCAATTTATGAGATACAAAAATAAACTCAGAGAGTAAAATGGTAGATGCCAGGGACTAGGGGTAGGCAGAAATAGGAATTGCTCTTCCACAGGTATCTAGTTTCAGTTATAAAAGATTAATGCGTTTTCAGGATCTGCTGTACAAACACACATCAATAGTTAACAATACTGTGTTGTGCCCTTAAAATTTTTTTCAGGAAGGTAGGTCTCTTGGTAAATGTTATCACAATAAAATAAAATGAAGTAAAAAAGGAGATATCACAGAGAGAGAAAATGTTTTGGCAATCAATTCAGTTTATTAACATAGAAACTTAGACCTAAGCCACTTGCCACAAGACACAAGGTTAGTCAGTGGTAGGATTGGCAGCAGAATGCGTGTCTTGTGATTCCCAGTCTGGTGGTGTTTCCACACATCATGCAGCATATGGCTGCAAAAGATGCACCAAAGTAACTGCATTCGTGTCTCATTAATGAGCCAGCAGGAGAACTTAGGTTTAACAAATAACAAATTGGAAACAGCCCTCAAGGCACCAGTCCAAATCTGGTCTGAGAGTCTAGCAGCCTGGGATCCCAAGTTCTGAGTCATAGCCATCCCAATGACTCACATTTCATTGCTGGCCTTTTTGGGCATCTCGCCATATTTGTAGGACAAATTTTAAATAAATAGGCAGACAGGCTCAGTGCAGACCAGAAACCAGAAACCAGAAAAACCTACTCCTGTTCTGCTTGAAGTTACTGAAAGTAGTTGTCTGTTATTACTGGTTAATATATATAAATATGTCCTTTCTAGTCACCTGTGTAGCTGCTTAGAAGAAGTCTGAATATGCAATTGTCTATCACAGAGTTATTTAAGGAGTAGATATCCACTAGTGTCAAAGTCTCTAAATTAAAAAAAAAAAAAAAGGAATCCTTTTGATTCTTCAAAGTTTTTTGTCCTTTAAGAACCATCTGACCAAATGTAAATCCTCAGAGAATAGAACTGAGAAGCTCTAAGAAGTGCTACCCAGAAAGGATAAATAGCAATGACATATGTAAGTACCAGGAACTAAATTTATATGCCTCATCAGAAATTAATGTTCATTGAGCATTTAATGTATACCAAACACCCAGGTAGGTGCTGGGAAAACAAAGAAGAATAATATGGGATCTCTTCTTTCAAGTTCAAGGATCTCAAAAACAAGCAGGACAAAGAGATGTAAATAACCACAACACTACACAACAAAGTGTTTTAACAGTGATATAATACTACCCTGAGGAAAAAACCTAGGGTCGCCAAAATTACCTAAAAGCAGGAAAAAATATCTAAAACAGTGGCCATGACCATCAGTTTATCAGTGCCTATTATTTAAAATTACCCTGTGTCAATGCCTCTGGTTTAAAATTAGTCTCTTCAGGGCTGGCATTGTGGCACAGCAGATTAACCCATTGCCTGTGATGCCAGCATCCCATATGGGCACCAGTTTAAGTACCAGCTAATCCATGTCTGATCCAGCTCCCTGCTAATGTACCTGGCAAAGCAGTGGAAGATGGCCCAAGTCCCTGGGCCCTTGCATCCATATAGGGATACCTGGATGATGAAACTCCTGGTTTCAGCTTGACCAAACCAGCAAATGGAAAATTCTCTCTCTCTCTCTCTCTCTCTGTGTGTGTGTGTGTGTGTTTGCATGTGTGTATGTGTGTGTGTGAGTGAGTGAGACTTTGCCTTTCAAATAAATCTTTAAAATCAGTTTCTTCAATGTACAAGTCGCTGGTCTGTGATTAGGCACAAGAATAGTTTTTAAAAGTAATCAGTCTCTGTTGGTCATGACTGTATCAGTGTATATTACACAGTAATTATCTGAGGCCGCCCACTCAGTAGCACTCTGATACACCTGGCTATGAATGCTTATCTATTCACTTATTCATGCATGCCTATGTTCATTTGTTGAACAAAAATTGTAATTATACTTCTGTTAACTAGTGAAGAAGAAAGAGAACAATGTGGCTTAGGAGTTATCACTTCACTTAGGTGACCAAACAATTAAGCCAGACCAAAACCAAGAATTATTTTTGCAATTGTTCTAGAACAATGCTGACATTATTGAACAAGCTCCATACATCCAATTCTATTGTATGGAAACTGTGTCTACTTTCATGTCAGCATTCTAAGAATACCTTATTCCTACACTGCCCCTTGACTATCTAAAAATATGAAAAAAGTCAGCTAGAAAGAAAAAACATATCTATAAGTATTAGAAGATGCATGGGCCGGCGCCGCGGCTCAATAGGCTAATCCTCCCCGTCAGGGTGCTGGATTCTGTCCCGGTTGCCCCTCATCCAGGCCAGCTCTCTGCTGTGGCCTGGGAGTGCAGTGGAGGATGGCCCAAGTCCTTGGGCCCTGCACCCACATGGGAGACCAGGAGAAGCACCTGGCTCCTGGCTTCGGATCAGCGCGGTGCGCTGGCCGCAGCGCGCCGGCTGCGGCGACCATTGGAGGGTGAACCAACGGCAAAAGGAAGACCTTTCTCTCTGTCTCTCTCACTGTCCACTCTGCCTGTCCAAAAAAAAAAAATGTATGGAGGGGAATCACATGGGCTCAATAATTAATTAGCTGACTAAATTTGGTTTTTCAGTGTCTTATACAAACAATCTTCTTCTACATGAATATTTTAATTCCAAAACAAAATGTGAGTATTCAAAGAGAAATTTTTATTTTCTGGATTTGAAATTTCCTCATATTCTTCCACACTTGGGAGACCAGCCCTGCAATACTTGCAAAAGTTCTGAAAAGCAATCAGTTCCATTTCCAACCCCAGTGATTGTTCTCAGCTTCACAGCTTGTAGTCTCTGCCAGGAAACGCAGCAAACGTTCCTTCTCAAAGCAGGTGCAGCAGCCTGACAATAATCCAATAAAAAACCTATTAGCTGGGTCTCCATGACACTCCTGGTATCCATGGGACCCACAATATCTTTAATGTAGATAATAAATCCAGACCATTTCCTTCCACAATTGCTCCCAATATGGCTCCACTCCTAGGACTATTCTACTAACCTTTTGTTGTTACGTTTCCTCATGAATGCTGAATCACTGTCTAATCTTTGCCATGAAACATGTGTGGTCCCACTCAGTGAAACAGATCAATCTGCTTGTGTTAGTCAATTGCAATTGCCTTCTGGGCCATATCTTTATATTGTAAGCAGCAGGTATACTCCGGACCAGGTTGTAAATTATCAGTTATGAGCTGGTGGTTAAGTGATAGGGGTAAAGAGGGAACACAAGAGGAAGTGAATGATCATTGGGGTCACTGCATATATCAGTGAGTAACTCTGTACATATAAACTACAGAATAAGTCAATATGTTAAATACAAATTCAAGGAAAATATGGTCCAGTTCATCCCAGATGTTACTTTTCCTTCAATATTCCTGTTAGCTTACCTCATTTAATTTGGAAATCCTTTATGGTGGACTATACTGAAAGTTAGAACTTTTCTTGCACCTGGGATTAAAGACTTTCATAATTAGGCATCCTACCTGCATCCAACTCCATCTCTTGCTATTCTCTTAGTAGTGTTTTATTTATAGAGACAAAAGTGGCTTACTCTTAAATGAACATGTTGCTCACTTTCTCGTTCCCTTGTTTGCTAAACTAAAATCTGCATGAAGACAGGAGACAAAATTTACTTTGCTCATTCTCGTACCTCTGGCACAGTACTTTTCACCTAATGAACAGGCAAGCTTTTGTTGAAATAATAAATTAATTTATGTTTTTTGCTCTAAAATTAATATAATTTTCCTTCCCTATATTTTTCTAGTTCTGTTATAGAATGCATGTCTCTTCATTTCTTGATTTTAAAATGTCAAGACTTTAAGAATATTTAAAGGTCATCTTGACCAAAACTCTGTTTTATAAGTGAGGAATCTGAAGCCAAAATATGTATAAGTCATCCCTCAGTGTCTGCAGAGGACTGGTTCTAGAAACTGCTACAGATGCCAAAATCCATGGATGCTTGAGTCTTTTATATAAAATAGTGTAGTACTTGAATATAATCTTGCATATCTTCCCGTATACTATAAATCATCTCTAAATTATTTATAATGCCTGCTATAAGGTAAATGCTACATAAATAGTTGTTATACTATATTATTTCAGGATAATGACAGGAAAAATGTCTATACCTGTTCAATACAGTCCTGATTTTTTTTTAATATTTTCAATACACAGTTGGTTGAATGTAAGAATGGAGGAACCTGAGGATACAGAATGCTGTACATCACTTGTCCACATCACCCAGTCCATCCTAACCCAGACTAGAACCAGGCATGGGCTTTTGCACAATCCGAGTTCGTCTGGTCTTCACAAGGAAGCTGTCATTCCTTGAAGGCATGTTGTCAACTCCTGCACAGAAACAAGGAAGACTCTATCCCAATGTTTGATAAATATTGTTCACTGACATGTTTGTTCTCTGATTTAAAATTTTGAGCTCTAAACAATAAAATCAATGTTGGGTGAATTTTAAAGTTGTTAAATTTTGTCTGTCTTTCATGTTTAATGAAAAATTAAAGTCACCTCAAATATGTGGTGATTTGTTTTAAACTAACAAAAACATCTGTGTAGCTATTAAATGTCTTGCAAGCTGTAACAAATCAACAACCACTCAGAATCAATAGTTCTCCTGGGAGACTATTTCCATTCACCAGTTCTTTTACAAAATGTGACTGAAATATTAGAACAAGAATCTGGGAAAACAGGAAGGCATGGGGGAAAGGGGAGTGCTTTTTAATTAGATGAGAAGGAAACTTCCTCAAAAGGCTACTGGCAATATTATCCATGCACTGATTCTCTGCAAGACCTCATCATAAGAAATACAGGAGGTCTTGTCTTCCTCTGCACAGTATGCTTCAGTAAACTAGTGGTAAATAAGAGGATAGGTTGGTAAGATCCTAAACCCAGCGGCCAGCACTGTGGCATAGAGGGTAAAGCTGCTGTCTGTGACACCAGCATCCCATATGGATTACAGTTCATGTCCTGGCTGCTCCAGTTCTGATCCAGCTCCATTTAAATGGCCTGAGAAAATCAGCAGATATCTGGATGTTTGTGCCCTGCCTTGATAAATCTGCTGGCTTTGGCCTGGCTCAGCCCTGGCCATTGCAACCATTTGGGAAGCAAACCAGCAGATGGAAGATACCTTTCTCTCCCTCTCTTCTCTCTCTTTAACTCTGACTTTCAAAATAAATAAATCTTTTCAGAAAAGAAAAAGAAAAAAAAAATCCTAGGCCCAGCTACATGGCAAATCACTTTGGTAGAGAGTCTTAGAATTGTCTGAGCATTCATGAACATCAGGTTTTAAATAAATACAGAGAAGACTGTATCTGTGCCCATTTGCAATTCCCTGCTATCTACTTCCTATGGTTCCTGGAGACATAGGTAAATTATGTTTGCACATTTCCCTCGTATGTATCTATGGACATTTACTAAGATATAAACCAGTGGAATGAGAATGCAGACAATCTGCTGCCTCCACCCTGAATCCTGGTCGTTGAAAACTGCCTTCATGTTCTTCGCTAGTCACTTCTGCCTTCCAACTGCTGGCAACACTAGAACAATCTTAGCAAACACAGGCTGAAGATGGCAGAGCTGTCATCAACCTGATCCCAGTATGTCTGAGTAGAATTGCCAAGCTAAACACCAGCCTGTCACTGTTATTTAATCCACTGAACTGTGGGGATTGTTAGATTAATATAGTACAATTCATAAAAAGTCTTACCCATGTTACAAGATTGCTGTGAAGTGCAACCTTTCTTTGAAATTTCAGCCAATACCATAATCTTCAATTTTTTTAAAATTTCAATGAAAAATTTATAACTATTTATTTATTTAATCTACTTGAAAGGGGGGGGGGGTTCCCATCTGCTTGTTTACCTCACAAATATTTTCAACAGCCAGGACTGAGCCAGACCAAAGCCAGGAGCTGAGAACTCCATCAGAATCTCCTGCAATAGTAGCAGGGACCCAAGCATTTGAGCCATCACCTGCAGTCTTCCCATATGCATTAGAAGGAAGCTGCATTGGAAGTGGAGCATCTGGAACTCAAACTGGCATCACTACATCAGTGACTTTAATTCAGATCTCTTTTAAATGTTTTATTAATCTAAAGAGAATGGATTTCATGTATTTTATAGATACAGTTCTAAGAAGATAACCATACTTTCTTCCCCACCTCCTCCATTCCCCTAACCCCTACTTTTATTTTCATTAATTTTTGCGAAGACATAATTTCAATCCACTCTTTAATCCCAGGCTTAATTCAGCACTAACCATAATATTTTTTTTTTTTTTGACAGGCAGAGTGGATAGTGAGAGAGAGAGAGACAAAGAGAAAGGTCTTCCTTTTTGCCATTGGTTCACCCTCCAATGGCCACTGCGGCCAGCGCATCGCGCTGATCCGAAGCCAGGAGCCAGGTGCTTCTCCTGGTCTCCCATGTGGGTGCAGGGCCCAAGGACTTGGGCCATCCTCCACTGCCTTCCCGGGCCACAGCAGAGAGCTGGCCTGGAAGAGGGGCAACTGGGACAGAATCCGGCGCCCCAACTGGGACTAGAACCCGGTGTGCCAGCGCCGCAAGGTGGAGGATTAGCCTGTTAAACCATGGCGCCGTGTTAATCCCAGGCTTAATACAGCACTAACCATAATATTTAACAAGTAAAAAGTAGAAACACCGGGGCTGGCTCTGTGGCTCCCTTGGTTAATCCTCCGCCTGTGGCGTCGGCATCCCATATGGATTCTGGGTTCCAGTCCCCGTTGGTCCTCTTCCAGTCCAACTCTCTGCTGTGGCCTGGGAAGGCAGTGGAGAATGATCCAAGTGCAAATATACTTGTGTATATATTTCTATTCCTATAGAATAGCAAATTTGATCACATCATGATCTGCTTACCCAAGAATCTTTCTTTGTCCTCTGTCCCTGAAACTTCCTGCCTTTTCCACACCACTGAGAGCTCACATTCACACACGTATACACACTTGCCCACAAATATTTATTGAACACTTACTGTATACTGTGAGGTATGGTCTCTTTCAGGATTCAGGAAAATAGTGATAACCAAAGCGCAAAGAGTTCCCAGGTTTAAAGAACTTCCCTTCTAGTAGTAGAAATTCACATTTAATTTATAAACATGCAAATAAGAGAAATGTGAAAAATTTTTAAAAGTGCACTGAGGAAGATAACAGGGTAAGTTGATAGAGTGACATGAGGAGGGAATTGTTCTGTTCTCCGTGGACAGGAAAGACCTGTCTAAAGATGTAGCATTTGTGCTAAGACCTAAATAATAAGAGCTAGTCACACAAAAGTTGGAGGAATTGGATTTCAGTCCATGAGAACGGCAGCATGCTAGGGCAAGAATGAGTTCATTGTGGCCACCAGAAAAATCAGATGATTGTGGCTGCTGAAGGGTAGGGAAGCAAGGGTATAGGGAGGGATAGACCAGAGCTAGATTACCTGGAGGCTGTAAGTTGACATAGGAGCTTGGAGGGGAGTATTGTGGAATGCAGGAGCAAGTGATGAGTTAAATTTTCTTGTATGGGTCTTGTGTTGTGGCATAACGGGTAAAACAGCCACCTGCAATGTTAACATCTCATATGGGCTCTGGTTGGTGTCCCAACTGCTCCACTTCAGATCCAGCCCCTTCCTAATGCACCTGAGAAAGAAGTGGAGGTCGGCCCAAGTGCTTGGGCCCCTGTACCCATGTGGAAAACCCAGATGAAGCTCCTGACTCCTGGCTTCAGATAGGCACAGCTCATTGAGACCATTTGGAAAATGAATGAGCAGATGGAAGATCTCTCTCTCTCTCTCTCTCTCTCTCTCTCTCTCTGCCTCTGCCTCTCTGTAACTCTGCCTTTCAAATAAAAAAATAAATATTTTTTAAAATTAAATAATAAATGAGGCATCAAGAAAAAAAAACTTTGTATCTTTATATACTCATACACAACCTCATGTTAATTCTTGCCAAAACTAATAAGCCAATAGGTAGCTCCATTTTGAGTTTGTTCTTAAAGATTTATTTATCTGAAAGGCTGTTAGAGATCTTTCATCCACTGGTTCACTCCACAAATGGTCACAGTGGTCGGGGCTGAGCCAAGCCAAAGCCATGAGCCAGGAACTCTTATCAGGGTTTCCCACATAGGTGATAGGGCCCCAGCACTTGGGCTGTTTCCTGCTGCCTTCCCAGGTGCACTACCAACTAGCTGGATTGGAGATGGAGTAGCCAAGACTGGCTGTAATGTGGGATTCCAGCATCACAGGCAGCAGTGTAACCCACAGCACCACAACACCAGCCCCACCTCAATATTATTATTAGAGAACGTCAACCTTAGAGGTTGTAATTAAAGTTATGGAAGAAGAAACACAAACGTAATACTTACTATTAGTTACACTTAAAGACATATGTACTGAGATTTGAAAGTAAGATTGCAAGAGAAGAACTTAAACATCTTTGCAAGCTTTTAGTTCTGAGACACTGGAAAATGGGATGGTGTCATTTCTGGATGAGGCTGAAGCTGAAAGCAGAGCCTACTCTTGTTTAAAGATTATACCTTAGATTAATTTTCTGAACAACTTTAACCCTAGCAATATTTCTTCCTTTCTCAACAAGTTAAATTTTTACTATATTTGTCTCCATTTGAGGAATGAACCAACGTATGAAAGATCTCTCTCTCTCTCTCCCTCTTTTTCACATATCTCTCTCTGCATTTGTAAATAGCCAATGTACACTTCCAAAACATTAATTTTTTCTCACTGAGAGTAAAAGGATCATTGTAGTTTTCTTTTCTAGTCAAATATTCAGAAAATGTTTGACTTGCAAACTTAAGTTACAAAATTTTAGACCATATGACTTAGCACTGGAAACAAAAGAATTAGAGGTGTCACATATGTTTATAGTATTCCTGCTGTTTTTATTATTTTGCAAAAGTGATTACAAGTTTAGAGTCTAAATTCTAGTTTATTATTGTTCTTCATCATTTTTAAAACTTTTTGTATACATTGCCATTTGTAGTATAAGTATAGGCACCTGGTATTTAGTAAATGTTCATCACTACTGCTTTTGGGGAATTTTTACTTAAGTTTATAAATGTAATATATCTTCTTCCTCAAAAAGGGTTGACTATCATTCATATTTTTGCAAACGTAAAATATCAAGATATTCATTGTATGATTGGAAACAGAAGTATGGTTTATAGTATCTCAGATACATAGTGAAGAATGGCAGAGAAAAATCTGGATATTTTATTCCCATTCACTCACTTCTTAACCTACCCTTCTTCCTTAAATGCCTGGCCAAGGAAAGAAATTAATGCTTCCAGTTTATTTTCTTGTTTTTAAAGATTTTAGTTGTTTATTTTAAAATCAGAGTTAGAGAGAAAGGGAGAGGTAGAGGAGAAAGTGAGAGAGAGAGAGAGAGAGAGAGAGAGAATCTTGTGTCTACTGGTTCACTCCCCATATGGCTGCATTGGTCAGGGTTGGCCAGGCTGAAGCCAGGAGCCAGGAGCTTCATCCAGGTCTCTCAAATGGGTGGCAGGTACACAGGTACTTGGGCAATCTTCTGCTGCTCTTCCCTGGCCATTAGCAGGGAGCTGGATTGGAAGTGGAGCAACCAGGATTTGAACCAGTGCCCATATGGGATGCCAGGCTTGCAGGCGGTGGCTTTACTTGTTACCCCACAATGATGACTTCTTGCATTGATGAATTGAGGTTAAATTTTCCTGAAGCATGTAAAGTGTTTAGATGTGCTGCCTAATAGTAGATAAGTAGGCGGGTTTTCCTTACATACAGAGAAGTTTAAGTTTAAGGACCTGGCCTAAAATCATACATCTAGGTATCAGGTCTCTGGATGTGCTGCCCATCCTTCCATTTTCTCCTATACCAGCCAACCTCTGAGGCTGGACTCATTTTTCTCAATTAAATTTGTTCCCATGAATTACAACTGTTTTTCCAAGTACATAGATGGGGTGGTGAATAGCTGTTTTTAAACCCTAAAAGGAGCAAGAGCACAACCCTGGAGAATGACAACAGGGAGCTTCTTTAAGGCAATTTAAAACTTGAGATCAGACCTATATCAGCAGTGACAAATAGAAAACAAAATAATCACCTATGGTGTTGATCCTATAAACAGCTACTCACTCTCCTTAAATCCCTCAAATCACCTTGTACTTTGATATATTTCCTTCCTTCCCACACCCTTACATTTTCTGACTGATTAGATGGTAAAAACAGTGAAGGCAAGGACAGAGTCTTCTGTATCCTACATAAGTGGACTAATAGACTCAGTTGATGCAAATGAGCACAAGGCTACTATGCAGGCTCATGGAGGTGGAAGACAAAAATCTTTATGTTGACTGGAACCTTCCTAGTTTCTTGCTTACAAGCACTGCTGAGTAAATTCTCAAATTGTTTTCCCTGAATTCTTAATCCAAATTTAACATGTTCTTCAGGATTCTATTAGTTCCACCTGTTTCATGAAGATTTCCCTGAAACTGCCAAGTTGATTTTCCACTTTAATGGAACCCCCCAAGCTACAGATGACTCTTTCATAAGGCTTAACCATATCCTACCTCTGTTATTCAATTATACAAGTTTGATTAAAATGGAAAGCCAGGGACTATGCATTTTTCCTTAATATTTTTGCCCCATCTATTTCCCTTCTTTTAATATCCCTATACCCTAAGTGGTATGACAATCTGGTACAAAAGTGAAGTCACATGAAAAATAACAAAACTGTGAATGATTTTTCATAAATATATTTGGACTTTGCCATCCAAACAGATGCTGTTCTCTTCAATGCACTTTTCTTGGATAGTTCATGATCATCTTTTGGAGGGTAGATAGCTGATGCTTACCTTATTCTATGTTGAATTTGACTCTCCTATGTTTAGTTTTCACTAACAAACCAGGCACATTTCCCTAGTGATGATCTTTTGTTTTTCCAACTTGAAACTTTCTACTAAGGACTACTTGAGGCAAATCAAACATTAGCAAGTAGCCTGAATAAGTATACAACCAAAACTTTGATGTCTTTACATTCTCCATTCCCTGTGCAGAATGGCCCTTTTCCCTTTACAGCCACCATAGCATTGGGAACTCTGAAAGAGCACACCTCTGATGCCTGAAGTAATGGGATGCCCCAACCCTCTCTGCCCCACCAGAGCATGAGCTCTGGCGTACAGTAAGCAGGCATTTCTGTTCTTTGTCTCAAGACAAAGCACAGTGACTTAGTTAATAAATCAAAAAATCAAACCATTAACTTCTCAAAAAATGTTTCCATCAGCATTGCTAATGAGTCAAGGAAGGAACTGATCAATGCAGATGTGAGAAGCCAAGCAAGTTTTGGTGGCTCATGTGCGACCTGACATGGACATTGATATATGAGTAAAACATAGATAGTGGAGAAGGAGGTAATCTCAGAGGACTGTGCAGCAAGCACATTATTACATCTATTAAGCTTCACCAAAGAGATTGAGGCATGTACCATCACCATTCGGTCACTACCACAAACACAGATAAATATACAGAGATTGTTCAAACAAGGACTTGTCTCGATTCAGTTAAATTGTTTCAATGTAAGGGTTGTCACGAATGGAGCAGTGTGATATGCAGAAATTGGCAGTGAGTTACATAATTTGGGGAAATCTGTTAAACTTTCTAAGTCTCAATGCCCTCATCTTTAAAATGGAAATAATACTGTTTGTGCTCTGCTGGGTCTTAGTCCACCCGTACAAGGATGGACTGGGTCTGAGGAAAGGTAAGTGCGCCGCTCGCCCGTTCCCCAGCCTCCCGATCCCGGAGACAATCAGACGCAGCGGGGAGCCAAGTCTAGCAAGGACTCATTTACTTCATGTGAAGCAGAACCTTTTATAGCACAAAACTGCAGAGTCATTGGGGCAGGGCTAAGGACCAACCAATCACTTAAAAAATCTCCTTATGGGGGGATTTCTATAGGACTAGCCATATGTCTATGCACTTGTTACTAGTTTTGTTACCTCCCCTGATGTTGCGCAGCCAATTAGTTTTAGTGGTAAACAACTTTGGATTCCGCCCACCTTACTTCCTTTGGGCACCATCATGTAACTAATTTCCCCCACATATTCCCCCTTTTTTGTTTTAGCACGCGGTCCCTGTCTTAGGTTGCCCCCAGCCGTCCTTGCCCTTACCCGTCATTGGTAACCCAGGCAGCTTGGCCATGAGCCCTGTCTTAGGTTGGTACAGGACGCTGGGTGCTTTACCCGTCTTGGGGTGTCGCGTGACTTGTAATTATGGGAGCGTGGTGAGCTTTCTCCACTGCCTGTCTTAGGTTGTTCCGGTCCATCCGGAATCTTACCCATTGTTGGCAATGTGGAGAGCACTGGGGACACTTCTCCAGTTCAGGGGATCATAGCCCTCTGTGGCTAGCAGCCTCTAGTAATGAACCTCAACCTGTCTTACCCTTGTTGCCTCTATGTGCTGTTGTATAAACTGTATAAGGCTATTCATTATGCATGGGCCAATAGCAAGGATTAAAAGCAGGGTGAGAAGCAGTCCAAAAAGAGGGAGGAGGTAGGGCAAGAGTCCATTAAGGCCTGTCCAAAGGGGGCTTTCTTGGAGTTCTCTTCGTCTTTTTCAGGTCTTCCTGAAGTGTTTTGATGATCACGTTTGGGTCATCGAATCCCCCGTCACTGGGCTGGGCACTTCAGGATCACAGCGAAGCGTAGCATCATCACCTGCCTCTGGATCTCCGTCCATTTCTGGAAGAGGAAAGACAAGGGGATCTCCCTCAGGGGCAAACCGCTCCCTGGGTGGGTTGTTCTGTTTTTGAGCATCTTCCTGCATAGAGGAAACAGGCAGAAACTTAAGGTTTCTGGCTGGAAGCCAGATTGGGGCTGTCTCCCCTACGGGGAAGACGCATCCAAATCCTCTGCCCATGGTGATTAAGGGGTCTGGTCCCCTCCATTGTTGCGTTAGAGGGTCCTTCCATTTAACCTGAACCTGGGGCCTGGGGTTTAATTGGCCCCAGTGTCTTTGGAATTTTGATTCAGTTGACCCCTTGGAAAAATTTAAAATATTGATAGTGAACAAAGCCATTTGTAATTGGTTATGGGGGCTAATTCCCCCTTTTTGTTTTAAGAGTTGTTCTTTTAGGCATTGATGATTTCGTTCTACAATTGCCTGGCCCTGAGGGTTGTAAGGTATTCCTGTGATGTGTTTGATATGCCATCTGCTAAAAAAAGTCCGACATTGCTTCGCTAATAAAGCAAGGTCCATTATCTGTTTTAACCTATGCTGGCAGGCCTAGAGTGGCAAAGCATTGAAGGAAATGTGATTGTGAATATTTAGCCTTTTCTCCTGTATGTGCTGTGGCCCAACAAGCTCCTGAATAAGTATCGATGGAAACAAAAACATATTTAAGCTTACCAAAGGCTGAAAAATGGGTGACATCAGTTTGCCAGAGAGTGTTGGGTTTGAGGCCTCCAGGATTTACTCCCTGTGTCTGTAATGGGGGCACCTTCAGGAAGGGTTGACACGTTTTGCAAGTGTGGACAATTTTTTTGAGGTCCCATACAGGGACTTGGGGGAACCTGTATTGTAGGCCTCTCCAATTGATATGGGTTAAGTCATGTAATTGAGTGGCTTCCTGTAAAGTTAATGCTTGTGGCCCAATTATTTCCGACAGACAGAAACCCAGGGAGCTTTGAGTGTCCCCTCAAGTGCTGGACATGAATGGGAGCCCCCCGTCCCTCTAATAAACCTTTGAGGGTAACCATGAGGGGGGAAATAGGGTTACCGTCCAGTCTAATATGTGCTTGGGGGACATGAGGCAGCAGGTTAACCATATACAGGCTATCAGAATATAAGTTAAAGGGCCCTTGAATGTCCTGAAGAACCATAATTACAGCAAGCATTTCTTTATATTGTGCTGACCCTTGGCAGGGTTGGAACCTTTGACGGCTTGGGGTTTCCTGCTGACCCTCGAAGGCTGCATAGGCAGAGCCTGCTTGACCCCCATCGGTGAAAACATGAGGGGCATGGAGGATGGGTTTGGAAGAGAATAAAGAAGGCATTTTTAAGGGAAGTCGCCATAGCATGACGGTCCATTTGGATGGCCCATAATGGCAATTGATGTGTCCCAAAAATCCCTTGAGGGAAAGGGCAAGACGGGCATTTGCCCTGGTAAGCCATTCAACATCTGACATCCGAAAGGGGAAAACAATGGAATGGGGGTCAGAGCCATAATGCCTCTGGGCCTGAGTTCTGCCCTTGATTATAGAATCAGCAAGCTGATCAGCCTGAGAGTATACCCGAGGTGTGCCCCCCAAGGGGGTGTGAATCCACTCCATTGGTTCCCCTTCCTGAGTCAGGACTGCAGAAATCAGGGTAATCCCTGCAAACAGCCACAGAGAGAAGGGTTTATTGGCAGAATACCTTTTTAAAGAAACTTTGTCTAGGGCTTCTTGAAACTGTAGAAATATCTCCTGATGACTATCTGTAAAGGTAATATTATCTTGTGGCATTTTAGTTTTTAGCAGTGTGAACAAGGGCACAAGACTATCCTTGGCGATGGGTACCCAGGGCAGTAGCCAATTAATTTCCCCTAAAAGACTTTGAAGTTGAGTTAGGGTCATGGAGGTTGGGATATCCAACAGAGGTTTAAGGGGACTGACTTGGGTTAGAGTTAAATGGGAACCAAGCACCTTAAAAGGGGGTAGCCTCTGAATCTTACTAGGAGCCACCGTAAATCCTCCCTCAGTGAGTGTTGTAAGGACCTGGGTTAAAAGGCCCTCCAGGAGGGCAGGATCTTTGTGTCCAAGGATGATGTCATCCATATAGACATAGGCAAGGGAAACATCTGAACTTAATATGGGCTCCAAAAGTGTGGCCAGGTACTGTTGGCAGAATGCTGGACTATTAGCCATCCCTTGTGGTAATACTGTCCACTCATACCATTGATCGGGTCGAGAAAAATTAAGGGAAGGGATGGAAAAGGCAAATTTTTCACAGTCATCCGGGTGCAATGGGATAGAAAAGAAACAATCCTTAATATCTATCATAGCCAGGGTATACTCTGAGGCTATGGCGGGGGTCCAGGGCATGCCTCTCAAGGGGGTGCCCACCAATTCCATCCTTTCATTTATTTTACAAAGGTCCTGAAGCATGCGCCAGGCCCCAGACGCCTTTTGGATAACAAACACTGGCGTGTTCCAGGGGCTCGTGGACGGACGTAAGTGTCCAAGGGTCATTTGTTCCTCCACCAGAAAGCGGAGCGCCGCAAGTTTAGGTTGCGTTAATGGCCACTGCTCCACCCAGACGGGACTTCCCGGCCTCCACCTGATAGGTGGCACCCGGGGGGCAGTGGCCTTTAGGATTGGGGGTATACTCGAGTGGGTCCCTTGGGTTCCTTATGATTGGTGAGACAATCCTTTTGCTTGACCCCGTCCATGCCCCAGTCGTGCCCCTGAGCCTCTCCTTCCTCTGGAATACCCTCATAAAAGGTCTGGTGATCTGTGGTAACCACAGCATCAATTTTCCCTAGCATATCCTGTCCCAATAAATTAACTGTGAGGTTTTTCGCTACCAGGGGCCGTATTTTTCCCTGTTCTCCATCAGGACTGACCCATTTCATGAGGGCAACTGTTTCCTTAGATAGAGAATTGCCCCCCACTCCCAATATTTATGGCCCATCCGCTAGCTCCCAGGTGGGTGGCACCTCCTCTTCCCGGAGTACCGTCCTATCCGCCCCAGTGTCGATTAGGCAGTGAAACCTTTTTCCACCTATGACAACACTCATTTTGGGACGGAGCCCCTCCATAAGGGGGGCAGTCCAGTGGGCTTGGATTGTTCTAGTACGGGTCACCCCCGGTTTCCCCTTGGATGGGGTTCCTCCTTGAGTTAACGGGGCTGGAGGATGCCCCCCCTCTAGTTTAAAGGCTTCCCTTCTATATCAAATTTGGACCTGCATTCCTTTTTCCAATGATATCCCTTCCTGCACCTAGGGCAGGGGGTATGGGGCGGATTTGACCCTCCCAGTCTATTAGTCAAGGAGGCTTGAGGGCACTCCCGTTTAAAATGCCCCTCTTGCCCACACTTGAAGCAGGCTCCCTGAGTGGCCTGCCCGAGTGACTTGGAACTTTGGGTAGCCAGAGCCTGAGTAATAGCCTCTGTCATTGCCGATGTCTGGGCTGAGAGGGCCTGGGTCATGGCCGTCATCTGAGCCTATAGGGTCATGGCCAGGGATTGATTTTGATGCTGTTGCGTACCTACATCCTGCGAGGCCACTACCCATTGACTTATCAATGCTTCCCTCAGACCAGCGCAGGCGGTCCTATGATCAGCATTCATTCCTTCCAAGACGAGCATCTTAACAAACTGATCCTGAAGGTCCCCAGCTGGCAACTTACGACGGAGACTGTGTTCGACCCTAGCTACAAAATCTGGCAATGACTCTCCTGGCTTTTGTCGCACCCCCGCGATGGGAGATTCAGTGGGCCCCTCATCCAGCTTGTACCAAGCATTAAGTCCTGCCTGCCTCACTTGTTCATGGTATGGAGCAGGTAGCGCAGCTTGCTGGATCCCCATAGAGAATCCTTCCCCCGTCCCAGCCAGCATAGTGTATGTAATAGCGATAGCTGGCTGGGCTGCTCGGTTAGCTTCGGCTCTCACCCGGCACTCCTCCTTAAAGAAGGCGCACCACTTTATGAACTGTGAACTCATGAGGACTGCTTTGGCCACATCCAACCAGTCCTTGGGGACGCATGGATGATAGGCTATATCTTGTAGCAATGTTTGGGCCCAGGGGGAGTTTGGGCCATCCTCTGCTACTGCCTTGCGGAGTTCTTTGAGGTCCTTGGCCTCCCACGGGTACCATTCCAAGGGCCTATTAGCCCCCGGAGCTAAATTAACAGGGTGGGCCTGAGGCGACAAGTTCCCAGGCCCACAGTTCAATTCCCTACACTGCTTTATGTCCACCGGACAAGCTTTCACATAGGTTACCTCCCCAAGCCCCTGTCTTTCAGTGGAGGGCTGGTCATAGGGATTTAGGTCACACAGGTCCCTCTGTGGGGCCACATAGAACGACACTCCCTCCTCACTCCCAGGTGCATATGGTGGGGGCCTGGACTCCTCCGAAATGTAGGCGGGGGGAGGAAATTTTACTTTTGTCCTAACCTCCACTGTCTGTGTCTCCTCATCTTTCCTACTGTCGATATCATCCTCTGTCTCTTCTATATCCCAGACTGCCTTAAAAATAGAATTACCCATAATAAAGGTTTCACTCACCCTGAGAGACCGCTTGGCCTCGGCTGAAAAGTAACTGCTCATGCCCCACGTTGGGCGCCAGATGCTGGGTCTTAGTCCACCCGTACAAGGATGGACTGGGTCCAAGGAAAGGTAAGTGCGCCGCTCGCCCGTTCCCCAGCCTCCCGATCCCGGAGACAATCAGACGCAGCGGGGAGCCAAGTCTAGCAAGGACTCATTTACTTCATGTGAAGCAGAACCTTTTATAGCACAAAACTGCAGAGTCATTGGGGCAGGGCTAAGGACCAACCAATCACTTAAAAAATCTCCTTATGGGGGGATTTCTATAGGACTAGCCATATGTCTATACACTTGTTACTAGGTTTTTTTTTTTTATCTTTTTTTTTTTATTTTTGACAGGCAGAGTGGACAGTGAGAGAGAGAGAGAGACAAAGAGAAAGGTCTTCCTTTGCCGTTGGTTCACCCTCTAATGGCCGCCGCGGTAGCGCGCTGCGGCCGGCGCACCGCACTGTTCCGATGGCGGGAGCCAGGTGCTTATCCTGGTCTCCCATGGGGTGCAGAGCCCAAACACTTGGGCCATCCTCCACTGCACTCCCTGGCCATAGCAGAGAGCTGGCCTGGAAGAGGGGCAACCGGGACAGGATCGGTGCCACGACCGGGACTAGAACCCGGTGTGCCGGCGCCGCAAGGCGGAGGATTAGCCTGTTGAGCCACGGTGCCGGCCTGTTACTAGTTTTGTTACCTCCCCTGATGTTGTGTAGCCAATTAGTTTTAGTGGTAAACAACTTTGGATTCTGCCCACCTTACTTCCTTTGGGCACCATCATGTAACTAATTTCCCCACAGTGCTCTCTCTATTGGGGTGAAGTTCAAGGTGATATACGATGATATATGTGAAATACTGTGAAAAGCACTAGGGAAAGAATAGGGCATTATTATCTAATTTGGCTGACAACACTGGAAGAGAACACAGCTATCTGAAGATGTGTGTAGCAGTCATGTGTCACCTACTGTCACCCCTCTTTCTCCAAAGGTCAAAGCTTCTCCCTGGGAAAGCACCAGGTAGGTATAATCTAACTTGACAAAGCATAGTTTTATTTCCCTTTCTTTTTTACCTTCAAGGGTTTTGGATCCAATGAATGCTCAGAAAATCAGCTTGAAATTATCTACTTGGAGCTACTTTGTCTCTTTTTAATTTTGGAAGAAAGACATTTTAGTCATCATTGATTCTCAATGACTAACACAGAAAGAACAGTCATTTCATAAAATTTGGTGAACGAATGAATTTCCAAACTCACAAAGACTTTGGATTTATTCATCCATTAATTTAGTAATTTATAACAAGAATGTATCCAGGTCATTTAGGAAATGACTCTTCTTTCTTGTGATTTAGATTCACTAGTTAATTGGTTTCTCTGCCTGGCTGATTGTCAGTCGAGATGCCTACATTGCTTATAACAAGTCTGTCCATAAACACAGCAAAGTTATTAATTTAATCTGCTTCAGTTAATGGGCAATGTGATGGAACCAGTCTGTGTGTATATGGTTCCCTTGGGTTGGTTTGTTTATTGGGTTCCCACCTCGGAGAAAGCCAGGCTGTCTCTGTCTACATGACACCTACACCACTGAGCTATTTAGGTTGTGTACTCAAACACTGCATTGATTCAATGGCAAGTGTCAATTGCTTGCATGCATTTCTGGTTGTCTAATGGAATTGAATGGCTTATGAACTTTGATTGGTTGACCCAATAATGCTATAGAGACAGACTCTTATTTTCATTTATGGAAAACATCTATTTCTTTACTTGAAAAGAGTAATGACTGGTTTTAATCATCTTCACACAAATAATCAGGTTAGGCTGTTATAAAAAAGCATTGGGTTAGAAAGCAAGAACTCTATATTCCTGAATAGTCCCATCCATCCTCTTACATAATTATTTGACTTCAACAAATGCATTGAAGCCCTAAACCCCACCTTTTCACCCATCAGCATGCTGTATGTCACCACTCACTTCCAGCCTCAATGTTATCACTTGTAAATAAAAAGCATAAATGAGTAGATATAAAATTTGTTTTATGAACTTTTGGTGACATACATACTGGTTCCTCTCATAGAACCAGTGCTTGAATAGGCTTCAAACATCTGGCTCTTGTGATTCATTTTCACTATGTGTAGACACCACTTCAGGGAAATGAAGAGTACAGATAAGGCTTCCCAGTAAAATTGACACTTAAAAGTTTTTAAAATGTATCTGAAAGGCACAGAGAAAGAGATACAGCTCCATCTACTAGCTCATTCCCCAAATGTCCACACAGCTGAGGATGAGCAAAGCTGAGGATAAGAGCTATGAACTCAATCCAGGTCCCCCATGTGGGTGGCAGGGACAAATTTACTTAAATAATCATCTGTTGACTCCCAGGATGGGCATTATCAGGAGGCTGGAATCCACAGCAAAGCTGGGACTCTAATCCAGCCACTCCAATATGGGATGTGAGTGTCCCGAGTAGTATAGTGCCAAACACTTGTACCAATACTGATAGCTTAATAATAGACCATGGGTAGAAATTAGGTTGATGAAAAAGTAGAAAATAAAATTAGGGCTTCTGACACAGGCAGAATTAAGGAAGAAATGCACAGAGATAAGAGAAGTTGAAATGCTTGGAAAAGAATGTGGCAATGGCTGGATTGGATAATTAAGCAGTTAGTGGCTCTCATGGTGGCTCTCATATTTATTTAATAAATGATAAGCACTACTTTTTTCTAAGACTTAACTGATGACAAAGAATTGAAGTTCCCTTACAATGAAACATAACATTCATAAGCCTAGACATTCCCGATAGCTCAAGGACTCAGAATTGTTGTCAATGCATAACATGATTAAAAGAAAAAGGTTTGTGTTTCATCAGAAATAGCAGTAGTTTGGAGGCTGTCACATCAATGTAGGAGAGAAATGCTGAGGACCCATCTGAATAAAGTGAGGTAGGTATGCAGGAAGAACTATTTTAATTGGCATAGCAATTGCTTGAGAAACCATGGCCACAAGTCTCGCCCCCATTTCCACAAGGAAGTGCTATTGTCCCATGTTATTTGGAATTGTGGTAAGTTAGGGTATATTTTATTTTATAAGCTTTTCTAAAACATTTTATTTATTTTATTATGTGTTTATTTGAAGGAGAGAGAAAAAAAAGATCTCACATCTGCTAGTTCTCTCTCCCAAATGCCTACAAGCCAGGTATGGGTGAGGCTGAAGCCTGGAGCAAGAAACTCAACCTCAGTCCCCAATGTAGATAGTAGGGACCAACCACTTTAATCATCATGTGCTATCTCTCAGGATGTACTTGAGCAGGAAGCTGGAATCTGGATGCAAGCCTAAGCACTCTGATATGTGATGCAGGAATCCCAAGCATTGCTATGCCAAATGCCCATCAAACTTTACTTATTTTTCAAACTAACAAATATAAAACATTTCAGAGCAATATATCAATTAATGAACACCTGCAGGCTGGGCTGAGGCCTTGTTAGAGGCACTAATTTTGTCTGCAATGACAGCCAGAGGAAATCTTCAGGGCTCACAGTGAGTTCCTCTATGACTTGTGACTATGGTAAAGCTGGGGATTCCTTGTTCTACAGCCACCCATTACACAGTAGTGTGGTATGATCTGAGAACCTAATTCAATGCTAGCTCCTGCCTGTCACCCAGTTAAAAGACACAGACTTGCTGAATGGATTAAAAAGCAAAAACCATTTATTTGTTGCCTACAAGAAACACACCTCACCAACAAAGATGCATGCAGACAGAAAGTGAAAGGGTGGAAAAATATTCCATGCCAACAGAAACCAAAAACAGCTGGTGCAGCCATCCTAACATCAGATAAAATAGACTTTAAAACAAAAACTGTTAAAAGAGACAAAGAAGGACACTATGTAATGACTAAGGGATCGATTCAACAGGAAGATATAACTATTATAAACATATATGCATCTAATTACAGGGCACTTGGCTATTTAAAAGAAATGTTAAGGGATCTAAAGGGAGACATAGTCTCAGATGCAATAGTAATGGAGGATTTCAAACCCCACTTTCAGCAATGGACAGACCAACAAGACAGAAAATTAGCAAGGAAACAGCAGAGTTAATCAACACTAGACCAAATGGATCTAACAGATGTCTACAGAATTTTTCATCCTACAATTGCAGAATATACACTCTTCTCAGCAGTACATGGATAATGCTCTATGATTGACCACAGACTAGGCCATAAAGCAAGTCTCAGCAAATACAAAAAAATCAAAATCGTACCATGCATCTTCTTGGACCACAGTGGAATGAAGTTGGAAATCCACAACTCAGAAATCTCCAGAACTTGTGCAAACACATGAATACTGAACAACATGCTCCTGAATAAACAGTGGGTCATAGAAAAAAATCAAAAGAGAAATTAAAAATTTTCTGGAAACAAATGAAGACAACACAAAATATCAAAACTTACGGGATACAGCAAAAGTAGTGTTAAGAGGAAAGTTTACAGCAATTGGTACCTACATCAAGGAATTGGAAAGGCACCAAATAAATATTAGCTATCAATACATCTCAAGGATCTAGAAAAACAACAGCAAACCAAACCCAAAACTAGTAGGAGAAAAGAAATAATTAAAACTAGAGAAGAAATCAACAAAATTGAATCCAAAAAAACCCACAAAATTTTAGCAAAATGAAGAGCTGAAAATCCCTGAGAAACCCTCCAAGATATAGGCACACGCAAAGATTTTTTGGAAAAGAACCCAGAGGCACAGGCAATCAAAGCCAAAATTAACAAATGGGATTACATCAAATTGAGAAGTTTCTGTACAGCAAAATAAACATTCAGGAAAGTGAAGAGGCAACAGACAGAATGAGAGAAATAATTTGCAAACTATACAGCTGATAAAGGATTAATAACCAGAATATACAAGAGAGTAAGAAACTCCACAACAACAAAACAAACAACCCAGGTATCAAATGGGCAAAGGACTTACACAGACATTTTTCAAGAGAGGAAATCCAAATAGTCAACAGACACAGAAAAAATTGTTCAGGATAACTAGCTGTCAGGGAAATGCAAATCAAAACTACAATGAGGTTTCACTTCACCCCAGTTAGAATGGCTTCCATGCAGGAATCAACAAATGCTGGTGAGGATGTGGGGGAAAAGGTACCCTAATACACTATTGATGGGAATGTAAACTGGTAAAGCCACTATGGAAGACAGTATGGAGATATCTCAGAAATCTGAATATAGACCTACCTTTTGACCGATCCCGCTCCTTGGAATTTATCCAAATGAAATAAATAAATAAATAAATAGTTATCAGTTCCCCCCATGTTTGTTGCAGCTCAATTCACAATAGCTAAGACATGGAACCAACCTAAATGCCTGTCAACTGAAGACTGGATAAAGAAACTATGGGATATGTACACTATGGAATACTACACAGTAGTTAAAATATGAAATCCAGTCATTTGCAACAAAATGGATGAATCTGGAAAATATACTTAGTGAAATAAGACAGTCGCAAAGGGACAAGTACCATATGTTCTCCCTGATTTGCAAGAATGAATAGAGTACCTAAAATGAAATCTGCAGAAGTAAAATTGACACTTTGAGAAGGGATGACCTGAGCTTTCCTTGTCTTGACTGTCAAGCAACATTTTTGTTTTGTTTTATTCTGTTTGATTTTTCATTTTTTTTCTTCATACTATTTGTTGAACTCATTATTTAACATAGAGTTAATCATATGTGTATAAAGTCAATTGAGGATGGATCTCAGTAAGAAATAAGGGTATAAGAGTGGGAATAAGAGAGGGAGGAGGAAGTTTGTAACTGTAAAGCTGTATAGTTCTGCATACATTCCTAAGGACTAACTTCAAAGGGTATAGTTTAAAAAAAAAAAAAAAACTTGTCATGGGACCCCAAATCCCATTAATCTGGGTGATAAAAATGTCATCTTAAGTGATAAAGCGATCATATAAAGTGTTAAAGTGAACATATAGATAGGATTACATGTTAAGTGTTAAAATGACCATGTAATTAGTATCAAATGTTAGGTAATTATAAAAGAATTAAATTTAATAAATATAAATTTCCAAAGTACAGTTAATGGATTTCAATGGCTTTTTCCCCCCATAACTTCCCTCCCACTCGCACCCCTCCCATCTCCTGCTCCCTCTCCCATTCCATTCACATCAAGATTCATTTTCAATTCTCTTTATATACAGAAGATCAATTTAGTATATATTAAGTAAAGATTTCAACAGTTTGCACCCACACAGAAATACAAAGTATAAAATACTGTTTGAGTACTAGTTATAGCATTAATTCACATTGTACAACACATTAAAGACAGAGATCCTACATGAGGAGTAAGTGCACAGTGACTCCTGTTGTTGACTTAACAAATTGACACTCTTGTGTGTGGCGTCAGAAATCTCCCTAGGCTCTAGTCATGAGTTGCCAAGGCTATGGAAGCCTCTTGAGTTTGCCAACTTCTATCTTATTTAGACAAGGTCATAGTCAAAGTGAAAGTTCTCTCCTCCCTTCAGCGAAAGGTACCTCCTTCTTTGATGGCCCATTCTTTCCACTGGGATCTCACTCACAGAGATCTTTCATTTAGGTCTTTTTATTTTTTTTTGCCAGAGTGGAGAATATTCCAATGTGTGAAGCAGTACACTCAGCAGACTCATAGAATGACAATTGCTTTAAGTAACACTCTGACCTCAGAATCAGCTCATACAGCCTCCTGGTCTGGCTGAAAAGCCCATGATAGCATTTCAGTCTTGGAAAGCCAAGACACTGTGGCAAAAAATATTCTGCATTAAGGATCTCTGTGAGTGAGTTTCCAATGGAAAGAAGTAGCAATCAAAGAAGGATGTACTTATCTCTAAAGGGAGAGAGAACTTCCACTTTGCTTATGGCCTTGTCTAAATACTGTTGGAGTTTGTGGATTCAAAAGTCTTCCATAGCCTAGGAATCTCATGTCAAGAGCCTCAGGTTGTCACTGACATCATGGCTAAGAGTGTTAATTGTTAAATTAACAACAGGAGTCACTGTGCAGTAACTCCCCATGCAGGACCTCTGTCCTCAATGAGTTATATTATGAGAGTTAACTGTGATAATTGTTCTCAAAAATTTTTTTGTGTGTGTAAATGGTTGAAATCTTTACTTAGTATAAAGTTGGTCTTCTGTGTACAAAGTAATCGAAAATGAATCTTAATAGAGAATGGTACTAGGAACAGGAGAGAGAGGAGGAGGGATGGGTATGGTGGGAAGAATAACTATATTCGTAAACTTGTACATGTGAAATTTATTCCTTAAAAATTAATTAATTAATTTTTAAAAATCTATTTTGAACTAAAATAATTTGATTTTAATTGCATACCAAAACACTATAATATTACTATATAAACACAGACATACACAAAATAACTATATGGTCTAAAGTTCCCTCTTTGTCCTAAAACAGACATGCAACTTGATGAGAATCTATATTTAGTCCTAACATCTTATTTAAGCTTCCTCTTGACTTTCAAATCTACAAATATTTAGACTATACACTTTCTCCATCATCCCTTCCATAAACCCCACGGTTCTAAAGTAGTGTAATTTTCACAGTTCACACCTGGGAATTTTTAAAATGCTATTTAAATTTGAAAAGAACATGTATCACAGTGATTTGAATACTTATTGTTTCCTGTTCAGACACTACTGTGAATTATTATGAGAAGTAATCAAAGGTATCAAATTTCCTCAAGCCTGAAGTTTTTTATACATATGTTAAAGTAATAATGCCTAAATAAAATGACAAAAATAAAGTTCCACTTTTGATCACTATTTTCACAATGATAATTGACATCGCTACAGCACAGTAGTTGTTAAACTACTTTCCCAAACTGTCTGAGTTATTAGTATGGCGTTTGCTGGTAAGCCATTACTTTCCATCCACTGAAAATTCATATTTCTCTGTACCCCTCCCCATTGCCTTCATATGCACACACATTTTTAATGAGGAGCTCTAGACTAAATTAAGACATCCTTGCAAGTCTTTTCATCAATAACTTCCCACACTTCAAAACCTCCGAAAAATGACTGGGTGTGAATTTCTCTTTGTCCTTTACGTTCTAGCCTCCTACCTTCCATACTTTTGTTGCTCATCCTACCTGTAGCTAACATAATAAATTAGCCTATATTAAGAAGTCCCTGGATGACAGCTTCAGGAAGCTAATCTCCAGTGGCATTTGCATGTTTATTAGCAATCTTATAAGCTATAAATCAAAGAATAGTAGGTACTGAGATGGAGACACCACTGCAGAAACAATGGAAGGAAAATATTTTGACTTGTATCCTTGATCAAAACAAAGAATGTGTGATTATTTTGGTCATATTATTTTTATTTATTTTAAATACAGAGATGGAGAGAAGGAAGCAGAGAGCTAGAGAGAAACAGAAGGACAGAAAGACCAACTGCTGATCTACTCCCCAAATGTCTATACCAACCAGGGCAAAGCCAGGTTCTTGCCAGGTTCCCAGAACTTAATTCATGTCCCCCATGTGGATGGCAGGGACCCAGCGACTTGGGACATCATTACTTCCTCCAACAGTGCAAATTAGAAAGAAACTATAATTTACAGAGAAAAGGAGAGACTCAAACCCAAGCAATTCAGTATGAGATGTGAGTGTTCCAAGCAATCTCTAGAGCTAGCCAGCCTGATATGCAGAGGGAGGTTATGCTATGATTTAGGATTGCCAACAAGCCCCTTTATCTAAAACTTATTCCCCTTTCTGCATGGCTCAAAGCCTGTAACCTCATCACTCCAGACTCATTCCTTCCATTTTGAAATACAGAAGTTCTCTACTAAAATGCAAAATTTCACACAGCACAGGTAAAATCTGCAGCTCTTACTGGTTCACAACGTCAACAACCTGTGTTCTAGCCAAACTCAGTTGAAACGATTTGTGGCAGAAATTCATAACTCGGGGACATATGGCTGATTAATGAGGTGATTACAAACTTCCAGGGACCTGTGGACCTGTGTAAATACATGCAAAGCCTCAACAGCAGATTCCTTTTTCCCATCTCTGCAGGACATACTTGAAATTAAACTAACACACAGGCATCTACTAGAGAAAATGCTTCAGATTTCATTCTGATCAGATCCTTGATATGAAGAGATAATGATAAAAAAGACACAAGATGGGATAAGAGATTCAGGAGTTACTGGCAAAGTGGAGGAAGGGATTAGAACAGAGAGGCAGAGACACCCAGAGACCAATGGTGCTGTAGTCAAAACTTGGCAGTAGACTGAGATTGACTTGTAACCCTGACTCTGACTCAGCAGTGGTACAGACCCTGTTCCAACCATTGTGGAGGCTCTACTAACCTACTCTCCAACCTCCCACACCAGAGACTTCTGCTCGTGGGATACTTTCCTATAGGACTTTATAGCAACCTGTTTCCCACAATTTGGAATCCCTCAAGAATGGGCTAGATGACAAATGTGGGCAGGAAAACAAATTCATTTCTCATCTCCCTTTCAACTGTGACTTGAAGACCTGAGTACAGCAAAGTTTTCTCTCATTGCTATAGGAAAGGGGAACTACAGGGGTCTGGTTCAGGCAATGGGGAACCCATAAACACACTTGTCAGAAAGCTCAGATCTGGTAGGAAGAGGGGTCAAGCAAGGGCTGGGACCAGGTAAAGACCAGTTCCACCCTACAGAAGGGGCAGCAGTAAATCTATTCTATTCACAGTGAATGTTCCTTGGCTTGTTAACTGTTTACTGGTCCTTCAGACAAGTGCTGAGAGTAACCTCCAGGAGAAATGAAAACTCATCCAACAGTTAATCAGGCATTCACACTTTAAAACAGAGCAATGCATGTAGCCTGATTTATCATAGTTGTGTTTTATCCTAATGCCTCCACTACCCTTCCTCCCCCTGACCCGCACATAAACACTTAAGTGTACCAAAGCCAAAGTGAGAAGAAAAATACTATTAAGTCTCCTCCATAAGACTTTTCTTACCTTAGAACCAATATATACCTGCTATGGAGGGTATTAATGGGTATAGAGATGATTAAGTGCCTATTTTCATACCATACCTATAGGTATCCTCTGGGAATTGTTGTCTGCTGATTACTCAGAAATTTTGGACATACCTCATAGAAACTTCTCCATCATGTTCCATTTGCTTAGAATGATAATGAAATAGATCAGTGTTTTCATTTTTTTGTTATAGTTTATTTTCTTTATTTGAAAGGGAGAGAGAGGGAGGGACAGGGAGAAAGAGAGAGAGAGAGAGAGAGAGAGAGAGAGAAGGGAGGAGAGAGATCCTATCTACTATTTCGCTTGCCAAATGCCTGAAACAGCCAGAGCTGCGACAAGTCATGGTTGTGAGCCAGGAGCCCAACCCAGGTCTCCCAAAAGGTAACAGGGCTCCAACTACTTGAGTGAACACTTGTTTTCTCCCTGAGTTCACATTATCAGGAAGCTGGAACCAGGAGTGAAACTGGAACTCAAACCCAGACACTCCAATATAGGTTCAGTTGCCCTGAGCAGCATCTTAATGCGCAAGCCATAGATTAATGCTTTCTAAAGTATGTCCATATGTTCTATGATTAACCATGTTTATAGGCTTCATGTTAATAATATTAAATAATCAAATAACTATAAATTCTGGGTTTCACAAAATTTAATGTTTCTTTATCACTTTGTCTTTGCTACACACAAGACAACATAAACTCTCAAAACACAGAGACTGTGAACTAATTCTCAAATGAACTTTGACCATGGAAGGCTTCTCATTCATAGCATTTAATTTAACTAATGCTTTTTGAATATTTAGGAAGTATTAAAACAAAAAAAGATCAAAGAAAACAAATTCTATGGTCAATGCTGACTCTAATGCTTATTCAGTGTTTGACTTTTCTATCCACTGTGCTGTAACACATCATTTCAACATTTAATGACTTAAAATAATATATATTGTCTTGGTACCAGCACTGTGGCACCGTGTTCAGCACTGTGTTAATATAAACTAATTAGTAATTAACACCCAATGCCCTTTTTTGATGTATTTATCATTTTGTCACTCTTTCAAGATCCTTGAAGGGTAACATCTTGCCTTCAGCAACTAGAACAAATCAACCAGTGGATTACAGATGTGATGTCTAGGTCTCCTGGTCTTGTTTATTACTTCATGAATGGCCACCAGTGACCTCATGAGGCAAAATCATGAGTTCAGGGACTACTTATAGGAAATATTTTTCTGCCAGAGATCAAATACCTAGCCCTGGTTATCCCACAAATGCCTGTCCTAGGTGGCTCCATTTCACACTACTACTGAAAAAAAGAATGAAGTGGGTATCTTAGGGAAGGCTGGTCTTCACCTGCAAACCAAATGGTACCTCATACCAAGGACTTTCTTTCTGTTGTTCTTAATCAGTTCATGCTTTGTTCTGTTTTTTTTTAGGCTCCTTATTGGAAGCCATTTTCTCCCCATACATGAAGACAGAGAGGAAGCTAGGACTTCTGGATGGTCCTAACACTTTTCTCTGGCATCTACTCTCCCAAATATTTAATCTTCCTAGAGTTTGACATGGTACCCTTAAAGTTTCCTCAAGTTGCCCTCAATTTAATCTTATCTCAGCCTGAAACATCAGCCTAATTCAACTGTGTATTCAATTTAGGTGTTTGCTTATAGTACTTTTGAGCATAAGCATAAAATAATAATCAGGTATCATTCTGTCAGTTCATGTTGCCAATAAAAGTCTTCTTGATGTTTTCCTGATTTCCTCTCACATTCATTCACCTTGTCTCGACTCCTTGACTTCCCACATTTGTTCCCTTCCTTCCTAAAATAATTGAGAACAGGAATCTCCCTGTCAAACTAGTTCCTCATTCCTTCTGCCAAATATTCCTTAGTTCACTTATTTATTGGACTCATGCATGTCCCCAGAGTTTACAATACAGAGCATTACTGAATTTCAATTTAGTATTTCCTTTATCACCAATTCATCTCTCTATTTCTGTTTAAACCTTAGCAATATACACCAATGCCAGAAAAATATAACATTTATCTCACAACTGAGGTGCAAATAGGATACTCCTTGAAATATCTCACCCTTTGTCCAGGAGCTATAAAAGACAAAAAAAAAATCTGGTTAATTTAATGTCAACCTGCTAACTGCAGCTGTGCTGTCGACAGTTACACTAACAACTGTCATCTGTATAGTTTAAGACCAACCAAAGATGCACTGAATCCACATAAAGTTACGATAATACTTCAATTCTCTTTCTGTACAATTTTTAAGAGTATTTAGTGATTTGAGGTAAGATATGAAGAGTGGTTTTTGCATTAGTCTACAGTGACATTTAAAACCCTCACTCATTGAAAATTACATATATATGAAAAATGGCAATCAGATCACACAAACCCCAAGAATATAACAATCAGAAACCAAAATATGAATCTGACACAGCAGAGGTAAAAGCCCCTCGGTCCTTCCTGGGGGACCTGGGCTGTGTGTTCTGAGGCACACACCAGCCCAGTCTCTTGTCTCATTCTACAAGGCAGGATCTTCCCATGCCCTGTGCCCAAACAAGGCACCTTCATTTTTATGTCCAACAGCTGTAGACTTGGGGATAGGGACTTGAGGCTTGGTCAAGAGCTGTACCACTGTGTCACTGCTTTATCCCTGGGTCACATTCCCGAACATGACTTTTGATCAAAGAGCATGGTCAAGCACCACATATACAAAGCATGGCTAAATGCATACGATTTTTGAAAACTGCATGGATGAGAAAAAATAACATTTTTAAAACATGAAAGCTATGAAGAAAATGAAAAAAAAAAGCAATTGTATTTTTGTATCTGTTCTAGATACAAACTTATTTGGCTGGTTTAGAAATGTGAAATTGATAATATAACACTTAAATTACTTATAAAATTCTCAATTTTGGTATACTGTACGCTACAAAGACTCCCCAGATAGCTTTAGGAAAATGATCTTTAAAAGGGAATGGAGAACATCCAATCTTAGAAATAAAGAATAGAAGACTAAATATTCTTTTGGTGACTTTTATAATTTCATGTTTTATTTCTGGGCCTTTATGTCTCCATAAACAATACTCTGCTGGATCCTAGTTAAGGCAATTTAACTAGACATAAAACAGTTTCAGCAAAAATCTTCCTTTGCACCATCTTGTTAAATTTCATATTCCAGGAAGGGTGGGTGAAATTGGTGCTGATTTATACAGCAAATAACTGAAGATTACAGAAAACTCACTTGACCCATGACATTAAGTTCTGAGTCTATTTTTGCTACCTATTAACTATGCCTAGGGAAATTGTCTAGACTCTATGGAAGTGGCATTTTCTCATCTGAAAAGAGGACTAGCTATATCTTTCATATCCAAATTATGGAGTTCTTATGAGACTCAATCAAATTGATACAGGGTGAGCATTGCTTATTCAAAATGCTGGGGCCCAGAAGTGATTCAAATTTTAGATTTATTTTCCTCTAAGAAATAAACAAATCTATTATAGTAATATATAATAAATAATAATAAATAATAAATCTATTTTAGAATATTTACATATACACAATGAGATACCTTGAAGATGAAAACCAAGTCTTAAAGCCAATTTTATTTATGTTTTATAGAACCATCATTCACATAAACTCAAAGTAATTTTCTATCATTATTTAGTGTTCTTGTACTTTGAGTGTTACTTGTCACATGAGGTCAGGTAGTTTTCCACATGTGATGTCATGTCAGGGATTAAAAAGTTTCAGATTTTGGAGAATATCAGATTTTGGGTCATGAGTTAGGAATGCTCAATCTATACAGGAGAATTTCTTTAGTAAATATTATTTTTATTTTATTATTTTTTATTTAGTAATTTTTTATTTTATAAATGTTTAAGGTGAACAAATTTCAGGTGTTTCATATATACAGATTTAGGAACATAGTGACACTTCCAACCTTACCTTCCCTCCTACCCATGTTCCCACCCTTCCTCTCTTATTTCATCTATTAATTTTTATAATGACCTACATGTAGTTTATTTTATACTCATAAGATTAACTATACACTGAGTAAAGACTTCAACAAATAGGGGCCGGCACTGTGGTGCAGCGGGTTAACGCCCTGGCCTGAAGCGCCGGCATCCATATGGGCACCGGTTCTAGTCCCGGCTGCTCCTCTTCCAATCCAGCTCTCTGCTATGGCCTGGGAAAGCAGTAGATGACCCAAGTCCTTGGGCCCCTGCATCCACGTGGGAGACCCGGAAGAAGGTCCTGGCTCCTGGCTTCGGATCAGCACAGCTCCTGCCATTGTGGCCATCTGGGGAGTGAACCATCGGACAGAAGACCTCTCTCTTTCTGCCTCTCCTCTCTTTGTGTAACTCTGACTTTCAAATAAATAAATAAATAAGTCTTTAAAAAAAAAGACTTCAACAAATAGTAAAAAAAAAAAAAAAAAAAAAAAAAACTGTCCCTCAACAGGAAAGAAAATGGTTTTAAACAATCATCTAATCTCAAAATGTCAATTTCATTCCTATATTATATTTTAGATACTCTATTAGTTACTACAGATCATGGAAAGCATACAGTATTTATCTTTTTGGTATTGGGTTATTCCTTTAAGTATAATGGTTTCCAGTTACATCATTTTTTGGCAGAAGACAGGATTTCATTCTTTTTAGGGCTGAGTAGTATTCCATATATATATATATGTATATGTTATATATATATATTATATATACATAACATTTTCCTTATCCAGTCATCAGTAGATGGACAACGGGGCTGATTCCACATCTTAGCTATTGTGAATTGAACTGCAATAAACATGAGACTACAGATAACTCTTTCACATGCTGATTTCATTTCATTTGGATAAATTCCTAGGAGTGGGATTGCTCTGTCATATGGTATATCTATTTTCAGCTTTCTGACATATCTCCATATTGTTTTCCACAATGGCTGTACAAGTTTACATTCCTACCAACAGTAAATTAAGGTACCCTTTTCCCCACATCCTCACCAGAATTTATTGTTTATTGAGTTCTGTGTGAAAAACATTATAACTGGGGTGCGATGAAACCTCACTGTGGTTTTGATATGCATTTCTCCGATGGCTAGTGATCCTGAGCATTTTTTTCAAGTATCTGCTGGCCACTTGAATTTCCTGTTTTGAAAAGTGCCTGCTGAAGTCCATTTGCCCATCTCTTAATTGGATTGTTTGTTTTGCTGCTGTTGAATTTCTTGAGCTTTTGTATATTCTGGTTATTAATCCTTTATAAATTGCATAGTTTGCAAATATTTTCTCCCATTCTGTCTGTTGCCTCTTCACTCTGCTGAGTGTTTCCTTTGCAGTTCAAAAGTTTCTCAGCTTCATGTAATCCCATTTGTCAATTTTGGCTTTGATTGCCGATGCTTCTGGTGTCTTTTCCAAGAAAAGGTCATAGATTTAGAACCTTGATTCATTTAGAGTTGGTATTTTTATAAGGCGTAAGTTAGGAGTCTTGTTTCATACTTCTGCATGCAGATACCCAATTTTCCCTGAACCATTTGTTGAAGATAAAGTCCTTTCTCCAGGGATTGATTGTAGCTACTTTGTCAAATATTGGTTGGTTGTAGATGTATAGATTGATTTCTGGAGTTTCTACTCTGCTCCATTTGTCTACATATCTATTTGTGGCTGTACCAGGATGTTTTGATTATAACTGCCCTATAGTATGTCTTGAAATCTGGTATTGTGATGCCTCCAGATTTGTTTTTTCTGTTTAAGATTGCTTTTGCTATTCAGGGTCTCCTGTGCTTCCATTTGAATTTTAGCGTCATTTTTTTCAGGATCTGAGAAGAATGTCACTGGTATTTTGATTGGGATTGCAATCTGTACATTAATTTCAGTAGTATGCACATTTTGATGATATTAATTCTTCAAATCCATGAGCACTGAAGATTTTTCCATTTCTCAGGTCATCTTCTATTTCTTTCTTTAATGTTTTGAAATTTTCATCACAGAAATTTTTCACCTCATTCCTTAAATGTATTCCAAGGTATTTAAAATATTTTTTAGCTATTGTGAACTGGATTAGAAGTCCTTAGAAGTTCTTTCTCAGCCATGGCACTGTCTGTGTATACAAACACTATTGATTTATGTGTGTTAATTTTATAACCAGCCACTTTACTCTTTTGGATGTTTTATTTTATCAAATGCTTTCTCTGCATCTACTGAGATAATCTTATGTTTTTTATTCTTCAATTTGTTAATGTGATATATCACATTTATTGAGTTGTGTATGTTAAACTGTCCCTGCATACCAAGGATAAATACCACTTGGTCTGGGTAAATGGTCTTTCAATTCAATTATTCATATTCTGGTACCTTCACTAAAAGTATGGTTCAATCTTCATGATATCCATAGGAATTAGTGAAGATAAATTCTACTGAATTCAACAAGTTTTGAGCATTCTATCTGATCAATCAATCATGGACTACATGCTTTGGTTCTATTTCTAAGCTAGGAAGGGGTTTTATAACCACAACCCCCATAACCACCAGGCTTACAGCACTTAGTACAGTGGATTCCACATCTTTTTTTTTCTTTTTTACTTACAACATTATGTTATCTGATAATAGTGACTGTTTCATATCTTATTTTCAGTCTTTACATATTTTCTTTGTTTTTCTTGCCTTATCACAGTGGCTAGAACTGTCAGAAAAGTGTTGAATCAAAATGCAATTAGAAGACACTCTTTTGATGTTTTGCCTATCTTTCTTTGTTCCTCACAACATTCTTGAAAATTATCAAAATACCCCTCAGTTTAGGTGGTTTGAGGCATCTTCTTGATTAAATTTGGGTTGTGGTTTTTGTTGGCAGGAATACCACATTTTTTTCTGTATGTATTATTACACACAACATCCTACAGTGATGCCAGTTTCAATCATTTGGTTAAGGAAGTGAAATGTCAGGCTTATCTACTGTAAAATGTACTTCTAATTATAATGAATAAATATCTAACAAGATATTGAGGCTATGTAAAATCCTGTTACTCCTCAAATTTAGCCTAACATTTTCATCATCTTTGATGATTCTGGCCTCAATTAACTATTATGATAATGGATAAAAAACAGTAATTTCTGAATTCTGTTCCTTTTCTCTACATCTAATTACTGACTTTTAAAGTTTTTTTATTTATTTACTTATCTATTTGAATGGCAGAGAGATCTCCTACCTGTTTGTTCACTCCTTGAATGCCTGTTGGTGGTAGGATAGGTCCAAAATCCAGGACCCTGGAAATTGATCCAGGATTTTTACATGGGTGGCAAAGACCTAAATATTTGAGTTATCTCCTGCTGACTCCCAGCCTACACATCAGCAAGAATCTGGATCAGAAGTGGAGCTTGGACTCCAACTCAGGGACTCTGATATATCATGTTGGTATCAATGTGCCAAATGCCTTCCCCTAATCACTGGCTTCCTACTGTAAGGAAGAGCCTTAGCACCTTGATTATCATAGTTTATTTTTTATAACAATGTGAAGGATATAGTCTTACTTTATTCAACTGGTTTCAGTTATTTACTAACATTATTAATTTTGAACTTAATTTGTCCCAATCTGGGCCAACAGGAGCCCTTTCAAGCTAGTTCCCATGTCCTTGATATGTCCTCATCATTCTTTGAGCATGTTTCAGCTTTATCTTATACATTCCTTTCCTAATCCTGGAATCAGACATTTTTCAAAGAAACCCTCATTCTCCAAAGTGAAAAATGACAGACGCTAGAAGGCAAAAGTTGGTACAGGCTATAGTTATTATTATTCATAAGAGTTCCATCTTGAGCCATCATTTTGGCATAGCAAGTAAAGCCACCACCTATGGCACCGGCATCCCAAATGGGCACAGGTTAGAGTCAAGTTGCTCTACTTCCATCCTGCTGCCTGATAATGACAATGTTGTTTGTATAAAAGGATTTTCATTTCAGATGTATTTTTGCTGGATTTTTAGTAGGTGCACAATTCCAGGTTAGGAGTTATTTTCTTTCTGAAATTATTCCACTAGTTTTCTGAAGTCTGTTATATCTTATTGTTATTACTTTGAAGATACTATGTGTTCAGTCTCTATGTGCTTTGAAAATTTTCATTTATCTTTCATTTTTATGCAGTTTTACTGTGATAAAACAAGTGTTGTGAGTCAATTTGTCCCATAAAACAAGACATATTTAAGTCTTAACTCCCAGTACCTTAGAATGTGACATCATTTGGAAATATATCTATTACCAAAATAATCACGTCACAAGATAGGCCCTAATCTAATAACACCAGTTACCTCACAAAAAGAGGAAATTCAGACAGAGACAAATACTCACAAGGGAAAGATGATAGGAAGAGAGCCAGGGAGCATATCATGTAAAGGTTAAGTATTAGAGTGATGGATCCATAAGTCATAGAGCACTGAGGCTAGCAGAAGCTAGGAAGGAGATACAGAACAGTTCCTTCTCAATTGCCTTCAGAGGAAGCATAGTCATACCGACAACTTCACTTCAGATATTGACTTCCAGAACTGTAAGGTAACAAACTGACAATGTCTTAAGCTACTCAGTGGTACTTATTAAAGAAATCATAGAAAGTTAATGCACAAATATATGATTTTCTTTTTTCTACTTCCTGTCCTTTATAAAGTGTTTTTTTTATTTTATTTAAGGTAGACAAGTTTCATGTATTTCATATACACAGATTTAGGAACATAGTGATACTTCCCACCCTAACTTCCCTCCCACCCATACTCCAACACTTCTTCCTTTTCCCTCTCCTAGTCCCACTCTTAATTTTTACAAAGAACTATTTTCAGTTTACTTTATACTTATAAAGTTAATCCTACACTAATTAAATCCTACAATAATAATCCTACACTAAATAAAGTATACAACAAATTGCATGAAGAAAAAAACTGGGATATGTATGCTATGGAGTACTACCCAGATGTAAAAAAAAAAAAAAAGAATGAAATCTTGTCTTTTGCAAAAAAAAAAAAAAAAGAAAAGAAAAGGATGCATCTGGAAACCATTAAACTTAGTAAAATAAGCAGTCCCAAAATGATATCATATGTTTTCACTGAGCTGGGATAACTAATAGAGTAGCCAAAATGTAATGTATTGGAGTAAAATGGACATCTTGGGATTCATTGATCATTTACAGTCCTTGTCACTACAGTTGAGGAACAAAGTACGTTCTTTTTTTAAAATATTTATTTTTGGGCCGGCGCCGCGGCTCACTAGGCTAATCCTCCGCCTTGTGGCGCTGGCACACCGGGTTCTAGTCCCAGTCGGGGCACCGATCCTGTCCCGGTTGCCCCTCTTCCAGGCCAGCTCTCTGCTGTGGCCAGGGAGTGCAGTGGAGGATGGCCCAAGTCTTTGGGCCCTGCACCCCATGGGAGACCAGGAGAAGCACCTGGCTCCTGCCATCGGATCAGCGCGCTGTGCCAGCCGCAGTGTGCCAGCCGCGGCGGCCATTGGAGGGTGAACCAACGGCAAAGGAAGACCTTTCTCTCTGTCTCTCTCTCTCACTGTCCACTCTGCCTATCAAAAATAAAAAAATAAAAATAAAAAAAATGAAAATATTTATTTTTGGGGCTGATACTGTGGCACAGTGGGTTAAAGCCCTGGCCTGAAGCACTGGCACCCTATATGGGCACCGTTTCTAGTCCTGGCTGCTGCTCTTTCAATTCATTCTCAGCTCACAGTTTCAGCTCTCAGCTCTCAGCTATGAGAAAGCAGTAGAATATGGCCCAAGTCCTTGGGCCCCTACACCCACATGGGAGACCTGGAGGAAGCTCCTGGCTCCTGGCTTCACAGTTCCGGCCATTGCGACCATCTGGGGAGTGAACCAGCGGATGGAAGACCTCTCTCTCTGGCTCTACCTCTCTCTGTAACTCTTTCAAATAAATAAAAATAAATAATTGAAAGACAGAGTTACAGAGAGAAGTAGAGCCAGAGAGAGGTCTTCCATTCTGCAGGTTCACACTCCAAATGAACACAATGGCCAGTGCTGAGCTGATATGAAGCCAGGAGCCAGGAGCTTCTTCCAGGTCCCCCATGTGGGTGTAGGGCCCAAGGACTTGGGCATCTTCTACTGCTTTCCCATGCCATAGCAGAGAGCTGGATTGGAAGAGGAGCATCCAGGACAGGAATCAAAACCCATATGGGATGCCAGCACTGCAGGCAGTGGCTTTACCTGCTTCGCCACAGCGCCAGCCCCACAAAATATGTTTTTCTTTGTTTTTTTCCCTTGCCTATTGCACTAGCCGGGATTGTCAGGGCATCACCATTGCAAGAAGTGTATCTCATTTGGAAAATGTAGTACTTTGAGATATAGAAATTTATTTTTGGCAAATTCATAGAATTTCTGGACATTGTCCATTATCTCTTCATGTATTCCTCTATGCTGCATGGTCTTTTCAGCCATCCAAGAAATCTCTTCACCATGTCCTTTATAGAACTCTTATGTTTTTTCTTCATTCTTCTCATTTTCTCTAGGCTTCAATCTGAACAGTTTCTAATAATCTATTTCTAATTCACTAATTTTCTAGTCTACTGTATCATTAAAATACTCTTAAATTCCTAATTTTTAATCCCTGTATTTTTTATGTATAGCATTTCCATTTAATTCTGTTTTATGGATTCCAGTACACTGGATAAATTAAAAATCTATCTTAATATGTTAATTATAATTGTTTTTATATCCATATGCCATCATTACAACCTGAGATTCCTTTTTCTGTTTGTTAGTTTCCCTTGGTTATTTACTTCTTCCATGATTTACCTAGTAATTCTAGATTGAATTTTGGATATTTCTCCTAAGACATTATACTGACCATGTGATTCTGTCTTTCTTCAGATAGATTATCGACATTCAAGGGCACTTCAAAAATCTCATGGGAAACAGAATTAAAAAATAAGTTTATTTTGGTGTAAAACATTTTTGAAATTCATGCATAGTTTTTTTTTTCATAATACACCTTTTCATGAGGTTTGTGAAGACCTTTGTGTGCATGGATTTCAAAAATGTTTTGCACTGGGGCTGGCACTGTGGTGTAGTAGGTGAAGACGCCTGAAGTGCTAGCATCCCATATGGGCACTGGTTTGAGTCCCAGCTGATTCCCTCCTGATCCAGCTTTCTGCTTTGAACTTGGAAAAGCAGTAAAAAATGGTCCAAGTCCCTGGGCCCCTATCCCCATGTGGGAGACCTGAAAGAAACTTCTGACTTCTGGCTTCAGATTGGCCCAACTCCAGCTATTGCCATTTGGGGAATAAACCAGTGATGGGAGACCTCTCTCTCTCTCTCTCTTTTTTTATTATTTTTATTTTTTTTTATTTTTGACAGGCAGAGTGGACAGTGAGAGAGAGACAGAGAGAAAGGTCTTCCTTTTTGCCGTTGGTTCACCCTCTAATGGCCGCCGCGGTAGCGCGCTGCGGCCGGCGCACCGCACTGTTCCGATGGTGGGAGCCAGGTGCTTATCCTGGTCTCCCATGGGGTGCAGAGCCCAAACACTTGGGCCATCCTCCACTGCACTCCCTGGCCACAGCAGAGAGCTGGCCTGGAAGAGGGGCAACCGGGACAGGATCGGTGCCCCGACCGGGACTAGAACCCGGTGTGCCGGCGCCGCAAGGTGGAGGATTAGCCTGTTGAGCCACGGCGCTGGCTCTCTCTCTCTCTCTCTTGCCTCTGCATCTGCCTCTCTTATCACTGCCTTTCAAGTAATAAATAAATAAATAAGTAAATATTTTTAAAAAGTTTTTTAAACCAAAATGATTTTGTTACCTCCTCTTTCTACAAACTTCCTAAAGTTATTTCATATATACTTGATTCAGATGGGACTGATCTATTTCCAGTTAATTTCTGCTTATGCAACACAGCCCTTTCAGGTATCTCTTGATGTGTTCACTAGACCCCTCCTCCTTGATGTTCTCTTGATTTTAAATGTTGACTCTCTGGTACCAGGAGACTGTACAAGTCTCTGCTAAATCTCTGGCTTCTTTCTAATAGTGTTTGTGCATTTCTAAAAGTACTGCCTGACACTTGACTTGCTTTATAGTAATATCTTTGTAGTAATATCTCCAGGGGAAATTTTGAGAAACAGATTCATGTTCACTTCTGTGGTTTCCTTTTCTGTGGGGCTTTCTGCCTCAAATCCTGACTGTTTTCCCAGCCCAGTGAGTCTACCAAAAGTTATAGGTTGCCACTTTTCTGTTTGGCCTTGATGCCATGATACGTGAATCAGTAAAGGCCCTCGGAAAAAGAGACATAAACGCCAAGCTCAGCTCATTGTAACTCACTTCACTAAATGGCCGGTTGCCTCGGTTGCTGTCTAAGGCTCTCAGAGAGCTACTTTGCTCTCCGCTCTCCTCCCTTAAACCTAACTTACTTTGTACAAGTTTTATTTAATCAGATATCAACAAGTGATATCTTGTAACTAGAGATGATAATTTCTGCTTTGCTCTCCTAATGGGAAGATCTGAAGTTAATATAACCTAATGAAGAGGACAGTAGAAGAAAATTACTAATTTAGTAACGTGGCAAAGTCTTCATTGAGTACCCAATTTGCAGCAAGCATTGTTCAGTTAAAGAGCAAAAAATAAAAAGTAGGGAGAGAGTGGGAAAGAGAGGGAAGAAGAGACACAGAGAATCTTCCTACTTTCATAAAGCTTTCATGCTGCTGAGTTTAAATAGATTGCAGGCAAATAAAACCTTATCAGATAATGATAAACTACTATTCAGAAAATCAAAATAAAATAAACAATGACTACCTTAGATTAAGACACTGGAAACAGAAAGAGGCTTTCTGAGGGACAGGTGTTAAAGCCGAGATCTGATGACAAGAAGATACCAGCTTTCTGAAAACTGAAGGGAGCAGAATTCCAAGTGACTGGAAGAACTAATGCAAACGTAGTTTGAGACAAAGATGAGCAACATAACCACAACAAGTAAGGCCAAGAACCAAAAACATATGGGATTTTTCTTTCTGCATTTTCTGATGCCCCTCACCAGTCCCTCCTATTGGGAAACCTAACAGAAGCTGGCTGTCAAGGAAGGCTGGGAAATATAGTTTGTGAAATCTTATCTTCACCAATACACAGCAAAGTACAGAACACTGATGGTGAGCACCAACAGCATAAAAACTAGCATCCACCTTTTTGGCCACTAATATGAGCAATCCTCAAAACTTCATGAACAATGAATATTAGGGAAAACTCTCATGAATTTGAAAAGCTTTTTGCACACAAAGTAATTTTTCAATTCCAATTTTCACAAACTTTTTGAAAACTCCCCACACTTGTAAACAGTGACAATAACATAACGCGTATCCCAGAAAAGATGCAACAATCCCTTATGCACATGAACTATATTCACCCTCTCAAAATACAGGTTCACACAAAGTCCTCAGAACTGTTTCTATCTTCAGGTGATGGTGATTTTATTTGTAGTTAAATCACGATCCCAACTTATTCTGTCTATGGCTGTATTTTAAAAATAACTGCAGTAATACTTCATATATAAACACTGGGCAGGAAGAAGGAACATGTTTAATGTATAAATAACAAGTAAGACAAATATTATATTTAACTGTAACTAGTCATGCAGCCATGCTCAATATTACAACTTCCACTTTCACTACTTATTCCATGCTTTCCTTACCCTCAACCATCACCACAATTGGTTAGCATGATTTATTTGGGGGTAAACCAGGCTATCATTTCTGAAGGGTGTGAATCCTATATTTGCTTATTGAAGTCTCCATTAATATTGGCCATGGATGCATTAAAGGTACCCACAGGAACCCCTGAGTTTCAAATGCAGTTCCCTTGTGGTGAAGCAATTATTTTTCCTGTTAGTAGGAAATCAATCAACTTAATGAGTAAAATAAATTTCTTTCTTTGCTGTTGGTTCTGAGGCATAAGTGCCAAATGTCAACCTCAACTTTCAGTTCACATGATTATTTTTTTTCTCTCATAAAGGCATCTGTCCACTGAAATCCAAGACTTCCAAATCAGTAGACCCCCAAGTTATAGGGACAGGAAGTTAAAGTTTTTCATCAAATTCAAACACTACCCTGAACACCAATCCTCTACTAGCAAATATGCAATCAGAACAGGAGAAGAGACTGAATAATGCACAAGAGAGAAGGACACTGACACTCTTGAAAACCTCCATGATGTTGGTCCTCATAGCCCAGGCAGGATAGTAGGAGATGTGAATATGGATGCCTGATTTCACTTGGGAACATGGAATCCAGAGACAAGGGTGCTTCTGACCTCCACAGACAACATGACACAATTATCACAGTGTGCCACAAAAACAGAGTGGCACCCAGAATTCTGTAGATAGATGACCTACTTACTTGAGCAGTGCTTTTTATATTTGTTAAAGTATTTGTAAAGGCTCCTTGAACCCAAAATTGAAAATCATTATTTTAAAAAGGGCATAAGGAGACCTATGTGGAAAGAGGAAAGATAACTGAGTTTTAACTCTGATTATAATTGTTGAATTTATCATGACCATTGATAAGAGACTCCTCTTGGGATCTCATAGTTTTAAATGACAATAATAAAATGATTTAAATGAAAAAAGCCAGTATTAATGAACACCTAAAATGCTCTAAGCACTGTCCTAACATGTATCATCCAGTCCTCATATGAGCTGTGTCTTATTATTAAACCCATCTTGCAGGTGAAGCAACTGAAATATAGAGATGTTAATATTATCTCCCAAGGTTCAACAACCAGTATAGGAACTTAAATCCACATATTCAGGGCCACTAAGTCATAGATGAAGCCCCCTGGATCTCAGGTGAAACATCTTTGATTTTCTTTTCCAAGTCTGCTGCTTGATTTCACAATACCCAAGCTAATCCCAAGGAATGACCAATATGAAGGAAACATAAACCAGCTTTCTGCAATTGGGATTATTGTGTAACTTAACTCAGGTGGACTAAATTGGCTGTAAATTCTTTTACCAGGCATCCATGCCCCACAGGCTTCTGGGCACTAGAACAAAAATAACCAAGTGCATAATGATCACAACAGGGACAACTTGCCCAAACAAATCTGGGTGCCAAAGCACATAGGAGAGGAAGGAAAATAATTTCCTATCAACACCACTAATCATTACGAGAGACTACTTCATAAATGATTGCCAAAACAGGGTGATCGGTAGACAGAAAGGCTGGGGTTCACAGGCACCATGGAAGGCACTGGCTTAGACATGGGACACTCACATTCCGGTCCTGCCTCTGACTCTAAACTGCTGCCCAATCTTGAACTTATTATCATCATATGGAATATTAGCAATAAAGGAATCACTAGGTTCAAACTCCTGATTTTACAGAGGATAATTTGGAGATCCACGGAAAGAGCCAAAACCGAGTTCAGTCATCCCGAAGGCCCAGACTTTCCCTCTGTCTGCCATGTTTCCCATTGAGAGTCCAGGTCCCTCCTCATTCTGAACATCAGTTTCCTCATCTGTAGAATGGGTATAAACTTATACATCGTAATCATTTACTATAAATGTTTAAATAAGACTAAAGTAGATTTAATATGAGGAACCGTTTTGTAAAGTACATACTATGGGAAAACCACTGATCTGAGGGTTTGGAGATGTAGCATTTTCCTTCTTAATGGGTAATCAGTTCCACAGACTTCAGAAAGAGTTCCACAAGAGTCTCCAGAAACAACTATCTAGGGTTTAAAGAGAGATAAGTTATTTGAGGTCAACCAGTGGATTAGAACTAAGAGGGATAGAATGGGAATATGGGGAATTTTAAGTAGATGGTAAAAGAGAAAAATAACTCATGAAAAGCTATTTGGTAAACCACAAAATATTCTCTGCAGGAACAGACTGGGTATTTCACTGCTGGCATCATTTTAAGTCCACGTTAGTCAGAGTTCTTCAGGGTATACCTGGGGTACTGATCTGCACTAGCAAGGAAGCAAGCCCAGGTATCCTGGGTTGACTTTGCCTGTCTTTATACCCATAGAGTTTCTGCTCATGTCCCTATCTCTAGCTCAGCCTGGGCACAGTTGTTCCCACAGGGCCCACACATCCCTAATGGCTTAGGCAAACAGTATTTAAATAGTGGTGTGTTTTTCCCAGGTGTTCTCACTTACCGTCTGACTACTTTCCCCAGAGACTACACCCAGTACTTTATATGAATTTAGCTTCCCAACTGCACAATGAAGATTATTGTATGCTATTGACATGTTACTGTCATCTGCATTAACCAAGTAGAACTGTCAAGGCCCAGAGATGAGTGAGGGAGTGGAGGAGTCGAGACTAAAACCAAGTCAGTTTGAATCCAGAGTCTTTACTTTTAACACCTTGACATTTTGCCTTCCTATATTCTACCTTGTTGATTCAGTGTCTTGAGCTGCGGTTTCAAGCTATCTATGCCAAGAAATGAATGTCTCAGGTAAATTTCCAACTGTACAGTGCTATTTCTACTATTTCTAGCTCTCATGTTAAGAAATTAAATTGTTTATATCTGCTTTGGAAGGAAAATTTAGGTTCAGTGGCTAAAAAACAAAGCCATATTTCAGCTTAAAGTAGAAAAGGGTTTCATATTCATTAGGGTGAGTGGAAATAGCTGCTTTGTGTGTGTGACAAGCAAATGTTTCTATTCAAGCACAGGTTGTCAGTGACTACCTGCTAGGAATGGTCACCATGGGAAGGGGAATTTCTGCTCTGAACCCCTTAAACTTTTGACTACTTTATAATCTTATGACCAGTAGACCTGAGAAAAGGATCTCCCATGGTAAGTCCACACCAACAGGGTCACAAAAACATCTCCTAAAATAGTAGTTGAAAACAAAACTAATTCTTATGAATGGGGGAAGGGCGTTTCCCTGTTGGGTATGTTCTTTTTTTAAAGGCACTGTTCAATTCCCTGAGAACTTTTCTCGGTCTCCGTCACAAAATTTAACCATCTTTTCTTCATGGGCCTTTTTAAGTCTCACATCCAGTAAGATCTCCTGTGGGTTGCACAGACTTTGCACTACCCCCTCCACAAACTCCTACAAAATTTTGACTTCTCTAAATATCAGTGCATTCCCTAATCCTATGGAATGCACTCCAGGAACTCTGAGATAGCAGAAGAGTCAGTGGTCACTGAGAGCAAGACTTCAGAAAGGAAAATGTGGTCTGAAGCTGCCTCCTAAAACACTGCCTGGCAGCCCATGAAGAGTGGAAAATCTGATGGAAACCTCAGAGGTAGCACAGAGGCTGCACATGGTAGATGCTCAAAAACATTTAATGAAGGAAGAAGGGATGGACAGAACAATGGACCAAAGGAGCAAAGGAGAGAGACTAGGAAGAAAGGAAGCAAAACTACATGTGTAATAGTGAGTAGAGAAGACTAATGGGATCAATGCACATGTGTGTTGAGCAGCAGGTATCAGGACAAATAAACAGAATCAGCTCAGATTATTCGGAGCATAGAAAGCCTGGAGGATGATTTAAGCCTGGCTGTAGAGACATTCATAACTTTCCAAATAGCATTATTGCTTTGGTGCATCTTTGTTAGACTGTAAGTCATGTGACACTGTGATTCTCAGCTTACCCTTGTTATTTCCTCCCTTTTGAGCTTAGTGTGTACAAACTTGCTTGAATCAAAAATTAAAAAAAAAAAAAGAATAAATAATCAAATGAATACATGCCTCTCCATTCATTCCAGATAGGAACTGATTTTTTCACCTTGCCAACATTATGGGGCAGACCTAGATCTTGGCTATTATCTCAGGTAGAATATACAAGGCCAGGTGACCATTTCTCCAACTTGGATTTTACAAAGTTAAATTTAATGAACTTCTCCCTCTGGGGGGGGGGGCATATATCATTAGATCAATCTCACCTCTCCAGTGCTTTTCCAAAACCCCTACTCCCTACTCTCAGGCTGCATTTGTAGCCAATTTCCAAGACTGAGTCATGTTCTTGGATGTGAATTGAATGGAAAGCTTAATATCCAGAGAATTTTAAAATGTTTCCAACTCTTTACAAGCCACATTGCTAACAAAATTTCATTCGTTTTTTTTCTCACCAGGATATGCTTCAATCAACTATTAACTTCAGAAGATGAATATATTGAGTTTGAATTTTGTAGAAGAGTGGAAGTTGATAGAAATGGAGAACTTAGTCAGCCCTGACCTCAGCACTGCCCCTCTAACTAATCCTGAAACTCTAGACCATTTCAGATCTCAGTTTCTTCATCTGTAAAATTATAGCAATGCCTACTATATTTTGGGACATTGTAGTGCTAATATTTTTACTCACTGGTGGCTATGGAGGTACATATTTTTAGCATTAATGTTAATAATTTTCAATCTAACAATAACCAGTGAGATCTTTTCCTTAGGAACCTGACCTACTTTCCCCTGCAAAGCCTCTTGCACTACAACTTTCTCATTTGATTATTATAGTAAGACATAATTTTCTCCTTTGACTTCTCATTAGTATCCAGCATTTGATTGTTAAGAAATCGTTACAGATTAATATATTAATAGAGCACCCCTTTGCGATACAATACTTCTATTTTTAACTAAATAATTTTAGAAATCTTACTTTTAGTAGTAGATTTTAATTTCAATATTATTAAATATTATTAAATTGGTAAATCTAGGGTGGTGGAAAGAAAGTAGGATGTTTGGGTTAAAAATTGTTTGGGGGTAGCATCAGATTCCTTCAGGTTGCCTTTTGCAGTAGTGACTATACATACAATGGGCTAATCAGGACCCTGCCACCACATCAAAGCCAACAAGATGCATTTCCACAGAATAAAAAGTCCTAGCTTTAGATTAAAAACATAAACAATAATAAAAGAAATAAGAGGTGGCAGTTATTTTGGAAATATTCTCGTGCAAAAGATGTGACAGTGTTATCTAACCAGGAGCTAGGGATGTTTGAAAAACTATTCCACAAAACTAGATCAGTCACATTTGTATGTCTATGAAACAATATATTAAGACAATCCAAGCCGACTCTACTGAGTCGATGGAACTACATGTAAAGTAAGAGTAAAAATCAAGATGCTGTGTTTTAATTGTCAAAATAATACAATGAAAGTTCTACTTATCATGTCAAATGAGACTGACCTGGTGCAAACAGGCATTGATAGCCTAAAGACTAGAAGGCTAAAGGAATTCAAAAGTAATTAAGGGCCCTTAAAATGAATAGAAAAAGTATGTTCTCTCTGATGCCAAAGGACAGAAATAAATCCCCTTGTTAGGAATTGAGGATGTACCCAGTGTTACTGCAGGTAACAAAAAACTTTTGAGTAGAGCTATATAAAAATTGAAGAGTCTACTTCATAAAGAAAATGAATTATTTCTGTAATTTCAAGACCTAGTTTAACTCTTGGCACGTGGTAGGGAAAGGAAGGACAGAAAAAAGGAAGTTAGGGAGAGAGTGAAGGAATGTAGGAAGCTGGCCCCCCAGCTGGCAGCTGGAGACAGCCTATTATACCCTAAATTGGTCAGGAATTCTTATCAAAACCACATCATCTGCTTTTTCCCAGAAAGTTTCCTCAATCACCACCTGGTCCACATCTGCTTTAAACAGACTCTTTCACAATGAAATTCCACTTAGAAATTAACCTGTCTCTGAAAGACAGGCCATGACAGCAATGTTCCTTTTCCTAACTGGAAAAAAACAAAGCTTGAAACTTCTTATATCTTATATTTCATATGTCTATTATTTATATTAACATACCACAATTTCAGAATCTTCTACCAAAAAAAGCATGAGCCATTATCCCATAAAAAAGATGGAGGTATAAAATACACCACTTTTTATATAACTTATTCTCTTAAAGCTTAGCTTAAATTCCACTCGTTTTCCAATACTCAACATATTTGTTTTTTGAGTAAATTACTGAGTTTGTTTCATATAGTTCTGAGTTTAATCAGAAGTTCCTAATCTGAAGTCTAACCCGAAGTTTCATGGCATTCACCTGTTTTTTTAGATTTTAACAGACTCAAAACATAAAGTCATTCTTTAATAATCTCTTAATTTAATTTGGTGATTTGCCTTAATTACCCATATCCCACCTCACCTCTCTTGTTGAGATACAGAAGTTTGCTCCCAACTGTTGATTCACTCCTGAAATGCCCACAGTGAGGCTGGACAGGGGCAGAGTCAGGAGAGGGAACCCAACCCAGGTTCCTCACGTGGGTAGCAGGAACTCAATTCTGTAAGCCATAGGCTGTTACACTGGAATAGGGAAACTGGAATAGGGACCTGGAGCCAGAAATTGAACCCAGGCATACAAACATATCAACTGCTAAGCCAAATAAACACCTGACCCCATCATCACTTTTTGGTGGACCTGATTGGCAGGTTAATCCCTTGACTGCTTGGTTTACTTAACTTTTAGGTTGATCTTAAGAACAATCTGGGAGTCAAAGTCAGGAAATCTGAGTTTGATTGTAAAGGTACAAAACTGAACAGCATACACAGCTTCTTTGAACCCCATTTTTCTCATATCCAAAATGGAATAAATTGTTGCCCTTCTTAATTCTTTAGCATAATGTAAAATTAGGTGAGATGTCCTATATAAATATGCTGAGTGAAATGTAAAGATTTTTAGATAAGCATAAGTATCATTACCCTATATGAATTTATGAACGAACAAAAATATCCTCATTTCTCTCTCAAGAAGGAATCGGGTTCCTTCCAAAATTGTCAAGGATTCTTTAGGAACAATCTGTGCCATGACTGCTGAGGAACTGGAGCATCAAACAGAGAAAACCATGAGGCTGAGTTCCATGGAGAGATGTTGTATTTTTATTGAGTAACTAAAGCAGTAGCATCTCCCAATTTTTAGTAATTTATTTCTACATTGTTATCATTATACATAGTTTGAAGTATAATTAAGGCCTATGTGGGCTTCGTATACCATAGAAAAATGAGAAATACCCAAATCATAAGAGTACTTTTATTTTACAAAGCATTGTGGCATTGTAGATGACACAATGCATGAGGTTCTGTCTCTCTGAACTACAATCACAGTCCCATTACTAACTACCTAGCTGTGGTAGAATAAATAATGACTCCCTTCTCTAAAGATATTCTTATACCAATTCCCAGAATTTATGAATAAATGACCTTACATGGCAAATGGGATGTAGCAGATGCAATTATCAAGGATTTTGAGATGGAGTATTGTGCGTTATGTACGGAGCCCAGTATAATCACTAGGGACCTTACAAGAGGAGGTCCATACATAAAAGGCATGTTGATGGTAGACAAAGAGGTCAGAGGGATGCAAGGCCATGAGCCACGGAATTCAGACTGCCTCTGAAAGGGAAAGCAAAAGAACATGCTCTTTCACAGCCTCAGGAAGAGGCACAGTCTGTTTGCACTCTCATGCTAGACAATCAAGCTCAGTATTGGATTTCTGGACTCCAAAATGATAATAAAATAGATTTCATGTTGTTTTTAGCCATTCAATTTGTAGTAATTTGTTACAGCAGCCATAGTTAACCAATACATGAGTTAATAAACATGTCTGTGTCACTAAAATAATTGTCTCAAACATCTAATATCAGTTCTGATACCCTAAAGATTCATATCTTCTTAAACTTGGGAAAATCCAGCTTTTCTTATAGTAGCATAGTTAGAAGCTATGTAAAGACATCATATTCTGCTTATAGACATGATTTTTTTTCAGCCGGCGCCATGGCTCACTAGGCTAATCCTCCACCTGCAGTGCCGGCACCCAGGGTTCTAGTCCCGGATGGGATGCTGGATTCTGTCCCGGTTGCTCCTCTTTCAGTCCAACTCTCTGCTGTGGCTCAGGAGGGCAGTGGAGGATGGCCCAAGTGCCTGGGCCCTGCACCCACATGGGAGACCAGGAGGAAGAACCTGGCTCCTGGCTTTGGATCGGCGCAGTGCGCTGGCCGTAGCAGCCATTTGGGGGGTGAACCAACGGAAGGAAGACCTTTCTCTCTGTCTCTCTCTCACTGTCTAACTCTGCCTGTCCAAAAAAAAAATGAATTTTTTCTTTGTTTTAAGTTGTGTATATTTTGATTTTGGTTTGTGTTGTCTTTATTTGTCCAAAGAAAAAATTATATGCTTATTTTTTTCTGGAACAAAATAGGAACAGAAATAAGTGAAAAACTAAAATGAAAAGAGTCCTAGCTTCAAAGTGAGAAACTTGGTCTCTAGACTTGCCTTTGCCCGTGAGGAAACCATTTCATCTTTCTCTCTACCTCTCTGTTTCTTATGACTACCATAACAAACTACCACAAACACAGTGACTTCCTATAACAAAAATTTCAAGAAATGTACTCCCTCAGGAAGCTCCAAGCCCAAAATGAAGGGTTCAGCAGCATTAGTTCTGAAAATAAACCACTATACAGTTCCTTTGAAGTAGATGCTATATACTATATACTGCCCAGGCCAAATATCCCAGTCTGTTAGTCTCCCTCCCTTTACTTAAAGTCTCTGGAAATCAGCCTCACTAAATCCACTAAAATCAGCTTACTAAATTGAGGAAGGGTCATTTACCTCCTCCATAGATAGATAAACACTGATGTTCTGTCTTGTTTGGTGAATATTTCCAGGAACTCAGGCTCTAAGCACTAAGTATGCCCCTGACTGAGTGAAGTCCACTTTGCCGAGATCAAAATTCTCAAAAAGAACAGAATATAACTGACCAATCAAAGGAGTCTTGCACACTGAAGACCAATTAAAGACCTTTACACAAGGTGAACACTCACCTTTTGACCTCAACCCCATAGAGAGTTTGAAAATTAGTAACAGCTACTTGGTTCCTGGCTCTGAGCTTTGTGAATAAATGCCCACTTTCTTCTACCACCCAATGACAGTGATTGTTCATTGCATACCCCTAGGTGAGCCCAGGTTTGGAGGGTTTACAACCTCAGTGGAGAAAGCTGTTTCATGCCTCTTCTTAGCTTTGAGGAGTATACAGAGTCCTTGGTGTTCCTTGACTTGCAAATATGTTCCTCCAATCTCTGACTCTGTCTACATGAGGACTTTTTTCTGTTTATCTGTTTTTTCTTCTTACAAGAACACTAATCATTGGCTATAAGACCCAGCTTAATCCAGTATGACCTCTCTTTTGGTCAAGTTCTTCAAACCAATAGGGCCGATAGGATGCATCTATCCATACATAAAAGAGATTTAACGACTTGGCTCATACTATTAATGAAAGCTAACAAGTTCAGAGATTCACAATTGAAAACTGGATACCCAGAAAAGCTGATGATGTAGATGCAGTCCAAAGACCAGCTAACCCAAGATCTGGGGAAAGCCAATGTTTCATTTTAAGTCCAAAGGAAGGAAAAAAGCCAATGACCCAGGTGGAAGGCAGTGAGGCAAATGGAATTCACTCTTATTTAGGGGAGGGTCAGCCTTTTGTCTCTGGTAAAGGCATTCAAGAGATTGGAAGAGACCCACTAACATTAGGAAAAGCAATCTGCTTTATTGTCAATTTAAATGTTAAACTCATCCAAAAACACTGTCATAGAAATACCTAGAATAATGATTGACCAAATATCTTTGACCCAGTCAAGTTGATAAATAAAACAATTCATCATATTCTCATCTTTGCCAGTTATATCTGCAAATACCCTATTTCTGAATGAGGTATTGTCTGAGGTTCCAGGTGAATGTGATTTTGGAAAGGAGCCCTATTCGTACCTGACACTCTATTTCCCACTCTGTAAAATGAAGGTCTGTGCCATGAGCAGGCCTCCCACAGTGCAGTTCTGTTGGAGACTTCCCGCCAGGATAGGAACTTACTCTATGTCAAAGGGATCCAGGTATAAGTTGGGAAATGCTGCTTTGAACAAAGTAGACAGGTTTCTTTACCTACTGAGGCTGTATTTCATAAACAGCACTGTGAACCTTCAGAACAGGACACTGCTCTGCGTTTCCAGGGCCCATTTACATATAGAAACCCCTTCTATTTTTTTCGAAATACCCATCAAAAACCTTCCTGCATGGTTCCCTGGAACGCAGATTCAGAAATACACGACTAGGTCAGTGATCTCTAAGAAGTTCTCAGTTTCCAATAATCTGAGATTCTGTAGCTCATTCATTATCCAACTTCCTTTTAAAGAATAAAGTACTCGTGGGGCCGGCGCTGTGGTGCAGTGGGTTAAAGCCCTGGCCTTAAGTGCCAGCATCCCATATGGGCACCGGTTCTAGACCCAGCTGCTCCTCTTCCAATTCAGCTCTCTGTTATGGCCTGGAAAAGCAGTAGAAGATGACCCAAGTCCCTGGGCCCCTGCACCCAAGTGGGAGACCAGGAAGAAGCTCCTGGCTTCAGATAGGCACTTTCGATGACCAGTGTGTAGGAAAGAATAGCTACTGAGAACTTTCAAAAAGCCTAAATGCTGGAACTGTGGCATAGCGGGTAAAGCCACTGCCTGCAGTGCCTGCATCCCATATGGGCACTGGTTCGAGTCCCAGCTGCTCCACTTCCAATCCAGGTCTCTGCTATGGCCTGGGAAAGCAGTAGAAGGTGGCCCAAGTCCTTGGACCCCTGCATCCACGTGGGAGACCTGGCGGAAGCTCCTGGTTCCTGGCTTCAGATCAGCTCAGCTCTACCCATTGTGGCCATCTGGGGAGTGAACCAGCAGATGGAAGACCTCTCTCTCTGACTCTACCTTTCTCTGTAACACTTTCAAATAAATAAAATAAGTCTTTAAAAAAAAAAGAAAAAAGTACTTGGGCTTTCAGTGTTGGTTTAAATTATATTTATTAAAATGTTACTTAAATATGCATAAATGTAAAGCTACCTATATATAAATCCCTCACGCTTCTGACTCTTAAAGAACCATAAAACCCAAACCAACATGCATTATTTCACCAGAATTAAATAACTGTTTACAATGTGCATATAGTATGTTCTGTTGTGGTTTAGTTCAACCAAATTATTAAAATGTGGCACAGGTGACATTATTCTCCCACCAGGTTCAAATTCCAGGAAAGTGTTTACCTAGCTCCCTAGGTACCATTTTCCTTCTTCTGTTGGGAGCACACAATTTGTATGCTTCCTCCGGGTCTCCCATGTAGGTGCAGGAGCCCAAGGACTTGGGCCATCCTCCACTGCCCTTCCGGGCCACAGCAGAGAGCTGGACCAGAACAGGAACAACCAGGACTAGAACCCAGTGCCCATATGGGATGCCAGTGCCACAGGCAGAGGATTAACCAAGTGAGCCATGGCACCTGCTCCTTTTATGTTTCTTTTTTTAAAAGTTTTATTAATAGAAGATAATAGATTGCATATATTGCTTTTTTAAATTGTTATTTATTTATTTATTTATTTATTTAAAAGGCAGAGTTATAGAGAGGCAAAGTTAGAGGGGGGGGGAGGTCTTCCATCCACTGCTTCAGTCCCCAAATTGCTGCAATGGCCGGAGCTGGCACTCAACACTAAACCTAGCTGCATCTCTAATCAGGAGAACATGTATATGCACTTTCCTTTTACTTAACTTTATGCAGAAATTTGTGTATAGTACTGTTTGGTTTCCAAAGATTCTCAATTTTACCTTCAGGAAGAAAGAATCAAGTGAAAATAATCTCTCCAAAATGACTTTCTGAGATTCTCTGTAAACAAATTTCAATAATTGAGAATAAACTGGGCTATGAAGAAGCCAATAGAAATTAGAGATGTATGAATTTGACTTTTCTCTTCACTATCTAGTAAACATAACAACTTAAACTAGCATAACAAAGAGTTAAGACTCAGAGGTCCTTAATGGGTTGATTTAATGAACAGGTAAGAACAGTTTAAAATTAGTACAATGATTGTTTTCTTGCAAATTGATTCTCTACTATTCTATTAGGCACTTTAATTCTCTGCAATCTTGTTTACCCCAGTAATTTGCTAAGAAAACTCTTCCATGGCTAGAGTAGAAGCAATATTTAGCTCAGGCCAGTCCAAATAAGCAAGAGTTTCAAATTAGAATCTGATTTAATTATGTTTTACTAATAGCAAGACAGGAAAATGCATTAACTCGCCTAGCCCACTAGGGGTTCCCTTTGTATTCTGACGTTGATTGCTGCCATTTACTACATTGCCTGTTGCTTCCTTCCTGGCTGCCTTCTCATTTACCATAGTGTGGGGAACTTCTTGACAAACTTCACTCAACCTCACCAGCATTCCAGCTCAGTAGATGGTGGATAAACGGTAATTTAGCTGCCAGTCTCTGTGATGGGATTAGAGGGTCAGCAGAAGGCCACCCTCCCCCCTAAAATCATCACTGCCTTTGTGTCCTGGCAACAAGTCCAGAAGGAGTCATCAAATAGAAACAGTCACCATTAACACTACTTTTAGAGGTTTACCTCATTTTGGATAGACAATAACTGACACTGTGATGCTGTCGCACTGTTGACCTCACATTCTATGTACATTCACATGTAGCACTTGTTTCTATTAATTTACGGTCCACAGAATACATGCTTGCAAATAATTAGGCAAAGAGGTAGCTAGCAAGGAGGAGCTGAGGTCAAGCACCCCCCTACCTTGCCCCTTACAATCATACTTACTCTACTCAGAACCCCCTGCCTCTTTTTATACTGTACAAAATCTGTTTCCAAGAAACTGTCACCCAGAACCAGCACCAGCTGAAAATAATCAACATGGCTGCTGACTGTGTCCCCACAATGACCTGTAGCTAATTATAATGTTATTATAATAAAATTACCATGGCTGACACTCCTACTCCCATCATGTGCCTGATGCCATGCCACTTCCAAGACTTCCAAAAAAAGGGCAAGGAAATGAGTATAATTCAAACCCCACCCAAGTACTGTTCCATGAATATTCAAACACTGTCATAGATGCCACCCCTATGCCTCCAGGTCATATAAAGTGATGACTTCGAACTTTCTAAGGTACAGCTCATTCACTAGCATGCCTACCCTGCCTCTCTAGTGTGTAATTTCACTTTTATAGCAATAAATCTTAGTCCTTTGCTAACCTTTACCTACATGTCATACTTGAATTCTTCCTTGTGTTGGAGATAAGTCTCCACCCCAGCCATCCCAGCACACATTTAGTGCTAACTTGGAGGGCAGATGTTATGTTTTCTCACATTTTTGCTCAACTCCTAGCTTCATCCTAAGCCCATGACACAATTCTGATGAACCTGGGGACATAATAGTTATTACTCCATGATAAAATGACTCTGATGTAATATTTCTAAAGTATTTTAACAGTATCTGACACAAATAAATGCCCACAGATGTTGGGAAAAAAAAGTGTGGCAGCTTCTTTCATTAATTTCTATGGTCAGAATGTACAAGTACATTTCAAAAAGTTCACGGAACAATAGAATTAAAAGATAAGTTATTTTGTTCAAAAGCATCTTGAAATCCACACATAGTTTTCTTTCACAATATGTATTTTCAAAGAACTTTTGGATTATACCTGGATTTCAAAATTATTTAAGCTTATCGTTAATTCCATTATCTACAGACATTTTTAAGTAAATTCATACATTTTTTGATTATCCACTCATTCTGCAAGCACATTTTGTGTTCTTACCTGGTACTAGTCACAGTACTGTAGAACTGATATGACGTTGAGGAAAAATATCCCTGGGCTCAAACAACTTTCAGTTGCCAAAACTGTCTTATCACTGTAATAGTGAGTTCATCAAGTGCTATACACCCAATCTATTATGAAATCTTAAAGAAAGTGAGGAGAACAGCTTAAATAAAATCAATGTGTAGCATTATCTTGGAGAAAATTAACACTGTTAGAAAATTTTATATTCCAACCAATAACCAGGAAGCCAATTTTCTCCTGAACATAATATTAATAATTCTCACTAGGGCTAAAATAATGTTTACTTTATTCTCCTCTAGTTCTAAAAATATACACTGGCCTAAAAACCAAAATCTAATTTGTAATTTTCACAGCTGAGTCACATTCATTTCCTTCCAAATCGGAAATTCGTGGGCACTGCCACCAGTGCCCAACATCAGCCCAACCCAAAGCCCAATGGCTCCCCTGGGGAGGGGTTGAGGTGGGTTAGGTTCCATTAATAGCAAGACTGAAAAAGAGAAACTCTGAAACAGAGGGTACACAAAAAGTAGACAGAAAGTTGGCGTGGATGACCTTGAAGGCTCTTTCCAATCCCAAATTCCCTCATGCTGGGAGTTTTTTGACCCATGAAAAGTGATGGACATACTAGGTAGGCTATGTAAAGAAGTCAGGTGTTCTAATTTCCACCTTGTGATTGTATAAAGTATGTGGGACTGGTCTGGAGCTCAATAGATAAAATAGTACTTTTTTAAAAAAGATTTGTGTTTATTTATTTGGAAGGCAAAGTTACAGAGAGACAGAGGGAGAGACAGAGAGAGAGAAGTCCTCCATCTACTGGTTCATTCCCCAAATGGCCACAATGGCTGGAGCTGAGAGAGGCTGAAGCCAGGACCCAGGAGCTTCTTCTAGGTCTCCCTCGTGTGTGCAAGAGCTCAAGCCCTTGGGCCATCTTCTTCTGATTTCCCAGGCACATTAGCAGGGAGCTGGATCAGAAGTGGAGCAGCTGGGACTCAAAGAAATGTGCCCTTGAGATGCTGGCATTATAGGCAGTGGCTTTACACACTATGCTCAATGCTGGCTCTTGTGCTCTGTTTTTATCAAGGAAAATAGTTTCCAGACAAATCAACAGCAGGTTAGAAAAGCTAGAAAAATTTTATCCAAATCCACAAAACTTCCTCTAAGACCCAGCCTCTTGCAGAGAGAGAGAGCAAAGGTAATAGAGATAGGCACACCAGAAAGCTTTGAAGAAGTCCTTAAGAAATGCCTGGCTACTCCCGTTTGATTTGGAGGCACTTGAGAGGGAGAAGCAGAAACAGTTCCTCATGACCTTCCTCTTCTGGTTCTGGATCAAAATTTAATAAAGACATGAAACAATTTTAGAGCTGATGAAATAATGCCTTTTCTGTGGCTAGAACATTCATTGGAGGAAAATTTGATAATTAAAAAATTAAAAGATAGTGGCATAGTAATCTAAGAGCATATTTGTCGATAGGTATTCTAAATTTTAACAATCCAAACAATTGTCATAGGTCCAAACTCACCAACATTTAGAACATTTTGCTCAGAGCTGGCATGGTGGCACAGCAGATTAAGTGATCATGCAAGAAGCTTGCACCCCTTATTGGAGTACCTAGTTTGAGTCCCAGCTCCTCTGCAATTCTAATCCAGTTTCCTGCCAATGCATCTGGGAAGTAGCCCATGATGGCCCAAAATTTGGGTTCCTGCTACCTACATGGGCCATCCAGCTGGAATTTCTGGCTTAAACCCTAGCTGTTATGGGCATCAGGGAATGAACCATAGGATGGAACATCTGTCTATCTCTGTCTCTCACACACTCTGTCACTTTGCCTTCTACATAAATAAATCTTTAAACAGGAGAAGTAAGAGGAGGAAGAAGAAGAAGAACAGTCTACTCAAAAGAACAAAATGTCTCCAACTAATCTCCGATTGGGACAGGAACCAAGGAATATACTGCTTATGTAATCATATCCGTGCTATATCTCTCTTTTTCCCTTTCATATCCACCCTTGAGACTAGCCATGCATTTGCAATTATAAAAAGTACATCTTACTCTCCTTTCCACAATCTTCTTTTTAAAGATTATTTATTAATTGGAAAGGCAGAGCACCAGAGAGAGAGAGGGAGAGGCAGAGAGAAAGAAAAAGATCTTTTATCCACTGATTCACTTCCCTAAATGGCTGCAACAGCTGTGGCTGGGCCAGGATGAAGCCAGGAGCTGGAAATTCCATCTGGGGATCCTAAGAACTAGAGCCATCTTCTGCTACCTTCTTAGGCTCATTAGTAGGGAGCTAGATCAGAAGAGGAGCAGCCAGAACTTCAACCCCTGCCATCCTAAAGATACTGGCATCACAAGCTGCCGCTTAACCTGCTGCACCACAAAGCTGGCCCCCAACATTTCATATTCTAATTAACAAAAGCTAGCTACTAATCTTGCGGCTTATCAAAATATTTCTTCAGAACTGACATTGTGGCACATTGGGATAAGCCACTGCCAATGTCCCATTTCAAATGGCCAATTCCGGTCCTTGCTGCTTCACTTGTGATCCAACTTTCTGGTAAAGCACCAGGGAAGGCAGTGGAACATGGCCCAAGTACTTGGGTTCCTGATGCCCACTGGGTGACTCAGGTGGATTTCCTAGCTCCTGGTTTCAGGAGTGAACCAGTGGATGGGAAAAAAAAAATCTCTCCCTCTCTCTCTCTTCCTCTCCCTCTTTCCCACTCCCACCCTTCCCATTTCAAATAAATAAATAATTAATCTTCTAAAAAATTTTTGATCAAGCAGATGCAGACCTTTCAGATGCTGACTACAGGGAGGTGGCTGAAACAGCAGATCCCTCATAAGAGAGAAATTCAGGACCACCAGCTAAGACAGAGAAGTTTCATGTCAAAAAGTCTCTGCTGACCCTAGAAACCTATTTGAATGAGGTGATTTTTTTTTTGACAGGCAGAGTAGATAGTGAGAGAGAGAGACAGAGAGAAAGGTCTTCCTTTTGCCGTTGGTTCACCCTCCAATGGCCGCTGCAGCCGGCACATCATGCTGATCCGAAGCTTGGAGCCAGGTGCCTCTCCTGGTCTCCCATGCGGGTGCAGGGCCCAAGGACTTGGGCCATCCTCCACTGCCTTCCCGGGCCATAGCAGAGAGCTGGCCTGGAAAAGGGGCAACCGGGACAGAATCCGGCGCCCAACCAGGACTAGAACCCGGTGTGCTGGCGCCGCAAGGCAGAGGATTAGCCTGTTAAGCCACGGCGCCGGCCTGAAACCTATTTGATGACATCCCCCAACTCCTCTTTTTCTTTAAAATCCCTCCTGCTTACTTGTAAATTTGTAAGAGCATTTTTGAGCCTAAAAAGTCCACCTTCCCCCTCTTGAATACACCTGTTGTTTCTTTGTATCAGCTTTCATCTCTGGTGTATTGGCTGTTCAGCATCAAGCAGTCCAGGCCTAATTTTAACCAGCAACAATTAGAGTTGTTTTTTTGTTTGTTTGTTTGTTTTTTGACAGGCAGAGTGGATAGTGAGAGAGAGAGACAGAGAGGAAGGTCTTCCTTTTTGCCATTGGTTCACCCTACAATGGCCACTGCGGCCAGCACATCGCGCTGATCCGAAGCCAGGAGCCAGGTGCCTCTCCTGGTCTCCCATGCGGGTGCAGGGCCCAAGGACTTGGGCCATCCTCCACTGCCTTCCCAGGCCATAGCAGAGAGCTGGCCTGGAAGAGGGGCATCCGGGATAGAATCCGATGCCCCAACCGGGACTAGAACCCGGTGTGCCGGCGCCGCAAGGCGGAGGATTAGCCTATTAAGCCATGGCGCCGGCCAAGGGCTGTGGTCTTTAATGATCCACAGATTCTCTAAATTATGAGTGAAAGCATGAGATTTGGAGTCAAACAAGTCTTTTTTAAAGATTTATTTATTTATTTGAAAGTCAGAGTTACACAAAGAGAAGAGAGGCAGAGAGAGAGAGAGAGGTTTTCCATCTGATGGGTCACTCCCCAACAATTGGCTGCAACAGCCAGAGCTGCGCCGATACAAAGCCAGGAGCCAGGAGCTTCCTCCAAGTCTCCCAAGCGGATGCAGGGGTCCAAGGACTTAGGCCATCTTCCACTGCTTTCCCAGGCCATAGCAGAGAGTTGGATTGGAAGTGGAGCAGCCGAGTCTTGAACAAGCATCCATATTTGATTCCGGCTCTGCAGGCTGCAGCTTTACCCACTACACCACAGCACCAGCCCCAGAGGATATTCTTATATCTCATAAGCTATAGTTATGTCTAAGTGCTCACAAAAATTGTATCATTCTTGGCTTCTTCATCAAAGTTAATTAAGTTTCTCAAAAAGAAAGAGTGCTGAAAAATAAAAAAATATATAAAGTAACCTCATAAAAAGTCCTTGTTTTATCCCATATTAGCTATGGGACATTGTGACCACACATAATCTGAGTTCTAGTTTTCTTTCTTTTTATTTTTTTTGGTTGGTGATTTTTTTTAGAATGATATTTTTTAGAATATTGCTTTAAGATTAAATGAGATAATATATGCAGTAGAAAATGGCCCAAGTCCTTGGGTCCCCACACCTGTGTGGGAGACCCGGAAGAAGCTCCTGGCTCCTCCGACCATTGCGGCCAATTGGGGAGTGAGCCATCAGATGGAAGACCTCTTCTCTCTCTCTCTCTCTCTCTTTCTCTCTCTGCCTCCCCTCCCTCTGTGTAACCCTGACTTTCAAATAAATAAATAAATCTTTAAAAAAATAATAATCCAGAGTGAGAAATTTTAAGTAGGAGGGACCCATGTTGAAGTTGGGCTCCTGTCCCTTCACTCTTCATCTCCTTGGGTGAAGAGAACTCGGGTACCAACAAATCTGCAACCTCAGTCCAGCTTAGAAGCTGTGCAGGCAAAGGAAGGACAATAGTCTCCCTGTCAGACGAGGGGAGGGTTCAACTTCTGATGATGTTTGATATTTAATAGATGAAAACAGTGAGTGGATTGTTTCACATTTGCTTGCTTTGCTTACCCTCTTAGAAATGCTTGGACTATATTGACTACATATAAAGAGATTTGATGCTTCTGCTTCCATCTTTGAATTAGGACCCTTTGATCCAGTGTAAGAACTAGCATGGGCCTCAAATAAGAAGACAATTAATTTTTCTAAATTATTTATATACTTGTCATACAAGAGAAAAAATTTCCCCAAAGGAAAATTTAAAATTAAATTTTTGGTATACTTTATGATTTCTTAAGTTTAAAATGTCCTCCTTGAAGTCCTCTTAATACCAAACTTTAAGAGGTTTTATATTACATTATTATAATTATATATTATATTTTATATTTTTGTGCAAAAAGCTTTAGAAATTCATACACAGAGGGACAGAGGGCTCTTCAAAAAGTTCATGGAAATCTGTACAATAAAAATCTGGGGCTGGCATTGTGTCACAGCAGGATTAGCCACCACCACTTGCAATGTCAGCATCCTTATTGGAATGTCAGAGTGCCAGCCGCTTCACTTTCAATCTAGCTCCCTGTTAATGCTCCTGGAAAACCAGTGGAAGGTGTCCTACATACCTGGGGCTCTGCCACCTATGTGGATGTCCAGAATGGAGTTCCTGGCTCCTGGCTTTGGCCTGGCCCATCCCTGGCTGTTGTGGCCATTCGGGAAATGAACCAGAGGATGGACGATCTCTTGATCTCTCTCTCTCCTTCTCTACCTCTTTCTCTGTCACTCTCTCCTTTCAAATAAATAAGCAAATGAATCTTTAAAATAAATGAAAGCAGGGCCGACGCTGTGGCACAGAGGGTTAAAGACCTGGCCTGAAGTGCCAGCATCCCATGTGGGTGCCAGTTCTAGTCCCAGCTGCTCTCTTCTGAACCAGCTCTCTGCTATTGCCTGGGAAAGCAGTGGAAGATGGCCCAAGTGCTCAGGCCCCTGCACCCATGTGGGAGACCTGGAAGAAGCTCCTGGCTCCTGGCTTCGTACTGGCACAGCTCCAGCTGTTGCGGCCATCTGGGGAGTGAACCAGCAGATGGAAGATCTCTCTCTCTCTCTGTCTCTCTCTCTCTCTCTCTCTGCCTCTCCTCTCTCTGTGTAACTCTGACTTTCAAATAAATAAATAAATCTTTAAAAAAAATGAAAGCGATACATGGATTTCAAAATTTTTATACCAGAGAAACCAATCTTTTAATTGCATTTTTTCATGAACTTCTTGAAATACACTCATAATTATCAATCCCAGTGCACCACACTTCATCTCTCCGTGAAGTTCTCTCAACCAGGCCTTCAGTTCTGGATCTCCTTAGCACTAGTGTCATATTTTCTACTGTACAGTAGGGATTTGAAGACAACTGTAGCCATCTAAAACTAATATATTTTATATTAAATTTTATTTTCTCCAAAGAAGTTCATCTAATAAAATAGACATTAAACAAATGTATGTTGTGTAAATCCATAAAACTTCTGTAATCTCAATGTTAACATTCATTATTGCCATTCCTCTAGTTCACAAGCTTCATAGACATCATGTTCTTTGATTCTGTCCTTTCCATGAAACCTAATGTCCAATCCATCACTAGTTTGTCAGGTATTTCTTGAAGACATATCTACACTTGTCAACACCAAGATTCAAGGATCTTATTATTTTATGCCTCTTTATTGAACTCCTTTCAGTTTCCCCCTCATTCAGATCTATCTTTTTAATTAATCTACAGTTGCCAATCATGACTTTGACTAAGGATTTCTCACTTCCTCAATACTTAAATTTGCTGGACAGTGTTATAAGTTTAAACTTGTGGTTTTTAATCTATGTTGCACAGAACCACAGGAATCCCACAGAGCAAAGGAGTAGGAGGCCAAGTGGAACTCTCAGGGCTCTGTCATCTCTTCAACCGCCAGAGGGTATCTATCTGTTTCTCCCCATATTTTACATATCAGAATTTATTTGAGTTGTTTTCAAATTGTACCTGTGGACAATAGCAAGCTTAGAAATCAATGGCTTATGTGTAAAATGGAAAACTCAGTCTAATATTTAAAACCACTCCCAATTTAGCCCCTACATACCTTTGCAATTTCAAGTAGGAGGGACTTGTGTTTTCTCATCCCCTTTTTTAATAGTTCTCAGGTGCTCCAACCTTTATTGGAGCATTATTTATTCTCAGGTGCTCCAACTTATTGACTCCTACCTAAATGTTGTCCATCGCTTGTTGTCAGTATTCCATTATTCACCAAATAATTCTACTTCTGTACTCATACAGCACAAGAAATTCACTTCTTAGCATCATGTCTATATTCTGGACAATAACTTTTGGTGGGGAGTGACACCTGTCCATTACAAAAAAGAGCATTGTGGTTTTAGACTGTCCAAGGATCTTTAGTAGTTGCATCATCAACCATGGTCCCAAATGATCATGAGGCTAAGCAAACATCCAGCAGTATACAGAGTGAAAACCAAATATTTCCATATTAATTCAGCAAGATTTTGAGATTTTTGTTTTGTTGCTGTGGCATTTCCTAAGCAACAATACCCTTCCTCAGGTATGGACAAATATTCTTCTCAGAATGATTTTAAAAATATTTTATTATATAGTCTGAATCTACCACATTTATCAAGAAAACAATGTTTCTCAGTGAATAATACCTGTGTCAAAAACACTTATGATTACTTATGGTTGTGGCATTTAAATCAATAAGCTGCTCCATATTGTTATGTTACACACATTTAAACTTTTCAACTCAAACATTCCCAATTATGTAGAGAAAGTATTCCACTATGTTTGTTTATTCCAGAGGGAATGAATTTATTTATCCCAGGTGGAATTTAGTTAAATAGCACCAAAGAGGTTGTTGAAGGAAAGATAACCTCATGAAAATACAGGTTAACAACTGCACAGCCTAGGAATTCTTTATGCACGAGTGAGGGAAGACCAAGTACCTCATAGGATGGTGGTAGAGGTTTTTCATTCGCCACTGACCTCCTTATCCTCCAGACTATAATCTCCTTTACTGAAGAAAGAAACAAAGAGCTTTTTGAGGAGTCAAGGGTGTTGACCTAACCTTGACTTATCTCATACTTCTAGCCTCTTTGAAGTCCAATACTATGTCAACTTCAACTTCTTATATAGCCCCCAAGTGTCCAACTCAAGGGTGCTCAACAAGCACTCATTTATGGATTGATTTTTGTATTTAAATTTCTCGTAGAGAATAGGATCACTTTCATGGGCATATCAGGGTAGAAACACAAAATTGGTGGTTTCACAAAATTATTAAATATATAATTGATTATACCTAATACTTACTTTGTACTTAGAGTGTGTTGGCATTGCCCTAAGGGTTCTGCATTTGTCAATTTAGTATAGCATTGTGGCCAATGTTGGGAGCCTGTGTCAGATTTCCAAAACAGGAATCACTGGCTCTTTAATTACCCTTTATGGACCTAGAGAAGTCAATTTCTCTGTGCTTCCATTTTTGCATCTGCAAGAAATGACGATCATGACATGACCTACCTACCTAATAGGGTTGTTCTGAAACTTAAAGGCAATAACAGAAGCATTGATCTTTTTTTTTTTTTTTTTTTTTTTTTTTTTTTTTTTGACAGGCAGAGTGGACAGTGAGAGAGAGACAGAGAGAAAGGTCTTCCTTTGCCGTTGGTTCACCCTCCAATGGCTGCCGCCGCCGGCGCGCTGTGGCTGGCACATTGTGCTGATCCGAAGGCAGGAGCCAGGTGCTTTTCCTGGTCTCCCATGGGGTGCAGGGCCCAAGCCCTTGGGCCATCCTCTACTGCACTCCTGGGCCATAGCAGAGAGCTGGCCTGGAAGGGGGGCAACCGGGACAGAATCCGGCGCCCCGGCCGGGACTAGAACCCAGTGTGCTGGCGCCACTAGGCGGAGGGTCAGTCTATTGAGCCACGGTGCCGGCCACAGAAGCATTTATCTTAAAATGTAGATCAGCACACAGGATAAGCTCTGTGAATGCTACCTGTTTTCATAGCACAGGTCAGTCAGAATATACACTCAAGAGCCAAGAAATGTTGCATATAGGAGACACAAAAGCAAGTAATCCAATGGTAGTTTATTCACTTTACGCTGCTATGTGGGCAAAATGTTGAAATCTTTACCTAATATATACTAAACTGATCTTCTGTATATAAAGAGAATTGAAAATGAATCTTTACATGATTGGAAGGAGAGAGGGAGCGGGAAAGGGGAGGGTTGCGGGCGGGAGGGAAGTTATGGGAGGGGGGAAGCCATTGTAACCCACAAGCTATACTTTGGAAATTTATATTCATTAAATAAAAGTTTAATTAAAAAAAAAAAAAGAGAGGCTTACTGGGACTCAGTCACGGAGATAGAACTGGTTCCTGACAGAGATTCCTGCATCTGGCTGTTCTGCTGTGGCTTTTTTTACATTATGAATATTTTTTCTTATGCAAGAGATAACCATAATATACTTTGCACTTCAGAACCTTTCATTTCAGACATTAATTGGATGTGTTAACAACTCATAGTATTCATTTCCACCAGAGTAGGCCAGGACATCACTGGATAGAACTTTATAGGATCGCCCCAATGAAGCCAAACAGGACAAGAAATAGGTCCAGTAAAATTCTCCAGAGAGGGAGAGAAGATGCATATCAGACCTGCAGTAATTGCTACTAGAGCACAAGCCATTGCCAGAGCGTTAAAGACAGCTTATGTGGCAGATCTGGCCTTTGGAGTTCTTTTAGAAGGTTTTCCCAGGCGCTGTGTCATCTAGTGCCATACCCACAGTCTGACAGTGTTCCACTATTCAGAACATGGATGGGATGTAAATCAGTATTGAGCAGCCCAATGCTTGGACAGGTGGTTTACAGACTTGGTTCCTGTAAATGTGAAGATGGCAAATCTCCAAAGACAGGCCTGGAGAAGCAAAGAGGAAAAGAAAGAAAGCCATCTGCCCTGTTCCAAAGACCCAGCTTGGAAGCTTGCTCCTTCTCATTGACTGCCAAAGAGGTGTGTGAGTTTTCTGAGTGGTGAATGCTAGACCTATTCATCAACTCAGGAAATTCGCAGTAGGAAATAACAGAAACTAGTTTTGCTTTAATAGAATATTTACATTGATAGCTTAACTATTATATCATTGTGGAGAAATTATAAAATAAACCTGTTTTACTGACATTACTTTTTCAATTTCCATCCCCTCTTAATTTTTCACAAAAATAATATTTCTACTATAATATTGTATATGAAAATAGCATGATTTAGTTACTTTCTACCCCTCATATTTGATAAATTTCCCCTACTGATTAAAATCACAAAATGTATAGACAAACATATTTAACCACGATTTTTGTAATCATTTCAAACTATTTAGTATATAGATTTCTGGTAGAAAAATTTCTGAGTTAAATATTATGAATATTATGGTAATTTAGAGATATGGAGATATGGATATGTCTCCATATTTCTTTTTCAAGAAGGAATTGCAAACTTTCACAACTGTATGTAAAAGAGGCTACCTCAGCCAAGCTCTCAAGCTTAAATGATGATGATGATGATGATGATGATAGATACAAATGATATATAAATAAATTTATTGACTTAATATATAAAAATCTTAATCTAGATTGACTACCTGAAGTTTCACTAACATATAACATCATGCAGTATAAAATCTCCTATAAAGTAAGGGTCTAACTCTAACTGAATTTGAGGGATATAGGAATTCAATGAAATTGAAAGCATTCAAGGAAAGCTTCAAGAAACAGACTTAAGCTGAATCTAATAGTATAGTTAGCATCTATTTAGATATATAGGAATAAAAATGAATGCATACCAGAGGAGGGGGAAAGGCTTGGACAAAGTAAAAAGCCGAAATGAGAATGTAATATTTGGGGATGGCTTTTCTAATGAACATTTTTCCACATCAATTCATTCAAGTAATATTTACTTGGTACATATTGGGTAACTGGCAGTGTGCTAGGTGCTGAAACTCAAAGGATGAATAACATAGCTTTGGTCTCCAAATGAAATAGCCTCTTATCTGGTTTCCCTGCCTCCATGATCAATCCACCCCAATCCATCGTGAACACAGCCATCAAAGTATCCTCGGAACTCTAAGCCTGTTTATATTACACCTTGATTTTAATCCCAAGATTATTTTTATAGGATTGGGAAACTTTAGTGGCTTAGCAATGCTTTAGGGTAAAATCCAAAGACCTTAATGGGATTTTCATGGCTTTTCTCCATCTGGAGCCTTCTTCCTACCTCCAACACCTAGCCTCTCACCTTCTATTTCCAGAAATAATAAACCTTTCTCAGTTCCTTGAATTGGTCAAAGGCAAACTCTTCATACAATGGATAGACTCCTGGAATTCATAAATGTTGTTTCCTCTTCTTGAAACATCTCCCCCTTCTGTCACCAAGCTTCTCCACCATCTTGCACATAGTTAATTCCTGTTCACTGTCTACCTGTTAGCTTCAGAAAGCCTGCCCTTGGCCCTGAGTCAGGGTTAAAGTTTTCCTGCTACATATTCTCAAAGTACCGTCTTCTTCCCCTAGCATAACTTTCATTAATTGTATTTGCATAGTTCATTTTCTTATAGCCAAAACAAGACTGTAGTCTCTACAAATACAAAAACTGTCCTGTATGTTAACCTCTAAATCCTTATTGTATCTTGTACATAGTATTTTCCCAATAATTACATATTTTTAATTTTTCTTTTTTAATTGATATTTATTGTTATGTGAAATCAGAGAGATAGAAATCTAAAAAGCCATTGTAATCCATAAACTGTACTTTGGAAATTATATTTACTAAATAAAAATTTTTAAAATTTTTTTTTAATTTTTTTTTTTACTTTTTATTTTTAGACAGGCAGAGTGGACAGTGAGAGAGAGACAGAGAGAAAGGTCTTCCTTTGCCGTTGGTTCACCCTCCAATGGCCGCTGCGGTAGGTGCGCTGCGGCTGGCGCACCACACTGATCCGATGGCAGGAGCCAGGTGCTTATCCTGGTCTCCCATGGGGTGCAGGGCCCAAGGACTTGGGCCATCTTCCACTGCACTCCCTGGCCACAGCAGAGAGCTGGCCTGGAAGAGGGGCAACCGGGACAGGATCGGTGCCCCGACCGGGACTAAAACCCGGTGTGCCGGCGCTGCAAGGCAGAGGATTAGCCTAGTGAGCCGCGGCGCCGGCTTAAAAAATTTTTAAAAAGAATATGTTAATTACTTTGACTCTGGTAATAATTATGCTATGCATACATAAATCAAATCATCACATCCTACATTTTACATATATACAATGTTTACTTGTCAATCATGTATCGTTAAAGCTTGGAAAATTAATATTCTAAAAAAAAAAAGAAATCTCCCATTTCTTCTCTAAATGAACGCAGCATCTGGGGATGGGCCAGACTAACAAAGGGCAAGTAACTCAATCTGGGTCTTTTACAAAGGTAGCAGGGACACAGCTACTTGAGCCATCACCTGCTACCTCCCAGGATGGGCATTAGCAGGACACTAGCATAGAGAGTGGAGCAGGACTCAAACCCAGGCACTCTAATATGGTATACGTGCATCTCAAGAGGCATCTTAATCATGTCTCCAAGTACCAGCATCTTTAAAATGTTTTGAATTGAATTTATCTGAAGGAACCTGGGGTTGTTCTTGAGCCCAAAGGCTAAAGATTCAGAATATTAAATCATGGAGCCAAATAGAATCAGCATGAATTCCAAACAGAACTTAGTCTCAAGAACAGAAGTATGCTGCTGTGGTGTAGTATGTTAAGCTTCCACCTGCAGTGCATACATTGGGCACTGGTTCGAGTGCCAGCTGCTCCACTTCCAATCTAACTCTCTACTAATGCACGTGGGAAAGCAGTGGAACATGGCCTAAGTACGTGGGTCCCTGAACCCACATGGAAGACCCAGAAGAAGCTCCTGGCTCTTAAAAAGTATCAAAAAGAACAGAAAAAGAGTGATTTGTCGGCCGGCGCCGTGGCTTAACAGGCTAATCCTCCACCTTGTGGCGCCGGCACACCGGATTCTAGTCCCGGTCGGGGCGCCGGATTCTATCCTGGTTGCCCCTCTTCCAGGCCAGCTCTCTGCTATGGCCCGGGAGTGCTTGGGCCCTGCACCTGCATGGGAGACCAGGAGAAGCACCTGGCTCCTGGCTTAGGATCAGCGTGATGCGCCGGCCGCGGCGGCCATTGGAGGGTGAACCAACGGCAAAAAGGAAGACCTTTCTCTCTGTCTCTCTCTCTCTCACTATCCACTCTGTCAAAAAAAAAAAAAAAAAAAAGAGTGATTTGTCAAGATAAGAATACTCAATTTGAGCAATTCAGTTACAATAAAATTAGTAAATTCCTACTATATTATGAGACAAAATGTTAATGTGGAGACTCTAGCATAAAACATTTAGATCCACAGCCCATCTCTTAATCTTTCAGAGCCAAAGTTCCCTTTTATAAATGGAGAAGTCAATCCTTCTCTTCAGTGGCCATAATAAAGAATTATTGAAGCCAAATATTTAGAACACTGAATATAGCATCCTCCAAATTCTCATATTCACTAAATAGGCATTCTTCCTTTGTACCTCTCATTTCTCCCCTGTATTTCTGAAGAAACTTGGACAAGACACCACTTCCTGGACTTTCATGTTCTCCCCTGAAGCAGTGAATGCCTAAACTGATCAGACCTGAACATCAACAAGACAGTTTTGGCTGAAAACCACCAGAGGGTGAACCTGGAAGCCATTTTCTTTATAAAGCTCCCCAGGTGAACCTGCGGAAGCCAGCCCAGCTCAGAACTGCAGTCCAGCATCTTGGAAACACAAGTCTGTCTTTTCCAGCTCTAACAGGCAATGGTTTCATTTTTCTCTCTGCTTCTCACATGGAAAATGTTTATTCAATAAATCAGAATATGACTCACCAAATCGGCATCTTTTGCTCCACTAGATGAAAACTATGCCATAATTAGCAATGAAAGTCTGTGTGTATGTAACTCTGTGTGTGTGTGCGTGTATCTCTGTGTGTGTGTGCGTGCGTGTGTGTGTGTATGTTAGGGGAGGGGGAGAGCAAGGCATAAAACACACCTTGCCACTCTCCAAGACTTTCATTCCTGCCAGGGCTGAGTTAGACCTCCCAATAGTGAACCACAGCACAATCAAGTGGTTAGCTGCCTCTGGAAGCCTGGTTTTATAACATCAATATCAATCACATTGACAGGTTAGTCAGTGATCGTTGCTCTATTGGGTCAGACTATGTGGTCATTGTGGACTCTCAGAACAAAAGAAAGGTTAGGAAAGGCAAACTCAAGACCATTCCAGAGTTTAGTTGTTAGTATAAAAGAGAACATGAAGAGGACCACAGTCCGTGAAGAAACAGAGGGAGTTGGATGCCCACCTGATACAACAACAGAAAACATGGAAACTTAATGGAGCATACAGGAGATTCAAAGCCCTTAAGAAAAAATTGAAATTAAAGCCTGAAGAATTACATGGCAAATTATTTCAATAATCCCATAAACTTTTCTTGAGCCCTTTCTAAAGACCAGATGTTGTATTGTAAATTGAAGATAAAAATCTATTAAGACACGGTCCATGTCTTTAAGGAACATTCAGTTTATGAATAAAGGGATTTTAAAAAAGTGGTAATTAAAGATCTACTCAGTGCTAGCTGCATTATATGTGATAATATTAAATCTTCCTAACAATTCAACATTGTGGGGATCATTATTCCCCTGAAGTTCAGACAAGGTGAACACTTTTCCCAACATTCAGAGCTAATATCAGGAAATTGTCACTGTGTCTTTATTAATAATAGATTAGGTTTTCAGAAATATCATATATTATACAGAAATTATTTGCAAACTTTACTTTCTAATGAATAACCATAGTTCAAGCATTCATCAAAGCACTAATTTCATTAAGAATCATCAAGGCTGACAGTTTTCTCTGTGAAATCCTAGAAATGTAATGGTTACTGGAGTTTTAGGGTTAAAGATTTTGATTTCTTGAAATATCATTGCCATTTGGGTATTAACCCTAGAATGAGTCTTTGCCAGGCACAAAAAATGTTCGCCCCCCCTTTACAGGCCAGGATAAGCAGAGAGCTTTCCCCTTATTAACCTGTGTGTTGGGTAAAACGACAGTCCAGACTACAAGGAGTCCTATGGAATGCTAGCTGGACATTGGTGGGCAAAGGATTTTGCCAACCAAGCTGGAACACCAGAGAAAAAATTCACCCAGTGGCTCCAAGAACAAAATCCACATATTTTCTTTGTTCCCTTACCAACAACAACAATAAACAAAAAAACCTATCCCAAAACTAACAATCTATCTAGGCTAATAATTGGACAACCAAGTGTTCATTACTCCCACAAACCCTTTTAAAAAGTCTCATTACCAGAACTGGAAAGAAGTAGAAATAATCTTTGTGTCTGATTGAAAACAGGTTTCCCGATTCTCTTGGGCTTCCACGTGTAACAGCTCATTCCACAAAAAACAATCTCTCTTCCCTCTGCTTGGCCTAGAAAGTTTCTGACTTTATTGGCTCATTTTAACACAGAGATCGTCCCCCTTGAATGTGACCTGTCATCACTGAACTTTGAATGTACAAATCCCAACCACCCCTCCCCCAAATTAACTGACTACATCTCTCTGTTTTGACTCGCTTGAGATGGTTGCTACTAAACTTGAAAAGGTTGCGTCTCACTTCCTGGCATGGTTGGACAGGTTGCAAATCATAACCACACTAATTAGCACATGGATTTCTGGATTTTCAGTATGCCAGGCAAAGGAAGATATAAAGGAGGGAGAAAAGGGAAAGGAAAGGGTCACCCAGGGGAGAAACGGGAAGGGAGGGGGTTTGGGCAAAAGGAATTTGAGTGATCTTGGTTTATTCTCTGAACAGACATCCCCTGAAGGATTAACTCCAGGAAAAATCCTTCAGCATGAGCCTTATTTGTTTGTTACGCAGGAATAAACATTTCTATTCTTTCTTACTAGATCTTCTTTTCCTTTTCTTCTGAATTATGGAAGGGCATCGGGTTTAGGGAGGTACGGAATTAAATCATCTCTGGTCTTGCCATCAACTGCAGTCAAGTCAATTGTAATCCTATCCATTATATAAATGAACCAGATAAAATAAGTCTTTGGCACATTTTTGTACTAAGCTTTATTCTCCTAGTAGCAAATGGAAAACCATCTTTTAAATATAGGCTCCTACATGTGTGTGTCTATTCACACATGCACATACAGTTAAATACTTACATACATATCTGTGTATGTATGAATGGTCTTTAAAACTTTTATGAAAAGTATGTATTATGAAAAAAACTGTGCATGGATGTCATATTTTTGCACCAACATAAACTTATCTTTTTGCTCCATTTTCCACAAACTTTTGAGGTTCCCTCATATATATAAAATATTTCCAGACTTCCAAAAAATAAGACATTTTTGTAGAGAAACAAGTTATACTCAGAACTCCTCATCCCAACAACACCTTGAAAATGGAAACTTATTTCCTTCTGTCACTCATCTACCTCACACTCTTCTAATGTCTGAGCTCACACACAGCTCTTCTCTGATTAGGATTCAGTTTAAAACATATCAGAAGGTGCAGACAGTGTATCTTGGTTTTAAACTTTGCCTTTTTTCTTCCACTGTCCTCCTCCACTCCTCACTCCCCCCCCCCACCACCACCACCAGTCTATAGCCCTTAAAACAGTTCTGTCCTAAATGAACCTTCCAGGCTGGCCTGATGTTAGAAGAGAAATGTTTATCTTGGAGTGCAGAGATAATTGACAATTAGAAAAGAGGACGCTTTTAGCTCTTGGTCAGGGCACTGCGCTCCTGGACAAAGTGCTCTTTTCTTTGAAGCAGGGTGAATTGCTGAGTGACTCAGGCAGGGATACGTGTGTGTTTATACTTAGAGGCAAGGGATGGAGCTTTCTGGGCCAGATTTCCCTACCAGCTGCTCTGAGATAATATCAATAACTCATAAAGGATAAGATCAAATGATACCAGCTCATCTTGGTAAGTGATTCTAACTTTTTATTCTGATGTGTTAGTTCACAGAAACTCAATAGTACAGAGGAACCTAGACCTGCCCCCTGGTTCTTGTTTCCATTAGAAAAATATGCTATGGAAAGAACGGCTTTTCCTTGACTTCAATCTAAAAGTTAGATAAATTTTAGTAATTTATGGCTCACTTTATTTTCAAAAATTTTCATTACACATTTATTGCAAATTCATTATGTATTTTTAAATGAATTATTTATTTGAAAGGCAGAGTCAGAGAGAGAGAGAGAGGAGAGAGAGAGGAGAGAGAGAGGAGAGAGAGAGGAGAGAGAGAGCTTCCATCCACTCATTCACACCCCAAATGGTTGCAACAGCCAAATCTGAGCAAGGGCAAAGTCAAGAGCCAGAGCTCCTGCCTGGTGTCCCACCTGGGTTGCATGGGCTCAGGTACTCAGGTCATCTTCCATTGCTTTCCAGAATGCATTAACAGGAAACTGAATCACAAGCAGAGCAGCCAGGACTTGAACTGGCACTTTGATATGAGATGCCCATGTCACAAGTGATGGCTGAACCCACTGTGCTGTGACACTGGCCTCAAATGTGTCTTCATCCATTACAAATAATTTTAAAGTATTTTTTATTTTATTTTTTACTATTTTTTCCTTCCTATCCTTGCAAAAAACCATCACAGTAACTACCATCATAGTAAGGGTAAATATTCCAGTATGTTTCATGGATTTCATTTTTATGTGCTTTTAAAATTATGTATATTCTATATAGGTACAGGTATTTTTAGATTTCTATAAAAGCTATTACGTATTATACCTCATTCAGTTTCTTGGTTTTTTTCTCACTATGTTTTTAAGATCCATTCATGATACTTGGTGTGCATCTATTCTCTTCCTCCTAACTGTAGGAAGTGTCCACTTACCATGTCTTACCTCCCTAATGCTCCCCGCTATGGTTTGAATGTATCTACCAAAATATATATATTAATCTAACTGTTTGGGAAGTGGGAACTAATGACAGATTATTATGCCATGGGTCAGAGTGAGTAGATTAATAGGAGTAGTTTCATTAAAAAGAAGGAATTCAGTTCTCTTTCTCTATTCTCTCTTCCCTCTTCTCTTCTCTCTATTCTCTATGCTCCTTTATCTCTCTTTCTCTCCCTTTCTTGTCCCTTTCACCATGAAAGTTCTACCAGATAGAGTCCTTCAACTTTGAACTTCACAGCCTTCAGACCCATGAGCTGATAAATTTCTCTTCTCTGTAAATCATCCAGTCCCAGATATTCTGCTATACAAGCACAAAACAGACTAAGAAAATCCCTAAGTTGACTGAGTTAACTTCTTAAAAATTTAAAAAACAACAACTAAAGAAAGCTATCAAACCTTCATATACTAATATGTACCATAAAGTCATAGAAATATCACATTTCAATGTCACTAACAACCAAATATATCAACAGAGAGTCAAGAGAAAGGTTACCACAAATGTGGAGACTTACTTTTCCATTTGGAGTGTACTATGCACAAGAGGGAAAGGGAGGATCATTTAATATGTAGTGCATTATCTAATAGGTGAATCATTATAAGTGTAGAAAAATAGGTATCTGCATTAATAGATCACAGATGAATTAAAAGTCTACCTGTGAAAGGTAAAACTATAAAGTTATTATGTGACTAACGTGTAACCTAGAAAGAGGAAGACACTTTAAAAAAACATTACAAATGCAAATATAAGATAAAATGTGACAACTTATAAGTGATTGAGACTTTCTGTTTAATGAAAACCATCAGTGAAAAAAGTAATTTTCTGTCTTTACAACTTGGATAGTAAATAGGAAATTCTTACAAGAGACCTCTTTTCACTTAAACAGCTCCAAATTCCCAAGACTACTCACTCATCATCTCTGTTCAAAACTAATGACCAAATCAACCTTCATTCTATCTAAACTTTACATAGTTTTATAGACAGGTAAATACTCATATTTTCAATTTAACCCAACCTAGTAGCCCCTAAAAGGAAAATAGAGATTTAGAGTGTTTCCTGATGTATCAAGACTGTGCACATGGACACACATGTATTTCACTTGTGCCAAAGTATCAGAACATACACACTCAGTTTCTTCATTATGTCATAGGCCTGTTAGGAAGCATTCATGGAGTTCCCTAAGTGGTTCCTCTGAAAGAATTCTGAGCTTACAGAATTATCAAAGTTTGGAGAGGGGCAGTGCAGTAACAGGGAAGAGATTGGCTGAATTCAAGGCCTGTTCCACCCCCACTTTCAGAACAAGGAACAGAAAAATGACTCTTTATTATCGAAGGTAGAAACTTCTATCTGGGCTTCCTTAGCAGCACTGATAGAATAATAACCCATTCAATCACAGGCACTGAAAGCTAGAAGGAACCACAAGGGATTAACAAATCCAACTCCTCCTTTGCGATAAAGAAACTGTGGTCTGTGGAGTATGCTTAAATTGTTTGGCCAAAATCACAAAGCTATCTAAGGGAGCTAGGGCTGTGACTCAAGACATTTGACTCTTTGCCCTGTTCCCATGGTTTCCTAACTATTAGCTGAGATGCCTCAGAATGTTACAATGACCTCACATGGTTGCTGTCAGATACTTTAAATTTTCAATTGAAGCAGTAATAGTTGACATCCGTCAGACACAACAGAAACTACTAGCTTGAGGTTGTTCACAGTTTCAAAATTAGATTGTATTACATTCCTTTTGATGATATCACATCTCTGAGTTTTCAAATCTGTTTCTGTGATTAAAAGCAAGTACCATGTAAACATCAATGTGAAATAAGAAATGAAGATGACAGTATCCAATCTGATTTCAAAGTCTAAGTATTTGTACAATGCTCGACAAGCACACACATTCCATTAGCAAATCATTGTGCTTATTTAAGAATAAAGTTAAAATGTTTTCCTCATATATTATGCACACATATAAACAAAAATAGACATGCTAGTTTTTCAAATAGCTAGTAAATTTTTAGGACAAATACTTACTAGATTGCTTGGATTTTAATATTTAAGATACTTAATATTTATTTATTTTCTTATAAATTGAATGTTTAGCAATTTCTTTTTGTCTGAGCACTCCATGATAAACTTTCTGAAATATGAAGACCATTAAGAGACAAAAAAGTGAGAAATTTTTACCCTGTTCTTTAGATGGTCAGAAAGTAACATTCTCCATAGTTGAAAAACATCTCTTCAATTTCTAAATTTCTACTGCCTTTTATCTGCAAAATAAGGTTGAGAAGCTGAGGAAGAGAGATTAACTGCCTGGTAGAATGTGACTATATTGGGATCAAGTTAAAGCATGATCACTTTGGTCCTAATCAAGAAAATGATGCTAAACACATACCCACCAGTAGCAAGGGATCTTTAAGAATACTTCAAATTAGCTCAAATTGAAACCTTCCCAAACCTAGCATCAGTTTCCAAAATAGATAGCTTCAAAGTATCTTGGGTTTTATTCCAAATACTAATGATTTAGATTCAAACTCACTAGTCTTTACTGTCCCCAATTTGAAGTATTTGTTTATATTATTGGCTTTGCTGCTTGCCAAATCATCTAACCTTGAAACTTAGAATAACTTTTGTTTCCTCCTTACATCTTACTCTTCATAATTATTCTAGGAACCAAAGTCTATACATTTTACCTAACAATCGCTCTCCTGCCCATGGTCGTAGAGCTAGCTGGAATAAGGAAATTAGAATAATGGGGCTGATTTAGCCAAGTAAAATGATGATTTATCTGAAAGAGCATATGAATAGTTACAGGAGTTGAATAAAGAAGGGAGATGCTGATGTTGAGTACGTGGAAGTTATATTTGAGGCATCAGATGAGAAGGTCAGCATGTTTGGCATGAGAAAGATGGACTCCATCAGAAGTGACAGGAAATAAATCACTTAGAGAGAAATATCATATAATTCAGGGTAAGAATCATCAAAGGATAAAAGAGGGTGGAAAGAAAAGAGTTGACTATCAAATAGCAAACTCTTCACATATTATAGTAGAAATAAGAAAAGGAAAAGAGGTAAAAAGCAGTTTCTAGTTTCTAAAAATCTATCATCCAGTTGAAGACAGAACACTTTCATAGAATGATTTAAAACAAGAGTAATGCAGACACAATATCATCTTAAAGGCCAAAAACAAGCAAACAAAACTCTACGTTGAAACCAGCTAAAACAAAGAACAAAAAGGAGTAATTTAAGGTTTCTATTCCTTCTACATTCATTTAAGATCTATTCCTTGAGCTCTTTCAAGTTCTTTAGAAGGTGTTTAAGATGTATTTTAATGATGATGAGCCCTATAAAAATTTAAGTACATGTGTAAACATACATTTACCTAACCAATTGATCTGGTATTAATCAAAGGAATACAACTTAGAGGAAATTCCAAAAGTTGATGGAAGCCTGGAGTGTTAACACTCACCAAGGCTCTGCAGATATTGTCATCCAGATGTTGCAAACTGACAATGCATAAGCTACTTCCAGCTCAGCCCACAGGCATTCATACTTTGATTCAAACACAGTGTGCTTGTTTTGATTTTGAACCTTTCACTAATAATTAAAAATCAAGAGGTTTTACATTTGGATCACTATTTCTAACTTGTGTTAACAGTCAGACGCTTTCTCTGTTGTGGACCAGCATTACAGAGAGGCGGCAACCACCTGTACAGAGTTAGAATTTCTTCCTTGACAAAGGACAACCTGGTCTCGTTGCTTGTTGACCCCACACGCCTGGAACTTATAGCTATGCATATTCTTATTTGCAAGCCTGCAGTTTAAGAATCTTCACACTGTATTAATTAAGAGCATCCTGTAAATTAGGCTGCCAAGAGATCTGCTCAAATCCATGGCCTGGCTGGCACCATGGCTCACTTGGCTAATCCTCCGCCTGTGGCGCCAGCACCCCGGGTTCTAGTCCCAGTTCGGGGGTTTGATTCTGTCCAGGTTGCTTCTCTTCCAGTCCAGCTCTCTGCTGTGGCCTGGGAGTACAGTGGAGGATGGCCCAAGTGCTTGGGCCCTGCACCCCATGGGAGACTAGGAGAAGCACCTGGCTCCTGCTTTTGGATGGGCGCAGTGCGCTGGCCGCAGCACGCCGGCCACGGCGGCCATTGGAGGGTGAACCAATGGCAAAAGGAAGACCTTTCTCTCTGTCTCTCTCTCTCACTGTCCACTCTGCCTGTCAAAAAAAAAATACAGAAAATCTAGTAATTTGTAAGACACTGAAGTTAGCCAAAAGGCATAACTAATTCTAAGTTCTAGGCCTAATTCTTCCACAAGCAAGTTGCATGACCTTTCATAAGTGTCTTAAACTCTGGTTTTCAAATGCAAATATTTAATTTTCCACAATCTTTTCAAGATTAATTGTATTAATCATTTTTAGAAAATGTTTTTCTTGAACTAAAACCTTCATGATTTGGGCCAAACCCAAAAGTGAATTATGCTAATAGAGAATGAATGTGGATTAGTGGACTGATCTACTTTATGGCCTGTCAGAAGGACACCAAGATGTTGATAGCACACAGTCATCTAAAAATCACAGTACCTCTCAGCTTGGCACAGAGCAGATCTCTCTCATCAAGAGTGGAGAGCCAGAGCAGCCCTGGGTGAAGAAGCATGGAGATACAAATGCCTGGAGAAGTGCTTCCAGGGCGCTGAGTCAGCCGAAACAGAGCCTCCTGCCGAGCTCAATGGATCTTTTCTCAGTTGCCTGGAGTGTTGGCTGAAGGTTGCTTGGCAGTGCCTGCCTGGAAGACAATTTTTAGTCCATCGATTCATTTGTGCTGGGCAGTTTGCCCCAGCACTTAGGCACTTGGACAAAAATGTCCTTAATCATTGGCAAACCCAGGATGTCAGGAAGGCCAGCAGCTCAGTCAGCACCCCAGGTCTGACCAAAGGAGAAGGATGATCTGGAAAGCTCAGGGTGTTAGTCTCAGAATTCACAGAATCCACGGCTTGATATTTCAACTCAAAATCCTAAATAATCCCTAACCTAGATGTCAGTAATATCTTAACTCAAAAGCACTGCACTTTTCCCTTCACTATCACTCAAACCAATGGGCAGCAGTTTGTGAGAGTCAAGTCCACTATGCCCCTTCTGCACACCTGCCCAATCTACTCAGCCCAAGGTGTGGCTCCTCCAGGAAGCTCTTCTTAGCCTCCCTCTATGTTGGAATCAGGCCCCGGCACTGATTCTCTTCAAAACGTTGCTCACTTAACACCATTGCATCAGCACCACAGCATGCTGTGTTCACTTCTTTTCTCACGAATCTCTTCCAATTCTTGAGACTGAAGATTTTGCTTCATTGTATTCTAGCACCTAGCACACTGCCCGGGCTATGAAACATCTACCCTTACATGTTTGAGGTGAGAGGAGAGGAGGAACACTGAGTTGATGACCCTGATGCAAGTGAAAGCTGCTGCCCACCCAAGGGCTGGCACTGTGGCATTAGCTGGTGGAGTTCCAGTTAGTTCACTTTTTATTTATTTATTTATTTATTTGGTCCAGCAGAGTGGACAGTGAGAGAGAGAGAGAGAGAGAGACACAGAGAACGGTCTTCCTTTTTTTCCATTGGTTCACCCCCCAGTGGTCGCTGCGACCGGCGCACCGCACTGATCTGAAGCCAGGAGCCAGGTGCTTCTCCTGGTCTCCCATGGGGTGCAGGGCCCAAGCACTTGGGCCATCCTCCACTGTACTCCCTGGCCACAGCAGAGAGTTTGACTGGAAGAGGAGCAACCGGAACAGAATCTGGCACCCCGACCGGAACTAGAACCCGGTGTGCCAGCGCCACAGGTGGAGGATTAGCCTATTGTGCCACAGCGCTGGCCTGGTCCACTTCTGATCCAGCTCTCTGATAATGGCCTGGGAAAGCAGTAGAAGATGGCCCAATAACTTGAGTCATCAGGTACTGATTTCTGGCTTTAACCTTGCCCAGCCCTGGCCATTGTTGCTATTTGGGGAGTGAATCAGTAAAATGGAAGATCTCCATCTTTCCCTCTCTCTGTAACTCTGCCTTTCAAATAAATAAATCTTTTTAAAAATTAATTTAAGCCGATGCCACGGCTCACTAGGCTAATCCTCCGCCTTGTAGCGCTGGCACACCCGGTTCTAGTCCCAGTCAGGGCGCCGGATTCTGTCCCGGTTGCCCCTCTTCCAGGCCAGCTCTCTGCTGTGGCCCGGGAGTACAGTGGAGGATGGCCCAAGTGCTTGGGCCCTGCACCCAATGGGAGACCAGGATAAGCCCCCGGCTCCTGCCTTCAGATCAGCGCGGTGCACTGGCCACAGAGCGCTGGCCGTGGCGGCCATTGGAGGGTGAACCAACGGCAAAGGAAGACCTTTCTCTCTGTCTCTCTCTCTCTCTCTCTCTCACTATCCACTCTGCCTATCAAAAAATAAAAATAAAAAATAAATTAAAAAATTAATTTAAAAAATGGTACATCCAAATTGGCAACCAAAGTCTCAAAAGCTGGGCTGTCAGCAGAAGCAGGTTCCTGAATAGTGAATATAGTCAGTTGGAGGAGGAAACTAATCCTGGAACTCAAAACCAAATGGAGAATCAAATGAGATCACTAATGTGATCAAGTGTTTAAAGTCTTCTGTGAGTGCAAGGGACTAGTAAACTTACTATGAAGGAATTAGGACTACTTCTCCTCAATCCATGGTTCCTTTACGTGTCCCAGACCTGAGGTTTTGTCACCCAAATAACAAAAAACAAAAAATGTTTGTTGATCCCTGTTTGTGAATTCACCTTTATGTTTTAAGTATCAATTGTTCTTGAGCTGTAAATTACTAAAGCACTGACATTATATCACACTTTAATAATAAAAGTAAGGATGCCTGCAATGGAGAGATCATTGAGGGTTTTTAAAACAAACCCAGCTGGATTCTCATGAGAATTTCTTAAGAGATGTCAATCAAATAGGACAGCCCCAATTTCAAGATTAGCAAACTGAAAAATTACAGAAGTGGCTTGCTCAAGACTGTGTGAAGAGTAAGCATTTAGAAGAGTGCCATTCACAAAGTAAATTCTAAAAAAATATTTACAGAAATATGGTGCTGAAAAATCTCTGACAGGTAAACAAGTCCAACTTCCTACATATCTTGGGAAGTCCTTCTGACCAGGGAGCACACCTAATATTTGATGAGTTACTTAAACATCCTTTATTTTCCAGAAACAAAATTATTTATCTTTATTCTTTCATTTCAGAAGCCAGTGTAGCCTTTGTATGAAGGTAATAACAATCAGCATATATATCCTGCTATTTATAAGGATGGAAGTAGATAATGTGAATGAAGTCCTTAGTAAGGACAATCCCTGACATGTAACAAGGATTCAGTAAGTATTAGTTCTAACAACCTTGTTACTATAATTTGTATAAGTTTATTCTGATTTTCTTTTTTTTCTGGGGTCTCTCCAACATATCATATCTTTTTGCTTTGAATTCTATAAATAATCATGAAACAATTTTCTTGATTCTGAATTAATGCTAGCCGAGTGGAAATTATTGGTCTTAATCTCTACATCATTGAAACTTAGAGACATGATGGGACAGCAGCTGAGTCCAAGTCAAGGCCTTCTGAGCAAGCTAGATACTCTATTCCAGGACCTTCAAGGAAACTTTTTGGTGACTTGCCATTTCAACAGCATGAATGTTTGGCATGTAGAATCCTAGGAATGTAGACAAAATTCTTGTAAAGCAAAGTTTTACAGTGACAAGTAGCTCATTGCTTAGGAAATTCTAACTCAAAAAATACTACATAAAGTACATTATTCTTACTAGCAAAACTTTTGACTGAGAACGACCCAGAATGTTGTAAAAATCATTCATTGGGGCCGGCACTGTGGCTCACTAGGCTAATCCTCCGCCTGCGGCGCCGGCACCCCGGGTTCTAGTCTCAGTCGGGGCGCCGCATTCTGTCCCGGATGCTCCTCTTCCAGTCCAGCTCTCTGCTGTGGCCTGGAGTGCAGCGGAGGATAGCCCAGGTTCTTGGGCCCTGCACCCGCATGGGAGACCAGGAGAAGCACCTGATTCCTGGCTTCGAATCTGCGCGTTCCGCTGGCCGCAAGGCGCCGGCCATAGAGGCCATTTGGGGGGTGAACCAACGGAAAAAGGGAGACCTTTCTCTCTGTCTCTCTCTCTCTCACTATCTAACTCTGCCTGTCAAAAAAAATTTTTTTTTAATTATTCATTGGAATGTAGAAAGAAATGATTGGGATTTAAATTTATATATTTGTTTAATCTTTTCCATTTAATTTTTCTCTTCTGTATTTTTATTAAAAAGAGATTTATATGTTAAAAAGAAGAATGACTGGGCAAGGAGAGACAGAGAGAGATTTTTCATCTGCTAATTTACTGCCCAAATGCTTGCAATATCTGCAGCTGGACCAGGTAAAAGCCAGGAGCCATGAACTTCACTTGGATATTCCACATGGGTGGCAGGAATCCAAGTACTTGGACAATCATCTGCTTCCTCAAATATGTACCAGCAGGAAGCTGGATCGGAAGTGATCCCAGGCACTCCAGTGTGGGATTCAGGCATCTCAAACATGGGCTTAGGCTACTGTCACAATGCTTGTCCCCTTATGTAGATTTTTATGTCATAATATATTATTGCAATTGCATATGAATATGGTTATAAATAACCATTTGTATGTGCACTGGGGACCCATGATCACAAATTTTAGAGAACATACGTTATCAAGTAGATTTTGAAATTCATGCTTTATATTATCTAAGAATAGAAAGTATTTGAAAAGTAGCTATGTAACAGTTTTCATCATTATCCACAAAAAATTAGACATGCCAATATATAAACTAATATTGTCCTTCTCCAATATGAACTTGGAATTGTATAAAATTGGTCCTAAATCTCTACTCTCTACCTTTTCTGTATAAACGTTAATTCATATTTAATATGGTCACCGTAGGGAGAATGGTTTGAACATACTGTGAACACTCAAAGGAAACATTTCTAAGAGCTAATAGCAAAGCAAACCACAAATCCGACTGACGGCCTCAACAGCATTCACTGCAGTTGACCAGATCTTAGCAACATCAGCCAACACTTTCACAAGTTTTCATGGAGCCAACAGAGACAAACACCAAGTGTTAAGTAACCAAATTACAACACCTCACTTCCTTTAGGCAGTGCTGTCTTAAGCACAGTTCATTTCTTGCTGTCAATTCTAAGACAATTCTGGAGACATACTCTGCTCTCCAAAAATGAAGGGAAGAACAGTGAGAGATGAATTCTCTGTGTTCCCCTGGACGGTTAATCCCACCCAGAAGTTGGGGATATTTGGGTATCATTCTGAGATTTTTCTCTCCCATTTTTCAGCTCCTTTTTCCTACTTTAATGGTTTAGTAATGAAAGGTGTTAGGGGAACAAAATGAGTTAAGCTTCACAACTCTTCCCTGGGACACATAGAGATATAAGAAACTTTTGAGTTTTTTTTCGGAGAAATATGCTCCTGGTCTGATTCCACTCTAACAATTTTTCTGTGACTCAGCAGGTCTGGCTACTTAATTCATGACACCCTACAAAAACCTAGCTTTCCACAAACACATGTCCAAGGAACATTTCCTAACCATGAATGAGACATAACCTTACAGCTGAAATGATTTCAGTGATGGTCAAAGTATTTCATTTCTCTTCTGGACACTAGGAAAACTACAATCCTCAATTTTTAAAAGTCTAAATAGGACTTCATGATGAGTTCTGCACAATAGAATGTGGGCAAAAGTGACAAAAATCACTTCAATGCCAGCCTCTAAAGTGTCCTATAGAATCATCCACACTCCACATCATAGTGGGCTGGAAACATGATGTCAAGCAGAGGACTCCAAAGAAGTCATGGAGCAAGGCAGAGACCTAAACAAAGAAACTGGGCCATTAAATACCCTTGTGGAGCCAAACACTCTCTCCCAACCTACCCAATTGAACTGAATGGGTCATTAGTGAGAAGTAAATATTTAAGTCACAAAGATCTTTTTGGAATTGTTTGTCATAACATCTAGAAAGACTAACACAACTCCTTTAAAAATCTGAAGAAAGACACGCTCCCTTTGAACAGACAACACAAATGTGTCCATATGTATGCAAGTTGGTGTGCAGATTTCAGGAGCCCATCCATGGACCATCTAATCTTTTTTTTTTTCCTTTGAAACAATTCTGCAGCCAGTATCAACACAAGGTTCTACCTTACCCCAGTGGTACTTTGAAATTTGATCACTGTTTCTTTTACTTGAACAACTTTTTATCTCTGGCATGGATGGATCGTTTTTCTCTTTTATCATATCCTCAACCATTTAAAATCCATATTCCTTCTTGGTCTAGGATTCCCCAAAGGAAATGGATAGATGAGTGAGTCACAGCAGGCAAGGTACATAGGTGTTCCTAGAGTTCAATAATATAGAAACTTGCTCCCTCCCACTGAGAGAAGCTGCCTGAGCCAATGGTATTACATTAGCTCACCAGGGTTAAGGGTGGCTATGAATTATGGAATTTAATGGTCATATTGTCTCACGTCAAACACACCAATAAAACATCATTTTCAACATGGTTTCTCTAACTCTACTTTTTAAAAATTTTTAACTCACTTATTTGAGAGACATAGACAGAGAGACAGGGATAAAGAGAGTGAGAAAACCACTCAGACTCATAGAGAGAGCCTCCATCTGCTGGTCACTTCCAAAATTCTAGAAAGGTCAGAACTCAGCTGAGATGAAAGCTGAGAGTTGAGAACTCAATTCAGGTCTCTCACATGGGTGGCTGGGACGCACTTACTTAAGCCATTAGTATTTTTAAAGAGTTCATGGTAATTGTATATTGTGAAAAACTATGCATGTATTTCAAAATTTTTGTTCCACCAAAATGTATCTTTTAATACCATTGTTTATTTATTTATTTTATTTTATTTTTTTGACAGGCAGAGTGGATAGTGAGAGAGAGAGAGACAAAGGTCTTCCTTTTGCCGTTGGTTCACCCTCCAATGGCCGCCGCGGTTGGTGCGCTGCGGCCAGTGCACCACGCTGATCCGATGGCAGGAGCCAGGGGCTTATCCTGGTCTCCCATGGGGTGCAGGACCCAAGCACTTGGGCCATCCTCCACTGCACTCCCTGGTCACAGCAGAGAGCTGGCCTGGAAGAGGGGCAACCGGGACAGAATCTGGCGCCCCGACTGGGACTAGAACCGGGTGTGCCAGCGCTGCAAGGCGGAGGATTAGCCTAGTGAGCCCCGGCGCCGGCCTTAATACCATTGTTTAATGAAGTTTCTGAAGTCTCCTCTTAACTGAGAGCAAGCACACTAATGTGAATGGTGATTCTGGCTACACCCATATTTACCCCTTACCCTTCACCCTTCACTTCTTCCACCTTATTATAATTAATGTGTGTTTTCCCACCTCCCAAGTTCCTCTGGATTCTCCAGGTTAATAATGGCACTTGTTAATAAAAACAGTATTCTAATCAATGGTAAACATTTGGATGGATGCATTTTTGAAAGAGAATTCTAAGACATGGTTTTGAAGTGCTCCTAATCTATAATTTTATTTAACCGATTTTTTAAGTTTGCTTATATAACCGCTGGTTTATGAATTATCTAATTATTTACTGCAATCAGAGTAGCTCTCCCAACCAACAAATGCAATGTGGCATGGCTGACATTTATAGCTAAATGGTGATGGCTAGAAGCCCGGGCTTTCCCAGAGTTTCTCTCCTATAAGTAGTTCTTGGAATCACTGGAGACGGTTATATATGTCAAGACTTAGCCAGCCAAATAAGGATCATTCATGGCCTCAAGGCCCTATTAGCTCCCCAGAGTGTACTCTCTGAGCTTGATTAGGCTCTGGTGACTGATGCTGCCGGAGGACTTGGGAGTGTGCCCAAATTCTCTATTTCAGGATCTGGAATGGACCTGCTGTACCTTCAAGCCAAAAACCCATGAGTTAACTCCTCTGACTAAAGATCCCCCTTTCAGCCTTATAGCCTTTCTGGAGATGGATGCTGTAAGGAGTCGATCTAAAAGCAACAGCCCTGAATGCAAATGACTTTTAGTGACACACAATTCTTAACTCATACACACATCCTCACAACTTTTCCCAGAACACTTTGGTCAGACCAGTCCCAGCTTCATTTGTCATGTGCATGAGTATTATTACTATAGTTAAATGCATCACATTTGTAAAAATCAGTTAAAAAAAAAGAAGTCATGTTGTAGTCAAAACTTCCATTTAATGAGACATATTTTTTAAAATTTTATTTATTTGCTTGAAGTATAGAGAAAGAGATCACCCATCTGCTGGTTGGCTGGTTCCCTCTCCAAATGTCCACAATGGCTAGGACTATACCAGGTGAAAGACAGGAGCACAAAACTCAATCTGGGTCTCCCATATGGGCAGAAGGGATTCAAGTAATTGAACCATCTTCTATTGCCCCCCAGAGCATTCATTAGCTGAAAACTGGAATCAGGAGCAGAGCCAGGACTTGAACCTATGCACTTGGATATGAGATGCAGGAATCCCAAGTAGTGTGTTTATCACTGAACAAAACAGCTGCCTCTCCTCCTTGAGACATTTTCACAAGAGATCCCTCAACACTTGTGTAAACACATCCATGCAAATAAGAAAGATGTCACTTAACTCTGCAACTAAACCCCAGCATGGATGCCATCAAGGTAACTTGTTGAAAACTGAATTGTGCAGACTGATGCACAGATACAGTAAATACAACATAATATATATGTGCTTACATACTAGTAAACAACAGACACCAATTTGTGCTAAAATCATGAAAATTACTTCAAACATTCCATGAATTTTTTTTAAATCATGCTTCATATTTTTTTAAAGATTTATTTTATTTATTTGAAAGACAGAGTTACGGAGAGAGGTAGAGAAGAGAGAGAGGTCTTCCATCCACTGGTTCACTACCCAGATGGCCGCAACAGCTGGAGCTGCGCCAATCCAAACTCAGGAGCCAAAAGTCTCCTCTGGGTCTTCCACATAGGTGCAGGGGCCCAAGGACTTGGACCATCTTCTACTGCTTTTCCAGGCCCTAGCAGAGAGCTGGATTGGAAGAGGAGCAGCCAGAACTAGAACCAGCACTCATATGGTGCTTCAGGCCAGGGCTTTAATCCACTGCGCCACAGTGGCAGTCCCAATGCTTCATATTTTTATTCCAGAAAAAGTAATGCACAGTTGTCTGTGTTTGTGTATATATATATATATATATATATATACACATATATATATGATGATATATATATATATATATATGATGAATCTCTGAAAAACCATTCAGTATCCAACTGGAATCAGGGAGAGATTAAATGGGAAACCATAATGGGTGTGGCAATCATCTGGATACTTCTAACACTTCTTTGAACTCTGTCCTGCCTGACTCCATAGGAAAATTTGCTTCATCTACAGATCCCTCCAAAAGCAACATAGCTCCAAAGAGTCACCTCCTTCCATACACCTTACCCTTTATATGCATCATACTATCTGACTTGCTTGAAAAGCCCCTGTTAGTTAGCATGTAGTTAGGGAATCCTAGGGTACTGGAGTGAACTCTGCACAAATGCAGACTATGATTCTAGCATTTTAATTTCTAATTGGGATTTTTGGAGATTTCAATGTGCCATGTGGTCAAAGAAGTCAAAGGAGTTATTCTAAACAATAGACAAGCACCAGGCATGATATGGGAGATGGGGAAGAACTATGTGTTGACCATGTAAAGACTTTCTACCTTTCTGTGTCTCCTGTTAATGAATAAAACAAAGAAGGTAAAGGTAAATTAGACACATCCTTCCAGTGTTATGACTCTATGATTCAAAGGAGCCTGTTGTTTTTGGTTCAAGTGTGTTGAAGAGCAAAATCATTTAGAATATAATAAATAGCAAAAAGTACATAAGAAACTTAAGGTAAATGTGTTGACATCTATCATTTGTCAATATGTAAACCGGGGGCTTAAACACTTGTGAACCAGCCAGCAAGAGCACTGGATGTGGTCTCAGGTGAGATGGATTTGGGAGAGGGAATGGGGCATACAGTGTAGGAGAGAAAGATAGAGACAAGCAATGCTTCAAATAAACCTGAGGGCTGCCTGAGGGGATAGTACCATGCAAGAAACTAGATGGTCCTCTCTTCAGAAAAATGTGATTTGGCCATAAGGAGAAAAGGGCAACCTGCTTCTTCTAGGTCCCTCCTTCCTCCCAACCACTCATTGTCAAATTTTGCCACTTGTCAAATTATTCATCCAAATTCACCCTAAAGTGCCTGGGGGATCTTATAAAAGGCTTCACAAATGTCACATAATGTGGCAGCATCACAGGCAATGAATAAAAACTCGGAGGTGAGGCTACTGTCTTTCTAGCAGAAAGAGGGAAAGAGAACATCTACCTATGGAGTATGTGTTTTGTTGCCAATGCTGTGCAAGGTGCGCAAGTGCCCATATAATCTTCATGCCACCATCAGCAAGGAATTATGAAGAGAACAAAGATGCTCAGAGAGACTAAACTTGCCATGGTACTAAGCTAGCGATTGGACATCCTTACTTTAAAGACTAACACTATGTCTATTACGCAATTGCTCCTTTCCCATCACACCTCTCAATATATACTAAGCCACAGAATTGCAAAATAATAAAGATTATTTGGAAAACATTTTTTGTACTTTCTCTGAACAAACAGGAGACACAATGAGGTTGGATACATTGTGATAGTAAGAGATGTGGTTCAAAAGAGGTAGAGTTCAGACTGCAAGTTGTCTTGGGAGCATTAATGTAATCTTGAGAGTAACAGGAGACTTTAGAAAATTTGAAGGATGGCAGAAGATAGGTTGACACCTGGTGGCTTGTATCAGCACAGTAGTCTCTCATAGGCATTTTTTGATTTATATATCAAAATTTATCAAAATTATCATTTTTATTCTTTGCAATATTATCTTAAAAATGGCCAGGTCTTTCCAAGCCATCTCTTATCTATAATTAAACTCCTATGATACTGGTAATCAAAATGAGCCCAGGGGATTAAACATGGCAGCCAAATTTCACAAATCTAAAAGGTTGCATATAGTTGCAAATATCTTGCCTATCTTACCACAGAATCTTCAGAAGAATAAATGAACAATAAGTTCCCACACCCAGTAGCATTAAGATTATCTTCTTTTCCCCATGGAATCTTAGATAGTTGCTTCTTTCACCTTTTCTGAACCATACCTTCACTTTCTACCCCAAAACCAGCCTAGTTTAAATCCCATTTTTCCACTGTGCTCTGTGCAAGAAACTAGGAAGTACATGTGTATAAAAAAATAAAATAACAATAATAATAATTATGGGACTAGCTCCACATGAGAGCAGCAATAACAGTGTTCAAAATCCTTTGAGTGTAAAAGTCTTATTTGTTTTATGAGCCGACACATGGAGCTCATCTTAAAAATAAAAAACATGAAAGGTTTCTTGCAGCTTAGATTTCATAAGAAAAAAATTGCATCTTTAATTAAGATTTATGAGCCTCCGTAGGGCCCAGCAAGAGGAGAGAAATGGCTCAGGAGTGTAAAAACTAACAGTTAAAAACAGGGAAATATGATTAAGGGCCTTTAATTCCTCCTGTCTCTTTTACAGGGCTTCCAGTGGCCCTAGGCAAAAACAGGCACTCATTGTCTTTAAAACAGCACTATTCTTGGCATAAAATGTTTATGAATCAAGATGAAACTTGTAAGGAATATTGATATCAACCTTACTTGAAAGGTTTCTCTTGCTAGAAACAATATTTAGTTTAATGAAAAAAATTCCTTAAGAGAAAAATGCATACAATTTTATATATATGGAAAGATGCATAAAAATTGACATCTTGCCTCGTGCTGGTTTGACATATTTTTGTTTACATAGTATCACATACCTGATCTCATTGGCTCTTCTGAGCAGCTTTGAAAAGCCATCTAACAGATAGTAGAGCTCTACTTTGAACAGGAAGATTCTTTTACAACATGTCAGGTTACTAATTCAAAAATGGATGTAAATAAAATTTGATTCCAAATCAAATGTTCAGTTCTCTATACCACAGTGCTGCTCCTCCAAAAGTATATCTGTACATGTTATTTCTATATCACTTGTTCATTTTTAAAGTTTAATGAGGGACATTTTTCAAAACATAGTGAAGAAACTATAACACCTTATACTTCAATGCTCGTAGTATTCAGGCTGAACCATACAGAGTCCTTGCACATTAATATTTTAAAGTGATTATGAATAAAGTACTTTTAATTTGATATGATAAATGTAATCCATCAAGACTCAGCCAAAGTTCTTCTTCAACACACTATTTGAGAGTCACAATAATTGAGGACAAATCTTTCCAAAAGCCCCTGTAGCCACTATATAGCCTGCCATCACATAGACAGTTATCCCATCTTACTCACTATTTTACAAAAAAAAAAAAAAAACAAATATTCTAACTCTTCTTTCCCTACAAGTAGTTGAAAATACTTTAGGGAAGGGATTCTCTTGTCATCTTTGATTACCTTAGCTGAAGTTGAATGTGCTGTCAGTATTTGATTTGCCAATTAAGTGGAACTTGCTTTAATTTTTTAAATTACTTCTGTAATGCTTCAAGGCATGTCCCCTTGATCTTGTACTTCAATGTTAGTGCATGAGCTACTCCTTTCAAAACTGCATAGCTTTACTCATCCCTGGTGATAGGTCCTAACACTTCTTCTCAAAATGAAGTCCAAATGTGGTTCTAGCTCCACCTTTCATGGGACAAATCTGTCCATTCCAATGAGAGGGTAGGATTTCTGTCAATGTCTATCCAGGACTAAAATTTTGACAACTCTAATTTTTCTCTAAAGACTTACGAATCTGGTAATCACTCTTCCAACAACATCAACTTTCTGGAAGAGAAGAAAATTTAAAATGTGGAAGAAAAAGGCTTTCCAAGGACCACTCGGTATAGTCACTATATATAAAAGCAGTCTTTATGTTGTCACCAATTTCCCAATGAATCATTGTCATGACTTCAGAAAACATTTTTATGAAGACAATTCCTAAATAAATGTCTCTAGTCAAAGACTGTCCCAAAACACTAGCCCTTAAAACCATCTGCCTGAGGGACATGCCACCTGTGTATCTAAGCAATACTGCAAACTTAGATCTAAATTGAATTCCTGATTGTGTTCCTTATATTCTCTGTCAGTGTTTCCTGAATCATCTTTCCTTCCCCTGAAATACTTACATTTCTGTAAATGCCCCTTATACATTTCAATGATCTGCTTGAGTCTGGTCTCCTTATTGTAAACTCATGATCCCTTTAACTAAAAAATTATCTCAGTGTCTTTCAAATGTCTAAAACTGATTACAATTATAATTGATGTCTAAATACCTAAACCCATGATCTCTGAGATGTAAATAGAAGTTCCTTTTTTGAGATATCTTTGCTTCCAAATTGTAAATGAAAAGGAAATTTAAGGAAAAGTGTCTACAAGGTTATCTGTGAAGATGATCCAGCAAGATTCAAAGAAAACATTAGAATTTCAAATTTATAAATAGGTAATATATATTTTGTCTGCATTGAATCTTGCATGGATAGTTTTCAGAGTCTTTGCAATGTGCAGGAATCCTAAAGAGAGAGTACAAATTCCTCAAAGCAGAAAGATGGGAATTATGGGGTGGGCATTGTGGTCCAATGGATTAAGCTGCTGGTGGAGATACATGCATCTCATATCAGAGTGCTGGTTCAAGCCCATCTATTTTGCCTCTGATCCAGCCCCCTTCTAATGTGCCTGGAAAGCAACTGATGATGGCTAAACTATTGGAGTCCTTGCCACCTCTATGAGAGGAACAGACTCCTGTTGTCAGCCTGTTGGAGTCATTTGGTGAATGAGTCAGTAGATGAAAGATAGATATGTCTCTCTCTCTTTCTGTGAGTATGTGTGTATGTGTTACTCTGCCTTCCAAATAAATAAATAAATCTTGAAAGACATGAAAATAACATCAACTGGATCCTCATTCCTCCATTTGCTTTCCAAGGCAATGTGTTGCAGTTTGTGCCTTATTAAATGTCTTTGTGGGTAATACTATTTATTGTTGACTGCATTACCTCCACAATAAGGGAAACAAATTGGAAATATTCCTGCCAAATAACTGAATTGAAGTTAGTAGTACTAATGGAAACACAAATGAGTAATAAGAAAATGGCAGAGTTTAAATAACTATGTATAGAAAAAGTTCATCATCAGTAACATTAAGAGGCAAAAACAATGGATTATTTAATTAGACCTATGTGAAGTATAGATTTTTAACCTCAACTTAATACATGGAGAGCCTTGGGATGTAGCTATTGATAGTCATAAAGCCATAATATTTAGGAAGGCATTTAATAATATCAGATATTTATCTTACAACATTGGAAAATTAGTATTATATATCTTTTTTAAAAATCTTTTATTTAGTAAATATAAATTTCCAAAGTACAGTTTATGGATTACAATGGCTCCCCCCCCATAATTTCCCTCCCACTCACACCCCCCCATCTCCGGCTCCCTCTCCCATTCCATTCACATCAAGATTCATTTTCAATTATCTTTATAATTTTATATATATAATCTATATATATATTTATTTAAATATATCATCTATATAATTTTATATACTACTACTTGAAAATTAGTATTGTATATCTTATCTTGCAACATAACATTTTACTGTGTTTCTAATGTTCACAATGTATTAGTACTTACAAATGGATAAATAGTTATATATTAAAGGTGATTTTTATTTGGTTTGGTAATTTCTTTTCCCAACAGGGATGCCCAATGACATACTTCAGAGATCTTATTCCCTCACCACAGGCCTCTGGATAGCTCACAGAAAAGTGCTGGTGTGGATGGCAGTACCCAATCCCTGATATCTTCAGAGACACAGGATGACTGAAAGCACACTTCTACCTGTCAGACTTCAGAATTTCCATCAAATCATTGCTTTCATCAGTAACATCATGGACACAAACTCCCCATAAAAAAAAATCTGCCAAATATCAAGGCCTGCCGTATTTTAACAGTCCATGTTTACTTTGCATCCATTTCTTTCCCCGACATGATCCCAGAGCATGGAGATTAGAAAGAATGAGGAAAATCTAGAAACAGAACTTTGCTCCACTGGTGAGTCCTGTCCTTCATGATGTCATGAATCTATGCACTTGCACACATATCCTTAGGTCTATACATCTTCTCTTTGGAACTTGTCCTTTCCTTTCCTCTGGCCGTGCTCAGAGCCACTCTGGACCATCAGACAAAATCTAATACTGTAAACTCAAAGAATAGTGACCAGACTCCCAATTTTTTTTTCTGCCAGGAGTGTTAATTCTTCTTTATAGTTTAATGGATATTAAAATGTGTGTGTATGTGCACACGTGCCTTCCAAGCTCCACGTAGCAACGTCTAAGACAGAAATGAAAGTGGGAAGTTCAGAGGAAGTAAAAGACAGTGTTTTCTACAGGTATTCTCTAAGCCCCACATTCTTTCTAGGCATAGGGAAATTACATGGCCTTCCTGTTTTATCAATGATACTCTTCATAGAGTATAAAGGACAGCAATATAGTGTAGAATTTTGTGGTACAACCTCATGAGCCAAATAGCCCAGGTCAAACTCACAATTCTACACTGACATGCTTTGTTGACATAGGGCAATTGACAAAATGTTTCTGACCTCAAGTTCCACCTCTCTGAAATTAGGAAATTAGGGCACTGAAAGCCCCATGAGCTAATTACTTTAAACTGTTACAAGGTGCGTGAAATACAGTTATTTTTCTAACTAGTGTTAGCTTTAGAAATTATCATTATTATTAATTTTCTATTTTCATTGTTTTCACAAAATATTATGTGTGGTTGTCCATATTTTATTTTTCAGTGGATAAATTAAAAAATGCATGAATGAATACATGAATAGGTTTCTCAATATTAAAATGATTTTATTTTATATACTTTCTTCACAGTGCCTTACCATGTTGAAACTTTATTTGCATCTTAAAAAATATGTAATGAACACAACAACAAAAGAATATCTACCAAGAAGCCAACATGTAATTGTGTTTTTTTTGTTGTTGTTGTTGGCTTAGAATTTCCATGACTTTAACCAACAAAAATGACAACTGGCAATAGGAATCTGAAAAATGACATGTTCCCTTTTCTCCTCTGCAATTTGGGGACATTCACATTTAGGGACATCTCCCTCTGCAGCTGCCTGTATTCTTCTGACATGTTTTTGTTCACCAGGGAACTCCCAACAAAGGTTCAAGAACAGACCATTCAGACTCTCACAGGTCAATCACCAGCATCTCCACATGAGAAATCTCCTACAATGCCCAACTGCATAGCCTCAACCTAAAAATACATAAGAATCAGGAAATCTATGGGTATGAACAGAGCCCTAGAGACACCCTGGTACCAATCTAGACTAACTAAAAAGGTGAAAACATTGAAAAACCAAGGATGTTAAACACCAGAAAAAAACAGCTAAAAGATGTGATCAAAATGTTTAACATCATAATAGGCAACTTGAGAATTGATATTTTTCCCTTTAAAATGTGTTTATCCCATAGTTGTGTGAGCAGAGACTGAAGATAAGGAAGTATTGATCAAATGCACAGAGAAGAAATATATAATTCATAAACAAAATCTAGAAAGAGTATATGAAATCTTAAAAATGCATTATGGGGCTAGCACTGTGGCATAGCAGATAAATCCACTGCCTGCAGTGCCTGCATCCTATATGGGTGCCAGTTCGAGTCCCAGCTGCGCCTCTTCAGATCCTGCTCTCTGCTATGGCCTGGGAAAACAGTAGAAGATGCTCCAAGCCCTTGGGCCCCTGCACCCACGTGGGAGACCTAGAGGAAGCTCCTGGCTCCTGGCTTCGGATTGGCACAGCTACAGCCATTGCAGCCATCTAGGGAGTGAACCAGCAGGTGGAAGACCTCTCTTTTTCTCTCTCTCTCTCTCTCTCTCTCTCTCTCTCTAGTTCTCTCAATCTCTCTCTACCTCTATCTCTCTGCCTTTCCTTATCTCTCTGTGTAACTCTGACTTTCAAATAAATAAGTAAATTTTTAAAAAAGAATGTATTAAAATATGCATCTGTATGAAATTCTTAATCTGTTACATCACTAACCATACACATCACTAAGTCCATGGCACAGGTGCTTGTTCTTGTAGGCTCCAATGACAGATTCCAATCTCAATGTGTTCATGGCCATGTCTGGCTAGGGACATGTGCTGCTGGTAGAACCATAATCCCTCTATCTTTGAGCATGAAGGAAGGTACCAAATATCCCTCCTGCCTGGCTAACAAGAACTAGGAAAATGAACCAATGATGTTATTGTCCCTCCAAGTCTGGTGTTTTCCTGGAGCAGGTTAGCCACTGAAACCTCAGAAATAATCAGTCAGTGAATGTGTTGGGATAGGTCAGTAGTGCTATGATAACAAACGTTTCAAAAATTCTGTCTCAGAGCAGCAAAAATTTATTTCTTGTCAATACTATGTATACATCCTGGACAGATGGAGGGCTCAGCTCCACTATATGCTCACTTCAGATCCCAGGCTGCCAGAAAAGCTACCACTTGGAGGTTGACAGTCATTGTAGCACTTGAAAGAGTGTGCTGGTAGGAGTCATTGATAATTAAATACAATTAAATACTCTGGCCTGGAAAATGACATAGAGCAATTCCACTTACAACTCGTTAGCCAAAATTAGTCACATGTACTCAGCCAACTGTGAGAGGGCAGCAAATTTAATCATTTTCTGTGCCTTATAAAGGCAGAGTCCAAAATAGTTGTGAACATAACTAAAGACTTCCTTAGCTAGAAAAGAACAAATGTCCTACTACAAACTAGAAATTAGCACCAAGGGTGGAAGGGTAGGGAGGGAATGCAAACTAATCTTTGCCTTCAGAGAGTCAACTTTCTTTTGTGAAAAACAAAATATCCAGAAAAACAACAGACATTAACTTATTGAGAAGTTTACATTTACCATTTACAATTTAGTTTACCATTTACCATTTACAATTTAATTTACAATTTAGTTTATCATTTGCAATTGGTAGGAATACAGAAATCCGATTCTTGAACACCAGAATAGAACATAATTTCCCCTTTAACATGCTGCAAACTATGACTGAAAATTTCAAATTGCATCCTTCAAATCATCAATAGTTCCATAATTCTAAGACATTCAACTCATAAATTTATTCAAATTTCTCTCTTCTAAAAATCATTATGTTATTGGATCTTATTTTTCTTCAATTTTAATACAATTAGCAGATTTCTTTCCAAGCTGAGATTGTTTTAAATGCACATACACAAGCACTAACATCTAGCCCTAACACAAAGACTCTCCTGAGACAGAGGCTATAACAGTGAGAAAATCTCACTCTGGCACAGGGTATGTAGGATTCAAGTTGTGCTTGTGCATCACTGCTAAGTTTAATTTTCAAATTTTGGAGATCACTCCAAATACAGTCAAGAATGTTTGATAATATTGAAATAAAGAGATATGTGTAGAAGAGAATGCATCTTACATTAATTGCTACCAATATACGTATTCCTCAGAAAACAAAGTTTTGTTCACTAAATTTTTTCTTCTGTAAATTGGGTGCTAAAATGATACTGCATCATTTGCAGGGCTCCTTCCTGAGCTTGTATTTCACTTTAGAGAAAAACTGTAAAAAGTAGATCAAAGACACCAAGAATTCATTATGAGCTCAATAGAAATAGAACAAGCATGACATAAAATCATAGAAGCTATAAATAATAAACAGCTACTTCCCACTTAATTTTGAAACACACACAATATTCATATTTTCTTGCTTGCTCTAAATTCAATCCTTTATGGCAGAAAACTCACAATCATTAACTCTCTTTCCACTTTCAGATGAAGGGAAGAGTATCATATCTGGAAGATGATACTACTACAAGTTTTTTTTTTAGATTTGAATAAAATATGTGCTGCTTATCAAAGCCATGCTTGATGTTATAAAATACAGAAAAATTATTCCAAATGTGTCAGCATGCTCTGAGACTCAGGAAGCTTACACACATAGATTTATTCATGATTTATAGAATAGATCAAGCAAATCAATGGTGAAATAATATAGTATAAACAATAAAGAAGTTCAGAAAAGGTTTATGAGAGGATTACCCAGAATAATTGCTTAGCTATTCAAGAGGAAATCATGAAACAAGTGGATCATGATCTGAAGTTCTTAAAGCACTAGTTACATGGCAACAAAAGATGGACCAATAGGTGAATAATATGGTAATACTTACTTAATGAGCAACATGGCAAGCATGTTCAGTTAAGAACAAGTAGACAGACTTTTAAGCCAGATGGAATAGCTTGTAGGTTTTCTCAGAAAAAAAAAACTAAAAAAGCCTCTAAAATATTAAACACATGCATTTAAAGGCATCAGACAGTTACTAAAGCAATGACTATTAGATAAACCAAGATTACAATGTGTGAGAATTTCAATTTCTGTCTCAGTTATGGGTCTGTTTAGGTTTTCTATGTCTTCCTGGCTCAATTTAGGGAGGTTGTATGTGTCCAAGAATCTGTCCATTTCTGATAGATTTCCCTGTTTGCTGGCATACAAGTTCTTGTAGTAATTTCTGATGATTCTTTTTATTTCTGTGGTGTCTGTTGTTACGTTTCCCTTTTCATCTCTGATCCTATTGATTTGGGTCTTTTCTCTTCTTTTTTTAGTTAGTTGAGCCAGTGGGGTGTCAATTTTGTTTATTTTTTTCAAAAAACCAGCTCCTCGTTTGGCTGATTTTTTGTAATGTTTTCTGAGTCAGAAGACCAGCAGATGTTGTGAACTCAGAGGACTGAAGAGATAATTTTGGAGGCTTGGTGAAATACATGCATATCTACTTCTCCCAGGAGATATTTGCCAAATTCTGGAGCTCCACATGATGTAAAGTTAAAGGAGAATCAGAAACCCTTGAAAAGCAGAGCAAAACTCTGGCCTCAGAATCAGCCCCTAAGGCATTTGGATATGGCTGAAGAGCCCATGAGAGTATTTTAGGCATGGAAAGCCAAGACACTCTGGCAAAAAAACAAAAACAAAAACAAAAAAACAAAAAAACACCTAAATGAAAGATCTCAGCAAGTGAGATCCCAGTAGAAAGAACGGGCCATCAAAGAAGAGGTACCTTTCTCTGAAGGGAGGAGAGAACTTACACTTTGACTATGACCTTGTTTAAATAACATCAAATTCAGTGAACTCAAGAGGCTTCCATAGCCTTGGAAACTCATGACTAGAGCCTAGGGAGATTTCTGACACCATAAACAAGAGTGCCAAATTGTTAAGTCAACAACAGGAGTCACTGTGTACTTACTCCTCATGTGGGATCTCTGTCCTTAATGTGTTGTCCAATGTGAATTGATACTATAACTAGTACTGAAACAGTATTTTACACTTTATGTTCTGCGTGGGTGCAAACTGATGAAATCTTTACTTAATATATACTAAATTGTTCTTCTGTATATAAAGATAATTGAAAATGAATCTTGATGTGAATGGAATGGGAGAGGGAGCGGGAGATGGGAGGGGTGTGGGTGGGAGGGAAGTAATGGGGGGGGAAGCCATTGTAATCCATAAACTGTACTTTGGAAAATTATATTTACTAAATAAAAGTTTTTAAAAGAAGAAAAGCAGAGCATTTGGTAGCAAGGCCACTCTAAAGAAAGAAAGATTAGTGTTCAAGAACCACCACTCCATAGAAAATTCTCCAAGGATACCCCCAAGGAGAGGAATGTCACAAGGCAGACTGAGTCTTCCAAAAATTACATCCTCCAACACAGTTAAACTCAGCTCCTGATTGGAATGAAGATGAGCAGCTATCACTGATTGCAGAAGAAAGAAAGAGTCTCAGAGGAAAACAACATAATTGAAGGTCACGAACAAGTTTCCTGCACATTATTAGGCACTCATTGGAAAGCTAATAGGCATATTTAACAGAATAGGTTGCTATAATTGAAAAACAATTTGACACTCTTGTTTATGGCGTCAGTAATCTCCCTAGGCTCTAGTCATGAGTTGCCAAGGCTATGGAAGCCTTTTGAGTTCACGGACTCAGATCTTATTTAAACGAGGTCATAGTCAAAGTGGAAGTTCTCTCCTCCCTTCAGAGAAAGGTACCTCCTTCTTTGATGGCCCCGTTCTTTCCACTGGGATCTCACTCACAGAGATCTTTCATTTAGGTCTTTTTTCTTTTTTTTTCTTTTTTTTTTTTTTCAGAGTGTCTTGGCTTTCCATGCCTAAAATACTCTCGTGGGCTCTTCAGCCATATCCAAATGCCTTAGGGGCTGATTCTGAGGCCAGAGTGCTATTTAGGACATCTGCCATTCTATGAGTCTGCTATGTATCCCGCTTTCCATGTTGGATCGTTCTCTCCCTTTTTGATTCTATCAGTTAGTATTAGCAGACGCTAGTCTTGTTTGTGTGATCCCTTTTACTCTTAGACCTATCAGAGTCATCAATTGTAAACTGAAATTGATCACTTGGACTAGTGAGATGGCATTGGTACATGCCACCTTGATGGGATTGTATTGGCAACTCATGACTAGAGCCTAGGGAGATTACTGACTCCATAAACAAGAGTGTCAAATTGTTAAGTCAATAACAGGAGTCACTGTGTACTTACTCCTCATGTGGGATCTCTGTCCTTAATGTGTTGTCTAATGTGAAGTGATGCTATAACTAGTACTAAAACAGTATTTTTCCACTTTGTGTTTCTGTGTGGGTACAAACTGATGAAATCTTTACTTAGTATATACTGAATCGATCTTCTGTATATAAAGATAATTGGAAATGGAAAAAAAAAAGTTGGTGTAAAATTGGAAATTGCATAGAAAATTAATTAATTTTTTAAAAATATCATGTAGGATCTCTGTCTTTAATGTGCTGTACACTGTTATTTAATGTGATAACTAGTACTCCAACAGTATTTTTTCACTTTGTGTTGCTATGTGAGGGCAAACTGTTGACATCTTTACTTAATATATACTAAACTGATCTTCTGTATATAAAGATAATTGAAAATGAATCTTGATGTGAATGGAAGGGGAGAGGGAGCGGGAAAGGGGAGGGTTGCGGGTGGGAGGGAAGTTATGGTGGGGGGAAGTCATTGTAATCCATAAGCTGTACTTTGGAAATTTATATTCATTAAATAAAAGTTAAAAAAAAAGGAAGACAATAATAGGCAAAAAATCTAAATAATATTTTTATAGAGTAAAAAATTTTATGCTAAAATGATAGGTATGTTTTAAAATAATCAAAATATGGATAAAATGGGTTAACATTGGAAATTTTATCAGCTTTTTTTTAAAGGAAGCAATAGAAATTGCAGAAGTTAAATATGAATTACAAGAAAATAGGACCCCAGAGTTAAGCTAAAACACCAGTAAGTCAGCACTGGATGACACAATAATATATAATAAATTTATGTATATATATATGCATACATATATATATATATGATAAAGATATATGGATATTGTTAAATAGATATCATCCTAACTGAAGCACAAGAATTAAGAATCAAGGAACATACAGAACAGTGCAAAAGAAGTACATGAGCACATTAAAGATGAATATAATTGGAATCTTAGAAAAGGAAGATGATGAACAAAACAGCTCATTTGAAGAAATCATCAATTCTACTTCTACAGACTAGCAGCAAAGAAGAATATTTTTAAAACATCATTTAAAATTGTAATAGCATCAAAAATATCAAATATGTAGGGATAAATCTTACAAAGTATGTTCTGAACACAAACACCAAAAACTACAATGCATTATTAAAATAAATAAAAGTTAAGCTACATAAATTAAAGAATATATCATGATCATGGACTGGAATACTCAATATTGTAAAACTGTTACTTCTCTCAAAATTATCTAGCAATACAAATTAATCTTAAAGAAGTGTTAATCCTCTTTTTTATCTTCATATGAAGATTTTATACTTCCAGATGGGAAAATTCCTTACAACTTAAGGGACTTAAGAAAAGTACTATTGACAAAAGGGCAGCAAGACAGAAAGGACTTGAACTCAGTGTAGAATACAGAAACTGACCTACACCTGTGAGACCATCTTCTGACAAAGATAATGTTATGGTGCCTTGGGAAAGGGATGAATTTTTCAACAAATGTTGGTTATGGACACAAAGTATATCATACATCAAAAAAAAATCAATTCCAAATGGGCTGTATCTGAATGCTAAAAGAAAACCAGCAATCATTCTAGAAGAACTCTTTCTGACCATTAAGTAAACACAGCACACATTGCTGAAATGTGATACAAAGTCAATCCTAATAAACGGGTTTATTGAATTTAATTTATGAATTTTACTTATGGATAGAAACCAGTAAGAAGTAAAAGGAAAATCACTCAGAGCGAGAAGATATTGTAAAACTAAGATCCATAAAGAGTTCATATCCGGGCCGGTGAAGGCAGATATACCTGGGTTCCTGACACCCACATAGGGAATTCAAATTGAATTCCAGGGCCGGAGTGAGGCTCAATAGGCTAATCCTCCACCTTGCGGCGCTGGCACACCAGGTTCTAGTCCCAGTTGGGGCGCCAGATTCTGTCCCAGTTGCTCCTCTTCCAGTCCAGCTCTCTGCTGTGGCCCGGGAAGGCAGTGGAGGAAGGCCCAAGTCCTTGGCCCCTGCACCCGCATGGGACACCAGGAGAAGCACCTGGCTCCTGGCTTCAGATCAGTGTGCAGTGCGCCAGCCGCAGCGGCCATTGGAGGGTGAATCTACAGTAAAGGAAGACCTTTCTCTCTGTCTCTCTCTCACTGTCCACTCTGCTGTCAAAAAAATTTTTTAAAAATTTTTAAAAAGAGTTCATATCCAGCATATATAAAGAACTCCTTTGCATCAATGAGACATTAGGAAAATGTGCAAAACAATGAACAGAAACTCCATAAATCCAAATATCATTGGAATGTCAAATTAATACATAGAAAAGTTCTCAATATTTAGATGTCAAAGTAATGCAAATTAAAGCCAAATAAGGTACAACATACAATGGCTGAAATGAATAGGCACATATTTTAGTACCAATTGCAGGCTGATGATGACTTGAACTCTCATGACCCATGGATGGCAGTGTGAGGTATTAGCAGTCACTTGAGAAGACTGTATATGCTCGAGCTAAGCCTTGCAAACCCATCTTTTGACTCCAAGGTACTTACTCTATGTAAATGTAAAGATTTTGTCCATAAAAATATATACAATAATGTCCATAGCTACACTACTCACAATATTCATAAATTGTAAATCTCCAAAGTTTCTACCATAGGAGAATGAATGTATGCAAAGTGATATGTACTCATTCCATGATAAGCTTATATTTCCAAGAAAATGGTGGAACTGAAACTATGCACAACTACATGGATGAATCTTATAACACTGACCAAAAGAAAAAGAGTGGCTATGATATAAATAAATATAAATATATAAGTATAAAATGAAACACAATTATTTTATTTATATAGGATTCATAAATATGTAAATCAATCTATGATATTGGAAGTAAAGGTCATGGTCTTTCTTGGGCTCTAAGTACATGCAACAAACTTCTTGCATTCTCAAAATAAGCTGTTACTTGATCTGGGTGTTGGTGACAAATGCAAGTTTCTTTGTGCACTTTTCCCTATGTACTATGTACTCCAATACAATTTTGGTTAATAAAAAGGATAAATAGAAGGTATGGTGAAGAAATTCAGTAAGGGCAAATTTGGAAAACTGTTCAGAGAAAGAACATCGACTTCTTCAATAAGCAAATTCACATCTCATCTTTTTTTTTATTAAACTTTTATTTAATGAATATAAATTTCCAAAGTACAGCTTATGGGTTACAATGGCTTCCCCCTCCCAAAACTTCCCTCCCACCCACAACCCTCCCTTTTCCCGGTCCCTCTCCCCTTCCAATCACATCATGATTCATTTTCAATTCTCTTTATATACAGAAGATCAGTTTAGTATATATTAGGTAACGATTTCAACAGTTTGCCCCCATATAGCAACACAAAGTGAAAAAAAAATACTGTTGGAGTACTAGTTATAGCATTAAATAAGAGTGTACAGCACATTAAAGACAGAGATCCTACATAATATTTTTTTTTCACATCTCATCTTTTTAAATGACTCGTTTTAGCTTAAAACAAGATATTATTACAAAACACCTCTGTTTTAGCTCAATTACCTAAAAAATAGTCCAAATATTTGCAGATGCATGAATCAAGTTTTTTCAATGCCAATTGAGGATGAAAAATGCAGCATTCTTGGAATTCATGAGTTTATCTCACATATCACACACATCCCTAGGTTTCTGTCTTCCTGCTCGAAACATCGACCACCATTACGATATGTGTTATTGACAGAAAAGATTCTCTCAACAAATTTCTCTGTGCCATAAAAATGGTAAATGTTTGCAGTGGAAATATTTTAGCATTTTAACACTGAACACAGTGTATACCTCAATTGGAGTCTATGTGCTCCATCAAGATTCTGTGTCACATGAAGCTAAAACTGTTCAAGTTTATGTTATTGTTGCAAATGCTCAAATATTGACTTTCTAGAAAAATCACTATCTGGTCATATATGACTTAACAATGGAGAAACCTTCTGAGAAATGAATCCTTAGGTGATACAATTATCATGCAAACATCATACAATGTACTTATCAACGAAAGCTATGATGTCACTAGGTGCAATTTTATGAGACTACCATTGCATATGCAGTTTGGTGTTGATCAGAATATTGTGATGCAGTGCATGATTGTACTTATAAAGTGCCACAGCAATTATCTTTGTAAACTCATTTTTCAAACAGTAAAGATATCTAAAAAGCATTAAGAACTTCAAGGTGTTAGTAGAGATCAAAGCTGATCATATCTTGACCACCAATAAGCAGTGCTAACCAAAGGCCATAAAAACTATGCATATCCAGCTTTTGAGCTTCCAATATTCTGTTTTTATTCTCTGCAACCCTCCCTATCCTGTCAGAACACCACACCAAAGTTCTGTAATATCAAGAAAAATGATCATCCATAGGAAGTCATGGCTTTTGCAGTAATACCAACAAAAGGAACTGAAGATACAGCGAATTAATGCTTCAATCAAGAAAGGGCTGAATTTTGATAGATGTCTAAGTTTTCTTGGCTTATGGGATCTTATACTTTACATTCTGGGTCAAAAATAATTCTTACATATAAATTAAATATAGTGTAAGTATTGCCCTCTTCCTGTAACCTCTTTCCAAATCTAAATAGCCCTTAAAGGAATAACATACTCAATTCTGAATACTTAATGTAAATTTCATTATCAGATTACTTTATTCTAGAAGAAAAGACAACGTAAGACCACAGGCCATGGAAATGATATATAGTGCACTTGAAAAGAAAAGGGAAATTGAAAAGCAGAGGGGTAACTTGGAAATACAAATGTTGCCTCCTTCAAAATTATCCTGTGGACAAAAAAGAAAAGAAAAGAAAGACAAACACAGATCGCTGTTCTCTGCTTGTGGCTGCCCGTTGAACATAAGAAGCTGTCCCATGTGGCATTGGGGTTGACATCAAAACTATAATAAAAAGATACTGTATTGCTTTCTAAGCCAAACACTGACTGTTAGGCCCCAGGAGTTCAGAAAAGATGAGAGAAAGAGAAGCTTCTTCTGTCTCCATTGAAGCTGGAGTTTACAGCAGCCAAAGTCATTTTACCCCATATTTGGCAAAGCAACCCAAGGGCTGTATCCAATCCTGCAGCTACACTAATCTCAACTTTCAGCACTGTCTGCAAACAGATCTGGGAGTTGCCAACTGCCTTGATTCCATTGGCTTGGGAAAAGTTCTTTAAGCTAAATATGCTGTTCTGTTCTTCATTGTTCTGTCCTTGGGCAAACGGAACAATAGGAGACACCTACAGGATACTAACAGGTGGAAAAATGGGTAGGTTCTCCCTTCCTTCATCAGAGGGAATCTGTGGAAAAAATAAACTACCTTAAAATGTAAATACAAGGGGTAATAACGATCCATTACCTGTCCTTAGCATTTTTAAGTGAGTTAGCTCTGAGCCTTGGGCTGACTCCTGCTCTGGGAACTAAATGCCATGCCAAGGGAAGTACTCAGTGGTGCAAAGGAAAGAGAAAGCACTCAAATCGCCTGCAAAGAAGTCAGGACTGTGCAAAGAGAAGGAAAAACAGGCTTAGAACTCCAGTGTTTTGCAGAGAAAACAATCAGAGTAAGGGACAACATGCAAAAACAAGCAAAACTGTGAGAGGAGAATGGTGAAGCATTCTGGAAACTGACCCTTTAAGACTGATAGAGATGCTTCCAGGAGATAGGTGAGAGAGAACCCAGGCCCTTAAGAGAAGCCTTGCCCTAGGAAAAAAGTTATCAAGAGAACTGTTTTAAGAAGGACACCGCCAGCCTGTTTCTTTCTAAACTGGAGTCTACTTCTGCCCCATAGTCCAAGAAATGCCAGTTCTCACTGAAATCAGAGTCTCCTGTTGTGCTACTCAGGCTCTGACCTTGCCTGAGCTCCTACTCTTGCTTTTTTTTCTTGGTAGACTGTTTCAGCATCTTGCTCAGGTTCCACTTTCCAATATTTTGCCACTTGTAGCTTTGGCTTTGCAAGGCTCATCCCCCGTGAAGAGTTTCTGTCCATGAGCTCAGATCAGAATACAGAAGGGACTAACTGCTTGTTTGTTGGTTTGCATCTCACCAAGAAGTCTATGGAATTGTCTGAGAGTCCAGTAGCTTGGAGAGGATTTCCAGAATACATAAATAAGAAGAATAGTCTATCTCAAGGATAAATTAAGAGGACTAAAGAGGAAGACTCACCCTGGAGCAGAAACAGATCCCTGTAACATCCATGAGCACCTGTAGAACCTACCTTTGAAGCCCCTTCCATTATGCACCTTAGCAAGTCCATTAGCATTTTAAGCAGACCTGAAAGCTTCAACCTCCCAGTTAAAATATAATTTCAGCTGGCAGCTTAAGGGAATCAAGGCATTTGCCTGCCTTTATTTACATGTAAAGCAGCAGGAGACACAACAGTTACAAGTCCCAGTGCCCCTGGGAGAGGAAGGTGTGATTATCACAGGGTAATCTTAGCCCTCCTGGTGCAGCTGTCAGGCTCACCCAGCTGCTACCTTCGGCTAGCCAGCTGCTTGGAGGACTGTTTCATTTGTGTTTGGTGGTACTTCTCAGGTTTGGGGATAATCCCATTTAGAGGCCAGGTGGGAGGCAATTGCAATTAAAAGAAGGGGTCAGTTCCTAGTTTGTGACCCTAAGGATAATCCTTCAGACCCTTGGAACTGAAAATGACAATGGTTTTACTTCTTGCTGGGAGAGGGAAGGGAGAGAGTTTTCCCATGGGGAACCTCTGAAAGGGAGTGGAATCAGGGAAACTATAAAATTCATGCAAAATAGGAAAGTGAAGGAACCTGGGGCTTCCCTCTACTGAGTCTGAATATCCATCTCTCTGTGTGCCTGTCTCTGCCTCATGCCTTCTACCAGTGCTCAGGAGGAAGAGCCGATGCTGTTGGCCAGCACTTCAGGGGAAACCAGGTCCCCATCCACCTATAAGTCTGCAGTTGGTAAAATAACATTCCTCATTAGTTCAGTCTGAGTAGGGTTAGAAAGCCTCACATAGAACTTTTCATTAAACAAATGAAAGAAGCAAAGCATAGAAACACATTTATTCACAAAATAAAGATGCATTTTTACTAACCTGAAGTGCCCTGCTATGGTCTACACGTTTGTATCCCCTCAAAACTCATATGGTGGAATCCTAACCCCCAAGGCAATGGTGTAAGAGGAGGGGCCTGTGAGAGGAGGATAGTTGGTAAGTGCTCCACCCTTGTAAGTGGGATTGACACCTTCAAAGAAACCTGAGGGAGCTTGTTGACCTCTTCCACCTTGGGAAAATGAAGGAAGAAGGTGCTATCTTTGAGACAGAGAATGAAACCTCAGCTGATACTGAATCTGCTGCCATCTCGATATTGGACTTTCCAGCATCTGTAACTGAAAAATAAATTCCTAGTGTTTATAAATTATCCAATCCGAGGGATCTTTAAACATTTCATGAAAAGTATGATCATGAGAAAACTATATAAGGATTTCAAAACAAAAGTAACACCAAAATCAACTTATTTCATTTCTCTCAAAGTTTGCCTATTTTGTTACATGTCAAACAGAGGCGTTGATCACAGTGTCTCTATTTCTACACTCAGCAGGATGCTGAAAAGCCCCAAGCTCTGCAGACCACAAATCGAACATGGACTTTAATTGGTCCTATTCACAACCAGATCCTCTTCCAACTTCAACCACTGTTGCAATTGACCCAGAACGTGAACTTCCAGAAGTGTCCCCTGACTGTGAGCAGGCTGCAGTTGAAAACAGCAGGCCTCTGGGGAAAAAAAAAAAGTATTATAATATCTTCCAAACGGAGGGTCTCTCTTTGGCTTTGAGCATCTCAAATTATCTCTTAAGTTGCCACTTTCACACTTCCAGCCTTTTTGACTTCTGCATCTCCAATCACTCCACCAAAGCAATTTTCTCTGAGTAGCTCAGTGTGAGCATTCACTTGCCTGTCACTCAGCTTCCACACCTAATGTTCCAAGATATAAGCTAGGGTCACTATGAGCTCAACAGCTTTTACAATCATGCTTAGAGTTTGAGAGTCTCAATCCAAGCCTTCTGTAAATAGAGGACACCCCCAACTTCTTTTGTTGCAAATCAATACTTCTACTCGCTCTTCTCTAGCACTCACTGTCAGATAGTTTTTTGATCTGGACACCGATAATTACAAGTACACTCTAGGGTATATGGAAAATGTTGGCCACTTTAATGGACATTCCTTGAAGGCCCTTGAGGCTCGTCTGCTTTGGGAGTGCTTGGCAAGGGAAGTGACACGGAGCTGTGTTAGTCAGGATTCAGTCATGGAATCAGAACCACCATGAGTGTTGTGGCATCAGAAACTTAGTATGAGAATCAGAGCTTAGGTGAGTGAGGAAGTCACCAGGGAAGTATGAGAAGGGAGTGGATGGATCTGCAAAAAATCATTAACTAGCCACAGTGTGAATGAATTCAGGGAAGACTTCACAGAGGAAATGGGAATTAAGTTGAATCTCAGAAAACTATTAGGATAAGGATAAATAAAAAGGAGTGCTTTGAGACGTTCATATTGGATCTCAACCATGCTGTATAGTAGAATTGCCTGGGGAGTTTTTATTTAACTTCCCCTGCTAGGCTTCACCCTAAATCAATTAAATCCAATCTCAAGAGATAGGGCCTCAGTATTGGCATTTTTTCAAAATTCCCCAGGTGATTTTAATCTGCAGGCAATTGTGAGAATAACCACTAAGCTGGGAGGAGCAAGATGAGCAAGGCTCTCATTATTTTAATATGTTATAATAACACTTAGCACCTGCGAGGTCTTTTCATGCTGTTGCCATTTAACTTGAAACATATATTAATTACTTACTGAAAGAAAATCCCAAAGGGCCTTTCCTTGGCCCCCCCAACCTTAAGCAAGAGCATGAACACCTGGGGGCTGTATCCGTGCCTCTGCTGGCAAATGCTCACACCTATGCCTGTTTGCCCACCCACACAGAAGGGGGATGATAGGGTACTCCCCGGAGCTCTCACAGCACCCTGTTCAAACATCCATTGTAGCTGATTACTGAGGTAGGGAAGAATGTGTCTGTTTAACTTTGGTTTTTTCCTGTTGAGTGGTATAGGAGGTACTATGACTTCCTCAAAATTCCATTCACAGTAATGAGAATAGTGCTCACTACATTTTGAGTCACTGAAAGAATGAATGAGAAAATAAAAGAAATTCAGCAAAGGATAGCAGCTCAGTTTCAATATTCCTTGCATACTGGACATGTTCTCATAAATGTTTTTATCTCCTATGTGCTAGATCTTGTCTGGAGAGTCTCCTGCATCTTTACTATACTCATTGAGATTTTTTTGATCTCTTTGCTATGTTCACCTAAGAAATGTAGATGGAATCTAGGAGTTTTCCTGTTTTCTCTTGAAGCACCTTGATTGTGACCAGGCTGCTCCAGACCAGACAGAGCCTCCAACTTGCCGCCTATGTCCCAGAAAAACAATTAATAGTGAATATCTGTGTAGGATGCATTGCCAGTGTACTTCATTCATATACAATGCACTTCCATTTTCACTTTGAAACAGCTGGCCCAATACATAGACCATTGCTGATGAATTTGAAAACCAAGACATTCCTGCCTGTACCACGATTGGAAATACCTGATGTAACCTCTGTAGGTTTTTCTTACAAATTTATTTCTCAACCTTCTTCCTGGAAAAATGAGTTTTGTCTTTGTCATATCATCTGATCTTATATATGTATTTTCTTTGACTAGGTCTATTATTCTTCTCTCTTCCCAGAAGTATAAGCACTCTAAAGGCAAGAACAACGTGTTTTACTTCTTATACATCCATCACAGCAACTAGAATGTCGACTTCATGGGAGAAAGGACTTGGTTTTCTTTCACTTCCAAGTTTTCCTGAGCTTCTTCCAATACTTAAAACACATCCTAAAATGTGACTGACACTAGACAAACATTGATTATATAAAGGTAATAGCGTAAGGATGTATTTTTCTATTTAGTGTGTACATTGTCTCAACTTAATAATCTACATCAATTAATATTCTCAAAGTCAATCCCAGGAAAACCTCAAATTTTGGCTAAGTGCACCTTTAGGAAGGTTCTCCAGTTTTCCTCTCTACTTATTCTCAACAGCCCAATATCTAATACTCTGGCATTAAATCTGACTATGCAAATGAATTCCCTATATTATGATGAGTCTACCCTGAAATGTATCAATTTGAGTAAGAAATCACTGCTCCCAAAAAACAATTTTTCTTGTAACCCAGTGAGAGCCACAGCATTCTTTTATTCTCTTAGCTCAGTTACATTTTGGGAAGAAACTAATTTGCATAGAAGACATGTACAATGAAAAACCTATACTTGATTTCACAAAGTATCTGCAATTTCAAAGCACACTACTTAGCCCCAAAGAAATTTTAGGAGATGAGACAAATAGCAGTATGGAAAAGTAAACCAATATAATTTTTGGCTAGTGATGTTTTTATTGGAAAGGGCTTTCTATTAGGAATGGGAAAGTCCTTGTTTTAGTCTCAGCTGGGTAATCAAAGGTAATCCATTTTATTAAATCTTGAATTTCTTATTGAAAACATTATGGTACTGAGCCACAATTTCACAACCTTCCATTTCTCTTTCTTGGTTGGAGTAATCAGGGCAGCCAAGAGAGATAAGGGTTAAACCAAAATGAGTCATTTAATCTGTATGTGCCAATAAACCAAATGAATAGCATCTCACACAAGCCATTTTAAGGCACATGATTATATTATTATTAATGAAATACAAATTTATGATATGAAAGTCTTACTAAATTTAGAGTCTTTGCCATGATGCATTTTCTCCCTCACAGGACGTTAGCTCTACAAACAGACTCCCATATTCATTAACATTGGAAATTAGTACTCTAAAGAACCAGTACAGATCCTTCTAATTGTTTTAAGCCGGAAAACAGAAATTACTTTAAATACATAGGGTTTTTATATAAGAATTAGGGGCTTACCAAAATTTTAGAAGAGATTGGAGACCCAAATTCATAAGAAGATTTCAGCCTGAACTACCAAACCCAATTAACTCATAAAGCCTTGCCACAAAATTCTTTAAATCCACAAGAATCTCTAAGAAGTTTTCACCAACAATCTCACTCTGCAGCAGTAAATGTAGTTCTCAAGACGTCACCTGAGAACTGCTGTGGATCTCAAATTTATTCACAAATTTGGCTGCAACTGCCTTCAGAGAATAGTGACTTCCCCTACTCTTTTGTCTTCCCAGTCTCCTGCAAGTGGTAAATGCCAAACCAAAACTATCTATGAAAGATGATAGCAGGAAATGTAGACTTTGGCTTTGCCTCTGTGGTGCTGAAGAGACCTCACAAGGGTATGATATTGATGCCAAGTTTACAACAGACAGTTTGGCACAGACTACCTCATTTGTTAACTCAGCATCCCTATACACCATTTTTACCTCTTCTGAACATTCACATAAGATATTAATATCATTTTGACCTAACATGGTATAGCTATACCTCATAGAACCAAAGACCTACTCACTCTCCACCTACAAAAGTAGGCATAAAGCTCTATGTATAATTTTGCCTTTCGGAAATACTCTTAATTTTTAAACTCAGGCCAAATTTCCTTTGGTATACTGTAACTTATATCCTGACTTGTAGGGCTATTTAAAATTAACATATCTTTTATTAAACATAAAAAATGGGAAGAGGAGTAGAACTCAAAGCACATAAAAGCTAGAAAAATCTGCATAATTACAAGTTCTCATTTCTGCAACTGATTATGGTAGCCAGAGTTAGTTGAAAATTTTCCTTCGTATATCTCACATTCCATGCTTCCTCTTCCATCAGTCACTAACTCAATTGGTACTGAACCTTTACCTGGTGGAATACCTCATTATTGTAGGTTCCCAATGGTGGTCTGGGTAACAGCATTGAGCACGTGGAATGCAAATACAAATCTAGGCTGTTTTTGTTCCATGAAAATAAATGTTTGCTCTTTCACTGATGGAAGAAGTTCAATCTAATCATCTGTCAACAAGTGTCTAGGGACTACTTCCTAGGATACTAATGGGTAACAAGGGGATGCTTCCATTTAAGGATGTGTTCTTGGTCTTTTCTGTAGGCAGGTTTGACATAAAGCTATACTGCAGCCAGATGAGCCTTAATGAATAAAAGTGGAAGTTGCTGTATTTGTTCATAGCCATCACGCTTGCCATCATGGATCTACTTCATTCATGAAATCACTTAGCAATGGGTGAATACATAGGAAATAAAACTACCTACCACAATCAGCTTGGGTCTTCTGATCCACCTAACATTTAGGAATCACTTCACCTCTTTGGTGAAAATTTAAAAGGAATGTAAATACTCTTGTATTCTCTATACATTCTCTAAGATTGTTCAATCCTTCCTAGAACTTCTCTCTGCAATTTGTCATTACCAGTGTGCTAATATTTTTCCTAAGTCCATGACCACTTGAATTGTCTTTGAATAAATGTGTTAACCTGGCTATCTTACATTCAGAAAAAGTGAATAACAAAGTACAATACACCAGTATCTTCCTATTTGGAGATTTTATGTTCACCATTATCTTTCAGTATTGTCCTAAAAGAGGCTATTCTATTAAGTTATTCACTTTAGGGTGGTGGTGCCACCCTATCATGCAAAATTATTTTGTTTTCATTTTCAACTCTCTTTATATACAGAAGATCAGTTTAGTATATATTAAGTAAAGATGTCAACAGTTTTCCCCCATATAGCAACACAAAGTGAAAAAAAAAATACTGTTGGAGTACTAGTTATAGCATTAAATAAGAGTGTACAGCACATTAAAGACAGAGATCCTACATAATATTTTTTTAAAAAAATTAATTAATTTTCTATGCCATTTCCATTTTAACACCAGGGTTTTTTTTTTCATTTCCAATTCTCTTTATATACAGAAGATCGATTCAGTATATAATTAGTAAAGATCTCATCAGTTTGTACCCACGCAGAAACACAAAGTGTAAAAATACTGTTTCAGTACTAGTTATAGCATCACTGCACATCAGACAACACATTAAGGACAGATCCCACATGGGTTGTAAGTACACAGTGACTCCTATTGCTGACTTAACAATTTGACATTCCTGTTCATGGCGTCAGTAATCTCCCTAGGCTCTAGTCATGAGTTGCCAGGGCTATGGAAGCCTTTAGAGTTCGCTGACTTTGATCTTATTCCGATAGGATCATAGTCAAAGTGGAAGTTCTCTCCTCCCTTCAGAGAAAGGTACCTCTTCTTTGATGGCCCGTTCTTTCTACTGGGATCTCACTAACAGAGATCTATCATTTAGGTCTTTTTTCTTTTTTTTCCAGAGTGTCTTGGCTTTCCCTGCCTAAAATACTCTCATGGGCTCTTCAGCCATATCCAAATGCCTTAGGGGCTGATTCTGAGGCCAGAGTGCTATTTAGGACATCTGCCATTCTATGAGTCTGCTGTGTATCCCGCTTTACATGTTGGATCGTTCTCTCCCTTTTTGATTCTATCAGTTAGTATTAGCAGATGCTAGTCTTGTTTGTGTGATCCCTTTGACTCTTAGACCTATCAGAGCCATCAATTGTAAACTGAAACTGATCACTTGGACTAGAGAGATGGCATTGGTACATGCCACCTTGATGGGATTGTATTGGAATCCCCTGGCACATTTCTAACTCCACCATTTGGGGCAAGTCCGATTGAGCATGTCCCAAATTGTACATCTCCTCCCTCTCTTTTCCCACTCTTAAATTTAACAGGGATCACTTTTCAGTTAAAATTTAAACACCTAAGGATAATTGTGTGTTAATTACAGAGTTCAACCACTAGTACTAGAACAACAACAACAACAACAAATAATAATAAAAAGGATAAAGTATTACATTGTACATCTAGAGTCAGGACAAGAGCTGATCAGGTCATTGTTTCTTATAGTGTCCATTTCACTTCAACAGGTTTCCCCTTTGGTGCTCAGTTGTCGCTGATCAGGGAAAACAAATGATATTTGTCTCTTTGTGACTGGCTTAATTCACTCAGCATAATGTTTTCCAGATTGCTCCATCTTGTTGCAAATGACTGTGTTTCATTGTTCCTTACTGCTGTATAGTATTCTATGGAGTACATGTCCCATAATTTCTTTATCCAGTCTACTGTTGATGGGCATTTGGGTTGGTTCCAGGTCTTAGCTATTGTGAACTGAGCTGCAATAAACATTAATGTGCAGATGGCTTTTTTATTAGCCAAATTAATTTCCTTTGGGTAAATTCCAAGAAGTGGGATGGCTGGGTTGAATGGTAGGGTTATGTTCAGGTTTCTGAGGAATCTCCAGATTGACTTCCATAGTGGCTTAACCAGTTTACATTCCCACCAACAGTGGGTTAGTGTCCCTTTTTCCCTACATCCTCTCCAGCATCTATTGTTGGTAGATTTCTGCATGTGAGCCATTCTCACCGGGGTGAGGTGAAACCTCATTGTGGTTTTGATTTGCATTTCTCTGATTGCTAGTGATCTTGAACATTTTCTCATGTGTCTGTTGGCCATTTGGATTTCCTCTTTTGAAAAATGTCTATTGAGGTCCTTGGCCCATCTCTTCAGTGGGTTGTTTGTTCTGTTGTTGTGGATTTTCTTGATTTCTTTGTAGATTCTGGTTATCAACCCTTTATCTGTAGTATAGCTTGCAAATATTTTTTCCCATTCTGTTGGTTGCCTCTTCACTTTCCTGACTGTTTCTTTTGCAGTACAGGAACTTCTCAATTTGATGCAATCCCAAATGTTAATTTTGGTTTTGACTGCCTGTGCTCCTGGGGTCTTTTCCAAGAAGTCTTTGCCTGTACCTATATCTTGCAGGGTTTCTCCAATGCTCTCTAATAATTTGATGGTTTCAGGTCGTAGATTTAAGTCTTTAATCCATGTTGAGTGAATTTTTGTGTAAGGTGAAAGGTATGGGTCTTGCTTCAAGCTTCTGTATGTGGAAATCCGATTTTCCCAGCACCATTTATTGAATAGGCTGTCCTTATTCTAGGGATTAATTTTGGATATTTGATCAAATATAAGTTGGCTGTAGATGTTTGGATTGATTTCTGGTGTTTCTATTCTGTTCCATTGGTCTATCCATCTGTTTCTGTACCAGTACCATGCAGTTTTGATAACAACTGCCCTGTAGTATGTCCTGAAATCTGGTATTGTGATGCCTCCGGCTTTGTTTTTGTTGTACAAGATTGCTTTGGCTATTCGAGGTCTTCTGTGTCTCCATATGAATTTCAGCATCATTTTTTCCAGATCTGAGAAGAAGGTCTTCGGTATCTTGATTGGTATTGCATTGAATGTATAAATTGCTTTTGGGAGAATAGACATTTTGATGATATTGATTCTTCCAATCCATGAGCATGGAAGATTTCTCCATTTTTTGGTATCCTCTTCTATTTCTTTCTCTAAGGTTTTGTAGTTTTCATCGTAGAGATCTTAAACGTCCTTGGTTAAGTTTATTCCAAGGTATTTGATTGTTTTTGCAGCTATTGTGAATGGGATTGATCTTAGAAGTTCTTCCTCAGCCATGGCATTGCCTGTGTATACAAAGGCTGTTGATTTTTGTGCATTGATTTTATATCCTGCTACTTTGCCAAACTCTTCTATGAGTTCCAGTAGTCTCTTAGTAGAGTTCTTTGGGTCCCCTAAATAAAGAATCATATCATCTGCAAAGAGGGATAGTTTGAGTTCTTCCTTCCCAATTGTATCCCTTTAATTTCTTTTTCTTGCCTACTAGCTCTGGCTAAAACTTCCAGAACTATATTGAATAGCAGTGGTGAGAGAGGGCATCCCTGTCTGGTACCAGATCTCAGCGGAAATGCTTCCAACTTTTCCCCATTCAATAGGAGGTTGGCTGTGGGCTTTTCATAAATTGCTTTGATTGTATTGAGGAATGTTCCTTCCATACCCAGCTTGCTTAGAGTTTTCATCATGAAAGGGTGTTGTATTTTATCAAATGCTTTCTCTGCGTCTATTGAAAGAATCATATGGTTTTTCTTCTGCAGTCTGTTAATGTAGTGTATTACGTTCTTTTGCGAACATTGAACCATCCCTGCATACCAGGGATAAATCCCACTTGGTCTGGGTGGCTGATCTTTCTGATGTGTTGTTGCATTCTATTGGCCAGAATTTTATTGAGTATTTTTGCATCTATGTTCATCAGGGATATTGGTCTGTAATTCTCTTTCAATGCTGCATCTTTTTCCGGCTTAGGAATTAAGCTGATGGTGGCTTCATAGAAGGAATTTGGGAGGATTCCCTCTTTTTTGATTGTTTTGAATAGTTTGAGAAGAATTGGAGTTAGTTCTTCTCTAAATGTCTGGTAGAACTCAGCAGTGAATCCATCTGGTCCTGGGCTTTTCTTTGTTGGGAGGGCCTTTATTACTGTTTCAATTTCTGTCTCAGTTATGGGTCTGTTTAGTTTTTCTATGTCTTCCTGGTTCAATTTAGGGAGGTTGTATGTGTCCAAGAATCTGTCCATTTCTGATAGATTTCCCTGTTTGCTGGCATACAAGTCCTTGTAGTAATTTCTGATGATTCTTTTTATTTCTGTGGTGTCTGTTGTTACGTTTCCCTTTTCATCTCTGATCCTATTGATTTGGGTCTTTTCTCTTCTTTTTTTAGTTAGTTGAGCCAGTGGGGTGTCAATTTTGTTTATTTTTTCAAAAAATCAGCTCCTTGTTTGGCTGATTTTTTGTAATGTTTTTTTGGATTCAATCCTGTTGATTTCTTCTTTGATTTTAATTATTTATTTTCTCCTACTGGGTTTGGGTTTGGTTTGCTGCAGATATTCTAGATCCTTGAGATGACTTGAAAGCACATCTATTTGGTGCCTTTCCAATTTCTTGATGTAGGCACCTATTGATATAAACTTTCCTCTTAACACTGCTTTGGTTGTATCCCATAGGTTTTGGTATGTTGTGCTTTTATCCTCATTTACTTCCAGAAAATTTTTGATTTCTCTTTTAATTTCTTCTATGACCCATTGTTCATTCAGGAGCATGTTGTTCAATCTCCATGTGTTTGCATGTGCTCTAGGGATTCCTGAGTTGCTAATTTCCAATTTCATTCCTTTGTGGTCTGAGAAGCTGCATGGTATGATTCTAATTCTTTTGAATTTGCTGAGACTTGCTTTATGGCCTAGTATGTGGTCAATCCTAGAGAAGGTTCCACGTACTGCTGAGAAGAATGTAAAGTCTTTAGATGTAGGATGAAATGTTCTGTAGATATCTGTTAGATCCATTTGGGCTATAGTGTCATTTAAATCTACTGTCTCCTTGTTGATCTTCTGTCCTGTTGATCTGTCTATCTCTGAGAGTGGAGTATTGAAGTCCCCCAGTACTATTGTATTGGTGTCTAAGTCTCCCTTTAAGTCCATTAACAAGATTTTAAATAAGCTGCTGCCCTGTAATTAGGTGCATATACATTGATAATCATTATATCTTCCTGTTGAATGGATCCCTTAATCATTATATAGTGCCCCTCTTTGTCTCTCCTAACAGTTGTTGTGGTAAAGTTTATGTTGTCCAATATTAAGATGGCTATTCCCGCTCTTTTTTCATTTCTGTTGGCATGGCATATATTTTTCCAGCCTTTAACTTTCAGTCTGTATGCATCATTGTTGGAAAGATGAGTTTCTTGTAAGCAGCAAAAACATGGGTTTTGTTCCTTAACCCAATCAGCCAGTCGGTGTCTTTTAACTGGACAGTTCAGGCCATTAACATTCAATGTGACTTTTGAGAAGGAGTAACTTTGCCCTGTCATTTGCCAAAGATTTTTTCTAATATATGGTTTGAGACTCCTGTGATCTTTTGCTGTGAGGTTTCCTTCCTTTACCTTCTTTCATATTGGTGAACGTGTTTCTGTTTTTCTGTATGTAACACATCTTTAAGCATCTTTTGCAGGGCTGGACGAGTGGCGACAAATTCTTTCAATTTCTGTTTGCTGTGAAAGGTCTTTATTTCACCTTCATTCACAAATGAGAGCTTTGCAGGATATAATATTCTGGGCTGGCAGTTTTTCTCTCTTAGTACCTGGGCTATATCTCGCCATTCTCTCCTAGCTTGTAGGGTTTCTGAAGAGAAGTCAGCTGTGAGTCTAATTGGAGATCCTCTGAGAGTAATCTGGCGTTTCTCTCTTGCACATTTTAGGATCTTTTCTTTATGTTTCACTATGGTGAGTTTCATTACAACATGTCGTGGTGAGGATCTCTTTTGGTCATGTTTATTAGGGGTTCTATGAGCTTCCTGTACTAGGATGTCTCTGTCCTTCTCCAAACCTGGGAAATTTTCTGCTAGTATCTCACTAAAAAGGCCTTCTAATCCTTTCTCCCTCTCCATGCCTTCAGGAACTCCTAGAACCCGAATGTTGGGTTTTTTAATAGTATCCTGTAGATTCCGGACAGTATTTTTTAGATTTCTGATTTCTTCTTCTTTTCTTTGATTTGACTGTTTCCTTTCCTGTTCTCTGTCTTCTAATTCCGATATTCTCTCTTCTGCTTCACCCATTCTGTTTTTAAGGCTCTCTAATGTGTTTGTCATTTGATCTATTGAGTTCTTCATTTCATTGTGGTTTTTTGTCACTATCACAGTTTCATGTTCTACTAGTTGTTTCATTTCATTTTGATTCCTCCTTAATATTTCATTTTCACGAGAGAGATTTTCTATCTTGCCCATTAAGGATTTCTGTAGTTCAAGAATTTGTTTTTGAGAACTTCTTAGTGTTCTTATCAATTTTTTGAGATCTGCTTCTTGCATTTCCTCTATCTCTTCATCTTCATAATCTTGCATTGGGGTGTCTTGTTCATTTGGGGGCATCATGGTGTCTTCCTTTCTCTTGTTACCTCGGTTTCTACATTTGTTGTTTGGCATGTTGGAGATAATTTATGGTATTTTTTTTTTTTTGGCTGTGGTGTTTTTTTTTTTTTTTTCTCATTATACTATGCCTCTAAGTGGGCTGTCTGCTTTGATGGATCCTTAGAGGCTGTGATGCGTGTGGCCAGAGAGCTCTGCTTGATTCTTCAGGTTTAAGGCTGTGCAAAAAGTGACTCACCCAGATTGTTTTCTCCCTCCCTTGCTCCTTGATGGATATCTCTCTCTCTCTCTCTCTCTCTCTCTCTCTCTCTCTCTCTCTCTCTTTGACTCAGTTGGGAAGTAATTCGGCACAGGTGAGTGGAATTGATGGTAGTTGAAATCTGGCCTCTGTGAGTATTCGTTTGATCTACCCCTGGGACCACACAAAGAGTTTATGCAGCCCTCAATGTGTTCTCAAGTTTCACCAAAGTACCAAAGGCGCCTGCTCTTTGTTTTGCTCGGTGAGTGAAGAGAGAGGCCTCTGCCTTTCCCCACCAATGTCTCGGGTTTCTGACGTTTTTGTCTTACCTCTCGTTCGTTCCTGCGCTGGCGAGATTCTGTGGCTCGGCTCCCGCGGTTGGGTTTCCACACGGTGGGCTCCCTGTAGGTCCTCTGTGTCACATCCACTAGATCCGGAAGTGTTTCCTCTGCAGTTTTTTTCTTGAGTCTTTTCCTGAGGCTACAGTAATTCCACTTTTATGAAACTTTATTTTCCCAAACTACGGTGCACGTCCTCACTATCTGCCATCTTGGCTCCGCCCCCCCAAAATTATTTATTTAAAATAAGCCCATACTTTTCCTTAGTCAACTAGTAATAGAGTATTTCCCAGGGAGCCATATTTGTTGATTAAAGAAGTATCAAGGAGCAATAAATGCCATGAGAGTCTGCATATGTTATTAAAATTACCAGCTTCATATTGAAGTTCCTGTTACCAAAAGGTGGAATCAATTTTTTCATGTCTTAAATTTGGACTATCCTTATTATCATTACTATCAAAGAGAATTTAGCAGAAATAAGTTTGAGTTCTGAACATAAGCTTCAAGAATCCTTACAAGAGGCTGGCATTGTGGCATAATTAATTAAGCCAGCACTTGCAATGCCAACATCTCATATGGGCACCAGTTCTAGTCCCAGCTGCTCCACCTCCAGTCCAATCCCTACTAATGTGCCAAGGAGAGCAGCAGAAGATGGTCCAAGTTCTTGGGTACCTGCAGCCACATGGGAGAACATGCCTTCATCCTAGCACAACCACAGATGTGATGTGCATTTGGGAAGTGAACCAGCAGATGGAAGATCTCTCTATCTCTGTATCCCCCACTGCTGCAACTCTGCCTTTCAAATAAATAAAGTTTACAAGCTTCTCCTCTTGCATTTCTTTAACCTCTGAACCAACTATATGAAAAAACCTAGGATAGCCTTCTGAATGATGAGAGACTAGTTACCTTCATTACACTAACTGATAGCCTATCAACAGCCACACATATATGATCCCCTTCTAAATCATCTTGCTATAAGTTGACCTTTCATGTGACAACAGAAGCATGAACAAACATAGCAGAGATTAGTGAGTCTGGCCCAGACCAGAATGAACTAACTGATTCACAAATTATAAAATTCATAAATAAATTAGTGGTTGGATATTCAGTTATTAAATTTGGGGTGGCTGGCTATGCAGTAGCATAGTAGGTATACAGTTAGCCTTATGCTCATACACCTCACGTATGTATCCAGAATTTCTTCAATTCAAACTAGTGTGTGCCACATCCATGAAATTATATAAGATTATTGAGTATGTCTAGATTAATTACCATCTAAGTCATATAGGAACACACTAAAGGTAAATTCATGACAAATAACAACTTAGTGTCCCTTCATTAAATTTCTCTATCATGGCCCTGTAGAAAGAAGCAGCTGGTTTTCTTTTTTATTTTATTTAATGTATACAAGTTTCATGTATTTCATACATACAGACTTAGAAACATAGTGATATTTCCCATGCTGTATTCCTCCTGCCCATGGTCCAACCCTTCTTCCTCCTCCCTCTCCTATCCCTACTCTTAAATTGTACATAGATCTATTTTCAGTATACTTTATACTCATAAGCTTAACCCTTCACTAAGTAAAGAGTTCAACAAATAGTATGAAGAAAAAAACAATGTTCTTCAACAGTAGAGACAAGGGCTGTAAACAATCATCAATTCTCAAAATGTCCATTTCACTAAAATATCTTACATTTTAGGAACTCTATTAGTTACCCCAGATAAGGGAAAACATATGGTAATCTGTCTTTTTGGGACTGGCTTACTTCACTAAGTATAGTGATTTCTAGTTGCATCCATTTTGTTGCAAAAGAAAGCAATTCATTTTTTTTTAAAGCCAAGGAGTCCTCCATACTGTATGTAAACCATAATTTCTTTATTCAGGCATCAGTTAATGGACATCTGAGTTAATTCCATATTTTAAATCTTGTGAATTGAGCTGCAATGAACATGGGGGCACAGATAACTCTTTTATATGCTGATTTCTCTTGGTTTGGGTAAATTCCAAGGAGTGAGATGGCTGGGTCATATGGGAGGTCTATATTCAGATTTCTAAGGTATCTCCATACTGTCTTCCACATTGGCTACACCAATTTACATTCACACCAACAGTGGATTAGGGTACCTTTTTCATCACATCCTCACCAGCATGTGTTTGTTCATTTTTCTATGACAGCCATTCTAACTTTGGTGAGATGAAATCTCATTATGGTTTTGATTTGCATTTCCCTGATGGCTAGTGATCCTGAGCATTTTTTCAAGTATCTATTGGCCATTTAAATTTCCTCTCTTTAAAAATGACTGTTCAAGTCCTTTGCCCATTTCTTAACTGGGATGTTTGTTTCATTGTTACAGAATTTCTGAGCTCTTTATGGATACTAACTCTTCATCAGTTGCATAGTTTGTAAATATTTTCTTCCATTCTGTCAGTTGCCCCTTCACTTTACTATTTCTTTTGCACAGCAGAAGCTTCTCAGCTTTAGGCAAGCTTCTAGGGTCTTTTCCAAGAAGTCTTTGCCTATACCAATGTCTTCCAGAGTTTCCCCTATGTTCTCTAGTAATTTGATTATATCATGTCATAGATTTAGGTCTTTGATTTTTAAGTGGACATTTGTGTATGATATAATGTAGGGCTCTTGTTTCATACTTTCGCCAAGTGGATCCAATTTTCCCAGCATCATTTGTTGAAGAGAATGTCCTTGTTCCAGGGATTGATTTTGTACCTTGTCAAAGATAATCTGGCTGTAGAGGCATGAAATGATTTCTAGAGCTTCTGTTCTGTTCCATCGGTCTACCCATCTATTGTTGTGCCAGTACTGGGCTGTTTTCATTCTAACTGCCCTGTAGTATGTCTTGAAATTGGGTATCGTGATGCCTCCAGCTTTATTTTTGTTGTATAAGATTGATTCAGCTATTCAGGGTCTCTTGTGTGTTCACTGAATTTTAGCATCATTTTTTTCTAGATCTAAGAAGAATGTTCTTGGTATTTTGATTAGAATCACATTGAATCTGTAAATTGCTTTCAGGAATATGGGCATTTTGATTATATTGATTTTTCCTATCCATGAACATGGAAGGTTTTTCCATTTTTGCATGTCTTCTTATATTTCTCTTTAATGTTTTACAATTTTCATCAAGGAGATCTTTGACCTTCTTGGTTAAATTTATTCCAAGGTATTTAAATTTTTATAGCCATTGAGAATGAGATTGATCTGAGAAGATCTTTCTCAGCCATGGCATTGTCTGTTTATACAAAGGCTATTGTTTTTTGTGTTAATTATTATATCCTGCCACTTTATCAAACATTTTATGAGTTACAATAGTCTCTCTTTTTTTGAAGGTTTTTATTGAATGAATACAAATTTCATATGTACAGCTTTTAGGGATATACTGTTTATCCCCCCCCCCCATTCCCACCTTCCCATCCCCACTCCAATCCCACCTCCTACTCCCTGTCCCCTTCCATTTTCCATTAAGATTCATTTTCAATTTACATGATATACAGAAGACCAACTCTATACTAAGTAGATTTCAACTGTTTGCACCCACTCAGACACACAAAATATGAAGTACCGGTTAAAGATAAGTTTTACCATTAATTTTCATAGTACACCTCATTAAGGACAGAAGTCCAACATGGGGAGTAAGTGCACAGTGACTCCTGTTGTTGATTTAACAATTAGCACTCTTATTTTGATGTCAGTGACCACCCAAGGCTCTTTTTTGTTTTTTAAAAAATTTATTTAATTATTTGAAAGAGTTATACAGAGAAGAGAGGCAAAGAGAGAGAGAGAGAGAGAGAGAGAGAGAGAGAGAGAGAGAGAGAGGTGTCTTTCATTTGATGGTTCACTCCCCAATTGGCCACACCATCTGGAGATGTGCCAATCTGAATCCAGGAGCTAGGAGCTTCTTCTGGGTTTCCCACATGGGTGCAGGGGCCCAAGGACTTGGACATTTTCTACTGCTTTCCCAGGCCACAGCAGAGAGCTGGATCAGAAGTGGTGCAGCCAGGACTCAAACCAGCGCCCATATGGGATGCCTGAACTGAAGGCAGTGGCTTTACCTGCTATACCACAGCGTTGGCCCTCATCCAAGACTCTTGACATGAGCTGCCAATGTATGGAAGCCTTTTGAGTTCACAAACTCCATCGGTATTTAGACAGGGCCATATGCAAAGTGGAAGTTCTCTCCTCCCTTCAGAGAAAAGTACATCCTTCTTTGATGGCCCCTTCTTTCCACTGGGGTCTCACTCACAAAGATATTTCATGAAGAGCCATTTTTGCCACTATGTCTTCATTTTCCATGCCTGAAATGCTCTCATGGGATTTTTAGTGAGATCTGAATGCCTTAGGGACTGATTTTGAGGTTAGAGTGTTGTTTAGAGCACTTGTCATTCTGTTAGTGTGCTGTATGGACTACTTCCCATGTTGGAACTTTCTCTCCTTTGTAATTCTCTCTATTGTCATTACCAGACACATGGTCTTATTTATGTGATCTCTTTGACTTTTGATCCTATCTATATGATCAATTCCACACTTAATATGATCACTTTATCACATAACACGGGATTAGTGCCACCCAGCTAAATGGGATTTGGAGTCCCATGTCAAGTTTTTAGCTTCACTCTTAGGGGTAAGTCTATGGGAATGTGTGCCAATCTGTACAGCTCCTCCCTCTCTCATTCCCGCTCTTATTTTTAACTGTAATCTATTTTCAGTTGACTTAATACATCTATAATTAATTATATGTTAAGTAAGGAGTTCAACCAATGGTATTAAGTAAAGAAAAAAGAATTAAAAATAATAAAGACAATGAAATAATAAACTGTTCCTCAACAGTCAATACAATGACTGTTCAAGTAATTGCTTCTCATGGTGTCAAGTTTCACTTCTACAGGTTTCCTTTTAGGTGCTCTGTTAGTTGTCACAGATCAGGGAGAACATATAGAATTTGCCCCTTTGGGACTGGCTTATTTCACTAAGTATGATATTTTCCAGATTAATCCATTTAGTTGCAAATGACCAGATTTCATTTTTAACAACTGTGTAGTATTCCATAGAATACATATCCCATAATTACTTTATCCAGTCAGCTGTTGATGGGTATTTAGGTTGATTCCGTATCTTGGTTATTGTGAGTTGAACTGCGATAAACATAGAGGTGCAGATGACTCTTTGATTTGTTGATTTCATCTCCTTTGGGTAAATTCCAAGGAGTGGGATAGTTGGGTCATTTGCTAGGACTAGATTCAGATTTCTGAGATATCCCCAAATTGTCTTCCATAGAGGCTTTACAAGTTTGAATTCTCACCAACAGTGGATTAGGGTACCTTTTTCCCCACATCCTCGCCAGCATCAAATTCAACAATACATCAGGAAGATCATTCACCCAGACCAAGTGGTATTTATCCCTGATATGCAAGGATGGTTCAACATTCGCAAATAAATCAATATGATACATCACATTAAAAAACTGAAGAACAATAATCATATGATTATCTCAATAGATGCATAGAAAGCATTTGGTAAAATACAACATCCTCTCATGATGAAAACTCTAAGAAAATTCAGTCTAGAAGGACCATTCCTCAAAATAACCAAAGCAATTTTTGACAAACCCACGACCATAATCCTATTGAATGGGGAAAAACTGGAAGCAAAGATACCCATTGTATCCATTGCTATTAAATATAATCCTGGAAGTTTTAGCCAGAGCCATCAGGAAAGAAAAAGAAATCAAAGGAATTCAGATTGGTAAGGATGAAGTCAAGCTTTCCTTATTTGCAGATGATATATTACATATATAGGGGAACCAAAAGACTCCACTAGGAGACTACTAGATCTCATAAGAGTTTGATAAAATAGCAGGATATAAAATCAACACACAAAAAACAACAGCCTTTGTATAGACAGACAATGCCATGGCTGAGAAAAAACTTCTAAGATCAATTCCACTCACAATAGCTACAAAACATCACAATATCAGATTTCAAGACCTACTACAAGGCAGTTATAATCAAAAAAACCTGGTACTGGTACAAAACCAGGTGGATAGACCAATGAGAAACACCAGAAATCAATCCAACCATCTACAACCAACTCATATTTAACCAAGGAGCTAAAACCATTCCATGGAGCAAGGACAGTCTCTTCATCAAATCCTGGGAAAACTGGATTTCCACATGCAAAATATGAAGCAAGACCCCTACCATACACCTTACACAAAAATCCATTCAAAATGGATTAAAGACTGAAATCTATGACCAACGCCATCAAATTACTAGAGAGCATTGGGGATACCCTGCAAGACATTGGCCTAGGCACAGAGTTCCTGGAAAGACCCCAGAGGCACAGGCAATAAAAACCAAGATTAACAAGTGGGATTACATCAAATTGAGAAGCTTCTGTACAGCAAAAGAAACAGGAAAGTAAAGAACCAAATAATAGAATGGAAGAAATTATTTACAAACCATGCAACTGATAAAGGGTTAATAACCAGAAGATATAAAGTGATCAAAAAACTCAACAATAGCAAATCAAACAACCCAATCAAGAAGTGGGCAAAGTACTTAAACAAACATTTCTCAAAAAAAGGAAATCCAAATGGCCTACAGACATATGAAAAATGCTCAGAGTCACTAGCCATCAGGGAGATGCAGATCAAAACCACAATGAAGTTGCACCTCACCCCAGTTAGAATGGATTTCATACAGAAATCAACAAATAACAAATGCTGGCTAATAGTCTCTCACTGGAGTATTGTGGGTCCCCTATATATCAAATCATATCATCTTCAAATAGTGATAGTTTGACTTTCTCCTTTCCAATTTGAATCCCTTTGATTTCTTTTTCTTTCCTAATGGCTCTGGCAAAAACTTCCAGGATTATATTGAATAACGATGGTGAGAGTGAACAGCCTTGTATGGTTCTGATCTTAGTAGAGATATTTCCAACTCTTCCCCATTCAATAAGATGCTGGCTGTGGGTTTGATTGTGTTGAGGGATGTTGCTTCTATACCCAACTTGCTTAAGGTTTTCATCATGAAAGGATATTGTGTTTTTTCAAATGCTTTCTCTGTACCTTTTGGATAATCATATGGTTTTTGTTCTTCAGTTAGTTAATGCAATGTATCACATTTATTGATTTGTGAATGTTGAACAATCCCTATATCTCACTTGGTCTGGGTAAATGATCTTTCTGATGTGCTGTTTGATTAGATTAGCTAGTGCTTTGCTGAGGACTTTTGCATCTATATTCATCAAGGATAATGGTCTATAGTTCCCTTTCTCTGTTGTTTCTTTTTCTGGTTTAGGAATTAAGGTGATGCTGGCTTTGTAGAAGGAGTTTGGGAAGATTGCTTCCCTTTCAATTATTTGTTTGTTTATTTATTTATTTATTTATTTGAAAGATGGAGTTAGACAGTGAGAAAGAGAGACAGAGGGAAAGGTCTTCCTTCTGCTGGTTCATCCCCGAAATGGCCGCCACGGCTGGAGCTATGCAGATCCAAAGCCAGGAGCCAGGTACCTCTTCCTGGTCTCCCATGCGGGTACAGGGGCCAAGCCCTTGGGCCATCCTCCACTGCCTTCCTGGGCCACAGCAGAGAGCTGGACTGGAAGAGGAGCAACCGAGACTAGGACCTGGTGCCCATATGGGATATCAGTGCCACAGGTAGAGGATCAACCAAGTAAGCCACAGCGCTGGCCCTATTTTTAATAACTTGAGAAGAATCAGGATTAGTTCTTCTTTAAATGTTTGGTAGAATTCAGTATTGATGCTATCCACTCCTGGGCTTTTCTTTGTTGAGAGGTTCTTTATTACTGATTCAATCTCCATCTTGGTTATTGGTCTGTTTGGGTTTTCTATGTCTTCATGACTCAGTTTGGTAGATTGTATATGTCCTGGAATCTATGCATCTCTTCTAGGTTTTCCTATTTGTGGCCTACAGCTCTTTGTAGTAATTCCTGGTGATTCCTTTTATTTCTCTGTTATCTGTTGTTATATTTCCTTTTTAATCTCTAATTTTATTGATTTGGGTCTTCTCCTTGGTTTGTTGTTGTTGTTTGGTTAGTTGGGCTCATGGTGTATCAATTTTGTTTATTTTTTCAAAGAACAGATCTTCTTTGCACTGATCTTTTGTATTGTATTTTTTGGTGCAATTTTGCTTATTTCTTCTCAAGTTTTAATTATTTATTTCCTCCTACTAGTTTTGTGTTTAGTTTGTTATTGTTTTTTAGGTCCTTTAAATGTGTTGATAGCTCATTTCTTTGGTGCCTTTTGAAATTCTTGATGCAGGCACCAATTGCTATAAACTTCTCTCTTAACACCACTTTTGCTGTATCGTATAAATTTTCATATAATGTATTGTCATCTTCATTCATTTCCAGAAACTTTTTGATTTCTTCTATGACCCACTGTTCATTCAGGAACATGCCTCTCAGTTTCCAAGTGTTTACAAATGTTCTAAAGATTCTTGAGTTGTTGATTTCTAGCTTCAAACCACTTTGGTCACAAAAGATACATGGTATGATTTTGATTATTTTTGAATTTTCTCATACTCACTTTACAGCCTACTATATGGTCTATCCTAAACATCGTTTCATGTCCTCATATGTATTCTGCAACTATGGGATGAAAAGTTCTGTAGATATCAACTGGTCCATAGTGTTGATTAGCTCTGTTTCTTTGCTGATTTTCTGTCTAGTTGATTTGTACATTGATGAAAGTGGGGTGTTGAAATCCCTCCTTACTACTGTATTGTAGTCTATTTCTCCCCTAATATCCATTAGCATTTTCTTTAAATAGTAGTTGGGTGCATTTGCATTTATAATAGTCACATCTTCCTGTTGAATTGACCCCGCAATCATTACATAGTGCCTTTCTTTGTTTCTTTTGACAGTCTTTGTGTTAAAGTCTATTTTGTCTAATATTAGACCTTCTACACCCGGAAGCAGCTGATTTTCAAAAGAATCAAAGCTATTTACAAAAGCAGCATACTTTGTTCCAAACTTCTAGGGTTTGATTTATGACCTTTCTATTTTTATCACATGATATTCTCTGTTTTCTAAAGATGCTTTGAGTACCATAAGATCTTCTTGATCTTGTAGCTCAAGAAGTCAAGAACCTGATGCCTACAGCAAAGTATTATTTTTATTTGAGCCAAACTCGAAACTGGTAGCAGATAAACAGATCAGATTAGAATGCACTAGGTAGCATGTGACGTTTCTAGGATTCAAAGAGGCCCCCTAGGTGCTGTTTCTCTTTCTTAGATGTAGTAATTATAAGATGCATTGACCTGCTCTTCACTTTTGCAGGAAGATCTAAACATGTACTAGAACATTGTATACCTAAAACCTTCCTCACAATGGTTAATAATTGAATCATTTTGGTCTTGATTCTCCACCTTTTGGCCTGCATATAACTTACCAAACCATATAAAATATTTTCTACATTGTGATCATCTTTTCCAAGCATCTAGATACAATTAGTGCTATGGATTAGTGGCATGCCCTGTTTAATAATGAGACAATCAACATGCCTGTGGGCTATATGATGAAAATGAGTTTATAGAGTCTGGGGAAAAAAACGAGGTTATATTTCTATTTATGCCAAGAAAAACACTGCTTAAAGAACTTTGTGCTAACAAGTATAGAAGATAAAAGCAATGGATGGAGGAATGTTTGAATACTAGTCATGAAGAATTTAGTATTTTTGCTCAAATAGAAAGAAACTGATAATAAAACAAAACAAAAAACAACAATGAAACAACAGTTGAAACAGCAGCTAATTGGGGTGAGGATTGTCACACAGCAACTTAAATCTCTGCTTGGGATGTGAGCATCCCACATCAGAGTGTCAGTTTGAGTCCTGGCTACTTCACTTCTGATCCATTTCCCTGTTAATCTGCCTGGAAAGCAGTAGATGATGGCTCAAGTATGTGAGTTACTGGGGCTGACACTGTGGTGCAGCAGGTTAAAGCTCAGGCCTGAAGCACCGGCATCCCTTATCAGCATCGGTTCTGATCCTAGCTGCTCCTCTTCTGATCCAGCTCTCTGCTATGGCCTGGGAAAACAGCAGAAGATGGGCCAACTCCTTGGGACCCTGCTCCCACATGGGAGACCCAGAGGAGGCTCCTGATTCCTGGCTTCAGATCGGTGCATCTCCATACATTGCAGCCATCTGGGGAGTGAACCAGCAGATGAAAGACCTCTCTCTGTGTTTCTTCCTCTCTCTGTAACTCTGTCTTTCAAATAAATAAAATAAATCTTTAAAAAAAAAAGAAGTACTTGAGTTCCTGTCACCCACATGGAAGACCCGAATGGAGTTCCTTGTTCCTGTTTTTGGCCTGACCCTGCCATGTTTGTTGTGGTCATTTGGGGAATGTACCAGAAGATGAAAGATTTCTCTCCCTCTCTTTTTATTTCTCTCTCTCTCCCTTTTTCTGTGCCATTATTCCTTTCCAATAGATGAATCTTTTAAAAAATGGAAAAAATAATCAACTACATTTGGAGCTGCTGCCTGAATAAGTTTACAAAAACTCATTTTAAAATTTATCTGTATTTTAATCAGGCCAGGTCAGCATATTTCAAATATTTGATCATACTACTTTTCTAAAATATCCTCTAGTATATTGTTGATTTTGCTTTTCTATCCTAGTTCCTTCTTACCTTTTCCCCCCTAGAATGTTTCTTTTCTTTTTAAAGGTTTATTTATTTATTTATATATTGAAAGAGTTACACGGAGAGAGGGAGAGAAAGTTAGAGAGAGAGAGAGAGAGAGAGAGAGATCTATCATCCACTGGTTCACTCCCCAGATGGCCCTATTGGCCAGAGGTGGGCCAGGACAAAGCCAGGAGCCAGGATCTTCACCCAAGTCTCCTACATGGATGGCAGGGGCCTAAGCATTTGAGCCATCCTCCACTACTTTTCCTAGTTCATTAGCAGGGAGTTGGATTGGAAGTGGAGCAACCAGGACTTGAAACAGCACCCATATGAGATGATTATTTCATAGGCATGGGCTTTATCCACTTACTGGCCCCCTTCTTATCCTTATACCTATCCCTTCATAGGTCAGGAAACTAACTTGGAAGATTTTTTTCACTTTGTATGTCTATTGCAGCTATTAATTAAAATTCTTGAAAAAAGATGGATGTTCTGAACATCATGAGATGCGTTTTGAGATAGAAATTGACTCCAGAGCCAGCTAATGACTTGATGTTTATAAGCTTGTATTATGCACTTATGGAATAAATTAACAGTTTGAATCCCTTAGAATCAGCACCAAATCAGATGTCCAGTAATCATTCAGAATTCTTAATATTCTCCAAATACAGAATCACCTTTATTAATGGCCATAAGACAATTTGAGAAAGACCAGGAGAAAGAATAACAGTATAAATGCTGACAATAGAGCAGTCCTTCTCCAAAGGGTCAAAATCCTAGAATCTGTGAAATCTGAGAACTATGTGAGCGACCATGACTCTTTATTTTATGTACTCCACTCCAATTTAATATCACATTATTTATTCAATGATCTAACACAAATAATTTATTCTCATACATAAACCACTACAAATTGACAAAACGTTACAGTCTTGCATATACAAAACTTTCTCCCCAATCAGGAGCTATACTTTATCATTTCCTCCAGGGTTTTAGCAGAGTTTCAGTCTAGCTGTGGATTTGGAAGCAAAGGAAGGTGAAGGGTGAGTTTTAAAGAGAATTAGAATTCCTTCTCCAGCTGAATGCTTGAATTGAGGTAATTACAGGAGGGACAGGCAAGAAAAGAAGCAGTATTGCTTCTGCTGACAAGGAATATCAAGTCAGATTGGGGTGCTGAAGGTACTCATATTCTTAAAGTCTTCCCAAATTTCTCTGTATGTTCCAAGGTGCTACTCTGTCTTGATTAACACTCTAACTTTAATATAAGTAACATGATGAGCTTGTACATTCAATCTGAATTTAAATTCATTCACTCTCATATTTATACTTCTGGTTGAGTTTTAGAAACATTGACCCAGAGGCTACAAGAAATAAGGGATTTGTTCAAGAGTGTAATTGAAGTCATGGTGTCTTATTCTATTCCTTGAATACTTATATAAACCCTGATCTGTATTTATTTTTTTAATTAAATATTATATATTCAGAAACAGCCAGACCCATCCCATGTTCCACTATAGAGGTCTATAACTAGTACACATTATTTCTATTTTGCCTCTCCAAGCTTTTCCTTCTCTAGGATCATAACTCCAGGAATCTAGAGGTGATGCTATAAATAATCGTTTTACTACTGCATACTATGGACTATCAGTGACCCATTTTGCAATGTCATTGAGGTTTCTACTGCTTTTAATTATGATCACATCAGAGAATTAACTTGACAGTTTCATCATTAAAGTTCTACTGCTCCAGATCCACTCAGAGTTAAAAAAGAAAACCACAGAAACAAACAAGCAACAAACTCTCAACTTGCTAGAGTTCAGTAAAGAAGTAGAAACTACTCTAATTATTCAACTTGAAAAGAGTGTACATCAAGAAATAGGGGCTTAATTATTGGAAGAACTTGAAAGCAGGCATTGGGGAAGATGAGACTAAAGATCTTACCTGAACCAGCAAAGCAGAAAGTTTCCACAGCTCTCTGAAAAACCGCTTCAATTCTTAAAAGTCCCTGAGAAGTTTTTACTGTCTCTGAGAAGTCTGTACCATTCTCAGTGGTAAGCCAACGATGTCTCTAGAATTCACCAAGAAGTCTCTGTGAACCACGGACCTGTCCATGAATCTGGCAGCAAGTACTTCCAATGATAGTCATTATTATTCTCCCTGTTTCCAAGTGAGAAGCAAATTCCTCTCTTTGACAACCTCCAAAACCACACAAGCAAGAGCATTCTAAAGAAAGGAGTCTGCTATTTCCCCTCCACATAGCAGAAGATGCAGGGATCTCAAGCTTCCTATGGACAGTCCAGCACATTGATCTATCACTCTCATGTGATCTGCCTTTAAATCATGAATTAGAAAACAGATCCTACATCACCTAATTCACATTAATTTTACATCCTGTGGCTGAATCAGAACTTTCCTTTGCAATTCAGAACTGAAAAAAGAAAAACTTATTGGGGGAGAAAGTGTTTCAACTATCCTAGGTGTTAATGGTGATGAAAATACTTCACTGTGAATTCCTTGATGAACTCAAATTGAAAAGTCATCCAGAAACTAAAAACAGAAGCTAATGGGGCCGGCGCTGTGGTGAAGAGGGTAAAGCTGCCACCTGAAGTGCCAGCATCCCATATGGGCGCTGTTTTGAAACCCAGCTGCACCACTTCCAATCCAGCTCTCTGCTAAGGGCCTGTGAAAGCAGTAGAAGATGCCCCAAGAACTTGGGCCCCTGCACCAGCATGGGAAGACCTGGAGGAGGCTCCTGGCTCCAGGCTTCAGATCGGCACAGCTCTGGCCATTGCGGCCATCTGGAGAGTGAACCAGCAGATGGAAGACCTCTCTCTCTGTCTCTTTCTCTCTCCCCCAGCCCCACCTCTCCTCTATCTATGTAACTCTGACTTTCGAAGAAATAAATAAATAAATCTTAAAAAATAAGCTAATGTTTGACATATGTCTCAAGCATGTAGCCTCTGACACAGCTCAATTCCACTTGAGCATCTATGTCTGTGTGTGTATTAAATTTTTTTTTACTTTTTAAAGTTTATATATAGGGTAAAAATTTCATATATTTCATATATGCAGTTTTTTTAAGACTTCTTTATTTATTTGAAAGGCAGAGTTACAGAGAGGCAGAGGCAGAGAAAGAGAGTGGTCTTCCATCTGCTGGTTCACCCCCTAGACGGCCTCAACATCTGGAGCTGCGCCAATCTGAAGCCAGGAGCCAGGAGCTTCTTCCAGTTCTACCATATGTGTGCAGAGGCCCAAGGACATGCTCCATTCTCCACTGCTTTTCCAGGCCATAACAGAGAGTTGGATCAGAAGTGGAGCAACTAGAACTCAAACCAGTGCTCATACAGGATGTCAACACCGCAGGTGGCAGCTTTACCTTCTATGCCACAGCACTGGCCCCCGTACATACAGTTTTAAGAGCATAATGATACTTTCCACCCTAACCTTCCTCCTTCCTTCATTTTGACCCTTCCTTCTCCTTTTTTTCTTATCTTTCTTTTAATTTTTACAATAACATATTTTCAATTTACTTTATAATTACCAGCTTAACCCTCCACTAAATAAAAAAAGTTAAACAAGTATCAATAGAAAAACCGTTGTTCTTCAAGAATATAGACAAGGGCAACAAACAATAGCCAAATCTCAAAATGTCAATTCTGCTCATGTACATTATTTTTTTTTTGTACTTTATATAGTAATTATCTCAAATCAGAGAAAACATGGTATTTTTCCTTTGGGAAGTGGCTTATTTCACTAAGTGTAATAGTCTCCATTACATTAATTTTGTTGTGAAACATAGATTTCATTGTATTTTATGGCTGAGTAGTATTCTTTATCCACTCACCAGTTCATGGACAATGGGATTCATTCCATATCTTAGCTATTGTGACTTAAGCTACTATAAATATGTGGGTACAAATTACTCTTCCATATGCTGATTTCATTTTCTTTGGGTAAATGCCCAGGAGTACAATGACTGGGTCATATGATAGATCTATTTTCAGATTTCTGAGGACTCTCTATACTTTCTTCTTTAATGGATATACTAGTTTACACTCCCACCAACAGTGGACCATTTCCCCATAACCTTTCCAGGTTTTACCATTTTTTTAAATTTTGAATGATAGCCACTTTAACTGGGGTGAAGTGAACCTCTTTGTGGTTTTGATTTGTATTTCCCTAATGGCTAGTGCTCATAGCATGTTTTCATGTGTCTGTTGGTCATTTGTATTTCATCCTTTGAAAAATGCCTGTTTATGTCATTTGCCCATTTATTAACTGAATTATGTGTTCTGTTGTCATTGTTATTGTTGAGCTTCTTGAGCTCCTTATATATCCCGGATATTAATACTTTATCAGATCTATAATTTGAAAATTTTTCCTGTTCTATTGGTTGCCTCTTCACTTTTTTGGTGTTTCCTTTGCTGTGCAGAAGCTTCTTAGCTTGATATAACCCCATTTGTCTATTTTTGTCTTTAATGCCTATGCTTCTGGGATCTTATCCAAGAAATCTTTGCCTATGTCAAAGTCTTGCAATGTTTCCCCTATGTTTTTCCTCTGATAATTTGATGGTTTCAGCTCTTAGATTTAGATCCTTGATCCACTGTGAGTTAATTTTTCTAGGGTGTAAAGTGGGGTCTTGATTCCAACTTTTGCTCAAGGAGATCCAATGTTCCCTACACCATTTCTTGAAGACATTAACTTTTCTCCAAGGAGTGATTTCAGTGGAGCACTTTTAAAAATTTATTTACATAGACTAAACCTGGTATGGGATATTGACTACCACATTAGATCATTCAGCCAAGGTGTTGCTAAGAGTTAAAATGAACTGAATTTTATTTATTCAGAAGTTCACACTTCCTAATCTGTCTGACATTACTTTCAGATGTCCTTTCATTCCTTTTGCTAAGATGTGAAGATATTTATCAAAGCATGTAAATAAACCAGAGGGTAAGATTCTCACTTTAGCAGTAGCAAAAGATATGAGGACTAAGGGGAGACTAATCATATATAGATATAGATTTTCTGATTCCTGTTTAGAAAATGTTTTTCATGACTGTACCAACTATAGTCAGTCAGTAGTGATGGCTAAGTTAGCTATGTTGAAAAGGATTCTGAAGTTAAGGCATGACTCGGAGGTGGGGAAGTACCATGATCTGTTAGTAATATCAGTTTATATTCATAAAAGAAGAGTCTATAGCATTTTTAGCTTATATATTTTTATTAATTCCATGAAAATATTGTTAGCTGATAAGACTAGCCTATCTTATTATTCACACACACTTCCTGAAATTATTATCTTTTTATTCCTCTAAAAATTATTGTGGAGGAAATCACGCAGACCACATATTATTTGCATTTTACAAAGGTGACATCAGAAGCTTAGAAATCATGGGTGGCTTGTTGAAATCATATCAATACACAAAACTTAAATAAGCCAGTAAGTAGCAGAAGCCACATCAAAACACATCTCTCCAGGTGATGCATCCTAAAGTGTTTTCTTTTTTACATTTGTTTTATTTACTTATTTCTAAGGCAGAGTGATAGAAAGAGAGGAAAACACAGAGAAATAGAAAGGCATTCCATCTCTCCAAATGCCCACAACTGCTAAGGCTGGACCAGGTCAAAGTCAGGAGCCTGGAACTCCTTTCTGGTCTCCCACTTGGGTTGTAGGGACTCATGTACTTGGGCATCATCTGCTGCCTTCCCAGGCACATTAGCAGGAATCTGGATTAGAAACAAAGTAGCTGGGACCTGTACAAGCCTTCTGATATGGGATGTGAGAATCCCAAGTGGAAGCTTAGCACACTGCACCACATTGCCCCTCCTAGAGTTCATGATAGTCCAGGTCATATTAGAATAACTCAGATACAAGGGAAGGCATGAAAATGACCCTCCTTAGAAGTATTATCACTAGTTTGTCCATAGGTTAAGATTGACCAATAAGCATGTCTTCAGAATTTTTAAAATGAGAGTGTTTGGGGCCGTTGTGGCACAACAGGTTAAGCTGCCACTTACAGTGCCATCATCACACATCCATAGTATTGGTTCAAGTTCCAACTGCTCTCTTTCTGATCCAGATTCCCACTAATGCTCCTAGAAAGGCATCAGATGATGGCCCAAGTATTTGGGACCCTGAAACATATATTGGATCCCTGGATGGGGTTCCTGATGCCTGACTTCTACTTGGCCCAGTCCTGGTTGTTGTAGCCATTTGGGGAATGAAATTTGGGGAATGAAACAGCTGGTGGAAGATCTCCCACCTCTCTCTCTCTCTCTCTATCTCCCTCTCTCTCTCTCTCTCTCTCACTGTGTGTGTATGTGCGTGTGTGTGTGTGTGTGTCTCAAATAAATGAATCTTTGGAGAGAAAAGGTTAAAATTTTAGAATATCATTTATCATTCCTTATGTCTGGCCTGTAAGGACAACACATTGTTTCATGAGGACACACCTAAGTGATGGCTGAATGTTCGAGTTGGTGACTAAGGGCCTTAGATACCTGAGGACGAAAGGGGATTAATGGGTTGAAAGAGAAATAACAATGCTGACCTAATTCACAGGGATGTAATTACCCAATTAACCATTGTAAAGTGCTTTGAAAACAAAGTGTAGTATAATGCTACTAATATTACTACCAAAACTAATTTCCCATTGCCATCCCGTCCCAAAATTCCCAGCACATTCATCAGGCATGCCTTGCCCTGCCTGCCCACCCTTGTGAGGCAGCACGTAAAAACTCTAATCAGACTTGACACCCATTTTCCCACACCTACTCTGGCTCTCCTTCAATTCACTTTCTCATCTTCCTCCATGGCCTTTACTTCACACCATACCCAACTATAAAATAATTTTGAGTTCAGTTATTGCTTTTCCACAAAACGTCATTAAACCATAGCAAATTTCTCTCATTCTTTATGATCAGCTTTCTTTTGTGGATGACATGTCTAAGCACAGTAGCCATACCATATTCAAATGGCCGTTCAAGAAAGACTGATAACACAATAATTCTTCATAATTGTCTCACATTTTTATCTTGGCACATAGCTCACAAGGCTATTCTCTCATAAAAACTGTGAGGAAGATAGGACAGGGCTGATCGCTATAGATAGTTAAGTCAACAAACATGGTAAGAAGTGAAGTCACACTCTCAATTTCCTATGAATATAAAAGGAAGATTAAAATCTTCAAATTCATAGTTGTAACAGTTTAGCAGTGTGCCTGATATGTCATAAACATCAATATTTTTAATTATTCAGTGAATGAACAAAATAATGAAGAAATGAAACATGTATTGGAACTCTCAGTTCTTCCAGTCACAAGGATATCATTTCTGTATCAAAATAAAGTTCTAATCTCATAAAATACTGCCTGGAGAAACAGGGTGATGGTGAGGGGTGTTCAACTGCAACTTCTTCGGCAATCTTCTAATATGAAGAAGAGAAGGTGCCAACAAAAAGCCCTGTTCTTCTGGGGTTAATGCCCCACATCCACAGTCCTTCAAGGAAGAAGAATAGGTTAGAAACAGACTGTTATTATGAAAGAGTATTTATGGAGGGACAATTATAATAGCAACTTATATTTTAAACTGCTTTGCCATTTGAAAAGCAATTTCCCATTTATTAGTCCATTTGATCTTTCTAATAATGCTACAGAAAAAGTGTCATCATTACACCACATTTCAGAGATGAAGAAAATGAGTTACAGAAGGGTTATGTAACTTGCTTCAGGACATATAGCTCATAAATTGCAGGCTTGGTCTGCAAATAAAACCTACCAATATCAAATTGGTATTCCTTCTATGGCATTGTGTTGTCTTCCAAACACAGGAGACCTGTCTCTGGAGTCAAGTCCAGGAAAATGTCAAATTCTGCACCACTTCCTTGAGTTATGCCCACCTGCCCTCCTTAACTGCAACCTATGAATTTGGTCACATTCACTTCCAAAGTTAGTCCAAGTAACTTAGAGCTCATCTGGTGAACTCCTTTCTCTTCCAATGTATTTTTATGTGACAATAGTTATGTCCAGGTTCTACCTTTGCAAGATCTTTTGTCTGACCAACTGCAATACAAGAATTTACCAGAGGGAGTGATTTTCATGCATGGAAACAAGACTGAGGAACGGTAGTCTCCTGATTGTGAAATACTACCTCGAAGTACTGAATTTTCCAGAAGCTTTCACTAAGAATTTCTCATTCACCCTTTCCTAGAATAAATGTGTAACTCTTTACTTATGGATTTACACATTGTTGCAACAAAATGTGGAATGAGAATGAATGACTTCTAAAATTGTTCAGTCAATCTGAATTCCTGATTGTAATAAGTTCACCTAATTGATATTCTTGCATGAAATAGATCTGTGGTCTTTGTACTTTTTGCTTGTTGAGTATTAAAGTTAGTGGTGCATTAGGCCTGTGGTTATAGAAATTGAAAATATGTTTGTCCTAAAATTAAAGAGAAAAGAGAAAGTAAAGAAAGAGAGGGATTGCCGGCGCCGTGGCTCAACAGGCTAATCCTCCACCTTGCGGCGCCGGCACACCGGGTTCTAGTCCCGGTCGGGGCGCCGGATTCTGTCCCGGTTGCCCCTCTTCCAGACCAGCTCTCTGCTGTGGCCAGGCAGTGCAGTGGAGGATGGCCCAAGTGCTTGGGTCCTGCACCCCATGGGAGACCAGGATAAGCAACTGGCTCCTGCCTTCGGAACAGCGCGGTGCGCCGGCCGCAGCGCGCCAGCCGCAGCAGCCATTGGAGGGTGAACCAACGGCAAAAGGAAGACCTTTCTCTCTGTCACTGTCCACTCTGCCTGTCAAAAAGTAAAAAAAAAAAAAAAAAAAAAAAAAAAAAAGAAGAAGAAGAAGAAAGAGAGGGATTGTGAGAGGGAGAGAAGGAGAATAAATGTACAAAGAAGCCCAGACCAGGCTTGTACATCTACATCCATGTGGGGAGATAGAATTACCTTTCTCCCAATCAAACCAAAGGGGTGGAGGTACCTTAGTTGTTTCATTTGCTGAAGGAGGATAATACCTGTTTCATAGAAATACCATGAGAATGAGATTATATAATATATGCAAAGCACTTTGGAAAGTTCTCAACACAAAATGCACATTTAATAATTGGTAGATTGTTTTATTATTAGCTCTGGATGTTGCATAAAGTGGCTTTCATGATATAACAAGCCATGTCTGTAAGAACAGAGAGGAAGTAACACACTTAAGAGCAAAACTTGTATCTAATTCATGTATGTCTCAATACTCTAGCACAGGGCGATGCACATAGTTGTAGGTGGGAGTGAATTGCATTCTGTGGAGTGGGTAGAGAAAAATAAAATTATTTAAATAATATTTAAGAAAAACACAAAAGTAAGAATATAGCTAATACTAATAAACAATTTTATTATCTGCTATTTCTGTGAGATAAGTTTTGTCATTTTTTTACCTACATTGAAAAAGTGTTCTTTTAGGTAAAAATTCATATTTTAGTTATTTTTGCAAATAGCATAGAACAACAAATATTGTAATATTGCCTACATAGACTATCTTTAAGGACCAGGATATATATATATAATTGGTGAAATGAAATTTGCAAATCCCAGATTATCTAAAGACAACCCTATGTAGAAATCATTGAGATCACTTTCTATTACTTGGGTAAATTGGGATAGGAATACAAAAAGTATTTTCCTAGTATATTTCCTTATAGGCATCTAGGTATTGTTAAGTAATGAGTCTAGGAAATATTTTTTGTTTTTAAAATTTTTATTTATGTATGTATTAGGCAAAGAAACAGAGAGAGATGCCCCATATTTTTTCTAACATTTTCATATGATTCATGTTAACAGAATTCAATTATGAGAGGTGAGAAGAAAAAAAGCGTGCTAACCATATCTTGAAAATTCAGTCTCATGTTTTTAGACTAAAACTGAAATCTGGGGCTGGTGTTGTACCCTAGAAGGTTAAGCCACTGCTTTCTACAGAGGCCTCCCATAGAGGAGTGCTGGTTCCTCTCAGTCTGATCCAGCTTCCTGCTACTGATCCCGTAAAGGCAGCAGATGATGGCCCAAGTTGCTTGAGACCCTACCACCATGTATGAGACCTGGATGGAGTTTCTGGTTCCTGGTTTCAGCTTGGCCTACCACTGGCTTTTGTGCTTATTTGGGGAGTGAACCAGCAGATGGAAGATATTATCTCTCTCTCTCTCTTTCTCTCTCTCTGTTATTAAAACTGAAGTCTAATACAATAGATCATAAAGTTGGTTTTTGGCATCAGTACCATGTAAACTTTCCTGTGCATTCATTACATATGGTATGAGATGAAATGTAATGGAACAGATCCAAATTGAAGTGCATGTCACCAGATGGGATCAAACACCATGATTTAAACGAAATGGGCAACTCCACCATTTACTTCTATGAATCACATTGGGACTTGCAACTCCAACCTCATTTTCCTCTCCTGGATAAACAAATGACCTGTGGTGTCTCTGTGTGCTGGGGATGGATCGCCAAGGCACATTTCCAAACACTCCACATTCTTTGGGGAGAAGATATTATCACTGCTCAATGTAAAGTCTTGTTATTAATTCAGGTGATTCATGGGAGAAAAGAGTTGTGGGTGGACCTCAGGTTTCATAAGCAGCCACAGCAATGAAGCAGGGTGGTGGTTGGGGCAGTTATCCAGGACCAGAAGAACAGGGAAAGGTGCTGATAGAAGTATTTTGACTTGGCTTATGGGAGGGTGTGTTGTCCAGAAGTCTAGGCTACAAGGCTCGATGCCAGCACACCAGGTTCTTTCCCTTGGCCTGATGAGGAGACAAACACAGAGTCAATCACAGCTTGTTCCAAGAATGTACTGAGAACACCGTCCTTACCTACAGATCATTTTTTTTCTTAAATGTATTTATTTATTTGAAAGTCAGAGTTAGAGAGAAAGAGATAGAGGGAGATCTTCCATCTGCTGTTTCACTTCCTAAATGGCTGTAATGGCCAGGGCTGGGCAGGCCGAAGCAAGGAGCCAGGAATTTTATCTGGGTGTCTCATGTCAATGGCAGGAGCACATTACTTGGGGCATCTTCTGCTACTTTCCCAGATACATTAGTAGGGAGCTGGATTGGACGTAGAGTAGCTGAGACTCACAGGTGGTGGCTTTACCCACTATGACACAATGCCAGCCACCTAGATATCATCTTCACTGCAGTTCCGGTCCATTTGTACTTCCAGAAAGTAGACATCCTTGAGAGCAGACAGTCTGGAGAAATCGGTACGTGACTCACCAGATGATACTACACCTAGACTCTACACACCTAGGCAGCTCAAATATTGCATTTCAGAATTTCAAGTTCATGAAGGATCAGTAAGAGTGGTCCTACCGAGCAGAACACAACAAGGAAGATCAACCTGGGGAAATGTTCTCTACCTCCACTGAAAGTAAAACAGTTATTTTTTTAAAAGAACCACATCCAGAAGTTCTTTTTTAAATATTTACTTTAGTTACTTGAAAGACAGAGTTACAACCAGAGGTAGAGCCAGAGAGAGAGAGAGAGAGAGAGAGAGGTCTTCTATCTGCTGGTTCACTCCCCCCAGTGACCGCAACCGCCAGAGCTGAGCTGATCCAAAGCCAGGAGCCAGGAGCTTCTTCTGGGTCTCCTACATGCTTCCAGGGGCCCAAAGACTTAGGCCATGTTCTATTGCTTTCCCAGGCCATAGCAGAGAGCTGGATTGAAAGTGGAGCAGCTGGGTCTCAAACTGGTCCCCATATGGGATGCCGGCACTTCAGGCCAGGGCTTTAACCTGCTGAGCCACAGCTCTAACCCCACAAAATAGTTCTTTACACTTTAATTCATTCAGTCATTCACTCCTTTGTCATTCAACAACAAATAAGCATTTATTAGATTCCTATAATATTAGATTTCCTGTAATAGTCTAGGAACTGGGAGAACAATAAAAACAAATAGAAGAGGCAAAGACGCTGCCTGCAGTGCTGGCATCCCATATGAGTGCCAGTTGGAGTCTCTGCTGCTCTTCTTCTGATCCAGCTCCCTGCTGATGCACATGGAAAGCAGCAGGTACATAGACCCCTATACCTGCATGGGAGACTTGGGAGAAGCTCCTGGCTCCTGGCTTCAGATCTGCTTAGCTCTGGTCATTGTGGCCATCTGGGGAGTAAACCAGTAGGGAGAAGATTCTCTTTCTCACTGTAACTCTGTCTCTCAAACAAATAAATAAATCTTTAAAAAGAAAAAGAGGCACAGCTCCATCTCGATGGAGCATGCAATCTACTGTTGATGGGAGAGCATTCAGAAATAAACTTTTAAAATAAAAAGATATTGTTTGTCAGATGATGACTAGCTCAATAGAGAAAAAATAAAATAGAAATAGAAGGCTATAAGAGCCAGAGTCATCATTTTACCTAAAATAGTCAGGAATAGCTGCTGTGAGAAAGGATAATTGAGGCAGAAACCAGGAGGCTATGAGAAGAAGGCAAGGACATAGCTGGAGGGAGAAGCCTTACACACAGGGGCAGCAAATGCCAAGGGCCTGGGTGTGTGCATACTTGGAGGCATAATTGCAAGGAGGCCAGCCCAGCTGCAGTGAGGCCAGTGAGAACTGGGAGAGATGAGGTCATGAGGGACAGGTCCCTTGAGAACTATTTCAGCTTTTTTATTCAATTTGGTTTTGTTGTCTGGTCAGTTGTTTGTTTTGATGAGGGATATGAGGGTTAGAGCAAAAGTGGGGCATGACTTTAGTTTTTAAATAATCCCTCTGGTGACAGTGCTGAGAACATGCTCAGAAGGCAGGGGAGAAGGAAAGCAGACACACTTTTGGAGATGCTGCAACCCAAAGCCAGGGGTAGCAGGCATACCAGGCAGTTGATGCCCTGTCTCACAGCCTGAAACCCCCTACAGGAGTTCGGGTGCAGTGGCAATGGACGGCCTTCAGGGGCCCCCATCTCAAGCACACTCAGCTTTTGGCCTCTCTGCCTCAGTGTTTTCCTCCAAAGCTAGAACAGACTGCTTTGTCCACATACAGGACAGCTTAAAAGCATCAACTACCCAAAGTTTAACACCCCAGGGCCACCCACCACCAGGAAGATGTGAGACAGGACGGATAAATGCCTCTGCACTCTTGTTGCCCTGTGGGACAGCTCGGAGACCCACAGGACCACAGTGGGGTGGAGCCCCAGCTGCACACAGTATTAGCTCGCTTATTAACACAACGCTTGACTGACTTGTCTTTCTCTCAGGGCTTTCTGCCTCCTGGATCACCTCCCAAACCAATTACTGGGTCTAATTTCAGGGAGATCCAACCAATGATGTCAGGTAAAAGGTGACAGTGACTTGAACAAGGGTGACAGCTGCAATGAAAAGTTGTCAGATTATTTTGAAGTTGAAAAAATAATACCCATGTAATATAGAAATAAAAAAAAAAAAACAAAAGAGGGGGGAAATCATCCGTAAGTCTTCACTCAGAGGCAAACACTGTTAGACTTTTGATATCTACTTTTCCTTGCAATTGACTTGGGATACATTTGTGCATGTGCACCTGTATAATTTTCATGTTAAGAGAATCATATGAAAAACACTGTATTGGAGCTAATTTTTCACTGGATACACTAGGAACAACTTATTTTTCAGTAAACTCAGTAAATATTCATCTAAATTCAAATACCTAAAGGATTGTTCCACATTGCATATTCTACTCTATGTATCATAAATTTTTAACTAATTCCCCACTTCTAATATTTACTTTATTTACCATTTCTTAATAGTATTAACAATACCTCAAGAATACCCTTTCTTTGAACACTTGCCTGATTATTTCTTTTACACAAATTCCTAAAAATAAAACTTCCCTATCAAAACTTATTTATAATTTTAAGTACTTTATATATTGCCAAACACTCTGTTTCAAGCTAACTAACTTACATTCCTACAAGAGTTTGTATTTCCCCTTAATCATGACCAATACTCAAATGCTCTTTTGAGAAAGAATAATTCTAGAGCACCCCAGTCTTTTTCTATTTCAATTAGATTTAATTATTTGATTTTAATTTAATCTGATGCTCTATTTTTAGAACCAAATGATTTATCAACATTTGATATATTCCACATCTACTACTAGTTTTAATACATAAACTATTTAATATATTTTACCTGTAATATAAAGCAAATATATTATCCACCAGGAGCAGGCATTAGGCATTGCAATTAAGACCCTGTTTTTAATGCCCATATCCCATAATGGAGTACCTGGGTTTGAGTCTCGTATTTGTTCCAGTTTCTAGCTTCCTGCTAATGTACACTCTGGGAAGCGGTAAGTGATGACTCAAGTAGTTGGGTCCCTGCTACCAACTTTGCAGACTCATACTGAGTTCATATATCCTGGGTTAAAACTTTCCCAGCCACACTGTGAGGGCATTAGGGAGTGAACCAGCATATAGGAGATCTCTGTCACTTGTTCGCTTCTATACTCTTTCTTTGTTTATCTTCTGTCTCTGTCTTTCAAATTTCTATAATTAATCAATTAATTTTTAAAAAATTAATTACCCACCAGAAAGTATGCAACATACTCATTAGAATCCATATTCTTGGCTCCCTGTCATAAAAGAATATTATATTTCTCATACCCATAAGCTAAACTAATGCAGCTTCCATAGATTTGAATAGCAACAATTTTCTAGAACAATATTTCATTAAGTTCCAAAAGAACAGGACACAAACCCTGAACACAAAAATATTAGGCATTATCTTCATTTGTATTTTTACCAATTCATTTGAGAAAAAACTACTTAGCATTTCATGTTGTTTGAATTCACATTTCAGTAATTACGAATAAAGATAAAATACATATAAATTTTGTATGTGTATGATATACACACATGTGTACATGTATTTGTACACACGGCAGTTTATTTTTTTTTAACTTTTATTTAATGAATATAAATTTCCAGTGTACACCTTATGGATTACAATGGCTTCCCCCTCCCATAACTTCCCTCCCACCCGCAACCCTCCCCTCTCCCGCTCCCTCTCCCCTTCCATTTGCATCAAGATTCATTTTCAATTCTCTTTATATACAGAAGATCAATTTAGTATAAAGATTTCAACAGTTTGCACCCACATAGAAACACAAAGTGAAACATACTGTTTGAGTACTAGTTATAGCATTAAATCAAAATGTACAGCACATTAAGGACAGAGATCCCACATGAGGAGCAAGTGCACAGTGGCTCCTGTTGTTGACCCAACAAATTGACACTCTAGTTTATGGCACCAGTAACCACCCTAGGCTGTTGTCATGAGTTGCCCAGGCTATGGAAGCCTTCCAAGTTTGCCAACTCTGATCATATTTAGACAAGGTCATAAAAGACAGAGTGAGGATAGTAACCAATGATCCTAAGAGTGGTATTTACCAGGTTTGAACAATTATACAGCATTAAGTGGGGAAGAGGACCATCAGTACACACAGGTTGGGAGTAGAGCCATTGGTGGTAGAGTAGAGGTTATGATTACAAAGGAATGAGGCCTAAGTACGCTAGACAGGGTGTAGAACAAAGGACAGAGTCTTATTAGAGGAGCTAGGAAAGGTGCTGTCTAAGCTACAATTAAGTTTTCTGATTGAGAGGCAAATAGAACCTGATAGAAGGGGCTTGATAATAATCTGGTGGGCTTTAGGCCTTGTAAATTCAGAGGCCCAGACCTATCTATCTCTTCACATGGGGTATATCCTAAGGGAGGTGTGAACCTCCTAGGGGAAGGCACTCTGTTGACTTTCATTACTTGGCTGGCCTGGGAGGAGAGCTGGCCATGAAAAGGCAGGGGGCATCTCTAACAAGAAATTTACAGTTCTGCCTGCAATGTTGCTGACCCTACTTGACCATCCCCTCAGCTGCAGTGGTCACTTTGGAAGTTGGGCTGAGTGAAGGGCTTTTCAGCTTAGAGCCAATAAGATCTGTGGTTCTGACCTGGGCATCCTTCGACTCCAGGGCAGGTCCATTTCCAGTGATCCAACTCTTGGCAGAGCTGCCAGGGCTCTTCACAAGCTGACTTCTGCTGAAGCCCATGCTTACCACATTGAAAGCCACTGCAGTGGACTGGCCTGTTGGGTCTCCTTGAGGGCAGATCACTGTACAGATCAGCCATTAATAGGCCTACGGCAGTTTATTTTACCAGCGTAAGATGAACAAAGAGAGTTCTCATCTGCTGATTCACTTCCCAAATACCCACAAGGGCCTGGAGTTGCAGATTCAATACAGATCTCCCAAATGGATGGCAGGGGCCCGACTACTTTAGCTGTCACTCACTGTCTCCCAGTGTCCATGTTGGCAGGAAGCTGGAGTCAGGAGCTCTATCAGGGAGTTGAATGCAGGTACTCTGATGTGAAACTTGGTATTGCGACTGATGTCTTAACAGCTGGGCCAAACGCTTTCCTTACATTTACTTTATTTTACCCTTTGTTTCATTTTCCTTATTGGAATACCCATCTATTTTCTTATAGATTTAAACACTTTTTTATAATTATGTTTCTACTATTTTGTAGTAAGTGGGGGGAAATAGGAAATAAGCATGATATCCTAGAAATAATGAAATTGAATAAAATAATTGTTTTCTAAATATTTCTCCCATATTGTCTTTTCTCTCAACTCTGTCCCTACAGAAAATTTTAATTGTTTATAGTTTAAGTGATTATCCTTTATAAAACACAAAGGGTTCTACCTTTAGTGTTAATGTTGAGAAAGGAATTCTCGACTCAAATTTTCTTCAGGTTGGCTAAATAATTCATTTCTTAGCATTTCATTTTCTAATCTATTTGGGACTTTTTGTAAGATCTGGAGTTTAGAATTGTATCATTATGTCTTCTCCTAAATTGGTAACCACCTGTCAAAATCATATACCACTTAATGACAACAAAAATAATTTACTTTTTCAGCATTTATTATGTGCCAAACATTGTTCTAATACATTTACACACACCAACTTTACCCCCTCAATTCTGTTAGATCTGAAAGACTACTTTCACCCAGGAGTAAATTATTTTATGTCTTCGTTCTATTTCTACTCTGGAATTTGATCTCCAAAGCAGATGCTTCACAAGCAGCTAGAAAGGGCTTCCCTCCTCTGATCGCAACAGGATGAGAGATCTGTGCAGGGAAGGAGGCAGTTTAAAGCTCTTTGAGGCTGGTTTTCCTCACTCTGTACTGTGTATCTTTTATTTGTGTTCATAATTGACAAGGTGTCATGTTTGATTTATTTTGGTTTGCTTATTTTTCTTTCTATAAAAGTGATATATATTCCCAAGGAAGACATGAAAAATCTAAAAAACTAAAAGAAAACTATAACTCCACCACTTTAAATTTATTGGAGGAATTCTACCAGCCTTATTTCCTGGCAGTTAGCAAGAGGAAGAAATTATTTTGCTCACTTACGTTTGTATGCTACATATGATTTTCATTTTTACATAGTTTTATAATATCATAAAGATATTTTTAATGTTACCACAAAAGATTTTAAGATTAACACTATTTTTCCAATATAACTATCATGAATTTATTTATTAATTCAAGTGGACATTTTGGTTGCTACATTTTTTCATGCTATGTAATGCTGCAGTGAACATCTTTATACATACAGTTTTTCCATATTTAGATTCTCTCTTTATTATATATTTCCAAAAGTGGTCATATAGAACAAAAATCTGAGCTATTATACTGACATGGACTCTATCCAACAACATATTACTGACTCTTCATCACCAAGTTATGTCAATGCTAAGTATGATAATTTGCTTGAACTTTTATACACTGTCGTGACCAATTTCCAGCTGTCAAGTCTTTGATCACAAAATCCACCCCTGATTTTAAGCATGTATTCCACAAATTTGTAGGATCTATCCTGTTTTAAAGGAAGAGGGTCTACCCGTAAATCCAATAGTTTCTAGCACAAGTCCAGTAATGACCTGCACTGGACTTCAGAGCTACCAAGTGGATTCAAGTTAGCAGATTCAAGTACTGTTGTGCCTTAGGAGTCAAGTCTGTCTATGAGAATTTAAGGAAAAATATGGGGAATGTGAAGGCAGAGTGATAGGATTCGCTGTATTTCATGAAAGAAAGCTATTTCTAGGCAAAAAAAAAAAAAAAAAATCCTCAACAGGATGATAGAATAGCACTCAAAGCAGGAACCATGACTGTGGAATTGAGCCAATAAGGGGTCATAATGAGCTGGCAATGGCAATGCTGGGACAACAATAAATTGGGGGGAGGGGATGCTGGCATGGCAGGTTAAACTGCCATCTGAAGTGCCAGCACCACATATAGGTGACAGTTCGAGTCCTGGCTGCTCCACTTCTGATCCAACTCCCTGCTAATCTGCCTGGAAAAACAGTGGAATATGGCTTAAGTACATGGGCCCCTGCCTGCACCTGGGAGACCTCAATGAAATTCCTGGCTCCTGGCTTCTTCGTGGCTTATTGTGGCCACTTGGGGAGTGAACCAGCAGATGGAAGGTCTTTCTCCCTCTCTCTCTCCTTCTTTCTCTCTAACTTTCCAATAATAAATAAATAAATCTTTTTTTTTAATTGAGCAATAACTTCATTTTCTATTTGGCAACAAAAGCTCTTACAACAGATCCTGAGAGGTTTTCATCCAAAATTCATTAGTATTTCTTCCTCTTACGATATTTGCTTGGAAATTTAAATGGGACTGAGTCTACAGATACAAAATAAGAAATGAGGAGGCTAGATCTGAAAAGCTAGCACAGGCCACTGCAGAAGGGAAAAAGGGCAAGAGATTTTCAGAATATGTTGTTTTTAACCGAATAAGAACACTGGACTCAAGATGTCTCCCAACAAGTCTCTATGAATTGATAAGTATCCCTGCAGAGACCTGAGCTTTCATCCCCACCAACTACTTCAATGATTTTGGACAAACTGCGAGGCTCATTCAAACTTCCTCAACTCTTGAGTGAAAGGAACATCCCAGACTGCTTATTTGAGAATAATGCAAAAATTGATTATAGTACCGTATCAAAATGGAACAGAACTATACAGTCATGAAATAAATGGACAGTAGCCATATATCAAAAGATAAAAACAAAATAATATTCATAAATCTTAACAATGTAGAATGGAGTGGAAAAAAAGAAAATTCCAGAAAATTACATTCAGAATGATCCTCTCTAAATGAAGCTTGAAATCAAATTAAATAAAATAATGGATCCTAAATAATTTAGATACAAATATATAATAAAACTATGTTTAAGAAAGAAGGGAATTATAACCAAATTCAGGATAGGTATTCCTAGGAATGGGGGGACGGGGCATGAAAGGAAAGGGCCTCCACAGGCAAACAGCAGCCTCTGCCCACGTTTGATTGTCAGCTTGGGTTGTAGGTTTATAAACGTATTCATAAATTAGTTAATAAGTAAGCAAACAAGAAAAAAGGAGAAATGTTATCCAACTTTATTTATTCATTCAGTGAGTACTTAATGGATATCTATTACATGCCAGTGTACTGCCGAAAACAAAACATAACCCATCCCTTGTGGAACTGACACTGCTGCTTGGGAGATAGGTGTGCAGAAGAAATACCAAACAGATGTACTGTACATGTTATATACTGTCAGGCTGTGCTAACTCCTGCGAAGCAAAACAAGACAGAGCACCACAGAGGACAAGGGGGCAATCTCGAGAAGGCAGATCAGAGAGGGGTTCCCAGAAGAGGTGGCAGTGGAGCAGGAACTGAATAGAGTGAAGCAGTGCGACCTGTGACTGTCTGAAAGGGAGGGCCAGGGAGAGGGAGCATCAGGGAAACTCTTGGTCAGAAGACAGACACAGGATGCTGGACATCCAGGGAGGACAGTAAGAAACCAGTATGCCCTGAGGGCACAAATGCAATAAGAAATAAGTGAGAGGTAACCAGGGCCAGATTAGTTAGTATCCTCTAGGCTGTGATGAGGGCTTTGTATTTTATGCCGACCTTGAGAAGCCATTGAGGTTTTGATAAGGGAATTAACAAGATCTGTTTTACCTCTCAAAGGGATCTTTCCGGCTACTGTGTGGCAAACAGACTAGTGAGTATCAAAGCCAGGCAGGTCAGTCTCTTCACACAGAGTTGATTATAGCTCCCTTACAATCCTGGCATTCTATCAGCCAGATATCAAGATACAATCTGTTATGTGTATGAACAAAAGCATCTCTCTCTTGCTCTCGTTCTCACTCACTCTCTCTCCTTATAGGAATACTTACAGGCAGATATATATTAATTTTATATATGTTACAGCTCCAGGATAGATGATACATTAATATCTGAAAGCCAATGAAAATGCATAAAACATGTAGCCTACATAGAAATGTGTCATGTACTTCCATTAATATAAAAATATAATAACACATTATTCTAAACACAAAACTATAGACTAATTAAAGTATTTGACCAAAGGGAAGAACTTGAGAAATTAACATGTTTGTGAAAAATGATCCCTTTGTTCCCCCATATATGAATATTCTTGCCTTATTTCTACTCCCTGAAATGATCTGCCAAGCTCTCTATAGGAATCCCAATTCTTAGAGCCCAGATCAAGGCATTTTTACAGATCTCTCACTCCCAGAACTCAGCTGAAGTCCCGTCAGTCCCAGAGAACTGCTGATCACCTTCCACAGGAACACCTACACAGTTAATCACCTGTGCTAAGATATCTCCCACTTAATGATAGCTTTGTTCTCTCCCAACTGCATAAGGCTGAAAACTTTGGCTCCAGTTTGATGTTAAATTGTTATGTTTTTTACATTTTTCCATATTTCACCAGATTTTGAAAAGTGCTAAACACACATGTGATACTCAATAAAGCATCAAAACTGGAATATACAAAATTATTTAGAGAAGCCAAAGTTGTGGCATAATAGGTAAAACTGCTGCTTGTGATGCTGGCATCCCACATGGGTGCTGGATCCTCTCCCAACTCTCCACTTCCAGTCTAGCTTACTGCTAATGACCTGGGAAGTAGAGGAAGATGGCCCAAGTACTTGGGTCTCTGCCACCCACATGGGAGATCTGAAAGAAGCTCCTGGCTCCTGGCTCTGGCCTGATCCAGCCCCAGCCATTGCAGCCATTTGACGAGTAAATCAGATGATGGAAGATCTCTGTCTGTCTCTCCCTCTTTCTGTAACTCTGATATTCAAATACATACATCTTTTTAAAATTTTAATTAGATTAAGTGAGTATACTGCCCGCCTATTTAGTCCTGTGGGAATTGTAGAATCAACACAAATATAATGATGTCTCAATCATATTAATATTAATTGGAATTAAATTCTGGACAAACTACTATGAATAACTAATTCTGATTAACAATTGGCAGCAAAGTGGGTTGGCCACCAACTGGAGTCTGAAATATCTTCAGAATGTAGAGAGTATGGGCTCTACATTATTGGGTTTTTCTAAAAAAAAAAAAAAAAAAAAAAAAAAAAAAAAAAAAAAAAGAATTGTTTGTTTATTTATTTGAAAAGCAGATTAATCGGAGAGAGACATTTTTTCTGTTGACTCACTCCTCAAATGGCCACACCAAAACCAGGAGCCAGAAACCCCCTCCTGGTGTCCCACAAGGGTGGCAGCAGCCCAAGAAGATCATCTGCTGCCTCCAAGGTGCATTAACAGGGGGCTGGCTTGCAAGCAAAATAACCAGGACTTAAAAGAGGCACTCCAAAACTAGTTGTGGGCATCCCAAGTGGTGGCTTAATCTGCTGCACCACAATGCCTGTCCCTGCATCTTGGTACTTTGAAGTCACATTGGCCTGGGCCCATGGGACACCCCTGGGAGACCTAGTCTCTGGACCCAGCTGAGCCTGTGGTAGTGCAGGGTTACTCCCTTGCCCTTCAGCAGGATTTGGCCCTGCATGTCTTCTTTAGCTCTGAATGTTCATTATTTCTATTTGTACCTGAGCCTGTATTTATGGATAATCCATTGAAAGAGGAAATATGGCTCAGGTGAGTGGGAGTGACAGGACTGTATTTAATGGCTACAGCAAATAACCTTCTAACGGCCAAAAGAGTGTCATATCTCACAGTTATGATGTCTTCAAAAGGTGATATTTCTGGCTGTGTCATCATAGCTGTGAAAAGCATTTTCTCAGCATCTAAGAAAAATGGGAAGACCGTAGAGTGATGGAGGTGCACTCAAGACAGGTTGGTATTAATCATACCAGCCCAGCCTCAACTCTTGTCTACATTTAAGGAAAAGGCATTTGGGGTTGGAGGAGGGGTAGTTGAAAGATACAGATTCCCAACTTTCAAGGTGAGTGGTTCAGGCTACACAACAGGGGCCTTACCGCAGGAAAATAGTTTAGTAGAGCTGGTCTTCTGTGAATGTCCCCATATCCATTCCACACAGCTCTCTTCCTGCAATCCCTCTTCCAGGTCTAAACACCCTAGCTCAACTGTCAACCTTACCAAAGATCCAGGTGCTTCCCACCCACCTATATACATGCAGCAAGTTTCTCCCAATGTGTTTGTGATCATGCTGCAAGTTTCAAGAGCAAAGGCATTACAAGCCAGCTTCCTGACTCTGCTTCAGGTGGTACTTCCTTTAGAGACAAATTTATACAGAAGCACATACTTTACTTACACTATAACCCTCATACGAAAATACTGTGTAAGTACCAATCAATTTATTCTATTTTATGTAAAGCTTTGGCTCTGAGAGATTCGACCTAAAAAGACAATTTCTTTTAACTCACGATTCACCCTCCTACAACCACAAATGCAGTTTCTGAAAACACATCCTTGCTGTCTCCACCTTGCTACCTTTAAGACCTAATGCAAATCATATGTAGCCCATGTTATCCTCTGCCTTTTCTTCACACATTTTGCTTATAGTGTTCCAACATAGTCTAGTCTCTCATTTTTGACCCAGATTTTTAACACCATATTGGTAATACAAAAGCATCTTGTCACTAATTATCTCATGTAGTTTATCTATGAAAGCAAACAGGAACAAAATTGTACTGCATATTCCTTTGTACCTCATAGTATTCAGCCTAGACTAGATTTAGTTTAACCCTCTTGGTTTATAAAATTTGGTTTCCAAGTGAAACCCTAAGATTCTTGCCTTCTTAACCTCACACTAGATCTAATTAACCATGTCATTATAATCACTATTACTATATTAAAATAGAGAAGATTTTATTCTCTCACACTTCTCAAAAATAAGGAAACTGAGGCCAAGGAAAACGATAATATTTGAAAGTCATGTACAGCACATGGGAAAATGTTTTTTTTCTCATGAAAATACGCAAAATTAACATAAATTAATGAAAAAAGGACTGTGATAACTTCTTGCAGTCATTTATAACCCATAAGATCAACTTGTATATATTTGACAGAGCAAAGTTCTCAACCATAAGAAATATTAGGGATTGTGAGAGTGTCCAGAACATACAGAACATTCAAATGTGTTGTTATGTGACACTTATGAGCATAATATTATACATTGATTATTATTGGATCATCTTCCTCTAGGCAGCTCCTTTATTTTCAAAATCCACAAAACTTTTCTATAAAAGTGTGTTTGAATAAATTGAGAGTGAGGGGAAATGAGTAGAGACATACAGCACTTTGAAGAAGTTCCCAGATGATCCTCTACAATTCCAGATTCTGCCTACCCCCATTTCCATCAGTATCAATTTAAGAAACCCAGAGAATGCAGGTCAGGACTAAGCTCTGGAAGTACAATTTAATCAACAACCACACTTTGATTCTTCATTATTATTTTGTTAGTGTGTTAACAACAATGATAATAGAAGTGATCATTCATTTTCCATGATAAACAAGCATCTTGGGTCTGGTTCTGTAATTTCTCTGGTTAGAAGCCACAGGAAAGGCACAAGTGTCTGCAGAGTGATTGGGAAAATACACAGAATAAAGGAGGAATGTTGATAACTGTATATCATCTACAAAATACGAGATGCTGAAGGCTCACATACAGTTTGGTTGCTGCTTGTTTGGAAAGTGTGGCGGAGTGCCTCCTGGTTCTGTTATTTGGGAGAGTCATACCTATCCCAAGTAGATGGCAGCACAGCTTTGGAGGGCTAGTTCCTTCATCCTGCTTGTGTCCCTATAAACAAAAGCTTAACAGGAATTAACATCTCTCTTCCATGGCTCCAAAAGACAGAAGTCTTTAGCTAGCTACACACAATAACAACTGAAGTACTTCCCCTTAAAGCAATTTACAACTTGCAAAAATCACTGTCCCCAAAACCTAAACAAGTCAGAAAAACCAGAGTCTAAAGCCTGGTGGAAAACATTACAACCTCAGTCCCATGCATGCAGAAGTCTTAAATCAAAGGCAGGACAGGTAACTCAGTTCTGTTTGTTTAGTGGTGTTTCCATGAGCACATAAGAACAATATCCCATTTATTGTGAGGCTTGCTTGTTTCAAGCTCTATATTTAAATGTTTTTATTCATCTCAGCTCAGACTTTTCCGTTCAAGTTTCTGTTTCCAATGAGCCTTTGAGAACTGAATACGGTGATATTTTAGATGTTCACAAAAAATTCAGGGAATGAATAATTCAAGAGAATTTAGTTTTATACAAAGCTAAGTATTTAAAGATCAACATGTATTTATGTTTCAACTATTTTTATGAAAATTTTTATTTTCCCTACCTTTTAAAATTTATCATATATGTTCTTTCTACAGACATGATCCGATGACAGCAATCTTTACAATTTACAGAGATACATAGATGCCTATTCCTAAAGAAAAGCTGTCTCAACTGCCATGCCCTGTGCTCTTTCACTTGCTTCCTTCTTCTCGTCTATCAGACCAGGACCTATCACTTTGGCTGAGCAGTATGTCTGACTTTGTCACTCCCTTCTCTGATTTTGCTCCCACCACTGCCATGAAATCCAAATCATGCCATCTCTATGGGGGTATTCAAGAGGCTCTCATAAGAGTAAAGTACTCACGCTTTTCTCTAAATATTTGTGGAATCATTTTTGCTGCCAAAAGCCATTGTTTACTTCTTTCTTTTTCTATATGTTCAATGGTCTGACAGTGAGATTAGACAGAGTGAAATTCTGGAGCGATGAGATGTCACTAATTTTGTAATCTGTCTTTATTTTGTAAATAACACTACAATGAATATATAAATTGTCTAACAAGAACTACCATTTATGACAAATCTACCAAGGCCAGCTCTTCAACCTGAATGAGGCTATACTCACTAGTACTACTGTGAGTATGACTGCTTTAACAGCAGTAACTGATGTTCTTAGAAGTGAATGTATTTATCTAAGACCACAGAGTTTGTTAGTGGAAGAAATGAGATTTGGACCCAAATGTGGTTGTGTCTAAGACTGTGTTTTTCCATTATATCATGCCACAGATAGTAATTGAAAACATTTTAAACTGGTAAGATTATCTTGGGATTGAATTTTCCAGTTTCTTAGCCAAATCTCTTTTAAATATCACATTTTTCAGAATACATGGTGGCTGTTCTATATGTGTTTCTTTAAACTGCCAAATAAAGTTATTACTCGGAAGCTACTGAAAATAGCCATAACAAAGAAATTCTTTGCATCAGGAAATAGAACAAAGAGACATGGTGGGGAAATTCTGGATTCTCCTCATGAAGTACTAGTCTCTCTCTCTCTCTCTCTCTCTCTCTCTCTCTCTCTCTCTTTTTCCCTCCCCTCTCTGTGTGTGTTATTTTGATGTAATTATGAATAGGTAAAGAAGTTATATGTTCAGAAACAAAACTTGGGGATGGGCACTTGGTGCAACAGTTATGTTGCTGCTTAGAATGCCTACATCTTAGGGGCCAGTGTTGTGGTACAGTGAACTAAGCAGCTGCCCACAGCAGACATCGCATATCATAGCACTTGTGTCCCAGCTGCTCTGCTTCTGATTTAGCTCCCTGCTAATGCACCCGGGAAGGCAGTGGAAGATGGCCCATGTGCTTGTGCTCCAGCCACCCATATGGGTGCTCCAGATAAAGTTTCAGGCTCTTAGCTTTAGTGTGGACCAGTTCTGACAGTTGTGGCCATTTGGGGAGTGAACTGGTGAATTAGAAAACTCTCTATCCTCGACTCCCACCTCTCTCTCTATCGCCTTGCCTTTTAAATGAATAAATAAATCTTTTTTATAAAAAAAAAAGCCTACCTCCCATGTTTGACTCCCTGTGTTCAAGTCCCAACTCCACTTCTGATCCAGCTGCCTGCTAATGTGCACACTGGGAGAGGGCAGATGAAGAATCAAGGAATTTGATCCCAGCCATAATGTGGGAGAGCTGGATTAAGTTATGGCCTCCTGGCTCTGACCTGGCTCAAATCCAATTGTTGCATGCATTTGGATAATAAACCAGTGGATGGGATCTTTCTCTCTCTCTCTCTCTCTCTCTCTCTCTCTCTCTCTCTCTCTTTCATTCTCTTCTCTCTGTTTGCTTTATAAATAAATAATAATTGTTTTTTAAAAAATTTATTTTGAGAAAATATTCAATACCTCCTTCCTTTATTTTTCTTGTCTTCATGACTATCCACCTCCATAGGCCACTGCAAAGAATATATATCCTTCTAGTGTCTATTTAGGTCTATATACACATTCTATTTTTTCAAGATAGCAGAATCTTCAATCTGTACTTATTTCACTAATGTACCTTGGAGATTCTTCCATATCACAACATAGGGAGGGTCCTCATACTTCCCAAGCTAATTTTATTATATTCCACTTTGTAATTATACTTAATTTTATTTAAGCAGTCTCCAACTGATGGACATTAGTGCTGATTCCATTTGTTTACTGGTATGAACATTATTATATGAATTGCTTTGGACAAAAGTTACTTTGAACTTATACAAGCTGTAGGATGGACTCCCATAAACAAAAATATGAGTCAACAAGGACATATACTTGTAATTTTGGATGTTATTTCTGTTGCTCTCCAAAAGGACGTGTGTCAATTTGCCCTTTCACCGTGAATGAGGGTGCCTATTTCCAAAAAGCCTTACAATATACTATAGCATCAGACTTCTGGATTTCTGCCAGTCTGAAAGGTGAAAAAAAATTTCTCAGTAAAGTTCAACTTTGCACTCCTAATGTGACAGATGCAGTGAATCTTTTCATAAACTTATAAAAAGTCTTATATTAATTTAAGTGTGAACTGACTGTTCATTCGGTTTGCACATTTTCCTATCAGGTAATTACTCTAAGTTGCCAAATACTTTCTTCCTAGATTTCATTTGCCATTTGATTCTACTTGTGGTAAGCTTTTGTTTTGCTTAGTTTTTGCCATGTGGAAATCCTTTTTGGTTTTTTTAAACACAGTCATATTTATTAATCCTCTCTTTATGGTTTCTGGAGTTTGAGTCATAATTAGATTAGTTTTGACACATTGGCAAGGCTCAGGATTTGGTGGTGTCCAACTGCATTATGATGTAAGACACACAAGAATAGGACTCAGCAAGCTGGGTGTTAGACAGAGGTTGACACTAATTGCTGGGCAAACTTTGCCAATTTTTGTGTCCCCCTGAGGATACCAAGCTATAGAATCAACTACTATACAACCTCTTGTTTTCTGAGTGTTATAACAGAAAAGACTTCATATCTGAATAGCAAAAGTAATCCTTCTTAATTGAAAATAAATGAGCTCAAATAATTTAACTATATACTAATTGGTTTGGAATGCCTTAACAAAATGCCATATACTGGGAGGTTTAAATAACAACAAAAATGTTTATTTTGCCACAGTTCTAGGGTTTGGGAAGTCTAAGATCAAGGTGCTGGCTAACTCAGTAACTGCTAGACTCTTCATGACTTGCAGATCACACACAGAGAGATCTTTTCCTCTTTTTATGAAGTTACCAACCCAATCAAATCAGAACTCCACCCTTATGACCTCATTTAACTTTAATTCCTTCCTAAAAGTCTAAATTGACCCACATTGGAGTTAGTGCTTGAATGTATGAATTTAAGGGACATATAATTCCATTCATAGAAATATAGATAGACAAATTAACTAGATTTGCAATAGAAAAACAAAATTCCTTCAGATATAGATCATATATCAAGACACTAGTGGTTTCCAATTAATAGATTGACCACATTAGGGCAAGAAAGAATAAAGACAGAGTTTAGAATTCTGAGTTCCTATCTCAATTAATTCTGAGTTCCTATCTTAATTCCAAGAATAATCATCTTTGGTAGGTGCTTGGCTCCCTTTTCTAAAATGGAGTGTAAGTGAGGAAGATGAATAGTGGAGAGGTGTTCCCACAAAACACATATCAGAGCTTGATAGAAGCTGGATGTTAGATCTGATGTCATGCACCTGCTCAGCACTGTGCCAGGGGAAGGTGCTGAAAGAGCCCAGGCCATTACCACTTTAGCTTTTTATTCCAGCCTGTACCTCTCTGCAGTCTCTAATTCCGGAGACTCAGTTTTTAATCCATGTGACAAGCAGAAGAGCCACGTCAACAAGTACAGTAAAAATATTAAGAGGTCTTACATTGGCAAAATGTAAATATAAAAAAGTAACAACACGCCCTTCATCCACTAATTTTATACTTCTTTTGAGACAAGCTGTAAAATTTTTCACTTGGTTTTTATTTCTCTTTCTTTATATACAGACATAATGTTTCCCATTGTATTCTTTATGTTTACAGATAGTCTCTTTGCTCCATTACTTTCCTAAATCAGATGAAAATCACTTGCAATGTTTCCAGAACTAAATAGGAGTGAAAACAGGGGAAAATGGCAAATTGGACACCAGGGATGGCCTTTAAGCAGGCTGTTGTCACTTGGTTACAAGCTCTTTTCTTCTGATGCTTGGGTATAGCTTAATTGTGTTGAGTAGACAATGTAATGGTCAGTGTGCTGATAAAAAGTACTGTCCACTTACTTAGCACTTCAATTTTCAGAGGATGGCAGCATTCACAACCTAATTTGATCCTGACAATGAGTTGGGTAATTAACTATGCTGGAACGTTTATCCTCATTTTCTAGATGAGGTCACTATGGACCTGAGATGTCTAGATATTTGTTATCCAAATTTAAGCCACAGTTCATGTCTTGTGTGTCCTGCCTTAATTGCTCCTTTTGGCTTGTGCTACCTAGATTCAGCCTGAAGCTGACTGAAATAAAATGGTTGACCGAACTGCTGCCAGTCAGAAGCTCACAGCCTCAGGCAATTACTTCAGAAAGGCGAAAGGAGCTTTGGATCTATGCAGACAGTTATACTCATCATGTCTGATCAAATTTATTTATTCCAAGAATTATCTGATCAAGGTGGTTAAGACAACTGGTGTCTATACAGGAACTGAATCAGTTAGAGATTTCTGGCCACAGGCCCAGAGATTGAATCACCAAATGTTGGTCAAGCCTCAACTTCGACCCACAAATATAGGCATAGTCACCTAGAAAAAGAAATGTTCTAAGAATAGTCTTTCAGTGGGAAAGATAGGATTGCATTATGGCTGCTGCTGGAGAAGAAGTAAAGTAGGGTACCACAAGGGGTGAAAAGGTGTCACAGAGGCAATCCAATAAAGCGACCATGACATAAGAAAACCACAAAAATGAACCAAAACCTACATAGGCTGTAATCATATTTGTGATCATCCAGTCATCCCCTCCAACTGTGAAACAGTCAAGCATGGAATCATGGAGTAATAAATTTTAACATTCTTGTACAGTTAATACCTTCCTTATGTAATTTCTCACATCATGTATTTTTAAAGAATTTGAATTCTTTCTTCAAGCAATCAGTTGCCTTGTACTAATACTATTTCCTTCATGTAACCCCACTGTCAAGACTCATCTATGACTAAGATCCAAAACCAGAAATCTTGATCCCTACTCCCCTTCATCTAACCATGCCAGACTTATATCTTATTTCTCCCCCTCTGGTCTTGGCTTCCAGATTTTCATGGATACAGCCAGCTAATCTGCCAACCAATCTGGGCCAACATACTTATGAATGGATGCAAACATGCAAATGGTCCCACCCTATCTTCTCTCCTTGGTGATCTGTGTATTTTAGTTGTGAGATGCCATCTGGAGCACTGAGGCTTGACTTAAATTGAAATACTGACAGCTGTGGAAGCCGATAAGGAGCGCTCTGAGGGCATTAAGTGAGCAACCACTTGTTGCAACTAACACTGAGACAGCTTTGTTGACCAGATAGTGACAATCAGAATTAAACTGCTCAGAGACCCAACCCAGATGAATAACTAAGATGGTCAGGGGAAAGAATCAGTTGTACAGGGACAACTGAGTTGGGACAAGGCAGGTAAACCTCAGGCAAGCTGTGGAAGTTGCATAACTTTCCTGGCCTTGTCTGAACCTCATTTTAGTGAAGAGGAAATGATAACAGTGAAATTAGGTCAGATTTACTGCAATGGCTTACACAAAATAACAAAGGCAAAAGCTTGCAGTCCAAAAATTAATAGTACACATGGAGCTCCATGAGATTACCTATGCCATTCATCATAAAACCAAGCCTTAGTTGTACTCAAAAAGATGTCTACCTTCACCACATTTCAGGATTTAAATATCATGATATTGAATGTTCCAGCCTCATATCTGAGGTGAAAACTTATGACATCATCATCAGTGTCTACATAGCTCTGCCTGCTGGGTTAGTAATAGAATAAAGGACAAACTATACCTTCTGCAAGTGGCTTCTGGTTGAGACGCAAACATTATAAGCTGGGCTGTAAATGAACAATGTTCTAGACATGTTTTGTTAATACTTGAGTATTGAACTTCATAAAAATGATGAAGGCAGATATTAATTATCTAAGAAATGGAGATTTAACCTAAAAAAAGTTAAGTCATTGGGTCATATGCATGCAACTAGTAAAAGGTTGAAGCCAAATTTCAAATTTGGTTCTACACAGCCTTGAAAAGCTTCTTTCTATTATGTCAAGTGATCACTGACATGAAAATGAGTCATAGAAATCACAAATGTTTTTCTCTAGGTTAGTCTGTATAAACATAGTATACATGATCATATTAGACATCTAGTACATCTTCACCCAGAGATGAAAGACCATATGGATAGAGTGGCAATTTATTCACCATATTCAGTTCAATTAGTTCTCAAAAATTCTTCTTTCACCTTACTTTATTTATTCCTTAAAATACTTGTAAGTTTAAAGCACAAAATGTGAGAAAGAGTTCAGCACAAAACCCACACAGTCCAGAACTTTCAATTTCTATGTAGCCTCCACCCAAAACTTTCTGAATTTCTTGTAAACTCCAAGTCAGCCAGGGGAACCTTTTTAGAACTCTAGCTGGATCACTTACAGTTATTGTTTATCTTCCTACAGATTTATGAAAATCAATGCATTGAGTAAAGAGGGAGGCTAGAAGTTCTGAATTCAGTTGTGGCTCATCCAAGTCTTATTCTTCCCTCTCCATATCAAGTTTGGTTGTCCTACTGGATCTCCCTAAAGAGAAGACCATCAAGCCATGTAGAAAAAAAATGCCAGAGACTATTGCAAGAAATTCTCTAACATAATTGCTTTCCCTTCTAACCCAAGTAGGGCAAGGCCACTCCTGTGCCATACACAAAGTATGGTGCATGCAATAGAGGGAGGGAGAAATTAAAATTCTTGCACATAGGGCAGCTCTAAGAGTAAGGCATGATCCAATTAGTACAATTACCAGTTTTCCCTTGAAAAACAAAGCCCTTTGAACTCAAGGAAAAAGCAAATATGGAAAATATTAACTGAAGAGGCTGGTTAAGAGTATGGAGCAAGGAATGCTGTTACAGGAAATCCTGGAAGTTCTTGGAGTTTTCAATAAGTTTCATGTTGCCTGAAAATCTTTTTTTTTAACCTGATGGTTAACTCAAGTCTTTCACCCATAGATGCTTTGCATTTAAAGGAGAGAACTTCAGCTAACTATTGATTATACTTTCTCTAGAACTAAAACTCAAATTAATGTTCCCTAATTGTAAACTGCAGACTCTGAGATATTATATGTGTAAGCTGCAGATTTGGATTTTCAGCAGAAACTAATATTTTAACAAAAATAGTATTTTAACTCAATGAATCATTCTATGGTAGTCATTTTACTTAATGAGGCACATAAGTTGGGCTAGAAATGGCCCTATGGTAATATAAAGAACAAATAAAAAATGTAGTGTGTACTGACTTTAGGATTCAAGTGAAATGAAATCTCATTATCTTCATTTTTTGTGATCATTTAAAATCCTGAAAAGTTGTTTTTCTTATAACTCTAAAAGTGTATTGAAGTACAGGAATATTAACAACTTACCCTGATTAAGACTCTTGATTATATATGAGTAGTTTAAGCAGTGAGTAAACATGTATGTGCTGCTGAAAAAAAAAAAGTGAGTGTAGGAAATCTTAACCTTATAGTTGGAGTCCATAACAGAGTAATTTCTATTGTAAAATCTGGGTAGATGATTCTGGACGGATACTCACATATCACTGCAAGATGTGAGGCTCCTTTGCCCTTATTGATTTTTGGAACATAGTCTGAACCTCTCAGTGCAAAGTGGCAGCAAGTGCATTTTAGGCATTAGCATGGAGAAAATGAACATCAGGAACACATTCTTTGAAATTTCATATACCACTTTTACTATCATCACATTGGGCAAAAATCATCTGGCCAGAGCTTTCTGAAAAGAGACTGGACATATAATCTTTAATTCCAGTATTCATAAAAAAAAATATGAAGACTTGGTTATTTTGGAAAGAACAAGTGAATTGACATCAGGGTATCTATCACAATCCCTTTTAAGAGTTAGGCAATAACTGGGAGAGAAACCTGAACACTAAGTGTGTACTTGGGATGGATGGGATTATAAGTGATTTATATTTCTTGTATCTAGGATAGCGCTCTCTTCATTGAAGAGGCTTCCTGTTAAGTACAAGCCATGTATATAGGGAAATACAAATAAATTTCTTATTTGACTTTTTAACTATTTAAATGTATATTGTTTACAAAGCATATGTAGATTTTATGTAATTTATGGGTATCTCTTTGTTATTATTTTTATGTTAATTCCATTTTCATCATAGATAATTCTCTGATCTTAAAAATGCTTTATCATTTGAAATATGTTAAATCACACTTTGAAGATCATGTATTGATGTACTCTTTGGACTAGACGTTTTCTATTGCTCTAACCTCCAGTCAACCAATCCTCTCTTCCATTGTATTTAATTTGTTATTATACTCATTTACTGAAATTTCGCTTACTGCCATTGAGTTTCTTATTATGGAATTTTCATTTCTTTTTGAATAAAAAATACGTGTCTGGTGAAATGAAGTAACTTCTCTCATTTTATAATACACATCTGTTAGATTCGAAATCTGGATCATTTTTTACTCCATTTTTATTGTCTCTTTTTTTATTTATCTCCTTTAATGTCCAACAATTTTTTGTTTGGAACCCAGACATTGTAAATGGAAGTTACAGAAATACTGATCAATGGTATCTTCACCAGACTGCACTTTACATCCTTATAGAGAGCTCAGTTTGATTTAATCAGATATGGAATTAATTTAGAGTTGACCTAACTTTGTTTTTTTTTTTTTTTAATGGCGAGGATTTTATTTATTTATTTATTTACTTATTTATTTATTTAAAAGTCAGAGTTACACAGAGGGAAAAGAAGAAGCAGAGAGAGGAAGAGAGAGAGGGAGGTCTTCCATCCTCTGGTTCACTCTCCAATTGGCTGCAATGGCTGGAGCAGTGCCAATCTGAAGCCAGGAGCCAGGAGCGTCTTCTGGGTGTCCCACGTGGGTGCAGGGGCCCAAGGACTTGGGCCATCTTCTACTGCTTTCTCAAGCCATAGCAGAGAGCTGGATCAGAAGTGGAGCAGCCAGGACTTGAACCGGCTCCCATATTGGATGCCAACACTGCAGGTGGCAGCTTTACCCGCTACCCTATCATTGTAATTCTAGTTTATTTTTACTCTTTTTTTAAAGATTTATTTATTTATTTGAAAGGAAAAGTTACAGAGTGAGAGTGAGAGAGAGCGAAAAAGATAGAGAGTATCCTCCATCCTCTGACTCACTCCCCAAATGGCCACAATGACCAGGGCTGGGCCACACCAAAGCCAGGATCCAGGAGCTTCCTCTGTGTCTCTCACACAGGTGCAGGAGCCCAAGCTTCTGGCCATCTGCCACTGCTTTCCCAGGTACATTAGCAAGGAACTGGATCAGAAGTGGAGCAGCATGGTCTCAAACAGGTACCCATATGGGATGCCAGCATCACAGGTGGCAGCTTTTACCAGCCACACCAACACCTTTACTCTTGAGATGAAGGCTTTCAAGGATTCCAAGTGAAAGCCAAGAAATGTTAACCAGAACTCTTCTTTCTTGGTGAAGCCTCAACTATAGTGTTTTCTTCTTTCCATCATTAAAAATATCTATATTTATGTATTTAAAAGACAGACAGACACACACACACACACACACACAGAAAGAGAGAGAGAGAGATTCCACACTCTGATTCACTCCCCAGTGTGTTCACAACAGCTAGGGCTATACCAGATCAAAGCCAAGAGCCAAGAACTCCATCATGTCTCCCACATGGGTGTCAGGAATCCATGTACTTGGGCCATCATCTGTTGCCTCTCAGGTACAAAGGAAGGAAGCTGGATCAGAAACTTGGAGCAGCTGTGGTTCAAACAAATTGCCCCAATATAGGATGCAGGTATCCCAAACATTGGCTTAACGTGCTACACCATAATGTACATCACTTGCCATAATTTTGGTCTTCGAAAACCGTGTTTAGTTCTGGAGCCTTTGGGTGTGTCTTTCATTGGTCCCTCATCTTCTTTCTACATCCTTCTTAGGAATCATCACATTTCTCAAGAGAAAAAGCAATGTGGCTGACACTATGGCATAGAAGGTTAAGCCTCCATCTGCAGTACTGGTATGGCATATGAGCACCAGTTTGAGTCCCAGCTGCTGCACTTCAATCCAGTTCCCTGCTAATGCATCTGGGAAATCAGCAGAAGATGGCTCAACTCCTTGGGATTGTGCACCTATAAGGGAGACTCAGATAAAGCTCCTGACTCTTGCTTTGGCCTGGCCCAGCCCTGGCCATTGTGGCCATTTGGGGAGTGAACAAGCAGATGGAAGATCTCCCTCTCTCTCCTTCTCTCTCTGCATCTCTCCCTTTCAAATAAATCTTTAAAAAAAAAAACAAAAAACAAAAAAAACGGAAAAGCAATGCAAGTGCTTAGTTCCCTGTGTTTTTCCTTTCTCTTTGAGTTTGGCCCACCAAGTCCTGGCTGGCTTGAAAGGCTTTCACTACAGTTTTGAGCCTCCCAGATTTAGTTGTAATCAGAATATGCTGATCTTTCCCACCTTCTAGCTTCTACTTTCTGCTCAGTTTCTTAGACTCTTGTTCCATGTGAGTCTTCTGAGTCAGCAAATGCCTCAAGGGAAGAAGTAGTTATGAATATCGGGTTTTCATTAATGAATTTTCCTTCTTTAGGGGACTTGAAACTTAGTGTTTTAGCTTCTTTTGTTGCTCTCAAATGTCTTCAAATAGAGGTGCTTTGTTCTGAACAGGTGAGTAACTACTATACAAGCCATTCCATCATAAACAGAAGTGAAAATCCATTTCTCCTCCCATGTAACTGAAAGCTTCATATAAATTGTTCTAAATCTTAAACCCAATTTCTAATTAGCTAATTGAAACTTATGTGGAAGGATGCATATTAGAGGTATATGAATAACAGAATGAACAGGGATAGAGGTGGGAAGGGGGTCTCATTAGAGGTTGCTACCCACTACTGTGAAGGTGATTAAATAAGCTGCTACCTCTTCTGGCCAGGACTCTGCTACCTCCTCTGGCCAGGACTCTTGAATGTTCTCTCCTTCTCTGAGCTTCTCTTTCCATCCAAGGCAGTCTCCCGACTATAAATGTGTATGTGTGAGTGTGTGTGTGTGTGTGAGAGAGAGAGAGAGAGAGAGAAAGAGAGAGGCCATGTTTCTTGAAGACCTTAATCATAGTGATAAGGGTCAGGCAGATAAATATCTGATTTAGACCCTACAGAAAAAGATTAGAAATAAATATGAAAAACCGTTTATGTAGATGATTGGGAAAAGGATTAAATATTAGGAAAGAGTTGTGGAAAAAAGAAACTCTATGGCAAGGCACATCTCTAGCAGTTGTTAGTATCCAACAAATAGTTGGAAATAACTGAAACAAAGTGCTTATTTCTTTCCCTGATTCATGTCAAATCTCTGGGCAAGACAGAATACTTGTATTTATACAAGTGAACACAACAATTCTTATTTTTTTCCAAAATAATAGATTTGGCCAACTAGCTCAACAGGAGCTCTTTACTAATATTTCTAAAATTGTCTTTACAATTTATAAGGAATTTTTCAGCAATGTAGCTTTCCCTGCTACCTAAATACTACTGCTGGTGTCTTCTCTACTTCTATATTATAGACATATTAATCTTGAAATAAATTTTGTTCCCACTCTAGGCATCAACAATCTGATTTAGGGAAGAACCTAAGTAGTGTCTTTTTTAAAAAAAATATTTCATGAAAGAGAAAAAGAGAACTCTCATTCTCTGGTTCACTCCCCAAATGCCAACAACAGCGAGGGGACAGAAACCAGGTGCAGAGAACTCAAGCCAGGTCTCCTACATGGGTGGCAGGAAGCTTGAGTCAAGAGCCAGAGCTCATAGCAGAACCTAAGCACTTCAATTTGGGACAGGAGAGTCCTAACCAACATTGCAACTACTAAGCCAAATCTCTGCCCTTTTTTTCTAAGATTTATTTTATTTATTTGAAAGTTAGAGTTACACAGAGAGAGGAGAGGTAGAGTGAGAGAGAGAGATGTTCCATCCGATTGGTCACTCCCCAATTGGCCGCAACAGCAGGAGCTGTGCCGATTCGAAGCTAGGAGGCAGGAGCCAGGAGCTTCCTCCAGGTCTCCCATGCGGGTACAGGGGTCCAAGGACTTGGGCCATCTTCTACTGCTTTCCCAGGCCATAGCAGAGAGCTGGATCGGAAGTGGAGCAGACAGGTCTTGAATTGGCGCCCATATGGGATGCCAGCGCTTCAGGCCAGGGTGTTAACCTGCTGTGCCACAGCACCAGCCCCATCTCTGCCCTTCAGGTAGTCTTTTTTTTTTTTTATTAAACTTTTATTTAATGAATATAAATTTCCAAAGTACAGCTTATGGGTTACAATGGCTTCCCCCTCCCAAAACTTCCCTCCCACCCACAACCCTCCCCTTTCCCGCTCCCTCTCCCCTTCCAATCACATCATGGTTCATTTTCAATTCTCTTTATATACAGAAGATCAGTTTAGTATATATTAGGTAACGATTTCAACAGTTTGCCCCCATATAGCAACACAAACTGAAAAAAAATACTGTTGGAGTACTAGTTATAGCATTAAATAAGAGTGTACAGCACATTAAAGACAGAGATCCTACATAATATTTTTTTAAAATTAATTAATTTTCTATGCCATTTCCAATTTAACACCAGGTTTTTTTTTTTCATTTCCAATTATCTTTATATACAGAAGATCGATTCAGTATATATTAGGTAACGATTTCAACAGTTTGCCCCCATATAGCAACACAAACTGAAAAAAAATACTGTTGGAGTACTAGTTATAGCATTAAATAAGAGTGTACAGCACATTAAAGACAGAGATCCTACATAATATTTTTTTTTAAATTAATTAATTTTCTATGCCATTTCCAATTTAACACCAGGTTTTTTTTTTTGTTTCATTTCCAATTATCTTTATATACAGAAGATCGATTCAGTATATAATTAGTAAAGATCTCATCAGTTTGTACCCACGCAGAAACACAAAGTGTAAAAATACTGTTTCAGTACTAGTTATAGCATCACTGCACATTAGACAACACATTAAGGACAGATCCCACATGGAATGTAAGTACACAGTGACTTCTGTTGATGACTTAACAATTTGACACTCCTGTTCATAGCGTCAGTAATCTCCCTAGGCTCTAGTCATGAGTTGCCAGGACTATGGAAGCCTTTAGAGTTCGCTGACTTTGATCTTATTCCGATAGGGTCATAGTCAAAGTGGAAGTTCTCTCCTCCCTTCAGAGAAAGGTACCTCCTTCTTTGATGGCCCCGTTCTTTCCACTGGGATCTCACTCACAGAGATCTTTCATTTAGGTCTTCTTCTTTTTTTTCTTTTCCATGGTATCTTGGCTTTCGATGCCTACAATACTCTCATGGGCTCTTCAGCCAGAGACGAATGCCTTAAGGGCTGATTCTGAGGCCAGAGTGTTGTTTAGGACGTCTGCTATAGAATGGCCCTTTAGGTAGTCTTAATTCTCCCTTTGTTCCCTTTGAAAAAATGGGACAATACTTAGAATCTGATCATGGCACAAGCAATGTTGGAACAGCTTAATATAACGTGGTTTTTGAATATTTGACTTTTTGCCAGGATAGCCTTATTCCTATACTGAACATTGAACACACTCACTTCCTACAGTGGCCCCATACTCACCATCAGGATCTCTCCACTGAAGTTTCAGGGTCTCTCCACTTGAGTTTCAGAATCAGAGATACCTTTTTGAACATCAGCACCCAACAGTGGGTTCACACATCTCCACTTTTGTTTTAATCTCTATGAAGGCCACTATTTCCAATGATCTGACTTGCCTTGAATCCCCTTTGCCATAGCTAGGCTTCAGCTTTACTTCTACCATTTTTTCCTTCTCTCAGGACCATGAGTAGATCTCCCAAATGTTAGCCACATTGTTTTGCTTCCCATCAATTCATGAGCCCAGTGTTCTGCCTGTGTATTGGCACAACTACAACTTTATCTTTGACCCTTTATCTCAGTGGTGACTAAACATTGATATCATCCAGAGCTTATTCTGCTTATCTGATTAATCTACTGCTTTCAGTAAGTTCTTCCTCCAAAGTCTGCCACACCTTCTTAAAAGACCCAACACTAAGTCTGGCCCTCTTCACACTTGCCCTGGCATAACTAATAATTATATGAATCCTGAGATAAGAAATATAATTGTTCTTTATCAATCTTGTGTTTCACACTAGACAAAAGACTTAGCCACTAATTTCATAAAGGGATACCCTTATTTAGAGAAAAGCATATATAAACAAGTCAACATTTTATCTTGTGCATTAAATTTAAGCAAGACTTTAATTTTTTTATTTAATTTTTCCACAATATTGCATGCTTCTATAATATTGTCTTTGAGAGCGCTTGCTCATTTAGGAAACTATTGGAGATGTGCAGAAGTAGATGATCTTGATAAAAATTAACTGAAAAGTTAATTTTTCAACTGAAAAGTTGCATGCTAATATACTCAACTGAACTCATAGTCTTCTTCAATCAACTTTTCTGAAGACTAGAAACCAAAGATTGCATGCTCTTATTTGCTTTGAAAGTATTACCCTGGCTAGATATTGTTGTCGTTTAATATTGATGGATGAATGGGTGGGTGAATGGATAAATTGGTGGACAGATTCAACACCTTTCCCTATGAATATATGACATTATAAAAATCAATTTTGGTTTACAAAAGTGTTCTATTTTCAGAAATACTTCATATATAGCTTTATATATATGGCTTATGCTTAACCTCTCAAAATATTTTTTCCGTTTACTCTTTTCTCCCAAACACTTTATTATTATCAATTTTATAAAATAAAAATTTGAGCAATTGCTAAGATAATATTTGCCTAAATGCGGAGCTTTCAACCCTAATTTCTTTCCTTTGGACCACAATTTTATTTGAAAATGGATAATCACAAAAGAGTATGCCAAGTTATTTTCTCAAAGAGAACATGTCCAGATATCTTTGTTTTACAGTCTCATTGAGATTTCCATTTGCTGAAACTCCTCGTTTCTTTTTTTCCTAGTCTGGATTGGTCTACAGAGGGTATAGCCAAGTCTTGACACCTGGCTGTCACGGGGAGGGCTCTAGAACTGCAGTGCAATATATTGGTTTCTAAATCAGGCCATGTTACTCTTGTATTTATCTTTCTGATTCTCAGTTTTCTCTCATTTCTGAAGTAAACTGTTTGATCCAAATGATCACTAACTAACCTGCCAGATCTACAATTTGATGCTTCAATGCTACTGTGATTCATTTAGCTTAGAAAGCTGAAATCAGCATGCTCACTCAATACTTTCTAAAGAGGTGCTGTAAGAAGTACCCAGGTGTCTCTCTGCTGCTTCCTGGCCAGGCAATACTGCAATTGGTAACCGGATGGTTCAATGAATAAGAGGGTGGGCTCTGGAGTTAGATTATTAGGTTTCAAATCTTTGTTCTCATAATTCCTAACTGTGTCACTCTGAGCAATTTTTCTTGCTTTCCCCAGCTGCTGAGTTATTTGGAACTGGAGTTGAATCAAATGACATTGTTGAAGATGTATTTAATATTGGGATCTACAATACCATATTCGATACATCCACAGACTTGAATAGCTTAACCACCAAGGGACAAAGAATGATTCTAGATTCTAACCTCAGATCTTGGAATAGCCCATTGTCCAGAAAGCAGGGCTCAAATTGATGTTTACTCATGGCCATTCTTATAGCATTCTAAAAGCTGTCCTCCCCCTGTCTAAGTATTTCTAATGCTCACATGAAGTTAATCAAACCAAAAGCCAACTCAAACTAGCAATAATAGGTTGACAATTCCACGTGCTTATAAAATATTCTGTGGTAAAACTAGGTTATTTAAATTGAACTACTCAATTTCATCTCTATGTACTATTTTATTTTTTTCAGAGCATAAAAAATGTCCATAAAGGCTTTTGTCTTAATTATGTCTTATTTGAATCTCTCTTTTTTTCTTCCCTTAGCTTCATAACAGCAAGTGGATAGACACTCTCCTGTAAGGGAATCTTTTCTGTGTTTTTATATTTATCAGTAGCAGGCACCCTCTCTCTTGGGCTTTCCTTATGGTTCATATGTAAAGTCATGTGCTAAAATGGATGGCAAGCTGCATGACAGCAGGAAAGAGCTGCAACAGAGGACTATCCTGCTATTAACAGCAAGAGCTGGCCTTGAGAAAAATGTTAATAAGCTAGACTTTCCCTCAGGTTCAACCAGTAGGAACAAAGTAGATAGAAAGACATTCCTGGTTTGCACATTGCATGAACCTCTTTTACTAGACTGGAAGCTTGCAAGGTAAAGAACATGTCTTAATAGTTTGTCTATCCATAGGACCAAGTTAATGCCAAATATAATGGGCTTTCAATAAAAGTCTAGCGATAAATATATACTATTAATCTCATATCCTCTCCTAGCACCTAGCAAATCTTAACCATCCAGGCTCTTTCTATACATTATCTCCTATAACTGCATTTAATTCTCATGAAAGCCCTAAAGAGTTGGTGCCACTATCAGGCCCATTTTTCAGATGAAGAAAGTAAAATTCAGAGGTAGCTTAACCAGTTTTCCTCAGAGTGGGTCAAGCCCAATCTTTCTAACTTTAAATCCAAGATCTTCTTATTGTACAAGATGACCCTGGTGTTGCAAATAGTTGAATTTTCCAATAGGCTTTTCTCTTCACTTTAAACACAACAGGAGTGCCAATCTTGTCCATGCCCTGTTGTAGGGACATTCCTTGTGGTCCTGCTGAAGAAGGGCCTGTCTGATGGACCATGGGCACATCGTCTATTGGCCTTGGTCATGGACTGCACCTTGGATCACTGGGAGGCAATCAGATCCCTTTCTATGAAGAAGCCAATTTACAGAAATAATGGCCAAAACAGTTGAAAGTTGTCACAGGAGATGAGAGAAACCACAGACCCACATAAGCCAGCATTATAAAGAAGCAAAAACAAGATGGTCACACACACAAAAAAAGATCAAAAGTAAATGTCTCTGAAAGGACAGAAAGAGAGGTTCAAAGAAGCTCAGGCAGGGATCAATGTGACACAGGAGAGTGAGAAAGAGGAGCTGGCAACTTCCCAGTTTCCAAGAGGCCTGGCTGTATTTGCTGTACCAGCCTTCCTCAAGGTTGCCTGTATCCTTTTAAGAACTCCACCTACATTTGAACAAGTCATCCTTGCAACACCTTCCTGTGCATCAATGTGTCTGTTGTGACCCACACATTGTTAGGGAAAATGAAGAGTCTCATCTTCCTGTGGTATTCTCTGAGATCTCCTTTTAGCTCTTATGCCTGCAGCATGATATAACATAAGGCTCAGTTAGGAACTGGGAACATCTCAAGTCCTGCTGCAGATGTGGGGCGCTCTGAAGTCTCAGTGACAACAAATCTGCTAAGGAGCCAGGAAATAAAAACCCAGAAGAATGCTCCTTCCCTCCTCCCCTCGTTGCCTTCAAATAGTGAAAGCCACTCTCTCAGAGGATCCTCACAAGGAACCATGTGCCAAGAAATCTTCCTTTAGTGAATTCCTTGCAGTCAGGAAGACAAAGGTTCCAAAACTATAATCCAGTTGTTCTCAGACCTGGAATTCTCTTCTTGGGACAATTACATTTTCTTCTTGTTGCTAAGCAACCAAAGTAACATTGAAAGAAGGAAGTGGAAAGAGGAGCCCCTTCCAATGTGGGGCTGGGTGGGAGAAATCAGGAGTGGAAATTACTTTCTCCCTATCTAGAGGGAGAAAGATACTATGTTTACCTGAGAGGCAGTCGAATTAGGCTGCATTTGGAGGGAGTCACTTAAATGTTCACATCATATTTTAATAATCAAAACAAGTATTTGAACAGACTTATTTGACTTTGTAATATAACTTTACATGTGATATTTCCTGTGAGCTTCATGATGACTGATATCTTAGGCTTAGGGCAAGATGATGGTTTTATTTATAGAGGAAGAAACTGAGGTAGAGAGGACTGAAGTTGTCTACTCAGCTCCATCCAGCCAGTTAATGCCACAGCAAGACTAGAATCCAATCTGTCATGTTTTATTTCTATACAGCATCTTTGATTGATTGATCGATTCATTAATTCATCCATGATGCAGGACTGATGTTCATCCAATACACACTGATAGGCATGATGGTGTTTAAAATTAGAATTTTAAAATAACTACTGCTCCACACTCACCTCCAGGTCCCTCAGTATGTCACTCTGTCCTTCTTGAAACTCCACAGATCTAACAACTAATGAGATAGCACCTGGCTGAGCAGGGCTATGTGTCAGCAGTATTCTGATGTATGGGTTCCATGTCATATCATGTGTTACGTATTTTTAACATTTCACTAACTCTTACTGAGCTCCAGGTACAGTGTTACCAAGTGAAGATACAGAAGTACAGTCCAAATCCCTTGACTTCAAAAAGTTCATAGCCTGTGGGTGGAGGGAAAAAGAAAAATAAAGGCACCTAATCTTCCCTGAAATGCTTCTCAAGAGAAGAGAGTCCATTACTCTGTAAGAGGATTTGTTTTCATCTGCTGCCCAATCAGCAGTTTCATTACATTGAGTTGAGATCTGTTTCTCCATAACCTCAGCTGATTGGGGTTTGTGGTTCCCCTCCGGAGCAGAGTTTAGCAAATGAATCAGTATTTTCTCTGATGCTGGTCTTAACATTTAAGGACAGCTTTCACATCTCACTCTGACTGGTCCCCGAATGGTTTCACCACCCTGCTAGATTTCTGTTGTGCCCTTGAACCTAAGACAGAGCAAATGCTAGCTTGTACCTCAAAGGACTTTACAGTACCCCTCTGTCTTCAGAAATGAAATTAATTGGGCAGAGAGATGAGGGGACTTGCCAAACAAGCTTGAAGCTAAATCTCCTTAATGTTCTGGTCTGTGGTCTTTTCATTGCATTATGCATTATTGCATACTCTCAATTTCTACATTTCCAGAACTGAACTGCCTCCAGTCTCCAACTATGACCCAATCACTACACAGCTCATGTGTCTGTCATCTCCTTTGGTTAGGTACACCTTCTATTAATAATATCTATACTAAGAGAGCATTGTGGATGCATACCCTTTCCAATGGATCAGTGATTCTCAATGCTTGTTGTATATGCAGAAGCATTGAGAACATTTATGAAAATGGTAGTGATACTGGGTCTACTCAAATCAAATCAAATCAAGATGGATTCCAGGCATAATTAATTTGCTCAGGAAATTTTGTTTTATAATCATTGTTGAGAATACTACATTAGGTAATGCTATATTGTTTTCCAAAAAGGTGAGAATCAATATTGTATTTGAGGGGCCGGCACAGTGGCTCACTTGGTTATTCCTTTGCCTGCGGTGCCAGCATCCCATATGGGCATCAGGTTCTAGTCCTGGTTGCTCTTCTTCCAGTCCAGCTTTCTGCCATGGCCCAGGAAGGCAGTGGAGGATGGCCCAAAGTGCTTGGGCCCCTGCACCCACATGGGAGACCAGGAAGAAGCACCTGACTTCTGGCTTCAGGCTGGCGCAGTGCCAGCCGTAGCAGCCATTTGGGGAGTGAACTAAAGGAAGGAAGACCTTTCTCTCTGTCTCTCTCTCTCTCACTGTCTATAACTCTACCTGTCAAAATAATAAAATAAAAAAATATATTGTATTTGTACTCGAGAAAGGAAGGAGAATGTCTTGGAGCCTTTGATTGTAGTACATGATCTCAACTTGTCACCAAAGTGGAACGGATGGTTTTGCCTCATTTTGTTCTAACTACCTTCAGAGATGTCAAAATGACATGTCTTCCTCTGGTACTTTGAACCATATGTTGAGTCCTCAAGAACTGAGGAAGTATGATAATACTACAGATCCTTGCACTGTCTTCAGCAAATGGCCCTGGGTAAGGGAGTGGTTGGCATAACAAAAGATTAGGCACATGGAGGCCTGGAACACAGAGTAATCATTCAGTTGGCAGCAAGGCAGCTATTTCATGATATCGGAAGTGATATCTATTCTCAGCCACATTTATTGACATTGTCCATGCAAGTCACAGGGCATCCTTGTCAATGAGTGCATCTTTGATAAAACAGGTTAGATGAGACACATCTATGCAAAGAGGAAAAGGAAATGTGTTAAAATACACAAGGCAATAAGTGTTCAAGGTTGCTAAAGGACATGATTTGTGACTCCCCTCCTCTGACAGCTTCTGCCTCTATGTTCTGTGCACTTTTAAGCACCTCCTTTCTGATAGCCCCTTACTAGTTGTGGCTGGAAAGTTTGCATATCAACTTTCCTACTAAGTCGTGAATCCTGTGAAGATAGGGACTGTGTCTTAGTCTTGTGTTTGACTATGGTTACTACCATAGGACCTGGCACATCATCCATGCCACTGAACTATTTGTTAAGGGACTGCATGATCCTGACACTAGAGAAAGTACAGGACTCTTAGTTATGTCTATGTCTCTATGTCATGTACATTCCTAAAAGGTGCTCAGATCAGCCTTCTGTTTTTTTAAATGGTCCTAGAATCCCAAAAATCAGTCCCTTAACATTGCCTGACACTATTTTTAACCCAACTTCTTTACCAGCTATAGATTTTCTATGTTTCAGGGTCTCATTCTGAATCAAAAAATGACCTACTAGGGAAATAATATGAGAAGAATTTCTGTGGAACTTGGCTAGAATTTAAATACAGCTCCTATTCTATAAACAGACATATCATTCGGGCTGGAGCTTTGGTTTTTAACAATCCTATTTAACACTATATTAATGTATTACCTTATTATATATTAACAGGTATACAGTATTATTTTTACATATATAACACTTTTAAAAGAAGGAGAAGATCCCTCCTTTCCTTGCCCTCCTCTCACTTCTAATCACTGGGAGATGGGCTACACATAAAGAAAAAACTCTGGATGAGAAGTCCAGGCACATGTAGCAGATTCATGGCTTCCCTGAACTTAGTGATTCAGGGAAGTCTATTGAATCTCTTTGCCTGGTTCTTCATCTTACAGATGATGGGATTTGACTTGGTGATACTCGAGGGTGAACTTTGATTTCACTATGATTCAACAGACAGATCTACCATTATTACAGAGACTTTTAAATACAGCACACACTTCTCTGAACTTCTCTCCAAAGAAACAGAACACCACAGGAAGGACAATCCTGTTAACATGCTTAAATTTTAAAAGGAAAAAGACTTGGGCAACAAAATTCAGTTCTGGCTCACACGATGCAAGCCAACCCTTCTGATTTCTGGACTCACTTTCTGCTTTGCATGAACGGTGCACACTCTTAGTCCTCTGCCGGCTTTGGTCAGGGGTATCAAGAAATCTGGACACACAAGTAGATGGGCCAAGGTCAGGTGATTACAGAGGTAATTTTGGCATTGCATTGTGTGCCTTCAGCTCTTCTTTCATCATCAGCTCCTATGTCTTGCTGAATTTTTTCCAATGAAGCATTATTTTCTCATTAATAGTTATGCTTCAACACAGAGCGTAACAGTGGAAATCTTGCTCCATTGGAGGTCTTGCAGTGATGAGTAAGGGAGGCAAAGTTTGTGGCCAATCAGAACATTCTTCCCAACAAAGAGGACAATTTGAGTTAGAAGGGGATAAACTGTTGTGCATAACCCTGACTGACACCCAGGGGCGTGGACCAGTGTGTGAGTGTGTGTGTGAGAGGGAGGTGCGGGGGGGGGGGTAGGGGGTCCAGCCACTTTTTCTCCCTTGCTCCAGAGCATTCTAGTAAAAAAGAGAGAAAAGAGGTCGTCCGACCGAATTCAACCCTGCAGTGGGGTTGGCAGTGGCTGATGTGGTTGCTAGGGGGCCGCCCCCCACTCACCACCCAAACATTTCTCAGTTTCCCCCAACTCTCACAGAGAAGGGCATGCTCAAACTCAGCTGCCAGAGTTCGGAGTGACCTCTGCCTGGAGATCTGGAAGCAGAGCCCTCTGCAGATCTCCGTGAGTCTTCCTCAGTCAGCTGATGGAGTGCACAGCGTCCCTAAGCGTCTCCATTCTTCTCTTGGCCCGAAAAGCGGCCCTTCTGCAGCCCCCAACAGAAGCGCCCAGAGACTAAAAGTAACCACCACGTTTTGTAAGCACCGAAGACATCCCAGGTCGTTCATCCTCACCACCCGGATCAGGGAGGGAGCTGCGAGGTTGCCATCCGTGCCCTTCCCCGCAAGAGTCTAACTGTGGTGGATAACGAGAAAAAAATGACACGAGGACCCGGTACCTGCAAGTAGCTTAGTAAAACACAATACACAAAGTAAAACCAACCCTGGAAAGGAAGCCTCATGACCCGCTTAAAAGAAAGCAAGCAACCACGCTGCACCCAGTAGAGAGAGCCTACCACGTCGGCGCCTGGACGCGCGGCTCCCGCGACACTGCCCCTGTTGTGTCAGACAGTGGCGGTGTTGAGCCCGGCTGCCCGCGCCCAGCCGGAGGCGCTCCCCGCGGCCGCTCAGTCTCCGCCGCTGACTCCGACGCGCAGAAGCCACTGGGCCGCGAGGGCGCTGGGGAGCGCTAGGGGCGCGGGGGGCGGCGAGGGGCTCCCGATCGGCCGCCACCAACTGTTTCCCTCCTCCATCACGGCTAGACCCCGCTCCCTCCAATTGACCGAGATTCCCCGGGGGTGGGGAGGTGAGGGGAGCGGCCGCTCGTCGCTCTCCACCGGCTCCCGCCGAGAAGCGGCCCCGGGCCCGCGGGGGCCAGCCGCGTGGGCGCCGGCGCCCCCTCCGAGGCGGCTCGCGGGGTGGCGGTCCCCGCTCGCCTCTGCCGCGCGGCCGCTCCGATCCTCCCCCCCTTCCCCGCCCGCGCCCTCCCCCTTCCTTTCACCAAGACTCTGGGACTCGGGAGAGGGCGCGGGAGGCAGGCACACGGGCCCGACCCCACTCCAGCTCTCGCCGGGGACGCGGGCGGGCGGGCGGCAAGGGGACGCGGCGGGGGCGCGGGGCGGGCGCGGCCATGGAGCGGCGGCGGCGGCGGCGGCGGCAGCACTAGCGACCGCGGGCGGACGGGCGGAGAGCGGGCAGGCCCGCCGGGCGCCGCGGACCGAACTGCACAGCTCAGCAAAAGCGCCCTCGCCCTCCGCGCGCCGCCTCCTGCGAGCCCAAACCCAGCAACATTTTTAAAGCTCCAACCCATCCTTTGAAGACAAGGGGGGGTGGAAATAGCGTTGATCGGAGAGACGGGGATATATTTATATATTTATATATATATATATACAATTTTTTTTTGGCTCCTGCTAAAATTAGCCGGGCCCGCCGCGCGCCCGTGTGCGAGTGTGAGCGAGTGTGTGCGTACGGGCGTGTGTGTGTGTGTGAATGTGATTACTCCAGGACTCCTCGGGCTCCGGAGACGCCATTTTCCCCCTTGATATCTCTCTCCATAAATCGGTGGCGCGGCGGAGGCGGCCGCGCCGGGCGGGAAGCGCGGGGCCGGCCGGGGCGCCCGCCGCTCGCCGCCGCCTCCGCGCGCCCGGGGGCCCCGCAGCCCCCCGAGCGAGGGCGGCCCGCCCCGCGGCTCGCCGTTTGACAGATGCTCATCGCTATGGAGTTGCCGCAGCAGCACCTTTGGGGGCTCCGGCGAGCGACCGGAGCCGGGATCTGAGCGAGCGCCAGGGCCAGCGGAGCCGGAGCCGCCGGGACATGGGTGAGCACGCGCGGCGACCTTGCCCCGGGAGCCCCGGCGCGCAGCCTCCCGCCGCGCCGCGGGCCCCCGCACGCCCGGGCCCGGGGTGGTGTGTGTGAGTGTGTGAATGTGTGTGAGTGTGTGTGTGTGCGCGCGCCCTGCATGCAAAAGTTCACGTTGCCTCGCCTCGTCTCGCCGGGGCTTTGACTTTGCACCGAGCAGGAAGGGGCAGCCGGGGCCGAGGGGGCGGGATGCCGGTCCCGGCGAGTCTGCCGGGGAGGGGCGCGATTCCGGCTGGCCCGCGGGTGGGCAGCGATGCTGGCTCCATCCGAGTGGCCCGTTGGTGGCGGCGATGGTGGAAGAGTCGGGCTAGGAGCTCATTGAGTTTCGCCTAATCTGATCCCCCACCCCCACCCCGCCTTTGCACCCTCCCTCGGTCCTGCAGCCGGCTGCTTGGGCTGGCGTTGGTGGAGCGGACCCGGGAGGGGGAGGGGGTAGGAACATAGGAAAAGGGGTGGGAAGGCGGCAGGATATTTTTTTTTTTTTTTTTTTTTTTTTGCTTTCTTTGTAACTTGCAGGTTAAGTGGAGCTAGAGAGCTACATTGTAGCCTAGTTGGATTTTTTTTTGGGGGGGTGGCATGTATCAGAATCTAACGTGTCGTTAATAGAAAGAAGATCAGGCGAGAAGTGGTCCAGCCGGCGAAGGTTGGTTTGTGCTTGTGTCGTGGCTGTGTGTTAGTCTTTTCTCTCGGAAACCTTAATCAATGGATCTGAGTCTGTTGTGCTCTCTGGTTTGGGGACTCTGAAAAGACAGGAATTCCCTTAAAAGCAGACGAATGCCCTTTTGAAAGCACGCATTGTGTGCCCTGGGCTTGGGAATTAAACGGCAGGCTTCCCCCTTCGGTGGTTTCCAGGGGGAAATCGCTCCGGAAAGGGAGCCCTTCAGTATCGATTTATTGTTTTTGTCTTTCAAACCATTATCTCTTCGACCAAAATACTGTCTGAGAAGTTCCACCGAGACAAAGTCAGGGAAACTGGACCGCGCAGATCTTCAGCAAGATGGTGATGACGGTGATGCTGGTTTGGGTGTCTGTCTGTGATGGAAGCATTGTTGGGTAATTGCAAATTCTGATCGGTAGAGCATGCTGGTTCTAAAAAAATAAGTTACTGCTGAAATGCCGTCTGCCAGCCCCCTCCCCTGCACACTACCAGTTCCCCTCCTCCCCCCACCCACACCGCTTACTACGATTCTGAAATCGGATCCAACTGGAAATATTTTCATTGGAGATCGGAAAGTTGTGCCGTTGCAAGTAGGAGATGAGGCTGGAGGAACTGAGAGTGCGGCGAGGGAGCTCTTACTGCCTCCGGATGCTGCATTTTGTTCTTTATGTGTGTCCGTGAGTGCGGGATTCTGAGTGTCTATCAGTCTGAAAGGACTGTTGAGGGAAGGATTTCCGATTCGTTTCCGTTTCAAATAAACTGTCCTGATAATCTCAGGGTTGAGGTCTAATGCTAAAAGGGCCGTTTGTGTGTCTCTTTATGGCCGCAGAAACTCCCCTCCACAAGGGCAGGGTATCCTGGAATTCTAGAGCAGTGACTTTTCCTTCCCAGCCCCCTTCCGCTGCCCCCTCCCAGCCACACCTCTCCCCCTAAAGTTTGCCTGCAGTCTATGGTCTCTAAGGAAATACTGATATTACTTGTTTGTCTCTTACATTCTTTTTCCTTTTCATTCCTTCACCCTTCATCCTGTTTGTCTTCTTTTGCTGTAGGTTTGTACTAAAAGCTAATTTCATAGAGTAGCTGTCAAAAAGAAAAAAAAAAAAATCCCCGCACCCCTTGGGTCCATGCTTTTTGCCCTCCTGTGGTTCTCACAGGTAAATTCTTGGGTCCAGACCCAGACTCCTCTGCATTAGCAAGGTGTTTGCATTCAGTGGGGGCAGGGAGCAGAGATGAGGGGTTTGGAGAGGAAGGGTGTTGTCTGTGCAGGCCACATCTGCAATATGGGACAGACCTGGGTGCCCTGGAGTGCTTCCTTCACACACCCCAGTTGGATTTTGTTTGGCTGGGATGGGAAGGCGGGGCCAGCTGGCCAGGGGCATGTGAGGGAGGAGAAAGTTTGTAGCACTTGAAGATGTACCCAGTTTACACTCCCAGGTCACTCCCACCCCTTCTCCCTGATTTCTGTGGCTTCCACCCTCCTTAATTGCCTGGAGGAAGGGAGGGAAGGGTTATCTCTTCTGCTCTGACCTGGGATTCCCAGGTTTCAGAGGGAAGTTGAAGGTACTGTGCATTCAATGTATTGCCTGTTTCCAGAAAAGGGAATGAGAAAGGAGAGTTGGGGGCTGAGCAGGGAGGAAGATATCAAGTATTGTTGAACACGGAGTATTTGCAGGCTAGGGTGGGGTGTGTAGTGTCAGAAGATAGGGAGACCTGGTACTCAGAATGCTGCTTGGCACACGACCTTCTCCCCCATTAAGGAACAAAAAAGTCTTGGTCTTGAGAAGTTGAGTTGGTGTTGGAGCTGGGTTGTGGGAGCTGCTGGCCACTATAGTAACCTGAGCTGAACAGGGGAGGAGGTGGTGAGCAAGGCCTTTGGGAGCCAGAGGAGGGAAAGGGACTTGTCTCTCTTGGGGGTGGGGGTGGGGGGATGTATCACTGGGATAAACAAACCAGAGGTGGGGGAAGGGACCACTAGTAGTCAACCTAAGGAGGAGCATCCAAGAGGCAGCAGTATTGGCTGGCCAGGAAGGGGGCCACTTCTGGCTTGGCAGAAAATATCTACTGCCTTATATGTGCATGAATGGGCCAGGCAACTGAAGGGTTGTAATCTGATCTTTTGTATGCTAACATCAGAATGTTACATAGGAAGGCTGTGCCAGGAGGCCCAGTTGCAGACTTCCCAGAGGGGAATCCTGGCTGTGTCCCTGATGGAACTCAACATCCCCTGGTGCCTTGAAGCTCCTGGTTATGTATTTGCATTACTCATAGTGAGCAATACTGCATGGGATCTTTGTAGAGTTTAGGTGAAAATGATCAGTGGGGAGAGGCAGGAGAAGAACTAAGTGTGGAGGCACTTGTCTCTGGGTTCCTTGTTCTGTTTCTGCAGTTATCTTAACTTTGAATTCCATTAGGGGCAGAATCGATACTTCTCTGGCACAGAAACACAGGTCTAAGAGAGGAGAGTTCTCACAACGTGGTCATTATTTTTAGTTGTGTGTCCTCTCTGCCCTGATGCTTCCCTATAATATGCAAAAGAAAGAAGAGACACATAGCCAGCCTGATGGGACATCCTTTCTGGGTTCCTGTGGAGACTCTGAAGCTTGGCTGGGCCTTGGCCTCCCAGAATGCCAGTTTTTCCCTTGGAGACTTGCAGTTTTAATTGAAACCAGAAAGCTATTGAAGGCAGACCAAGCCAATGAAATCCTGTTTTCTCTGATGCACAGGAATGGGATTTTTTTTTTTTTTTTTGCTGATGGTAAATGATAATCAACACTTTCAGATTGCAGGGATTTGCCATGCCTTAAAAGTGGAAAGTCGTTCCATCGTTTATCCAGGGACTCAGTGTATGGGAAAGTCTTAGCAGGGACCAGAGGACAAGAGGCTGCTTCTGTCCCAGAGAGTTAGGCGGCACTGGGCTGAAGAAAGAAAGCCTCTTAGAGTTCTTACCACCCTTCATTTTGCCTGGTCCTTCAGGTCCTGTGAAGAAGGGACTAACACAATCCAGTTCCATGCCTATCCTATGGCATGTTATGAAATACGATGAGTTTCATCCAAGTTTTTGGGCCAGAGTTGGATAAGCACACTGTCATCAGTTTAGGCTTCTTTTACAGCAGTTTCTAAAGGCAACCTTGATGTTTCAGTAACTCCTTTTTTTAAAAATTTATTTATTTGACAGATAGAGTTAGACAGTGAGAGAGAAAGAGACAGAGAGAATGGTCTTCCTTCCGTTGGTTCATCCCCCAAGTGGCCACTACGGCCGGAGCTACGCCAATCCGAAGCCAGGAGCCAGGTGCTTCTTCCTGGTCTCCCATGTGGGTACAGGGGCCCAAGCACTTGGGCCATCCTCCACTGCCTTCCTGGGCCACAGCAGAGAGCTGGACTGGAAGAGGAGCAACCGGGACTAGAACCTAGTACCCATATGGGATGCCAGTGCCTCAGGTGGAGGATTAACCAAGTGAGCCACGGCACCAGCCCCATTGTTTCACTGACTTTGTGAGGGTGGACCTGGCCAGCTAAAGAGTTGATCAGTGCAGAAAAGCAGATGCCAATATGCCCACAATGTGGACTTCATGAGTGCAAGGGGATGATGCAACTCTTCATTTTTGCTCAGCTCTGAGTGTTCATTGCTGTTTTCACCTAGCATTCTATTAGATTTTGATGCTCCTTGATAAAGAGTTTGGGGATCATGACCTCAGATGACTGAGTCTAAGTTGATGATCCTTAGAGTTCTCATCTAGAAGTTTTGTAGATCTGAGCAGCTTTACTTTTAGAGATTGTGTGTCTGTGTGTGTGTGCTTTGTTTGTTTTACCTTGTAAGGTTGAAGAAAGATTTTCTAATGCTCTTTACCTTAGAAACCAGCAGTTGACTTCCTATTCTGTTCAGGGAAAATGATGCCAAAGTCAAATGAAGGATGGGTGCACAGGATCCCTTAGTAGGGGTGACCATGCCCTCTCTGGGAGCTGATATTGGATTATGTGCAGCAGATCCATGTGAAACAACCATGGCCAAAGCCAGCTGAGCTGACCCATCTTTCCCATGTGCTGGCCAGGGATAATGGATGAATGGTGAATAGAGAGGAGTTACAGAATTTAATCAGCTTAGAAAATCATTCCTTCATCCAACTTATCTTTTGCCTCAAAAAATTACTGCCTTTCACATGCATGGTATATAAAGTACATCTTTGTATCACATCCACTCCCTTGAGTATTGTAAGAAGGGAGTCCAGGTGAGCATTTTATCCCCTTTCTGAACATGAGGCAGTGGATATACTGAGTTGCTTGAAAGGATACAAGTTGCTAGATGACCTGGGGCTAGACAGCTTCAATAAAGTGTGAGGCACTCAAATCTGAAGTGACAACATCTGTCTTGGCTCTTATCCCCACTCCTTCCCAGTTAAATGACCCCAGAAAGTTATTCAACCTCTCTGAACCTCTGCAACCTAATCAGTAAAATAGGGATAAGGATGTTTACCCTGCCTGCTTCTCAGGTGTTGTCAGGATTAAATAAGTATAGCTGATTTATGTTATTGAATTCAGGGAGGAGTCCCATTCTGTCTGTTGGAAACCGACACATATCTCCTTGGAATGACCGGAAATACTCACAAAGGTCTGTTATGGTTGCAGTAATTCAACTGATTTGTGTATATACCTATGTCTGTGTTTATGGGAACATGTATATGTTTACATCTGTTGGATTATTCACTACCTACTATGCCGTGTGTATCTGAGACTCAGTATCTCTTGGAATATCTGGCTAGACTCATGGGTGTACTGGTCCTCAGGAAATGGTCTTTGAATTAAAAGTTAGGAAAAGGCTATGCCATCCCTTGCAATGACAGTATTACATATCAGAGTGCCCATGGTTCTAATCCCAGCTGCTCCACTTCCAATCCAGCTCTCTGCTGGTGGCCTGGGAAAGCAGTGGAAGATGATCCAAGTGTTTGGGCCCCTGCTGCCCATGTGGGATACCTAGCTGGAGTTTCTGACTCTTGGCCTTGGCCTGGCTCAGTCCCAGTTTTTGTAGCCATTTGAGCAGTGAAGTGGATGGAAAAACCTGTTTCTCCCTTTGTCTGTCACTCTGTCTTTCAAATAAACAATTTTTTTAGAAAACATTAAGCAAAAAGAAAAATCACACAAAAACAGAGAGGACAGGCTGGGGGGAAAGGTCACCATCATGGTTGAGCAGTGACTTTCAGGATGGAATTTCTGGCCTCATTAAAGAAAGAACTGGTAGTAGGGTTCCCTTTGTCCTAGCAAATCCAGTACACTCTTTGTAATAGGAGAGATCTTCCCAGTCCTTTTGCTCTCTGACACTTCTCTGCCCCTCCTGTCCTCCTTTCCCATGATATCTGGCTCACCCTGCCTGGCAGCCTGTTCCAGGCAGCCTGTAGTGTTCTCAAGTGAACCTCATTTTATGTAACACCATGAGACTCTGCTCTGGTCAGACTGGTTCCCTGGCTGACCCTGGGCACTCTTTCCCCTGCCCACCTCCACATCTTGGCTCTCTCTGTCACCTCCTATTTGGAAAGTGCCCTGACAGATCCCTTTTAACCAGCATCTCTACCTCTTTGGCCAGCTGGTACCACCCAGCTTCCTCAATGGGGACCTGCTGGAGCATGAGACCTGCAGCGTGAGTCTGGCAATCAGCTCATGCTGCTTGGCTGTTTGTTTCTTCTGACTCCCCAGGCTAACGGTCCTTGAAAAAAGGGGCCAAGTTGGCCCCACAAGGCCTTGCACAAGCATATGAACAATATCCTTTATATGAGTGGATCACAGAATTTATGTAGAGAGAGAATAATGACACTACATGTTATTTACTGTGTGCTAACCCTCTGCAATGTGAAGAAACACAGAAATCCTCTTAGAGTAAATATCTACTTACACGAAAGGCTTTTTTTTGGTGTTTTTGGCCATCTTTCAGGGGCAACTGCCCAGTCTGTTTTTCCCCCTCAGAACCAGAGTTAATGAAGTTTCACCACATTTGCATCCCTTAAGTCACCGACTCACTCATTCACTCAATCATCAACTATTTATTAAGTGCCTACTAGATACTCCTGGCCACTCTAATGTGTGCAGCTCTTGACTCTCTGTGAACATTCGAATTGTGTTTGTTGTCTACCACACTCACTGTGGCACTTGAACATGCAATCTTTGTTGCTGAAGTCCAAGTGCTTCTCCACTCCTTGGTGGCTGAGTGTGCTTGGCCACAATGTAAGAGAAGGCTGAGCAGAGCAGACATGAAGAAAATTCCAGAAGATGCTTAGGGGCGAGGCGGCAGGCAGGGCTGACCACCTGTTAGCATAGGATCTGGGAAAGTGTGTTGTCTTTCTGCTCCTAAGCTTGACTCATCAGAAAAAAAAAAAAAAAGACTTTGGATTAATGAGGGTGTCCCTTCTGACATTCTGTGGTCCAATGAGTCCCAGGCATTTTAAGGCTTTCTTAAAGCCCAGCCCTCCTCAAAACCATTTAGTGATATCTCCAAGAATGTCCAAAAAATTCCCCTGAGGATGAATGTACTTTGTTCAGTGTTTGATGTGGTTGGAAGAGTGACAGAAAGACAAGGTGGTGGCCTGGGGTAAACATAAGGAGGATCTCCCCAATTAGAATAGGAGAGTCACATGTGGAGATCAGGAACGGAGAGAAGGAGATGGTAAGCTAAGTGGGAAGACAGTGATTATCCATATCTCCTCCGAAGCCTGGCTGTCTTTGGTGAAATAACTGAGTTGATAGAAGAGAATTCTGTTGCTCCTGCTACCTGTGCTCAGTAGGCATCTGGAATCTCTGCTGGGGTCCCTCACCTCCCCTGTGAGGGGCTGGGCATCAATCCCCTAGCTGTATTTTTTTTAAAAAAAGATTGATTTTACTTATTTGAAAGGCAGAGTTACAGAGAGAAAGTGGAGATATAGACATTTTATCTGCTGATTCACTGCTGAAATGGCTGCAATAGTTGGGCTGGGCCAGGGAGAAGCCAGGAGCTAGGAGTTTCATCTGCACATGGTTCACTCTCTACTGCTTTCCCAAGCTCATTAACAGGGAGCTGGTTTAGAAGTAGGGCAGCAGGGACTGGGGCCGGTGCCCATAACGGATGCCAGCACAGGCATGAGGGTTAACCACAACACTGCCTCCCCTCCTTACGTGTATTTTAAAGAGCCTGAAAGTTGGGCCTGGGGCAGTGCTGCAGGTGTGATGCTCTGCTGCATCGTCAGAGCACCTGGGTTGCCCTGCCATGTGGATGACCTGTGCTCAATAATGGCTGGAGGGGTTGGTTAGTGTGTGGTTTTTTAATCAGAGGGAGTGACTCATTGTTTGTTTAAAGCCAGAGCCCTCTGTGATTTGGTTTGGGGTGGGATTAGGAAACAGGCACCTGGAAAGCCCCACAGGACTTCTGACTCACCTCGAAGCTCTCCAGGTCCTCCAGCCGGAGGAAGTCTCTGCAAGCTCCTGAGATGCGACAAATGACTTTTACCTTGGGGTCTTGTGAGGGATTCGGGACAAAAAGGACAAAAATGAGAAACAAGCAGTGATGTTAGCCAAAGTGAGTAAAACCACATCTGTTCATTATTCTTCCTGTCAGTGATTCACAGTTCTTCCAGTGGAAAGGAACTACTTGGCGTTTGAATTTGGGGCCAGAAGAGGTAAGGGGACTAGAGAGGCAGATTTGATGCATCTGACAGAGTTGCCTGAGAACCCTCAATGGAAGCAGTAGCAGCTTTGATGGACTTGAAGCAGAATAATGAAATGTGGGTGGCGAGCCGCGTGAAGTTGTTGGTGTCTGTGACCTATTGTTTTTTGAGCAATGAAATATTTTTTTCTTCAAAGTATTGATTAATAGTGTTGGCTAACAAGGGTGATTTGATGTGAAAGCTCTATGGGCCCTCTTTCCGCTCATCACTTTGCACTCCAGAGCTCCATTACAATCAGTTTTTAAATAGTCTCAGCATTTCAATTTGTTTGAGCCATGGTGCCTGGTACTCTTTGGCCAGACAGGTCTGCTATGAGAAGTGACTTTTGCTCTTGGACATGGGGCAGAATACCTGGAGAGACAATGCTTTGCTCAAATGGGAAGCTTGGGTCTGCAGCTTCAGTAGGAAGATGACCCAAAGTGGTCTGTTTGGTTTGTCAGGGAAGATTTCAATGAGATGTATTTGGGACTTTAAGAAAGAAGTGGAACAGGGGCATTCTTGGTGGGCAGCATAGCTTTGGCATAGGGGCAGAGGTGGAATGAAGTAAAAGTGTGAATTTGGAACTTCCCCAAGGACATGAATGATAATCACACGCTTGTACTGCATCTAGTTGCAGCAGGGTAGTAATGAAAATGAAGGCCCAGATGGCTGGTTTTGAGAGGTAGGCCACCATGGCAGGCACCTTGATGATGTGGGATATTCTGTCCATAGTGGGAAGCACAAAACCCAAGGTCCTGTAAATTGGATTCAATCTACATATCCAGTGTTTTAATTAAAACTCATCAACTCTTGTGACTCTTTGATTCAGCAACATCAGTTTGTGCATGGATGGTAAATATGATTGAGACCAGACTCTGAAGGGTCTTGTGGGGATGCCAAGAGATATAGAAATCAAAGTCTCTGCCCTCAGTCTGGGTGGAAGGAGACATAAGAATTCACAAGAACCAGTGGAGGGGCAGCAGTGGGCAGCCATCAGGCTCAGGGATCAGCATCTCTAAGGATCAGGTAAATCAGAGATGTTTCAAGGAGTCATTGGGACTTGAGATAAGGCTTGTACAGAGTGGGGTAGTCTTAGGTAGAAACACAGCAGCAGGGGAGATCTATTGCTTGGACATGAAGATGGGAGAAGGGAACCAATTCAATGTGGGGTTCTGAAGGATGTCAGGCAGCAGGACAGAGGTGATGGTGTATTACAAGAAACAGGCCAAGGCTGTGTCTCTCCTGAGCTGAGATGGGGAGCCATGACTACAGTCTTTTAAGGTGCAAGGAGTGCAGGCCTGATGATCTGTAGGCTGTGCCAGATTGAGACGTCCATGCAAACCACACAGGAAAGCAACCAGGCATCTGACTCTGCCACCTGCCTCTAGGTCCTCTCTTCTACTAACTCCAAAGTATGGGGTTTAAAAGAGGTATTTTTGATAAAAAAATAAGACTACCTATAAAGGCATTTCAAAATGTTTGTGGAAATAAAATATTAAAAGATTACTTTGTTTTGAAGCAAGACAACTTTGAAACCCACACATAGTTTTTTCATAATATGCATTTTCCATGAACTTTGTGAAGACTCCCAGTATGCATGGATTTCAGTTTTCCTGGCATCTAAAGAAGCTTATCTTTTAATTCCATTTTCCATTATTTTTTTAAATGACATTTTTGTTTGTTTGTTTGTTTGTTTTTTTGACAGGCAGAGTGGACAGTGAGAGAGAGAGATAGAGAGAAAGGTCTTCCTTTGCCGTTGGTTCACCCTCCAATGGCCGCCGCGGTAGGCGCGCTGCAGCCGGCGCACCGCGCTGATCCGATGGCAGGAGCCAGGTGCTTCTCCTGGTCTCCCATGGGGTGCAGGGCCCAAGGACTTGGGCCATCCTCCATCTGTACTCCCTGGCCACAGCAGAGAGCTGGCCTGGAAGAGGGGCAACCGGGACAGGATCGGTGCCCCGACTGGGACTAGAACCCGGTGTGCCGGCACCACAAGGCGGAGGATTAGCCTATTGAGCCGCGGCGCCGGCCTTAAATGACGTTTTTGTAGGCATTTGGACTGGGGCGCAGCTACTCTGGGGTGCATAAGAGCTCTGTGATACTGCTATTCATCTTCAGGAGTTTAATGTATAATTAGAGAAAGACTTACAGGGGTTTTGGTAACAATGCACTGTTTAAATGCTGGTTTAGGATAGTGAGAGGAGAGGCATCATGAAGGATGGGCTGGAGAGCTAATTTTGTTTAGCTCTTTGATATGCCTCACATCTCCTTTGGTGCAGGAGCACAAACATTTAAGTGTTGAATTACACTTCATGTTCAAGTGACAGTGAACAAAGCAATTGCTAAATCAGATGGCTGAGAAGTGAAGGAATTTGAATTAAGACTGAACAAATAGTTTGATAGAAGTTAAAGGGCCTTCTGGAATTTATTATCTTTTCCGTTATTTGGTTGATCCCCATTGCCTTCAAATTAGTCTGTCATTTGCATTCCCAACTTACAGTGTAGTGGAGGACCACAGCATAAGTGGCCATAAATGTTAGCTGTTGGGAGATTGGTGACATTATGGCTCAAATAACATTCAGTCAGAAAGGACTATATCCATGGTTTCAATAAGACCCTCAACTTTTGTTTTCTTACCTATAAAACATGTACATTTCTGGATTAAATCAGTAAATGAAACTAACTAAGATAACAAACTTAAGTAAATTAAAGCATATGAGATACAGGTAAATGGGATCATTTTCTGTATCATCTGGATCTGTCTGCCCTACTTGAACAGGAAATATTATGATCACAATAATTTCTTACAAGTCTACCATACTTAACCTTTCTGTCATTATTTTTAATATATTTTTTACTATTCTCCTTTCAAGATCCTGTGAAGACAATAGAAAGGGCAACTGAGAACATGATACCCAGAAAGGTTAAGTTACATGGAAGTCAGATAGAGCAACCATGAGGTTTTGGTAAAAAGCAGGCATCTTGATGTGAGAGTAAGATGCTTTGTTTGGAATCATACAGGCCTGGATTTGACTGTGGGTACTGTGGATCTGGCACAGGTGGTGTGTGTCCTTGAGCAAAGTATTAACCATACTGGACCTTCATTCCACATCTGTAAAATGAGGACAGGCTTTCCTGCACCATGGGGCTGTTATATGAATTAATCTGATAATGACCGTAAAGGGCATTGTTTGCATTTGCGTCCTCTTACACTATGAGAGTGCACTGATAGCACTGAGGAACACAGGCAACAAGTCGTACCAAAGCCAGAGCCAGCCTGCAGCCTTGAGGATTGGCCTAGCCATCACCGTAGAGATATTTCCCTGGGAGACAGGACTAAGGCTCATGTTGTTGTGCTGTATTGTTGGCTCCCAAAGGAGGCACTATTTTTGCAGCCAGAACTGGAACAGTTGATTAAGAGACAGTGTGCCCAACCTCAAGTCCCAGCAGTTTGATTGTGGTTCTCTTCCTGTCATGGAGATTCCCAAGCATGGAGACTGATGCTGTATGTGTGGATACTTGTGTTCAACTTAGCCAACTCAGCTGGGGATAACTTCAGAGCCAACAGGATCTCGTAAAGTGGTGGAAGGTCCCAGCCCCACCTTTGAATGCCTTCTGATTGTCAGGCTAAGGAGACAAGACTTAGTATCTAGTAAAGTAGGGGCAGGAAGGGGCCATAGAACTCATCTCATGCCAGCTCCTCATTCTAAGAATTAAGATAGAGAGACTCAGGTAGAAAAAGGAACTTGTCCTAGGTCAACCAAATACAAATGACAGAGCAAGGAATTGAGTCTGGAATTACTAATTGAACCCAATGTTATGTTCTCTTAAAGACAAACTGGGAATGGGGAGATAGCAATACTAAAATGACTGCAAAGCATTCAAGTTAGCAGGTAGACATTAACCTAGTTGTATGTTCTTCCCATTGTGTAGGGAGATGCAGGAGGTTTGTTTCCAGTCCCTCTTCAGAGGTTTACCTGAGATCTGTGAGAACGAAGTACTTAGACAAATGCTGACTTGAGTGACACACACTATGGGATCAAATCAAGTTTAACAACATCAAAAAAAGTGAATACTTACTAAGATGATTCCAGTATGTTTTTTCATAATTATTATCTCACTTAATCTTCAATTACTGCTCAAAACAACCCTTAAGGTAGGATTATTACTCAATTTCCAAATGAGACTTGAAAAGATTAAAAATGTTTCCCAAGAGTGCAATTACTGGATGGGAACGAGACTAAGTAAGCTAAACCTGTGACATAAAATCCATGATACTTCCATTTTCCTTTTCAAGGAGAGACAGTTTCTCTTGGTCAGTTACTCTGTGGGTTCATGATGCCCTGAAATATCTAGAGACACATTTAATACACAGCTACTTCCCTTCTGGAGCTTCCGCTCTGGTAGGAGAGGTAGACAAGTAAATGAAATACTGAAATACAGTTTGCCAAATGCTTGGATATTAGAATGCCCAGGGAAGTAAGAGCAAGACTATGTGTATATATCTGTTTTCAGTGTATTCAGGAGAACATAGTAGAAATGGATGCTTGGCCAGTCTACATGGATTAGGTGAAATCTGGCCCAGTTCTTGAAAGGTACCTTAGTGTTAACCCATTGGAGAAAGGAGAAAGGGCAGACCAGCCAGAGGCACCAACAGGGAAACATGCATAGTTGGACAAATCAGTGGGGTTGGGTGATCTGCAGCCCGTGAGGTGCTGCTGGAGAATGTGGTGGATAAGGACTCAGAGAATGCTTCTTGGCGGAGGTAAATATGATCAGTAAAGAATTATGCAAATGTTTAGTAGTTCAAAAAAGCCATGCAGTAGAAGCTTTGTCTTTTGCTGTAGACCACTGATGTATTTTCAGTGTGAGAGAACTGTGGTGTAGGGCTGCCTTTGCCATAGTTGATTGAAAACTGGGTAGGTGTTGGGTCACTTGATCAATTTGCCAGTGTTTATGGAGCATTTATTCTGGGTGTTTCTGCAGAAGTAAAGATTTTAAGAAATATTACTCAAGAGTCAAAGACACCTGAGTCAAATGGTGTCTGGCTGGCCTTTGACACAGCCTCTCACTCAGTGTTCACTATATGGATTATTTGTAGTGTCTCTCCATGTAACAGAAACTGTGCTAGACTCTGGGGACACAATGGTGAATACAATAGACACAGGTCCTAACCGTCAGTGGCTTACCATCTAGTGAAGGGGGCAGAACTAAAATCAAGGGTGGCACAAGCATTTATTATAAACTAAGTACTAGGAAAGAAAAATTCAGTGCTGCAAAGGCACAAAGCAAGGAGTTTTGTTTTTGTTAGTTAAGATTAGAGAAGAAATGTTTGGCCTTATCCTGACTTTTGAAAAGGCATTCACTAAAAGGGTAGGATGACAAGTCCAGGTGCATGCAAAGTTGTGTGGAAAACCACAGTGACTCCCCGCTAAGTACTGTAGAAGACATAGAGAAAAATGAATTAAAAAACTACCCTCAATGCCAAAGTCAATCAGTCTGTTGCCAGAATCTTACAAGAGATTCTTATAACTACAGACTGATGAAACTGGGTAAAAAATACATTTGTTCACTTATCTGTAACCAGGTAGAGTCACCCTCCATCCTTTTGCACCATTTTTCCCATAGATCAGAAATTTACAGTTTCTGTCAACTAGAAAAACAGAAAGTCATCAGGTCTACTGCATTAGCAACAAAAACTAAAGACTATACCTTCCCCCACATCATTCTACATATTCTCAAAGGTTACAGCTCTCAGAAAACAATGGGTAAGAATGAGTTGGAAATGTAGCAGAGAATGGACAGTAGGACATTCACTCTGGGAGGAGTAAAATTTAATTCTTCAAGTAAAGTTCTTACATAGGCATGAATAATCTTCATCACTGTGCATATTGTAGATTTCAGTTCTGAGTTTAAAGAATCTGATAGAAGAACTCCCTTTTCATTTAGGAAAATATTAGTGAATGAATGTCTGCTGTCAGTGGTGTCCTGATAAATGCTTAACACCCCATTCTCCAGATTTTTTAAACCCTGATTTGCAAAGTATGCTGATTTCTGTGTTGCAAGCATTCCCATCATGGCCAATTTTCAAGCTACCAATTTAAAGCCACTGGATGTGATTTCAGGGAGAGGTACACATGTTGGGAAGTCATAAGCCCAGAGAGCTAGTCGTAGCATACCCCTGTTTCTGTTCCTTGGAGCTGAGCTAACCCCTGACAATGGCAACAGCTCTAAGAGGAGGATTTGACTCACTTCACAATAGATGGGAGATAGATTAAAATCAGTCCAATATTTCCTCTAGTTCTTATCATCAAGGCAGCAGAAAAGAGATAGCATCCAACATGAGGACTGAAGAGCAGTCAAAATAAGGTAAAATTAATATTATCTTGAACATTATCTACTGTAACAGCCAAATGAGAATTATAGAAAGCTGTCCAACATCTTCAATAAGAAACATGACCCAATGGAACAGGAACATGAAGGGCCAAGGAGGGTGCATGCTGAGAAGAAAGACATCAGAGCCAGATGCAAGAAGGAACGAAGCCAATGAAGATTGCAGGGTACAAGACGTACAAGCGCAAAACCAGAAATCCACAATGGAGTCAGTAAAATGAAGGACCAGTGGAAAATAGAATCAAGTTGGTATAGTAGAATGTATTTCAGAAAGTGTGCTCTCCAACAATGCAAAAGGAATAAATGACACTAGTGGGAGCAAGAATGATAGAAATGGAAAACAGAGATGAGAATTCTCAACATGTGACTACAAGGAAAATTTAGAAGCCAGAATTATTGAATGGAATAAATAACTAGAGGGAATGTTCCAGGGAACATTCCAGAACTTGGGATCACCTGCATCTGTAGATCCTCAAGGCTCATCCTGTTCCATGAAAACTGAAGGGAGATAGAGTCACACAATACTTATTCTGTCATTAATAAAATGCTAATGTAATGGAGAATACAATCTTCAAATGTCCATATAGGATACACAATGTATCTAGCCTCTGTTTTCTGTTAGTGTAAGTGCTAGAAAACATTCTACAGAGTTAGGAGACAAAACGTTCTAACCTGAGAGTTACACGTCAGCCCAATGCCTTTTCCATGTGAAGATGACAGAAGTGCCTGATGTTGTGGGGATATGCTGAATGTAGAGCCGAGTCACACACAGGGTGAAGAGTGGGGGGAATCTGTAAATGTCCCAAATTAAACAGATGACCCTTCCTAGATCTGTGAGATCTGTCGGCAAGATCCTATGAGGTGCACAGGTTATGTAATTAATACTTTTCTGGTTTATAGTTAATTTTTACACAAATACATAAAAGTTGAATGTATTAATTTGGTGCCATGTGATGTCCTGATATATGAATACACTGTATAGTGGTCAAATCAGGGTAGATATATCTGTTCCGTCAAACATTTATAATCTCTTTATGGTAAAAACATATAAAATCCTCTCTTCTAGTTTTCCCAAAAATATATTATATATCATTATTGTCACTGGTCACCATACTGTGCAGTAGGGCACCAGAACTACTTTGTCTTGTCTGACTGTAACTTATGACCTATTTAGTCAGTCTTCTTCCATCTCTCCCTTCCTACTTAATTTTTGAGGATGAGCACAAAGTTCTACTACCACCCCCCCCCAAATTAATATAAAAATAAAGAAGTAATAAACATAACCTAATGAAGTAGGTCAGGAAGATTTCATTTTTATCATTTTGTTGAGACACTGAGGCTGGAATAGGGCCTATGAGGACTCCCACGTGGCAGAGTGAGTCCCAGGATTCACATATTTTAACTCCCATTGAAAATACAAAGGGCTTTGTTAGTTTTTCAATGTCGACCCTTTAGAAAGCACAGTCTGGCTGATGATGTCCTGCATGCAAATGGTGCCTTGGGAGCCAGGTGGATAGGAGAGGTAACCAATGCTGGGAAGCCCAGCTTCAGTTGATCTACTCATTTATTAATTCTGTCAGCCACATTTCTGGATGTTCAGCATGTGTTGGGTGTTGGGTTAGGCACTGGGATTAGAGAAATGGACAAAATGCAACTGATACCTGCCCTCATGAGGCTCAGAGTACTGCTGTTAGGAGAAGTACCTTGAAATTCAGAATTATAGGAGCTCATGGTCAAGGCCCTAGATGGCATAAGTGCCTAGACCAGGTAAAACCCAAACACTGGTTCTCAGGCTGCAGCAGTCAGAAGCATCTGGCAGGCTTGGGAAAAGTCTGAATACCAATGAGCCCTACTGAGGGCCTCAATAATTTGCAACTACATCAAGCTCCAAGATAGCAGCAGGGATAATTTATTTTAAAGGTTTATTTATTTGAGGGAGAGAAAGGGAGAAAATATTCCATCTACTGGTTCACGGTCCCAAAAGGCTACATCAGGCAAAGCTGGGCCATATTAAAACCAGGAGCTAGGAACTCCATTTGGGTTTCCTACATGAGTGACACGTGATATTATCTGCTGCCTTCCCAGCTGCATTAGCAGGGAGCTGAATTGGAAGCAGAGCAGCTGAGATTCAGACATACACTCTGATTTGGGATGTTAGTGTCCTAAGTGGTAGCTTAACCCACTGTGCCACAGTGTCAACCCTGAGAATTTATTGTAGACCAAGAAAAATTCTTGGATATACTCTTTGGGACTCATTTTGGTATGAGGCACATGTAGCCAAGGAGGGTTGCCAAAGAAATGATGCTGTAGACTCAGACTATGCCCTTTGAAGTGTCTCCTAGGTGTAGACAATGTTACATTATAGTGTTGAGCATGGAAGAGACCCTGGCCCAAGGGACCAGAGTGACTTGTCTAGCATCTCACTGCTGTGCACTGCAAAGGCAGTGTCTATGCTCCTGCCTCTGTGTTCTTTTCGAGGCCATTGCCTCTGTTTCCAAAGGGCCTGCTGGGCAGTCCTTTCCTAAGCAACTTTTATTTCAGTCATCTCTGCTCCTTGCCTCCTGTCCCATGCAAGGGTTAACTTTTGTTAGACTGGAGGCTTGAGCCAAGTACAGAGTGTCCATTGTGCTCCCGCCCCCTCAGGAGGAGTAGCTGACTGCTGGAATGTGACAGGGCAACAGGTTTTCACCTTGCCTTAGCTCCCTCAACTTTCTGTGTGTGAGCGAGTGCGTAGGCTCACACATGTGTTGGCAGGGGTACATCACAAGGGGCTTTGTGGTTGTCTCCCACACTCACCAAAAAATTGAGCAGTGAATTTGAGGTTATAGGTATGTGCTGGAGAGAAAGCTGAAGTAGAACAACAGCTTTGTGTGCTGGTGAAGTAAACAGACAGGTTAGGTTTCTTTGCTCTTTGCTTTTGAAAGCTTTTTTCCATTTTGTTTTTCTAAGGTGAGGGACACATGGTAGACAGCAGATGGGGCAAGGGTCGCCCGAGTGGGTGGAGCTGCAGTTGGAGTATTTGAACCACGGGATGGGATCTTGAATACCTCTCAAAAGCTGAATTCTTCATTTAGAAAGAACTTTGTGAAGTCCTCCAAGTGCTCGTCCCTGACTGGGATGCTGAAGCAGATGTAAGCATTGTACAATGAGTTGGTCTCAACCTGGTACTGCATTGTAGTTGACTTAGGAAAAACATCACCCAAAACATCACGGAAACAATGCAAGACTGGTGGTTAGTGGCAAACGATACAGTTGGGTGCAATTTCAACCAGGCAGGAGGAGATTTTAGTTGTCCAGAGTTTACAAAACACTGCCAGGAAGAAGTGAAGACTTGAGCATGGCCTTGGAAATATGGGGGTGGGGGGTTTGGAATCTGTTTGCCCATTTGTTCATTTATCCCTTCATGCCACAGACATTTGGGAAATATCAGTTGTATGTACTGATCAGTGAAAGAGGATAGAATAAATTCTCTATAAACACTCATGCAGAAAGGATTCTGTGCATGGGATACTGTTGTGGGAACAGCTTTTACTTGAGTAGTTCATTCAAAATGTTGACCTGAAAAAATGTAGATTTTTTAAAAAAATATTTTATTTGAAAGTCAGAGTTACGCAGAGAGAGGGAGAGACGGAGCCAGGCTAAATCCAGGAGCCATGAGCTCCTTCCAAGTCTCCCCTGTGGGTGGCAGGGCCACACACACCTGGGCCATCTTTCACTGCTTTTCTTGGTCATTAGCAGAGTGTTGGATTGGAAATGGAACAGCAGGGACTTGAACCAGCAGTCATATGGGATGCTGGCATTGTAGGCGGTGGCTTTACCTACTGTGCCATAACGCTGAACCAAAAATTGTTGAATTTGTTTTTTTGTGACTGTCTTACTACTTGAGTTTTAAGTTTTGTTAGTATTACATGTACTTCATATCTTCATCCATTCATTTCCAGTTGAGAACTTATCTCTTTTATTTAATTATTAGATCTACCATGTACATAGTCCTACTGTGGTTTGGAGGTTCAGATGGATTTAGTTTAGGACATTTTACTTTTTTAAAAAACTTATTTATTTATTTGAAAGTCAGAGTTACAGAGAGAGAGAAAGGGAGAGATAGGGAGAGATCTTCCATCTACTGCTTCATTCTCCAAAATGTCAGCCATGCCAGGCTGAAGCCAAGAGCCAAGAACTCCATCTGAATCTCCCATATTGGATGGCAAGGGCTCAAGCACTTGGACCATCTTCTGCTGCCTTCCCAGGCACATTAGCAGAGAGCTCCTGAAAATGAAGCAGCCAGGACTGGAACCTATGCTCTGATAATGGATGTGCCAGTCCTTTTGGGGAACTTCTAATGGAAACTCTGTGTACCTTTTGTCCTGACCTAACATTAACTTTATAGGTAGAGACTAGGGAATTAAAATGGAACCTTGGAGGTCTCTGCCAAAAGAATACACCCTGAACATTTGTGCTCTAAGAAAACATGACATGCAAGTTTAAATGGAGCTGGGTGCAGTCTGAGAAAGGCCTGCTTGACCTTACACATTGACAAGCAGGGCCGCGCTCTGAGGCATCCTTATGTCTGCCACAGCTGGTGCCACACCTGACACTGGCAAGAGAGGTCTCAATGAATGCTAACTTGGAGATGAGTTTTTAAAATTTAAAAGAAATTTGGGCAGGTGAGCAGTTTGGTCTAGAGGAGAAAAAGAATTTTTTTTTTTTTTAAATAAGATTTGTTTATTCAAAAGAGAGAGAGAGAGAGAAAGAGAATCTTCCATCCCCTGGCTCCACGTCCAGATGGTGGCAGTGGGTAGGCTGCCAGGCCAAAACCAGGAGCCAGGACCTTCATCTAGGTCTCCCACATGGGTTGCAGGAACCCAAAGCACTTGGGCCATCTTCCACAGCTTTTCCAGGCATATTAGCAAGAAGTTGTATTGGACATGAAGCAGCCAAGACAAGAACCAGTGCCCATATTGAATGCTGGTGTTGCAGGTAACAGCTTTACCTATTATGCCACAATGCCGGCTCCAAGAATCTTTTAGCTAAAAGAAACATTAGGATTCTGATAAACTAACTGCTCAGTCCTACTCCCAAGTGGGGACCTTGTCCTCTTGGTAGCTTGGGTCACAGGGGGTGTTCAGTGTTTGCTCATCAGCTTCAGTGCAGATGCTCAGACTCTCACAAAGGTGGCCTCTTTTCTTCCAGAAAAGTGATATTAATTGGATTTGCCTCTAAGTGGAAGTATTTGTAAGTGTATCTTTCTGCAGGAATGAGCAGTTTCCAGGTGCCAGATTAACTGGAAGGCTTCTCTGGGAAGTGGGGTCTGTGTTAAAGTCCTGGGTGTCTTGCTGGCTAGCTTCCTCAGTGGGCATTGGCTACACATGTGCTGATATTACAGGGAGAAGACACATGCTCTGTCTTCTGGTTTCTACTTCCTGAGTGTTTTCAATGTACCTTTGCAAACATCACTGGACATTTTCTAATGGGCACATTTGCTCTCCCAGGCTTTAAACCAGTGGGCTTGGAAGCAGAAACCTCAGATGTACAGTGATGTCTTCTGCTGGATGCCCAGTCAGCTGAGAAGGTGTGAGTGTGATCTAAGCAACAGCCCGAGGTGGAAGAGTGAGATGTCTTGCGGTTTTGTACAGTCTTGGGCTGTAGGTGTTCTGTCGAGAATGACAGAATGGCATTTGGATTTTCTTTGCTGTTTGAAAATTATGCATACGAAATTGGGAATAACAGGACTAAGGGTGAAAGATGAGTTAGCTGATCCTGTGATGGCTTAGAAGCTAATTTTTCTCTTCTCATCTGGAGGAAAGCAGAAACTAGGATCCTGGGGGAACTCCCAGCACTTGCAAAGGCCTGTAAAATGCTCCTTCTCGATCTCTGCCTTTCCCTTTTGCTGTTATGTAGTCATAATGCTATGCCATTGAAGGACCCAGAAAGGGAATTAAAACTGTCTAGAATGGCTATTTTCATCAAAATAATTGAAAAGGATTAAATATCTTTCTTTTGTATCCATGGAAACATTTTTCAAGTCTGTTTAATCACATTGTTCTAAGTGATTTCACATTGAACTGTTGTTTTTTGTTTTTGATTTTTTTGGTGTGTTTTCATCTTTCAAGACTCACACCTAAGCTCTGCATTTGTTTTCAGAAATAGAGGGAAGACTTTCTTTGTATAATTGAAATAATCCATGATGAAAGGTGATAAAGCTCAGTGGTCAGCTAAATGTCCTTCTTCTGAGGGAGTGGAGAGCTTGGCTCAGGCAGGTCGGAGGCTGTGTTTAGCTTTGCAAAGTGCTTTTCACATGGGAGAGGGAAGTGGTGCAAGAAGCCAACCAAATGTAGTTCCCACAGATATGAGCATCAGCACTTCAGACTTCTCTTTCGTCATGGTTGGTTTTGATGGTGACTCAGCCGGCTGTGGCTTCTCAGTAAGAAACCTCTAGCTTGTTTCTAGACTGGAGGACTTGCTCCTCTTATCTTTTTTCTTGTGCCCACAGCTATAAGAATGAATGATAGTCAATTATGAATGCATGTGTGAGTGTGTTCCCCCTCTGTCCCAGTGTCACCCAGTTTGGGTGACATATTCTTGTAGAGTTTCCTCCCATCAGTTGCTCGTTTCTCGGATACCATGGATAAGTGTGGAAAGGAGCTTCTGGGGCTTAGATTGAGTAACTTTTGTAGTCATTTTCTTTCCTGAAAAACTAATGCTCTCTCTGCTTCTCAGTTGCAGATCTGATGTCTTCTGAACACCTCACCGTGTCTCCATTCCTGGGACTCTGAACCCAGCAGCTGGACCACTTTGTTCTTGGAATTTTGGGCATCCTTTCTTCTCACATTTCCCTTTTCCCTTCTCTCTTTTCCCCTCCTGAGAACTCCTGAAGACTGCGTGATTGTCATGGAGTCCAGGGAAATTTTAAGCAGCTCCCGGCAAAGAGGGGGCGATTCGGAATTCCTGCCTGTCTCCTCCACCAAGCCCCCTGCAGCTCCTGGCTGTTCAGGGGAACCTTTGCTCTCCACTGCAGGACCTGGAAAGGGGATCCCAGTGGGTGGAGAACGCATGGAGCCAGAGGAGGAGGATGAACTGGGCTCAGGGCGGGACGTGGATTCCAACTCCAATGCAGACAGTGAGAAGTGGGTGGCAGGAGATGGCCTGGAAGAGCAGGAGTTTTCCATCAAGGAGGCGAATTTCACTGAGGGGAGTCTGAAGCTGAAGATTCAAACAACCAAGCGGGCTAAGAAACCCCCAAAGAACTTGGAGAACTATATATGCCCACCTGAGATCAAGATCACCATCAAGCAGTCTGGGGACCAGAAGGTGTCCCGAGCTGGGAAAAATGGCAAAACTACAAAGGAGGAAGAAAGAAGCCACTCCAAAAAGAAGGTAAGAAGCTGCATCTTTTAGATTTCTTTTTTTTGTTTCTCTGTTTTTACCATTTCTAATGCCTAAGTTTTTAAGGTCAATTTGCATATTACTTATTTAATTTTGATTTATCAATCTTCTTGGTGAAATATTTAGGGCCTGCAGAAGAAATGGCTCAGATACAAGTTTGGTATACTCTTTCATTTATTATTGTATCATCTACTCACCTAAAAACATAGCTACTTGGATTACAAAGCTAGAGAGTTGCTCTTTATTTTATAGCAGGCAACTGGTTGGATCAGCTAAGCTGTAACAACATTTTAAGTTTTCTATCTTATTTTGGGGGGTTTTAATATTTGCATTTGTTCTCATTGTCAGTGACAAGTTGAAAAAATTTGGTCAATCAGAGCAGTGAAGAACTGTTAAAACCTGCTCTTGGTTTTAATCATCAGTACTGTAAATCTTTCTAAGATGAGTCATTCCCCCGACTAAGGAAGTCCGTCTTCTTAGTAATTGAGGCTCTTACCGAGCTGAGAGATCATTGTTGTGAAGGCAATTGATGAACATCAGAACTCAAAAAGGGGAAAGAATAGGGGCAGATGATTGGACTGAATCTTGTCCAACACATCATAGATTTTTAAGATTGGGTATCAGATGAACTTGCTTGACTGTCCTTCTCCTGAAAGTCAAACATGAATGTACGAAGCTACTAGAGAGGTGGTTGGTGCTGTCAGTTGGTTGGGAATGAGGGCATCTATGTTTCATTGCATTTGTTTTGCATCTCAAGAGTCACAGTGTCCTCCATTCCTGGGAAGGGTGTTTTACTAAACCAGGAGAGTAGAAGACTTAGAATAGGAAGCTTATTTTTTGTCTTCAACAATCCTTGGGACTTGGGAATGCTCTGAAAAAGAAGTCTTTTTGCTAACAGTTTTGGCGTTCTAGGTTGTAGGAGTTAATCAGTTTTTGGCTTTCATTTCTTTACATTTGATCATTTGTTTGGGCTCTACCCATGGTGGATTAGCTAAAATGGCTCGGATAGATGATCCGATCTCCCGTAAAGCACAGAGGTAATCCGTAATGTTTCTGTCACTAATGCTTCTTCAATTGTGGAATAGACATTTTCAATGAAACCACTAGGAATAATTTTGCTTTTAGTATAGGGCTTGGGTCGTTCCTCATGCCAGATGTTTTGGCTGATTTGTTTCATTTAAAATTTTAAAAATGTGGGCTAGAAGAGACTTTCTTAAGTGACTAACTCCTCATCATTTGCCCAGTAAATCTGTCCTGATTTCAAAACTGAAAATCCTGCATCCAGGAACCCCGACACTTCCAGGCAAACCTGAACAGGTGGTTAGCTCACTTTAACATTTTGGGTCACAAAGAACCTTTGAAAACAGACTTGTTTTGCCAGAGCATAGAGGATATATTTTTCTCTTCCTCCAATGACGACTTTGCAGGAATTGCTGGATTCTAATCAAAGGTTTTCTTAACATACACAGAAAACAGGAGATTTTTACTAGAAAATACAATAGATCAAATCATGTGGAACTTGGAAATAAAGTTTGGCTTGCAGTTGGATCTCTTCAGCTATGAGAATGAATGCCCTTGTCACTGGCTCCTGAGATGGCCAGTCTTTGTGTGCTGATGAATTTTTGTGGGGCTGGGTGGTCCTGAAAACTCTGGTAACTGTTTCCCTCAATCCCAGATCTTAGCCATGATATGAGTAGTAGCCTGCAGTTTTGAGTGTGAAAACCTAAATTCACTTCCCTAAAATGAGAACAAATTGTCATGACTGGGTCTCATTTTACCCTGAAGCCACAGATTGTTCCCAAATATAGCCATCTGCCCATTGCAATTACTCTGGAATAACGCTTTGGAATTTGTGACATGGGGTATGATTTTGAAGCTAAAATGTGCAGAGTGGATTTTGGTTTTCATATCAGAAATTATAGGTGACCATTCTCACCCATGAAGTCAGGTGCCCTTTGGGACCTTTATCGAGAGAGAGGTGAAATCACTTATTTGAATTTGTGATTTGTCAGGTATGCATTTTCATGCTTCAGCAATTGGAAGGTGCATAATGGAAGGAGGACTGAAACTGAATCCACGTTGCTGTTTGCTGATGACTGTGATGGGAATGTCCTACAAACTTTAATAGTTAGAAGCTTGCTTTCTGTATGCATCTCCATCCTTCCTATATCTATTCATGCCTAGCACTGTTACTTTCCAGAAATGAATGAATAAAGTTATCAGCAAGGAATCTTAAATATTTGATATATGAAACAAACATTCTCTGATCTCTATTGGATTAAAATGCTAATTTATTACTCTTCTAATTCCTGTTCTTTTGCAAGCAGAGGGTAAGCCACAGCTGTCGCTGAGGTTGAGAGGTGAAAAATTTGTGTGGAAGAGTTTAGTGGCATGAACTTGCAGTATGTACTTATTTGTATGAATGGAAAGTATGTGGTCAAGGATAGGGAAAGAATGAGAATGGCATTTTGTAAGTGACAGATCAGCATCCAACCCTGAAATCAGTCTTAACGGATTTTTTTTTTTAAATGAGGTCAGCTACTCTTTGGAGAAGTGCACATCAGAATCAGAACCTAGGATAGGAGCTAGCACAGAGACTTATTGAGATGCTACTTGTGGTTGTGGAGACTCCTACTTGGAAGTCCTTTGAATGTAAGTGTTTACTTGGAATAGGGGTTGGCCAGTTGCAGCCTGGAGCCAGGTGCTGTCCTTTGCCTGTTTTTGTAAAGCTCACAAGTGAAGAATAGTTTTTGAATTTTTAAGAGGCTGGAGGAAATCAAAAGAAAAATTGTAACACATGAAGCTTAAATGAAATTCAAATATTAGTGTCCATACATATTTTTTGGAGTTGAGCCAAATCCGTTTGTTTACATTTTGTATATGACTGCTTTTGTATTACAATGGCTGAGATGAGTGATCCTGAAAGAGGTGCTATGGCTCTCTAAGCTTAAATTGTTGACTAGTTGGCCCTTACAAAAATACACTCATGACCTTAAATGTAGGGTAAGGACATCGAATTTCAGGGTAACAGAGTTTTACTTTGTTTTGTTTTTAATAATTCAGCCTCCAAGTTTGGAGGCCAGGGGAACTGGGTGTTACATTATGTGCTTTTTTTTTTTTTTTTTCTTTTTAAGTGAACCAATTAATTTTGTTCAAGTCATTGCTTAACAGCCTCAGGCAAAGACAGCTTATATTGGATCCCAAATGATTTTCTTTTTCATTGGTTTTTTAAAAAAGAAAGCTGTGTAGGAAAATGGTAGCATGGCTTATATATCACACACTAGTCTCTGCTAGGTTAACTCCAGTTAGATATGTTCTACTGCTCTAGGGTGAAGGGTGATATTTCTGGCATCTTTAAGGGGTTTCTCCCAGATTTCAAATCTAGGACTAACCTTCCAAACTGGAGAGGCATTTTAGATGGTCAGGGAGTATGGGCCCCTGAGTGGAGAGACCCAGGAAAACGCCACTTCACCTGGCTCTAGGCTGTATGGATTTTTCTAACCAGGGGATAAGTCTTCCTTCCACATGAAACAAGGGTGGGAATAGAAATGCTATTTTGGGGAGAAGTTATGATGAATGGATTCATGAGAGGTGTGAAAGCAGCATTTGGTAGGAAGTAGGGACTAAGGGGAGAGCTCAGAACACGCTTTGGGCTCCAGAACTGTCCTTTGGAAAGATTGCACTCTGCACCTGGACTTCTTCCATGTAACTTGTTCTTTATCAGAGGATCAACATTGCTGTATCTTAAACTTACTCAAGTAAGTGATATAATAACTTATACTTCCTCTAGCTCCCTTTAAGTCCTTCAATAAAAATGAAAGAGAATGTGAAGATGAGAGAAGCAAGTGTGGGTACAAAAAAAGAGCATAAAATGTTGCAGCAGCAGCAAAGTTATGAAGAGATTCTCAGTTGGCAGAGCCTAGCAGTTTTTCTTTCCATAGGACTGAGGGAGTTAGGGAGCATCCACTTGGGGTTAGCAGCGGGAGCCAGGGCCAGAAGTTATGGACAGACTCCATATAGTGACTCAGGGCGTGGGTTGTGGAGAGATAGTCTGACATCCCCTGGCCTTGTGAGTTTGAATCTAGAGTATAATCTTATTGGAGCTGCAGTTTCTTCATCTATCAAATGGAGATTATAATTTCTACATGCTTGTATTAGTCAGCTTCTAGTTACTACAAGGAAATAGCAGAGACATGATGCTTAGGAAGGAAAGAGGCTTGTTGATCTCACAGTTTTGGAGGCTCTAAGTCCACATGGTATGACTCAGGCCTTGGCTAAGGCCCCAGGGTGGATGGTGGAAGGTGTGAGGAGGAATGATCACTTGGCAAGCCAGGAAACAGAGAGAATGAGTGGATGCAAACCCATCCTTTTTTTTGTTTTAAAGATTTATTTATCTGAAAATAGGAGTAACCCACAGAGAGAAGGAGAGGCAGAGAGAGAGAGAGAAAAGTCTTCTGCTGGTTCACTCCCCAATTGGCTGCAACTTCCAGAGCTGTGGTGATCTGAACCCAGGAGCCAGGAGCTTCCTCCGAAACCCAGGCTTTTATAAAAATCCTCTCATGAGAACCCAAGGGGTCACTTGTGAACTACCTTCCAAGGGCATGTCCTCAGTGACCCGAGGGTCTCCTACTACAGCCCACCTCCTAAAGGTCCCATTGTCTCAGGAGTACCACCCTGGGGACCAAGCCTTTAACACCAAAGACCTATTCATCATCCAACCATAGCCATGTAGCTTGAAGGGAGATTTTTGAGCAGCAACAACAAAAGGATGAATTTACAAAGCACACATGATTAAGCTACTTGGCAGAACTCCTTCTAGCTGCTTTGCATATATCCACTTTCCCTATTAGTCCTTAGAACAGTCCTCTTATTTATTTACAGTGGAGGGAATTGAGGCTCAGATTTCTTCATAGGAGCAGTAGCTGGTAGGAGCAAGGTTTGAAGCCAATTCTGTGATTCACTACTGTATCCCAGTTGCTACATTATTGTACTCTGTGAAAGTCAAGGGTTGCTGGGAGGAAAGAATGCCTTCTCTACACTTAACCCACACTAGCTGGGGTAACACAGTCCTATCCTGACACGTGTCTCCAAGTTTAAGTGTTCCAGGGTATTTGGGGCTGGAGAGTAGTTGCAAAGCCTCGGGAGCTAAAATTCCATTAATCTTCCTCTATTGTGCTCATAATTTGTATTTGCTCTTGATGAAACTGTGTCTTCTATTTTATTTCTTTGGACTTAATGTACCCCTCCCAACCCCACTGGGAGGACTTATTTCCTATAGAGCAATGACTTCCACCTGATACTCATCAGGTACCTGTCACAATCCTAGAAACACCTTCAGAATTCATCCACCCTAGCCCCACCATGACCAGCATCATGTGTTTGTGGAAAGACTAGAGTATTCTGTTCTCAGCTCTCACTACCCCCTCTTGGGAAGCCTAATAAGCCCTTCCCTTATTTACTCATTCCTCAGATAGCACTGTCTTTGCACCAAACACATAAAGTAGGTAGAAGGAAAAAAAAAAAAAGGTTTCTCAGGTGTAGTGAATGGAAAGTGAAGTTGGCATCAGATTACATAGGGTAATGGATATCAAATATGGAAATAGGTTTGGATTTCATTCTGTAAGTAACGGGAATGCTCAACAGACTTTGGATGTGGGCAAGAGGATGGGTGGGAATCTGTGAAAAGGTGCAGAGAAGCTTAGAGTGGAAGACATAAAATGTTGTCAGTGAAAAGGAACCACTCTGGGTTGATCCATTTTTTCCTGGAGTGTGTGGAGAGGTACATTTTTCTCCTGAGCCTTGTTGGTTGTAGAAGAAGCTGAAGTTCAGGCTATGGGAAACAGTGGTGGGTAGGTAGTGCCTTCTTTGCGAGAGATCAGATTGCCTGGCCTCTGACATATATGCGCAGAGTTATCCCTGAGCCAGCTACCCTCCTCGAGATAGGTCTTCTTCTCTTGACTTCATTTTTATCAATACCTTCTCTGTCATACCCAAGTGTATTGTTTGACTGAGGGCTTTGCCTTCCTTCTGCTGGCACTGGGAATATAATGTTGTAAACACCTAGAGTATGAGTATCTTTCTGTACAACACCCTTAAACTGTTCAGGAGAGCAGGTCTCACCAGCATTTCTCCACAAAAGGCCAAATATCCCCTCTGGTTTAATTTTAGTTTCATTCTCTAGAGTCTCTTAATTTTTTTTTTTTTTTACAGGCAGAGCTAGATAGTGAGAGAGAGAGACAGAGAGAAAGGTCTTCCTTTCCGTTGGTTCACCCCCCATATGGCTGCTAAGGTCAGTGCGCTGCGCCGATCTGAAGCCAGGAGCGAGGTGCTTCCTCCTGGTCTCCCATGCAGGTGCAGGGCCCAAGCACTTGGGCCATCCTCCTCTGCCTTCCTGGGCCACAGCAGAAAGCTGGACCAGAAGAGGAGCAACTGGGACAGAATCTGGTGCCCCAACTGGTACTAGAAGCTGGGGTGCCAGTGCCACAGGCGGAGGATTAGCCAAGTAAGCCGTGGCACCGGCCAAGAGTTTCTTAATTTTTAAGCAATAGATCCCTATGCATGCCTGGAAGTTTTATTCCCTAATAGGTTTCCCTCAGTATTTTACAGCAAAAGCAGAATGGGTAGGTGGTGAATGACCTTTTCCACAAAATATTAGTCTCTCCAGTGCAACAGGAAGCACTGGATATGTTGAGCTGGAGGTGTGAGGGGAAGTACATTGAAACTGGGAGGTGGGAGCCCTGGGCACCAGCTCTGCCTCTGTTATTAACAGTCTCAACAAACATGCTTTATTCCTTGAGACTCTGTTTCTGCGTGTAAAAAAAAAGAAAAGAAAAGAAAAGCAATAGTGGATTTAGACTTTGAATTCTTACTTCTGTTCTAAAAACTGAAGCTTTTAGAACCATTCTTGGGTCTGGCATTATGGCATAGTGGGTAAAGCTGCCAACTGCAATGCCAGAATCCTATATGGGCACTGGTTCATATTCTAGCTGCTCCACTTCCCATCCAGTTCCATGCTAAAGGTCTGGGAAAAGCAGCAGAAGATGACCCAAGTGCTTGGGTACCTGTCACCCACATGGGGGACCTGGATGAAGTCCTGGTTCCTGGCTTCAGCCTGGCCCAATGCTAGCTGTTGTAGTCACTTGGGGACTGAACCAGTGGATAGAAAACCTGTCTCTCTGTAACTCTTGACTTTCAAATACATAAATACATCTTTGCCACCCCTTCCCCTAAAAAAGAATCATTTAATCATTGTGTTCCGCAGGGCAAGTCTTCCTCTTTGAGCACACCAGTTACTATAAACATAGATTTTTGACCTCTGTTTGGATCCACTGTTCAATCATCAGACTGTTTCCTTTCTCCTGACTTGTCAAAGGCTGGAATCATGGGAGCAGGTGTCAGAGTTGGACTTACAAAGTGGTGAGATGCTCCAAACTTGTGTTCCATGATGGCATTTGGGGAATATTTGGTTCTCCGTGCCACCCCTTCCTGTGTTTTGGATTCTCTGGGCTTAAAGCATGAAGCTGGTCTGCTTCCTTTTGGTGTAGGTATGCCGTGATAGTCAGCTTCTCTTTGACTTCCCTAAGGAATGTTCTTTGGGGAACTCTGTGCCTTTGAAAATAAATCGGCAGATTTACCAGCAGGAAAACTGTGTTCTGTTCAAACTGAGTCGTTCATTCCCTGAAGTGTGGACAGCATGATCGTAATATGGAATTCCAGGTGAGGGGTTCAGGATCCATTAGAAAGAGTCCCTGCTTCCAGAGTAGATTAGAACTGGAGCCCCTGGTTGTATGTAGGAAGGGGCTCTCTATGCCCTGGAGAGAGAATGTCTGCCCTTGAACTTGGACTCCACCGCCTGCTCACTCTGCATGATCTCAGGCAATTACTTAATCTCTTGAAGCCTTTCCTGACTGAATGGGAATTGGGGAAACACGGCACCTCCTTGTTGGTGTCTTTGGGAAGATGGGAAGTACCTATGGGGCACTAAGGACAGCACCTCTTTAGGCTGCCTTTCTGTTGTTCTTGCCTGGCCTCTCTGTCTCTGACCACCCACAGAACTTCCTCACTGTGGGCTCAGAGCAGACACACAGTGGTGCTGGGTGCCTGAAGGCTTGTGCTGTGTGGAATTGTGTTAGCTGGGCAGACATTCAGCATCTTATTGCACATGCCTGTACAGCATCTACTAGTAGTGCATATTCCTGAAGCTTGTTTTTATTTGTTTTTTTTTTTTTTTCCTTTGTAGGGGTGATGGTGGTGGTGGTTCTTTATTTAGAGATGATTCAAAGGTCTTTTATCTCTGTGATCATTTATCTGCCAAACCAAGATTGCCATTGAACACAAAGAATGAGTCAAATGAATGTTAAACCAGTATCAAAGGAACAAGTTGAGTTCACCTAGTGGCTGCCGCACTGCCTTCATGTATAGAGTTACTCCCATCCTTGCCTCTCTGTCATTACAATTTTACATCCTCAGAAAGTCCCCTCATTTTTGTATTTCCGGTTGACCTTCAGTTACATTTTCCTTTCAACTTTTTAATTAAAGGCAAGAGAAACAATCCCTTTAGGCCCTGTCCTACCCCATCTTTTGACTACTGAGTGTTGCAACTTTAAGTTAAAAAAATTACCTTCAAAGTACAACAGTGCATAACATCCCAGGACATCACTAGATGCCTTGCTTATTGATTAAAGATGAGCGACTTTGATCAGGAAGCTGTTGGCACTGGCTAAGGGCAGTCAGGATGGGAGACCACAGGGACATAGATAGGAGGTTCTTAGAGCCTGGACTAGAGGCTCTGGGTTCAGGCTCTTGACAACAGGAAGCACAGGAAACACACAGCTCCAAACATTAAAGCCATGCACTTTAGGGGATTTTATTTATCTACAGTAAACTAAAAATTCATGCTATAATTTGCACATGGCCAAACTGCTTTGGAGAAAAGGATTCAACTTGTATGGCTCTCAGAGTGGTTTGACTTGGAGGGGAATCAGTGGAGCTCAATAGAGCCAGGTCTCCAGAATTTGTATAGACAGATGTGGCACGCAACATCCCTATGGATCTTGGTCACACCATGTCACACAGATTGCACACAAGAGTCTGAATTAGGTGTTGGCTGCTGAAACAATGAGCTTCCTGGTGCCAGAGGAGTGCAGGGGGAGGCTGCTGTTCCAGAGTATTTGTACAACCAGAGTCCTGTGAGATTAGTGACCCAGCTATGAGAACTCTTCCATTTTCTATGATATTCCCATGGATCCAGCCCAAGGAAGGCAAGGACCTTTTTGTATATACTGAATGTGCATTTTTCTTTGAAGCCCCTGGTTCTTTTGTTTTTGTTTCTGTTTATTGCTGCGTGCCCTTCTCTCCTGGAGCCATCCTCCCTCACCTCTCCAGCAGCTGATAACTTCACCAGGGGAATCAGTCGAGGTCTTTATTTACTCTGAAATGTCCAAGTAGTACCCATTTTGGGATCTGGCCTGTGAGCCAGTTGATAATCATCGTTAGCATCAACTGCAGGTTGCATCTGAGCATTTTCTAGACCGTGTGTGTGTGTGTGTGTGTGTGTGTTTCACTCAGATGATCTTCTTTGCCTCCCATGAGTTTCTAATAAGTTTCACAGGGAATGATAGAAGGTAATGAGGTGGCTAGAAAATCATCAAAAGGAGATAGTATCTCTGTCTCCCAAGATGGGCCCCTGTGCCTTTCAAATATAAATTGGCCCAGGAGTATGAGCAGTGTGAGCAGCCTTTTATGTCAGGCCAGTTAGTTCATTTGTTTAGTGGAGATCCAACTTAAAGCAAATGCTTTTTATGGTAGATCATGGGTGTGGTTAAGAGGCAATCTATTTGTGGTATATAATGGGACCCTTCATGATCTCTCCATCCTTATCTGTTTTGGCCTCAAGGAGGTGGAAGCTAATTTATCTGCGTTTGTAGTTCTTCCTTGCACCATCAGGTTCCTGAGCTACCCCAATCTTCCCACTTGGTTGCTACTATTTCAGTGACCGACAGGCTCAATATTATTCTGGGTTTGGAGTGCTGTTCAGTCATGAAGGAAGCCAATACTGGAAGATCCAGAAAGGTTCTGAGACCTAGGAATTAAACCACTGAGGACACAGGCTGGAATCAGGCACTAGGAATGCAAACAAGGCAAAATGACAACAGAGGCTCTGAGTTTAAAGGAAGGGATGAGACCACCATAGATCAAACTTCCAGGGTCACAGCATTATGTGTGGAAAGCCAGAGAGCCTATGAGCACTTTGGTTTCAGTATTCCTCTTCAGTGAACAATACACATCTTCCAAAACCCTTGAAGCATGGTCATTTGACTATTATTCAAAGACCCTCATGGAGGGACTCCCCACAGTTGTGGCAGCTCTTGTTTTAGAAAGCTCTTTCTTGTACTGCACTAAAGTCATCCCTTTTAAAGCCCATGTATTTCAGTTCCTAAAGGTACTCCTTAGATTCCATGGTTTTCACCTTGGTTCCTGTGCTAAAAACGTCATTTTGTTAGTGTTCCTCCCCGAAGGTGAAGGTAGGCAGAGTTCACCAAGCCGAGAACAGTACCTGGAGATGGACTGGCCCTGCACACCCTTTAGAGATTGTGACACCCTCTGCTGTAGACAACAGACATGACCTTGGCTGTGCCAGCTTTCTGGCAGTGATGTCATTTTTTTTTTAATTACTTAAAAATGTATTTGAAAGATAGACAGAGATTTTACATCTCAGGGCAGGGCCAGACGTAAGCCAGAACTACTATGTGGGTGGCAGGGTTCCAAATATCAAGGACTTGAGCCATCACCACTGCTTCCCACGTTGTACATTAGCAGGAAGCTGGAATCAGAAGTGAAGTCAGGTCTTGAACCTAAACATTCTGATGTGGGATATGAGTGTCCCAAGCAGTGTCTTAACTGCTGTGACAAATACACACCCTTTGTCATTGTTGACAAGCTTAAGTGCTCAGTGACACTGTTCACATGTTCAGTGAACCCAAGGAGGCCATCTTAGTTAATAATACGTTACACTACCTCTGCTGGTCCAGTACATCACAATCTACATTCCTAGAGTTTTGCCCAAATTCTGATGTTTGTGTTGTTACTTCTCTCTGCACCACCGTTCCAGGCAGATATGTGAGTTAAATGTTAATCAGATGGTTTGGGTCTAGGACTACACAGAAGGCAGTGAGGAAAGGTACTGTTAAATCCAAGTGCCCATCTAAGTGTATACCTCTCCTAATGGCAAGGATTCTGTCTGCCATTCTGAAGCTGGTTTCTCATTTTTATAATGTTCTCCTTTACCTAAATGAAAGACCAGAGTAAATCAGAGTAAATGATAGCTATGGACCAGATAAGAACACTGAGGACAGGAGTTTTATCTTTTACTACAATATTCACTTATTTAATTTCTCCAGTGTAGATGTTAAACATGCTCATGTTAGCTCCCTGCCAATGCAGATAGTTCCATGGAAAGCACTCTTCTCCAGCAAATCAGTTTATGACTACTCAGCCTTGTATATTTTTGTATTGGTTCCTTTGCAATATCTGAAATATTTCATTGTGCCACTGTTTCTATGCTCTTGTCCAGATTCACTGGGGCAGAGCAGAGGCATCTACATCCTGCAGATATCTACAGAGCTCTATGGTGTGAGTGGCACAAGTGCTGCGTGGGGGTATAGACAGATTTTGTTAGGAAAAATTGAACTCAGAACAGTTAGGTAACAACCCAGGGCAGTATAATAAACTGTCCAAATGTGTGTTGCAGATAGTGCATCATGGTATGGGCAACTGATAACAACCTCCACATCTGCCCTGCACCTGTATAAAACACACTCACATCTACCCAACTTCTGCCCTTTCTGGCTTGTTATTTGGGTAGCTCTGTAAAGCAGTTGTTAATCCTCCCTGTTTTATAGACTAGGGAACCAGCTCTGAGGGTCTTTAAGGGCTTGCCTTGGGTTGTAGCTCATTATAGAGGATGGGGGTGCTGTGGAGGACTCCAACCCTCAGACCCCTTGGTTTCCAGTAGTAGGAAGCAGTCATTGAACAATTTCACTCCAGCTGTGTTGCTGCATCTCTGAAGAGACAACAGTGGAGCCCCAAGTGCCTTACCTCGTGGTTTCCGCCGCTTGAGCCTAGGCTGTAGGTAAACCTGAGCATTGCACCTTCAACCTGAAGACTCACAGCTCCTTCCGAGGCCTGCCCATAGGCACCTCCCTGCTGAAAGCACTCGATGCTCCCCACGGTCAGTGAGGCAGGATACATGTGATGGGCTGGCAACACAGCACAGCACGGGGCTGTGGGATAATAGGCTCAATGTGACTTAATCTGGAAGTTATTTACAGAGTGTTGTGAGGTGCCCTGGTTTAGACCAAAAATGTGAGATTCAGCAAGGGGCTCCTTCCAAGCAAGGTCCCACGAGCACTGTCTGGCTTGAGACTTGAGAGGAGGACAGATACTGCAAACCATGGCTCCTGGATCCCCATCCCCACTCTGCCTTTAACAAATGAATCTGTATTTTCTCATCTTTAACAAGGGATTACAATTTCCTTCTTCTTTCTACATTCTTCTGAAGAGAATCTGAGACAATGACTGTTAAGTGGTTCTCAACTGTTATGGGGTGATGGAAGTAGAAGAGGCTTGCCTTCAGACCTACTCTGTGGTAGACTGCTAACAAACTACAGTCTCTAATTAAACTTTTCCATTGCTTTCTCCAGTATCTCCCTTCCCTGGCCCCTCTCCTCTGCTCTTAATAAAGCCTCCAGACGTGGCTGTGTCTGACAACAGCTGCAGGTTGGAAGTGGTCAGCCTCTGAGTCCAGATACCCGCCACATGGTGTAATTGCCCTTTGTGAAATTCTGGGGTGAGAGGTCAGTCTTCTTTGCCATCTTTGTCACTTCTCAGTCATCTGTATCCTAGTGGCAGTTGTGTTATCCTAGCATCCTACCCCTACCCCCACCTGCCCCCTCCTTCTTCTGGAGCCCAGGAAAAAACCATCTGCTGAGTTGGCTTTCAGTAGATTTTTTTTTTAAATACCAATTTCCCTTTGTTCTGAGGCAACCTCCAATCAGGGCTGGTGTGTGCCTGGTTTGGCGAAAGGCTGGTATTGTGTTTCATGCTCCCGGAGGAAAGGTTGTCCACTTGCTTTTCTTTTTGATTTGATTCCCTGCCACTCTGCAGGAGAGTCAGAGGTTACAGCTGCTGCTGTCAGCTGCAAATGGGACCCCCCCCCCCCTTGTTTAAGAACCTACATGTTAATCCCTTGGTTGGGGAGGAAAACACGAAAAGAAAGCCAAAAACAAAACAAAAAATTAAAATCACTTCTAGCAAAAGTCTTTATTCCTCTTTCCTGAGTCACACCAGGAGTCCCTTGTGTGCTGAAAGGCAGATCTTGCTGTCCTTGGGGGTTTCCTTGGTGTCCAGCCTCCTATCTCTCCTGGTTTCTTTCTGGAGAATATAAGCTGCATGTCAGGCAGAGGAGAGCCATTCTTTTGTGGACAGCCTGAGTCACAAGGAAAAGCACCTGACCGTGCAGATGCTGCCCTAGTCAAACCTGCAGCCACCTTTTGGAACTGACAGTAGCTGGGAGCATTGCCAAGCACTTGGCACTGTTGTCTACCAACTCCTCTCCCTCCCTAGATGTCATTGTCCCCATTTTACAGATGACTAAAATGAGGCACAGAGCCAGGAACTCTCCTCCAGGTCTCTGAAGCTGCCAGGAAGCTGTGATCTCAGGATGCCTGCTCTGAGCTCTGAGGCAGCTGGCTGGGCTCCTGGAACAGTACTCAGCTGGTTGAACTTGAGATAGGAGCCAGGAATCCTTACTTTCTGACCTAACTTGAAAGATCTGCAGCAAGGTGCTTTCTCAACCCTTCTGTTTCTCTGTGAAGTGGGCTGGGTGCACAAGAGCTGGGTGCCTGGAAACCAGTTAGTTTGGTTCAAACCTGAAAGCTTATAGGATCTTTTAACCCTGAGACTCTTGCTCTTCCTTTTTTTTCCCATCACAGTCCACAACATTAGTGGAGCTCCTAGCATACTTTGGAGCTGCCGTGGCCACCATCTCAGGCTACACTGTGACCCTGTGGAGTTTGCCTTTGCCTCACATGCACCCATCCCATCTCAGGGGCCTGTGTAATGAGTTTGACCTTAATTAAAAGGAAAGCACTTTTCACTGCCCTATGGTGATGAGAGGACAAGTTGGGAACAAATGCATGATGCATGCCACAAATTGGTGAAAATTCAAAAATCCGTAAAGCTGTTTTTTTTTAAGAGGAAAGGTAAAGCTGTACTTTAACACCCCATTTTCTCCTTCCTCTCACTGTTGGGCTGGGATAATGACCAAGAGCACTGGGAGACCTGAGGATTCCCCTAGAGTGGAATGAAAACTAAAACAAATCCAAGAGCAACACACAAAAAGAGAGACAGAGCTCGAGGTCAAAGCTTGCTCTTTTGCTTCCTCTCCAGGCCACAGGTGACTTAAAATATGTGCGGGTGTGTTTGTGTCTTTCTGTGTGAGTGAAAATCTGTGTGTGTATTTTAATTTCTTAAAATATGACAGGTTTCTATTCATGTGTAATGTAAGAAGTATCACAGTGTGGCTGAGCAATGTACTTTTATTTTAAAAAGATGTTTATTTATTTATTTGAAAGTGAGTTACACAGAGAGAAGGAGAGGCAGAGAGAGACGTCTTCCATCTGCTAGTTCACTCCCCAATTGGCTGCAACAGCCGGAGCTGCCATGATCCAAAGCCAGGAGCCAGGAGCCTCTTCCGGGTCTCCCACGCGGGAACAGGGGCCCATAGACTTGGGCCATCTTCTACTGCTTTCCCAGGCCATAGCAGAAAGCTGGTTCAGAAGTGGAGTAGCCAAGACTCGAAATGGCACTCATATGGTATGCTGGAACTGCAGGCGGCGGCTTTACCGGCTATGCTACAGCCCAGGACCCTGAGCAATGTACTTGGGTTCCTGAAATTATCTAATAGAGTCTTCATGAAGTACCACATGAGGTGGTTTTTACTAAATGCTCTCTCTTTTTCTTCCTTTTCTAGTTCAATCTATGTGTGAAAACAAACCTTGTCTGAAGGAGGCTTAGGGAGGAATAGAAGGCAGTACACAGACACTCTGGACTTGGGGAGGGAGGTGCTTCAAGGGATGTAGTCCACAGACTGGTGGCACAGCAACCAGTGGGCGTGAGCTTGGGAATGGCCCCTCTTGGTCAACCCAGCTGACTTGGGCTGCACGCCCCTCTTCACAGCCCCTCTCCAGAGTTCAATTTCACCTAGGCTTGCAGATCCTGCAGCTGTGAGCCCCAAAGAAGCAGCAGGAAGTTGCAAAAGGAGAAAGATGCCTTCTCAGAGGGAGAGAGCATGTTCCACACCACACCTGAGTGGTCTTTGGGTGCTCCTGCTGATGCTAATTATCTCACGGGACATGCTTTTCTCAGCAGCAGTCACTCACTAACTTATTGCTTCATTCATTCATAAATATGTTCTCCACTAATTGCTTAACTGCATGTCAGGCAGTGCTATGGAGATACGACTGGGTATTGTTCCTTAAATGTCCCAAGTGGGGTAGTATTGTCTGATTTGTAAATGCTATCAAAATAGGAAACAAGATAGAACGATTTCTCCATGGGCTGGGTCCCAGAAGGAAGATGTCGAAGATTTCTCAATGTAATTGACTGATTATTTTGAGTGAGTGATAGGGACAGTGTGTGTTTAATTGAGAAGAAAGACAAACTCATTTAAGGAGAACAAGGTGAGATGTTAAGTGGAAGGCACCCATTCTGGTGTCCATGTGAAGATGCACGTGGCTTTATGGTGTTGATGTATTTCATCTATGGACTGTCATTGAGATACTCAGCATAGAAAGGAAAAGGATAATAACATGTTTGTCAAGAAACTTGAAGACTTTCACATTGCACACTAGGACAGAGAGAACAGAATCTGGGAAAGGTAGCAGAATAGACAGAAGCACGAGTCTGAGAAGTAGAGGGAGGCCAGCACACCAGAAAGGCCTGGTATGGGGCACAGCAGGTGCAGTGCTAGAGGCCATATGAGAATTGTTCATGCCAAGGGGAGGAGAAGAAGGACAGCATCTGAGTGAAAGTGTGTGCTTGGGGTGGAGGGGAGGAGAGTGGCTGCTGCTTATGGATGGCTAGGTCTGGGGGTGGGGGAGAAAGGGGCTGCCTTGGGAAGGCTCCAACATGCCGGGTGATCTTAGCTGAGAAGAAATGGAGATGACCCTGTGGAATGAAGCCTGGCCTGTGGTTCTGAGACCCTTATAAAAATGCTGCTTGTTCCTCCTAGCATGCTGGCAGCTTTGTGCTAGTATTGAGGCCACTGCTGATACCCCATAAGTGGCAGCTGGGGGTGGGTCCAGACAGGGGACCAGGGAGGTGGGTCCAGGGAGGCGCAGGTGCTGAACTTCTGGGTGCCTGCCTTTCTTTCTGGCTTCATTCCTAAATGACAGCTGACCTCTGCTCCCAATTTTAGGCTGGCAGCAGATTGCTCTCTGTCTTACGTGGACTGTGGAACAGAAATGACTGTTTCAGCTCATCTTATTCAACTCAGGGAGATGATTGTGGTCCTTGGATCTTCTCTTTCTCAGAAGAGAATAGCCTAGCTGTGAGGACACTGAGTCACAGCACACAACGTCCAGGCAGTGGAGGCAAAGAGCTGGATGGGAGGATGAATAGATGAAGAAGTGGTTCAAGTCCAATCTAGAAAGCATCAGTGGAGCTCCAGGTATCTGTGTGAGGCCATCATCATGTTTCCCTGGAGGACTCAGCTGAAGAGGGTAGTGTAGTTTTCTCTGCACGTTAGGGAGAGTTCAGTGTTGTATGCAGTGTATAGTGCTGTGTGCAGTGTGCGTGCAGGTGTAGCCTCTGGGAGGAGAAGTACTATAGCTGGTCTGATGGAGCCTGCCCTGAGAAGTCAGAAGCATAGTCTCTGCTCCTAACCTCTGTGTTTCCTCACCTGCCTCTTGTTCTCAGGGGTCACATCTAGAAATGAAGATAAGGAAGAAGATCCTGGACTCTTCCAACTCTGGTATTCTGGCCAATCACTATAGAAATGCCTGTTCATCTGTTTATCAGATACATTCATTTGTAAACATGAATTTTATCTAATCATCAGTGTAATAATGGACCCCATTCTCCCAATAACTGCCTGTTGTAGGTAGCAAATGCATGTTTATTTGAGGGAAAAAAAACCAGACATATTCATCCACCCCTACTAAGAATGATAACTAGGAATGAAAAGGGAGGGAAATTACACAGGTTTCAAAGCAGGTAAAGGAATCCAGAGCCATCATTCCCAATTTCTACAGACTCGTCTGACTTTGAGAGACACCTCCACCTTTCCATTGTGTCAGGGAGGTCAGGCCCAAGTGTGATGCTTGCACTGTGCCCATGTGAGAGAGGCCAGCAAGGGATGGAGGTAGAGGGGATGCTTGAATGAGGCTTGAAGAAAGCCTAGGTTTATGTAGGAGGCGAAAGAAACCAGCAGATTGCTTGAATCACTTTGCAGGTGGCACATTGCTCATGGTGTGCTTTGGTTGTGTTGAACAAACCTAACTTGTTGGCCTGCAGTAGTTACCTGGAAGATGTGGAGTGGGAGGAATCCTTGGTAAGCCAGATGTGGGAGATGAGGTTTTTTTCCTAAGTGCATCAAGAAAGAAATGGAGTCCCCCATTCCCACCATGGCAGGGCAGGAGAAGGGAGAATGAGGGGAAGAAATTATGAGACAGCTGGCATTGGAGGGGAGCAGGCCCAGAAACAGTTCTGGAATTGACTACAGCACCCAGTAAAGAGTGTAAGTGTCCTTGGTTTTGCTGTCACACTAAAGAGGCTGAGAGAGTCTTCAGGAAGGCGAAAAGGAGCAGCCTCAAACATCTTGATTTCTGAGACTAAGAGATCATTTTCAGAAGAATTTATTGATTCATGTTCTTAAGAATTCATAAGCATCTTCCTGACACTTATGAAAAGCTGTCTTGAAAGGGCCTTGAGCAAAGACACATGTAAGTATGCACAGAGGATGCCCCTCCAGCTTCTCTCCTGGGGGATACATGGAAAGTGGACTTTATCACACCTAGTTTCTTTGGCTGTGTAGGCTGTGTACGTCTCAAATCAGCAGTAGCATGTGAGGTGGTAAAGTTTGAATTTCATCTCATAGCGTCACTAGTCCATTTTGTTTTGTCTGTGCTTTTCTGCTTGCTCCCTTTCTATGCTCTGTTCTCCAGCCTGGGCCATGATCTGACAAATTTCTTCTTTTCTGCCCCTTCTCCAAATAAAGCTTTCAGGGAAATGGCCAGCATGTGTTTGCTCCCATCACAATATCTCTTCTCAAACCTCTTTAAACTACTTTAAATGGAACCCATCCATACACTGTGAATGAACACGTTGCACTTTTTCTGTTAGAAAGGAACAAAAATGCAGATGGCCATGGTGGGGAGTTTTCCCCACCCTCTGAAGGTGGGGGAACAGGGTAATGGTGTGAAAGAGTGAATTAGTTATGGCAAATCTTGTTAGTGTCCATTGTAAGCAGAGAAGCTAAGCCATCTGTGGCCACTTGCAAAATTGTTTCTTGTTTGTTCAGGCTCCCAACTGAATTAGATCTTTGTGGCTCCTGATTATCTGTACATTGTCACTTGTTTGCCGACTAGAGGGTGCCTAGGCATGTGTAGGTTAGAGGACATCTGTGTGAACATGTATGTGTGTGCTGAAAAGAGCCCATTGCAGTTACCCTGTTGAAATAGAGGTCTGGCAGGCTGTCTGGATCTGGGCTCTGGGCTTTGGGCTTTCAAGGAATGGGGACAAGCCTGGGAGCTTGTTTCTGTTATTTGTGGACATTCTTGTCAATATCTCCAATCATTTTCTTGGTCACCCATCTCTTAGTCTTCTCCTGAGTCCTCTGCTGCCCTGATTCCTTTCTTACTTTTGCCTCAACTTTTTTTTTTCTTTTTTAAGATTTTATTTATTTATTTGAGAAGGCAGAGCTACAGACAGAGGGAGAGACTGAGAGAAAAGTCTCCTACCCACTGGTTTACTCCTCAAAATACCACAATGGCTGAAGCTGAGCTGATATGAAGCCAGGAGCCAGGAGCTGCTTCTGGGTCTCCCATGTGGGTGTAGGCACTCATGCACTTGGTCCATCTTCTATTGCTTTCCCAGGTCATAGCAGAGAGCTAGATCAGAAGAGGAGCAGCTGGGACATGAATCAGAGCCCATTTGGGATGCCATTACCATAGGCAGAGTCTTAACCTACCACCCACAGTGCCAGCCCCTGCCTCAGCTTCTAAGTTCCTCATTGGTGGTATGTGTGGGTGAAGGGCAGAATGTTAGTCAATGATATCTCACTATGGGCTAAGAAGGTGTCTTAGGAAACCATTTGCCACTTACATGACTGCATTGTCTGTGTCGGAAATACTCTTGTTTCATTTTTGTTCACTCTGCAAGTGTTGATGGTAGACAGACCTCCTGTAGACAGTTGGTGTCTTTGATGCTGGAGGTATCTAAAAACTGCATGCCCTCCCTGATTGTTCTTTTTGGAGCTTTGGTGGGGTAAATGTGATATATGATGAACACTGTGGGTGCTGTGGATGGGATAAACAAAGCTCTGGAGGACATGAGAGGAGGGATTGGCCCTGGGGATCTGATGGCCACTGATAGTTTTGCAGTTGAGTGCCTGTAGAAGGGAGTGACTGTGCAGGGCATACAGTCAGGAGGGTGTTTGTCCCCAGCTTCTAGGATGTCCAGGCTGAAAAAAATGGTAAATGCAAATATACCAAAATCAAAGAGCACAAGTAGTCCATCTGTGCATCATCTCAACATCCTATGGGAAGCATCAGACAGTTGAAGTCTGCTCTGTTTTATTTCTAGCAGCAACAGTAATTAATTTTCTTTATGACATCAGCAACTTAATTAGCCAAAGTTCCCTGCATCTTGATATCCTCTCTGGATGGACATCATGCTTTTTCCCCTCTTCTTCCCTTCCTCTCACTTTGCTTTATACTGGGGACTCTGGCTATAAAGAAAGTTGATGCTTTCATCCCTTCAGAAGACAGTGTTTCATCCTGTTGGGCAGTATTTCCATGGCTATTTGAGAGGGTCAGGCTGCTTCCCATTGCTTCATGGACACACACAAAGAATGTTCAAGTAGAAAGAGACCTTGAAGATCATCAGAGCAGTCTTCCTGTTACAGACAAGGCCATAGATCCCAGATCAGTGAAGTCTCAGGATTTGTCCAGGCTCACATGGCCAATCAGTGCCAGTCTCGAAAAAAACCTACCCTTTCTAGTATCACAATGCTGGGCACTAAAAAAAAAAAAAAAAAGACGGGGCACTTGATTGCTGTGGCCGGTCATTGACACAGCATGGGAGTCTGCCGTGCCTGTTTGCTTGGCCCGTCTTATTACAGCTTGGCGCTTCTCTCTTGAACCTTCCTGAACCCACCATGCCTTTGCCCAGGAAAATCAGATAAAGGAGCCTTTGATTTCCCAGCTGCCCTGTGCATGCAGCATTCAGAGAAGAGGGGCTGGCAATGGGGGTGGGAAGAGGAGAAAACATTTGTCTTTCAATACTGGCCTGACATGAAAGCTTCACTGCCGGGCATTTTGAGAACCCCGTTAAATAATGGTTGCAGCCAAGACAAAAGATAAAACTGACCCACTAGTTATGTAGTTACTTAAACATGATTTACCCTGCATAATGCTGCCGGGGACCTGAGGGTCTTGTTTCTAACGAGCCAAGAGACAGCACAATTAATTACGTGGGAAGGAGTGCTAACAGACAACAAACTACTTGTTGCAAAAGAAAAAAAGTCTTTAAGTATTCTGTGCCATCTCCTCCCACCCACTCATACTCGCAGAAGCATACAGACCTGGCACAGCTCACAAACTGGCGGGCACCTGTGAGGATGAGGAAAGATGTGTCCTGCCTATCCTAATGTCTGATGTGGGGGATGCTGAAATAGCTGGAACTGAAGGTGTTGCAGTGATTGGCGTGGGAGGGGCGGGGATTGCTTGAACACAGGTGTTGGGATGAGTCCGCCAGGAGCTCTACATCCTTCTGCTCCAGGGTCCATGATTTCAATCTTGTGGCTGCATCTGTCAGTCCTGTAGCTTTGTGTCTCAGTGCCATGCCCACTGGAGGTTGCTGGGATGTGGGAGTGGGGAGCAGGCCCAGACTGGTGGAAAGGTTGTGGATGCTGAAGCTGGGAGCCCATGGACGGGAGATCTCCGATCTGGTATGATGTGCAGGTTTTCCAAGCCTTGTTTTATTTTACAAGCATGTTCCAGCCACAGTCTTCTCCTTGCCTTGGGAGTGTCGCCTGCCTCTCTTTGGCTAATCAAGCAGCCCAGCAAGTTGGTGTGGTGGGGAGCATCTGGGTTGCAAAGATGAGAAGGTAAAGGCCGGAGGGTTTGAAGAGGTCAGGGTCAAAGGTTAAAGGACAGGGGTTAGCAGCAGGCAAAAGCCCAGGATTGAAATATTTGCTGAAGGCTGACAGGCAACAGAACAGAGGCAGACAAGTGGCAAATTCCTCTTTTCTCTTCTAATTGAGAAAATATTTTGAGTGATATTCAGTCAGTGTGCATAATGAGTGGAGGTGGGGCTGGAGGTGGAGAGAGAATATGGAGGAGGGGGAATTTTATTAAATTGCTGCAGGGGACCAGTTCACAGAGTGATGTGAATGTGACATCCGCTTTTGCCTCCTCATTTGGGCAGCAGAGCATTCATTTCTTCACTCATTCAATCAGCTCCTGGATGCTGAGGCCCTGCCTTCCGTGGAGAGCTCAGTCACTGCCCATAGTAGTGAGCATTAGAAAAATGAAAAGGAGGCCAGTCCTCCCACTCGAGGGAGACAGAACAGGTGATTCCAACACAATGTGAGACCCTTGATTTGATGCTGTTATTGTTGTTTTCTTTCAACACCTAAATCTTGTAATCATCTGTGTCTGCTCACAGTTTAGTGAATAATTTTATGTAATTTTGCATCTAAGAGAGAATATAAAGTGATTACAGTACTATGTCTGGCTGTGCCAGGGCACTGGTTCTTAATGGGGTTGCCCTGCATGGCTCAGATCATTGTGTAGCAGTGCTGGGCCAGGGGCTGTGTGGAGGGAGACTCTGGATCTGGGGAGGTGGTAAGGAAATAAGCTGTCATTAGTTGCTCCTCCTCCTTGCTCAACCTTGGCTGCTTTTGCTTTGCAAGAGGTGGCTCTGATATTTTGGAGCACGAGTTCGTTTGGGTTTCTAGGCAGACGATGAGGAGCACGGAAAGCCTCCAGAAGTTAAGTGGCATCCTCATGGTGCATTGTGAAGTTGTGGCTGAGCTGGGGCCCCCTCTCTGTCCCCAGCCCCAGGCCTCTGGCTCCCCAGTTGCTCTGGGTACACTGCCACCTCTTCCAGGAAGTGATGACTCAGATTATTTTCATCAACATCTCTCACCCCCCTCCCTCCATTTTCTTCCCACAGTTACCCAAGGTAATAATAGCCTGAAGCAGTTTCAATTTTAGACGATTTCCTTTTTTACTTAGAAATCTTTGGTTAGAAAAGGGTGTTGGGGTGGTAATGGTGACTGGGGGTGGGGAGGGAGGTAGGAGGAACTTCAAAGGGGGTGAGCTTCTCCTGGCTCTCAGGTAGCCTGGAGGAAATGAGAAAGGAGAACCTTCACATGACCTTGAGTGGGTCTCTGAAAGATTCCTTCTGCTCTGAAGTTCTAAGACTTTTAAGTTCAGAAAGGAATTTCCTCCCTGCCAATTCAGGGACTATTCCTAAAGCTTCAAGAAGTTCTTATGCAATTTTTAAACTTTAATAACTAACTCAATGTGAGTTGTTGCAAATAATTTGGAAGTGCCATCTCCAGGTTTTTGGATTTTGGTTCCACTAGTCCTAGATACATATTACTTTCTTTTCAAGGAAAGTAGGAATGTGGCTTTGTTGCAGGGCCTAATGTTGGACATTACTGAAGAAAAGGACAACTAATAGACTAATAATAGTGACTTCTTGAGTTAACCTCTTTACTTACAAGTTTACAGGTATTTTCCTAACAACTCTAAGAGGGAAACTTGATTATTGCTGTTTTTGTTCCTGATGAATAATCTGGCGTTGGGAAATCAAATGACACAGAGAGAGTGTGTAAGGGAGGTGGTATGTGAAGTCAGGTCAATTTGATTTTAAAGTTCACATTCCTAATCACAGTTACATAGGACCTCTCATGTCCAGTTTTGAGATAATAAACCGTAGCAATATTGCTTTTTAATTTCATCAGGTGTTTGACTGCAAATCACCTATACTTGAAGTTTATTGAATTTTTAATGTACACAGACTTCATCAAGGCCCTGCTTTAACAAATGCCTCAAGCTGCACAACCATGTGCTCTGTTACATCATTTGTTTTCAGAATATTATGAGGAGAAGAGCCCAAGATGAAAGGATCTGGCTAAATTGACCTGCGTCAGGCATGTCCACACTCTGGTTTCTGCTTTCACATTCTGGGGTCAACTGGGGAGATAAATCCTTTTACCACTGATCTTACTGATGGAGAGATTGGGCAGCGGGAGGGGGTTGGTGCTGTGGAAACTATGGCTATCAAAGGATCTTGGGAAGTTTAAAGCATTATCCAAATACACAATAAAATGTCAGCAGCTTTTTTTTTTTTTTTTTTTGATGACAGTCTAAACATGCTTCAGTCTTGCTCTTTATACTCTTCTCTTTGAAGTCCTTTTTCAGAATGTTCTTTGGATAACTAGAATGAACACTATGTGTTTGAAACATTTGGGTAACTCAATGTTTTTTGCTTTCTGGATGAATTATATACATTTATATACAATTTCTGGAAGAATTATGTACATGCAAATACTTGGTGAGGATGTGTCTGCATACATGAGCCTTTATTTTGATACCCAAACAAAAGCTATCTTTTAAGGTCTTCCTGTCAATACCTTTCTTGCCACCCATTTGGGATAAGAGATTCTGATGATTGGTATCTATAGATGTCCTGGTCTTGAGGTAGATCTTCCTTATGACTTCATGTTTCTTTGGCAGTTCGTTTTGGATTTATTGTCGATTGTCTTGTATATGTGCATACAAATGAGCTGTTCTGGGGGTTGCTAGTGCACTACATGGCCAGCATTGCCTTTCTGCTCAGGGGTCAGGAAAGTAGGCAGACATGCTCTGTGGATGAACTTGTAGGAGGTTGCCACCCAAATGGTTTGAGAGTCTAGAATTTCCCCTTCAACCTTAACAGGAACAATAATCATTTAAGAAGCTCCTGTACTGTGTCATCACCGACCCTCCAAACACCTTAACTGTGAAATCTCTACCATCATTATAAAATTAGATGCCTGGGGGTGAAAGGGACTCTTACTGGTCTTCCCAGCATAGCCTGTGCTTTGTTAGTGGCCCTTCTGTTGTTGGACACTTCCCAGCTTAGATCTGTTTACCTTTTTGGGTCACAATATTTCTCATTGTAACCTATACTTAGTCTTATCTAATCCTAAAATGCAGAAGCTATGCTAGACACTTATCTAACAACCCAAACTAAGACCCAGAGCAGTTGTATCCCGTAAAAAAAGAGACTTGATTTGAGGGGAGGTCCTTAGAGGAGGCATTCATGTATGCTCTTGTTTGTTCTGTTGTCACTGATTAGATTCACTCTGAAGAATTAATGAAGGCTATCTCAGAAAGAAAAGCAAAGTCTTCTTTTCTCTCATTTAAGACTCATTACTTAGAAAAATGCTAATTTTGGGAGACAGAATAATGCACTTCTACTCTATTGTGATCACTTCTGCACAGCTTGGCTACTTTATTCAAATTCCTGGGTTGTACTGTCTGATGTATTCCAGAGAGCTAGGCAATCAAGGAATAGGCAGGAGTAGGAACCTTCTGGATGTTTAGTGGCTGTTCACTGTTATAGCCCAATGCTTCTCAGAACTGATTATTTCCCTGGATATAATCACATCTCTCTGTACTAAATTTATTTGCAATCTATTAAAAATTACAGAAGGCAGGCAGGTATGTCACTGTTTTGTTTCAAGTGCAAGTAATTACATGTACGTCTATCTGGATACTTGTTAATATTCCGTAGTGATCAGTTACTCATTGAGTCAACATTGATGAGTGCGCTTTAAAGTAGTCATTGTCCTAAATATCAAGAATATAAAACCAAATAAGACAGGTCATTTGCCTTTGATTATCAGACAATCTTGAGTCAGGAAAATAAAATGGTAGTTATAAAGATGTACTAAATAAAGTGAACAGAAAGGGTGACCCTCCAAATAAGATTGGGGCAAATAGAGAATGCTTCAGGGATGGAGAGAAGGTAAGCCTTAGAGCAAGTTTTGTGGGACAAGAGGAATCAGCAAAGACGTGGGTGGCAAAACCATAGGTTGAATTGGAGGAAATACAAGTAATTGTATCTGAGTTAATGTTGCCAGTGTTGTGTTGGGAGCAGAGTGAGACTGGGCAGTGAGAAAAAGGCTGATGGGAAACAAGTAGAATCTATTTTGTGATCTTAATATGTGCTGGTTAGAGTTCAAAGCTCTTTACTGTATATTTCATGTGATCTCCATAAAACCTTAGGTGATAGCTAACATTATTGTCACTACTTTTTTTTTTTTTTGACAGGCAGAGTGGACAGTGAGAGAGAGAGACAGAGAGAAAGGTCTTCCTTTTTCTGTTGGTTCACCCCACAATGGCCGGCGTGCTGCGGGCAGCGCACTGTGCTGATCTGAAGCCAGGAGCCAGGTGCTTCTCCTGGTCTCCCATGCGGGTTCAGGGCCTAAGCACTTGGGCCATCCTCCACTGCACTCCCGGGCCACAGCAGAGAGCTGGACAGGAAGAGGAGCAACTGGGACAGAATCTGGCTCCCCGACTGGGACTAGAACCCGGTGCGCCAGCGCCGCAGGCGGAGGATTAGCCTATTGAGCTGTGGCGCTATTGTCACTACTTTCACAGAGAAGGAACTGAGGCAGAGAAACAGTATGCCCCTTGCTGCCACAGGGGCTAGTGAGCAGGGAAGTTTGCACTTGGAACACTGATGAGGGCTGATTCTCGGGTTTAGTTTTTGAATCAATGATCTTTGGGCCCTGTATACTAGGTGGTTGAACATTATACCTATCCCCTAAAATCTTATTTATTTTGGACAGAAGAGTGACATGGGCAGAGATATGTTCTGGAAAGGATACACAGAGAACCATGTGGTGAGCAGATCATAGGGGAGACAGAGACTACAACAAGAGAGGCCAGCTGGAGGCTTTTGACATAATCGAGGTGAGAAGTGATAAAAACCTGAGACCACTGGTGACAGAAGATATCATCAGAAGTGAATTGATTCAAAAGGCATTATGCAAGTAGACTCTGCAGGACTCAGTGGCTAATGGGATTTAGTTGTTGAATGAGAAGTTGGAGTTTAAGATATTTCCCAGGTAAATGGATCTGACCATTATTAAAACGGGGCTGGCTTGGGAAGCAATTCAGTGTTGTTCCTGTTGAGTTTCAAGGGCCCATCAGACACCCAGGTGGGTTGAATGGAGTTAGACTGATTTTGGAAGATAGGAAATAGTTCTATACTCCCCTGTGCCACAACCCTCCCCACATGCTCATATTCCCCACAAACTGGAAGCAGGTTTCAATGACTGACCATAGTCAATTTCTGTTTCTGCTGCTCAGCAAGCAAGCATGCCTTCTCTCAGCCTCACTTTCTTGATCTAACAATGGGAATTATGCTACTCATCAGGTTCATTTGAAGACCACATGAAATCAGATGTTCTATAGTTGATCACAGTAGACCCTCCATTAGAGTCACCTAGTGATTCTGATGAGTTGCTCGGATAAGACCCACAACTTCCATAACATCTGGCTTATCCCACTTCCCTTTTCCTTGTGCCATGTCTGATCCATTTTGCATATTTTCTTTTTTTACAAAATATCAGTGGCTGGTGTGTGCTTGTGTTGATTTGTGAGGTGTGCATTCCTAGCTGTACTTGAATGACATGCTGGTGTAGGGGTGTGAATATTCTGGGCTATCTGCATGAAGGATTTGGAATAAAGGCTAAGTTAACTTGATTATCACTCAAGTAAGTGTTCATGTGTCCTCATTATGAGTGCCAGATAGATTGAACTTCAGGTCTAAGTATATTCTCGGATATACTTAACTGCACCCCGAAAGTGGACAGGGCTGTGGCTGGTGCTGTTGCGCAGCGGGTTAACGCCCTGGCCTGAAGTGCTGGCCTCCCATATGGGTGCCCGTTCGAGACCTGGCTGCTCCACTTCCAATCCAGCTCCTTGCTATGGCCAGGAAAGCAGTAGAAGATAGCACAAATCCTTGGGCCCCTGAACCCGCGTGGGAGACCCGGAAGAAGCTCCTGGCTCCTGGCTTCAGATTGGCACAGCTCTAGCCATTGCGGCCAGTTGGGGAGTGAACCATTGGATGGACGACCTCTCTCTCTCTCTCTGCCTCTCCTTGTCTCTTTGACTTTCAAATAAATAAATAAATCTTTAAAAAAAAAAAAGAAAGTGGACAGGGCTGTGCAATTCTGTTTTCTTTAACATGCTACAACTTGGCTGCAAATCTGCTGCTCTAAGACCCCTGCTGTCTTTTGCATGTAGAATCACAAATGCCGAGCTGTGAGAACTTGGTGTGTTGTGCAGGCATCCAGTGAAGGAGGAAACCCAAAGCCACATCCCCATGGATAAATAAGTAAAGACGGTTGTCAAAGAGCATTGAGTGCTATTTCTCACCCTTGCAAGGACAGGAGCCACCATATTGTGTGTTATATTTATTTAGACCCTGACTGCTGAGGATAAGTGCTCTGCAAACACGTTCTCTTTAGCCATTGCTGCAGATACTGCTGCCTATCTGAGGTCTTTAATGCAATGAAATAAATTACTTTAAAAAGAAGTGCTGTGCAGCCTCTTAGAACAGTAAACAAGAACAGCTCAGGTCTTTTCAGGAACCTGAAGCCAAGGGATGGCTTGTTTTTCTTGGTCTCCAAGAAGAGCCCATACAGAAGGAGGTATTGACCTCCCTACTTTGGCTGGCACCCACCAGGTCCCTTCCTGGCGCTTGCATTCCCCAAGTGTGTAACACAACACCTGTCCTCCTGCTGCAAACAGAGCTCACAGTGGTAACCCCTCCTGCCCCAACCCTACCAGCAGCTCCCTACCTTTCACCTATGGTAGCAAATGATGAAAAACCAGAACCGGAGTATCAATCACCCCCTCCCCTAAGGTTTCTGATTTGGTGCCAAGAAAAAAATTAATCAGGAAAACAATTCCCAAAGGAGGTCATAGGATCAGCACATGCTTCTATTTGTGGCCCCATACCTCGACAAGGAAAGACGTAGGAATCATAGAGACCTTGAGGACTCTCAACTCTGCCACCCCTACCCTGTACCAGCAAGGGGCATGTGGCCTGAATGGCGTCCTCTCTCTGACTGTTTGCGCACCAGCCCCTCTGAGCTACACAACACCCCTGCTATTTCCGTGTGGCACAGCCAAGCTGAATCTCTGGTAAGTAAATAATTAATTTGGAAGTTGGGGAAGTCAGTGGAAAAGTCAGCTATGACGGCTCGAATAACAGGCCCCAAATGTGATAGCTGCTCTTTGGCCCTGTGAGAGAAGACCTGTCGGTTCTATTAGACCTGGACACTCCTGTCTTCCGGCCTGTCTCTCCGCATTAAAGTCAGGGCACTCTATCTCTCCATCTTTGGCTCACATCTCTGTCCCCAGAAGCTCCTGCACAGTGGACAGATGAGCGTTCTCTTGGCTGAACCCAGGAGGCCCAAGGAAGTCCGCATGACTCAGGGGAGACAGGAGAGGAATCTCTCCAGTATCTCTGTGGGTTTGGGGAGGGGTCAGACTGTGAATAAACCATTACATGGCAGAGTCCACATCCTTCTCTTTTACCACAAAAACCTCAATTTCCCTTTTTGTGGAAAACAAAAGCCCTCTTTCAGTGCCCCATCAGCAGGACTGTGGCCTTTGAATTGCACGGTGTCCCCAGGAAATTTTAAAGATTAATCAGCTTTGGAGAGGGAGTGGTTGAGAGAGCCCCTGTCCCTGTAGATAGGGGAACAGCAGGTTCCTCCATCCCTCTGACTTGAAATTGATTGGCCTCGGAATGATTTGTGAATCCACAGATGTGTGGCTGAGAGGCCCTGAGGGCATCCACCACAGGATGGTTGGGGCAGGGATTCCCTCACTCCCACCACAATGCAGGGCCTCTGCGGAGATGGAGAAGGAGTGAGTGACGTGGGGGCTACAAATCACAGATTGAAGCAAATGAGGATGGGAAGAGCTTCTTGCTGCCTTGGACCAAGTGAGCTTTCATGATAGTGGGTTGAGATCATTTCTAGAAAGATATAACAGAACGCAGTCAGAACCAGGGTGTCCGAATGCATCAGCTCCTAGCGAGCAATGCGCCTATGAGGTTTATTGTTCGATTTCCCTTCCCTATTAGTGCATCTGGCTTTGTCATTCACGACCCATTAATTAAATACATATTCTGTGCTCATCATAGTTTTTTCCCTGGCCCTTCCCAAAGCCTAAATGGGTGTTCCAGCTGCCGGCTATTTGAGTTCTCCTATATACTTAGGGAGTGTATATGGGTTGACTCAGGTCCTTATAAATGCCATTGCTCTTGCAAGATGTAAAAAGACAGTTTAAAAAACTTAGTTTGGCTCTCAAGTATGCTTCTAATTTCGGCCAAACTGCTATTTGAAGACTTATCTCCTACCACTCTCTGAATGCTCTGTTCATTTCCTGACCACACTCCCATTTCCTACTTCCATAATTCTGTTTACATTCCTCTGACCTTAAATGCCCTCCTCCTTCTCTCTATCCAGGCACTACTCACCTCTCAGTGAAGAACCTTCTCCCTCCCTGGTCTCCCCAGCATACACCTTTTTTACTCCTGAAATTCTGGAACATTTATCATCAACACCAGTAAATTCCTGGCAAAGGTGTCCGCTATTGCGTCATTTCTTTTGGTTGGACTATTTACATTTTATTTATTTGCTTACTTTTTTTAAAAAAATGTTGCTTTCCCCTGTTTAGATTAGGGATCCTCTTTGGGGACAAAAGTCTTAATTTACTGATGTCCTCACAGTATTTAGCATATAGCAAGAGCTTGATAAATACAAATTGACTCTGTATATGACCAGTGTCTAAACAATATAGAAAAGCATTATAGTGCATCCCACCTCCTAAATTGTGATGCTACCCAGTACCCAAGAGGAAGTGACATTATCTATAAGTGCATATAAAAATATATAGAGAGAGATGACCATTAAGTATAAAACACAGTAGAGCTGGAAAGCCAACACTCAGGAAAGTTTTTCAATATTCATTCATCCAGAGAAAGGGTATTGATATGCTTATAGGGGATTTAATGTATGTTATTATATCCTCTTGAAGATGAACCTGTCGATGCCTATGGTTGTGTATGTTCAATTCCAGTGAGATTCTAAGTCCAGTTTGGGTATCAGAGTGATCTGTCATGGGGGCAGCTGAATTCAGCAGTGACTCCCATCCCTTTCCAAACATTCCATAGTTCTTAGAGAGGAAAATGGAGAATTTCATTAATTGGAAGAGAAAATGTCAACATTCTGGAATGTTACCCACTAGTGATAACTCTGAGACAATTGATATTCAATTAGAACAAAAAGTGATTGTATCAACTATATGAAAAATGATGGGACAGGTGGAAAGAAGCCAACAGGGGCCAGAGAGGCCTTCTGGTGATGTAATCCTTGCCAACCATTGCTTAGAAATTGTCCGATGACAGGTTGGTAACTGGTTTTAGGCTATATGCCAAAGTGGTTTGACCATCAAATTAGATGGTTTCTGAGCAGCCAGAAGACAGATTTGAAGACTTAGAGATCCTCCTTCTCCTTGCAAGCTTCTTCTCCTTCTCCATCTCCTTCTGCAAGCTCTTTACCAAGCATTTAACCAGGGGAGTGGAGGAATACTTATTTTAGTTGCACGTTCTGAGGTTTATTGAATTTCAATTTTCGGTTAGAGATGGTTTGTGGTTTTACCTATTGGTTCCTGAAACATGGAGCTGTGCTATGAGTTGTAAGAAGGGTCAGCAGAATTTAATGGTTTTCTGGTGCTTATCAAAGATGTAGAGAAATGGCTCTGCAATAGGAAGATGGGGATCTAAATTCCAGCTCCACTTTTTCCAGTTGCCTCTCTCCCTCATACCCCTTCAAGTCTTTGTCTTGTCCAATGTCTATCTCCAGTGTTGAGCTTAGGGCCTGGTACTCACTTACAGTACTCACTTAATAAATCTTTGTGAAAGTGTGAATGATTCATTCACAAAAGGACATGGAGCTCTAGGAGCTCTGAGTGAGGATGAAAGGCTAATTCATCTTCAAGTATGGAAAGTTGTTGATGGGTTAACTAAACCTGGCTTGGCAGAGTCCTGTGATGATTTTCTCTGGGTCAGATCTTCTGAGAAGGCTCACTGTTGGGACCTAGCAGATACAGCTTCTTAAACTACCATGTCCAACTTTAGTTTGGTTAACTGCCTATAAATAAGGCAGTATGTCAGTCTCTAAAACTGAAGTGAAATGGTGGTTGAGAGGGGTATACCTTCTCATACACAGTCCTTGGTTACTTACTCTAGGGGTGGGAGAGAACACTGGCAGCCTGGCTTCTCCATAGTGTGTACACTCACTGGCAGTCTATACACATACACACACACAAATATATACAACTGCTGAGTTGGCTTAGGAGACCCTACATGATGGAAGTGTAAAACCCACTAGATTCAAAGTTAGAAGACATAGATTCTACTTACAAGATTCACCCTGTGTAACCATAGGAATGTTACTTCTCTATTCCCTACATAAGTCTGTAGAATGAGGGCATTGGGCTGCAGGATTACTGAATTCAGAACTATGAATTTCCAAACACAGAATGGTTTACCTTTGAAGGCAGTGAGTTTCCTGTGGCTTGAGGTTCCAAAGCAAAAATCCTGTGCCTTGGAAGTATGGTTATGTTGGGCCTTTCTAACCTTACTGGGTAATTTTCAAGTGTTAGGGAATCCTGTCAGAATATGTCAAATGAGTATCAGGGAATATGGAGGGGTTATTTATTTATTTATTTGCTCTGCACAATTTGCAAGTAAAGCAACTACCTGGCCTGGCAATTTGATAGTGGCAATATTATATGAATACATACACACATGCAATCTCCCCTTCTGTGTTAGTTTCTTATTGCTGCTGTGACAAATTGCCACCCATTTAGTGGCTTAAAGCAACACAAATTTATTATTTTATACTTCTGGAGCATAGAACTCTAAAATCGGTCTCACTGGTCTAGAATAAAGGTGTTCACAGAGCTATATTCCTTCTGAAAGCTTCAAGGGAAAGAGAGAGCATGTCATTTGCAGCTTTGTGAAGCCACTGGAACTGTGTGGCTCATCACTCCATTCTTCATCTTTAAACCCAACAACATCAGGGTCGTATCATTCTCACATTTCTGTTTTTCTGGTTCTACCTTTTCTGCTTTCTCTTCTATTTTTTTATTTGAGAGGCAGAGTTACAGACAAATAATGAGAAATCTCTCTTCCACTTTTAAGGACCCTTAGAGATATATTAGATCCATGTGGTTGAATCAAGCCAATCTCCTTATTTTTAAGACCAACCAATTTTGATCTATAAGCTGAATGACCCTTTGCCGTATAATGTAGTAGGTTCATAGGCTCTGGGAGCTGGGACATGGAGATATGTTTGCAGGGGCATTATTCTGTCAACCACACTCTATTTTTGTACTGCTAATAACTTGGATTAACAAAACATTTCAAAACAAGCTTACCTTACTTTTACCTCCTTGTTCTCCTCTAAGCATAATCCTTTATATTTGGGAATAAAAATTATTGCTGTTTATTTTATCAAATTTGCTATAATTTTTAGAACTGTTGGAGTTATAATAATTTCAACATATGTTTAATAAAATACATTTGTGTATTTGTAATAGAATTTGACTAAGAGTTTTCATTCACTAGCAGTTCTGGAAAATCTGCTTTTTCATTGTCAATGATGTCTGAATTTGGATTCAGGACCTTCATATTTGAATCATTGTGAGAAAGATAATTTGATTTTGATGTTTTTATTAAGTGGGTAAAGATACAGAAGAGGTTGACAGTAGTACGTTCATCAAATTCACAAACCCACTATGCAAGGTTATTATCTGGTAAGTACAATGTGCACCTTGGATAGGTATCTTAAGCCAGAGTAGGAATGATTCTGGGTACTAGACAAAGACTTGACTGTCATGGAACTGCAAGTGTACATATGGGATGAGGGGGGTGTTAACATATTGCCTTCCATGAAAATCAGAGGGACAGAAAGTTTGCCTTTGTCCTCCTGTTTATTGAGAGCTGTTATAATTCTCTGGGCCTCATCTTCCCTATCCCTGACAGGGAACTCTCCCAGAGACAAGGTTAAGCAGTTACAGGTTCGGCTGATTTGGAGTTTGAAGGTACTAAAGTTTGTGTTATTATACTAGAACAGGGATTGAGGTCGATAGGCCTGGAAGGATTCATATGGTAGTATTACATCGACTCCTTTTGGCATTTTGAAGTGAGAATGGGCATACGCTCAATAGTCTGATGACAGCTTGGAAAGGTTGTCCACTTCACCTTTATACTAATACCCTATTACACATTCCACATTGTGGCCATCATGCCAGAATAGGAAATAGCAAGGAAGCTGGTAGCAGAACTGCCACTGCCTAACACTAGTGATCAATTCTTCATCTCCTCATGTTTGGAATGGGAATAAAGATTCCTGCCTACTTACCTTAAGAATTATAATAAAGACTTTTCTTTTCTTTTCTTTTCTTTTCTTTTCTTTTCTTTTGACAGGTAGAGTTAGACAGTGAGAGAGAGAGAGAGAGAGAGAGAGAGAAAGAGAGAGAGAGAGAAAGGTCTTCCTTTTTCCGTTGGTTTACCCCCCAAGTGGCTGCTACGACCGGCGCATTGTGGCAGGCGCTGCGCCGATCCGAAGCCAGGAGCCAGGTGCTTCTCCTGGTCTCCCATGTGGGTGAAGGGCCCAAAGACCTGGACCATCTTCCACTGCACTCCCGGGCCACAGCAGAGAGCTGAACTGCAAGAGGAGGAACTGGCACCCCGACTGGGACTAGAACCCGGGGTGCTGGCGCCGCAGGCGGAGGATTAGCCTAGTAAGCAGTGGCACTGGCCTGATAAAGACTATATATAATAGGAATATCCCTTGAATGTCTATTTATTTTAAAATTTATCTGAAATGCAAGAGAGAGAGAGAGAGAGAGAGAGAGAGAGAAAGAAAATATCTACTGGTTTACTCCTCCAAAACACACAAAAGCCAGGAGTCCAAAACTCAATCTAGGTCTCCCATATGGGTGGCAGTGACTGAGTACCTGCGTCATCATTGCTGCCTCCCAGGGCATGCAATATCAGGAAGTTGCAGTCATTAGCAGAGCTGGGACTAATTCCCAGGCACTCAGACATGGGTATGGTTTGAAGGTGTCTAGTGGCAGTTGAGTTTCAATACTCCAAAAGAAAGTGAGACGGAAATGGGGGAGTGGGGAGGTGGGGAGCAGGTAATTTTGCATGTTAAGTTGAGATAATCCAATTCAACTTTTTGATCCAGTGTTTTTTCATCCTCCATGGATGCTGGAAAATGATAGGCTGTCTTTTGCTTTGAGTCATAAATCATGCAGGTCAATTGGTGTTGCCTGGTGAGACATCATTCCTAGCATGCAATTTGTAGAGGGTAGGGTGAAGAGCATCTATATTTGTGGTAGAGTGAGGACAAATTGTATGATCCACTAGCAATTTGATTCTCATTTCTAATTGTTTTTAATGGAGGGTTTTGTGTCAAGTGATGCTTTACATTCACAAAACTGTGGGATGGATTTTTAGGAGAAACAATGTGCCATTAGAATAAATTTGAAATTGTGTTCATATTTTTATAAATATGATGGACCCCTTCTCTCTCTCTCCTTCCCCCCTGCCACACACACAAGCACTGTAGGCTAGTAAGTTGTAAGATCATAGGATGTTAGAGCTAGAAGTGACTTCAAAATTATATGGCCCAGAAGCTTAAAAAAAAAAAAGAAAAGCTAAAGGCAAAAAATCAGACATTCCCTCAGTGTAATGTAATCTTTTCATTCACTCAGTGAATATTTTTGAGAACTAATTCTGTGCAAAATCTGAGCTAGGTACTAAATCCACCAAGATAATAATCCAGCACCTGCTGCTGTACAGAGCTACTGGGCTGCAGAGGAGATGGGCATCAGACAATTCACATTCAATGTACTCTGTGCAGTGCCTGGCTGATAGGAGGCTAGAATGATGATTCAACAGCAAACATGACTGTCCCTAATATTGCCTGGGGCTGGGAGTGGGGCCATAAGGGAAGGCTAAGTATTTACTATGTCTTCCTCTAGATGTAGATGAATAAAATAAGAGATCACTTTTCAGTGCCTGCCCCAACAGGACCCCTTTTCCCTGTCACTTCCATGCCAACCTATGACCCTGGAAACCTCAGATCTCCTTTTTTCTTGCCATCATCTTTCTTATTGTTATTATTTATGACGGTCATTGTTTTAACTGCTCCAAGGAGATAATTGCCTTAGTTGCTAAGGCAACCCAACATATTGGGTATAAGAGCAGCCAGCAGAAAGGGTTTGCCAAATTGCAGGGCTGGGTGGGAGGTGTGGGGTGGGAGAGCAAGGGAGCTCAGCTGTGGAGCTTGAAAATAGCCATGTTCAAATTATCTTTGCATTTCTTCCACTGAGGAGCGTGAAGCCACTTGGAATCCGGTGCCTGCCAACTCCTTACCCACCCTTGACGCTTCCTATTTTCAACCCAGCCAGTGTACTCCTTCGCTAACCTGCAGTACTCAGCCAAGAGTTTTCTTGGGTTCCAGTTCCCAGACTTACAACCACTATTCTGCCTGCTGCTCCCCAGCCCTGGACATGTTCTTGCCCTTTATTGCTGAGGTCTGGGAGTTTTTAGGTGGAGTGGCTGCAGTACACACAGAGGTGTCTGGGGAGCTCCCTCTCTGGGCAGTACACATTACTCATTTCAAACAGATCAAAATCCTTAATGGTTTGTGGTCTCTATGCTAATTTTGGGAAATATGAGTAGCTGACAATGACCTTTCCTACATTTTAATTTTTGAAGATTGAAACATCTTGGGAGGTCAGCTCTGCTGTCCCCATTAAATAGATAGCTTGAAGCCAAGTGAGAAATTATACAGGCAGAGCATGTGGCAAAAGCTGCTCATCTAGGTCTTGAACCCTGCCAGGCTCCTGAGTCTGTCACCCTATGCCTTAATCAATACCATTGGCTTTAGTCCTTGGCCACTGACCATCTCAGTCTGAGGTCTTCCGGTGATTTTGCAGTCTCTATGTACCCTAGATAGCTTAATTTTTGGTCTCCTGGCCCTGAGTCTTATGCCAAGATGGGGTGGCAGAGAGGATGCCTGGCAGGGAAATGCAGAAGACAAGTGCAGCTCATTGGCTAGCTTTGCTGTGAGTCATTTGGCCACCCAGAAGCAGCTATTGCCATGAAATAGGATAACGGGAAGGGGAAAGGACTAGATGACAAAAGAATCCCCTTCCAGAAGACGCGAGTGGTTGTTACCGACTTCTTCCAGAAACTCCTCTCTCTCCCTCCTACTTCCTGCTCATCAAGGCGACTTAGCTCTGGACATCAGTGGCAATGTCTCGCCTGCCTCCTGTCCTCAGCAGCCTGCAGGGTGTCACCCTCAGTGGGTCCCAGGGCCCCATGCTAGAGCCCGCCTTAGAGTTGATCTATCTGAACAGGTTAAATAAACAGGTCTGTGTTTGGGTTAATTATCACTGGTTCTGTTGCTCTCCATTACTGCTCCATCCGGGACTCTGGCCAAGGAGCAGATGGGAGCGGCTGCATCATCACCCCTGCCTCCTCATTGTGTCTGGCTCTGCCTCCTTCGTGGTCTCTCCCTCTCTCTCTCTCTCTCTCTCTCCCTCTCTCTCTGCCTTTTTCTCTCTCTCTCTCTCTTCCTCCCTCCCTCCTCCCTTCTCTGCCTCCCTCCTTATCCCCCTCCTCTGTCCCCCTCCTTCCTTTCCTAGCCCTTCGTTCCCTCCTCTCGCCCCTTCCCCCTCCCTCATTTTGCTCTTTCTCTCTCTCTCTCTTTCTCTTTTTGGCTGAGCAAATAGGCCAGATGGCGGTGAGGGGAACAGACAACAAGTGAGGCATGGCATATGGGGAGCTTGTTTAATTTCGGCTCCTGTAGGGAAGTAGATTGGAGGAGGTGAGCTACAAAAGCAGAAAATGGAAAGGGGAAGGAGGAAAAAAAAAGAAAAGAAAAGAAAAACAACAACAACAACTGACCCTTCCAAGGGGAAATTGGATTCAATTTACTATTGTTGGCCCATGGAAGCAGTTGAGAATTAAATGAAACTAAAACAGAAAATACCCTTTTTGAATTTTGAAGGTACAGTCCCCAACCTCCAGTTAACCTCCTTCAAACCCACTCTCCACATGGCCCAGGGCTCCCTATCTCTGGGAGGAAGGTGGTGGCGCTGGGCATAGTTTCTTGTATAGCATGATAGACAGCCCTCTGCTTGCAGATCACGTCCAGGGAGAAAGCGGCCTGTAATTTAGGGAGGGGAAAAAAGTAGAAATATCTGTAGCTACACTAAGGGGTTGAGGGTAGACAAGTCCCCACTTCACCTAGTTCTTTGTTTTATTAGTCTACCTTTTCAGTTTGATTCGTCCACCGATGGGCAGCTGTCCACATAGCCACACCTCCAACTGCTGACTCTGTCTGCTACCTTGGCTAACCTGGAAAAGTACAGGCAAGTTCTCTGAGAAAGGAGTTCACAGACCTCAATGCAAGGCCCTGCAGCGCAATCCTTTTATTTTCAATCAAAATTTATTTAACCCTTGTGGTGGTTGCCAAGAATGTCAAATTTAAGACAGCAATAGTTAGAGTTTCTGGAGAGATTCTGGCCACATATAATGGTGCATGTGTTAGTCACTCCAATGCAGGCACTTCCAAAGATCAGCAAAATATATTATGCTATCCCCAGCACATTGCTACTTGACTATTGCTGGGCAGCCCCACTCCAGAGCAGGTGCATTCCTGACATCCCGGGAAGGCTGTAACCCAGTGCAGTGCCAGGTCTTAGAATCCTAGGTCTCCAGGGACTGGGAAAGACCAGAAGCCTGAACAATGACCGGGGGCAAGCAGAAAAATACAATCCAAGCTCATCTGCTGGAGCTGCACGCCTGCCCTACTTCCCTGCAGGGGCCTCCTCAGCTCCACCAGGCATCCCGTTCTGCAGCTGATAACAGGATTAGGCAGCAGAATGGGGCAGATGAGTACCCCGAGGGGCCCTGCCTGGGAACAGGAGTTCCCCGGCCTGCCACTGTCAACACCCCAGAGCTGCTGCCTCTGGTGGGGTATTTGCATGTTAGAACACCCTACAGTAAGTACTCAGGACCACTGGGAAATGCAGGCTGTGGCAGTTTACATGAGGCACTGCTGCATGAAGCCCCAGGCCAAGCACCACACTGTCCCTCCCTGGCAAGTGTTGGGCATAGGTGTCCCACAACAGCATGTACAGCACAACTGCTCAAGCTGGGCCAACACAGCCTTCACAAGATCGTGGCCCTGGCTGAGTGAGCCAGAGGAACATAGTCACCATGCCTGCTGGGTGGAGGGAGCATCGCTTGCCTGGTCGAACCTTCTTCTTAGAAAAAAAAAAAATTTTTTTCCCGTGCTTGCTTTCAGGGCCAGCCCAGCGGTTTGATCTCTGAATGCTGTCCCCTCATTTGAGGGCTGGACTCTGAGAAGATTCAAGGCATTGTCCAGGGTGGCGGGATGTCGGATTGATTTCGGGGCCTTTGTTTGGACATGGGGCTCCTGAATGAAGCTGTTATGCGCGTCTGGGGCTGGCGGGCCGGCTGTCCGGCTGCAAGCTGGGCCTCCCTTTGTTGTGGGGGCCTCATTGAGCCCACGGAAGAGGCTCATTTCAGGGTGATTTACTGCCACCCAAACACCAGCTGTCTGCTGGGCGGCCACTGTGCAGGGACGCCCTGCCCGGCCCCCTCTTGGGTAGAATCTCTTCCCCTTGTGAAGCCCCCAGAGCTTACAGGCCTCTCTTTAAGCACCTGGGGTAGATTCGCATTCACAGGCAGTCACTTTCTGTGTTTGTGACTACACACATGTAAGTCATAGATGTACACATACCAATGTTCATTTTGGTTATTTCTTTTTTATTGGGAGCAGAGATTCCTGAGTAGAGGCAGGGGCAGGTGAGAAAGTTGTTGGGCAGGGAGCCCTGTAATCATGATTTCAGCCTCAGCTCTGTCCTTTGTTAGTTGTGTGACCTTAGCCAAGTCACTTAATTTCTCAAAGCCCTGGTTTCTTCATTTAATGAAAACTGAGAGCATTCTTTTCTGTATGAAGAAGGTACCCCTGTATTTCTTGAAAAGAAAAAAATAAAGAGAAGACATTATGTTACTCTAGCAAATTTGAAAAGCATTATTCAGTGGCAAAGAAAGCCAGGAGGCAGTGAGAAGCCAGGGAGTTGTGCTAGAAGCACACGGCCTCCCAAACTTCAACGTGCCAGGTCCAGGGGAAGCAGCGCCCAGACTTGATCTGGGCCCAGGGATCTCCGAGTCAGGGTCAGGAAGTTGGCTGAGGCCATGTGGTGTTGCAAGGACTGAGTACACATCACGGGAACACAGGAGGAGATCTCGGGTGGGAGAGAGCGCTCAGGGAAGGCTTCTGAGGAAGGAGGTACAGGGTTGTTTGGGCGTTCAGGGAAGACTAACACTAGCAATGTGATTTCATGGAGCTTGGATAGTGTCTTAGCCCCTCTTCTGTTTCTATAATAAAGTATCTGGGACTGGCTGATTTTTTTAAAAACATACCGGTTTAGAGGCTAGAAAGTTCAAAAGCACAGCACAGGCATCTGCTGAGGGCTTTGCTGTCATGTCATGATATGGTGGAGGACATCACATGAGGTGGAGCAAGTGTGCCAGCTAGGGTCTCTCATCTCTTTCTTATACAACTACCAACACCATCATGAGATTCCTGTTCTCAGGATGTCACCTGTTCCTAATTACCTCCCAAAGCTCCCAATCCAAATTCCATTAACATAGGAATTTGGTCACAGTTGGCTGCCATAGTGGTGGCCACCTCCCCCTTGGCAGTCTCTCCTGATCTGGAAGGCTCATGTGCATGCAGGAGCAGAGAATTTTAGTTGGAGCTGGGGATATGGTCAGATTTGGAGGGTATTTCTGCTTTGCATGGTTTGAGGGTGATATGTTTGCCACTGAGAAGGTGACCATAAAAGTTCAAATGTGAATAGTGAATGAAGCATCAGATATAATAGGTGAGGTAACAGAGATTGGAAGGGAAGGCATTTATCATGTGCAAATGATATCAGGTGTCTTTGGATGTAGGGGGCTGGAAAGAAAGGTGGGAGTCTTCCAAGAGGCCCCCATTTCTGTAAAGCAAGGCAAACAATAGCACAGAATGTTTGCATTGTTAGGCTGGCACATAAAAAGCACTCAATAAATGTCATTTCTGATCATTAGGATGATTATTGCTTTTTTAGGTGAACAAGTAAGATTGCCTGTACACTATGTCCACAAACAGGGAATTCAGGAAAAGTAACAGATTTTTAAGGGGGTGGTAAGAAGAGTAGTATGATACATTTTGACTTGGTCAAGGTGATATCAATGCAATATTTTGGGGAGCAAGGTCAGAGATGGGATTATTTTTTGTTCCCCTATGATGGATAACTTAGTGTACAGAACATAAAAGGCATTTAATAGATGCTTGGTTAATTTATAGAATAATAGATGTTTGATGAACTTAAAGATTGATGTACATGCTGACTTTCAATCAGGAACTGTTCATCTACAAATAGTCATTTCTTTCTCAGATCTTAAGATAGTACAAATTCATGGCATGCAGTGCACACATAGTAAGGAACACACAGATATGGTGTGTGCCAGCATGGTGACTGTGGTCTGGTGACTATAAAGATAGCAGAAAAACCACATACACATATGATTTGAGAGGATCCTAAATACTGTTCCTGAGTGTGTGAGCATTATCTTCAGGTAAAAGTGAGAGACAACAGGTAGAGTGTGCTGTGGATGCATATGTATTGTTGAAGTAAGTTGTGTTGAAATAGCTTCATGTTTTCAATTAGTATCTGGTGGCCAGAGGCAGGCCTTGACACTGCAGTTCGTCACACACTAGTCTCCGCATTGGCTGCCATCTAACGCTATGCTCTCCAAGCACAGGACAGCAGCATGTGGGCGTCCTTCCTAGTTCTCCAGCCCCTCCAGTGGCAGCCTCTCCAGGGGATGACCATGTCTCCAACACCTAATTCTTCTCTGTGCGTCCTTTCAGGAATATCTTTGTGACTCACAAAGGTTTTGCTGCTGGTTTCTCCTGCATGTGGGATGGCAATCTCATGAGCTTTTTAAAGCTTAAATTTAGAACAGCCATAGGCTCACACTTCTAGGACCTTCTCCAGAAGGTGTTGCAGCAAATACTAGTCTTTCAGCATCCAGGAAGAGGGAACTGAGAAGAACTCAAAAATTGTCAGGAGATAAAAAGGCATTCTTTACTGAGTATGAAACCACTTCTAGAAAGGAGAGGTGGTGCTGGCCCAAGCCACACAGCTAAAGACTGGCAGCAGCAGCTTCTATTCGGCATCGTGGCCTCCCAGCCCATCACTTACCTGCTTTCTATGTATTGCTTCATACTGCTGTTTATGAGTGAGATTAGGTAGCTTAATGCCCTCTCTTTTTCTTACTTTTCCCATGAGAAAAAATGAATGTCAACATTTTACAATATGTAGTCTAGGGAACTCAGTTATTCAGAATGTTAAGAGGTGTTAGAGGCTAAAAAGGATTCCATGATCGCCGGCGCCGCGGCTCACTAGGTTAATCCTCCGCCTTGCGGCGCCGGCACACCGGGTTGTAGTCCCGGTCGGGGCACCGATCCTGTCCCGGTTGCCCCTCTTCCAGGCCAGCTCTCTGCTGTGGCCAGGCAGTGCAGTGGAGGATGGCCCAAGTGCTTGGGCTCTGCACCCCATGGGAGACCAGGATAAGCACCTGGCTCCTGCCATCGGAACAGCGCGGTGCGCCGGCCGCAGCGCGCTACCGCGGCGGCCATTGGAGGGTGAACCAACGGCAAAAGGAAGACCTTTCTCTCTGTCTCTCTCTCACTGTCCACTCTGCCTGTCCAAAAAAAAAAAAAAAAAAAACAAAAAAAAAAGAAAAATAAAATAAAAATAAAAAGGATTCCATGAACAGAAAAAAAAAAAAAAAGATTAGGTTTAAGAAAACTAAACAGATGTCTTTGGACTTGAAGGTGTCAAAGCCTGTAATATGTTAATTAATATCATGGAACTCCAGGTGTGGTTGAGTTTATGATGTTTCACAGTTTCATTAGGTCACACGCTGTTACCTACTAGATTAACCATCCCTATACCACATTCTTAGCTCTGATACAGCCTGGCTGGCAGAGAGGCAGAAATTTGCAGGTCTGGGTGCCTTTGTCAAGATGCCGCACTCATCCATGATTGGGTGGGGGGTGGGGTAGGGTGGAGAGGCTGGCAGTGCCCTGTAAACCCTTAAGGAAAATACTCTGGAGAAGGAAGCATCACGAAACAGCAAGTCCGTTGAGTGTCGCTTGTTCTGTCCAGGAAGAGAGGGCATGTGGGAAGGAGGGAGGCAGAGGGACCATTTCACTCTGCTCAGAGATGTCGGACCCTCACAAAAAGAGGGTCACAAGCACCCTTCTCTGAGTGTGGATGAAGGATGATCTCTTTGTTTAATAATTAATCAAAGAGAAACAAATTTTAGAAAAGTAGGCCTAGAAAGATGTAGGGAAGAGGAAGGGGAAATATGAACAACTGTTTACTTTTCTAGAGAAGGTAAGGGATGAGATGAAGAGGAAAAGAAGGAAGAGCAAGAGAGAAAGCAGGGAAGATAGCATAGCATTATAGCTTTATCAACATTGGCCTCATTGCTTTTCCTAAGAAAACATCACAATGGTTCATGGTCATGGTCAAATCTCAAGTAATGTAAGAGGCCATAATTTTGCAAAAGTTCAGTTGATAGTACAAAAGTTCAATCTAAGTCTGTGCAAGATGCCACTTGGAAGAAAGGTTGTGTGCAGGTACTGTGTGCATGTTCATGCATGCACACCCCAGAAGCAACACCAGCAAAGGGCATTGTGTCCAGAGCTCATTTAACTTCCACCTCATTGGCTTGGTATTCCTGGACCTTGATCCAGACATAAAGATCAGCCTCTGATAAGTGGCTTTTGGCAACGTAGATTGTGTCTGTTATTTATCGGACAATGCAGGATGGATCATGTAACAAGACATAATTTGTCTCATTGCCTGGGCATGTGAGAGGACACACAGGTAGAAACACACTGATGAAGGAAGTTGGTGAGCAAGTGTCTGCCAAAGGCAGCTGCAGAACTCTCTGCTGGAGTTTTTCACTGTCTGTATTCCGTCATTCTCTCCATGACCACAGAGGCTGCTTATTGGTCAGCAGTGTGTTTATAATAAGCAGGACAGTTATTATAAGGGCATGATTAAGTGAAGGCATCCTGGTAATGCACTGTTTTTACAGAGACCAGTGTTGTAGAATCTCTAAGCCTCTTCCCCACCTTTGCATCATTCAAAGCGGTGCTTCCCCAAGACAGAGGCTTCCGGATCCTCATGACCTCCTGTGTAGCATTCTTCAGATATCATTATTTAGTTCCATTCTGATCTTCCATTCTGATCGTTACCCCTCTCTGAAGAGTGAAATGTAATTGGACCCATTTGATGAGAGAGAAAATGAGACACAGAGATACTAGGGATACTCTAGTGTTCAGAATTGCAGAATTGCATGTGTGACTCCTATTTTACAATTCTGTGATGTGGGAGAGAGGAGAGCAAGGATTAAACCCCATCCTCTCACCAAGCATACTCAAGTCTATGACTGCTCCCTGCCGACTTCATTCTTTTTCAGCAGAAAGGCAGCAGTTGAGAAATCCAGACCCACTTGTTTCCCAACTTTTGCGGTATACCAGTTGATGATGATGTATCCAGTGAGGGAGACAGAGAGCTGTTGCTTTGAGCTCATGGTAAGAGAGGATGCCTGGGATGGGAATGCAGTGGACTGGTAAAGCAAAGGGGTCAGGAGGGTATGAGACTGGGTTAGAACTTGAAGAACAGCAATGACTTGAAAGGAAGGAAGAGGATGTGATGGGGAATGAGGAATTCTGCAGGTAAACTGCCAGGGGGGATCATAGAGAAACTTATTTATTCATGGGAAAGTTACAGTAGTCTGCTCAGACTGCGGCAACAGTGTACCATAGAAGAGGGGGCTGAACAACAACCACCGATCTTTTGCAGTTTTGCAGGCTGTCAAATCCAAGAACAAGGTGCTGTGCTCTAGCTGTGCACTCACATGGCCAAGAGAGGAAGTTGTGATGTATCTTCCATTTCTTATAAGAGCACTGATCCCATCATAGGGCCTTGCACATATCTAAATCCTGTTCTGTGTTACCATCACATTAAGTCTTTGATATATGAATTTTGGGGAGACCCAAGCATTCAGTCCATAACCATTGGAAACTCACTTGAATTAGATTTGGATCGTGGAACTTAAATTAATAGACATACTTGAGGATGTTTGAGGATATAAGCAGAGTATAGTCACCTCCTTTGAATCCTGGAAATTAAATCAATTGACATACTTGAGAATGTTTGAGGATACAAGCAAAATAGAGTCACCAGGTGGATATTTTGAAGGGATTGGATATCTGGATTAACATTTAACACTACCAACAACCCTGGGACTCCCCTGGATTTCACATTCCAGCTCCATTTAACTTTCAGAGTTCTGCTGTGTGGAGAATATAAAGGGAAGGGACACATCACCTGTATTCTCAGGGGGCTTATCTCAGGTATTGAAAATTTAAATATATTTTAAGGACAAAAGTAGTAAAGATGTTTGTGCTGAGTGTCAGCTATGAGTGAAAAGATAGGAAATAGATGTGGGCTCATTCAGTGGGACAGTTGTTCCCTGGGGCAAGTAGGATTTATTCTGGATCATGAAGTTGGCAGTCTGTGGTTATGGAGGGGCTGAGAGAGTGGGGAATGGTATAGCCTCAGCAAACTTGTGGGTATGTGAGCTTGGAGTTGAAGGATCAGCCAAGATATGGCCAGCCAAGCGTTAGTCCTAGCAGTTATCTGTTTCTGGGGGAAATGGAGAGCAAAGAGTTTGTTTGTTTGTCTAAGGCACAGTCAGTAAAAAAGGTAGAAGTGGGAAAGGGAAGAAATGGGAAGGAAAAGGAAGAGCTGAAAGTGCCTTCCATATTCTTACGACGTTGCTCTCACAGCTGGGCCCTGCAAGTGTATGGAAGGCAGTTCACAAACGCACCCCATCAAGTTGTAGAATCTCTAACACTGACACAGTGGTAGGAGTTTGACTGTTTAAGAGGAGCCAAGATCTGCAAGAACAAGAAGTAAGTGAGGGAGGCTATGGTAGTGGTGGGAGCAGTGTATGAATCAGCTCTTTGTTACTGCAATGAAATACCTAAGACAAGCTGCTTATGGAGGAAGAGGTTAATTTTGGCTCATGATTTTGAAGGACCTGGTCCAAGATCCAGTGGGCCTCCTTGATTCAGCTCTTTGGTAAGTGTGGAGTGTGTGCTGAGAAACACTCACATGGCAAGCCAGGCAGAAGAGACACCTGCTGGGCCGAACTTAGCTGTTATAATCAACCTTCTCATGAGAACTACTTTCCAAGGGCACATACCCAGTGACCTAAGGACCTCCCACTATGCCTATCTCTTGGTGGCTCAGACCTCCAGCCTCCTCAAGTCTCCAAACTACAACTTTGGCATTTAAATATCTACCTGAGTTTTAGAGCCAAGGAGTTCCTGCTTAGATTAGAATTTGATCTTTCCTTTCTATGCCTGTCCTCTTTTCTATCACTATTTGGCTGTCAACCATATGAGGCAATGGTTTCTATTTTTTGTTGCTATTAATAGTTATTTTCATGTTCTTTTGTTATTTGATTTCTCCTTTATGTTATCACAACTTGAGTAATTTCTTCTCTTATTACAAAGCAAGGCATTTGTAGGCATCGTGGTTTTTTCTATCCTCCAAAATGTTGGAATAACAGTTTTCTTAGAAAATATTAATACTGACTTCACTATTCACACATTTGGAAAATAGGCCAGTGTGTTAGGCTGCCTGGTCTGGTATAACAAAATAGCATAGCTTGTGTGCTTAAACAAAAGACATACTTTTTTGTTTGTTTGTTTTATTTATTTGAAGGCAGTGTGACAGAGAGAGAAAGAGAAGGAGACACAGTGAGAGAGATTTCTCAAGTGCTGGTTCACTCCCCAAATGCACACAATAGCCACTGTTGAGCTACATCAAAGCCAGAAACCAGGAATTTCACCTGAGTCTCCCACATAGATGTTAGGAAAACTCAAGTACTTGGACCATCATCCTCTGTCTCTCTCCAAGGGGCATTTGCAGGAAGTTGGATTGGAAACAGAGGCAGGACTTAATCCCAGGCACTCAGTTATGGATTGTAGGCACCTTATGCAGTGGCTTAACCTGTTTTGCTACAATGCCCACCCCAGACATAAATTTCTGGTAGTCTGGATCAAGGTCCTAGTAGATTTGCTTTCTGGGTAGGCTCTTACATCCCATGTTGGAGTTTACATCTCAGCTTCATGTCTCTATCAGTGACCTTAAAACAAAATTCTCCCTTGGGTATCATTCTGGAAATTACTGTATCCAAAACTCCAACATAGAGAGGGAGACACTGGTTCACTCCACAACAGCTGGGAATGAGTCAGCTGAAGCCAGGACTCTTTAACCCCACCTGGGTCTCGTGTGTGTGGCCAGGGCCCATTGACTTGAGTCATTAGCAGGGTGCATTAGCAGGGAGCTGGATTGGAAGCAGAGCAGGCATGGTTAGAACTAGTGCTCATAAGGGATGCTAGCAGCACAGGTGGAGGCTTAACCTGCTGTACCACAATGCCTATCCCTGAAAATATTTTCTAAAGTGAAATGTTGCTATGTGTCAAGTTTAAAAATGAGGAGGAGGAGGAAATTCATTAAGGAAATTCTATAAATGTTTGGTTAAAAATCATTAAGCAAGTTTTTTTTATAAAGCGTTGTTGAGGGACTGGCACTGTGTTGTAATGGGTTAAGCCATGGAGTGCGATGCCGGCATCCCATTTAGGTGCTGATTTGGGTCCTGACTGCTCCACTTCTGAACCAGTTCCTTGATAATGCCCTGGGAAAGCAGTGGAAGATGGCAGAAGTCTTTAAGAACCTGAACTCATGTGGGAAAACTGGATGAAGCTCTGGCTCCTAGCTTTCACCTGGCCCAGCCTCGGGTGTTGCAGCCATTTGAGAGGAGGGGTGTGAATCAGTGGATGGAAGATTCTGTGTGTGTGTGTGCGTGTGTGTGTGTCTCCCTCTCTATATCTGTATCTTGCCTTTTAAATAAATAAATCTTAAAAAGAAAAGCATTGTTGAGAGCCTTTCATATACGATTGTGCCTCCTGAGTCTGCAAGAGTGAGAAGTGTGATGCAGTTTACCCCAGATTTCCTTTGATCAAGGAATACTTCCACTTGGGATAAAGATTCCATGGTACCCATTTTGAGAAATAGACACCGAACTGGCTGGTGTCTGGAAGAACCTTTCGGGATCTTAGTGCTCACAAATGCATCCCTCATTCAAAGAGCAGAGCTGAATGTGCAGTGCACACTGGAAGAACTCATCCTTTTCATGCAATTATCTCCAAGAGGAGGGCACCTTTGGACCACACCTGACAATGAAGAATGAGAGCAATTCCCTGGATGTGTCTCTCCCACCACTCTTTCCTTGCCTCTGCTCTCCCCTCCCCAGCACTCAGGGGCAGCTGCCTTGCTAAGCTCATTAACCTCTTTAATGATGCAATATCTTTTTTCCATATAAACCTCTGTACTGAAAATTTGCCAATCTCAGTGCTTCCCAGGAGGAGAGATTTCACTCATGGGCTGCTCCATGAATTGGAACTCACCCCCTCCATGTGGAGAGAACGTTTGGCCCTCTCTGTGGGGCAGGGATGTGCTTAGAGGAGCAGCGAGGGACACTTTTATGGATTTCTTGATTTTCAGAATAACTTTCCTGATTCACTAGTGAGGCCTTCTAGTGCCCTGTAGATTGACCCAGTGCTCTATATTCATTTGAAAAACATGCAGATTTGGCATTTTAAATTCTTTTGTGGGAGAATGGGGTACATAATTTAGTTCATACTTCTGACTTCTGAGCCACCTAAGATATCAGCAGCTTTTAGGAAAAGCCACTCGGATGTGGTTCAGCAGCACCAGACGATTTCTGGAATCCCTTCAATGGCTGTCTCCCCTGTGCCCTCTGTTGGCCTTAGGGCCAGGGTTGGTTGGGCCTCTCAGTTCTGTCCCTTACTAATGAGGTGGGTACTCTCTGCCAAGTCACTCAGAGTCCAATCACATCTGTCTGTGAAGTTTGATCTGAGTGAGACACTGCTTGTCTCCATTAGCTGTTTCCCACCTGCCCATAGTCTTCTTACAGCTGTGTACCTGCTGGGACCCATCAGGAGTGGAATTATGCAGAACCTGCCTCACTGCTAGTGCCTGTTCTCTATCCAAGATCCATCCACACTGCCTGCCACACAGTCAGTGTTGTATGCTGGTTCACACAAGCACACACAGGTGCATGAACTCAAGTGTTCCACATACCCTGCCAGTCTCCACTATGGTTAACTGGATTGAGTTATTATGAGGTTTCAGTAACAGTAGGTTAATAATAGTAACTGTCATTTATTAAACACTTGTTATGTACTTCATCTGCACTGATGTAATCTCCCCAGCAAATCTGAGATTGTTTAACAGATGATGAAATGGATACTAAGGAAGGTTAAACAACCTGTTCTAAGGTCATCTCACTCAGATTCAGTGCCTGAATCCAGTCCAGGCTCTCAGCCACTGAGTTAGAAAGTATAGGAAAGCAACTTATAGATTATCAAGTGGTCTGGAGAACAGGTATTGTTTCTGTTGTTGCTGTACCTCTCATCACTCAGATTGCAGGAGGACAATGCAGATATCAGTCACCAGACTTCCTGGGCACATCCTTTGTGTTTGCTATGCAAACGTGTTTCTGAGCTCTGTTTCTGCTTGGGGATGAGTCTGCTCTCTGTGTCTCTGAGGGTCCTGAGGTTGAAGAGACTGAAGGGGCTGTCTACATTTTCAAGAGACAGAGCTGGAAAATTTCAGTTGCCTTCCTTTCCCATCTCTCATCCACTCAGAGTCCTGTATAATTTGATCTCTGAGCCAGGGAAGGGGGTGGGTGCAAAGACCACTAAGGCAGAGGATGATGTCAGGAAACCACAAAGCCAAAATATTGAGAATACTCATGAGCTCTAGCTGATCAGATAAATTATTTTTCAGATCCTTCCTTTTATTACCTGGCACTTTTCTTGGGTTAAATAAGCACAGTTTGTGAAAATAGATCTCAGGACCGAGATTGTGAGAGTCCACAGTCACAGGGCAGAGGCTGGCATTGCAGTGCAGCAGGTTAAGCCATCACTTTGGACCTGCAACCCCTATCAGAGTGCCTGGGGTTGAGCCCCTTCTCTGCTTGCAGTTATCTGCTAATGCACCTGGGAAGCAGTGGATGATGGCTCAAGTGCTTGAGTTTTTGCCAGTCATATGGGAGACCTGGACGGAGTTTCTGACTCCTTGCTTTTTTGGGCATTTAGAGATTGAATCAATGGATGGAAGGTTTTCTCTCTCTCTCTCTCTCTCTCTCTGTGTGTGTGTGTGTTTGTGTGTGTGTGTGTCTGTCTTCCTCTCTGTATCACTCTTTCAAAAAATATATAATACAGCCAAAATAAAAATTTATTTAAAGGACTCTAGTGATTTTAAAATAAATCTTAAATAAATTGCTTATCCCTGACATTGTAGCCTTTCTGATCACCTCTCTCCTGTCTTGTGTGATTGTTAAAATGGTCATGTGTGAAACTGTGGACCTGGATCCCCATTTATGTGTTCCACATAAGAAAACACAGTCTTATATTAAGATGTTTCTTTCTTTGCCCATAGAATAACAGGCATCCTCTGGGTTCCTGGGAAGTGTGTAGAGACAACCACAGATGCTAGACTTGTGTGAAGCTGGCTCATGGTCTCAATTCAAATACCCTCCATAATTGATTTCTCAAAGTTACAACTTTCCCCATCAGAAAATCTAAACCTAGGTCTTCCCAAATTAGAGAACAACAGCTTTCTTCCATTAGTTCCTAATTGGTGAGTTAGATCCTTTTGTGATATGGAAAGGGGACACATTTATTTCAGTTGTCACAATGAGCTCATTGTTGGGGTAAGCCACAGCAGTGCTGTTCACAGGGCATGAGAGGGTGGCAGCCTCTCCCCTGGACCACAGGGAGTAGTGACCACTGGCCTGTTCTATTTCAGGAGGGGTGCTAACAATGCCCAGGCCATGAGGCTTCACTGCAGGGAGGACACATTTGACATGTAAAGCATAATCCCTCACGGAGACCTTAAATTATCCAAACCAAGAGAACCTTCCGGGTCTAACTGGCTTTTCTTAGTGAGGTGTTTTGTTTTCCTTTGCTTCATTTCTCCTCTTTGGGCCTTTGAGCTGACTCTTGTCAGTTTCATGCCTATTTTAAGTGAGTTTCACCTTTCAGTTCCTTCCCTCCATCTCAGTCTTGTGTCGTTTCAGTTCCCCATGCAGTGTTCCTGTGGGGTGAAGGGGGAAGGGGAGGCTTTGTCATGAGGTCTAAAATAAGACTTCTGTGAAATGTCACAAAAGTGTTGGACAAGAAGACAGCTTGACTGAGGAACAAATCTAGCCCCTGGTAGGATGCAGTCTAGATGTCACTAGAAATCTTTGAGCTTCATATTTCTCATTTATATGTCATGGCAATGAACTATATAATGATTTTGAACTCTGGTACTTGTTAGAAGTGCTAGGAAATTTTTAAAACAACAAAACACCAAAACATCAATGTCAGGACCCTATTCCATGCCAATGGAAATAGAGGATGGCCTCTAGGCAGTTATTCTTTTATGTTTCCCAGGTGGTTTGTGGCCAGGGTGGGTTCTGCTGTTCAAGATACTTGCTGAGGACCTGAACTCCTTCTTAAGTGAGCACTGTCAGGATTTCTGTGGGCAGAGGCCTCTGTTACATAGCAGCATCAACAATCTTAACGTCACACGTTTCCTGGATTGGTGATTACATTTCTTGTCATCCCTAACCGCCTTTGATTAGTAAGCACTCTTTCTGAAACAATTCTTATTTTAAGGGTGAGAATCTAGGATCTTGATATCTTAGATACTCACCCTTTCCTTGTTGAGATCATGGAAGTGAAGAGAGGAAGCTGATCTACCTGGATGCACTGCAGACTTGAAATGGGTCTGAACTTGAGGACACTTAGCCTAACCTAATGTCACCCAGTACCTTTCCATGAGTCCACATCTTCTTTGGTTACCTAAGATTTCAATGCAGCAATGGCCAGCAAAAGCCATGTTCAAAATCTCAGTCAACTGACCTAATTTCTAATATCTAAGAAGGGAGCAAGGCTTTGACTGAAGTCCAGTGTATTTCATTAAGTTCAAATGCTCATTCAGAACCACTCTGACACACCTCCTCTTTCCTTTTCATTCTCCCTCCTTCCCAGCTCCTGCCAACTCAAACATGAGAGAAGTAAAAAATCTAATTCAAATTGCAGGCGAGGTTTGGGATAACAATATTTTTCAGTTATTCCACAATCCACAATTGTTATACCTGGATTATTTTTTATAGGTGGCTCTGGAAACATACAGAGATGAATATTTTCCCTACAAAATATTTAACTAACATGCACGCTGATTTCCATTATGCCCTCTTCAATTGGAGAAATAAAGGATATACATTAAGAAGCAAGCTGTCTCAAATAAGATTTCAGTATGTTTATGATAGCAAAAACATCTCCATCCATTGCAAATGGCTGATGAATTTGATATTCAGATGTTCCTTGATTTATGATGGGGGTTATCTTCTGACAAGTCCATCATAAACTGAAAACACAGTAGGTCGAAAATACATTGAATTATTCCTAAACTTCTGTCCATCCTGGTTCAGCAGTGTGGCAGAATGTCGTTTAGAAATATCACCAGCCTGAGAAAAAAACGGACATTTACAGCATGTTTTCTACTGGACGCATATAGCTTTCACACAGTTTTTCTGAAATTCTGTAGTATCAGTTGTGTATAAGTTCTTTTATATTGAAGCTAATAAAAATATGAAAAAAATCTACCGTATGCCAAGGACTGACTTAGAAACTTTACATAGAATCATTTCTACTTCTCATCAGAACATTTGCAGTGTTATTTTAACTTCACTGATGAGTAAAACTAAACAAAAAAATGAGCAAGCCTACAGAACTTGTTCCTGGTTGCACAAGATAGTAGATGGCAGAGTGAGAATTAGCCCATGTCAACCTGATCCTAACATTCTATATATCACCCCACTAATGCTGAAGAATTAATTAGGCCCTCATCAAGTTATACCAGTGTTTTTCTTCAGACAACTTACCATGTTTTTGTTAGAAACTTATGTCACACATTTGCTTTCAATTAGAGCTTTGACAATCACTATTGCACATGAGCCTCATGATAGCCAAATGAGGTAGGCAGAACCAGTGCTTTTTCTCTCCTTTACCACCTGAAGGGGAGAAAATCTAAGCACTGATAAATCAATCGCCTTATTTATATTTGTAAGTTTTTTGAGTGTCAGAGCCAAGGCTTGGAATCAAGGCTTCTGACTCCTGGTTCAGTGCTCCTTCCATCACTGTGACTAATGGTAGATCTTTGTGCATGTTCTGGCCTCGTTGTTGTACCTTGGCTGACCCAGGCCATCAAAGGCATGGAGGTTGCTATATTAGGACTATTAGGTAATGAACTGGAGCTTGCCAGACTGGTCTTTCCAGCTTTACCCCTCACTTTGGCCAATCCACAGTTCCATCAAGCTTCTAAACACATTTTTTTTTCCTGCTTCAGTTTCTACCTACTTTCTTTTTTCCTATTCCAGATATGATGCCTCTGGTCTCACCACTCTAGCAAATCCTTCCATTCTTTCAGGCCCATCCTAGAACCCACCTTCTCTGAAAGTCTGTCTTGATAGAAGCCAGCTCTTAGTATCTCCTCAGGCCCTGAATTCCTAAGATGTTATCCAGACAGTATCACTCATTGAGCATGAGCCACATATAGGTTTGTATTTTGCTTAGCTCTTCAAGTATGTTTAAAACTTGAAATATCTCTATATTCTTTTCTGTATGCCAGGGATAGCTATGGAGGTGGAGGAAGGAAAGCTTAGAATGGTTTCCTGCACATAGTGGGTCCCAACTGCTACACATTGACAATTTACTTTTCTCTGATTTACCTACAGTATTATCTCAGTGGTTAACAAGATATGCTGTAACTAGTAAGGAAAGATGTTCAGGAATGGGTCAACATTTCTCAGTGAGGCTGGGAATGTGGGAGTGATGTCCTGAGAATGAAAGGCAATGAAAGCCCATTTTTTGGGTGACCAAGGCAGCTCCTACAAAGCATAGTCAAAGCTGAGTCACCATCAGTGACTAGAAAAAAACCCACCATTTCTAGACCAAATGTGGGTGTCAGAATATGTATGTCCTAAACTGAACTCAATTATTGATTTACTTTTAGCACTTAAGCTACATCATTCTTTAAGGTTTATTCATTAATCCTCTCATTGAGCACTTATTTGAAAAAAGGTACAGTGTTAGTAATAAAAATAGAGAGATGGTCAAAGTACAGTGTCTTCCATGAAAAAGATATCAAATTGGTTGGATGTAATCAATAATGAATAATAAATACTAGATGAGCAGTACAAAAAGACAAAAGAAATTATTCTAGACATTGAAGTAGCTCATTTATAGAAATGTTCGTTGACCAATTTTACTGGGTCTGAAATGTATCTTAAATAGGGATAGGTAGGGAGCATGGCAGTTCATAAGTAAGGAATTGTTCCAGATATCGAGGAAGCAGTGAGTATATATGTGGATTGGAGTAGAGTTTGGAGTATGAAATCAATTATAGAGAACATTGAATGTTAGGTCATAGGAGTCAAACTTTGATAGAGAGAGGGGATATATTCATAGTACAGAGAAATATGGCATAGTCAAATCCCAGTTAGTGTCACAGGGTCTTCATATCTGAGAAGAGGTAAACTCGTGTGTAAGGTGAAGAGCAGGGAACAGTTGCCAACAACGAGTCTGCTTGCCTTGGGTGGAAGGAAGCACTCCAGCTATGGCATAGAGCTGGATTGTTTGAGGTTGAAGGCTCCAGTGGATGGTTTAGTGTGGACTCCAAACTCCAAATATGAACAAGTTGGAAACTCAGAGGGCATGGAAAATGGCAGTGTTCATGTGAAGCTGTGAAGTCCTGTCACTACTCATCTCATATATGCTAAAAGCAAAAATTTAAATACATGGGAGAGCAAGTAATAAGCTTCTGATTGCATTAATTCCTACCTCACCTGTCAGCTGTATTTGACACATTGCTCCTTGCTTCCTCCTTGAAACACTACCCTTGGCTGCTGGCGTGCCACTCAGTCTCAATTGTCCTAACTCCCTGGCTGCTCTTTTCCTCAATCCTTTGCTGGTTCTACCTGCCTGACCTCTAATCTTAAAGTCTCAATTCTACACCCTCCTCACTTCTCTGTCTATACTTCCTTGGGGTATTAAATATAATATACTCAAACACCCAGATGCTGATTTCCACCCTGCACCTGCCTGCTGAACTCCAAACTTACACATCCACTCTTGTCCATGCAAAAACACTGTGATCATTTCAGACACCAGTCACCTTAGCTGCTCCTTTGCTGCATACCCTCCATTGGCATCTCACTTCATTCTGTGCAGAAGTCAACTCTTTGCATTGTCCTATTGAATCATTAGTGGGCTGACCCCTGTAACCTGACTGTGTTCATGGTACATCTCACTTCACCATACAAAATACTCTGCGCATCAAGCAACTTCAGACATTTGGCTTTTGCTACTTACTCTGTCTGGAAGGCTCTCCCTTAGACAGTTGCAATGCTTGCATTTGACCTCTTTGATTGTCAGTTATCTCTGACATTGCTCCTGACTACTCTGTATATTTCTGCTCCTTCTAACTAACTCAGCACTGATCTTAAATGATAGTTTAGTGTTTTACTTGCAAGTTTGTTTTTCTACTAGTGAAGAAATCTCTCTGAGGGTAGGGACTTCGCTCTTCTCATTGTATGTTGTGCCTAGAACAGTGTACAGCACAGAATGGATGCTCAGTAAATATTTGTAAAGTGATTTGTGAAATGATCCCCTCTAAAAATAGAGCTCAGAGGGCACATTGTGGGTCAGGATCTGGCCCAGGATTAACTTTGTTAAAGGTCACAGCAAAGGAAATTCTTTAGGTAGAAGCCTTGGGTTGAGACCAGGTTTTGCTGCAAACATGCTCTGTAGTTTTAGGATGTTCACCTTAATGTCACAATCCAAGGTTGCCTCGTGTGTTGAATGCATGATGATGCCTTTGCTGCCTGCAAGAGAGAAGATCCGTTAAGGAGAGAGATGAACGTTTCCCTCTTTGGAAAAGAAACTGGACTTGGTTATTCTTCTTTTATCAGAGAAGAGAATGTGTCCAGTTAAGTTTATTTCTCTCCTTCTGGCACCAGATAGCGGTTTTGTTGTTGTTATTGTTGTTTCTAGCTTTTAGCAGGGATTTTGTGGGTGGATGTGAAGGCACTTGGCTTTATTTTGGTAATGGTTTCTTATTTTATCCTCTTGTGTTTATGTAGGTTTTTTTGTTTTGTTGTAATGTGATAAATGGCCAGCAACTTCCCTGAACCCTGTGGAAATGGTATCCAGGCTACAGAATAATTATTTAGTGAATGGCGGAACTAGTTTATGTTGGCGCAGTTCAAATTAATCATTATTAATCATGCCTTCTCTGACAGTAACCTCATCCCTTGCAGGAGTGCTACTCTTTCTTAAGAAGGAATAGCTGTGAGGAATGACTGAGCTGTACTCCGGTTACACGGTACTATGGCTTTCCCCATTGCTCAGCAGGAGAGACAGCAACACATTTCTAGATTAAAAAAAGAAACAAATAAACAAGCACCCACGAGACATCTCCCTTCCTCTAATACTACTGCCTACCACTCAAATTGTAGTAAAGAAAAGAAAAAAAGGGAGAAAAAAAGGTTGACTTTTCAGTAAGTAGCTTCCTCAAAATGAGCAAAATTACTAATTGTAATCATAATTAGAATAATGCTTAAGCAAGTGGCATTTATTACCAGCCCATCTTAGGACTAAATCTACAGACTACCTGTCCTGATCTCGTGGCTGATGCTCAAATCCAGGGAGAACAGTCTCCAAACTTGTAGACTCCCTTTTGTCTGAAAAGTACTTCCTTCTGGGACATTTGTGGAGTGGTTTCCAAGAGCAAGGTAAGAGCAAGGGCCTTCTATTCAGCTTCAATCCACACTGAAATACAGGGCATTTGGAAAAGAGAGAAGGTTGAGAAGACCAGGCAGGAGGCAGGGAGTCTGGCTGCAGTTCTGGTTCTGTACCCTTAAGAAAACTCTTAACTTCTTGGAGCCTTATTTTTCACATCTCTAAAATGCAATGGTGATGATAAAGAACATTATTTAGCCTTAAAAATGAAGAAAATTCTGACCTTTGCTACAACATGGATGGACCTTAGGATATTGTGCTTAGTGAAACAAGTCAATCACAAAAGGACAAAAGTCAGGTTTTTACTTGCGTGAATAACTAGGATAGTCAAGTTTATGGAGACAGAAGATAAAAGTTAGCTGTCAGGGCCCAAAGACAGGAGAGAATGAGGAGTGTTTGTTCAATGGGGACAGAGTTTCAGTTGTGCAAAATGAAGAGAGTGCCATGGCTGATGGTGGTGGTTGCAACACAACAATGTGAATGTGCTTCATCCACCTGACTGCACACTAAAGTAGTTACGATGACAGATTTTATGTGTATTTTACCACAACTTAAGTAAAATTTAAAAATGGAATAGTAGTAACCTCGGAAAATTTTATCTTTGAATTTTTTAAAATTTAAAAAAAAATTTTTTTTTTAATTTTTTGACAGGCAGAGTGGACAGTAGAGAGAGAGACAGAGAGAAAGGTCTTCCTTTTTGCCGTTGGTTCACCCTCCAATGGCCGCCGCGGTAGGCGCGCTGCGGCCGGCGCACCGCGCTGATCCGATGGCAGGAGCCAGGTGCTTCTCCTGGTCTCCCATGGGGTGCAGGACCCAAGCACTTGGGCCATCCTCCACTGCACTCCTTGGCCACAGCAGAGAGCTGGACTGGAAGAGGGGCAACCGGGACAGGATCGGTGCCCCGACCGGGACTAGAACCCGGTGTGCCGGCGCCGCAAGGTTGAGGATTAGCCTATTGAGCCACGGCGCTGGCCCGGAAAATTTTATCTTTGTATATTGATCTGTTGTAGTCCTTCAGTGTTGTGGGGAATCCTGAAAGTGCAAAGAGTGCTAGAGGCCAACCTTTAATATCCTGTGAAGGCCTGTCCTGTGAAGGGAGGAGAGTTCAGTCCTGTGTGGTTTGAGCAAATGCAGAACTGATAGGCAAGAGTGACAGGGAGGCAGAACTTTACATCAACTTAGGGATGTTTTTCTTTGAAAAAATAAAAAAATATGAATTCCATCCAAGAGGAATGAGCATCTCCAGGAAGTAGTGAATTCCCTTGTTGTGGGGGTGTCTGAGCAGGGAAAATGTGATCATCGGAATGGTCAGACCTCAAAGTTCTGTTGTCTTCTGCTCCTTTCTCTTCTCACTGCCATGCCATGTTTCCTTTCATTCTACAGAATAACAGCATTTGTTACTACAAAGGAAAAACTATATTCTGTAGTTATTGAGGACTTCACAGGTCACATGGGAGTAAGTTTTATTTTCTGGGGACATACAAAGTCTGCTTGTTAGAAACTCTTTTGTTTTTAGAGGAATCACCAACTGTGACTTGGAAACTTAAACCTAAGGGTTTCTAGTTTAGTAAAGACAAGAAAATCAACAAACTCCACTTACCTAATTGGTGTTTCACTTAGGAACTCTTTACCTTCTTCTTAAAATGGTTATATAGAATACTTGTAAAGAAAGATCTCATGGGCTATAAACCGCATTAAATATTATAAATGTGCATAACCTTAATCTTAGTGATTAGTGTCAACATAGGCTATCCGTGCCATATAGTGTGATCCTGGGCTATGTGTACTGTTCAGTAGAGGGTGAAAATCTTTTATACTATATCTTTGAACATTTTGCACCTCCGCTTATTTACAGGATGGATAACAAATGAGAATAAAATGAAATAGCAGACATTTTGTAGAGATTGCCTCAAACAAACTTTTAGTATATTTGGTTCTTTAGAAAGCCAATCTTCTGCCCCAAAGATACCAAGCTGATGAGTTAAAGGAATCAGTCTGCTCTGAAACAGGCTTGGTGTTCTGAAAACTTTTGATGACATTAAAACGAGAATTCCATTGCATTCTGTTAACTTCCACAATCACCTTACTTATTCTAATGGTTTGGAATACTCTGATGATTTGTCATTCCCCTAATATGAGGAGTCTTCAAAAAGTTCATGAAATAAGCTACCTTTGAATCCATTTTCCTATGAACATTTAGAAGTCCTCTCATAGATCTTTGGAATCAGGATTTTTGTTTCTTCCACCTTGCTCTCTGTATGTAAGCACAGTATATACTCCATTAATGAATCCTGGAATAAATGGTGAATGTATGTAAGGCATCCCCTGTAAGGATCACTGAACTTGTTATCAATAGTGTAAAATCCTGTAGTGTGTAGGCTGTTGGTCTTTGAGGTGTGATTTGCAGAGCCTTTGATGCCTCTGAGTCCAGTGTTGATTATCAAAGGAGTTCTAGGTGTTAGACCTCTGTTCTTTTTATTATTATTATTATTGTTTGACAGATAGACAGTGAGAGCGAGAGAGAGAGCCAGAGAGAAAGGTCTTCCTTTACCGTTGGTTCACCCCCCAAATGGCTGCGACGGCCAGAGCTACGCTGATCCAAAGCCAGGAGCCTGGTGCTTCTTCCTGGTCTCCTATGCAGGTGCAGAGCCCAAGCACTTGGGCCATCCTCCACTGCACTCCTGGGCCACAGCAGAGAGCTGGACTGGAAGAGTGGCAACCGGGACTAGAACTTGGGGCCCATATGGGATGCCAGTGCCACAAGCAGAGGATTAACCGAGTGAGCCACGGCACTGGCCCCAGACCTCTGTTCTTATAACCCTGCTCTAACCTTTTTGTTACTATTATTATTTTTTACCTACTGGGATCTCAAGAAAAGTTTTCTCTGAAAATATTTTGAAAGATGCATGCACTAATACACATATATGCAAATAATTAAAAAGTTAGGAAATGTTTTTCATAGTGTGTATGTATGGTGTATGTGTGAGTCTGTGTGGTATGTATATTGTGTGTTGCATGACTTAGAACAAGGCATAATATTTTCAGATTTCCTTATACAGTTTAACTCTCCATTAAATGCTTTTCTACATTAGAGAAACTAAGCTGGTAACAAAATAAGTTGCTACATTAGGGATCTGTCAAAACTAGCATAGGATTTTCTTCATATTTACCAAGTTTTTTGGTGATTACTGAGTGTTTTGTTCTTTTCCTTTTAAGGAGATTTGAGCATCCCATTAGTGGATTTATAGTGATCATCGCTTAACCATATCAGACAATGAAATGCACAAGAAACCCACAGTTTCTAAATTGTTGCAAACCTCATAAAATATCTGGAGAGACATCTTTCGCTGAACACTGTTATTTTGACAATTGCTCTTGGTTGCTCAATAAAATCCAATGAAACCCTCAGAAATAAGACAAAGACTTCCCGCTTGATAGTCATTTTCTGTACCCTATGTACAGGAAGGCTGATGGATTCTTTTATCTTTGCAAGGGCCCTGTGAAGAGAAGTGGGCAAATGAACTTGTTGGGTATTATAAATATATCTCTGGTGACTCTCCTTCAGGGACAGAAGATGGGGGTGCAGTAGCATGGGGGTGAGAGGAAAGAAGAAGCAAGGTGGAGGGTTAGGTAAATGTTCAGAGCTAAGACAGGGAGCTAGAGTGGGTACTGGGACTGGGACTTGGTGAGGTAGCACGTCCAGAAAAGGAACCTATGATGAGTTCAAAAGTGAAACATTTACTGTAGGAACCTGGATAGAGCCTTTTACTTTACACACATGCTTCCTTTTGTCTTTATGTTATTTTATATTTCTTTCCATTGTATCTCAATCTCTAGTAAATTTTTCAACTTAGCCTAAAATTGATTTTTATTACTTAGGATTAGCTCTAACAAAATTCAAGTCACTTGAAACCAGAAAGGAAAGAAGTCTTGCTATTTTAGTTTTCAAATTCTATAAGTCCTTTCAAAGTATGCTCTTTGCCCCTGCTCTTATTGCTTCTTAGGAATGTGTTCATTAGAAGTGCACCATCTAGACTGGCTCTGCCTGGCTCTAGCCAAGTTCTCATGGAGATTCTGAGTTTCTAAATTCCTTCTCCTGTTTTTCCATCCTATGCATGTATAATTCAGTGTCTGGAGGTTGAGACTGAGAAGATACCTATTACCTCCTTGGTGAGAGTGGACAAATTGAGAATTTAAAGCTTTATTTTTCTCCATGACTATTTTTTTTATTTTTTTTTTAAAAAGGATTTATTTATTTACTTGGAAGGCATATTTAACAGAGAGAGAAGAAGAGAGACAGAGATCTTCAGTCCAGTGGTTTGCTCCCTAGATGGCCACAACATCCTGGGCTGGGCCAAGTTAAAGCCAGGAGCTGGAAACTCCACCCAGGTCTCCTATATGATTATACAGGCCCAGCCATGTCAACCATCACTTGCTGCCTCCTAGGATCACATTAGTAGGAAGCTGGAATTGGGAGTGGGGTCAGGAATCAAAGTCAAGCACTCAGATACAGGATGTAGGCATCCCAAGTTGTGTCTAAGCCACTGTACCAAATGTGCACTACATGACTGTCCTTATAAGGAAATTGAGTTCTGTACAAACAAGCAAGAAAGCCACATGCATAAAATCAAGTTTCCTTCCACCACTATGCTTTGTAGAAGTTAGGAAGAGTCATCTTTCTGTTGTGGCAAAGCAATGGCTGAGGCCCAACTGTCAGCCTTTGCAGCACCAGCCTGTGTGGGCAGCTTCAGTGAAGGTCCTCCTTCAGCACCATGGTGTACACTGCCTGATACACACACACCATCTGGACCATGCATATGAATGCACACTGGCCTCTGTACAGACTCATGACAACATTTAATTGTAGAAATCCCAGAACCCTCATTCCTGACCCCTCCATCCAAAGAAGCCCTCAGATTTTTCCTAACTCATAGTGGATCCCAAAATTCTTGTAAAAGAGACAGAGAAAAATATTCCTCCCTCCTTCATCCTTCCCTTCCTGCAGTCTCCTTAAGAAATAAAATACACAATGCAAGTTCTATGGGAAAGATTCCTAATTTGTATTCAGACTGAAATGTCAATACCTGGTAACTGATGTGTCAATAAGAAGACTTTCTATAGAAGTAATTGAAGGGAAAAAGAGTAGGGGTCTTGTGTCCAGCTTGTTCAGTGGAGGGAGGGCATAGAATCAGAAGTGAGAGATGCTGAGTGTTGGCATGGAGTCTGGAAAAAGCAGCACCTCCCTGCTTTGCCCCAGGCTGGCTCTTTGTAAGACTTTGGTGAGGAGTAAGTTCCTCATTTTCCCCTGGCTCTTGATCCCTTAAACAAAAAACATGTTCTGTGTTTCCATGCTTTATTGGTATGTTTTCATTTTTTATTTGTTTCTCACCTTTAAGTTTTCCTTTTGATCAATGATTTGATATTTTATAGTGTCCTTGGAATCTCCAATGCTCTTCTTTCTCCTTTCTCTCTCTCTCTCTCTCTCTCTCTCTCTCTCTCTCTCTCTCTCTCTCATCTTTTGCTCTTGGATGTTGCATGAGAAATAACTCACATTATTCTTGTTTTACTTTTGGCACTTGTAGGAGTAAACCATTCCCCAGCCTTAACTGTTTAGGAACAGCCCGCAAAGTTATTCCCTCAAAAGTTTTCAATTACAGATGGCCACTATGCCTGTGTCAGGGAACTCAGCAAACCCAAACTTATCAGAAGGTAGGGGAGATATACAGCAGAATACAGGCAGTCATCTATTTCCTAGCAGTGGGTTGGTGACAAGGAAGACCTGAGAAGAGTGAGGCAAGGCTGCGGATCCAGAGTGGTTGCCTGAATGCAAGGCAGAGAATGGTGTGGCACTTTGAAGAAGCATTCTGAGTAACTTGTAGCTCGCAGTGGCTTCACCAGTGACCTGCCACCTGCTGGGATTCCCGTGCTAGACTTCTGATTTCAATGTACAGGGAATCCAAAACTGTGATCCATAATTCCCTATAGCATCCATTAACAGACTGCTACTGGGATTGCTGACTGCACCAGTGTTAACTGTGATCTTTTGAGAAGCACAGATTCTCAGGAACCACTCCATATATCAAACATCAGAGGATGGGGCTGGGGAATTCTCTTTCTCTCTCTCACATACAAACATACACACTTCTGAGTTCCCCAGGAAACCCAGGTGAGCAGGCATGAGGAGCACAGCAGGAATGGACAGAGGGCTTACCTCAGAGACCCTGCAAAAGGGCCATGCCCAGATCAGTGAGTTCTCTTTAGCTTTCCTGGGCTCTGCAATGGGGTATTTTTCCATATGGTGCCCTAAGACAGAGGTGAGATAAGCACGGAACCAGGCCCACACCCTGAGACCCCACATGAAGGTGCCACTCAACTGGGGCCTCCCTTGGGGGCTCACTGGTACCACATCCTGCCTGGGACAGAGCCAGCAGAGAGCCAAGCCAGGGTTGTGCCCTATGTTCTCATCAGCATATGGCCCTTTCCAGTTTTATCAAAATCTGCATGGGTATTTCCTGCTGCCCGGCTACTGGAGGTGCAGCAAGAGCAGAGAGGCCAGCTGGGAAGGCAATGGAGAAGTTCTGTATTGTGGATTCAATATCAGCTCTGTGATTTCCCTCCCAAGGGATAAATATTGTGCTTTGCAGCCTAGATGATGGAACAGACTTCCTATGTGTACGATTCCAGGAAGAGAGTTAATAAAACCTCTTGATACCTTGCCTCCCCTGCAGCATTTATTTATCTAGCAGTGAGGCTGTGTGCTGTTCATACAGTGCTGGTGTTAGGTTGACATTTGTTTTGACCTTTAAACTTTATGCTTCCTCCTTCCCTGTCCTCCCTACCCACCTCCCTCACTCTGGCCTCCCCACCCCCTGTTGTTCCTCAGCATGTGGGGTTGATCTTCTGTGACCTGGGCTTTTCCAAAGCTTGACTCTCCCCTTTCTGATTGGGCAGGGTGCAGGCTTTTCCTTTTTGTTTTATGCAAGGGTCATTCTGTGACTGTAAAATTATTGTCTGGTCGCAGTGCGAATGGAATTTCACATGTGGGCAGTGTGGACAGTTTTGTTTTTTCTTTAAATATGAAAAGGGAAAGAAAATACCTCCAGGACCCACATCTGCCTGGGGAGAATAGGGTTGCGCCTCCTGCAGTGGCTAGAGCACACCTCCTCCTTAAAAGCCTTGCCCTAGCCCAGCTGGGATTGGGAGCTGCATCCATGGGAATTCTGGTGCTTGCCAGGGAGAGGAGGCGTCTTGGCTCCGGGGCTTCTTTGGTCCTGGAGGTATTGTCACAGGCGTAGCTCGGGGGCTAAAGGAAAATTCCTCTTTTGGGCAGCACAGCATTTCTGTTCTTTATCTGTCTCCCAAGTCCCTGTGTTGTGCTGAAACTTAGGGACTTGGGACTTGCACTGACTGGGTTTGAATTCAGCCCCAATGAATACTACCAGACAGCCTTAGGCAGGTCCGATGAGATTTCTCCACTTAAGTTTTCTCATCTGTTTAAAGGGATTCTTGAAGGCATTTTGAGAATTACATATGGTGATATGACTAGAAATGCCTGGAATGATAAATGCCATAGAGTAGTCCCTGAAAACATCTTAGCCCTTCACATGATTGTTCTTAAGAATCTGATGCTTGAAAGAATCTTTATTCTGTTGGTGTTTTCATCAATTGATAAGACTTTTGAAGGCATGAGCTAGACATTCTGTGTAGGAATATCTAGGAGAAGTTAACTTGTTATTTAAGTTTCTTTTACCTTCTGTGTATCTGTTGCAGACCAGAGATATTTTGTTCATGGGGATCAAGGAGGGGGTTGCTGTTATCACTCATCTTCCTTCCCCACCTGCACTCATTGAATAAGAAAGGGTTCATAATTATCCACCCATGACCTATGTTGATTTAGAAAAACAAACGTAGACAAGGTCTGTGGAGGAAGCATGCTGACAAAGAGGCCTCTAGACCTCCGTATGACCCGTGCACGAGCCTCACATGATTTCTCTGTCAGTGTCTGTGAACCTGGGCATTCATGGAAGGGGACCTTTATGACTGTGACCCTAAACAGTGGGTCTTAGTTGTAGATATGTCTCCAAAGTTGTATTGACATTCTAGGCTTCCGAGCTGCGCACAAACACAGGGGTAAGGAGGAAACCCCAGTGGACACTACAGTGCTGGCTTGGGAGCACTTCAGCATCTGCTGGGTACCTGCCCCTCTTTCACAACAGGCAGTCCATCCACTGAGGTTTCTTTTAATATGTTTGCCACATCAACAAAAATTAACCTCCACTTGCTCCAAGAAAGCAGAGAAGTAGTAGTTGGGATAGTTGGAGCCTTACTCTAAATGCTTATTTCCAGTGGGCACAAATTGAAAACCAAACCCAAACAAATAAGTAAACAAAAACCCAGTTTAATTTTGGGGTCCTTGCAGAGCATCTCAGGCTAACTGAAGACCATGTGGTCTTGAGCGGGGTTCATACTTCAGATTCCAAGTGAGTGTTAAAATATCTCTCTTCCCTCCTCTCTCTCTGAACTTGTGTGTATTTCTTTCTTTCCTTGTGTGGCCTGATAAGGTGAAAGACATTGCTTCTAGGTGACATGTTATCATATTTCTGTTCTGCCACAGCCACTTAAAGGAGCCTGGGGATAGCACGTTCATTCAATTGGATGCAAAGCAAAAGTTTGAGCCAGTGGCAGATCATAGTTATTGAAGGGTAAATCTGGGAAGGGGGAAGGGAAGTCTAAGATTTATGTACCAGTTCCCACCAGAAATGTGCTTGATTGACTCTCCACTGAGGCTAGTATTTTGAGAATTTTACTCTTAGATGATGATGATCTTTACTGCCTCACTGAGGTACACATGGATCTCAGCATAGTCAGGGGAGTCCCAGTAGGAGTGAAGAGTAAGGCCATGGAAAATTGTTCTGTCTGGGGAACTTTATTGAAACATATGTCCCTGATCTCTATCCCTGAAAGTATGGACAGAGAGGAATTGGGAAGGGGTTCTAGATAATACATGATTGTTAAAGAACTGCAAAGAACTTTTATAACCAACCCATCTTTGACCTTTAATTCTCCTGACCTGAGTATTAGAGAACCACTGATGCAGATGATGGCCACTAAGTAGGACTCTAGAGGAGACAGGAAGAGTTTTCATGCAGAATATGACTTGATAAGAAACAATTTGTTGATGCTGTGGGAGCACATGGGATTACAGGAACTTGCAATTGGAGGTGACTTGGGGGTCTTCTCATCTAACTCCCTGTAGACACTTTGGAAGACAGGCTTCAACTTTGGGTTGAAAATCTGTAATCTGGAAGGGTCCACACTGGTATTTGAACTTATGTCATCTGATCCCAGAGATCATACTCTGGACACTCAGGCATCTGGACAAATGTTGGCTACCTCTCAATTTCAATAAGTCCTCTGTCTCTAGATGTTAATAATAGAGTCTCAGGATTCTGTAGTTTTGCTTTGGTTTTTATTGTAAGCCAAATATCTTCAAAGTGGGAATAATGCTTTATAGAGAGGTTAGTGGTGGGTCCCTGGAGGCAAATTAATTAATTAATTTTCCTGGAAATGCCAGTGAAAACTTTGAGAATGTTGGTATTTTTAAATCAGTTCACCTTGCCTTGCTTCCAAGGTTTTGCTAGAAATTAAAACCTTTACTCCATGACCTGTGTCCATCTTCCTTTAAATTACTGTCAAATTGATTCAAAATTGTTTTGCACCAAGTACTTTATATAGGTCTGTGCAAGGTCCTGCACTTACAGAATTGGATAAGATGGTCTCCCTGCCCTCAAAGAGTTCCCTTTCTTCTGGAACAAAGAGACAGCTCAAAGACACTGGGTATTTCTGAGTAACAAACACAGCTAGTCAGATACAGAAGGTGCTGTGGGAACACAGTCTGGAAAGTCAAGAAGGTTTATGGGTTGTAACATAAGGTTACCATGTCTGGAATCCTCTCTCTTTCTCCCTGTGTGTTAAGAATTCAGTACTTGAGTTTTCACTGCAATTTTTTTTCATCTTCATTTCTTCCATAGTCTTGTTTCCAACAAAGGAATAAAATACAGTTTTTGTCCATCTTATTTTATTATCTCTTTCCTAAGAAAATTTATTTATGTATTTGGGAATGGGGAGAGAGATAATATTCACTCTCCAGATAGCTGTAGTGGTTTGGGTTGGGCCAAGGTCAGGATGTGTGGCAGGGACCCAGTCACTTGACAGCTATCACCTGATGCCTCCCTGGGTCTGCATTAGCAAGAAGGTAGAGTCAGGAGCCAGAGCTGGGAATCAAACCAGGTCCTGAGTAGGATGGAGAGACAACTGGTATCCTAACCACTAGGCCAAACATCCACCTTGATGTCTGTATTTTTTCTGCAGTATTTTTATTTTACTTCTAAATTCATTCACTCAATCCAAATAATTAAGTTGAAGAATATTTTTCAAGTTTAGGTCAGTTCAGCAATTCCCAAGCTTGGAAAACACCACTTTTATCATTTTGTTGTTATTGTTGTTGTGTTAGAATGAAAAACAGTGAGTCATAGGGGTTGGATTTAGAATAGTGTGACTAAAGACTGTTAGAGTCAGAAGGACCATTATAGGCTATCTCACCCATGGATTTTATGTAATAAATGATGTATTTTGGGCCCAAAAAGCCACCATCCTTCTGCAGTCACCCAGCCACTTTGGCCTGGGCATATTTCTGTTAAGGTCCTCCTAACTTTCCTACCTTCCTCCCTTCCTCCCTCCTTCTCTTCACCCCTCCCTCTCTTCCTTCCTTCCTTCCTTTTTCTCCCTCCCTCCTTCTCTCCACCCCTCCCTCCCTTCCTCCCTCCTTCTCTCCACCCCTCCCTCCTTCCCTCCCTCCCTCCCCCTATCTCAAGATTTATTTATTTACTTGAAAGGGTTACAGAACAAGAGGGAAAGACAGAGAGAATTCTCTAATCCACTGGTTTATTCCCTCGATGGCCACAATGGCCAGTGCTGGGTCAGGCCAAAGCCAGGAGCCAGGAGCTTCATCCAGGTCTCCCATCTGAGATTTTTCCCAGGCCATTATCAGGGAGCTAGATTGGATGTGGACCAGCCAGGGACCAGTGCCCATGTGGGGTGCCTGCATCACAGGCAGCAGCTTTACCCACTATACCACAACACTGCCCCTCCGCCACTCCCCCTTTTTAAGATTTATTTGTTTGAAAGGCAGAGAATGAGGGAGAGACAGAGATTTTCCTTCTGATGCTTTACTCCCCAAACACCACAGTGACCAGGGCTGGACCAGGCCAAAGCCAGGAGCCAGGAACTCATTCTGGGTCTCCTTTGTGGGTAGCAGGGCCCAAACACTTGGGCAATCTTCTACTTCTTTCCCAGGTTCATTAGCAAGGAACCAGACTGGAAGAAACCAGTATGGGATGTCAGCACTGCAGGTGACAGCTTAGCCTTCTGCGCCACACCACTAGCCCTACTCAGGGCACTTTCTTTGTACTGTACCCTTGACCTAAACTATCCAAAGCATGTTTTCTTTCCTGAGTGACACTATTCTGCTTCTATCCCTTAATAGCCCTCCAAAATTCATGAAGGTCATTTTAACTTAATTGCTATTTACGTAGATCCTTCTTTTGTCTCCTGTGAGAACTGGTGAGATGTGGCCATCTATGAGCAGCTGCGTGGTGGGAGAAGGAGGTGGAGTATTAGCAGTTAGCACCCCTGAGGGTGGTGTGGACAGGCAGCCTTGGCCTGGATGTGGGACATGATGCACTGTCCTTTTGTGCTCCTTCACCCCAGGTATTTTCTTCCCTTCACATCCTTGCTTGGCTCACTAGGACCCCGAACCCATAGGGCTTCTGCTTTATGGCGCCTGATTGATACCAGAAGCATGGAGAACTCAGTATTCATGGCCTGTGCAGCTCAGACCAAGTTTTTCATATGGATGGTCATTCAGACCAGGCTTAGATGGGTTTTTCCTAAAGGGGCAAAGGAAATACCATTTGAAAACCAGATAGAATCTTCTCTCATTTCATTCAGTGGCACTGTGGGGCGGAATTGTCAGGATAAGACTCTGTCTTCAAGTTAGAAATTGTGCAAAGTCAGGGGGACAGGAAATTTCATGGTAAATATTTAAGCTTCTGGGCCCAGGGCACCTGGAAAGTGCCCAGTAAGAGGCTTTCCTCTTCCCCTAATTCCCCGTATTCATCACTTGAGCTGTTCTGTTTGGGCTTATCCTTTATGCCTAAAGAAACCTTGGCTTTTAATCTCTTAGGCAAGAAAATATACTAGAGGAAACATAAGACATCTTAAATAATGCCCCAGGGAGATAAGATCCTTGGAAAGGAAGCTTAGGTGTTCACGCCGAGCATGTCTGCATCCACAAATGCACCTCGCTGATGCTGACCAGTTAATAGAGAGGAGGCAGTGATGTAGGATCAGGAGGACTTGGGGTTGAGTCCTGGGCATTCTGCTCATTCTTCATCTACTTGTGCCTCCCGTTCCACAGCAGTATAGAGGGAGAAGAGTTCTTTGGTCAGCCACCTCCTAGGAGTCTGAGAGCATAAACTGAGACTAAGAAGGTAGAAATGGTTCTGAGGTTGCAGTGTGAACCAGGGTCTACTCAGAATCAGTGTGATCCTGATGTGTGAATGGAAACTCTTTCAACATGGATCTCTGCTTTCACGCTCTCTCCTCCCAAATGCAGGAGGAAAAACCAGGGATCAAAATGTGAAATCACTCGCTCCTATCTGTCAGGTTTAAGTGGCAGAACTGGGATTTCACAACTCAGCTCGGTCTCTGAAATGTGTACTTGGTGCCTGGCACTCAGCACTCCATCATTAGCATGGATAGCTGTTATTATTATTATCCCAATTATGCCTTGTTTCTCCGTGGGCTGGCTCTGCCTCCTGGCCCTGCACCACCCAGTGTGTGTCCTGAGGCTGCCTTTCCCTCATCCCCTGTCTAGGTGGGGAGAGTCATACCTGCAGACATCTTGCTGTTCTGTCTTATTCTGCAGAGCAAGCACCATCACCCCTTCTACCACTTCTTGCATGCAAACCAAAGACCCAGGAGCCCCTGGAAACTAGTCAAAGAGGAGAGTGAAGATGCATTTTAGTCTCAGCTGCATAGTCGGTTTGTGTTTGGCGCCGTCTCAGTAGTCTGATAAAAACAGGCCCAAAGAGGAAATCCAAACTCAAAATCTGACTTTCACACAGCTATGACAAGCCGAAATAGGCCCAGTTGTGGCCAAGGATAAAAGTCTGATTTCTGAAGCACTTCGTCTGTCGGGTCAGAATGGCACTAATCAGCACTTTGTGTCAAGGAGCAGAGGCTGTCTCCCTTCTTCTGAACTTGACTGTTATGTATTTACAGCAAATTTCTGGAATTTCACTTACAGACTCCCCGAGGTATGGAAATCAGGCTCACTGTGTGTGTGTGTGTATGTGTGTATGGGCTGGGGGGCTGGCTGGCATGTTCTCTAAAGGGTCTTTATCTGCCAGGGCCCCTCCCCCTCTTCTCCCTGAAAGAGGGTGCCAAGACTTGAGTTGTTTAGTTTGGCTCTGGCATGGAGGCACTGATACTGAGCTGGCCTTGTATGAGACCCACTTGCTTGTTCCCTTCATCTGAGAGTGGAATGACTAATACCTGGGGAGCAGAGAACAATCACTCTTTCCCGACCCTCTCTGATTCTCCAACCTGAGGGCCTGTAGACCCACTCTGCATCTTGTTAGGAGCTGGGGCAACACCTCATCACTTACCATTTCCCCTGAGTTTTGTTGTGGGCTTTTTGTAAACAGCTTTAGTGTTGGGAAGTTCGTCAGAACCAAATCAATGAGAATTTGATGTCACTGGCTTGGTATATTTACACAGAACTCTCAGAAACTGGATCCTAAGTATTTTGATGATCTTTTTATTGTCTTGATCTCATTCTGATTTTTACTGAGAATAAAACAAACAAAATGCTTCTGCTTAATCTTTTCTGGAGCTGCAGGGTAACTTTCTTCAATGGAGGATCCAGTGGTAGGATACCCTGTGTGTTTTTGCATTAAGTGACTCTTGTACCCTTTGAAGCTCCTCCTTCAGTTTTGGGGCCCCCTTTTTCCTCCTCTGCTTCTGTCCCTTTTGAGTTAGCTCAGAAGGGGCTTGGGGAGTCTGAACAGGGCTCCCATGGAGCGGGCAGAACTGTGGAACTTTCATTGCAGCCCGAGGGCTAGGGCAGACCTGGGACGTGTCTGCCGCAGCCCCTGCAGGAACTGCCTGCCAGGGTCTGTTTACTTAGCCCCAGAGCATTTAATCCTGTTCAGTGTGGGGTGATGTCACTGGGTCAGAGCCTTGGAGCTGGGCAGCCGAGTGGAAGGAGGAGGATGAATGGCTGGTTGAGGCCCGAGGTGTTGGGTGGCCACAGAGTGATGGCTGGAGCAGCCTCCCGGCCACCGCCGTGTGTTGATTTTGCAGTGAGATCATTACCTTTCCTGGGTTGTTAAATGCAGTTTAATCTTCCTTAAGACAGGACCGGACAATGTTGCTTTTGTGACTTCAGAGAGTCACTCGACAGGTTAGAGGGGGCCGGGTTTCCAGATTTCCACCAGGAGAAAACCACGGCTCTGTCAGACAGGCAGCGGATGTGTAACGCTTCTGTTCTCTGCTAGTGTGCACCCTGCCACCAGCATCAGAGCCTCATGTTTGTCGGGGCGTGGGATGGCCAGAGGCACTGAGCCCCTACAGAGAGCTTAGAGCTGGGCAGTGTTTGCCTCCGATAAAGCATAGTGCTCCTTGCAAACCAAGGGTAGAGGGAGGCTCCAAAAGTGTAAGATACAGACCTTGTGCACTCCAGATGTCAAAATATATAAACTGCCTCAGTGTGCAGCACAGTCCTTTCATGGCTAGTGTGAGTCTTGCAGCTTCCTTTTCTTTTACAGCAGTAATGGTTTCCCAGTGGTTACTTTGGGGACAGGCAGTTGGCAGGAGAGGATGGAGAACAGAGAAAGGGAGGGAGGGAAAAGGGGAGGGAGAGAGAGAGAAAGGACGATCACTTTTGCAAGCTGCCCACTGCTAACTGTGGGAAGATTTGTGAAGAGGTACCATGAGGAGAGACCTGAGGAGCTGGTGTGTGAACTCATCCAACCCTCTGTCGGGGCCTGTTTCATCTCTTCTGACCTCTCTATTCTTCTGCATCAGGCTCCTCCATCACCTTCCTCTCTTCTTTACTGATTTCTATTTTCCTCTCTGATTGCGCTTTCTTCTCTTCCTTGACTTAATAGTATCATAAAGTTTAAATTACAGCCCTGAAACACACACACACACACAACACAAATATCCCCTTTTTATTTATTTATTTTTATTTGCAAAGCTTAGAGAGAGAGAGAGAGAGAGAAAGAAAGAGCAATTGTGCTCTCATCTGATGGTTCACTCACCAAATATCTGGTATGACTGGCCTGGGTTGAGTTAGGACAAAGCCATGAGCTGACAACTTAGTCCAGATCTCCCATGTGGATGGCAGGTCCTCAGTGACTTGAGCCGTCACCACTGCTTCCCTGATTCTGCATTATCAGGAAGCGGTAGTGGAACCAAGACCCAAACCTAGGCACTCCAAGATGGAATGTGGGCATCCTTAATCGCTAGGCCAAACAACCACTGCACACTCTCTAGTTTCCCACACATAGGCTGGGAATGCAAAAGAGAGGTCCCTGTTTGTTTGGGAGTGGGGAACTGACAGCTTGCCTGCTCCCAGCACAGCCTGTGCTAACTGTGCAGCCACCTCATTATTCAGAAACCAGAATCACTTAGGCAAGCCCCGGTGCTCCCATTCTCTCTGGGTAGGGGTTCCATGTTGCAGGATGCTGCTGTGCTCCAAGGTCCCCAAGGCTCCAGAAATCAGCATCCACCCTCTCTGCCTTATCCTTCATTGCTACCCTAGTATTTTACAAAGCAAAAAGACATATAGCTGGTCCGTGAGGAACTCCAGCCCCCCGACTCCTCCTCCTGTGCGTGTCCCCTTGAGTTATGCATTTCTTATTGTGGAGCTGTCGTTTCTGTATTGCTGTCATCCCTTGGGTATCTTAGAGTTAAGTAGGCTCTTCATCACCTTTTAGGCAATGAATCTTAAATGCTTGTTTTTTTCTGAAGGCCAACTTTTCATTCCTTTACACATGTCCAGTTGTTTCGGAGTTCCAGAACTAACTGAGCAAATCCATGCTGGAACCCTCTTGCCCTGTCTGTATGTTTGTGGCATTCCCCATTGTAAATGTCCATATACACACTTCATGCATTTACTCCTTCATGCCTTCATTTGTTGGTCAACAAATATGTATTAAAACTAGTTATGTGTCAAGCACTGCAAGAGACCCTGGATTTACTTTGAAGAAGACAAATACAGTGATGACCTTCACTGAGTTACAGTTTATAGGGGAAGAAGGATCTTAACAATGAAATATATTAAAAGTGCTAAATGTCAGGCCGAGGAAGAAGGTGCTACGGTAGCACTCAGAGGAGGCTTTTACCCAGTATTGGAGGCTATTGAAGTGTCCTTAAGGGAATGGTGTTCAAGTGGAGGACCGAAGAATGAGGAGTCAGCCAGGTGCAAGGGAGTTTGGGCAGGGTGGTGAGAAATCTGTCTGGGTAGGGAAAGAGTTTCAAGGAATGGGAACAGCTTGTGTTCAAATCATCCCAGAGCAACAGAAATCTAATGCTTTGGAGGAACTGGAGGCAGCCAATATGGCAGGCCCAGGGCCAAGCAATTGTAACCCATTGAGTAATGAGGCAGGAGGAGAGGAGCATGTGAAGATGGTCGTGGCAGGGGCCTACTCAACCCTCTGAGGGTTTTAGGGCTTCACTCCATGGACCGTGGACTCACTAAAGAATTTAAGCTGGGGGATTACAGAACTCAGTTGTTGCTGTTTGTTTTTTAAAGATTTATTTATTTGACAGACACATACACACACACACACACAGAGGGAGGGAGGGAGGGAGAGAAAAAGAAGGAGAGAGAGAGAGAGCGCTCTTCTATCTGTTGATTCACTCCCCAAATGGCCATAAAACCCAGGACCCAGGGCAGGCCCAGAACTCTATCCGGATCTCCCGCATAGGTGGCAGAACCCCAAGCACTTTTACCATCTTCAGCTGCATTCCCAGGGGAGCTGGATTGGAAGTAGAGCAGCTGGGACTAAAAACAGTAGATTTGTGCATTGTATACAACCTTGTCCCCTGTTGCTTCTTTAAATGTCTGACTGCTGTATAGATGATGGATTGTAGGGTATTGAACATGGATTTGCAAGGATGAGTTCACTTAATGGAAATTCTTAGAGGAGGTTTGGCCCCTGGTGTTCTGATTAGTGTCAGTCCCTCCAAGTTATTTCTTTAAGGTGTCCTCTTATCAAAACAATAATGTTAAGCTGTTCTTTAGACACTGTCACACGTACTCATACACACACACACACACACACTGACACACTTATACTCTTTCATGCATTCACACTCACACAATCTGTCTCACATGGTCTCACACACTCACTTCCACACACCCATACAGTCTCACGCTTACACTAGCATACTCTTTCACACACATGGGCTCACACACACTCTCCCACACTCATACTCTCATATACTCTCTCTCACACTCAGACTCACACTAAAGGAAGGGTCCACATCACCTTCACTTATGCATCCACATTGCACAGCACGGTTCCTGGAATGAAAGGTATGCAATTGATATCTGCTGAAAGAATGAATGAAGAAATGTATGGCACACGTTGGATTCCCCTCTTGGAAGAATCTCTCCATCAAAATTTCTCTAAATGTCCATGGTGTGTGAAACAGAATGGTACCATAATGCAAAGAACTGAACTTGGAACCTGGGCTCTGATACCACCACCGCCTCTGAGAAGCTGAGCAAAGGGACCCAATCTGTAGCCTCTTGAGACTCTGTTTCTTCAAGTGTAAAATGAAGGAGTTTCCCTGAAGAAAACCTATTAATTACCCCGTTTTAGTGATTCTATGACTGAAGGCACTACAATAATGTTTAAATCAAACACAACCCTCACTACTGGCAACCTTCAGCATTCTGAGTTTGTCATAAAATGTCCTTTGCTAGAGGGATACCAGAAACCAGGCTTCCTTTATTGTGGGGTATTGCATTATTCCCTTCTGGTCTGAGGGATTAGGGAAAATGAAGTAGCTCTTAGGAATGCAGAAAGACCTCAACCAGAACCTTGGAAGCCACTTAGAGGCATGCTGTATCCAACCGGGCAGGGACAGAAAGAAGGGAGTCCATTAGAAAGAGAGGTTTGTTTTCTTCCTTCTCTCCCTTAAAGAGACAGGGGATAAAAGAAAAACAAGACCTGAACTTTCACATCCTGATAAGAATTTCCTGGTATTTATTACATCTAAAATACCCACCCCACCCCACTTTTTTTTTTTTTTTTTGAAATGCATTTTTGCTACTTGGCCAAAATAACTGGTTTGGGGGGAAAATACAGTCTTTTAGTTCTGATATGCAGATCAGGCAGAGCCAAAGATTTTACAACTTTCTTTCTTTTAAAAATCTCTGCCTCAGAGGGGAAGGAAAGTAAAGTCAGGCAGAAACAGAAGGGAGCCCTGTCAAGAGTGCTCCTTCAAGTAAAGTGTCCTGGCTCTGTGGAAATGGCCTAGGTGGCTGTGTTGTTTTATCCCCCACTGGGACTCTGGAGGGGGGCCCCTTTCTAAAAGGTCTGGAATGGTTCCAATAGAGAGAACTGGATAATCTTTCAGGCTAACCTCAGAGAATCAATAGACAAGATTGATAAAGGCCTACTTTCTCTGTGTGTGTGAGTGTGTGTGTATGTGTGTGTGTGTGTGTGTGTGGTGGGGCAGGAGAGAGCAACACTGACTTGGGCTAGACCTCACTTTCCACCAGCTGACATTCTGGATAAGTCAGAGAAGAAAGGTAAAGAAAAATAGTATGTCCAGGCTACGTTGACCTCATGATAACTATGTCTTACATCTGAGAAGCAATAACAGTTTTCACATCCAGGATCCCATAGGATCTTGACCATATCCTCGCCTGGAAGAGACTTAGTAAACTTCCAATGTCGCTGACCTTGGAGTCAGAATACTTACACTTCTGGGATTTTGGACTAGTTAGATAACCATATAAAGCCTCTAATTTATCCTATAAAATTTTGCTTTCCTTATCCTTATTCTCATTCTTCCTAGAGTTATTAAAAACATCAAATAAAATAATGGATTTAACACTGCCCTATAAACTCAGGGAAACTCAATACATCTGAGGTATCATGCATTTTATGGGGAATAGCTAATGAGTGGTTTGTACTTTTGGGGAGCAAAAACACACTATGGTAGCCCAAAATCCAGAGACTTGCTCAACGTACTGTGACTTGTCTTCAGCAGAAAGTCCTTCTCCAAGGAGATTGTTTCCAAGATAACGTGGGGTTGCCTCTCCCACTGTGGGAAATCAGAAGACAAGGAAAGAAATAAGTGAGAAGTATATACGTGAGGCATATTTCATAAATCAGTACATGTGCACAGAGCTCCTTGAATGCAATTTCTTTCACTCATAAAATAGAAAGATACCTCCAAGGCTTGTCCAAGGTGATGATAACTGTGCATGATGGTAGAATGGTGGTAGCAGCACATAGTGAATGACATAAGGAGGTCTGAATACAAAACAAATGACAAGGCATATTTGTTTTGTTTTATGGTTTCTTTAGATTTTCATGTCTAGCATACTATTTAATTATATTCACAATCTCAAAAACAGGAATTAAAAACATTTTTATTATTTTCCATTTTTCATTGCAGACTCTTAGACATGGGGAGTTTAATTAACCTGCCCAAGGTCTCAAAACCAATAGGAAGTGAATCTAGGATCATGTATGGATGATGAGATTTTGTTTCTGCTCACATGGTATTAATACCAACAATTCTTTGTATTAAATTTCAAGGAAATGGTTTCACATAACTGCCTCACTCACTATCATGATAAATTTTATCAGTAGTCATCAGGCACTCTCAGGTACAAATATTCATAAATTTTGGCAGCAGACTATCAAGTGGAAAGAACAATAAACTAGGAGATGTGAAATTGAATCCATGCCCTCGATCAGTCCCTTGTTGACAATGCAATCTTGAGCAAGGTCTTCAATTTCAAATTAAGAGGTTTATTTCTGTTAATAAATAGTAAGCTCCTACTAAGTGTAAAGCACTGTTCTGGCTGTATTGCACCCAGAATTGTATTGCAATCCCTCTGTATTGCAATTTTTTCATAGTGAAATGAGTGATCCCCAGAAAAGAATTGACATGCATCATATCCAGTCAGTCCTGGTCCTGGAAGGCCAGTGACATGGTCTTCAGTTATTGCCTTTATTCTGTGATCAGAAGATGAAGGAATTAGAATAGTCTCTCCAGCTTTACAACTCCTGTTTTGAGATGCATGAGTGAATGATAGTATAATTGTGAAATTTCCTAAAGGTGCAAGGTGGAGACCAGGACATTCTCTTCATAGTTTGCTGCTTCTAATAGTTAACACTACTTTATAGAGTGCTTTATGGTTTTTCGAGAGTTTACTTGACTTTTTTCATTCATCGTTACAATGTTCTTTAGAGAAGTTGGCCAGTTTATGATTTATATGACTTCCTGTGGCTACTCTGGGCCTTTCTGTTCCTTTTTTTTTTTTTTTTTTTTTGACAGGCAGAGTGGATAGTGAGAGACAGAGACAGAGAGAAAGCTCTTCCTTTTTGCTGCTGGTTCACCCTCCAATGGCCGCTGCGGCCGGCGCATCTCGCTGATCCGAAGCCAGGAGCCAGGTGCTTCTCCTGGTCTCCCATGGGGTGCAGGGCCCAAGCACTTGGGCCATCCTCCACTGCATTCCTGGGCCATAGCAGAGAGCTGGCCTGGAAGAGGGGCAACCGGGATAGAATCCGGCACCCCAACTGGGACTAGAACCCGGTGTGCTGGCACCGCAAGGCGGAGGATTAGCCTGTTAAGCCACAGCGCCGGCCGCCTTTCTGTTCCTTAAACAGGCCCAGCCTAATGTGTTCTCAGAGACTTGCATTTGCTGTCATTTCTGTCTGAACATCATTCCCTTCCTTCACGTGACCTGCCCATTTTTGTCCCTTGGGTTTTGTTCCCAGGCCACTTCCTCTGGGAGCCTCCACAGTTTCTCTGTTATATCCCTATGGCCCAGTTATTCTCTACCCTCCTGACCTGTTTTATTTCCTTCACAGTATTTACCATCATCTGCACTGCAAATATTATTTATTCACAATTATCCTTGTCTGTCTTCTGCCATGCTATGATTTAAACCCCAGCAGAGCTGTTTTCTTGTTCTATGTTGTATACCAAACACCCAGAATAGTGCTTTACACTTTGTAGGAGCTTACTATTTATTAACAGAAATAAACCTCTTAATCTGAAATTGAAGGACTTGCTCAAGATTGCATAGTCAACAAGGGACTGATCGAGGGCATGGATTCAATTTCTCATCTCCTAGTTTATTGTTCTTTCCACTTGATAGTCTGCTGCCAAAAATTATGAATATTTGTATCTGAGAGTGCCTGATGACTACCAATAAAATTTAGGATGATCGTGAGGCAGTTATGTGAAACTGAATGCATTTCTTATGGGAAATGAGGAAATCCCCAAGGCTTACACCATTCTGCTTGTGATAACAGAACTTTATAATCTATGTACTTTGTATATTCAACATCAATCATTTCATATTTGTTTAGCTCATTTTTAAAGGAAGCTTACTTTAGAAGCACTTTCAATATTTTTTATTGACGAGTTTGGATTTTAACTTATAAACACACCATGGTGCACACACACTTACAGGGTACCATAAACAATGACATGTGGGTTAGATTCCTGGTCAACTACAGAGGTTTTCTCTCTGGCACAAGCTGGAAAGATTTATGTCTGAGACTACTAAACATGTGCATCTGTCAAGGGACATGGTTACTCCCTTTAAAGTCAGTCTCACAAGTTATATTGCAGGTATTTTCTAAGTGGCCTTGGATCCCTCAATCCCACTGAATCTGTCCATTTATTGTAACTTTTAGGGGAAACAATAGAGTGGATGTCAATTTCTTTACTCCTTAATTGTGTAGTGTATTTACTGCCATGTGAGGCAAATTGCCTTTCACTTGCCCTATATTTTCTCTTTTGAATAAGAAGATCCCTTGGGTCCTAATTTTTGAGTGTGGGTGAACGATGCTGTGTTGATTGACTTCTTATTTGCTGAACTGTCTTATGTCCCCACTTAGCCTTCATTTCCCCTTTAGAGACCAAACGGTATTAATTAATTGGTCACTTAGAAGTTGTTATTCCATCTCCTTGTTGATTTTAGTTTCAGTTTTTCCTCTATGTATCTCCTTGTTGAGAGAGGTCATTTCCAATATCATGTGGCATTTAAGGTTAGGGCTAATCTCATGAAAGGACGGGGCCCCTTGATTTTCTTCTGACGTCTTTAATGACGTGCCAGAGTTTTGTCACTTTGGATTTTGTCCATGTGACCTGTTAGTAACTGAAATGGTAATGTCCCTGAATAACCATCTTATATTGAAGCGTTACCTTGATTGCTATAAGGTAGATAATTTCTGTGGCCTTCTTTTTCCAGTCTCCCTCCAGTTTCCTGCTTTCCTTGTCAAACCCCCACCCCAAGTTTCATTTGTGATCTTCTCTTCCTCCCTGCTTCTTGGGGTGTATCCTCCTCTTGATTGTTTTTATTCATCAGCCCCAGTATTGATTTTCCACACAAGTCACTGAAGAGACTGACAGAGATAGGCCCGTGTGTCTCCCCCCTTTATTTCCAGTCTCTAAGTCAACTTCCTGTCTGTGACAGTGCATCTCTTCTATCCATTGGTAATGCAAGCATTTCACTGCTTTGGATTGATGCCTTTTCTGACATTTTTGAAAGCTGCAGAGTTGACATCCTGGATTTGCACTGTACAGATACTGACTCCCAAGGCATTTTGGGTAATATTGACATCAGTCTAGATTTAGAAGTAAGCTCTAGCACATGTAGAAATGCAAACACATGACGTGCAGGCTTTTTCAGTCTTGTCCCTAGAATTGTATCCGATTCCTTGTCACCTGATTATAGCACTTTTGTGTTCTATTACACAATTGTAAGCAGCAAACACTGTCCAAAGCAAAAGGTCAGTTACACTGCATGGAACTTGGAGATGTTACCTTTGGAAATACATGCCTTCCTAGTAAAGACCAAGGGATGCAGACAAGTTAAGAGCCCATATGGAAGCTGTGAGAAAGAGAGCATGTGTTTTATGCTCTCCAGGACAAGATCAGTTAGAGTTGGTAAAAAGCAGCTTCCTCTGAAAGAAAGAAAACATTTTGGTATCAGTTAAGCATTCCCTAAAGATTTGAGACTTACTTCTTTCTTTCTTTCCCCAAGAATGAGTTCAGCGGCCCTGGGTTGGAGAGCCACATGGGAGCGGAGGAGGGAGGTTTGTATTGACTTTCACATGATTTACTCAAGCAATTGAGTTTGTCAGCGGAAATGTGGTCGTCTCCATCAGCTGTCATGCTGAGATGCTCCTGACATGCTGTCAATAGCTCTCAGCTTCTGATCTTTTTCTCAAATGTGCTGTCTACTCAGAGCACAGACGGAAAATGCTTTGGGTACCAAGAAAGGAGTGCATTTTGAGTTATTACCTGGGAATCAGTTTACAGACTCTGATGCCCTGTCAGCTTAATTCCAATGGTGGATAGCAATGTACAAGGGCCAATAATGCTTTCGATGGGCGTTTAGTTTTCTTTCTTTAGGAATGATTTTATTTATGAGGAGATGAGCCTGAAGTGTGCCAAGATGAGAAAGGGTGCCACTGTGTAGGCAGGCTTCTGCTCTTAGTTATGGTGATATAGCCTAATTCAAAATAGTACAGTAGCAGTAATTGTAAAGATATTTCATTTATATAGCGTCAGCCTAAAGTACTTTCAGGGTCTCCACAAATAGGTACTGTTTTCCTTCTCAAGAAAATGATGCTGAGTCAAAGGTAGAACAGACCAGCCAAGAAGCCCAACTGAATGTACAACCGGGTGGACTTGTGTGGTAGTGAAACTGGGGACAGGCCCCTCTCACTTTGGGAGACAGGTGAATTACTGGAAAGGTATGTAGCAATTGAGTTTTTTTGGTTAAGTCAATTCCCTTTTTTTCTTTTGTTTTGAAATATTCTGGTATTGTAGAAGTTAGTCCTTTTAAGAAACTAGGGAAAAATCAAAATTTGTTTTTAAAAAAAGAAAAGAAGAACACAAGACTTTTTGTATTGTCAATTAAGTCCTTCTGATTTGTCTGTTTGGCTCATTTAGATGTGTACAGGTTAGTTTGGAGGAAATATTTTTTTAAGATAGGAACAAAGCTATGCTTTAAAGATCAAAGATAGTATATACCCCCTGAGAATTATTTCCCACTTCATGTTGGGTGGGTTAAACCCTCAAGCTATTGACAGACATTCATTCTCCAGAGTGTAGAGTCTCAGTGTCCATCTGGAAAAGTCAGCCCTGATGGTAGAGAGAAATGGTTTCACTTGTCTTAAGCAGATTTGAGGAGAAGCTGTCTCTTTCCTGAGTAGCTTCAACCAGCAGCAGGAGGTAAGGGCAGGGGACAACATAAGTCGCTGAGGACTTGTTGAGTGACTGAGCGGGACTACATGAACCTTCTGATGCATTTGCAAGGTATTGTGGCACAGTCCAGCAGCTGGCTTGTTCCCTGTTGCACTTCTTGTAGATGTACAACCCCCAAGCTATGCCTCTGTATTTTCTCTTGATGAGGATCCCATTGATGGTCTCATGGTGTCCACTTTAGATGGCTGAGGCCACTAGCTTGCTTTTCTTCATGTAGTATTCTGTGGCGCCTCAAGACCTTATCTGTAGTACTTAAATCCCTCTGTCTTTGTTTGCTCTGATACAAACACTCATGAGAAGGGGGCAGGATTGTTGATGGAAAAGACAGGCACTCAGCCCTAATTTAATTAGCCAATTTATCAGCCATAAAAGGGATCATTTAAACAGAGGAATGATGCCTCACTTAAAGAGACTTATCTTCCCCCTTGTTTTAAAACACAATAATGATTACAAAAGTCTTATATCCCTTGGGTCTGATGTACTCAATGGTAGATTTTGCTAAATGATAGTGGAGAAGAGTTAAGAATTTCATGCAGAATAAAACATGGGATTCAACCCAGCTTGAGAAAAACAGCTTTGTGGCCTGAGATCAATCACTTGACTTCTCCAGTGTTCACCTTTCCCTCTGTGAAGCAACAGATGCCGTGGTTGCTGGTGTAATTTCCAGTTCAGTGTCTCCAAGGTTCTAAACTTTAAAGCTGCATAAAATCAATTTAATGAAATGTTTTCTTGCTGGGTTTCAGCAAATACAAGCACACTTTCCTGAATTCGACTTTGTTCAGTTTATTAGGGATTACAGGAATAATAGGGCAGGGTCTACCTGATTGTCCAAATAGTAAGTGGGGGCTCATTTGGTAGAGTTTATTTTCAGGTTGTGTTCTTCTCATTTTAGTACCCACCATTGTTCAGATTGCTATCTCTGCAACCATCCATCACCTCCCTGCTTCTTACTCCTGCTCTACTCTTCTTAGAAAATTAGAAAACAAAAATGGAAGATTTTATTTTCCGGTGATTTCTCTGTCCTTGTCTATTAATAGAAAAGGATGTAGAATGGACACCATGCTTTTAACAAACCAAGTTGGTCTCAACCTGTGTGCATAGTCGAGTTAACTCCTCCCACATTCCTGAAATTTAGCAAAACCAACTATGACACGCCTGGTTTATGTTAGTTTTATTTCAGAAAGTACTTTTCCACACTGATTGCTCCTGATAAGGCCTGCCTGAGGCTGCTATGTTGGCCCCAAGAGAGTCAGAAGTCATTGTGTGACAAGCTGTGAGATGCAATTCATGGACAAACCCAGGAATGATGTCATTTACCCAGATCTATTCTTTAAACACAATCCCCACCCATTATGAGATTTTTCTCACTTCTCCTTTGAATCCTGGTAGCTGCTGTGCAGATTACAGTTCTGTGATCCCTGCAGGAAGAACAGGCTGTGTATTATGTGGAAAAAATAGCCACATGCCCCACTGTCAGGTTTTCTTGTGATTACTTTTGTTCCAGAAAGGAGAATTTGGGTATTTTTTGCTCAGCTTAACAAAAAATAAAAACAAAAACAAAGCAACAGAAAACCACAATGACAATTAAAAAAAAAAAAAAACACCTCAATAGATGCAATCTGTTTGTCTGCAAGTATTTTTTTATTCAGTTCTTTCCCTTTGCCCAGGACTTTGAATGATAAAAGGCAACTTTAAGATACTGCTTACAACTTAGGAGTCCCACAGGTACTCATGTTTAGAAGATTTTATTTCCTGATCATTAAGTATTTATTAAGCAATCATTTATTAATTTTCTCATTTTGTTTCTTCTCAATGAGGTCATTAATGAGGTCACATTAATTTTCTGTTAAACCCCCAAAAGCTGAGGATTGTGTTTTTGGTGAATTTGGGCACCTATCTCCAGAAAATGTTTAAACCTCCTCTAGCCTGTGTGAAATAGATGTACCAGATTTCTTCTCAGACTGATAAGGTATATAGTCTCAGGATTGCTTTTATATTGGAAGCATGTGGGAAGTCCTTTAAAAACTAGTATACCTGGATAAATAAATAAACGGAGGTTCTGTTTATTCATTCTGGGGTATGTTTCTTGTATGTTTGGTTTTTTTAAGAGGTGTATAGCCCAAGTTGAGAATGACTGTCCAAGGAGCTCTGGTCTCACTTGGCCAAATGTCTTGCCTCAAGATTTATCATTTGTTTGGTGAGATAAGATGCACATTCCTTGAAAGACCACTCTGAAGAAATACATAACCTAGACAGATGGTAAGGGCATTTATTGATGAAAATTTTTATTACAAATGTATTTATTCAAAAATATTTATTGAGGGGCCCTCGCTGTGGCATAGTGGGTAAAGCTGCCACTTGCATCTCATATGCATGCCGGTTCATTTCCTGGCTGCTCTACTTCTGACCCTGCTCTCTCCTATGGCCTGGGATAGCAGTAGAAGATGGCCTAAGTGCTTGGGCTCCTGCACCTGCGTGAAGAAGCTCCTAGCTCCTGGTTTCAGATCGGCCCAGCTCCAGCCATTGCGGCCATTTGTGGAGTAAACCAGCAGATGGAAGACCTCTGTTTTTCTGCCTCTGCCTTTCAAATTAATAAATAAATATTTTAAAAAATATTTATTGAACACCTAATATGTGTCAAGGTCTATTGTAGGTTATGAGGTCACAAGGTATGCAGAGCTCACAAGAGATCTTCCCACATGGAGCTTATAAAAGTTACGGGACAGTTGAGTTCCCAAGGATCTGGAACATCTTTGAGGAGTAGGTGCACTGGAGGCAGGTTTGAAGAATGGGTGGAGAAGAATGAAATAGGAAGGAGGCCTTTCTGGAACTTTCTAGAGAGAAAACAGGAAATTTAGCCAACAGCTCTCAGACCACTGGAGAGCCTTTGGTGAAAATGAGGAGCCTGATGTACAGCCTTGCTCTTTTATTAGTCAGACATCAATGGAGAATACACACGTTTCAATAAAATATGCAGATCATGGATCTTCAGCTATTTCCAAGAGCATCTCAGACATGTTTTCTTTGAGTACCCTTTTTCCTAGTCCTGCTGTTCTACAACAGTAATTCTCAACAGGAGGATCCTCAAGGAATATTTAACAATGTCTAGAAACATTTTTTTAATGTGTAGATGCTCTTTTTATCAAAAACAACAGGAGTCACTGTGCACTTACTCCTCATGTAGGATCTCTGTCCTTAATGTGTTGTTCAGTGTGAATTAATGCTACAACTAGTACTCAAACAGGATTTTACACTTTATGTTCTATGTGGGTGCAAACTATTGAAATCTTTATTTAATATATAGTAAATTGATCTTCTGTATATAAACATAATTGAAAATGAATCTTGATACGAATGGAATGGGAGAGGGAGCGGGAGATGGGAGGGTTGTGGGTGGGAGGGAAGTTATGGGGGTGAGGAAAGCCATTGTAATTCATAAGCTGTACTGTGGAAATTTGTATTTATTAAATGTTTAAAAAAATAATATTTATTTGGGAGAAAGAAAGACAGCGAATTAGCATTTGCTGATTAGCAACGGCCAGGTCTGGTCGGAGGCTGAAACCAAGAGCCAAGAGTACAATCCAGGCCTCCCTATTAGTGGCAGAGAGCCAATTTTTTGAACCGTCACCATTATCTCCCAGAGTGTGCATTAGCAGGAAGCTGGAGCCAGGAGCTGAAGCTGGTAAATGAAACCAGGTACTCTGATGTGGGCCACAGGCATCTAGACTGTGAGGCTAAACACTAGATCCCCGTGAGACAATTTTGATTGGCATGTTTGGGTGGGAGGGGCTACCTCTGAGATAGAGGGCAGAGATTCTGTTGCCTATCCTGAGATATCATAGGGCAGAACTCACAATAAAGAATGATCCAGTCCCAAAAGTCGAAGTGCAGGATGAGAGAAGCCCTGTGAGAGAGAGAGAGAGAGAGAGAGAGAGAGAGAGAGAGAGATGGAAGAAGAGATTCCTGTGGGGTTTTCATCTTACTCCAACACAGCAAACATACATGTGTGAACACACTCACAAGTGTGTGTATAGCCACGGGGATAGAAAATACCAGTCTGCCTTGTGGGCATAACATCATCCACTGGAGAGACTTGCATTTTCAATTGTGGGGGACACATTCAGGGTCTCCAGATCCTCCAGAAAACCACATGCTTTCCTTTAGAATCCACCACTGGGAAGAACTTCCCAGGGAGAAGAAGCAAAGTTCCTGGGTTGTCCATGTCATTTCCTGCTCAGTTTTAAGAGAAGCTGGGCTTGTTTCTGACTAAGATCGAAACTGAAAGACAGCTTTATCCTCTGGGGACAAGTGAGAGTGAGCAGACTGCTCCCTGGACATTTAGAACTTGTAAATAAGATCTGGCACAAGCCTTGAAAAGCCCAGTGATGTTGGCTCAGGTGGCTGGTCAGTAGTCCCTGTGCCTTGGACAGGGTGAGGTGGGAAACATTTCCCCATTGCTGCTTCCTCTTCCTACCCAACGATGACAAGGCATTGGTTTGGAGCCAGAAATCGGCAATGAATTCAGAGACTCTTAGCTTTGTGATTTTGGGCACAATCTCCCCTCTCTTTTTGTCTCTGCTGTATCTTTTGTTATCAGCAAATTCTACAGCTCTTGAAGTTTGGACGAGGGTTAGGTTAATTTCTATAAAGTGTCTGACACATCATCGGTGTTTAAGATATGACAGCATTTATAATGTTATCTTCAAAGTGAGAGGATGAGGTGATACCCAATGGCCCACCTAACTCGATACATTAGTCCTCCTTTGTTCCTGATTTCACCTTCTGCAGTTTCAGTTACCCTCAGCCAACAGCAGGCTGAAACTATGAAATGGAAAATTCAGGAAATAAACAATTCGTAGGCTTTAAATTGCATGCCATTCTGAGTAGCACGATGCAATCTCACGCTATCCTGCTCAGTCTCACCAGGGCTATGAATCACCCCTTTGTCCAACGTGTCCACATTTTATATATTACCCACCAGTTAGTCACTGAGTAGCTGTCGTCTTTGTCAGATGGACTATTGTGGCACCACAGTGCTTGCCTTCAAGTAACCCTTACATCAAAGCCCAAGGCTATGTCCCAATGCCTGTGTCATTCACCTCAGTGCATCTCCTCACGTGGGCACTATATCATCTCACAGCAGCACAAGGATGAGTACAGTTGAGGGGGATACATTGAGAGAGAGGGACAACATTTGCATAGAATTTTAGTATAGTATATTACAATTTCTCAATTTTACTACTTACTGACTATCTCTTATTCTGCCTAATCTACATGTTAAGCTTTATCAAAGGCATGTATCTATTGCAAACAAGACCTGGTGTGTATGGGGTTCTTTTTTTTTTTTTTTTTTTTTTTTTTTGACAGGCAGAGTGGACAGTGAGAAAGAGAAAGAGAGACAGAGAGAAAGGTCTTCCTTTACCGTTGGTTCACCCCTCAATGGCCGCTGCAGCCTGTGTGCTGTGGCGGGCGCACCGTGCTGATCCGAAGCCAGGAGCCTGGTGTTTCTCCTGGTCTCCCATGTGGGTGCAGGGCCCAAGAACTTGGGCCATCCTCCACTGCACTCCAGGGCCATAGCAGAGAGCTGGACTGGAAGAGGGGCAACCGGGACAGAATCCGGCGCCCCGACCGGGACTAGAACCCGGTGTGCCGGTGCCGCAGGCGGAGGATTAGCCTATTGAGCCACGGCGCCAGCCATGTATGGGGTTCTATGCTACCTGTGGTTTCAGGTATCAGCTGGAGGTCTGTCACACTCAGATTTATCATCCTGTTGGAAAATACAGAGGCTTGGACTGCATGAAAACCAGGAGGAAGGATTTTCTGCATATGGTACAGACAAGTTTTAGTTCATACCAAATTCTCCCTCATTGTGAAGAGCAACAAGAGCTAGGGCAGGTAAGGGTGGCTGCTTTCTGGCAGGGAAATGAAGTAGGAGCTGCATACACCTGGGTGCACCTCCCAGGGAATGAGCTGTGCCCAGTGAAGAGACCTCTGAATCTTTGCTGGGAACTAGCACAGGGCAGCCACCAGTGCCTGCTCTCATGGGAAGTTTTCATGGTGCCACTGCCACCTGGAGCCTCTGAACCTGTAGCCCATTCCTCTCTCTGCCAGTCAGGATGTGTTCATTGTCTATGGCCTGACCACATCTCCTGCTTGCTCTGCTTCCCCTCCGTGCACACCACGTGAACCGAGTATGAATATCCTTTTTGATGTTGGCTGCTGTTAGAAGTTTGCCTCCCACCTTTTTTTCTCCTTCCAACAGAGAACAACCTGGATGCCACACACAGTGTTATCTGCTCTGACTTTGGAAAGGAATTTCTCCCCTTAGGGCTCTATTCCCAGCATAGCATAATCTAGGAGAAAAAAAAAAACCGTTTATCCTAGGGAAGCCAAATCAGCCAAGAGTTATTCAGAGTGTCTGACTGCCTGTTATATTTAGAAACTACACGGAGGAGAACTTTAAGAATGCTAGCATCTTCCAACGACCGACCATGGCCCTGTTAGATTCTCCTGATTGCTTTGGGCAGTCAGATAAAGAAGGCCTCCCTGGCTGTTATTCTTGGGGGGTGGTGGGTTAGGAGATATACAGCTGTAGAGTGTTGCAACCATCGAATAAGTCCAGGTCTCAGGTGTTTTGTGTGCATTTCCCTTTTTGCAGATGAATGTGCCGGATTTTACTCAATCCTCTGAACTGCAGTTTTGTTCCCTATAATGTGAGAGAACTGGACACAATCAATGCTCTGCTATGGCTGCACCTTGAGATCACATGGGTACTTTGTTAAAAATACAGATGCTGAGACTGGATAACTAGACCTTTAAAAGATCTTGTGGTTAGGGTATGTGTTTGGCCTAGAGGTTAAAAGATCTTGTGGTTAGGGTATGCTTTTGGCCTAGAGGTAAAACAGCCACTTCCCACATGGAATACGTGGGTTCCATTTTCAGATCTGACTCCTGACTCCACTTTCTAACAGAGCAGAGCCTGGGAAGCAGTGGTGACAGCTCAGGTGACTGGATTCCTAACACCCACATGGGAGATCTGGATTGAATTCCTGACTTCTGCCCTTAGCCTGGCACAGGCCCTACTGTCATATGCATTTGGGGGAATGAACCAATGGGTAGAAGCTCTATCTATCTTTAACTTTCCTCTGCTTCTTCAGTTTTTTTTTTTTAATATATATATATAAAAGGTCTAATGAACCTTGGGCATTGGCATAATGTTTTTGTTGTCTCTCAGGTCGCTCCAGGTGACTGTCCCAGGAGCAGATCAGTGCTTTTCTGAATGTAGTCTCGAGGGCAGGAGCAGCAGGAGCAGCAGTAGTAGCAGCACCAGGCAACTTGTTAGAATTGCTTGTTCTTGGGCCCCACCCCAGAAATACTGCATAGAAGCTCTGGTGGAGAGGGCCAGCTGTGTGTTCTGTCAAGCTCTCCAGGTGGTTCTGATGCATGACAGAGTTAAAAACACAGTAGATTAGATAAGTTTATAAGGGGCTCCTACTAGGTTTCAAAATCCGTAATCCTATCAACAGTCTAGATAGGGTGCAAGATCAAGCCAAGGCCACACAGATGGCTAAATAGGTGGTGGAGACCTTACCACAATCCAGGCTTTTTGAACTGCCATCCAGAGCTTTTTTAATTATCCAATTAGGAAGGTGTTTAGGATTCATGGCAAATCCTTCCTCTCCCTCGCTTTCTCTTCTCCCCCTCCCACCTTCCCTCTGTTAAGCTTCTTGTGGGCCACAGGATTGTGGAGAGCATGTTATTTTTAGCTCACAGTGTACCTGCAGTGCTGTGTATGTTAATTGCAAACAGCAATTATTCTGTAATTCTTTGGCATGTGGTAAAGGTTGTATTGGAGCTGGTTTGTGGATTATCAGCCACTTCGCTGGGTTCTGTAACTAATGGGGTTGAATAGATTTTGTGTTGTTGTTGTTTTGCGAAGTTACACAGCCTGCTGTGTGTGAACAGGATTGAGCAGGCATGGGTAACCCAACACCTTTCTCTTGGACACAACTGTCAATTCCCGTAGCATTTATTAAGAAATATTGGGGCCTGTGCTGTGGTGCAGCGGGTTAATGCCCTAGCCTGAAGCGCGGGCATCCTATATGGGTTGGGTTTGAGACCCGGCTGCTCCACTTCTGATCCATCTCTCTGCTATGGCCTGGGAAAGCAGTAGAAAATGGCCCGAGTCCTTGGGCCCCTGCATCCGCATGGGAGGCCCAGAAGAAGCTCCTGGCTCTTGGTTTCAGATCGGCGCAGCTCCGGCTGTTGTGGCCATCTGGGGAGTGAACTAGTAGATGGAAGACCTCTCTCTCTCCCTCTCTCTCTCTCTCTCTTTGCCTCTCCTCTCTCTGTAACTCTGACTTTCAAATAAATAATAATAATAATAAATATCAAGGATGGCAGCCACTGACCTGAATTTTTGTAAATCTACTCTCCATAGTGGTTACCAGAAACTTGCAGAGGGCATTGCTAAAGAGGACCTGGAGGGAGTTAGTTCCAGGGTTTAATTTTAGATAACTTAAGAAAAAAAATTAAACCCGGTTGTCCTAGCAATGAATGGAGGACTTACTTGCTCTATTCAGTAACCAAAAGGGAGAATTTGATCTAGAACCTTGGCCTCCTAATACCTAGACCAAGGCATCTGGAATTATTGAGAACAGTGGAGCTTTCCAGGAAGATTTGAACCTGCACACAATTTGGGAGGTGTTGGAGGAATCAGATCTAACTCCACTGATAGAGCTAAAAGAAGGAGCATTGGAGATTTCCAGTATGGCCAGTCCTCCATGTCTGTGCTTTCTGCATCTGTGGACTCAACCAGCCACATGTTGGAAATACTAGGGGAAAAAAACGGCATCTGAAATTTTTGTGTCTTTATTCTCTAAACTGTATAACAACTGTTTATTTAAAGATGTATTTATTTATTTGAAAAGCATACTTACAGAGAGAGAGAAAAGAAAAGAGAGAGAGAGGAGAGAGAGAGATCTTCCGTCCTCTGATTCACTCCCCAAATTGCTGCAATGGCTGGAGCTGGGCTGGTCCAAAGCCAGGAGTCAGGGGAACTTCTTCTGGGTCTCTCACCTGGGTGCAGGAGCCCAAGCACTTGGGCCATCTTCCATGCTTTCCCTGCACATTAGTAGAGAGCTGAATTGGAAGTGGAGCAGCCGGGATCCAACCTGGTGCTCCAATGGGATGCCAATGTCTGAGGCAGCAGCTTTACCTGCTATGCCATAGCACCAGCCCCAATAACAATAACGATTTATATAACATTTACTATGTATTAGGTATTATAAGTAATCTATAGATGATTTGGAATATATTGATGATGTATGTGCAGGTTATTTGCAAATATTACGTCATTTTATATTAGGTACTTGAGTATCCACAGATTTTTTTTTCCTTTTTTTAAATTTTCTTTTTTTAATTTTATACAAGTTTCATGTATTTCATATATACAGATTTAGGAACATAGTGATACCTCCCTCCCTCCCTCACACACTGCAACCCTTCTTCCCCCTCCCTGTCACATTCCCACTTTTAATTTTTACAAAGATCTACTTTCAGTTTACTTAACCAATCTCTTGTGGATATCAAGGACCGACTGCACCGTGTGCTGCATTTTATGGAAGGGAATACCACAGTGTGGACTGGGAAGCCAAGCTGCTGGGGTACACAGAGTGTGAAACACATCACAATACTTTTTTATTTATTTACTTGAATGGCAGAGAGAAAAGAAGTCGATGGAAACAGTGAGGAGGAGGGGGGAGAGAGAGAGAGAGAGAGAGAGTACTCTCATCTGTTGGTTCACTCTCAAAATGCCCACAATAGCCAGTCTGGGGCAGGCCCTCAATCTGTGTCTCCCACATGGTGGGGACTCAACTACTTGAGCCATCACCACTGCTTCCCAGAGTATGCATAAGGAGCTGGAATTGAACAGAGCCAGAACTCAGGCCTAAGCACTCTGATATAGAATCTGGGCATCCCCACTAGTGTCTTAACCACTAGCCAAATGGATACACCTCAGTCTTTGAATTTATGTCTAACACTTTCTTTACCATACCACATCATTTTCTAAAGTCACCAAAAGAAAATAATCAGAAGATTTCCTGGTCCTCTTCCTTCATGTCTCTTCTTAGGCATTGTTCTTGATATCAGAGACAAGTTGTATCTTAGAATCTGAGATTTATGTGTCATGATTCTTCCTTGGGTTAAAAACAAGAAAGCATTTATGAGCTCAGTATCTTCAATGTGATATCCCAGATAGGATTCAGATTGAGTGGAGGATCATGACCTTCTCAGTTCAGCAAATTTGTCAGAGGCCCTGACCTCTGGTTCCAAGAAAAATGCGATTCCCATACTACAGAAAGGCAAGAAGAGCTGGTGTTGCTTTCACCTAAGTGTAATAGATCTGAAGTGCTAACTAGTGGTGACTGATCAGGAGATGCTATTGTCAGCAATTTACTGCTCACCATGATGTGTTCCTGACATTTAGTGGATTGCCTGACAGTTCCTTTGCTGCATTCCCACTCATCTCTGTCTCTTCTTGGAACGCCATGGCTTATTAAATGCCACAACTAATGGTGATGGTCACTAAAATCGCTTATGGTCCCCCTGGTTGTGTGGTCTCAGGCTCCTCTTTGATCCCCACATTGTCAGTGACTCCTTTGTGTTTAGTCCTCATTCATCGCTACTTGGTTCACTTCTCCTCACAGCCTGGGTTCCTTTCAGTCACCTTCGATGTGACTGAAAGTAGGGTGTGAGTAGTTGAATGGTTTTAAATCATGCCTACTGACTGAATGGCAGGGGGAAATCATTTTCTTTCTCTATGTCTCAGTCTGCCCAACTGCAGAATCTGGGGGTTCTGCTGGTTACATCCAGAAGTGAACATTATCTGCTAAAAATCAGAAGAGTGATTTTTAACTCTAAAGGCTTCCATAGCCCTGGCAACTCATGACTAGAGCCTAGGAAGATTACTGACGCCATGAACAGGAGTGTCAAATTGTTAAGTCAGCAACAGGAGTCACTGTGTACTTACATCCCATGTGGGATCTGTCCTTAAAGTGTTGTCTAATGTGCAGTGATGCTATAACTAGTACTGAAACAGTATTTTTACACTTTGTGTTTCTGCGAGGATACAAACTGATGAGATCTTTACTAATTATATACTGAATCGATCTTTTGTATATAAAGATAATTGGAAATGAAAAAAAAACCTGGTGTTAAATTGGAAATGGCATAGAAAATTAATTAATTTTTTAAAAAAATATTATGTAGGATCTCTGTCTTTAATGTGCTATACACTTATTTAATGCTATAACTAGTACTCCAACAGTATTTTTTTTCAGTTTGTGTTGCTATATGGGGCAAACTGTTGAGATCGTTACCTAATATATACTAAACTGATCTTCTGTATATAAAGAGAATTGAAAATGAATCTTGATGTGAATGGAAGGGGAGAGGGAGCGGGAAAGGAGAGGGTTGCGGGTGGGAGGGAAGTTATGGAGGGGGGAAGCCATTGTAACCCATAAGCTGTACTTTGGAAATTTATATTCATTAAATAAAAGTTTAATTAAAAAAAAGTTATACATTTGAGAGTCAGAGAGAGAAAGAATGAGCTCTTTCCTCTGTAGGTTCACTTCTCAAATGCCCCCAACAACTTGGCCTGGGCAGAGCTGAAGGGGAGCTGAGAAATCAATCCAGGTCTCCCATGTTGGAAGACAGGGACTCAACTACTGAGCCATCATGTCTGTCTCCCAGGGTTTGCACTGAGAAGAAACTAGAGCTGGGAGTCAAACCTGGGCATACCAGTATGGGACGTAGATGTCGACCACTAGGCTAAATTCCTGGCCCTACAGAGCAGTTTGGGTTGGAAAAGATGAGAGATATCAGGACTACTTTTAAAAGCTTTATGAAAATACCACAGTGCTCTATGTTGATCCCTAATATTTGGAAGATTAAAAACATTGCTTAGAAAATTGCCACACATCCACACACACCCTTGCCTTTTTAGAGTTCCTGAATATAAACTCTTCTCCCCTTAATGATTACACAGTTGACAAGAAAATATCTTCAGAGTCTTTAAAGATGGGTAGAGCAGTTTGCCTCTGTACCAAAAGTCCTCAGACTGCAATGTTATGCTGTGTTTTTCTATCTTTTTAAGTTTCTCTCTCTTTGTCTGGATACTCGGTTTGCTTCTTTACCACTGTTGGGAAATACAACCAATTCTTTCACCGGTGACCTTCAGAGGTGTGCTTCTCCTCTACCTGGAATGGGAAATGATGTAATCAAACTAGTGACATTTATGCTAAAAATCAGAGCAAACTGGTCTTAAATTAAGATTCAAGTAGTTCTTCTGTAATGGAGATTTCGCTCCACAGATCTTCCATATTCAATAGGCTTCAGTGAATTTATGTATTGAGAATTTACAAAAGGAATGTCAGTATTTTATGTAAGATGTTTCCCTCAGGATTAAGATTAAAAACAGAGTTGAAGAGGAAATGGGAAGAGTGATCAAGTTAAGTAAAGTTTTAGAACTAGAAGGATTCGTGAATGTCATACTGGAGGAGACCTCTGTGATAGTCTAGAATTAACTGGGTTAATCTAGAACAGTGCTTGTCGGCCCCAACTGAAGGCACGTTAAAATGACCTGGGGAGCTATTAAAATACCAGTGCCTGTCTCTAACCTAAGGAGATTCTTATCAGGGGTGGGTCCCTAGGATCTGTATTTGTTAAAAGCTCCTCATGTATTTCTAACTGTAGCCCAAGTTGAAAACCAGGAATGTCATAAAAGTGTCTCATGTTACAAATGAGTAATGTGAGGCTGAGGCAGTGGAAGTGATAGGCAATACTGAGTAGTCAATGCCCAGTCAGTGATAGTCCCTTAAATGGCAGAACCCTAGCTTGCTTTACATATAGTATATTCCTGTCTGAACAACTCCTACTACAACATTTTCTTGAGTGACATGATTTCACAATTTGACCGGCGCAGACAAACACACTATATCCATACACTGACCGCCCTCCCCCCAACACACACACACACACACACACTCACACCACTTTTATAAACTTTTGGATGCTCTACAGCAGCAAAAGGGTAATCTTTCCTTTTATCTATCTCTTCCCCTCTTTCCTCCCCTGTCCTTTTATCTCTACTTTCTCTCACCTGAAAGGGGGGGAGGGTAAATGAGGCCTCAGGAATGCACTTGCTCAATTTTGTTCCCTGAACTTGATCTGCCAGTGATGTATTAAGTAGCTGGGCACTGCACCTTAACGAACAGGTTACATGCAGATCCTGGTGTGTGTTAATGCTTAACCAGAGATGCTCAGCAGCGGTCTCATTCGTGGCCTACGTGTAAAGAGGGAGCTGTGGCTGATTGTATTTCTGTAGATGTTTTCCTGCTTATAAGTGTTGACATATTGGTTTCAATGCCATATGTCAGCATATTGGCTATGAGTTTTCTCACATATGTTTAAACTTTTGAATAATAGCATGCACTCTAGACGTTATAACTCCTAAGCTTCAATTTATACATTTCCTTACATGTATGCATAAACAACTGTATTTGATATAGCACCTACTTTGTTAGTATGTGTTTCAGAATTACCTTAAAATACATCAATGTGATCCATTTTTCACTAATCTCAGAGAAATGGATGTTAACTTCCCCTGAGCCATGAGGAAGAAGCCATGCACTTTACAGATGAGACATTGAATACCTCAGGGAAGGCGTCTCCCTGAGGCCACACTGAAGTGAGTCACGGACATGGGCTGATAGGGCGTATTGTTGCTCTGCCCATCTCTTTCTTCTGCTGCAGTGACATCCCTTCCACTAAGTCAAGGTTGACCTTTTTGTCTCCTTTGTGGATTCTTTCTCACTTCTGGAGGAATAGGAAGATAGCCAGAAATCAAACTTATACCCTAAGGTAGAAAAAAAAAAATTAAGAAGACCTGAATCTACAATATCACTCCTGATTTAGGAGAAAAAGTATCTTTTTCAAGGCACCAGGGGCCATCAGTGAAGGTGTCTGGTTAGAGGGAAACCTCCAGTCTTCTCTACTGCTCTGTATTTGGGGGGGTATCATGAAACCCCTCACTGAGGCTGAATGTAAGGTGTTGCCCTGGGAACAGAGGTCACTTGGGTCCCAGCTCCCAAGAATTCAGGGGGCCGAAATAACTCTTCTCTCTTTTTTTAGGGTCTGAGACCTATTCAAACATGATCTGCAGATAAATGTAATATGTCCAAGGTCAACCTCCAACTTAGCTAAAGGTGGACTGGTCCACATTTCATGTACCTGCCTCCACTGAAAGTTGTGCTAGGCCTCTATTGGATTTTCCCCATCCCTTGGCTCCTCAATCATTCAGTTGCACTACAGCTGTGTATTTGACACTATGTTGTGTGCTACGGACAAGGTCTGGGCTGTGGGAAGTTTTAGGTATTGGAGAAGTGAAACCAAACTTGAAGATTCTTATTAATGTGATTTTAGGAGTAATTCAAAAAGTTAAAGGAAAAATGGAAACAGAAAAATTAGTGAGACCCATGCATATAGATTTTTCATAACATGAATTTTCCATAAACTTTTTAAAGACTCATTTTTTTTTTTTTTAATTTGAAAAAGAGAGAGAGAGAGAGCGCACTCCCATTTGCTAGTTCACTCCCCAGATGCCTACCGTGGCCAGGCTGGACTAGTGCTGAAGCTAGGATATAAGAAGTCAATTCATATCTCTCACATGGGTGCCAGGAACCAGATTTTTGGAGTAATTACTGTTGCCTCTCAGGATCTGCTTTAGGGGGAAGTTGGAGTCAAAAGATGGGGGTGGGAATCGAACTCAGGCACTTGAATATAGAACACAAGTGTCTTAATCAGCCTCTTAACTGTTAGGCTAGATATCTTCCCCTCCATGAACTTTTTCAAGTTCCCTCATATACATGGATTTCAAAATATTTTGAACCAAGGTAAACATATGTTTTAATTCCATTTTCCACAAACATTTTGAAGTACCTTATATTAGTATTACTGTCTTATATTTGTGTAGCTGTACACAATAGCAAAGTGTGTGCAGAAAATAGCTTAAGAAGCCAAATGGGAAATGAAGGGCTAAGATCCCAGTGGTTACGAAGGAAAGAAAGTGTGACAGGGCCTTTGCACAGATTGTTCTTCTGTCACCTCCATTAAGTTCCTACTCACACATCACCTCAATGAGACTTAGTTCTGTTGTTGGCTCAAGGAAGCTTTCCCTGACTACCAGGTCTCACATTCACCCTCAAATCCCCAAACTGAGGATTCTCATAGAAATGTGTCCCTAACTTCCTAAAACTCATCTTAGTCTGTTGTTATCTGTGTGCCTGTTGGAGCTATGGCTCTCTCCCACAAAGTTTGCTGCCGTGTCTCGGGGATGTTAATAGCCCAAGAGAACTAAAATTACCCCAGGTATGAAGTGGGAGGGGTCAATTCCAGAATATCCAGGTTGTTTGGGGGACAGGGAGTGAACAAGAGTGCATAAGCAGGCTGTGATAGAGGAATATTTTATAGGAACTGAGGCCTCTGGTTAAGGACATAACTAACCTGGGGCAACAGACGAGGGAAATTGGGAAGATAACCCCTTGACTACCACCTCTTTCCTTGTGATCTCTTGCTGGTGACCTCCCTTGGCTGAAGCCATTGGTTAAAGGAACAAAAGTCTAAAGGCAGAGAAGTCAGTACCCCTGAGTGGAGTGTAGGAGGAGAGGAAGTAGTGAGTTGACCCAGAAAGACACACGTGAGATGTCCAGCCTGAAGGAAAGTTTCTGCAATCATTCTTCCTTTCATCTCCTTTTCAGGTCAGTACCTTGGGGACTGTGGACAGCTGTCCACAACTGACTAATCATTCCCTACCACAGTTAATATTTACTTCCGTTTGGCTGCTGGCACTTTAGGAAGCAGGTGTGTGAGGACCACAGAGATGGTCCAGACTTGGACTAGTGGTTGTCAGTAGCTTCTTTGCCCCAGGGAAGTGTATTTGCATTTGATGCCAGGAGATTTCAAGGCAATCATTCATCAGATTGTGATTGTCATTGTCTTAGGCCAAAATAGAAAGAGCTGGAAGCCATTTCCCTTTCATGTTTGGGACAAGGGATGCTATCACCATGTCATTTACATTTTGTTTGAGAATTGATGAGTCCTTTAAAATGAGAATGGAAAAAAATAATGATTCACACTGCGATTTTGCTTATGATTCTTTAAAGTTTTCCATACTCATTCTCTGACATGATTGTCATACCAGAGCTGATAGTGATGGTGTGGACCCGACAGTCAAAATGAATGAACGGCTCCACAAGTAATAAAGACTTTGAAGAAGACAAAAAGCTGTGAGAAGCAGGGACCTCTCCTGATCCAGCTATGCCAGGGGTAAACAGGAATGAGCCAATGAGTGGAAAAAGGAAAAACATCCCAAGTCAGGAGAAGGCTGTGCTTGGGGATGGAGTGTGTGTAACAGAGCCAGTTTTGAGGAATTGGGCAGCCACTTTTGGGCGGGTGAAGTAATAAGGGACAGTGGGAGATGAAATTGGAAACAGTGGACACTTGTCCTGCTCCTAGCTGACCAGAAGGAAGAGTCACCTGGTCTCTACCTTCAAAGCAATGGGAGCTTTTAAAGGGGTGAAGTAGTGGTATGACAAGATTAGATTTGCTTGTAAAGGGATCCTTCTAGAAACTATAGAAAAGAGATCCAGAAAACAATTAAGAGGCTCTATGGTAGCTTGGGTGGGAGATGGGATGGAAAACTAAACAGAAAAGTGGTCAGGCTTGGAAGCTATTTGGAAGCAAAAGATGAGGACTTCATGACAGGTATATGACCACATTTGGAAAGTCTTCCAGCTGAAGCAGGACAGCAGTACTGGCACTACAGAGCCATGCTCTGAAGGAGAAAGAAGCCTTGGCTTTGTTACCAGTGAGGAGTGGGTGTGAAGGTGTGTGCACATACATATGTGTGTATGCTGCTCAGCACTGGGACCATCCTTGTTCAAAGCATCATTAAAGGTTTGAAGCATTCTGTTTTCTTTGAACCAAATATGAAGCTTGTTTATTGAGCTTGCCACCTATAAAGAATGAGGTGTGGTAAAGGGGATAATGTAATACATACTTCTAAAATAAAACCTCGGTCTTTAATTTAGTTTATACAAAATCCAAAAGGCACATTTCCCACACTGTGGTAGTTAAACCATTTCTTTTCCAGGCAGACATGCCTATAAAGTCATTAATGTATTTATGGGGAGCCATCTGGCCACTGGAAATGATCCATTTCATGTGCTAATGAGAATGTTCTTCCCCTGCTCCTTCAGCCCAGTCCAGGTTAAAGGAATTAGACAGGGGAACCCTGGCTAAAGTAAACTGCCTTCCTTGCCAGGTGCTTGCCTCTTCATGGGCAATCCTGTGCTTGGCAGAAGTGATTGACATACAGTATCCTCCAGAGACTCTTCTTTTCAAGAAGAGTCTTTCTTTTCTGACCAGGGCTGGTGGTCCCATCACTTTCCCTGAGCAGTATCACTGGATGTGTACTTTCTTCCAAAGCAGAGACCACTATTCATCTAAGGATCCAGACATTCTCTACATAGGCATCTTAAACCTCACCTAGTCTGGCTTCATGCAAGAGGGACGTTTAGCTTCTGGTTAATAAATTGATTGCTTCTTGTCAAAAATTTTGGGCTTCTGTTCCAGGAATCATTTATGGAGGATCTATTGATGTTTGTCCATGCACATGATTGGGAACTTTAGTTGTGCAAGTGTCTGTCTGTACACAACCAAAAAATAAGGGGCATCTTTGCTTATTTTCTCTGACAACTGGATGACTGTCTTCCCTCTTCTCTGCTCGTTAATGCCCTATTCATTCTTCAAGAAAGGGGTCTCTTTCTCTGGACAGTTCTCCCAGGCTTCTTAGATTGCAGTGGCCTCTCCCTTGCTCAGCATTCATCTCAAGCCCATTCATCTATTCCATGAGTCTACCTTGTGTGATTGTTGTTATGCAAGTGTTATAACTGGATCTCCTGGAGAGAGAAGGGAATGCCTGTGTGTGGTTTGGTCCCACAGTAATTAACAGGATGCTTTATCTAGAACAATGACTCATAATTGCTTGGTGAATTATTTGGGTCAAGCCTGACTTTCTCAACTCTTCCCAGACTTAGCACTTCTGGGTGGTGGCAGATCTTCATTTCTGGTCATAGAGTATGCAGGCTGGTAACTTGCCAACCCTTCCATCACTAAGCTGTTTTTTTCAGTAAGAGTCAGCCATGTTCCCCTGGCATCAGAAGAAACATGTAGGCATTTCCATAACTCAGTTGGGCCTGGGGGTGCTCAAGGAGAGAGCAGAAAGTATTCTTCCAAAGCACAGAGTCCTTTGTGGACTTGAAGTGAAGACCAGAAAACCAGGAGAGAACATACCATATAAGGTAAAGGCCAATATTTGCTTGCAGGGACTGGGGGAAGGGACATTGTTAGAAATCAAGAGTAATGACTTTGGTCTTCTGAAAATGCTGTCCTGTTATATAGCAGACTATTAAACTATGTTAACAGTCATATCAGTTATGTTCAAAATGCTGCTCCTTTGTATATAAACATAGTGCAGTTCTGTAGCTGTGAAGGCCCAGGCCCTTGACACGGCTATTCTAGGGTAGGTAGTAAAACATCCCTCCAGGACTGCAGCAGCTGCCCTAGTGGAATGCTATTGACTTGAGTTACATTGGAGCTAAATATAACTGGTGCAGTCATGTCCACAGGACTGCAGTGATAGCCAGGACGGAATGTGCTAGGACTTCTTGGGCTTTGTTGCCACAGATGCAGCTTTGCCATGCAAACTCTCTTTCCCGTTCCTCCATCCTGTTCCTTTCCTGATTATTCCTGCTTCTCCTTTTTTCTCTTCTGATTTTCTGTGTCCTTCCTCTTTCCATAATGTAGGTCCCAGTTTCCTCAATAGTCCAAAGAAGGAGTTTGACAACTTTTAATGCACGTTCCTGAATTCTTCTTATATTTCCTTTTTCTCTCTGTTTTGTTGTTTTGATCTTTTCTCACACCCTCTTTTTTCACTCTTTTAATTCCTTTATTTTTCTCTATAACTCCTTCACTTTATCCACATCTAAACAGGACTATTCTTGGAAGAAATCTCCTCATTTCTTTCTAGGATTTACTATTTTACAAAGAGAAAATTTTTGCCAGATTTAGACAGTCACACATTAAATAGTTAGGTCTTCTTACAGTTTCTGGCAGAATGACAGAAAAATATGTGGAAAAATGGAATACTTTTTAATTGGAATTTTTTTTCTCCTTTCCCTTTTTCCATCCATCACTTTTTTAGCTACCCACTTATTAGGGAAAGAATAGCGATTGATTCTGGGAGAAGGAAATTATCTTCAGTCATCCATACCTCTCAGGAAACCAGCTGCCCCAGATAGGCACTACTTTCTCTGGAGAAAGAGGGGCACTTGAAACAAAGAAAATGGACCAAAGAGTCACTGTACTGGCAAGGGAGCACTCATCTGTCTTAAAGTGAAGGGGATAGTGTGGACACGTTCCTGCCAACCTGTGAGGTCTTGTGTGATGTTTATGAGTCAGTTTATGAGTCTGAGAGGGGAGAACAGGTACATTGGCATGGGCCAGGGAATATCCACCAAACTGGCATAGCTTCCTCATCATGGAATGTTATATTATGCTCTACTCAGGTGAACCTCATTTTCAGCAGCAGCAGCAGAAATTTTCTGGAAGAGAAATAGAACATGAATTTCTATAAATTGAATTGTAGCATCATTGAGGAGCTCAGAGAACATTCTGACAGATATTTCGAGTCAAAGGGGGTATGGAGAGCTTCTTGAAAGCAGCCCTGTGGCTCGCTTCTTTTGTTAGCGCTCATTTTTATGTCTGGTTTCTCTCTCCCTCCCCCTTTTTGATGGGTACCTTAAAAATTAATGCTTTTACTAAAGGATCTCAACGTATTTGCATAACTCCTGTTTTGTCTGAGAGAATGTGCAACTTCTCCGAGATGAGAAAAGCAGAAGTTTTTAAATATGATTCAACTAGCCCCGGACACACAACCTGAGAATCTGAGACGGGATCTTAGAGATCTTTCGTTCAACCTTTTTGTAAGTGGAAAATCTGAGCTCATTGTGGAGTGGTGATGTTTGTGAGTGCATCACCCACTACACTCTCCTCGGGTTTTACTGTACACACTTCTCTTGTGGCCTGTGAAGAGATCTGAGCTTCTCTGGGCCACACCTGTTCTCTGTCTGCATGGTTTGCTTTTCTTGATGATGCACTGAGACATAAGTAATGATTTGAAATTCCTTTGAGGGCCTTTCTCACAAGACTACTGCAGAATTCTGACCTCCCCTAGAGGAAGCAGTGTGTGCCTCAACTCCTGGACACTGTCTTTTGCCAAGACCTTAGCTGTTTGTGGTCCCCACACTTTCCCCATAAAACTGAAGTTTGAGCACAGTTGAAATTTCTTTTCTCCAGGGCATTTTAATACTTAGGAAGACATTAAAGATGAAAAACTGCTTACCATGCCAGAGTAATTCAATCATAAAGTAACAGAAGCATTTCCAACATACTGAAAGGTGGCATTGGAGTCCTGGATAGGGGAACTGCTCAGTGCTTCTCAGCTACATACCTGAAGGGTTAACTTGTTAACTGTGTGTTCTTGACTGCCTCATTGCATGAGCAAGACCCTGAGCTTGGATCTGAGATGAGAAGGTTAGAGCACCTTGGGTTTGGGTGTCCAAAGAGGTCAGATGGTTCAACTCATTCAGCAAATGAGATGACACATTGCTGGCATAATATCAACCAGACAAGGCAGTGGTAGAGGTAGGGGAAGAACTGGTTCATCAGCTTTATCCCTGTCCACTGAGTTGTGAGTATGGGGGTGGAGCTAGTGTTGTAGTGCAGCAGGTTAAATCCTGGTGTCATGATGCAGTGCGTTAAGCCTCCACTTGCTATGCCAGCATCCTGTACTGGGGTGCCATTTCGAGTTCTGGTTGCTCTGCTGCTAATCCAGTTCCCTCCTAATGCACCTGGAAGAGCAGCAGAAGGTGGTCCAAGCACTTGGGCTCCTGCCACCCATGTGGGAAACCTGGAAGGAGTTCCTGGCACCTGACTTCAGCCTGGCCCAGATATGGCGTTGGTGCCCTTTGTGGAGTGAACCAGTGGATGGAAGGTCTCTCTCAATCTCTCTCTCTCTCTCTCTCTCTCTCTCTGTGTGTGTGTGTGTGTGTGACTCCATTTTTCAAATAAATCTTACAAAATAAATTGTAAGTGTGTGAGCAAGATGCCAGAGTATTGGGTTGGTAATTACTCTATGCTTGGCCTGAGAGTAAGCTGAGGAATCCAGAAGTCATGCCTCAGAGCTTCCTTTCATTTTCACCCGTGCTACACACCTCTTGATATGTCCATTATTCTACAGTATCACGTGTATGTACATGTACTTGCATTCTGGTAAATTAAGGGTATGCCACATTAGGGTATTGAGAAGAAAAATTAAACTGTGGAAGGAAAATTGATCTAATTGTAAGAAAGGCAAGAGAACTTAATTCATTTTTTTGAAACTGTTTTCCCATATGGATAATTTTCAAACACTGTTTTTGTTTTTACTGAAAGCCCATGAATCTGCCTTCCACCACAGGCAAATTTTAACAGGAATGATCACAAAAGCTTGTCCTAGGTGAATGTATCATATCTGAATCTTTCCTGGAACACTGTCTCCTTTTCTACTTCCTTGGGGGGAAGTTCCACACCCTTCCAATCATCACAAAGATCGTTACATATTTCTGTATTTACATTTTCAGTCTTTCTAAATTTGTTCAAGCTTTATAGGTTGCATGGATAGAAAATCCAAACATGCTGAAAACAAGCCCACATCTTCCCAATGAGCTTGGTTTTTCCACAGGAGGCCTGTGGTCATGTTGAGCATCTTCTCTCCCTGTTAATGGTACTTTCAGGCAGTGTCCTTAGGTTCAGAGGATCAGCCACCTCACCATGGCTTCTCATCTTCTTTATATCAGACTCCTCATGCAGCTTCACCCAGCCCAGCTGGCAGCTTCCATCTCAGGATTCCATTATCACTTGCAGTGAGCTCTGGAGAGCCAGCATAGAACTGGGTGCAAAACTGGATCTAGTGCGTCACTTCCTAACTATATTGCAAGCTCTATAAAGCAAGGGTAGGAATTTTACATGTTTTTTTTTTTTGTGACAACAATTTGCCTAGCAAAATCTTGGCAACATAATGTGTGCTCAGATTGATTGAATGTCAGGGCACAGGGGAGAATGTATATTAAAACCGCATTGTGTGGTTATTACATATAGGTTCTTGCTTGATGGTGTGTTTACATTGTAGATCTAAAGTTTGTGTCCATTGATTTCATTTTTTCCATCTTAAGAGTTTATTTTTCATGTTTTCTATTAAGATGTCGGTAGCTACTCTACCAAGCAGCATTTTAAATTTGCTTTACTCAATTTAAAACCATGGAAACTTTTCTATCCTATTTTAAATTATCCATAGAGACATTTCCATTCATATTTGATGTTCTTTTCTTTTGTTTTTCTTTGAGATGTTTCAAGCCAAGAGTATTTGGCAGCTTCACATTAACTTTGTAAACCAAAAAAATTCCCCAAATGGTAATAACATAGAACCCCTTGGACAAGTTAGCATCTTATCATTTGGGATTTATTTGCTGAAGGTTCTGTATGCTTCCTTGCTTAACTTTTTAATTATTCTTGATGTTGAGTAACAAGTAGGATCCCTCATTTTAGAAAGATATATATTGTTAATTTAGGATGTCCCACACAATTTTACTACTAGAACCCATCATTCTCTGGGGCGCCAGAGGGAAAACCATTGTACTGAAGGGCAGGAGGCCAGGGTGGTGCCTTAGAAAAGATTAAGAAGCTGCCATTGTTATCACTATTACGTCTTCTCATTGATTAATCCTTACTATGTCAGGTTGTTTTCCATAATTTGTCTATTGATTTAATCAATTTGGCAGCCACATGTGTTATTTATGAATCTTCCTTGAATTACCCTGACCTTCTGATTACTAAAAGAAGAAAAGAACCATATGAGATATGACCGCGTGATATTGTGGAAGGAGTACAAGACTGAGACGGGAAATACAAGTCTGGTTGCCCACTATCTGTCTATCCCTGCTTAAACTCGGGCTTTCTTCAACATTCAGCTTTGAGGGACTCATAAATGATATGGACTACAGGCTGAAGTAAAATAACTCTACTGAGGGTTAGCAAGACCAACAGGAAAAGAAGCAGAAGCATTTAGGTTGTATCTTGAAGGATGAATAGGAGTTGACTGGATACATATAGGTGGGTTCTGGTGGGAAGTGGGGGGATAGAATTCACTAGCATGTGGTGGTAAAGATGATGCAGCTTCATCTTTACCACCTGAACTGGGGCTGGATTCTGATGCTGAACAACCTGTTGGAGCAAGCAGAGAGTTTGGACTCACCCTCTGGGCCAACAGAAACCACCAGAACTTAGACATAAGGCAGTGGGCTCTTCGCTCTGCCCCTTAGATGAGAGTATTCTCTAGTGATAGAATAGAGACTAGATTGAGTATGTGAGATTGAAAACTCACCAACTATTTGGAGACTTGTGGTTCTAGTAACTGTTTGCTTCCTGTACTATATTTTCTTTCTGGAGGTGGGGAGAAGTACGTCACCATCACTGGTTTACTCCCAACTGCGTGCAATGGCCAGGGATGGGCCAGGCTGAAGCTGGGAGCTAGGAACTCGATCTTATAAATGTATGTCAGAGACTCAATTAAGTGAGCCATTTTCTGCTCTCTTCTAAGTTATGTATCAGCAGCAAGTTAGAATTGGTTGTGGAGCTTATATTTGAACCCTGGCAATATGATATGGGATGCAACCATCCCAACTAGTGTCTTAACAACTATGCCAAATGCATGTCCCTCTCCTCTTTTCTTATACTTTAAAGTCAAGAGATAGTAATTGCTTCTCTTTACTAATTCCTTGTGCTTCCTTCTATACACACTGTTGAAAATGAATTTTCCCTAACAATTCTGACTTTTAAGTGCCATCTGTCTTGTTAAGACCCTGGCTGAAATAACCTCCTTCACTCTTATTTGTATCATTTGTTTCTCTGTTTATCTCCCCACTTGCCTGTAAGCATCCAAAGCACATTGTGTCATTCACTTTCAAGTCTTCCCTAGTTCAACTGAAATTTACCTTCTGCCAACTATGTTTACTTGGAAGCAGTGATTTCAGTGTCAGTAAAGTTCAAAGTCAAACAGAGTAGCTCAGAAAGCCTTCAAAGGGAAGACTTGAAATGAGTTGATAAGTACTGCTGGCCAGTATGTATCATGAGAAACTGAAGGTAATTCTAAAAAGAACACTTCAGAGGAGTAGACATTGAAGCCTAACAGGTAGCACACCTGCATCCCATGTCAAAGTGCATGGGTTCGATTCCATATGCAACTACTGACCCCAGCTTCCTGCTGAGCAGACCCTGGGAGGCAAAGGGATGATGGCTCAGGAAACTGGATTCCTGCCACTCATGAAGAAGGCAATTGTGTTCCTGTTCAGCCCTGCTACTGTGAACATTTGGGATGTGAACCAGCTGATGAGAGTGCGCTCTCTCTCTCTCTCTCTCTTTCTTCCTGCTTCTCCCTTCCCTCTCAATAAAATGAAATGAAACAAAGAACACAGAGCAAATGTGGACAGGAAGCAGGCAAGACCCTTGCTGGGGCCCTGAGGAAACCCAGCTTTCCTAGAACTTATGGTGCACTGTGGATAGAAGCAGCAGGAAGTACCTTTGGGAAATCTTACTTCCCCTCCAGAGTATGTCTCAGTGTCTCCTTTTCTCATTATACTTGACATGGGCTTACTTTAACATGACTTTGCTGATCCTAAACATTTCCTGGAGCAAGGCCAGCAAAGAGAATTAGAAATTGACCAAGGAAGAAACATTTAAAACAAATTACCAGTAAATCTAAACCAATGGGTAACTGAGAGTTGCTACCAATCCTCTTTCCCCCATCTTAACCCATCAAGAGGATGCAACCTAGGATTGCAACCTAGGATTGTGTTCTCTGCAGTGAGTGGGCTATAGCATGAATGGTACAGGTCGCTTCTGTGTTTAATTGTTAGCAGCAGAATTCTGAAAGCAAAATTTTGGCACAAATGCATCCACTGTCCCAGTTAGAATGTTGATCTTTTCTGTTGAGATACTGGAGAATTTAGATGGGGACACCAGGGAGGGTAGAGTAAGAGTTGGAGAAACCTGATTTTTGGAAAGAGAAATGTATAAGAAACAGTTGAATATATCTGGATAATATAACTTTGAAATTACAATCTGATGATCTTAGAAACATGAGATTTCGCTTCATTTTCATATAAAGGCAGCTCCAGAAAAAACTAAATGTTCAAAAAATTAATTGCATGAATAAGCCTTAACCGTATTCTTCCGGTCTGGACATGCATGCCTCAGGGAAAAGTAATGTGGTGTTTGGTTCCTGACCTGAGCATTTAACGGGAAAATTAATCTGCCGTCTTGAAAAACTCCCTGCACCTCGAAGGGAAGCAGCCCATAAACATTGCCTCACTGAGTTATCCAGGGCCTTTAGCATTTTTCTGGGTCCAGGAAAGAGGCTCTATCATGCAGGGCATCCTTAATGAAGTCCCACAGGACAGACATTACTGTTCTTTAAATAAGTGCTCAGGCTCTCATTGGCCACAGCTCTTACCTAGATGTGGGAGAGAGATCTGGGACTGGGGTGGAATGAAACAGAAAACTCAAAACTTGATTCTTAGGAGGCATGATTCATGAGAAAGCAGTCCTCAATAGACATAGGAAGCTCTGCACTTGTGGGACAGGGGACAGTAAAGGGTTATGAAGTAGGAACACTTAGAATATCCTTCTGAAAGGAGAGAATCAGTGTGGAAAGCAGGGGTCCTTATGCCCTGTTAGAATGGCCAGTGTTGAGACAGTCACATCCCCTGGGCTCACTTCCACCTGCCCTGCAAAAGGCAAATTGCCCTTACAGCTTCCCTGTGAGTAGTATTTTCCTCCCCCATTTGTGCAGGTCCCCAGTGGATTTAATGGACTTTATCACTGCATTTGTTGCAAAGGAAAGCAGTGGGGAGCTCTTATCCTGGGGATTCTTTTCTTCTTTTCATGAAATACCCACACCTTTCCTCTCCTACTAACATATATTCAGTCTACTTCATTTGCCTGTGTGAGGTCTCTGAAATAGACAGCAAAGGACTGGGAAAAGAAAATCAAGATTGAGAGCCACCAAGCTGGCTGTGAGTCCCAGGTCTCCCTGGTGAGTGTCCTCCTTCCAGAATATCATCTAAAATGGGAATATTGGACTAGTTAATGTGTAAGGTGTCTGCTGAGTTCTGAAATGCGGTGATTTTAAAGAAAGAAGTGAAAAGTGCAGTTGAACCCCTTTATTCAGATGGAGGACAGTAAGGTTCCAAAGCCAGCTGAAAGCAGTGTGTCTGCTCTTACGGCTTTCTGGTGTCCCTTCAAGATCAGATTCAAGCAGCATTTGGGACAGAGGTCCCCAAAAAGCAGAAGTATAGGAGATATCCATTCCTGGAACTCTCATGGCAATCACTTCCACAGCTGAGTGAATGACAGTTGATTCAATGAGTGGGGATCTTAACTCAACACCCTTTGCTTAGCATGTCACGTCCAGTTGGAGGTTTATTGGAACTCTAGAGCTTCAGAGTTTGATGTAGATAACTGTGTTGAAGGAATAGGGAGGCAGAAATTGAAACAGAAGGACACAGGGACCAATTAGAGATGCGTGAAGCCTAAAGAGACACTGAACATCACCTAATCCAGGAAGAAGCTTTGCTGGTAAATTCCTTGCATCGTCATGGAGAATTGTATTCATGCAGAATTGTATTCATGAGGAATTGTGTTCATGAGGAATAACATGCAGAATTGTATGTGAAACTTAAATTTGGAATTTTTTGAAATCATAATATATTTCTCTTATTTATGAAGAGAAAAATATCAGCCCTGCAATCCTTACCCCATCTGCCCATAACTCTGAACATTCATCCAGGTGGAAAGGTTTAATGAGCATACACACACGTGCTCACACACATGTGTACTTTTTCACATGCATGCTCACATATGTATGCTCACTCAAATATACATGCACAAATATTATTTTTCATGTATGTTCCCGGCACATAGCCCCACATGCCTTGCCAAAAGGAGGGAGCTAGCAGTAGAAATGATGGATCGAGAAGCTGGCATTGTGGTATATTGAGTTAAGCCACCACAAGTGATGCTGAAATCCCTTATAGTGTAGTGGGTAAAGCTGCTGCCTGCAGTGCTGGCGTTCCATATGGGCGCCGGTTCAAGACCTTGCTGCTTTACTTCCTATCCAGCTCATGAGCCTGGGAAAGCAGCAGAAGATGGCCCAAGTACGTGGGTCCCTGACACCCATGTTGGAGACCCAGAATAAGCTCTGGGCTCCAGGCTTCAGCCTGGCCCAGCCTCAGCCATTACAGCCATCTGGGAAGTGAACCAGTAGGTAGAAGAGCTTGCTCTCTCCGTCACTTCCTCTCTTTCTGTGACTCTGTCTTTCAAATAAATAAAAATAAATAATTTTTAAAACAGGAAGTGATTGATTGCTAATTCCTTGTGCTGGCTGAAGAGAAGGTCATGGGTTTCCTGTAGACCAGTCATGTGAGTAGAACTGTAGATTTACTCATCTGAGTATGGAGTATACATTACCAAGTAGAACTTGTGCTTTTGGAATACAATGTTTATTGTGACTGCTGAAGGTACCAACATATCTGAGGAGGGGGGAAGGTAGAAAGTAGTTTTATTTAAAGTTGCAGTTAGGGGAGCATTTGGTACAGCAGTTGAGTTGCCACCTGGGACAACTGCATGCCATATGGGAGTGCCTGGTTTGCATCCTGCCTCCTCTGCCTCAGATCCAGCTTCTTGAGAATATACCCTGGGAAGCAGCGGGCAATGGTTCAAGTATCTGGGACCCTGCTACCCATATAGGAGGCTCAGATGGAGTTCTGGTCTCCTGGATTTGGCCTGGTCCAGCCTTGGCTGTTGTGGGCATTTCAGGAATAAACCAGTGAATGGAAGATCTCTATTTCGCTGTCTCACTCTCTTTCTGTCTCTCTTTCAAATAAAATGAAAATAAATAAAAATCTAAAAAGTGGAAGTTGCAGTTAAATTTTTTGAGCTGACACTGAACACAAATGTCTTTTTCTCCTCTAACATACAGAGAAGGAAAGCAATACAGCAGCCCACGCCCCCATGCATAGTACAAACCTGCCATAGCTCTGTGTTTGCAAAACAAGTGCAGGCCTGTCTATTGGTGGGGATTCCCAACAGGGATCAGCATTCTTGGGGTGGCTGATCCAAGAGCTGACACAGGCAGGGCGGCAATAGGCTTTTCTTGCTCTGAAGACAGTGTCTTTCCTGAGTAGGACAGCTGGCCAGTCTACCAGAGAATAACAGCCTGATCTTGTTCCCCATAGAAATGAGCTTCTATGAAGAGGCCCAGTAGCATCTGGTCGGGTGGCTTGAGCAGCTGCCCTTCAACAAACCCGGCTCTTGTAGAGAAGTGGAAGCAGTGATGTGTGGGCTCATACAGCAAAGCCTACATGTGAGTCCCTGCAGGCAAGGCTTTCTGTGCCTCTGCTGCCCATCCTGCTTCCTTGTAGTGTACACGTAGGCACTCACACACACACACACACACAACCCTACAGAGGTTAAGTCCTATGCTGTAGTGATAGCGATCTCACTCCTAAAAAGTCGGGTAAATCCAGTTTTGTTTTTTTTTTTCAAGCTCAATCATTTTATTTTAACACAGTATCCCTTTGGAGAAGTATGATTTGGCTAGAATTCTGATTGACTTTCAGTGCTCCTAAATTCCACTAGAAAATATTTTGGGGACCATAAAATAGCCTTTAGTGAGCAAGAGGAAATGGTCTTGAAAGCAGTTGTGGTATGAACTCTTCTATTAAATGAACAAGAATGCTTTATTTTCCCCATTGTTGTATTGGAGGTAGTGTTGCAGCTTCTGCTGTGCACCTGCGCAGAGCCAAGAGGCATCTGTTGGTGCCCTGGATACACATCTTTTCTTTTTTTAAGATTTATTTTATTTATTTGAAAGACAGAGTTACAGAGAGAAGTAGAGACATAGAGAGAGAGGTCTTCCATCCGCTGGTTCACTCCCAGATGGCCGCAACGTCCAGAGCCGCACCTATCGTCGATCCGAAGCCAGGAGCCAGGAGCTTCTTCCGGGTCTCCCATGTGGGTGCAGGGGCCCAAGGACTTGGGCCATCTTCCACTGCTATCCCAGGCCATAGCAGAGGGCTGGATCGGAAGAGGAGCATCTGAGACTAGAACTGGCGCTCATATGGGATGCCAGAACTTCAGGCCAGGACTTTAACCCATTGCACCACAGCGCCGGCCCCTGGATGCACATCTTTTCTTTTGTCCTATGGACCCAGAGCTGTTGGCTGTTCCACGACAGCACTGGTTTCTCTGCCCCAGTTGCACATTGAATCACCTCTTGCCAACACCCTGGAAGTCAGGTTATTAGATGTGAGCTGGGATGGGTCCAACACATAAGCTGGAAAATGATAACTCACAAGGAAGCATTTCCTCAGGAGTTATGATTTGAGGAGAGCTTTTAAGTCCAGGAAATACCACACCAGCAGACTTGGGCTTCTTCCTGTTTCAAAATTGTTTTTAGTGATGTAAAAAATTTTATGGGCCAGAAGTGGTGCCAAGACTGTCCCCTCCGTGGCATTAATGATAGGTGACTCCTGAGGTCTCTCTGGGCCCACATCAGTGACATGTTCATTCTGAGCACCATCTGTGCATTGATAAAAATCAAGAAGACCTAGACCCCTCCACCCCCTTTTTTCTTAAAGAAAATATAGTTTCTTCATAACATTTTCCATACCTGTTTCTCAGAATATTTTCTACTAATGTTCTATGGTCAAATAAAACTAAAGTTGGAAGTCCATTGTGGCTGTGTCTTTTGCAATGAAGTCAGCCCTTTTGGAAGAGACCCTAGGATGATGGCTCCCTCTAGAATGTCAGAAGATAAGAAACCATCTGGCTGTTGCCCGGGAAGGGGAAGAGTCTTTTTTGTTTCCTAGAGGCAACTTTTCCTCATGATGGAGGGACACATGCTGGGCAGAAGTGGAATGAAAGACGCCAAGAGCTTGTGCTCAGCCATTGGCCCCGCAGGCTCTCAGGGTTTGGATTTCCTGCAGAATGTGACAGTGTGACAGAGTTGAATGTGTGCTAGACTGGGAGCAGGATGCCTTCTGTGAGATCTTGGACCTCGGTGTTCCCATCTGTAAATGAGAAGTTGGAACCAGCTCCCCAACTCCATCCAGGCTCTACATTTTCATGATTTTGCCATCATTAAAAAGGGAAACTTGCACAGCTTTGCCTTCTGAGGGAAGAGAGAATATGTGGGGGATTGATGCGGCTTGTATTCAGTAATTAATTAATTTATGCAATACACACTCATGTAATTCTGTAGAAGGTGCCAGACATGGTGCTGGGTGCTGCAGATGCAACACTTGAGTGATAAATTCAGGGTCCCGATATACTAACAGAGCACAACTGTTTCTGGACACAGGGACTCTGATTTTTTTTTCTGCTTCCCAATAATCCCCTAGCCCCCAAATTTGCTAAGGGGGTAGAATAGTGCTTAAGCCGTGCTGGATTTGGCTCATAGATCTTTGGTCTTTTTCTGTTAGAGAGTCCACAAATGCTATTGATTGAATACTGATATTTCACAAGTCCTCTGGGCTAGAAGTGCATTGATGAACAAGGATGAGGACTTGCCTTCTAGGAATCCCCGATCTGATGGAGGATTCCAGCAAAGAGTAATGTGAGGATGTAGTCTACAGTTGAAGCAAGGACTGAAGGAGCAAAGAAGGGGTACCTACACCAGTAAGCGTGTAAGGATAGAGAAGCACAGTTGGAATAGAGAACCACACTAGTTTCAGGGAATTGAAATCTGTAGAAGCTACTCCTAGCTTATTTGATTTAGGATGAAGTTCTAGAAAAATACATAAAAAATATACTCATGTAAAACCCATTGTAGATGCAACATACTGTTGGTAGAAATGGAGGCTGTTGCATGAGGTCACGTGGAGTTTGGGCTCAAAGAAATCAGACACGAGGCCAGACCCAAGGGTCAGGCTGATCCCTTAAATTTTAATTTACTGCCATAAACAGATGAAGTTATGTACCGTTTCTCACATATCTGGAATTGGCAAAGCAGAAATATCCATTAGTCTAAATGGTGACAAATTTTAAGTACTCTAGGGAGTGGGGACATTCAATGGTAAAAAGAGATTGAGACTAAGCTGAATTCCTTCTCTATTTTATGGAATGTTTGATTGGAGGGCCCACATTTAGTTAAGTCCTTTAAAATCAGAGAACCTTGTGAACAAAGATCCTTAAAGCTTCAGGGAGAAGATAGACACAGGCTTGTTGAATTGAGAGCTGTGGCCTCTGATGTGCAGTGTCCAACCTGTGTAGCTACTTATGGTATCCCAGAAGGCCAGAATCTGAACAGGTTTTCAAAAATTGGCTGTGTTTGATAATCAGATTTGGCACAGAGGGCTTCCTTGTGGGTGAAATAGCATGAGTCCAGGTGTGTGGAGGTGGCTATGAAGATGACATATGTAGAATTCAGGGTCCTTGAATCCTGTTTAGCAGTACTTAGTGTCAATTGGAATCTCATAAATCTGGCTAGGTATGCTGCCTCTGGTATTCAAGCATATGGTTAGGCAAGGAGGCCTGCCTCATGCTACAGACCCTTCTGTTGATATGGGAAGATGTGGAACTCTTGGCCTTGGCACGGACTGTGCCAGGAGCTACGTGTAGACTTGGATCTCTGTTCTCTCCTCAGTTCAGAATTAGACAACCGGTGTTTCCTGAGCTCTTACTATGTGCTCAGTGCATGTTAGGCACTAATAATAGACATTTTGTTCCCACCCTTAAGGACTCATCTTTTTCTTGATGAGAAAACAAAATTAGATCATTCACAGTCTAACAGGAAAGTGTGTAGTGGAAATCATCAGGATTTTAGAATTTAGAGCTGTAAGCTGTTTGAACTGAACTCAACCCACATGAAAAGGGGGCTGGACGAGGCAGTTGGACTCTACTTCTAAGGGGTCAGGAAGGGATACATGGGCAATAGGTCTTTGGGTATCAAATGAGACATCTGTCAGGCTCTTCTATTGATGCTTCTTACTTTGGTGAATTACTTGGGGCTGTGGAAATGCAGGTTCCATAATCTGATGCTTTAGACATTTTTTTTTTTTTTTTGAGAGCACACATACCTGTGATTAATGTGCCTGTGCTGTGTGTGCACACAATGCTTCCTGGTTTGCATGCCTATCTCTTGTTTCCTGGTCCCAGAAGCAGTCCCGTGGAGTTCACAGGGTGAGTGATAAGACCCCTGTGTTACCGCTGCAGAGGCAGCCAAGATTACTCATTCACAGCTCTAGTCCATCAACACGGTTATGACGTTCAAGATTTCCTTTGAAGTTGCAACACATTCTTTCTGTTGCCAGTAAGATGAGGAAACAGACTCAGGCAGAACGGCAGCCTGCGACAAACAGAGGCCTAGGAACTCTGTTTCATCTGTGAAGTGACATGCTTGAAAGCTTGATCCTAGGGGAGACTCCCAGCTCTGTGTCCCTGAGTCTGTCTCCAACACCACTTTCCCGACGCCTAGTGAGTGCGCCCTCCATGACACCAGGCTGAACAATAGTGATTTCGTTCCCGCAATCAATAAACAAATCAGAAGAATAGTAAAGAGATCCTGGGAACCAGGGGCAACAGATGATAGAAGGAGGCCTCGGGGAATGGGGGGAGGCAAGGGAGGGCTCCTAGGGGGTGTCCTATAAAAGCCAGAGCAGGGCAGGTGGGCAAGGCGAATGGCAGCTTCTAGGAGCCCTTTTCATTCTGTGGCGGTGGCATCTGCCTGGGAATCTGCTAATGGGTGGGAGGGGGTTAGGGTAGACCCCTGAGGGGGCACAGAAGGGGAGGGGCTGTGTAGCAGGTGCAAGCCAAGGCTACAATAGAAATATGCAGGAAGGATCGAGGGGCCAGCCTAGAGGGGCCGTTAGGAGGCATATCTTGGGAAAAGACAGAGAACGGCCAGCAGCTGGCCGAGGGGAGAAGGCACGGGAGGAGGGGGCAGGTGGAGATTGGGGGTGGTAGGGAGGGTGAGCTCTCCAGGGAGAAGCTGGCCAGCCTTGGAAAGGCTGAGGGTGAGTTCAGTAGTTCTGTGATCCCTCCATGCCTGCCTTCCCTAGGACAGATCTTTTCCACTCATGTGCAGTTCTCAGGCCAGGACAGAAGCTAGTTCTGTGCACAGCAGAACATCAGCTAAAGAAAGGGGAGGGTTTCCCCATGGTGAAACCTTGGCTGCCAGCTGATATAAATGTGGCCTTTACAACCTGTCAGAGGCCTGTGTTCAGGGAAACAGGACAATGGAGATCATCACCGTCACATCCCTTCCTCTATTTTTGTTGTTGTTGTTGTTGTTCCCCTGCTGGATCTACTTTTAACAAAGAAACATTTATAATTATAAAAAAAAAAGAAAAGTTGCCACTCTCTGCACCTAGGTTCCGACCCTTGGGCCCCTTGCTTCTTGCTGACCCAGAGTACTGTGTGTCTTACCCTGAGTTGACAAAAATGCATTAAACATGTATCCAGCCACTGATTTCGGGAAATTGACAATCTTCTGGGGCTTATTCTTATTGGGGTCAGATGATAATATTGCCCTCTGTGTTAAATCCCAACAGTACACAGGGATCTCCAAGCCTCTCCTGTGCTTTCCCTCCATCCACAGGAGGCAGATCTGAACAGAAGCACCAGCCCAGATGCTCCACTGAGGATAAACCCAGAGACTGTGGATCCAAATGACTCCATACAGGGATTAGGGTTGAACCAGGAGCATTGAATCAGAGATTTGACCAAGAGGGCAGATTTTTAACAGAAAATCCCTGGATCTGGAAGCTGTAGCCCTCATCACATCTTAAGCTAGCTTCCTCACCAGGCAACTCCACCCGCAGCTGGCAAGAGACTTTCCAGGATCACCTCGTTGAATATTGGGACCTAAGAGATACAACAACTAATCTGCATCTTTGTCCACTCTAATTGCAGAACTCTGGAATAATCTAATCAAATAAAGAGTACTATACTTGAGGCCCACTGTGGCCACACTTCTCAGAAAATCAGGATGTGTGTCCTTAGGGAAACAGCAGGCAGTCAGATAGTCTGAGCTGGAGATTCAGAGCTGTTTCAAAAAATCTGGCACTTATGGTTCTTGGAGGATGCAACCTTCCAGAGCTTCTTCAGGTCTTCTAAGAAAAGCCAGATTAGTGAATATGATTCATCTATTCTATGACATTTTTTGCTTTAGGGCTAAGTGCTGTTTTAAACAGGTGTTTTGGTCACTCAGTATCCAGTATTGAGTTTCCTAAATTAACACATCTAAAAATTTGTCAATGTGAAATTAAACAATTTCCTGGAAGAATAAGCATGTAGGAAGCAGTAATCCAAAATTCAAATCCATGTCTACCTAACTTGCTATTTTGTATTCTTTTTTATGCATTTTACTTTCCATTATACAGATTTTTTGTTGTAAACTTTTCATATGCAAAAAGGACTTTATTCTGGTGGAGGTTCAAAGGATCATAAAACCACTGAACCTCGAACAAGGAAGGTCTTTGGAGTTTGTTGATCTCAGTCACCTTGTTTTTCACACAAGGAAGTGAGGCCCACATGGGCAGTGACTTTGGCCAAGGTCAAGTGGCATTGAACCCAAGACTCCCAGCTGGGTGAACTTTCCACTCTAATGAGCAGACTCCTTGGGTTTAAAACTGATGACCATGGCCATTAGGGTAGGGGGCCAAAGGCCGCCAAGGTCACAGGTGTCCCTTGTGGGATCTGTTTAATGTATTAACTCTACTCTCATCCCCTATTGATATTAACTACTGTAGTTTTTAGAAGGTTAAAATCATACCTGTCAGCCTCATGCTATATTAAAGGTAGCCTACAGAAAGTTTGGAGGCATGAACTATTGTTTCTGTGGTGTTCATTTTCACAAAAATGTGCATAAAATAATTTGAAATTTATTTTTCTTAAAAAAAAAAAGAAACGCACATGTGTACACAATCTGATCAACCTCGTAGGATTGAGTACATTGGTTAGAGCTTGCCCTTCCTCCACTGATCTCCATGAAAGCATGAGACAGAGCTCTCAGCATTGTATATATTCTCTTACATTGGGTTCACTTAACATTATCACAAGTGTTTCCTCATGTTTTCTGAGTGATTTTAATTACCAGGTAATATTTCATCGAGTACATGTGTAAACACACACATATAGATATGCACAATTATTTTAATCAGTTGGCTGTTGTTGGAAGTTTGAAAGCAGTTGTGCAACATTTTACGTAAATTTTTGTTCTCTTGGATTGTTTCATTTAGACAGACACTTGAGAATAGGAATTAAATTCCCTTTTTCTCTTGATATATGTGCCGTGTTGTTTTTCAAAAGATAAGGGAACTGCAGTTTCAGCTTCAGCTGGAGTTGAGTGTTCCATCACGTAGTTTTATTTTGAGTAGCACCAGATGCATGTAAAGCTCCTTCCCTCTCGGATCAGAACTTCTGAATGTTTACCTGCACTTTATCAGCTGAGAGTATAGGTATCATCCCACCCTTTTCATCCATCCTCTACATATCATTGGATCTGTTCTTTCTTAGTAAGCCTGACTGTTTCCTTCATTGCAGAGGATCACAAAAGTGGTTTTGGAACTAGGTAGATGTGAAAACAGAAGCAGAGGCTTTTTCTTTCACTTAATCTTTGTAACATCCTACATGATGGCAGAGGGTGCCCCTGTATTATATCAGAGGGCACAAGGCTCCAGAGGTCAACAGCCTACTCAATGTCCCATAGAGAGAGCAGAAGGGAGATACAACAAGAACCTCTTACTGGGAATCCAGTGTTCCTTGCACAGCACTGTAATGAAGCATGATTTTATGCTCACACTGAGGTTCATGTGCAGGCCAATTGTCTTGGGCTGCTTCAGCCTAGAAGAGAGTACTGTCCTCAGGTTAAAACAGATCCAGCAGGCAACAGGTAGGCACTAGGAATTTCCCTTGAGAAGATTCTTCCAGAAGGAAGTAGAACCACATGCAACCTACTTGTATACCCCAGAGGACAAGGCAAATTTTTATCACCGCAAGCAGCAGCCAGAGTCAAGGACATAGCCATGATAGGGCCATGCAGGGATCATTCTTTTACAAATAGCAATGGTGCCCTCATGGTACATGTCACTCTCTGCTGGTTGTTGAACAAGCAGGCAACTGAAAGTCATGGTATGCATGCCTTTCCTGGTGGGTTAGGGAAGCCAGCTGGTTCTACTGGTTCTTGGGGGACCAGCAGCCCTTGACTGCCCTTTCTGGCCTGCTTGGCAGAAAGACAATCCTCATCAGGGCAGCCCAGGCTGCAAAAAGAGCCATCCAGATGAGTGCCATGTGGCAGAGCAGCAGTGACATGGCTGCAGCTTGGGTTTGGGTTGAACCTGCAGCCAGTGGTTTCTTTGTTTCAAGGCTGTAGTTTTCTTCCATCATGCAGGGTAGTTGAAAATTGTGAATGTTCCACAGGAACACCCTGGCATGCCATGGAGTCATCACTTGCTAGCTGCCTGTCTCTTACAGCTTCTAACTGTGTGCCTTATGGCTCCAAATGTCGAGAGACCTGGCACCTGCTGGTCCTTTACCTGGCTTGAAACTGTCAAGGACAGTCTGATGCATACCTCGATCTTGGACGTGGTGTTTCTAAATGGTGGTGAGGGGCAGTGGAAACAGGGATTGAGACTCAGGCTTCTTTTCTCACTCTCAGGGCGTAGCTTCAGCAAAACTCATAGTGGGAGCAAATAGTGCAACATTGCCAATTGTACTCACTCTATCACCCACCCACCTTTGTGAGTGGCAGCCCTGTGTTCATGTCCTGGGACTGCAAAGACAGAATAACTGCAACTCCACAGTGGGTGAAGACTGTGTCTAGTTCCCTTAGAATGGAATGACCCATGTGTAGCACGGTGTTTGGCACAAAGTAATTGCTCAATTAACACTTGTCTCATGGGCTAACTGAAGACACAGTCCCTGATTTGGAGGAGCTCACAGTTTACATGGAAAAGGCAGATGAAGAAATAGTCACATTGTGGTAAGCGACTTGACAGAAATGTATGCCTGTTAACTTAAGAGAGACCAATGTAACATTTCCTTTCACTGAAGTAAGAGGATTACAGTTCCTTATTGGCAGCTAAGGATTCTTCTTCCCACAGGATATCCAAAGAGATCACTTTGCACAAAGAGATTGACTCTGTAGACGCAGCATGGGTTGGTGGAAAATAGTCTGAGTTGGGGGTTGGGAGACCTGTGTTCCAGAACTCTCTTGCTGAGTGGCCTCAGGCATAATCTCTTTGTACCACAATTATTTTCATACATAAAACCAGGGCATTAACTCCTTCTCTGCCTACCTTGTATCATAGTACTGTTTAAAAGCCTCTACTGGCTTCCTGTCATGTACAGAGTAAAATACAAATTCTGGAAGGCAGAGTCCAAGTTCTTGACAATATCAACCCATGTCTCCTTTCCTTTGCACTGACATTATGGTTGCATTAGTCTCCTGAATTTTTTCTAACATGTTTTGTCTCTCTGTGCCCTTTTGCATTTTATGTGGAGTGGTACCTTAGCTAGAATCCTCTTTGAGAAGTGGCTTGTCTAGAGATTGTCGAAGCTCAGATAGCATTGCCTTCTTGAGGCATAAGAACTACTACCTCACCTCTGGCTGGTCTGAATCCCCTTGAGACATCCTCCTAAAGGAGTGCTTATTCTATTTCAATTTTTCCCGCTTATGCACCTCTCTTTCTTCTCCTAGTTTTTCAAAGGCTTTGGTTCCCCCATCTGTTCTCTTTTTCCTAGCCCACAACACAATGATAAATAAGTGCTTGTAGGATTGTTGAATGTATCATAATAGACTGATTTCTCAATATTTGCCACCACAATGCACAAAGAACCATGGCTGGAAAGGACAAAAGAAACAGATCTCAGTTGACTATTCCAAAGAATCACCTTAGAATCAGCTGTCCAAGGACCTGGTCACCCTGGGGACATGGATGCTGTTCGTAGCTAGCAACACCTCCTGGGGGAGCCATACCCCACTTATGTGACTACATATTTCCTTCTGATGTAGCTTTGTAAGAGCAGGAATACAGAAGATACTGGCTGTTTGGAATCACTAGAGAATATTTCTCTCTGCTGATGAAAATCCCGCTTGAGTCAATGCAAGTGTTCGGCACAGTGCTTGAAGTGCTGCTGGTTTTGAGTCGCTGCTCCACTTCTGATTCTAGCTTTCTGCTAATGCATACCTTGGGAGGCACCAGGTAATTGCTCAAGTACTTGAGTTCCTGCCACCCACATGAGACCTCTGCAGTGAGTTCCTGGTCCTTGGCTTTGGCCTGGCCCAGCCCTGGCTGTTGCAAGCGTTTGGAGAATGAACTACTGAATCTGAATGCAGTGTGCTCTCTCTGTCATTCTTTCTTACTTTTTGTCTTTCAGTAAAAATATTTAAAAATATTTATTTTATTTGTTTGAAAGTCAGAATTACTGAAAGAAAAGGGAGAGACAGAGAGATCTTTCATCCTCTGGTTCACTCCCCAGATGATCGCAACTGCCAGGGCTGGGCCAGGCATCACATCTGGGTCTCCCTTGTGGGTACAGGGGCCCAAGGATTTGGACCATCCTCTGCTGATTTCCCAGGTGCTTTAGCAGGGAGCTTGTTAGAAAGTGGAGGATTTGGGATTTGAACCTGTACCCATATAGGATGCCTGTGCTGCAGGTGGTAGCTGAACCCACTGTGCCACAGTGCTGGCCCCTGATTATAATTTTTAAATCTCACTTGTGTGGCCCTTTCTTTCTTTGATTTCCTCATAGGTAATCAACACTATTTTTTTATTGTCTACATTTATTACTACCACAGTGACTTTTGCTCTATATAATGGATTAATTCAGCCTGGAACATAAAGTCTATGACTAATGTAGGGAGAAAGTTTGCTTTCTCTATTTGTGGCCCTTTCATATGACATGAACTAGGAACACTTTTGAGGGAAAAGAGCTTCGTAGACTCATTGCTATCTATTGCTGACCCCTTCTACAGCAAGCAGTCCAGGTAGTACTGGGGAATTTAGCACTTTCTGAGAATGATCAAATCTTTTCCCCTTCTTTATTTCCATAGCATCTAGCAGTATTTTGTGCATAATGGTTCATTAATTTAAGTTGCCTTCTCAAATTATTGATAGTTCATATTTAACCACTGACTGACAATATAATCCTAATCCAAATGTCACAGAATAAAGGATATTTAAACTCTTTAGCTATTCACCCAAACATTGTCTTTAGAATTCATCACCTCCCAAGGGCAAGGCATATAGATGATTATTTGGGGAAGCTACACGGCAACTCTGCAGCGCATGCTGCTAACCCTACTCTCCAACTGACCTCACTTTCCAACTGCTCCCACTAATGGTATCATAGGTTTTATCATTGCCTATGATAAAGAAACTAACCCCAGACTTACTCCTTACAGAAGCTACATGGAGACACTAAAATCTGCACAGGTAAAACATGGCAAGTGCGACTTCTCTTCTGAAAACTCTAGTTTCTGGGGCCAGCGTTGTGGCACAGCTGCTTCTGGCAGCTTGGCATCCATATGGGTGGAGGTTCAAGTCCTGGCTGCTCCACTTTTTATCCAGCTCCCTGGGAAAGCAGCAGAAGATGGTCCAAATCCTTGGACTCTTCTAACCACATGAAAGACGCAGAAGAAGCTCATGTCTTTGACCTGGCACAGCCCCAGCCATTGCGCTCTCTCTCTCTCTCTCTCTCTCTCTCCCTTTCAAATAAATAAGTAAATAAATTCAGTTCACAATTGATCACACTGATAGGTCTAAGAGTCAAAGGGATCACACAAACAAGACTAGTGTCTGCTAATACTAACTGATAGAATAAAAAAGGGAGAGAACGATCCAACATGGGAAGCAGGATACACAGCAGACTAATAGAATGGCAGATGTCCTAAACAGCACTCTGGCCTCAGAATCAGCCCTTAAGGCATTCAGATCTGGCTGAAGAGCCCATGAGAATATTTTAGGCATGGAAAGCCAAGACACTCTGGAGAAAAAAAAAAAAAAAAACTAAATGAATGATCTCTGCGAGTGATAAAGAATGGGCCATCAAAGAAGGAGGTACCTTTCTGTGAAGGGAGGAGAGAACTTCCACTTTGACTGTGACCTTGTCTAAATCAGATCGAAGTCGGCAAACTCAAAAGGCTTCCATAGCCTTGGCAACTCATGACTAGAGCCTAGGGAGATTACTGACACCATAAACAAGAGTGTCAAATTGTTAAGTCAACAACAGGAGTCACTGTGCACTTACTCCTCATGTAGGATCTCTGTCCTTAATGTGTTGTCCAATGTGAATTGATGCTATAACTAGTACTGAAACAGTATTTTACACTGTGTGGGTGCAAACTTTTGAAATCTTTACTTAATATATACTAAATCGATCTTCTGTATATAAAGATAATTGTAAATGAATCTTGATGTGAATGGAATGGGAAAGGGAGCAGGATGGGAGGGGTGCAGGTGGGAGGGAAGTTATGGGGGGGAAATGCCATTGTAATCCAACTGTACTTTGCAAATTTATATTTACTAAATAAAAGTTTAAAAAAATGGAGATAAAAAAGAAAATCCTAGCTTCTGATTGAGATGCCAGGAAGTCCCTCTACTCCCAGATATTGCTATGCATGTAATCAAAAGCCTCCAAAAACAATTGTTTCCCGTTTGGGTATAAAAATAAGACAGGATTTACCTATGGCTACCTCCTCAAGTGTTAGTCATTAGAATAGATTACTACCTACACAAAATATCAAGCAGAGTCTAAATCTTAGAATGGATATTGGTTTCTTGGAAGCTGTTAGCACTTAAGAGGCTGAAATGAAGGAGATGTTCTGAATTTGTTTTTTTACCAGTGATATTAATGAAAATGATGCATGCTTCCATACATCTTGGGAAATTATCAAAGAAAAGAAAAGCCAGTGATAGCTTCTAGCTCCCTGCTCTTGCAATAGCAACTAAATTTTAAGAGATTAAATAAGGAGCACATGTTTTATTTAGCAGGTCTTAAATGACATTTATTTATCATTTGGAGTTGAAAACCTTTGCTTTCTGATGAGGACTCACATCCCTTCTGGCTTCTGAGTTGAGCCTTAGGAATCACGTAAGTGGAGACTTCACTGGACAACGCCTAACCAGCAGGTAGAACCACCCACCGAGTTGTGCTAGGAACAAGCAAGAGCAAACCTTGCAGAACAGACTTTGCTTTTGAGACAAGGGACTTTTGTTGAAAGAGGAACCAGGGATAACCTTTACCAGCCAAAGTGCCAAACAACAGAATGGAAGATGACGTAAATACAAGGGTCAAAATCATCTTTTAGATCAGCCCTCCTGAGCTACAAATCATACCAAATTACACAACTGCCTCCCAGTCCTCATAGATCAGCTTTAGTTGCGTTAGGTTCTTGAGGTGAGCAATGAGGTTAAAACCGTGTAGGGAAGGGATTAATTTGAGTTTATAAGAAAAGGATAGTTGATGAGTGCTTAGTGTGTTAAGTGCCCTGGCTTAATAGCAACCACGGCTGTAATCCCAGGTGGTGGAGAGGGTGACTCCCCATGTCCTGATCAGAGGTAAAACTTGGCTCTCATCCTGGACTCCAGCCACATTCCACCACTACATCTGCTGCAATCTTAAGACCAGATTCAGTGGCTTGAGAGGTCACCCTGTGTGTGTGTATGTGTGTGTGTGTGTTAAGGGAGGGCAATGGCCTGGATCTCAAAGCTGCAGCTCTCTGCAGTTTCATAGCTTCTCTGCAGAGTTTATTTATACTTCTGAGTCCATCTCAGATCTTCCCACCCTTGAGCTCACCTCACAGGTGCATTCTGCTTCTAGCCTGCAGAGCACTCTTTTGTTACCTCTTATCCTGAGTCCCTCAGCCTGCTCCTTCACCACAGGAATTCCCGCATATTGAGTGTTTTGGTTTTTTTTTTTATTTTTTCATTTTTATTTTTTTTTTTTTGACAGGCAGAGTGGACAGTGAGAGAGAGAGAGAGACAGAGAGAAAGGTCTTCCTTATGCCATTGGTTCACCCTCCAATGGCCACCGCAGTAGGCGCGCTGCGGCCGGCGCATTGCACTGATCCGAAGCCAGGAGCCAGATGCTTCTCTTTGTCTCCCATGTGGGTGCAGGGCCCAGGGACTTGGGCCATCCTCCACTGCACTCCCGGGCCATAGCGGAGAGCTGGCCTGGAAGAGGGGCAACCGGGACAGAATCCGGTGCCCCGACCGGGACTAGAACCTGGGGTGCCAGCACCGCAGGTAGAAGATTAGCCTATTGAGCCACAGCGCCGGCCCCCACATATTGAGTGTTGAGTGATTCACTGGCATGGCTATTTTATATGGTAGCTCAGTATGTGTCTCACCCAGCCCTGCCTCTCTCAGGTTAGGTCTCCATTAAAATTTATGTTTAATTTTAGTATGATTTCCCCACTGACTCAGTACTTGCATAAAGTGTATGCTCCATAGGTGTTGATTGATTTCTTGATTGCTCTCCTGTATGTCTGAGCGTCCAATATGACATTTCAATGAGTATGTCCTTACTTTTTATCTTAAAGGATCTTCTAAACATCTAATACTAGCAAAATAGTTTTCTAAGTAATGAATTATGATGTTTTGGCTGTCTCTTCTTCCTTTTTCTTTGTTAAAATCATCCATTTATTTGATAGGCAGAGAGGCACAGAGAGAGGAATATACAGAGACAGAGTTCCTATTTACTGGTTCACTTCCCAGATACCCACAAAGATCAGGGCTGGGTAAGGCTGAATCACAGAGCTGGGAATGCAGACTGGGTGTCCTACATACGGGACAGGGACCCAACTGCTTCAACAGTCACCACCTTCTCCCAGAGTGCACATTTACAGGAAGCTGGAATCCAGTGCAGAACCAGGGTTCAAACTCAGGGACTCAAGTATAGGATGTGATAAGAGGTTGTGGTCACTTGCCTACCCTTCCTCTTTCTTGTTTCTTTTCCTCAGGATATTCCCCTTTTGAAGTAATTTGAAGAAAGGGAGTGGGAAGAGAAGCCTCAGGAAGAAGAAGGCAGAGAGAGCACTGTGAAGGGAGGGCCATGGCAGAGGAAGCAGATGAGAAAGGGCATGGATCACTGTAGGGAAGGGAAAGGGAGAAGATTCCTTGGCTGTTAGGTAGGGAGTAAAGGAGAGTCTGTGTCGTGCTTCAACTGTGGATGTAGCTCCTCTCCTGAGTGTGCTTCGCAGAGCTGCTTTTCACCGCTTCTCTCAGGAGAGAGGAGGGCAGATGCTCCAGCACAGTGTTCTCCTGATCACAGTTCATTTTTCTCTTCCACTCAGGAGCTTGTTCTGTCTTGCTCTGCCCTATTGTCAGGTAGAGGCATTAAGGTAATGTTTCAGGTTTTGGTGCCCACCTGGAGTAGACACAGACACCAGTTGTTTATTGTCCAGAAGTTATATCTTACCTGTTTCCAAAGGAATTTCAGAGCTTTTATGAGCAGTATACAAAGTGCAGCTATTTGGGGCAGGGGGAGCCAAGCAGAGATTATCCAGAGGCAGACTGTGATCCTTTACGCTGGGGACTGATGTGGGCTGTAGTTTGCTCTAAGCCACCAGGGAAAGGAACCTTCCTTTATGACATTTTTCATTCAACCAAGGGCACTGATTTATTGGAAAGTCTCAGAATTTTGTTTCTTCCAATTAAAGGCACAGACTTTTTCTGAAAGTGTCTTTATAAAAGAGTTGTCTTTTAAATAGTAGACAATATTTTCAAGCCCAGTTTTAGAAAAGACAGAAACACTAATCAAGCAGATGGCTTTCAAAGGGAACCTCTTGAAATGCAGAGGACATAAAGTTAAATTGGAAATCCAAGAAAACATTTCTAAAGCAGAATGAGATAATGTGGTTCATCAGCTTTGAGACAATTCTTATCTGACCCATTTATTCCAAGATATTTATGAGGAGCAAGGAAAAAAATTATTTCCTGGGTGATGTCAATTTCTTTCTATCCATTTCATGAATGATGCAAAGACTAATAGTAATAACAATGATATTCTTGCCTTTGCAGGGAGCTCCTCCATCATAATTTCATTAGTCAGCTTTCTGAAACCCCACAGTGGAACAGAAAAAGTATGGACCTTGGTCCAGAAGCACTGAGTTCAAGTCTCACACACCAGTGTACATAGTAGCTATGAAATCCAGTTTAAGGAATTCCCCTTCCTGCACCTTGGTTTCTTCATCTTCTGGGAGAGAGTAACTGATTACACCTCAGTGTTGCCAGGACACAATGTATCGATGTATGTGGAAATAACCTGAAATTTAGTAGGTGCTCAGTGGTTTCCAGTGGAATCTTTTTTTTTATAATTGAATACAATTGAGCATGTCATGTCTTCTCTGAAGTCAAGTCCTGGGAGGCAAACAGGAAGATCCAGGATAATTGTTTGTATTCGTGCAAAATAAACTGTGTCCTTCGGAGCCCCTCTTGTGGTTGCCTTTCTTGCTTTAAAGGTGGCAAAAACTTGTGGAAAGACCCCCTCACCCATCATGCCATACTGGCTGGCCTGCCTCTCCACAGGATGTTCAGTGGCTGGTCTTTGCACAAAAGCTCCTTGCATTCAGCTCTCTGGTTGCTTTGTACCTGTTGGGTCTGCCCCCATCAAGGGCCTTTTTTTGGCCTTTCTTTTTTCCTTCCTCAAAAGACCCCAAGGGGGTCCCAGAGCCCATGGCTGGGCTCCCAGGTCGCCTTACAGAGGAGGTGTTGTTCAATAGAAAGGCATGTGGAGTCCCAGGGTGAGAGCGAGGAGGACATTATCCATCATGAGCTGTTAAAAGCCAGGAGAGAGAAGGGAGTGCTAGCAAGAGCAGGGAGGACTGAATTGAAGTGGAGGATTTTTTTTTTCTCCTGTTCCTGTTGTTGTCGCTGTTGAAGGGAGCCTTCTTGGACATCTGCCCAGACACATGCTGAGTTAAAGAAGCAGCAGGATAAGTTCTTAAAGAATGAATTGGGAGAGAAGGGAAGGAGCTGGGGGTGGGGAGGAGGAGTGAAAAGGAATGATTCCAACCCCCAAACAAAGGAAGCCCCTGCAGACCAGACCAGCCACAGCCTGGCCCTTCTGTGGTTCAAATGCTGGTTTGTTTAGCACATAATCCAGGGAGCACCAGGGCTCCCTGATGGCTGCTTTGCACCCACAAAGGGGGCCACAGAGAGAAACTACAATTTCTCCTGCTTTCTCCTTTTATGTCCAATGCAAGCTAAGAATGCTTGGGGGAGCTTCTGTCCCTCACATCAGTAGCCCCAGAGCTGTTAACTGAAAAGCCATAGTTCATGGTGCAATCGGAGTGGAGTGGTAACCAGCATAAGCATGAGTTCATGGACGGTGGTGATATGTTCTACTTGGTGATAAATGTCTTTTTCTTTTTAAAGGAAGAAACTTGAAGCAAAAAACAAAGCTCTTCAGGATTCCGTGGTTGAAAAACAGGGAGCTTCTATTAAGCAATTCCCAGGAGATTTCCTGAAATGAGAAAAACAAAATAAACACTTGCGATGATTGTGGGGCAGCTAGATTCTAACGACACTCTCCCCTTCACTGGGCTGGAATTGTCTACTGACATGTCAAAAGAGATGCTCTTGTGTTTTCCTATTCATTCTTTTTGCTCTGGAATGTCCTCCTAGCAATTATATTCCTGTTGCTCTCATACTGCTTAGAGCAGAAGTTGGAACAGATCAGTCCCTGAGTGTTTAGCAGTCAGAGAGCCCCTGTGATAACTCATTCATTCATTTTGTTGTTGCTGTTGTTGCTGCAACATATATATATCCATCATCAAATGTGTATTCATTGATGGTCTTTTGTGGCCTGGTCCTGTGCTAGGGTTTGTGGAGATACATGTATATTGGACATTAGTCTGGTCAGTTAAATAGTATGTAGCATTTTTGGTAGTGCTTAACAAACCTTTCACTTTCTGGACAAGAGAGTTCATATCATACAGACTAATTGTACAATTTATAGAAACCATAGGGGAATAAAGTGTTATAATCAAAGTATAGTCTATGAAATTGTAACCCCAGTAGTTCAGCAGTGTACTCTCTGTGCACCACATTTGTTCCTCCTGCTAAGTCTTCTATGGGCTCCTCAACAGGTACACACATTTCTTTGATAGTGCCACCACTGGCAAATGGAAAGAGGGAATAAAAGTACAATGACAAAGCATTGCCTGTTTACCCTAGTTAGGCCCAGAACCTTTTATCGATGGCCCAAAGTGATGATGGATAGTGTACTGTTGTCCAAAGAAGGTAACTTAAAAAAAAAAACCTATTTATTTATTTGAAAGTTGGAGTTATAGAGAGAGAAAAAGAGAGAGAGAGAGATCTTCCATCTGCTAGTTCAGTCCCCTGATAGGCACAATGGTCAGTGCTGAGCCAAGAGGAAGCCAGGGGCCAGGAGCTTCCTCCAGGTCTCTCAAGTGGGTGGCAGGGACCCAAGGACTTTGGCAGTCCTCTGTTGCTTTTCCCAAGCCATTAGCAGGGAGCTGGCTTGGAAGTGGTGCAGCGACGAGATGAACCAGTGCCCATATGGGATGCTGGCATCATAGGTTGTGGCTTTACCTGCTATGCCATAACGCCAGCCCCAAAGTAATTTTTCAAAACACAAAGAGAACCTTATCAAACTCCCGAATGAATGTATTCCCTTCTCAAAGTGCTCACAGTAGACTATGCATTTAATATTTTGATTGTTCATCATGTGAATGAAATATCCCTTTGTTATCTCCAATTCACTGATTTTAGAAAAAGACCAGAGTAGTGTGCTAATTTATTTAGCTGATTCTTTCCCACCATGCTTGTGGGAGGCTCCAGTTAGGGAGTTCCTTGTGCTGAAATGTGCTGGGACAGGTTACCGATGGCCTTGTCATATAACCATGAAGACAATGGGGCTCTGGATCTGTGAACTGCCTCATGTCCTGACTTGCCAGGTCTGGCAGTGGTTCCTTACCTACCAGTTATCATTCAGGGTAGTAGATAAATATTCAGTTATCTCTGAACTGCATGAACTTATTGAACATGGTAATTTCAGGGACAGCTGAGAAACTTACATATTTTTGATCCATTCCAATTCATTTAAAATAAGTTTGAAAATGATTACTGTTATTCCTGTTTTGTGTGATGTGAAGACTTGGACAGATCAAAAAAGAGGAGGGAAAAACAAGAAAAAAAGAAAGGAAGCCTCCATTGAATTTTTATACTTTGCATCTTCAGACTTGCTATGAACTAAATTATGTCTCTTTCCTACCCCAAATTCATATGTAGAAAATATATCCCAAAATTTAATTAGATGTGGAGTAAGTAAGTTGCTGTTTAATGAGATTGTAAGGGTGGAACCCTGATCCAGTCAGCTTAGTGACCTGGTAACAAGAGACACCATGGAGGTTCCTTTCTCTGTCTTCACCATGTGAGGACACAGTTAGAAGGTGGCTGTCTGCCAGCCAGGAACAGGAGCTGCATCAGAAACCGAACCTGCTACAACCTTGGTTTTAGCTAGCCCAGCTTCCAGAGCTGTGAGAAAGTACATCTCTGTTGTTTAAGCCACCTGGTCTATGATATTTTGTTATGGCAGCCTGAGCCAAGACAAGACTGCTTTTCTAGTTACAGCTACTAGATATTTAGAAAAGAGTGAAAAACAGTGTAAGTTCCTTTCTTTTTTTTAAGATTTATTTATTATTTATTTGAAAGGCAGAACTACAAACAGAGAGAAGGAGAGAGAGAGAGAGGAGAGAGAGAGAGAGAGGTCTTGCATTCACTGGTTCACTCCCCAGATGGCCGCAACAGCCGGAGCTGCCGATCCGAAGCCAGGAGCCTCCTCTGGGTTTCCCACGTGGATGCAGAGGCCCAAGGATTTGGACCATCCTCTATTGCTGTCCCAGGCCATAGCAGAGGGCTAGATCAGAAATGGAGCAGCCTGAACTTGAACTGGCACCCAAATAGGATGCTGGCACTGAAGGCAGCAGCTTTACCTGCTACACCACTGAGCCAGCCTCCCCCCTTTTTTAAAGATTTATTTATTTGTTTGAAAGGCAAAGTTACAGAGATGCAGAGGCAAAGGCAGAGAGAGAAGGGGAGGGGGTGTCTTCCATCCACTAGTTCACTCCTTAGATGGCCGAAATGCTCAGAACTGTGCTGATTTGAAGTCAGGAGCCAGGAGCTTTCTCCAAGTCTCTGACGCGGGTGCAGGGGCCCAAGGACTTGAGCCATCTTCTACTGCTGAAGTGGAGCAGCCGAGTCTCAAACCATCGCCCACATGGGATGCCAGCACTGCATGTGGCTGCTTTGCCCGCTATGCCACAGCACTGGCCCCAGAAGTTCCTTTCTAATTCTTCTAAGAAGACTGATTTCTATTTAATGGTGGGGAAGAGCAATGGTTCCCAATGCAAGGCCACTTGGGATCTGTTTGAGGTTTTTCAAGCTGTAGATAGGCCTTTAAAACACTATCATAAACTTCCCAGTGCACCTTCTCATCTGTCAAGATTGCAAGCTCAGCGCATCATTGTACATGTTACTGATTTGTTCTGTTGTATTCTTCCTGTTAATGATTTTTTCCTGTCAAGTATAATTCTATTGATAATATTAAATTCTTTTGATAAAATGGATCCAAACTAAGTTTATTTAAACTTGTTAAGTAAACTGAACCACAAAATATTTGAACATTTATTTAAAAATAAATACTTAGAAGGAATAAGAATGTAAAATCCCAGGGCTAGAAATACCCCATATGCCATTCCTCTTTAAGAACAATAACACAGACCATTGCCGCAGCTCGCTAGGCTAATCCTCTGTCAGCGGTGCCGGCACCCCAGGTTCTAGTCCCGGTTGGAGCACCGGATTCTGTCCTGGTTGCTCCTCTTCCAGTCCAGCTCTCTGCTGTGGCCCAGGAAGGCAGTGGAGGATGGCCCAAGTGCTTGGGCCCTGCACCCGCATGGGAGACCAGGAGGAAGCACCTGGCTCCTGGATTTGGATCAGCGCAGTGCGCTGGCCATAGTGGCCATTTAGGGGGTGAACCAACGGAAGGAAGACCTTTCTCTGTCTCTCTCTCTCTCACTGTCTGACTCTGCCTGTCAAAATAAATAAATAAATAAATAAATAATAAGAACAATAACACGATTTCATACCTGTTTTGAAAGATGCCCTTTTTCAATTTCATGCCCTCATTAGGCATCTATTGTATGTGTTCCACTGCGCTTTGGTTTAGACACTACCAAAAAGTGTAGAAAAGTAGCCTTGTAACAGGAAGTAGTAATCTTGGGGGAAATAGCTTTCTAAAGGTCTGAACTGAATTTCTTCAAAACATAAGCAATGTGGTCAATTGGTTGAGTCCTTGTTTTAATTTCCCTGGCATAGCCTCACCTTGACTGGCACAGACTCACCTTTAAACTTTGGCCATGCTCAAGATCTGGTAATTCCTAAATAATGTAATGTGAATTAGTATAAAATATTTCCCTGGAATTATTTTCCACTTAAAATAGAGAGCATGCTATATTATACTGTGTTGCTTTTCAAATTACTTACACAGGACACTCACTCCCCTACATGTTACAGAAATATCAAGCAGCTAAATAGTTTTGGAAAACAAACTGGGGGTTTTCATGGTGAAATTTCCTGGAATCTTTGATACGGTATCATCACCTGTACTGTGATTCTACAGAAGGGAGAAGAGGGGAGGTGATATAATCTGCACAGGATTTCCTGAACTGATTTGACTGTGGGACACTTATTTTGGCCAAAGGTCTGAAAGAAGCAGCGTTACCCAGAACACATTCACTGTGAGAAGTGCTGCTGCAATTTAGCACATTTTTGTGCAAGGAAGCAAGTTAATGTCGTCTGTATTTTACCCAACTATGGAATTTGTGAACTAGCCTAGATGATCTTATACATCTTTGATCATAGACTCTTAAAGACATCTCTAAGGGGACAATGTTGGCCTACAGAAAGATGCGTAGGGGAGAGGTTTGTAGCTTCTCCAATTACCCTGGAGGATTTACACCTCCTTTTTGCCTACACCAGGGTGTTTCTGCTTTTTGCCTTACGCGGTGCTCACTTTTGGGACTTGACCAGATGGAAGCTGGGTGGGGCAGCCCTCAGAGAGTGGAGTTACTGGGGATACTGTTCTGCTTCCTTGGCCAGCATACAGTTTTATTCTCATCCTCTGTAAACAGTGAATACAGGAAAACCACACACACGTTTTAAAATATAACTGTTGCAAGAAGACTAAAGGTTACTGTGTGCTCTTTAGGGGTGAGGGGAAGAAACCTTATACATTGAAAATTGGAATTCATTCCAGAGCTTTGGATTCACAGAGTAGTACATTGTGTTTTCTGTAGTTTGAAGTGTTTCCTTGGTTTCATGACTTCCTTACAGAGGGAGAGTATCATTCCACAAAGCACCAGGAGGATGGGGAATATGTATCATTTGGAGAAAGTTAAATTCAATTTTCTGCTCAGTGACTTTCAAGAGTGCTTGTTTGGTAAGGCCTTGTGTAGAGTTGTCTTTTCTTTTCTGTTTTTATTCCCAACCCTCCTTTTTAAAAAGCGAAGAACAAGCTCTGTTGTACATTTTGTGAATCCAGTCAAGGCCTGTTAGTGAACATGGCCAATGGTGAACTGTTACTCACCTGGCCTTGGCCAATGTGTAGCACAGAATGGAGTGCAAGCTGAATTCGACTTGTTTCCATGGATCATTTTCAACCTTGCCTTCCCCTCAGGGATTTCCAGAATATGAACAAAGACATGTGATGATGGGGTAGTGTAAATCAGGATGTTTCTGAATTCCCCTTCCAAGTGTCCATCTCTTCCATACAGTTTATTCCTAACTCATACCCACTCCATGGACTTTTTCCCCATTCTGGGTACTGATGTGACTTCTACTTAACTCGCCCAGTTCTGACATTGAATTTTCCCTGACCCAGATTAGCAATGATTGTTAAACACAAGACTAACAATGAAAATAAATGGATTCTTGGAATCAAGCAGAACTGCCTCTGTGTTCAGACCTCATCTCTTATGAGCTGTGTGAACTAAGTAACTCAGCTGAATGGCCCAGAATCCTCATTCATCATTTAAACATGATTGTATCTACCTCATCAGGTCATGAGAGGATGAAGTGAAGTATGAAAGGTCAACTCTTGCAACACACTTATACCATGTCTGGCACCATGTAAGAATTCCATCAATGAAGGCTATTGTTATCCTTGGTTTTGGGTTACACAAGCCATGTAGATTTTATGAAATAAAATCAAGAACAGTCAGATGATCATGACGCTGATTATAACAGATTTTAAAATAACAGGCTCCTCACCCCTGTCCTGGTCCCACTCACTTGCAGTTGCTTTCTGCCATAGAGTGCCCTTGACTTTTTGTTGGACCCTACTACGCTTCCACTCTTGCTATCAGGGAGCTTAGCCCAGACTTCCTTATATTCTCCAATTGGAGTGATACATGGAATTAGTGTTGAATATGTATTTAGTGATTACTAGATAGGTTGATTTAGAAATTGTCAAGAATGAGGGCCAATGAGCTCCCTTGGCACTGGAGAACCTATGGTTTTGGGTGTAGGATAAGCCCTCCCTTATAGCCCAGAGGGTCCCTGAATTCCAGACCTCTTAGATGGGGCCAGGCATCATACAGAGATTTGAAGCAAGGCACTGTAAAGGAAAACCCAAGCCACTGTGGTTTTTGGTCAAACATCAGTGAGCAGCAGGCCATTGGAGACTTTGTAGGTTGCAGATTCCCAGGCCAGGCCCAGGGCTCCCTGCAAGGTCCTGACTTTATACAGACCTGGTGGGGCCTGGGACTGCATAGTCAATACACACACACACACACACAGGGGGTCTGAATGCCACTGGTTCTCTGACCAACCTCACAGAAACCCTTCATCAGAGCAGCCCCTCCAGCCCTTGCCTTGGGACAGCGGAGTTCCCTCAACATCAAGTCTGCAATGAACAGAACTGGATTTCAATATCATTCCCTCCGTTTCCCCACAGGGGCAGCCCGCGTATCCAGTCAGTGCACACTAGGTCCCTCCTCAGCCTCACTCTGCCCCTCTGAGAAAGGGGCCGTTGCACCCTCAGAGTCTGATTACAGGGGCCTGGCAGGCAGCGCTGAGCTTGGCGTCCCCTTCCCCAGGCCCTGCTGGCCCCTGAATGAGAAACAGCTGCCTGCCTGCCCCTTCCCTGCTCCCTTTAGGCCAGTTGTACAAAATGCATGCTGTTATGTGAGCCAGGTCGCAGCTCTCCCAGCACTGAAGCCCCTGAAGCCTTTCATGTTTGGTTTTTAATCACAGCAGACAAGCGCCTGCAGCAAGCTCGGCCTGCTCCTTAGAGTACGGCCTCCCTCTAGTCTCTTCCCTGCTGAGTCTGAGGCTGCCTCCACACCACTGGGTATGTTAACGGGGCAGAGGGGGTGGGTGGAAGTGTCTGTTCAGATTACAGGCCAGGGTGCTGGGCCATACGTCTAAGAGGCCAGTAGCCAGGCATGACAGAAGAGAAGCCAAGTGCCAGAATTTCACATCACCATCACCTGGGAGTATGTGAGAACTACAAAGCCTCAGGCCTTACCTGAGTCTTCTGATCCATTCTGGAGGTGGGGCTCCGCTCTGCAGGTGTCTCTCCTATGAGAGCGAGTCTGAGCATCTTTGCTTTGAGTGTGGTTGAAGTTAAGCCACAGTTGAGTTTTTACTGGAAGCATCTTTCTGGAGCAAGGGAAGCTACTCTGGCCCTGGCAGAAGTTGGTTGCCCTCCAGTGTTATGAGAGGTAGGAGTGCAGCCCTTTGCTGGGGCTGGAGGACCAGGGCATGAGTACAAGCCGTGGCAGGGGTGATGAGGGTATTTGTGTCTGGAGGACCGGAAAGTGCAGGTGTGGTCACCAAAGCCCAGGTCTCTACCCATGACCTTCCTGCAACACATAGGCCTCTGAACTGGTCAAGGAGAAGCAGAAAAATAGGTGTTTAGAAAAAATAAGTGTTTAGAACCCAGAAAATAATGGTCAAGTCAGATAGCAGTGCCTGAGAAGGGAGAAGTATGTCAAGTAGTTCCTGCCTACAAGGCAAATGTGCAGGCCGGTGCAGCAGCTCAATAGGCTAATCCTCCACCTGCGGCGCAGGCACACCGGGTTCTAGTCCCGGTTGGAGCACCGGATTCTGTCCTGGTTGCTCCTCTTCCAGTCCAGCTCTCTGCTGTGGCCCAGGAAGGCAGTGGAGGATGGCCCAAGTCCTTGGGCCCTGCACCCGCATGGGAGACCAGGAGAAGCTCCTGGCTATGGATCAGCATGGTGCACCGGTCACAGTGTGCCTGCCGCGGCGGCCATTGAGGGATGAACCAATGGAAAAGGAAGATCTTTCTATCTGTCTCTCTCACTGTCCACTCTGCCTGTCCAAAAAAAAAAGGCGGGGGAGGGGACCAAGGCAAATGTGCAAAGAGGGTTAGTCATGTTCAATCCTGAGAACACAATCTACAAATGCTTCATTTCCTGGGTCAGAAATAGTCACTTTTTACTCCATGTTCTCCTGGCTTATAGTTCATACTCCATATAATAGTTTTTTTTTTTTGGATAGGAAGAAAGAGAAAAGATCTTTAAAATCATAAAATTTATCTCTGAGGCTGTCTGTAACGTAATATGTGGTCATTTGTTAAACCCTTGGTTTGCAGGATGAAAGGTGAGGGCTGCAAAGGCTGGCATGAATGAGAACAAATTGTTCTATACAAGGAGTGATTGAAAATTATGACGTGAGTGGCAGTAGAGTAGAAAGCTAAAAAGAAGGACTGTGGAGGGAGGGGTACCTTGTTTTCCATCAGATTAGAGAATTAAAAAAAAAAAAAAGAATATAGGACTGGACTCCAGGAATCTGCAGAAAGTCAGGGCAGGCATCAGCCTTCTCATTTAGCATGCACTGATGCAGCCCCTCACTTAAGAAGATTCTGTGTTAAAAGGATGTGAAAGCAGTACTCATTTAGTAGAAACTGTACTTCAAAGTTTGAGTGTCAGTGTTTTTCCTGGGCTAGTTATATGTGGTGAGATCCACTGAGTTGAGCAGCAGTGGCCAGCCTCAGCTCCCAGTCAGTCCCACCATTGTCAGAGGAGCCAACTGGTGCTGTAAGGTGTACTAACCTAGGGAGTTTGTTGTAGGTTGGGTGTATGGGAGTTCAGGGTTTTTGTAACTTCACAGTATATCTAGCTGAGAATGGTTTTATTAGAACATAACCCATAGCAGTAACAAGGGGCCTCAGTGCATGGGTCTCCAGGCATGGTCCTGCTGAACTCTGAGTTATCTTCAGTTTTGCCTTACTCAAACAAACTCTCAGAGGCTGGGTCTCTGTTTCCTGACTTCAATTCTCAGCGAGCGTGTGATAGTAAGCCTTGCATAGAGAAAGCTCTAATGACATACTCCTAAATGGGAATGGCTAAGTAAGTCAAGACATAGCACGTGAGAATATATGGTTAATTGCTAAGTAAGTATGAACTAGACTGTCAGTGTAGGTTATTAAATGGTAAGTGACAAGTCAGAGCTGTGAGTTCAAAGGAGGCTTTGTTCAGAGCCTTGCCAGAGCAGGATGGGCGTATTGGTTGGATAGAAGGTTGCTAGTCCCTGAAATAATTTATGACCCCCAGAAGTGATAGAAGAGACACAGATGGAAAGAACAGGATCAATTCCTCTCCAGATGTCCTCAGTCAAAAGAGACCAGGAAACATAATAATTAGTCAATCAAATAATTGCTGTACACTTATCAAATGCCAGGAGATGGGGCAGGAACCAGAGACTCAGAGATGATTAAGACAGAATTACTTGCCATCTAGGAGTTGTGTGGAAAGTAACAAAGAGGGGGAATGCATACACTAGATCCAGTAGAGACCAAAAGAGATGCCCTAAATCAAAAGGAGGGAAGGAAGGAGGAGCCCAGAGCAGTTCTCTGAAGAGGGTGCAGTTTTAGGTACTTGGAAAGAGGAGCTGTTCTCAAAGTAGAGGAAAGAGGACAGGATACGCCTGGCTGATGAAGTGTGAGATGGGAGGGAGAAGAGACCAGTTGGGGAGGGGGACCTGTGTCAGAGCAGAACAGCTATAGGGAGTCGTTGAAGGGTATTAAGGAGAGAGAGAAGTAATGAAGGTTATGTTTTCAGAAGGACATTGCGTTGGGAGGAGTGGCACAGGGTTAAGCTACAGTGGGGAAGTAGACACTCAATACTCTGGACAGCTGTCCCTGGGGCCCACTCCTCCAAGGGAGGGGCTGTGACAGCTCTTGCATCTTGCTGAGGCCCTGGGGTGAGGTGCATTTTATAAATGTCATCGCACTCAACCGAGCCCTCCCAGAGCTGTGAAGGAGGCCGTATCCTGCCTGACAGCCTCTCTACTGATTCCCCCTTTGCTTCCTGCTCTCAGCCGTTTTCCATTCACTGCCAGAGCTTGGTTTAGAATCGTCTCTCTCCAGAGAAAGGCTCATCTGAGATTTAGCCAATAAAAATACAGACTCCCACAAATACTTTTATTTCCCATGAATACTTCACTCTCAGAAAGGGTTATTTATGTATCTGAAATTCAAATTTAAGTGATTGTGCTTTATTTTATCTGACAACCTTATGTCGGCTACATCAAGACTGCTCATTTTAGAATGCGGTGTTGTGCTTTATCCAGCTCTCCCATGTCCCTTTCCCTTGTAAAGGTACGGAGACCCCTAAAGGTCAAGTGGTTTCCTTGCCAAGTTCACACAACCAAGCTGCAGCAATACTGTGTCTTCCAGATCACGTTAGTGTCTGTTCGGCAACCTGTTCTCCATGCCATGGAATGGATTAGTTAAGCATGTCAGCCTTCCTAGAAGTATTTGCATTTTTAAAAGAAGGCCTGAGGGCAAAAGCTAGAGTAAGAATATCTAAGAATGAAAATGCACGTCCTGTTCAAGTGGAAAGCATTCTGGTCTGGGAGCCTTCCTGCAATTGAGCAAAGGCTTCTTTGCGGGCTCTGGCAGGCGTGAGTCCACGTGGCCGCCTTACCCAGCATACGATCATGTGAAGCATTGGCCTTGCCATTGGAAATCTACCTTGTACTTTTCAGAATACATTCATCGTCATCACTTTCTTCATCTTCGCAAGTTGTTCTTTGAAAAAAAGAAAATTGTAAATGGTATTTACATTCTTCACATGTTTCCAATTTGGTTTCTGTTGCTAAACAAACCAGGAAAGTTTCCACAAACACTGAGTTACATATCAGCTTTTTATAAACATGCTGTAGTCAAATTTTCATTCTTTGCTTTCCTCCCCATGGCCTCCTTTGTTTTTTTAGGATACCAGACTTCTCAGTTCGGTTCTGTCTAGCACACATCTGTTCTAGAATTATTGCTATCCAAGAAAGGATGTCTATGGGTAGAACCATGGAATGGATGCAGGCCTAGCCTGGCTGTGTTTGTTCTGAAACCCAGAACTGCAGAGTCAGGAGGCTCCTCCACTCTACTCTTTCCCTAGGAATCTTGGATCCTCCTCTTTCCTGCTGTGGAATAGTTCTCTGAAGACTCTTGACAACCGGAGCCCACCCACTATTTCAAGCTATTTCTTTGTCATTTGTTGTTGTTGTTGTGTCTTAGTAGCAGTCTGGGAAATTCTGTGCCAACACAGATGTGTGATTGTTGATAAAAGAAAACCAGGTTATGAACTTACTGAGAGCCAAGACAATGTGATGGGTGCCTGTCCAGCTCCTGCCCGATGTGGATTTTGCTCCAATCAGATTTTAGTAGGTTCTTTAATCACATGCAGTCTTTGAGCCCCTGCATCTGTGGCTCCTTTCCCTATATTTTTGCAACTGTCTATGCATGGTTTTCTCATCATCCATTTTCATTTCTTCTTAAAGAATCTTTCCCTGTTAATTTTTTGAGTGGTTTATGCTCGCCAGCCCCCATGAAAGATTGCCAGAGGGCACGAGAGACTCCACTCCATGGACTCTGGACTTTGTTTGATGTCTTGGAAACCAGCAGTGCTGGTGGTCACCACACAAGAGCCAAGGATACAGTTCCCTGTTCAACCAAGCAGTCTTTGATATGCATTCCTTCCTTCAGCTACCACTGACTGTGCAAGGACAGGAGAAAGTGTGATCTGAGTACAGAGCAAGAGTGCTTCATCCTGGCTGCTGGAGTGTCACTCAGCCTTCCTGCAGGAGGCTGGGCTTTCTTCCAGCTTCAAACTTAATTATCTCCCAGGAAATCATTGGTTGTGATTCCATCCATCAATTATTACAATGTATATATTTTATTCCATATAGAATATCTTTGATAATGAATATGAGATTATTGTATATTTTAAACCTGTGGAAACAAATAAAATGTGCTTTCTATCCACAATTCCTTCCCTACTGTCTTTGCATTAGGTGGGGTGAGTGTGGGGAAGGCCTGGCCTCAGCACACTGCACCCTGCCTTGGAGGTGAGGCTGCCCATTTGCTACAGTCAGGAACTGGGTGTGAGAGCTGCCCACTCTTCCTCATGCTGGTCTATAGAGACATTTTGTTATCTCTGAGAAAGTATCTTCGGAACAACCCTGATCAGTGACCAGAGATAACATAGATGCCAAATGCCATTTTGATTATCTGTCATTTAAGATTACCTGCCCCTGAGCCATTGGTGTATTCAGAGTTGGGTGCAAACACACTCCATTTTCTGGACACACCTAGGGAAATTCAGCTAAGGTGCCAACCATTCTCTTCTAAAGGTCATGTGTACCCTATATCCATAATTCTCAAGTCTTGTTGCCAACATTGCTTGATTTCTCTTGAGAGCCCATGCCTGGTGGGCGCTCCCTCTTCCTCTCTGATATGGAGACACTCCCAGTCTCAAGGATTCTCCTTGAATCCCTCTGCCCAGCATACCCAGGCCTGACTCTATCTTTTAGCTTCTTCAATCACCCTGGCAACATATTTCTTTTGCCATCTTTGACACTCAGCTGCACTCAGTTTAGCAGTGGATTATCTCCTACATATCTTGTGTTACATATTTCTATGTATGGGTTTCTCATTGCCTATCTGCTCCTTGAGTTCTGACATTCAGTATCCTGGTAACCTTGGCCCAGATGCTGTGTGGTGTCTTCCTATTGATAGGAATGGTAGGCTTCACTATAGGGCCACATAGAGATGAGTGTGCTTACTTTTAGGTGACACCTAAAAGCTCTGCCCTTGCTTTCATTCAGAGCAGAATGGGAAGGAGACTGGGAACTGTGAAGCAATTCTTTTTGCAAGTGCAAGGACTGCCTGGAGCCCCTTCTGCAGTTGTGCATGGATCTCCTGGCCAAAGCTAGGCAGCTCCTGGAGTATAAAGGCGATGGATGCCTAGGGAACTTGTAATCACTTCACAGCATCCCTTGGTAAGGTGATTTACTTCAAGGGCTTGCTCACTGCTGTTTAGAAAGAAGGGCCCTAGTCACGGTGCTTCATTCCTCTAGCCAATGGGATATGGAACTGGCTGGATGACAACTGTCTTCCCAGCTCTTCCTGAATGCAAATGAGCAGATCAGCAATCGACCCCATTAACTCCTCATCCTCTAAATTTTATTATTTGCTCCTTTAGAAACACACACACACTCAGGCAAGAACCCCCCTGCCTTGCGTGCGCACGCACACACACACACATGCTACACCTTAATAACATGATGCCTGGAGCTGACAGTTGTTGTGGCATGCAGGAGCCACGCAGAGATAGATGTGACGAAGATGAACTGATCCCATTTTTAAGAGAATGAAATAAGATCTTTAAAACTAATAATCAGACTCTCTCTCAGGCTGATACACACTCAACTGTCGGTATGAAGGATGAGACCCTGATGTGACTTCTCAGCAATGAATGATTCTCTTAATATCTTAAAACAATCCAGCTTTCTCATTGCTTCTTTCCAAAGAATTAAGTATTACAGAATAGACAGATGAGAGACCCAGGAAGGGCTGCTCCTGGGGAGCCTAGAATTCTCATGCGGCAGTGTCTTTAGCAGTTGAGGCAAATGAATAAATCACAGAAATTGTGCTCCCTGAAGTGGGACTCTGGGGTGAGGAGGTAGCAGTCACTGTGCTGAAACAGAATCCCTTTTCCCTACTTTGTCACTCCCAGGGGATAGGCAGACTGATATGTGGGTATAGAAGGAAATAGACTGATTCAGGATGCAGGGAAAACCCTGCCACTGCTGTGGTGGGGCTGCCCATCACCCTACATTGGCTTTTTTAGCATCTTCTGGACTCAGCTATTGTTACAGATGATGTGGGACCAGGGAACACGGGTCTGCTATTAGGGACCTGCTGCTCTCTGGGGAATCCTATCCTATTTCCTGCAGAACAGCTGCCACCACTGGAGATAACACCAAATTTGAGGCAAATTGGCTAGTATCATGGAATGTTCAGGTTGCCTGCAGCTATACCATGGGATTGAGGACCAAAAAGGAGCATCCAGGTAAGAGGAGATCTGATGGTAGTGCGATAAGCATTCTTAAAGGCAGTGTGATAAGAATTCTTACCCAGGATGGCTTTCAAGGATGCCTGTGTATAGTAAGTGCATGATAAGCACTTGTTGAATGAGTAGATGGATGTATGAAGCTAGACTCAGACTTGATGTTTACTAGATACCCAGGAATGACACACAGGTGTCTAGATATCCTTAGGAAGAACCGATGGAGAGCAATCATAATAAGCTGCGATTTTGTTAACTGCAGGAGCAGGAAACATGAGAAGGGGGGGGTCACTCTGTTTGGCTAAAAGTTGCCTTCTTGATCCATATAGCTTTTTACTTTACTTATACATTTGGTTTTTTTTTTTCCTTTGATGGTTTTTATTCTCACCATAGGTGCCTATGATTCAAGGACCTAGCACCATGACATGGGTACCCTGCTCTTTATAAGGCTTTGTACCTCTATTGTCTACATATTCCATAGAACATGGTGAATATGGCAGATATAAAATTTACATTTTTACAGATGTAGGTTCTGATTCAGGGACATGAAGTTACTGGTCCAACTTTTCACAGTCAAAGAGCAGCAAATCTTTTTGGCTCCAGTTCTAGTCTAATACCATGACCTCCCAGGCTAGACCACAGCAATGCCCTGGTACTACCTCCCAAGGGCCCATGCTTGGCAGATACCTTTTTTGCAAAAAGACTATGCTAAGCATGGCCCACTTTTTACTCTCTTCCCATGGTGCATTAAAGAAATTGATCAACACTAGTTCTGCTCAGATCTAGACTGTATTCCTCTTGGCCAGTATTAACCCTATTGTAATGACATTTTATAGCCTTATATATAGTTCTTCATCTTGAGCCAAGTCTCACCAGCTAGAGGAAAGAAATTGTCTTTGGCTCTCCTGTACAGTGTCCAGGCATCTAATGAGAGGGAAATGGAAATGAAGAAATAGCCCAGCTCTTACATTCCCAGATCCCAAACCTGCCAAGGGTTTTATAAAATTGTAAAAAGTATTTTAGAACATGAAGTGCACCTACTTCAGTAGTAGGGAGTCCTAGCAGGACATTTGGAATTACCTGGAGAGATTTTTTTTAAATGCCAATTCTGGGCTGGTGCCGTGGCTCGCTTGGCTAATCCTCTGCCTGCAGCACCGGCACCCTGGGTTCCAGTCCTGGTTGGGGCACTGGGTACTAGTCCTGGTTGCTCCTCTTCCAGTCCAGCTCTCTGCTGTGGCCTGGGAGGGCAGTGGAGGATGGCCCAAGTGCTTGGGTCACTGCACCCACATGGGAGACCGGGAGGAAGTACCCGGCTCCTGGCTTCAGATCGGCGCAGCGCTGGCCATAGTGGCCATTAGGGGAGTGAACCAACGGAAGGAAGACCTTTCTCTCTGTTTCTCTCCCACTATTTATAATTCTCTCTGTCTCTCTCTCTACTGTCTAACTCTGCCTGTCAAAAAATAAAATAAAATAAAATAAAATAAAATAAAATAAAATAAAATAAAATGCCAATTCTGAGGCTTCACAATGACCAGGGACTCTGTTTTAATTTGTCTAAAATAGGTCCTGAGCCTGCAGTGTTTTTAAATAATATCCAAGTGATTTGAATATGTGGCTAGGGTTTGCAGCCTATGATGTGCCCATCTTTAACAGAGTTTTAGTTAATTGCTCTGTAGCAGCTCTATTCCTGCACTAAAGTTAACCCAAAACTTGTAGCTTAAAATAATAAATATTTATTAGCTTTCAGGTGTTCTGTGGGTCAGGAATCTAGAAACAGCTTAGTTGGGCTGTTCCAGCTCAGTCTTATGAGGTTGCAGTCATGAAAGATGTTGGCCGGGGCTGAAGTTGTCTGATGGTTTGATGAATCTGTTGCATCCCCTTCCAAGATGGTTCATTCACTCACCAGCAATAAGTGCTGGCTCTTGGCAGGAGGCCTCAGTTCTTCACCACATGGGCCTCTCCGTGGGGTTGCTCTCAAATCATGTCCCCTGGATTTCTTAGAGCAAGTGATCCAAAGAGGAAGCCTCAGTGCCTTTATGATTCAGTCTTAGAAATCACATACTTCATTTCTGCCACGGTCTATTCCCTAGAAGGAAGGCACTAAAACTAGCTTGCAGTCAAAGCAAGAGGCATGGGCTCCACCTTTTCACCAGAAAAATACCAAAGAATTTATGCACATATTTTAAAACAACCCATGGCCCAAGTCATGTAGCTTCATTTAGTGCTAGAGCTATGAGGCTCTTGACTGCTAGTCCAGTGTCCATCAAATAATCTCATAATTAATTGAATGATTCTAAATAAGGAAATCCCCATAAAATATTTAAGATCCCATCAGTCACCTCCTTCCTAGGAACAGGCTGCTCGTCAGCATCCAGCGAAGGGTCCCCCCTTCATTAGGCGTGTGCCCATCCCATCCACCCCAACTTACCACCTCTTTTCACTTATTAGAATCCTCTGAAGGATCGGATTACCTTGCCAGTGGAAATATATGAGCTCCCTGTGTGATATACCATAACTGCAACAGCACGTCATATAATTTTCCCTGAAGGCTTGTTGCAGCCTATGTTGAGTCATTTGTATTTATGACAGCTCCGGCGTGATTTAGTGCGACCTCACTTTGATAAAAGCCATTTAAAGCTCATAAATATGGGTGACATGCTACCTCCCTGGCTGGGGTTTTTAAGGAAAGACTGAAATTTGCATTGCCATTCAACTTTCATTGTTCATGAATGAGGAAAGAAAAGAGCAAGGGAGTAGGAAAGGGGGAAGGAATGAGTCAGAGAGGGACCCAGATGGAGAGATGAAGATGGTGCGGGGTTGACTATGGGAATCAGGCTTCCTGCACTGACAGCCTACTTTTCTCTGGCTTTCCCTGGGAGGGCTGGGATACGAGAAGGGCACCCGCTAAGAAGGAGGCACTGCTGAAGCCTGCAAGAGTGAATAATTCACCAGACTTTATGAGCCATTTACTTTCTCTTTAAAAGCATTGTTAAATCACAACCAAATTACAGTAAATTGTCAATTTTTATTGGGACAGAAAAACCCTGTAGCTTCACTCCTCACAACACTGTTCACTGGGGACAGTTTTACCATGTATGGGTAGAGCAGGTGACTACTGTGGTCATTGCCTCTGAAGGGCACCAACCTGAGTCCTCCCCAGTAACATCTCATAATGACACTCAGGTACATGAAATCCCATAATGATGAGCCGGCCTTCTTTGGTTGTGAGGCCCGCACAGGGCACAGATCTCTGAAGAGGAATCTTCTTCAGCTGACTGATTAATGCATGGGTTGTGGGGTTGGATCCAAGAACAGCAGAGATGTGTGGTGAGAAGCTGAAAGAAAAAAATCACAAAATGGACACTTTTTCATTTCTTTTTTTAAAATTTATTTATTTAAAAAGGCAAAATGGTAACAGGAAGGAGGGAGATAGTCAGGGATGGAGAGAGAGAAAAAGAGAACTTGTTCCTGTTGGTCACTCCCCACAGTTACCAGGGTTGGGCCAGGCTGAAGCCAGGAGCCCAAAACTTCATCCATATCACCCATCTGGTTGGCAGAGACCCACATACTTGAGACATCATCTGCTAATTCCCAGGCACGTTAGCAGGAAGCTGAATCAGAAACTGAGCATCCAGGACTCAAACCAGCACTCTGATATGGGATGCAGGTATCCCAAGCATTGATTTAACCAACTGTGCCACAATACTGCCCCACTGCTCCAGCTATATAAGCAGGCTTTGGTCTGATTTCCCTGCTCTTTTTTTAACCCTCATTTCTCATCTTAATAGAGGAAACGTTGTATTAAGATACATCAAAATGTTGGTAGAAAACTAGAATTAAAAGACAACTTTATTTTGGTGCAAAGCATTTTTATATTCATGCATAATTATTTCACAATATGAATTTTTCACAAACTTTTTGAAGACTTCTTATCTGTGCGAGTTTCAAATACTTTTCGCACCAAAATAGACTTATCTTTTAACTCCATTTTCAATGTGGATTCCCATTGACTGTTTATTCCCAACCAGTCAAAGACACTGACCTCATAAGCCATGACCTGTTACCTGGCAGAGACCCTGGAAACCAAGGTGAATTAGCTGGTTGGCCAGAGAGGCCACCCATTGTCAGGTCTCAGCCCAGAGCTGGTTTACTGCTTCTATTCCAAAGTACTGTATGCATCTGAGGAATTTAGGAAGGAGGGGGGTGACAGAACCACTCCTTACTTAGGCTGTCCCGCAGTAAGAGACAAAGGACAGGAGCCAGCACTGTGGCACAGTAGATTAAGCCTTGGCCTGCGGTGACAGCATCCCACATGTGTGCCAGTTCAAGTCCTGGTTGCTCTTCTTCCAATCCAGCTCCCTGCTAATGGCCTGGGAAAACATCAGAAGATGGCCCAAGTGCTTGAGCCCCTGTACCTATGTGGGAGACCTGGAGGAAGCTCCTGGCTCCTGGTTCCTGACTTTGTCCTGGGTCAGCCCTGGCCATTGTGGCCATTTGGGGAGTAAACCAGCAGATGGAAGACCTCTCTCTCTCTCTCTCTCTCTCTCTCTCTCTTTCTCTCTGCCTTTCAAATAAGAAAAGAAATCTTAAAGAGAGAGAGAGAGAGAGAGACAAAGGACACCTCTGACAGCATCTTATCCAGAGGCCCTGCACTGGGGCTGTCTTCATCCCAAAGGCATCTCTTTGTGATACATTCAGATTAACCAGAGTTTGCTAACATTTGAAAATATGGAGGTTTCCCATGTACACTGTGTTTCCTACATCCAAACATCCAAACCAAAGCAGTGGTAGATTTCTGTCTTCCAGCAACAACAAAGTAGAGAGATCTCTGAAGCTCCCTGGATGGCCCACAGCCATTACTTGGTTAAAATTCACAACCTTTCCCTTTTTACAGTTGGGAAAGCCAAGTCTTACCGGGGTGGAATGGTTTGTCTAAGGAGGCACAAGTGGGGTCAGTGGCTGCATTCTCCAGATACTCATTGTTCCAAGTCCTGCTTGAAAACCCTGCCAACCCATCCCAGCCATGTTCCTCCATGTGCATCTTGGAGGGGGTCTTTTATGGCTCACATCTCTCTGCAGCCACAGGGAACACCTTTCTAAAGATAGGCACATGGAGACAGCAGAGAGTGCAGCTTCCTGGGTGCAGGAAGGGGGATTTTGTTTATCACCCATCTCAGTGCCTCTTGTGGGATGAGGCACAGTCAGATGTGAGAGGGTCTAGTGCACCTTCCCTGATTCTCATCCATCCGTCTCAGACCCGGCCAATACAATTAATCTTCAGAAACACCTTTTTCAGGGTGGCTCTGCAACAGAGAGGGGGTGTTATCTTCTACAAGTTAAATCTCCACATACACCTTGTTGACCTCTGAAATTCATAAACTCTTTCCGTCTTTGTTGCAGAATTTTACTTATCCTTTTTTCAAAGGCTTAATTTTCACTCCTGTTGTGTGTATATTGGGGGAGTGTCTGTTTTTTGCCTTATAATGTACATATTTGGGATAAGGAAACTTACTTCCTCCCTCAAATAAATTGGTTGTTAATTAAAGCTTTTTGATGTAGTACAAATGATGTATTTGACATCAGTAGCTGCAGGCTGTTTGATGTATAGTTTATCCAAGAACTGGCAGGAACTTCAGCCCCCCAGCCCCATATACCTCCTCCTTTTAACTCAGTTTTTGTTCATCTATTCTTCCCTTCTTCCCTCCATCCCTACTCTACCCCCTCCCCCACCATCTGTCTTTCTCTGTCTCTTCTTCTCTCTCCTGTACGTGAGCACATCAGCAACACTTAAGCTCCCCTGGTGTACTGCTGGGATTTGGATTGGCTACAGGTTCTTCCTGCTTCTCACTTTTTCATACAGTGCCTAGAGGGCACATATGGGGCCCAAGTCTGTATGGGCGAGGGACAGACAGAACCTAGAAGTCTTGCAGCTTGCTTAGGGGGGCATAATTAGATTGTCCCAAGCTGGATTGTGAGGCCAGGTTATCCTACTCCACAGACCTGCACAGACCATGCTGAGGGAAGAGAAAATGTAGACTTTATCCCAGGGCCCCAGCTGTCCAACTGGAGGGCAAGTGAAAAGCACAAATCAAGTGGACAGTTCAGCACAGCAGCATGAGCTCAGTGTCCCATAGGGTTCTCAGTAACTGAAGTTTCCAGGTTCAAAGGAGGAGATGGTTAGAAGGTAATGATGTCTGGGGGGCTTTTCAGGGCCCATGTAAGCTTCCTGCACTAATCTTGAGATTGCTAAGGTTCCCATGAGGGCTGGAAATGTCTGCTTTCAAACACGGTCTAATATTCACAAGCCATGCCTGCGGCCAGGAAAGAGATTAGCTTTGTGGTGAAAAGAGTCTTGCTAGGTATCAATGACAGGTGAAGCTTGTTCATGGAAGGGGGGGTTCTGAAATGTAAGGCACAGTAGGCTTATATCTGGCCATTCCATTTTTCTGTAGGGCAATTGCTGGAGAGCCCACCTGCAGTGATAAGAGAAGAGACAAATATCCCTTTTGTCTTAAAACTCAGAACAAGGTTCTGCACTGTGGCCCACTGGGTTAAGTCATTGCTTATGACAATGGCATCTCATCTCAGAGTGCCAGTTCAAGTTCCAGCTGCTTTTTTTCTGATCCTGCTTCCTGTTAATGCACCTCGGGAGGCCACACATGATGTATTTGGGTCCCTGACAAGTAGTTGGGTCCTTGACATCCAAGTGGAAACCTGATTGAGTTCCATGCTCCTAGCTTGGTCCACTCTGGGTGCTTCTGGCATTTGGGACAGTGAACCCGTGGCTGAAATATCTCTCTTTGTCCCTCTCCCTCTGTTACTGTACCTTTAGAATATATACATAAATACATTTAAAACAAACTCAGATCAGAAAAGGTTTGATTGAGTGTGTCTATGGGACCAGATTATACTGCTTCTCACTAAGTGGGTTTCCACCCTCCACACTATCTCTGAACCATGGTTCTTCCAAAGGACCAAAGGTTCTTGCAACCTCATAGTTCTCTCCTCATTACCGTTGGATCCTTCAGAGCTGCCTGGTTTCAAGTGTTCACACACATAGCTTTCTGGGGAGCAGGAGGCCTCGTACTTCATCTCACTGGCCTACATGGTACCAGCAAGCTGAACTCCCATTCAGGGCACCAAGGTGTGAGTCTGTGTTCTCGGGGTGACTCGTGTCCCTGTGGGTTTGTATACATACTGAATTCAGAGGAGGAAGAGTAATGCTAAGTGATGCTGGGGGTCTCTAGAGCCATATGCCCTGTGGGACTATTCCATTTCCATGCATTTAGCTCTGCCTGAGGCGTGATGCTGTCTGCAACCCACTACTCTGAGGGTCTTCCCCATGGGCACCCAGCTCATTGCTCTCTTCAAGGCTGTTCCAGGCAAGGCCATCCCCCCAACCACTATTTTTTCATTTATCTAAGTTCTCCAGGGAGCCTATTTCTAATTAATTACCATTTATTCTACACTCAAGAGGGAAGGGTGGGAGGGAAAAGACGGAGAAATTCAACCAAGATCTTTAGGTTGCAGGGTCTGTTGTTGGCAGCAATATTTCTTCCCACAGTAAAGGAGACGAGGGAATTCAGCTTTGTGCAGAGCTGCATCTGAATTGACTTTCTTTGTGCCCAGTGCCTAGCAGAGGGGAAGGCTGGCAGTGCTTGGAAACTGATGTTCAAGATTTACAGAAACCGCATTCTCACCTGCTACTTGGGGCTTAGTCCTTAATCCTCAGAGAGAATAGGAGATGATTTAGGAGGTAAGCACTGTGATTCTCAATCTGGCTACACTTTCCGACCACCTGTGGAATTTTAAAAAAATGCAGATGCCCTGTTCTAGCTCCCCTTTTTTTGTTGTTGTTGTTTAATTAATGCACACAGAGCATCATTTTTTTTATTTTTGGATATAACTCATATACTATAAATCCACCCTTTTAAAGTTCACAATTCAGTAGTTTTTAGTATATGACAAAGTTGTACAATCATCTCCACTACATAATTCCAATCATTTTCAACTCCACAAAAAAATGGTGTTCTCATTAGCAGTCACCTCCCATTCCTCCTTCCTCCAGCCCTAGGATACCACTCATCTACTTTCTTCTTCTTTATATTTGCCGGTTCTGGACATGTCCAATAAATGGAATCATGAAATAGGTACACAGCTCCATTCTGAATTTCTGAATTGGAATATCTGAGCCCTATGGTTTTTGGTGTCTTGTTTTGTGTTTTTGTTTTTAAAGTCTCAGGTGTTTAGGCACAGGCAGAGTTTGAGCATCCTGGGCTAGAAATGAGGATGCACCCTGTGCGTAGATGTCCCATTTCCTCTGACATACTATGAGCATTCAGGAAATGTTTGTGGAATGGCCAAGTCCATGTTATAGAGCAGGAGTGGGGAACTTTTTTTATGCCACGATTTGCTTAGATACTTATAACATCATTCACAGGCCATACAGAACTATCAGCTTAAAAAATTTGGCTACTATAGATTTGTTGAATTTCCAGAGCAGCCTGTAGTTTGCCTTGGCAGGGCCGGAACAGTGATTTTGCAGGCCTTATATGGGCCCATGAGTTGGGTGCTCCACACTCCTATTCTGGAGGAATCTCTCACAACCTAATGTGATTAGGGTGCCCACTCCCAAAGATATTGATTAGCTCTAACTTCTCAATTAGTTATTTGATCAATCTGGAAATCTCAGTCAAAATCCATTCTCGTCTTTCCTTTCCCAAATCAATCAGCTGAATGACTTTCAAGGACTAGCTCTTTTATTTGTGTAGAGTATTTCCATGTGTGGCTATGGCTGGGAGCCCACAAATAGTGCTATCCTTTCCAGGGAGCTGCATAATATAGACAGGAAATAGTCCTGGTTTCTCATAGGAACTTAACTGGAATGACCAGACTGTGGTGTCATGAACACACCAGCACCAAAGCTAGATTGACAGGAGATGACAGACATGGAAGGCGGCCTATAGGAATGTTAGAGTTGTAACTTCGTGTGGAAGGAGGTTATGAATGGGTGTAACACTGCAATGATTAGAAGGACACTGGGGACAATCCACATGTTCTCAGGTCGTTCAACAGTCCAAGTTCTGCTTTTACTAAGCCTGCCTATTTTCCTAAGAGGCCACTTAGGCCATGACACTCTGCCTACCTCTTTGAACAGCTCTGCCATGGAGCATGGATGGTCGTTTATCACGTTAGCATCTTTGTCTTTTGCTCTGTGTCTTTTGGGATGAGCTAAGGAGTCCAGAGCCAGCTCTCAGATACCACCTAACCTACAAAGAAAAGATCCTCAGGAAGTACATGAGACCATCAGCTTAACATTTGAACTTGGCCTATAGTTGTCTTCAGAAACAGGAAGGGTTCAATGCAAATTCAGCTTCAGTGCTGTGAACACAAAGCAGAGTTCCCCTCCCTGCTCCCTTACCCCAGCCCCGATGGCAGAGCAGATAGATACTCATGCATTCTAATGGCAACAACTCACATACAAGCCCCTAGAGAGTGTCAGTGATTGCTGTGATAGAGCAATGCATACAGTAAGACCCTGTGCTTCTGGAGCTCACACTGAAGGCAGGGAATGGGATAGGGGAAAATAAGTAAATGCTGAGTAGGAAAAATACTGCACAGTAAGATGAACCAGGCTCAGAAGATGGAGACAGATAGAGGAGAGCCATGCATGCTGATTTGGAGAGTCTAGCTAGGGCAGACCTCGCTGATACAAGTCATGGCTCTCATGAAGTTAGGGAGGGAACAGACAGGCATCCCAGGAGACAGCATTCCAGACAGAAGAACAACTGCAAACGGCCTGATGTTCAACCCTCGTTCAGCATAATAACCACCTGGAAACTCTTAAAATCTCTCTAGAGTTGGACTCTGCTTTAGATAAGTCAAATTAAAATCTCTGCTCTGTGTGTGTGTGTGTGTATTTGTAACTCACCAGGTGAATTCACAGTAAAAGTAACTAGGACTGTAAACTACTGTGTAGCAGGAACACCAAGGAGGCCCTTGTGAATACAGCCGAGCAAGGCAGTGAGTCAAAGCTGGGAAGAGTAAGTGTGCCAGCGGTAGGCAAGGTTCTGCCAGTTTGTAGAGGTCCTGGAAGCCCACGGTGAGATTTGCAGATGTTATTATAAAAGATGGAAAATCATTAGCGAGTTTTGCAGGGAGAGATGAGCAGATAGCACACAAGGGCCTGTGCCCTTGTTATGGAAGTGTCAACAAAAACTGGGAGGTAGCATGCCAAGAAGCTGTCTTTGCTCAGCTAGAAGTACACACAGCTAATCCATGTTTGGTTCTGTGTGTCTAGAGGAGACGTGTATACACACATCATGGGATAGAAGTCACAAAAGCAGGAGGCCTCTGAACTCACCACATTCTACTTGTACTCCAGGCCATTTAGATGAAGAAGATAAATTCATTTCTAGGTGCAAGTACAGGGAGGGCCTGCGACTGTCTCATTTCTTTCTGAAAAGGTGCTTTGAAAAATGCAAACACAATGAAACAGATGAGAAGAGTTGCAGATTACGTATCTGACAATGTGTAATCCGCGCCTGCTTGAGCTTTGTCATTAGGAAACCTCTGATTATGCTGGCAGCTCTGGTTTCTAACTCCCTGCGGACAGAAACAGGCATGAAGAGAATTACATTTCTCCAAGGATGGGGCCAAAGGTCATTTTGTGCATTGGACAGCTGGCTCTAGTCACATTGAAGTGCTATGGCCTCGAGTGTTACTAACAGAATAGCTGCTGGCCCTGTTGTCAGTGTCTTTACACTTGCGATCTATTACAAATAAGGCTGAGATTGCGGTTTCTCCAAAATCAGGGAAAATAATCTCCACCTGCTCTCCTCAATGTCTTGCATTCATTGCAAATCTCTGATACTGTAGCTTTGTAGAAGCCAAAGAGAAGGTACGTGCTCTGTCCTGAATGGTGCCTGTGCTAGAGTCACCCCGATCTGCTGGAAAGGGGGCCCATATGCTCTGTTAATAGCATAGTAGTAAAATACCTCTGGGCATTTTGGGTAGAGCTTTGCCTTTGTAGTGGCAGGGCTGAAGAGACATACAACCCCCGCACCCCTACATCCCAGCCTCTGTTCTATGCCCGGATCCCATGATTCAATACAAATGCACTCCACTGGGAATTAAAAACTTGGATTTTAAGCCTAGGCCTATCAGTAACTAACATTGTGGTCCTGAGCAGGTGATTAACTTTTTAGAGCTTCAATTCACTAATCTGTAAAATGAGAAGATTCAATTTGAATATACTTGAATGTGTCTGCTAGTAGTGTGAGTCTAGGTTGTTTTGCCTGTTTGGCAGGGCAGTGAAGTGTGAGTGAGCAAGAGGTAGGTGGGTGCCATGGAGTATGAGCTCTGCCCATACTGTGTGGCTGTGATGCAGCAGATAAGGCTTCTCTGAAGTGCAGCTAAGCCACAGGAGGTGAAGGCCATGGGGAGGACTCTGCATACTTTGGGACCAGAGAGAGGAGTTCAGCTCTCATCTCCATCACTTTAAGATTTATTTATTTGATTGTGGCAGAGACAGAAAGAGAGGTCTTCCATCTGCTGGTTCACTCCCCAAGTGGTCACAACAGTCAGAGCTGTGCTAATCTGAAGCCAGGGGCCAGGAGCCTCCTCCTGGTCTCCCACACAGGTGCAGGGGCGCAGACTTGGGCCATCTTCTACTGCTTTCCCAAGCCATAGCAGAGAGCTGGATTGGAAGTGGAGCAGCCTGGACTTGAACTGGCACCCAAAAGGGATGCTGGTACTGCAGACGGCAGCTTTACCGCTATGACACAGTGCTCACCTCTCTAACTGTAGTCTTAAGCAAATGCGTTATTTCATTGAGCCTCAGATCTTTTATCTTCAAGAGGGAATTACTATGCCTACTCAGAGATACTATTGTGAGATATAAATGAGATTTGTATTAAGTACCTACATGCAACACACGTGAGAGATTACTAAAAGTCCATCATTATTATCAGTCATCCAGTCCATATTGGGTAATTATTTATTATTTATCCCTTTGCCATGTTTGGTTGTCTTCCAACTTCTTATAGAACTCAGAGGGAGAAAGATTAGTTGTCTTGGTATTGGATTCTTTTGCAAATGTTTCTGAATTACCCCAATATTAATTATCTCTCTCCTCGGACATTTGATCATTCTTAATGAGAAGCACCCTACAGTGCTTTCCACAAATTCATTCTGGGACATTCCTTCAGCCCTAAATCAGTGGTGAAAACTATAGCATTAACTCATGAGGAGCCATGGAATTTGCATTCTAGGCCCCCAGTGGAATCTAAATAACACCTGCCACTTACAAAGAACTTTTCCTGGTGTGGGGAGATTAGAAGCTGCTGTCACTCAAGGAAGTCAGATCCATCCAGCATTGCCACGCACCCGGGTCATGTGCATAGATCATTTGTTAAGCCCTGGTGACTATTTATATCAGGACTAGGACTTGGAGCCACCCATTTCTTTGCTCTGGAAAAATCCATTTTGTAAAGAAGCAGATTTTTTGTCTTCTTGGACTCCCCCACCTGCCCCACTCTTCGATACCCCCTGTTCTTTTCTTGCCTGCTGTTGCTTGGGAATGGGTCCTAAGTTTCGGTGGAAATGGACCACCTCTAGGCAGCCTCACTGACCATGTCAAAATTAAGTCGCACAGTGTATTCCTTCCAAGACCTTTGTACTTTTTATTCAATATTCAAGTCTGTTGTAGCTGAGGACTGGGCTTGGTCCTGAAGACTGGTACAAATTCATAAACATCTAGGCCCTGCTTTCTAGAAGCTACCAGTCTTCTGCTCAAGATTAGGTCCTCTTCAGTGCCAGGATACTTGTACAGGATGTCCTGAGCTGTTTTATGCAACCATTGTCTTTAGCAGTTTCACTCTGGCTGGGAAAGCAGGGCTCATATACTCATCATCATCATCACCACCATTGTCCAACTGTCAAAGGAACTATTTACTCTGCCAGCCTAAGAGCTGTCAGAAGGACAATGCATGCTAAGTGTCAAATGAGTGGCACTGATAGAACATAATGGAACAACTCAGAGGAGGGTCCAGGAAAGTTCCAGAACGAGTTGAGTCTTCAGTTGGATCATAATGATGCTCATAATTTAAATTGGCAGAGAGAAGGGAGATATCAAGCTTTTCTCAGGCATAATTTGTAAATAGAGGATGCGATCTGCACTGTGATCTTGCTGTTTTAGGCAGATGCAACCCAGGAAGCTACCGGAGCTGGTGTGTGGGAAGGAATATACAAACTGTTAAAACCCCGGAACATCTTGACTCTTGGCTCTTCCGGCTGCCAATACATCTTTGGCTGGCTGTTCTTCCTGTCAGCATTAGCCTGCATGGTCCCTGCCCTCACTGCACGTCACTTCCTTTGTCCCTGGCCCTCTTTGGCATTTTCCCTTCTTCCTGTTTGCTATCTTTCCTTCCATACACACACAAGTGCCCACCAGGCATATGATGTACTTCCTTTTACTGAGTCTAGTGTTCTTCATAAAATGGGTTTATTGACAATCTTGTAATTCTAACACCGAATGGGTCCTGCTTATCCTCAGTCTACCTCTTGTGCCACTTGTTCCATTCCCTGTGCTTGGGATGTCAAGAGGATGCCTGGATAGGGGCCTCCCCAAGGCTGCTGATTCCCACTCAGTGAAGCTACACTTGCTGTCCTCCTTCCCATATCCCGTGCTGCCTATCCCAGGCCCTGGGCTTATGGCCTTCCACACCCTCCCAGGTGCTGGCTGCTCTGGGAATCAAGTAGGAGCCTCAGCTTTGATCAAACACACAATACCCTCAGCACCAAGGCATCCATGCTAATCACTTTTGATTACGAGTGGATTAAATGAGACAGCAGCTGCTCAGGGCTGCTTTGATTCAGACCAGCTCAATAATGAGATGCACAGGCACAGGCTGGGAGAATGCACCATCAGCTCCACCCAACTCCCACCCCCCAACACATGGCCTTCTGGGGATCCTCTGTGTGTGGGCCCTGCTCAGAGACCAAGGGGAAACCAAGGCAATGTGCACAGCCCCTGAGCTCAGTAGCCTCGTTGCCCTCAGCCTGGTTGCAGACAACACCCATGGCCCACCTGCATGCTGTGCCCTTCACCATTTGTTCAGCCATGCTGTCTGCCATTATGTTGAACATGCATCCTGCACCCTCCTTACTCCCACGGGATAAGGTGTGAAGCTCTGGTTTAAACAGCAGCTGCTCTGCTGAGATGAATCCGAAGCCCAGATCAGGAGCAGCCAGATCCACAGAGGGACAGTGATTCCTCCTGCCCCTAGTCATGGACTTTTTTGGTCATTTGGTCTACGAGAGGCAGTTGAGATAATAGGATTCTCAGTAACATCCTTCACTTGTGTAACAGGTATAAAGTCCATTCATGACCCATCCTGTCTTATTCTCCCCCAAATCATGGGAACTAGCTGTGAGTTTTGTAGCTTCTTTTAGAAATGAGGAGGCTGAAATTCATACAAGTTAAATATCTTTCCCCAGGTGCCTTTGTGTACCCATCTGGTTTTCTGGGGGCCAACTCAAGCTCTGTCATTCTGCCAAGTAACAATCTAGCCATGTGTCTTTCCCCACATTGGAGAGTGTCCTGAGTATATCTAGTTTCTAATGATGGCTCCATGAAAGCAGTGACCGCCTGTAAGTGTCTATTTTTGTGTCAGGCAGAACCACTGAGGGTTTGGTTGGGTATGTGCAGCTGCCTTGGCTAAATTGCAAGGCTTAAGGGAGGGAAGGAAGATAAGAGGGATTCGGCACCAAAGCCAAGAGTTCTCTGCACTGTTGGATGCACTAATAAATTTAACCTTGGGGCATTTAATATTTGGCCAAAAGAGATTGAAAGAGCCATGGGGAATCCCCTGTTTCTAATAAAAACTTCCACAGACACACCAACATTTCCAGCCATCTCCTAGCCACCCTCCCGCTAAGCCTAGAAAGACAAGTTGTCAATGTTGTGCTGAAGTGGCCACTTAAAATGTAGCCACAGCAGAGTCATGGCCAAAGCCTCTCCACATTATCTACAACTGTGCAATATGAAAGGATATCAGGCAGTCATGGACTTGAGGACAGGTAAGGGAAAGGAAAGGGTGCAATGTTGAGTACCAGCCGTCCCCTCTATTGCAGTGGTTCAACACACTCTCCTCAGTATCCCTTGTAAGTGATCTCCGTTGAGGTGATGAGCTTAAAGGATATGCCCATGCACACACCAGTGGAGTTAGAGCCAGCTCATACTGCATGGCAAGAGCCAACTGGGCACCGCTCTTCACATTCTGTGATCAGTGGCTTCAGGTTGGTAGCTTGAAACTGGCGACAGATAACACTAATGAAATTGGCAAATGCCTCACATCAGAGCCATTTGTCAAAGGTTTGCCAGCATGTGACTGGCTACTGACAGCTACTTCTCCCACTGGCACAGTATGCTCATATTTGAGAACTATGTGTTGAGCAGAGCTTTTATAAACTCGATGGTGCTGTCACTGCAAACCGTGTCCGATTGAGAGGACTTCAGGTATTCTGCCTGAGGATGCATGGAAATGACAACAACCCTTGTCTTCAAATGTATCGAGCGTTGTCCAGTGGCAGGAGGACTCAGCAGCCTATGGTGTATATCCATGGGCATGACTGAAGAGCAAGGAGAGTGTTGAGTTTGAAGTCCTGTGGGCTTGGTGTTTGGATCTTCATCTGGACATGGGGCTTGAACAGAGTTGCTTAGATTGTTTCCTCATCTGTAAAATGAGGTTCCCATTCCTATTTTATAGGAACATCTTGAAGGTAAATAAAATAAAAAGTTAATTCCTGTTCCTCAGAATGAGGGGGTGACTTCCTTCCAGTGGGCGTATGCCAGCTGGATTAAGGTAGCTCTTTCTGAAGATAATTTCTGTACCATTAACTATTTCTGGCCATAGTGAATGCCACTTGCCCGGAAGTGCTCTAACTGGGTGCCCATCTGCCAGAGAAGATGGGGAAGGGGATTCCTGCATGAGAGGAAACTGGCCTAGATAATCCCTCCCATGCTAAGACTTCTAAAGCCATGAGCGTGCCCCTGGGCAAGTCACTGACCGATTTTTTGCCTCATTTCCTCCATCTGTCCAACAAGCAGGATAGTTTCTGCCCCTTTCTGTCTCATTGTTGAAATGATTAAGTGAGATCATCATTTGAAATGTTTTTAGCTATAGGGAATAGATATTTAACCATCCTCATACTTCACTATTCATGTTATAATAAAAATAGCATATACCTTGAAATAGGGCAGCATTCTGTGCATCCTGGTTATGAAGAATATCTGCCATTGTGCACCCAATAGATTAGGGGAAAAATAATTAAATGATAGCCTATTGCCAAACTCTTTAAAATTTTCTATGGAAATAAATTGAGTGGGATCTAATTGGGGCAGATGTTAATATCTCACAAGCATGGATGGATTGAGTGGCTACTGTAGATGATATGCACATGTGTTTGAATCACATATAGCATAGGGAGGTGGGCAGGCATAGCTCAATGGGGCTTCCCTACTCTTCTGCTCATTTTGCTATCCCAGAGCTAGCCTTGATTTGTACATGTGCTCTGTGGCAATACAGTTTGCCTTCCAAATTATGGGCTTCTTCATATATATATATATATATATATATATATATATATATTTGCTATAATCCCTAAGATCTGGCATATCAAAGGGCATGGGACTTCAGTTTTTCCTGCCTGGGTGGAAGCAGGGCAGAGCACAGTTATCCTGAGCACAGTTCTCCAGAGTCCTCTCATTCCTTGAAGCACTACTGGGAGATGAGAGCCTGGCTCCACCAAACATCAAAGTCTTCACCATTTCATCATATGTGCAGAATCCTAGTACTCCATCATTGTTGCTATGATAGCTCACCCTGAAGTACTGGTTGAGTCATAAATAATCCCCTTGAGCAGAAAAAAGTTTGTATGAAGCTTGATGCTGCCTTGGGTGAATGGTAGGCCATCTGTAGCCTTTCCCAGACTGTCAGATCATGAGGGGGTCCTGTAGAGCTCCTTGTGTTAGAGGTGCACAGTACTAAGGACCAGGCAGGGATGTGACTTATCCAAGGCTGTGCTACTGTGAATTACTGAGTGTGGCTGCCAGAGTGAACATTGCCAACCCCTGTGGTGGGCCTTTCATGTATGCTATAAATAAAGGGCTTGGGCATGTGATTACCAAAGGGGTCTGAGACTGAGTTAGCAGCTATTTCCAGTCCTGCTGATGTAGCATCTGTGTATTGCATTCATTTTGCTCAGTCTCAGTGGGCAAAGTATAGAGAGACACCCTCCTACTTAGTCAGCCAGAAATTCTGGGCAAATTTGTCCAAAAATGGGTGGACTGTGAGTCAAACACACATGTCATTTCAGGGAAAAATATGAAAAGAAACCTTATTTGGGGATAAGGTCTGAGGATATATAGTCCACATTTGACTGTGTCATTTTGATAAGGAAGAAACCTCCATTTCCAGATAGGTCAGAGATGATCACAGAGTCCTTGAACATGAAATCAGAAACTGTTTTTGGCCCAAGATAGCAAACTGTGGTTGGTTGAGGCAGGAATTATGTGAGACACAAACATACATGTGCACCCCAGCAAAGATGAGTTACTGGTGAGCCAGCTGTTTTCATAAGTCTGAGATGAAATACAAGAGAGACAGATTTTTTTAAAATTTATTTTATTCTTTTGAAAGCCAGAGTTATGGTGAGAGGAGGCAGAGCGAGAAAGAGATCTTCCATCCACTAGTTCACTGTACAGATTGCTGCAATGACTGGGACTAGGCCAGTCCAAAGGCAGGAGCCAGGAGCTCCATTGGATCTCCCATGTGGCTGGCTGGGACCCAAGTACTTGGTCCAGTCTCTGCTTCTCTGACAGGTGCATTAGCTTCTCCAACAGGTGCATTAGCAGAAGCAGAGCAACCAGGACTCAAATCAGAGATCCTATAGGACGTGGGCATCACATTTAGTGGTTTAACCCACTGCACCTCTGCTAGCCCGAGGGAGACAGATTTTTTTTTTAAATGTAGCAGCTTGCATGTGTGCTCTGAAGAGCCATGCCTTCTTCATAGTTGTCCTTCTCAGAATCTAGTCCTGCTTTCCAAGATGTTTTGTTTTCTTAATATACTGAAAGCATCTTCAGATCCTGTAAAAGCCTGTCAGTGGTGAAGACTCATTTTGGAAACAGCCAAATGTCTTGATCCTCAGAGTTTCCAATCCCAGGGAGTGGCACGACCCATCCCCAGCCCTTATGGAACCTGTAACACTAATTCACTAGCAGGACTGTCCAAGGAAGGGATTGCATGTTGGTTGTACAGTTTTCAAGAGGCTATTCATTGGAATTTTCACTTCAACCAATAGCAAAATATATAAGCAAATGGGTTCCAGTTGGTTAATTAAGTATATGAATATCTGATGTGACTTTAAAAATGCTGAATAATACTGTAAACAGAGATACAATGGACATTGTTTAAAATGTTTGTGCTGTTGACTGTTTCCGGCTAAGAAGGGGAAGAATTTGCCTTTCACTTCTCTTCTCTTGGATAGAAATGGTTGTTGTCTGCCTTCCTGAAGGTCCTGCAGCCTGCTTTCCAGCCCCTGTGTTCTGTCAGGCTCTATTTCTTATGCTGTGAGGAATTCAAACTTTACATGATAGCCATCTGTTTCCTGACTCTAATTACAGACCTATTTTGGATTTCCCATTTCTCTATATTATTCAAACGTACCCACTTGCATGATTACAATGCTACTACTCTTCCTCAAGAATCAGATATCCCCTTCCCATGATTGGTTATCCTTTTTTATAAATGCCTCACTATTGTCAATCTTAGCTAGTATCTAAAAGTGAAGCTCTTTTGTAAGTGGGATGTGGTGATCCATGGCAATACTTAGATTGCTAGCAGAGCCACATGCATACAGTATTGAGAATGAACATAGACTTAGGATTCAAAGAGAACTGAGTGTGTCTTCTGGATCTGATGCTTACAACCCTAGGACTTTGAGTAAGTTTTTTGTTCTCGTGTGTCAAATCAGTATAATCAGAGTACTACCTTATGAGGTGTTTGAGAAGATTTCATGCCATTAACTAATCCATAGAAAGTATTTGTTGGTGCATGCAGAGTCCTAACATCTGTAGTAGTGCCTAGAATTTGGCATGACTTCGTCTGCTGGAAGGGAAGACAGAAAGTAGCAGAGAGAGGTGGAAGGAAGGAAGGAAGGAAGGAAGGAAGGAAGGAAGGAAGGAAGGAAGGAAGGAAGGAGGAAAAAAATGAGAAAGAGCAGGAGAGTAAACCTGGTTAGGGAGAGAAGAAATGCATGGTAATTAACAATGTACACAGCAGTGTACAGTGAGTTTACACTCTAATATTTCCTTGATTCTCTAGCTTCAGGAGTAAAGCTCCTTGGAACAAAATTTGAGTTCAGAAAAGCTGAGGAGAAAATCAGGAAGGCAGGGATGCTAGTTTAGATGCTTACACTGTGATGTTGCTTGGGGCTTCTGGAAAGCGTGACTCTTACCTGCATAGGGAGTCACCTGGGGTCTGGCAAATGGTAGTACCAATGTCACTGGGTGCCATACCAGGGGAGGGAGGGAGATAGCAGCATTCTAAGAAGGAATTCCTGAGAGAGTCATGGATGGCTTAGAACTCTGGACTTGCTATGATTCACAGCCATGTTCGATTTCCAGTTTTGCCACTTTTGCCTCCATTATCTTGGGTGACTTATTGAGCCAATTTGAGTCCATTTTCTCAGCTATAAATTGGAATACATAATATTCTCCTACACTGATAATGTGAAGTTTAAGAGGAATAATGAAGTTAAAGCATCTATGTGGGACAGTGGCAGGCATAAATAGACTCTGAAAAATCAGTTATTTTTCCTATTATAATTGCTCAGAGTTCAGGGCAAGCTTTCTGGAGGAGCTCCTTCTGTTTTACCTGAGGCTCATAAATGTTATGACTGCTTGTATCTATACGGTTGAGCTATCATTGGGTCCAGCTTGGCTTCATCCCTTTCAGATACACCTGTAATTGTGATTAATGGTTCCACATTTGGCCCCAGGGACTCCGACTCTTTGCCAAATTGGCTACACTGAGCTGAGAAGCAGAGCCTTTGACTCCATGTTCAGATACTTTCTGAAGTGAGCACCTTCTAACTTTTCCATTCATTGCTGTTAAGTGAGCCTAAGGGTATAAATCAATTTCCTGGGGATAAATTATAAAGTTTGATATTCACCTGAGCCAAGTCAGTAGATCATCAGGTCAGATCTAGGCAGAAATTCACAAATACTGAGACAGGGGAAACACAGGTGAGTATTCCCTCAATGTCCATCTTGGTTTGGCAAATGTTCAATGAAGGAATCTTCATTACTGGCTTTTTACGGACTTTGGTAAGAGTCCACAGATGCTTCCAATGTGATTTCTTAATTATTTGAGAAGGAAAGGAGCTGGAGCCTGCAATGTGGTCTTGAGAACTAGCACATCTTTAGCTGTTTCCTTCCCTGGTCCATTAGTTGTGCTTTCTTAAGCGTGTAGTTTGCTGAACTTCGGGTGAAGCCAGCAGGCATCACTGCCTGCAGAAAGTGTAAAGAAAGGAAGAGAAAGCATTTTCCCAATGACTAAGTCACTTCAAGTACCAAAGGCACTGTTGTAGTTCTGCACCAAGTCTTGTTCTATAAGACAATGTTAGCATCTTTAAAGAGGGGAACTGATTCATTCTGTTTCCCCAGATAAATTCTGGTAACACTAAGGGCTTGCTTACCTTTTCAGAGACCTTCCCTTTCGAGATATGGTTTTCAAAATTTTCTTTTTATAAAAATTTAAATCCAATAGATTTGAATATGGAAATGCTATATAAAATACCAGTATGAGTTGTGCTGTTCTTATAAAGTGGGAGCATAGAATGCCCTACCTCAGTGGCTCTCACCCAACTAACGTCCCCAAGGCCCTTCTCTGAAATCCTGGGCTTCTTAGGGCACAGTTTGAAAACCACAGTTCTAAGTGTTTCTTGTGCATGATTCATTTAAAAGTGTCGGGAACATTATAGATGACCCAGCAGAACTTCCAACAAGACACATTGCAGAAAGAACCAGAAGTTCACAGGATATTTTGATGTATAAGTGTAAAGAATCCAAGTTGGCCATACCAGGCTCACAAGACATTCCAGCACCTGCTAGCTGTTAACCTCAGAGACTACCTAGACCTCCTGAGCCACTTTTACTGAAATGCTTACTCAGCTAGTTGACTCTAGGCTTGCCTGCCAAAGCCTCCTGCCTAATACCACACAAGATGCCCTCAATGAAATCCAGTTTTCTTGGTCTGAGGAACAATGGATGTAGAAAGAATTCTCCTTGGAGAATTCAAAAAGAGGTTTTCATAGGTTTACCAGGTTCAGGTAAAATAAAACAAGACTCTTATATCAGTGAGTTCTAGATTATAGATTTCATGGGCCTCTTCTTTCATTAGGTATTAGTTGTTATAGCTCTAATCTGCAAAGTAGAGGATTAAAGACTTTTCCATCAAGAAGTTAAAAGAGCTGTGACCTGGGCAGCAGCCAGATATAAATATTACTCAAACAAACCATGGGTACTATGTACAAGGTTCCACATGGATTCATAGATATAGATATAGATATAGATATAGATATATAGATGAAATCTCTTTAGACTATATATCTATGGGAACTTGTTAAAGACCTTACCTTTAAATATTGTAACCCTATCATTTAAAAGTAATAAAAAATGTAAGCAGTAAAGACTAAGCTTGTATGGAGTTGTATACAAAGTTATTATTAGTTATACTTGCTGCTCCCTGGGCAGGGAGCCTGAAATGAAGACTGGCGGTGTTGGTGGTTTCAGGTTTAACCTTTAAAATTCCAGGAGACTGAGAGGGTTTAGTAAAAGGACACAGCTCAGCTAGGATAACAGCTTCATGTGTGTAACTTCTTAGCCTGTTGCAAAGTCAGACCCATGGTCTCTGCCCGTCACAAATGCCTTGACAATTAAAACCAACGCCTTTGAATTGGAAGCTTGTTTACCTTTAGCTAGGATGTGAATCTGACTTCATTCTCACTGGGATGGTGAACTGGTGTACAGTCTGGGTGACTGTCTTTACAGAGTCCTATTTGCAAAGTAATAATGGAGCCATCTCCCTGTCCTTCCCTCTTACCTTCTGCTTATGGTTTCTTGAGGAAAGTGCACACAAGCTTTTAGGGGTTTGTGTATGTGTGTGCACTTGCAGGAAAGTTGCTGACAGAGAGAGCAGAAAAGAGACTAGATACTTTTCCCTCCATCTCTTTTTCAACCCTGACATGAGAGAGGCATTTTTGAATGCTGTAAGAGTGGGGCCAGGGAGAACACAGAGTTTACTGACAGGTGGTCAGGGGCCGGCACTGTGGCGTAGTAGGTGAAGCCACTACCTTTGGTGCTGGCATCCCATGTGGGTGCTGGTTGGAGTCCCAGCTGCTTCACTCCCTATCCAGTTCTCTGCTGTGGCCTGGGAAAGCAGTGAAGGATGGTCCAAGTCCTTGGGCCCCTACCCCCATGTGGGAAGCCCCTGAGGAAGCTCTTGTCTCCTGGCTTCAGATCATCACAGCTCTGCCCATTGTAGCCAATTGGGGAACGAACCAGCAGACAGAAGACATCTCTCTTTCTCTGCCTCTCTTTCTCTCTATGTGTATAACTCTAACTTTCAAATAAATAAATAAATCTTTTTTTTTTTTTTTTGACAGGCAGAGTGGACAGTGAGAGAGAGAGAGAGAGAGACAGAGAGAAAGGTCTTCCTTTGCCGTTGGTTCACCCTCTAATGGCCGTCGCGGTAGAAGATAGGCAGTCACCCGAATAGGTTAAGTGTTCCCATGACAGATCCCATAGTGAGTTGTCACAGAACAAGGCTCACACTTAAGATGAGTCCAAAGCTCTGGTGTATCAAAATGTCCTGTTCATCTTCCCTGTGAAGAGAAGTAACCTGTTAGTTCTATCCCACATCCAAGACCACGGATGTGTGCTCCTCCGTGACTGGTGCCTCCAGGGCTGTTGCTCTCTGCTGTACCTTGAACTTCTTCCTGCTGTTCTCAGAATCCCTCTGTCTCCAAGTGTCTGAGTGTTTCAGACTTTCTTTGGATTGTGTTCATACGGTTGAAATTGTTGTCCTATTTTTCCACTGAGTAAGTAACTTAACCTTTCTCGGCCTTAGTTTGCTCTTTCCAAGGAGAGAGCAAAGCTGGTTTATTTCCAGCATCCTCAAACACATCTGATTGGATTTTGTCTCCACTCACTGAGATACTGCCTGCCTTGTCAGCTGTTCTGCCCTTTTTTTGTGGGTTGAGGGGCTGGCGTGAGAAAGGATTCAGCTTCCATCCCATAGTCAGAGTAAGAAGCCTCTGATGCCTCCCAAAATAGAGATAGAATAAGATCCATTTACCACAAGATAGGAAAGGAAATAGGAATGAAGTAGTAGGCTTTTTAATAAAAGGATGGTATCTTTAAGGGCAAAGTAGAAAATGGGTCATGTATTCTATCCAAAGCCCTCTTACTCTGTTCCTTTGCCTACTTAACTTTCTATAAATCCACCCATCTGTTGCATATGCCAGCACCTCCTTCTCTGGAACTCAGTGACCTAGAGTACTCCAGGGCCAATGGGCTTCCAAGTGCCTAGTGCCTGTCCATGAAGCTGGGATCCATGGGGCTAGATGACCACCATGATCCACATACCCCCCCACTTGCATCAGTGACCCCCTACAAGTGTCCTGAATCATCATTCTAACTGGGGACTTAGGGTATGTTAGTCCCAAAGTAATGCCTGCTTTGGATAAAGGGCTAGCCGAAGGGAAAAAATGATCCCAGGATGGGAGAACAGGGACTGTAATGAAACAGCCTCCTCCTCTCCTGTGGACGAGCTTTGGAAACTATAGGAGTTTGTAAGCAGGATGGTAGTTGTTGAGAGGGACAGTCCTACCCCGTGGAGATCTCAAGGGTTGTTGGCTACAACTACACTGTGGGCAGTTTGGGGTGAGGATAACTGAATGGAGACTCCCAGTAAGAGCTGAGGCAAGGGTGGGGGGTGCACATGACAACAACATATCTTTCCCAAGGAAACTGAGGAAGTGCTCATTCACTCCTGCAAGTCCTCTGGCTCTCTCCATCCCCTCTAACCCTCTTTGTCCCCTGACCTTCCCTGGAGGTTATAGAGACAAAAAGAAACAAGCAAACTCCGAAAACCACCACCTGAATTTTCACCAAGAGAAAGCTGCAGCTTCTCAAAAATGGAAAGCAGGGTCATCCGTCTGATATTTTGAGTGTGGATTGTTCCAGGGAGCAATAAGACGTGTCAGGAATGAGATTGCTCTGAGCTGGGCGCTAGGAACACTGCCTGGCTCCAGTGGGGAGATGAAAGAATTTTCTCCTTCCTTTGCCTTTTAAATGTAATTCGGTCTGCCCTTCTCCCCAATACCAGCTCAGCCCTCTACTGGGAGGGGTGCAGACATTTAGCCATCCTGGGAAAAGACAAGATCCTTTTCATTAACTTCAGCCTGATTGAAGTCCCCAGAGCCATGACAATTTCATTTTCTTTCCTCTCTGCTTCCTTGTCTTAAGTCTCTCCCCATATGGCTAGGCTGCCATAGGTAGTGAACTGTCCCCAGTGGGACAGAATGAGGACAAAGTTGGGATGGAGCAGTGGAGAAGTTTCCATACCCATCTTTTTAAGGGGAGAAGCATGCTTATTTCTTTCTGCCTATGCCTCAGTTTCCTTGAATTCCTGGGCACACCTGACCTACCTTGAAGACAGAAGTCAACAGCAAGTTGTGTCTGGGTATTAGTGTTGAATGGGACAGGGCTGTTGCTGGCAGGGGTATAGTCAGACACTGGAGAAGTTGGGAACCCACTTAGGGCTGTTGGTAACTGTAACTGAAAATTTTATCTTTCAAGTGTCACTTATTAGCTCCTTGTGCAAAATAAAGTTTCAAAAATTTGCTGGGTCACAGAATATTGGCTTTCAAATGAAGTTGCATAGAAATAGCCTGGAAATGCAGAGCCACTCAGCTGAAGTGGGAGAGAGAGGTGCACGGAGGAGTCCTTTTGCCTACCTGTCTCCCTCACTCCAGATGCCCCAGCAGAGCTGGATCCTGAGTCCACAGATGACACTGTGATTTTCTTGTCCCCTCCAAGCACCCTCAATTGTCTCCTTCAGTCCTTTACACTATAAGACTGGAACTTCTTTGTGGGGTCCTCATATTTGTGTCTGTGGCTATGAACTACATGAGGACATTCTTAACTGAGTGTCCTCACCTGAGCATCACACTTCAGTGCCTAGGGCCAGCATCTGCCCCTTTCCCTGTACAGAATGTGTAGACTTCTAGGAAATCATCAGCTTTGTGAAGATTCACAGCCCAGGTGCTGTATTTTGCCCACCATCTTGTGCTTCTGGTTACCCCATGATGTGAAAGGCAGGTGCGGAGCTACGGCTTGGCTGTAAGGAAAGACAGGACCTCTTGCACAATGTTCTTTTTGGACTCATTTAGAGGAGAGGTTACAAGGCTTGCCCTTGCCAGTTTCTAGGTCACATCGTGCCTTCAATGCACACTAACTTGTGGTGAAATATCAGAATCTTCTATTAAGAAACTCAGAAGTTTTAGAAGTTAGTGGATTAAAACCAGCTCTCCTTATTCTCCCACTCATCACCAGATACGCTAACACTTCTCGACTGCTTTGGGTCCCTTTAATGTTCATTTTATAGTTTCATCCAGAGAAAAAGGAGAGACCTCTGTCTGCTTATTGGGATTTGTTCCCCATTCAACCCCTTTCATTCTGTTCTTCTTTAAATTTAACCTTGGACTTTTGCACTGAGGTTTAAGTCGGTATTCTCTTTTAAAACCGGCAGCAGATAGAGAAGAGCTTGTTCCCATCATCAGAGATGATTAATTCATTCAACTCTGTGAGCACCTTTTTCATGCAGGCAGTGTGCTAGGTGCTGAGTGCCATTTCCTTTTGTCAGCTTGAAGGATGCCTTAAGTCCCCATCTCACACTTTTGTTCTCTAGGTTTGGCAATTTAGTCATTCTATTCCTCACCTCAGGTGACAATAGTCTCCACTCTCCTTTTAAGTCATTTGACCAACAGGTTTTTTGGTGACTCATTGTATGTCCAGACTCTTCTCAGCAAGTTGAGAAATACAGACTTGGCATAAAATAACACGTAAACCATAGTCTTGTTGGGCATGTTCTTATTACGTGAAACAAAGGAAAAAAAAAAAAACATGCAATGGTATACAACAGAACTTTAAAAATTAAGAATGAACTGTGGAATGAACTGTATACATCAAAGAAAAGAGGATCTAAAGTTTCTAGGGAGGGAGGGATCATCCTAACTTTGTTGAGATAGAAACATAATGAATAATAACCCGAGCTGCTCCCTCTCTATTTGCAGTCAAACAAATGGAGCTGGGCATTTTTCAATCCCAGCATCACTGATACAAAGCAGTAGTGCATATCTGAGGATTCTTTGTACACTGTTGTGGTTTATTTTTAGTCTCATGACCTCGGGACTAGGAAGAACTAGATGATTTGGTATCACGCCTCTTTGCCTCCCTGTTGAACCTGTGAAGAGCTGTTGAAAGGTCTCTGACAACTATGCCCTTAGGCCCTGCAAAATCTGAGCTCTGATTCCTTGATGCTAACATATGAAGGTATGCCCTTGCAAAGGTTATTCTCACATCCATACCTCATCCCAGCCTTTCTGACCCTCCTCCCCAGCCTCACCCTAGCCTGCCCAGCTCAAGTTCAAGGCATAGGTTTCACTGATAAATTCCAAAGAGTAGATGGCCATTACCAATCAAATAAATGAAAATGTCTGAGTTGAAGGGTTAGTTAAAAGGCATTCATGGGGCCGGCGCCGTGGCTTAACAGGCTAATCCTCCACCTTGCGGCGCCGGCACACTGGGTTCTAGTCCCGGTCAGGGAGCCAGATTCTATCCCGGTTGCCCCTCTTCCAGGCCAGCTCTCTGCTATGGCCTGGGAAGGCAGTAGAGGATGGCCCAAGTCCTTGGGCCCTGCACCCGCATGGGAGACCAGGAGAAGCACCTGGCTCCTGGCTTCGGATCAGCGAGATGCGCTGGCCGCAGCAGCCATTGGAGGGTGGAACCAACGGCAAAAAGGAAGACCTTTCTCTCTCTCTCACTATCCACTCTGCCTGTCAAAAAAAAAAAAAAAAAAAAAAAAAAAGGCATTCATGGGACATAGGCTTTGTGTTACTGCCTGTGATTCATTTGAAGAATATTCTGGGACTCAGTGTTTCCCTGATGCCATGTCTCCTCAACAGATGGTCTCCAATGAGCTAAAATTCAGAGGCATCTTATTGTAGAAGGGAAAGCATGAGTTGGGGGAAAATATAATTAGGGATTCAAATCTTAAATCTATCTACAACCAATACATGGGACCAATACATGGCAACTTGACAATGTTATTTGACTTTTGGAAGTCTCAGTTTCTTGTTAATGAAATGGAAGCACTTTGTATTGCTTGAGGAAGTTGTGAAGATTCAAGAAGAAAAGCGGGAACCCATGTATCACTGGGCCCCCAGAAAATCCTGAGTGTAACATCGTTCCCTCCCTTTGTCCTGCGGTTTGGCTGTGGCTGCCATTGCATCAGTGCACAGGGAGCTGTGTTGGAATTATTGTGTCCTTTCCCCCTATCTTTGTTCTTTCAGCTGCTCCCACCTGAAGCACCTTGCCCTGCCACCTTTAGAGCCCTCAAGTATCAGTTTAAACTCTGTGTTATTTCAACAACCGCACCCTGTTCACTCTACCTTGTCTTCAGCTTGATGCTTAGACTCTACCCATTCTGATATACACGTCTGACCTTCCATCAGTGGGTTTTGGAAGGCATGGACTCAGTCTTATAATTATATTTGGCCCTTAGTACTCAACCAGGTGGCCTCATGGTCCTTTGCTGTGCTGTGTTGTTATAGTACAACACAGAGGTTGAACTGGCTATTTACTAGGAGACACCATCCTTGTTGGGGAGTCTGTTCCACAGGACTGGGTGTGGGGAAGAAACTACAGCTTTTACCATGTCCACCTCCTTTCTGCTGTATCCCAACTCTAACACCACTTAAGTATCATTTTTGGTGGAGTTATTCAGGGAAGCTAAAAAGTCCAGTTGGGCTTTTCTGAAGGCTGGAAGTATTGGAGCCCAGCATGACTCCTCTCTCTTGAACCAAACAAAATATTGTTACAAAAAACATGAAATCGTTCCTATTTTTCACAAATGCTCTCCAGGCCTAACAAAGCTAGTAGTCACACTCCTTGAATCAAAATAAGCATCTGATTATTTCATTAATGAATCATATGTTTTATGGAAGTTTTTCTGGTACCAAACCATGGATAGCATGTAAAAATATTCAAAATGTTAGCCTTATCATTTAATATTTATTAAATATAGAGGTGCAAAAATGTATAAAACCAATATACACTAATATTTTATACAACTTTTTAAACTGTAAGCCATGGACATCTGAATAATGTATAAAATATCATGCAGCATAGGATAAGGTGAAGTTGAGTCATATGTAAATAGGAAGAGGTAAGGATCATTTTAGTGGTCTAACTGAAAGAGAGAGAGTGAGAGAGAAGACAGACAGAAAGAGAAACAGAAAGAATGGAGCCCTCTTAGAGGATCTGGGTTGTTTAGCTGTCTCACAAGCAATCATTCTTGACTTGTACAACAAACTGCTTTGATAGCAAAAAGAAATTCAGGGACCCTCTGCCTCAGGAAATGCACAAGGATACTTCAAAAATTTTGTGGAAAAATGGAATTAAAAAGTAATTTCTTTTGGTCAAAAATTTGCATACAGAAGTCTTGAACAAGTTCATGGAAGATGCATATTATGAAAAATCTTCACCCCAAAATAAACCTCTTTTAATCCCATTTCTACAAACTTTTTGAAGTCTCCTTGCATACATCTACAGAGTCACTCTTATAATTTCAGGGAGTCTGGACTGATAAACTCCCTTCACAGCCCATGATCCCTAATTTGAGACTCCTTGAAGAGCTGGTAGCACACAGAGAGAAGGTGGGAGGGGGCAGAGAGAAAGAGAGGTGGTGAGGCCGGAGATGTGGTGCACACCCAGTTGGCAAGTCACTCGTCTAGACTCCTAGCCCAGAGTAGTGCATGTGTTTTTTGCAGTTCTGCTTCTTAAGCTCCAGTGCAGGCTGTTGTAGGTCCATGGCTGGTTAGCCAGTCCTCTTGGGGATACTGTATGCAAACTTTGAGAAGTATCACTAAGGAAAACTCCTTTGTTCTTTTCCAGCTCCTCACAGCCAGTGACCTTGCAGCCAGCGACCTCAAAGGATTTCAGCCACAGGTAAGCTCCACTGGTTTGTTTTTTAAGTGCCGGGCAAAGAAATGATCCATAGTTTGGTTGTGAACAAATCTGGCACCAGAACAGAAACCTCCATCCTGAATTTCCAGCTTTTCTGACTCAATATCTCAACCATAAGAATTATTTGAGCTTGCTCTCTCCTTCCATCTCTTCACTCAGCCCATGTGGGACAAAGCTCGCTCTCTCTCTCTCTTTGTAATGTAACAAATAATCTAGACTAAGATGCTTAGAGTGTTGGCCAGTAGGAGACCCAGCCTAGGAAAGTGTTGATCCACAAGAGGAGGAGGGTGGGATGGGGCTGGAATTCTTCCCTTTATTTCTTTCTCTTTGGACAGGATACTCACATTTCTGTTATCTTTGTATGCCAATGCCTTGCAGTCCTGGTCTGGTGACCAGGTTAATCTCAGACTCCTGCAGAGGCCCACAGTGAAGTTTTGTTGATCTTGGTTAGAAAATGCCCCTGTTATCTCTGGGCAGAATGCTTGCCTAGGTCTTCATGGATGAACCACAAGAGAGTGCAGGCAGGGATTTCTGAGACCTCCTTGGCAGGGATGAAGCTAGAAAACAACTCTCCCTATCTATGGAAAGGGAGTCAGTCTCCAACATAAATACCACAAATCACACAAATATATTGCAGACACACACATGTCCTCTTCTAAAAGCCCAGAATAGATAAATCATGTATTCAGAGAAAGGTAAATCCACAGTTGATTGCTGTGGTCCCCAGGCCCTGGCCCTGTCCCCCTTTCCATGTGACCTTTTCTGTCACTTCCAACTCAGTGCCTGCCTTCAGATCCCATGTGCGATGCCTTTGTGGGAAACGCATCACAGTGAATGGCAGTAAACTTCCAGGGTTTGAGCATGTTATTTTTAACAGCAGGAAGCCCATACACGTGGGAATGTTTTTATGTATTTGAGACCCTGTCACATGCGAAAGCTCGCTGTGCCCTCACTGTATGTGCCATAGCTGGCTCACATCCTGTGAGCTCTCTTTTACTGCTGGGGAATCTGAGGCCCCAGTGCTGAGGCAGCGTGGCTCCAGATCACACAGAGAACTGGGGGCAGGAACAGGGCAGAGAGTCGGAGGGTGGAAGAAGAGAATGAGCCAAATCAAGGAACTGTTGGTGAGAGCCAAAGATAAGTCCACATTCCAGTTGGAAATGTTTTGATCACAGCTTATTGATCCTTCTGTCAGGGGCACTGGGAGGTTTTACAAACAGCCAGTAAACCTTTGTCAACTGCTGAAACCTGATCATTAATTAAAGTAGTTATTCCTGTGATCATACAAACTTCCAGTTGAGCCAGGGGATGCAAATCAACGAGGAAAATCAACATTCACCCTCTCACCTCCATACCTACACTCTCATACAGAGGAGCCTGATAAAGAGTTCATATCTGAAAATCCCTAAAAGTGAAGAGGGAAAAGGATCTGTGTGATGCTGATTTGCTGCTCAAAAAGTATTCTTAAGGAGACAGTTTACAGCAGGGGGCTGTGTATGTGTGTGTGTGTGTGTGTGTCAGAGAAAGACCGAGAGTGAGCATGTGAGTGGATATATGAATATGTGAGTATATGTGAGTGAATGTGTATATAGGAGAGTTGATGTGTGTGTGTATATGTGTGAATGAAGTGTGTGTGTGTGTGTCTGTGTGTGTGAGGGAGGGAGAGAAGGAGGGAGAGAATGTGAGTGTGGGGGTGAGGATGAGGGTGGAGTGTGAGTATACCTGTGAATGATTCGGTCACAGTTTCTTTCTGAGGTGATCATATTCTCTCATATCTGTTTGCATACACTCAAAATTATTTATTTATTTATTTATTTATTTATTTATTTTTATTTACTTGAAACCCAGAGAGATAGTGAAAAAGATGAAGGTCTTTCAGTGGCTGGTTCACTTTGACCTTCGGCCAGGTCAAAGCCAGCAGTCCGTATCTCCACACAGGTCTCCACACGGGGCAGGGACTAAGCACCTGAGCCATCATTTGCTGCCATCCAGGGCACTCATTAGCAGGGAGCTGGATGAGAAGCAAAGTAGCTTAAACCAGGGTCTCTAATACTGGAGTGGGCAGCCCAAACCATTGTGCCACACACTTGTCCAACAGTACATTTTTAGATCTTAAGTTTAAAATGCACTCCCAAGTAATGGAAAAGTTACAGATAATCAAGGTACACCATAACATTCGGCACAATTCTAGAACATCAGCTTCCATACTCCCCACGGGCAAGTCCACAGTTTCCATGGCAGCAGGCCCTCTCCCCTGCCTCTGTCCTACCCTTCCACTTTATCCCATTTGTGTGTCATCCACCCTGAGGCTGAAAGAATACACGTGTATTTTTCACTCCTTAAGAGGCCTGTTCCAGAAGCCAGGAAGTCCTGGGCGTCTTATGGCCAGGGTGTAATGCCTAGATCAAAGTTAATTCTCCAGTGCATTCCTAAATCAAAAAGGCCCGGATGTGTCTCAAGACAACACTTCCCTTTTGGGTGCTTTTCCAAGCAGAAACAGAAAGCTGCCCCCTATGGCTCCACAGCAGGCACCAAATTGTTGGCTTCTGTTGTTATTCCCCTTCTCTCCCTGGATTGCAGTGAAAGTGAGCCTACAATAATTCCTGAGTAGGTTGCCTCCCAGGGACTGTCACTGATCATCAAGTAAGGACTCCTGAAGACTCCTTTCCTGGTCTCTCAGCTTTTGCACAGTTCATGCTTATCTCAATTATCTCATCAATGGGCAAGGATTTTTTTTTTCCCCTTTTCTTTTCTTTTCTCCTCTTTTTTTTTTTTTTTTTTTTTTTTGTTCCCTTGATATGTGCTCCTGCTACAAACTCTTAATGAAAACAGTCTTGATTTCTTCCTTGATCTTTGGTGATTTTGAACGTGTGAAAAGCAATAACAGTATTAGGCTGTGCTGCGCTGTCTCTGTCCTTCTGTTTGCCTCCAGAATATACAGAGAAGAGGAAGCAAGCCACTGTCTCTTTCTCCCCATGGTTGCAAATTTTCACAGATACCATCCTCATTCCTGGAAATAAGCACAGGACTGCAGGTAGAATCTGTGAGCCCGTGCTTTCTAAGGTGTTAGCAGTAGGTGTTTGCCCCTGAAGCTGGTGAGCTTGGTCTCTGGACCATAAACTAGAACTGCCTCCTGGAGGCAGGCCCTGGGGCGGGTAGGCTGGGAATGTTCTCAGCTGGTTTCACAGGCATAGACTGAAAAGTTTCTGAAATTCAGATCTAAACCAACTTGACTTTGCTCTCTTCTTTTAGTTCCCCCGCAAAGCACATCTTTTGCTTTCTAACATCCTACTCTTCTTGCCTTTGGAAGCAACCAACACACTTGAGTGCCCCCCTCTCTAGTTTTTGGCAGCATGGCAATACAGATCTCCACCTGTCTTTGTCAGACCATTCAATGTCCACCTCAAGAGGAGCAAGAGCTGGCATTAAAACAAAATACACATACGCTTTCCTCTCTGTTTCTCTTTCTATTATTTTTTCTCCCTAATATAAATGCTCTGAGTGTTCATTGTAGAAATGTGCAATACATGGGAAAGCATAAGAAAAAAATATCTCCTGTTATTCTACCCCAGAAATACAATGAAATTTTGGTGAATAGTCTTCCAGTCTTTGCTCTGTGTAGACATACACATCTACTGGAATTTGTATTCAGTATCATATTTTATACACTTTTTTTTTTACCTCCTCTTCTGTTTGCATGCTTTTCAAGTCCCTGCCAGCCGCTGGTTATTCTTGTACTATTCGCATCTTTTATTTACCACTCCCCTCCCGCTAGACATTCCATTCCTTTTGCAGACTGAGATCACAGGAGCAATCCAAGGCAAATCCTAACATCCAGTGCCCTCATCTAGGATGCAAATAGCAGCCAAGGCTTCTTGGCATATTTCTTCTTTATTTCTTAGTTCCTACAGGGGTATGAAGGTTGCCACTGGGCGGTGTGGTACAGAATAGCTGTAGTTTTGGCTCCCAATTCAAATGCAGCTCTCCATTTCCAGCCACAGTGTCCAAAAACTGAGCTTATAAAGAACTTCCCCTGACAGAGGGGGCACAGACCAGCAGACTCGGTCCCACCTGCTCTATTCTCTCTCATTTGTGAGAGAAGATACTTCTTCACAGAAAAATGGAATCCTACAAGTGTGGGGCAAGTGCATTAGCTGCATGTGAAGCATAGCCATTTTTAATGAATTTAAAAAAAAATGTTAATGGCTACTACAGTAGCCATTAGCTGAGAAGAGAATAAACCAGGACATGTAGGTAAATAATTTTTACTGTGGAGAAAACAGTACTTGCAGTTACCTAATCACCATTCATTCCTCAGGAATCTATGCAAAGCTCTTCTATTGGGTTCCCTGCTGTACACTCATACTACACTGAGCCTCAGCATTTGACAATTCTGGATTGTTCTGCCATTAATGTTAGCTCTGTGACCCTGGGGAAGCTACCTAACGTTTCTTGACCCTAGTTTTCCATTGTTGTTGTTCTTGTTGTTAAGAGATTTGTTTATTTATTTATAAGGAAGAGTGACAGAGAGAGGAAAATGGGGGGTGGGGGGGAAGAGTCTTCGGTCCTCTGTTTCACTCCCTAAATGGTGAAACACCCAGTATCTAGGACATGATAATGCCAGGAGCCAGGAACTTTATCCCAATCTCTCAAATGGGCAGAGAGGTTATACAGTGAATTCGTTTTTTCTTCCACTAGAGAATTTCAGAGTAAATTAGGAATTTTATCCATCGGAGGTAAGCATGGAAGTCTTCTAGGCAGAGGTGTTGTAGACCTGGGTCAAGTTGGATGAGAAGGAGGCTGAAAACTTATTCATGGGCAAGCAGATCCTGGATGAAGGCCAAGATGGTGTTGGCAATGCTCCGGCTGTGTTCACTACACTTGGCGCATTTTAATGGCTCTGTCTCCAAAGGAGCATAGTGGGAAGTTACTTGGAAAATGAGAGAGAGCAAAATTTCAGATTGTAAAAGTCTAGAAAAATAGTTGGGAAATAGATCTGAAGTTTTCAAAGTTACACAAAAGTAGGCCTGATAGTATAATAAGCTCATGTACCTATTATTCAGCTTCAATGGCTTGTTGTTTAAAAAGGCTAATTTGTAACATTTTCTGATTTTTGTGGTATAGTTGTCTCCATCATGACCAACATTAAGGTATCCATTCTCTATCTACCTGTTTGCAGAGGTTTTGCCATGCAGCTCTCCAGAGCTAATAGGAGCTGGCCCCAGTACACTATTGCTTCAACCATCATTACAATTTTGTCTATCTTATATTTCACTTTATTTGGCTTTTATTTTAATTTGTTGGAGGGGGAATAGTATTGTAAAACAAATCCCAGTCATCATGTTATTTCATAAAAATAAACTAAGTAAGTTTCTCTAACAAGAGTTTTCTTTTTTTTCATACAATCACAATCATATTATCACCCCATCAAAATTAGCACTAATCCTATAATATTTCCAATAAGAAGTTCGTTATCACAGTTTTGCGATCATTCCATTGTACGTTTCAGTAGTTTGAATCAGGATCCAGAGTTCGAACTTTGACATCTATCTGGAGACAGTGGGCGCCATTAAAGGTGTGAAGGCAGGCAAGAGTCAGAACAATGATACAAGAGGTTTCCTCTGTTGGTAGAGGATCTGCTGGAATGAAGAGCACCCAGCAGCCAGCTATTAGCCCGTGTCATTGGTCTTCACAAGGAGCCATAGGCAATGAAGCTGAGTTGGGGACAGCGCTGAGATGATGGACTCAAGAGACTGCAGAGGCAGAATCAGCAGAGCTAGCACCTGCATGGCTGGCTGGGATACTGGAAGTCCTGTTCATCAAAGTGCACGCCCAGAGAAAGTATGGTGTTCACCCCTGGATTAAGAATGATATGGCCCAGTGTTCAGAAGAGGAGGGCTTTGTCCTCCCTTAGTGAGCACTTACACCTTTTTTTTTTCCTCCTTGGCTCCACAAACAGTGCTACTCACAGGTCACCAGCAAACACAGCCAGCTACTAAAACTCCTGGGCTCCAAGAGTCCTAACCAGAAGTTTATAACGCACAATACCCATATTCAGTGAAGAGTAGCTTGACTGGAGTTTCCAATACAGTAGAAAGAAATCCTGGCTGTGCCCACCTCCCAGCAGAAAAGGAAGGGCAAATTGGAGCAGGATGTGGCAGGAACCCATGTCTCCGCCATGGTGCTTTCTGTCCATGCACATGCTTGTTCCTGCCCTGAAAGGGCCAAGAGGGAGAGTCAGAGCCTTCTGACGACACCCCTCTCTTTAGCATGAAATCCATGAGTTCTTCTAGAACAATCATGTTTTTCAGAACAGAATCACCATTATCTGACTCAACTGTGTGATTGGACACCAGCTGTCTGCAAGTTCAGCTTCCACAATTAAAAAGACTGACGTGGATGCTCTGGACATGTCAGAGTGCCCAGCTTCTACTGGACTCAAACCGAGTTCACACCACCTTCATTTGTGTGTAGGGACAAGGACTTAATGAAAGTGGACTCTGTGTCAGGAAAGTGTTTGTGAAATTTCACATGCATTATATTATTAAGCCTTACAATGCCTTTGAGAAATTGGTAATCACACGATCCCCATTTTACAAGTAAGTACCTAGAAGCACAGAAGATTAAGGTCACAAAGCCCACAAATGGCAAAAGTGGGATTTGAACCCAGGCAGTCGCTCCAGCATCTGTGTACTTGACCACTGGTGCTACATCAGCTTAAATAAGACAGCAACTCCATGGTTAAGATAATACAGATCTAGTCTGGCCACTTGTAAACCCAGCACAAGCAGCCCAGTCTTCTTTATTTTTGTGTATCGTAGAGTTTGCTTCACCTTTGCCAGTGTCTATGGAAAAGCAATTCCACATCTAAGTGTAGTAGATAGAACTGCTATGGAACAGTTTGAATCCTTTCACCTTGGCAAAGAATTTCTATGTTCTTCCATTCCTGTCCCAGACTTCCATTGGGGTGTCCTTGTGGTTTCTTATTCCTCAAAGGGAGCAACTGAGTTGGGGCAGAGGGAGGAGTATGGGATGTAGAGTGATGGGGAAACAGGTTGGTTTGTTTTGCCTTCACCACACACTGTTTACTTTGCTGTTTCTGGAAGAACCATCCCAAAGCAAGGCAAGTGCAAGGGAACCCTGCTACCTGTGCTGCCCTGCTCCTCCCATGCCTCTTCCCGTGACTTTAAAACAGAGAGAGGCACCAGAGAACACCTAGAGTCTACAACTGGGAAAAAATGTGGGACTCCAAACCTCACCTCAACATTTCAGATTGAATTGGTATTGGAGGAAGGCCTTGATATTGATATTTTCAGAAGCTCCACTAGATTGAAATCAAGCTCCCCCTTTTCTAGCTAAAGAATGAAGCTAGGGCATTATGACACAGCTAGTTAAGCTGCCACTTGTGTTGCCAGCATCCCATATTGCAGTGCTGTTTAGAGTCCCAGCTGCTCCACTTTCCATCCACCTCTCTGCTAATGAGCCTGGGAAAGCAGCAGAAGATAGTCCAAATATTTGTCACTTGCTACCCATATGGGAGACCCAGATGGAGTTCCCAGCTCCTGACTGCTCTGGACCAGCCCCAGATGTTGCAGCCATTAGGAGAGTGAATCAGCAATCAGCAGATGGAGGATTCTCTCTCTCTCTCTTTCTGTCTCCCTCTCTCTCTCCCAAATAAGCAAAGAAATATTAAAAAAAAAATTGAAGTGAAGAGATAGTCATTGAGAGGATGGAAAGTACCTTCACACTTAAATATGAGGGTACTCCAAAAAGCTTGCAGAAAGATCAAATTAAATGATACACTTATTTTAGTGATTTCTAAGCCCACATCTGTGCTCAGCTCCTGCTGTTTCTATTCAACAGTTGAGATTTGCCCAAGATCTTAAACTAGCAACTGATAACATTTGGGTGTCTGGTTGTCTTCTGTGCTTACTATCTGGACATCCTTTGTGGGTTGAAAAGATATGCAAAAAGACCCAGCTTCAGGAGATGGCTTCAAAGGGAGAATGCATGTAGGTGGCTAGCATGAAGTATCCCCTGGCTTCCAGAGCATGATGGGTCCCCTGAGTCCCTCTTGTTCAGGCTGTTGCTTAGCACACATTTCATTCTGCAGGCCCGTTCTCTGCCTAGCCTTGCATCGGCTGTGCCATGTAACTTTGCTCTCTGATTCAGCACTGAACAGAGCTCGAGCCACAAACCAGGCTGGCCTGTCAGTGTGCATCACTGATGCACCATGACACATGCCTAGAAATGGAAAGGAAGTCTTCCAAATTTTTTATGGAATTGAACATTTCCATGATATCTGTGCATGTGCTTGTTTTCCTACTAATTACTTTTTCTATTTTTTTTTTTTACCAAAGTATTCATACAAAAATAGGTGTTGTGGAAAAAAATCTACTTCCTTACCATTTGAATCACTTGAAAATCTCTGTTCTAAGTATCCAGTGTTGGGCCTTTCCACTTTCAATGAAAAGGTGGGATTTAGCCTCCTGCTTTTTCTTTTCTTTCTTCTAGGAGCCTATACATAAATATTTGTATTTTGAATAATACTCCCCCCCTTCATGACTACACCTGTGCAGGTATGTGTCCTGCAGCTTTTAGTATATCTACACATAACATGAATATTTTCCCATAATACCTAAGGCAACCTATTTAATTATTTTTCTTACTAGACTTGGACATCTGTGATGCTAACAGCATTTTAACAAAAATATTCGTTCACATGCATACACACCTCACATTCACACTGAAACCAAAACTGATGCTATTTCTTTTCTTATATGAAATTCACATTCACAGTTTCATACTGTAGATCTAGTTGTTGGTTTTGTTTTGTTTTTGTTTTGCCTTCCCTGACAGTGTTTTTAGTAGACTTTTTTTTTTTTTTTTTAAGGCCAACACTGGCATTTGGTCCCGGAGAGAAGTTCTCCAGGTGTTTTCCAGAGAGTCTGGTGTTTCAGTGGAATATTCTGAAGCCTTAATAAGTTCTCCGGGGATACAAAATCTCTTTAGACATCAGTGAATATTTTGTTTCTTACTCCCAAGATATTCTAACCATCTGAGGGCCGTATGCAGGTGGGCCTGACTTAAAACAAACTTAATGTGCAGAAGTTCACACACAGGAAAAATTGATAGATGGCAGGTGGGTGTTGGGAGAGAAGGGGGTTATTCACATGCAGAAATATTTTTCCACTTTATCAAGAGAATCAGTGTAAGTTATCTTGACTCTACAGTATTTTCAAATATGATGGAGCCTCTCAAAATCTGATTTAAACTCAACTTTTCAGAACAGAAATAGAAACAAAGTGAAGCCAGCCAGTGGGAATTACTTTGAATGACACTCTCTTCCCCTTGAACTATAGTTTTCTCCTCTAAAACAAAAACAAAAACAGAAGACCTTAGCAACAAGGGTGTAAGATTAAATTATTTCTATGATCCCTTGAGACTCCACATGTTTAATTATGCTGTGGCTCCTTCCACTGTCTTCCTGTTTTCTACTTTTGTGTCCTTGTTTTTCCCTTCAGTCCTTTTAGTAAAAGAGACTGGATATGAACTTAGAAATCCTCTTGTGTTTCTGCTCACTTGAAACCTGGGGCCAGCGAGGTTTTTGGCTGTATCTCAAATATCTGTGCCTATTTGTAGACTGAGGTACAGCATCTGATCTTTCTGTGTCTAAAATTTTAGTTTGATGTATGGCTTTGTCCTATACAGTTTTATGTCTAAGAATGACTCATATGTACTACAAGAGGTCTCCAAAAATTTCATGGAAATTGTTTAATATGAAAAAAATTCAAGAATTTTTGCACTGAGATAATTTTAAACTTTTTTAAAAAGATTTAATTATTTAGTTGAAAGGCAGAGAAAGAGAGAGAGAGAGAGATCTCCCTTACTCTAATTTACTCCCCAAATGGCTGCGATAGCTGGAGGTGGGCCAGTACAAAGCCAGGAGCCTGGAACTCAATCTGGGTATCCCATATGGGTGCAGGGGCCCAAGTACTCAGGCCATCTTCTGCTGCTTTCCCAGGTGCATTAGCAGGGAGCTGGATAGGAAGTGGAGTAGCCAGCATACCAATGGGTACTCATATGGGTGCGGGCATCTCAGGCAGTGACAACATGCTGTACCACAACACTGGTCCCTAGAATAATTTTTTATAATTCTATTTTTCCATGAACCTCTTGTCCTATTAAATGCAAATCCAAACCCTGCCTTAAGTAGGGCTTGAGAAAAGATGTTTTCCTCTTTCCCTGAAGATGGTCCTGAACCTGTCTCCTGAAGACAAAGATGTACCTTTCTAACAAATCAACAAACTCCCTTTTTAAATTCTTCCTCACCCTACTGCCTGGCTCAACCTACAACACTCGTGTACAATTCACGCTTACCCCATCTGCTTTCTAACCACCATATCAAACAGAAGGGGTGGGTTGAAAGGTATGAGAAGACCCGCCCATCTTCCCCCCACCAGAAGGTCGTCCTAGTGCAATGACTCAGAGATCTCCAGTGGCTTCTTATACTCTCCTGTTTGCCTCTGGAGACTGAGTGAAGCCTCCAGACAGCCTTCTCCGTAATTATATTTCCATGATGATGGCCATCCTCTTCCCCTACCCTCTGCAGCTCTGCACATTATTTTCCTTCTGCACCTCTCACCTGTTTTCAGAGTTTGTGGCAGAATGTCTGTTTCTAACAGGTGACTCAAGTCCATGGTGCCCAGGACAGAAAAGCTTTGCAGGATCCTTTTGTGATCTTTATTACTATAAATAGTAACAATGTATGCCCCTTTAGTAATAAAGCATAACCATACATCTCCCCCAACTTTCTGGCACCAATATCAAGCATGGAGAACATTTCCCATTATTTAATAGTTGAGTAGTTAAAAGCACCACTTCAGGTCCAAACTAAGTTTGCCCTCTACTAGCTGGATGACCTCCAACAGTTATTTAACTTTTATGTTGCTCAGAGTGGAAGAAGGAAACCTCTCCCATGGGATGTTGAGGAAGATTGAATAAATAGGCCCACTGAATAGTGTCTGATGTGTGGTAAACTCCAGAAATGCCTGCTCTAACTTATTACTTGTTATTACAAGTTACATAATTGAAATTAATCCTAGATGGCTGCTGCCAAGGTCAGAGCACAAACTGCAGCTTCCCAAGACAATATGACTAGCATTTGGGATTACCCAGGAAGAAAAATCATAAAAACATAAACCAAACACACACACACACACACACATACACACATCCATATTCACCTGCCCCTCTTTCACCAGTCTGTTTATGGCACCTGCCATTCATCATAAGAAATGGCAGGCACTCTGATCCTGGGTGAATGACCACAGAAGAAGGCAGAGTAGGACCGAGACCAATAGGAATAGGCCAAGAGTGAGGAGGGACTGTGAGACTGAGAAGGAGACACTCTTCACCGATTGCTTCCTTCTCTTCCCACCAATGGCATTTTCATTCCATCTCTTACCCGTGGTGGGAGGACAGCTATCAAGTATTGAAAATGATTTTTAACAAATGCACTAGGAGCTTCTTCAATCACTAGAATGCCTGATTTCAACAACAGTCTTGTGTCCAAGGATAGTCAGCATATTTCTGGTTATCTCCTTTGGCTCTGACCCTATGGAAGAATCACAGGCACAGTGATTTATTGTCCAGCAGCATCAGTGAGGAACTACACAAAGGCATGGGCATTGTTCTTAGAGGGATGCTTTTTGCATTTTATGTGATGATGTCCACACCTCTTAAATTTAATTGTTTCTATGCGCAAAAGAAGACATAGAGGTGATTCAAGAGGCACGTAGGTTCTGATTTCATGGATCTTCCAAAGGAGTTGGCACCTGCTGAGGAGGGCACACTGGTTGTGGGACTCTGGTTTCAGCAGGCAGTCTGTTTCTGACATGCTGACAGGGCAAGTAGCTCAGATGGGAAAAAGAGAATTCAGTGCCCAGACGCCAGCCTTATCTGCATTGTGAGAAAATGCAGCTGGCTAAATTTGGCTTCCTAGTCCTTGATCCGGGTAGGAACAGAAATACCACAGTGGGGAATGAGGGGATGAGCATTGTGTGAAAAAAGAATCTGTGTGCTCCCAGCAAAAAGTAGATGCTCAGTAAATATTTGTAGAACCCTCTCTAAGGCTGTTTGTGTGAGAGGTCAAAACAGAGCTCCCAAACAAAAAATGCATAGATACAGATTCTGATCTTTCTGTAATGCCTTCCGGCTTTGAGATTCTAATAAAGATGTCCCCTATCACTTACCATATTTTTGGAGCTAACAATGTATGTGAGTTTTTTCTAAGACTTAGAAGTTTACTTGTCTTTGACCATGATGTAATGGTGTAATAGGAGTGAACAAGTAACTTTGGAGTGAGGACTCAAAACAGACTGCTTTGAATGAAATCAGTTTGATCCACCGACCTCAAACCTCTTGCATTAGTGGCATCTTGGTGTCTTGTGAACAGTGGCCAAGGCAGGCGTGGGTAAGGCAAAGGGAAGGGTAAGCAAAAAGAAAACTCCTGTGAAATCTCAGCCTGCAGCCTTCTAGAGGGAGAGAGTGTGCATTTCACTCTTGATAAACTCCAGCAGAAAAGAGCAATCAGCTAAACGAGAGCTGGACAAATTAAATGGCTGAGTATTATTTCAAAGGAGAGCACGGGCAGCATCAGAAATTCCCCATCAGCTGTAATAACGCCAATTACTTTGCCAATTGCAGATTCCATCGTGATGTGTTTAGTGCAATCAGGCGTCCGACTCTTGCAGGGGCCTGATGGGTTTTGTTTACTCTGAATGTGCATTTGTAGAGAATCTTTTGCACCCAAAGGCTTAGAGCTCTGAATGTCTTTCTCTCCGTCCAAATTCATACACAGCTGAGGGAGATTATCTGTGACATGGAGGCTGGGGCGGGCTGGGCAGGCTGGACCCTGAGCCCTCTCTCACTGGAGAATGCCTGGGATTTAATTATAAAGAGCACAGCTGGGTTTGGTAGTTGTCAGTGAATGTGGCACTCTCCAGAAAACCTCTCTGTAGATTAACCAACCAGTTAATAAATCTATATTTCTGATTATGAGCAAGACTTCTTGGCATGTTGGAGTGTTGGACAGATCACCATTAAGCAGCAATAACAAACATGTAGCTCTGGGAGGAGAGAACTCGCCAAGAGTTCATTAAGCCTTAAATACCGACAAATGGGGGTGCGGGGGCTTTCATTGGCTCCCTTTGAGAATCATTTGGTAGAATGTCAAATATACAGATCATTTCAAATATGAGAAGAGATCGTCAGAGAGGAAGGATCTGTCCCTCCCCAACATTTTAGCAGGGGAAGTAAAATTTGGAGACTGTACAGGAACGCTCATTTTCTGTTTACATTTGGCTCCGTCGAAATTAATGGGTGTGTGGCTCCCGCTCCTCTGAGGAGTGAGCTGTGATTCTCCATTTACACTCCCAATTGAGGAAGGCGCTAATCACGGGCATTTACTGAGCACTCCGGCCTGACTGACAGCTCCAGTGCAGGCTGTATCTGTGGCTGCTGGGGTGCAGACCAAGAGCTGAAGGCTGATTTGATTCCGCTTGTACTCAGCTGTCATCTGAGGCCAGAGCCCTGAGGAGAATGGGAAGCTCTTCTCTTCCGGCTGCTTTGTGACAAGCAACCTTTGTGTCTCGTTTTTTTCTCCCCTGCCTCTCCCTCCCTCATGCCGCTGATAAAGGCACCTGCAGAAGAAAGGCTGCTCCTGAACTCAAAGGCAGCTGCCAGTTCCCCCCAGCACTCTGTCTTCTAGTGATTGCGGAGGGCTCCTGCCCGCAGGATGGGGCAGGTCCTATTTGAGAGAGGAAGGCAGACATGGGGTTGGCCAGCATCAGGAGAGTGGGTCATAGGCTATCAGTTAGCATGGCAGAGCTCAAGCTGTGGGCCTCTGCAGCCTTGTAGATCGTTCATTCCAGGAGAGTGTATGTGTGCATGCTCATGTGTGTGTTTCCCCTAAAAGAGGTACTTTGGTTTGACACCACCCTTTCTACAGCCGGCAGCTGTTCAGATAACGTTACTGACTCCCAGATTAGAGGCAGAGCTTGTCTCCTGCACATCCCTGGGGACACAAAAGACCCTTGGAAATCATGAGATAACATAGGGAGCAGTAAATGGAGGTGAGGGCATCAAATCATGCCTCCTGTAGCCAGCATCAGTAATGCCACCAGCCAGTACCGGAAAGAGCTGCTACGTGCAGGCTTCTCATCAGCTTGAGTTAGAAACTGTCCAGTGATGTCTTATCTGAAGGGAGATTCATTTGTTCACACGTGTACTTACAGGGCAGCTCTGATTTGGCGACATCACCTCCACCCTAAGTAGAATGTCCTAAGCTCTTCTCCATCCAGTGCAGTGTCAATGGAGTGCAATCACGTGTCTGCACTCCTGACAGCTAGTCTAGGAGTCACTGGCATACCTCAGCCATGAAAGTAAACTCTCTTTATGCATCAAGTAGTCTTCCTCCATCTTCCTCTGCAGCATCTTTAAAATAAATATATGCCATAAACAAGGCATTGTGAGAAATCTGACAGTCTTAGTGATATATCTTAGTCTTAGTGATATATCTTCCTTAAAGATATATCAGTTGAGAGTAGCTCACAGGGTTGGCTGTCAACATTTTGGTCTCTCTCCATGAGGCCTAGGACCCTTTACCAAAAGTTGCAGCCAGAGAGACTTTTTGGAAACAAATTGCATTTCAAACTAGGGAGCAATCAGGGTCATGTGCTAAACCCACACACAGGATGCAAATGAGTAAAAAGCGCTTACATTATGCAGCCATTTAAATATGACTTTATATTTAGTGAGCCACAGAAACATCTGAACTAGACAGACATAATTGATTCCATTTTACAAAGAGAAAGTAGAGACTGGGGCAGATTAATGGATTTTTCTCAAAATTCTCAACTGTTAAATGGTGAAGGGACAGAATTAGGATTAAAACCAAGCCTTCAGACTCCCTGACCTCTTTCCCTTTTTGTTCTTAGCTCCTTCAGGCATGAGACAATAGGGTAGCCAGTATTATGTACTGATGGAGGCTATACATAATTATCTTATGTATAGTAAAGATTTAGGGTTTCTGCTAAGCTCATTGTTCCCAGTGGAAAACTAAGACCAACGGGAGCTGGTTGAAATAGGTAAACCTCCAGGTTATTTAGGAAGATTCCCCAGCAATGGAGTGAGCTCACTCCCAGGTGCCTAGTTAAGCGGCCGGTTTCTTGATATGTAGAGAAGCATGTGTAGGGAAGGCGGTATTGAACAGGACTTTCTGCAGATACATAGTGAGACCTGCATTTTGGCTTCCACACTAGCTAGTTTTGTGACCTTTTTCAAGTTGGTAACCTGTCTGGTCCTCAGTTTCCTCAAGCATACAATGGAGGGAGCAATCTTTATCCTATTGAGCACATATGAAGGGACTTCAAAAGTTACATGGAAAAGTAAAATCAAATGATAAGTTTATTTTCATGCAAAAAGCGTGAATTCTTTCCGTAGCTTTGTCATAATATGCATTTTCCATGAGCCTTTTGAAGATCCCTAGTATGTAAGTGATCTAGCACTGTGCCCAGGACAGATACTTTCTCAGTACATGTAAATTAAGGCCTATCCAGTTTGCCATTTCTCCATGTCATTGTACCCCATGAGTCTCCACTTTCCAAATCAATGTCGTCTGCTTGTGTGAATAAGTTGGCCCTGGCAGTTTCTTCAAATGGCAAAATTGGGGCAGTCATAGCCTATGATCCCCACTTCCAGCTCTGGGTCCAGAACTTTTATAAATTCAATTTGGATTCAGAAACTTAAAGAAAATCTCTAGAAAACTGGAAGGGTAATCTGTTAGCAACTCTGAGTAATTCCTAAGTATGCCATTAGGGAAATAGTTCCCATGTTTGCCAAAAGATGATACATGGAAAATGTGTCCGGAGAGATGCACTTATCTAAATAAAACTCCTTCCAGTTCACTGCACTAGACCTTGCTGGCATATTGAAAAGGTTTTTTATAAAAATAGAGGACATGAGTTATCTGGGTTTCTCAGTATATCGTGAGTGCAGTGCCAAGGTATATTATTATAAAAATATAATATGTATTTATATTACGTAATTCTGGGTACAATGGGAATACATGTTTAATGTAGAAAGTGTGGAAAACTAAAAAAGAAAATAATTAAAATAATAAAGAAAATAATTAAAATTAATAAAGAAAATAAATTAAAGAAAATAATTAAAAATAATCCCCCAGAATGACCTCTCTCCATTAACACAGAGCATGAATTTTATTTTATATGGGTACACATACATTTCAATGGGACTTTATCCCTTTGAGGTAAAGCCAGACAAAGCTCACTGCCTTGGACTATCATTATGTCAGAATCTAGAAAATGTCCTTTGCAATCTTGGGTCTCAGTTTCCTTATCTATAAATCGGCCTTGACCAGCATTTTCCAAGCCATGGAACTTTAGGGAAGTTTCTTAAAGGGAACTGATCAATAAACAAATAGGTTTGGCAAAGACCAAGCTAGTCCAAAAAGAAAAAAAAAAAAAAACATCACAATACACAATACTGAATGTTATCAGTAATCTTAGAGCTCATAACAAATCAAGGAGCAAGTGAATCCCAAGTCTGGTAGCTTTTGGACCATAGGTCCTTTCTTCACAGCACACTGGTTAACATATTGTAAGGGTAATATTCTTTATTTTAAGATTTATTTATTTTTATTTGAAAGGCAGAGAGAGAGAGAGAGAGGGAGAGGTCTTCCATCCTCTGGTTCACTCCCCAGATGGTCGCAATGGCTGGAGCGGCACCGATCTGAAACCAAGAGCCAGGAGCTTCTGGGTCTCCCATGTGGGCACAGGGGCCCAAGAACTTGGGGCATCTTCTACTGCTTTCCCAGGCCATAACAGAGACCTGGATGAGAAGTGGAACAGCTGGGACTCGAACCAGCACCCACATGGGATGTCAGGACTGCAGGCAACAGCTTTACCCGCTATGACACAGAGCCGGCCCCGGGTGATATTCTTTTGAACACCTTGGGACCTGTACTACAGTAGCATCACTAAGAATTTTCTATTTTAGTATGTTCTGATTCCTGCTTGGTGGCAACACAGGAGTATGAAAACTGATAGCCTCGACTATGAACCATTTCATTTTATTTCATTCCTGAAGCAATGGCACTTCTACAGGTTGTAAAGAGTAAACTGAATATCTTTGAGAGTAGATTCAGCTCTTCCAGAGCTTACTGCTTGGAACATTGACCTTAACTCAGACCTTTACACTCTCCAAAGAATTCTCTAACTTGCTTGGATCAAAGTCTTCATCTTTCTTTCTTTCTTTTTTTGGTTTGTTTTTTCTTGATACTTGCTTATCCTTCCTACTTAGGAAGGATACTTTCATATTATATGTAAAAATGATTTTAATTTAAGCCAAAAAAGGAGATTTTTCAAATGGGTCAATGGAAGCCCTGCATGGAAAGGGCTGTTCAGCTGTATCCAGTTCCTCTTGAGCTCTAGCAGCTGTCAGAATTATGGAGAAAACCTCACCTTTGAGTTTCATTAACTTGACAACCACTTCTCCTTTTGAAAGATTAGTGACTGTACATTTTATTATTATTGTTAAGTAAAAGGAAAACAAGTCTTGTACTTGGTGCCACACATAGATGACAGCATTGCAAAGCCCCAAAACTGACTTGTAATTCCTAATGCAGGGGCTTCTCACACAGCACTTAGAGTCCAGGGCTCATAGTTTCTCTCGGGAACCCTTGTTGGTTGAATGAATGAATGCATTGATGGATTTGTAAGTAGTGTTACCATTTGGCATTTGCAAATAACTGGACTTAGGGGTCAGAATTACCTCTTAGTAGGTCTGTGACCTTCAGGAAATCACTTCAATTCGGTTTACTCATTTTTCAAACGTGGACATAAACTTCCTTTGAGTGTTACTTGAAGAATTAGAGATGATCAATATAAAGTGCCTGATACAAGGCAGTTGCCCAAAAACAGTTGTTTATTTTTATTTGTTTAACTCCCATTCCTCACCCAGTGTCTGTCTCCTAGTGGGCCTTTAGGAAGTGTTCAATGACTGAAGAGAGCCAAGCAACATTCATCTGGAGGCCTTCAGTCACTCACACAGAAATTATACCTTCATGCACTGGGCTACTGCTCTCAGCTGGGGAAGTCCCCAGTCTCCTGGTTGGCACATGGCTTCATCCAGTCAAGTGCCTACGCTCTCTCCAGCTATTCTGAGCATGAGCAGGATCACCTGGGAATTCCCCTCTTGCTAGGCCTACAGACTCCTACCCTGAGGGCAGAGAAAGAAGCTCTGATAACAGAGGGCTTTTCCTTGTTCTTAATTAGGGCCCCAGTGATAGAAAAACAGGCTGGATTGCAGCTGCAAAGGCCTAAGGCTTTGGCAGATCTTCAGGATAAGAACACAGGAGCAAGAGATGGCTAGGACAGTTATTCTAGGGTAAGCACTCAGAGTAGGTGCAGGTTTCATACCACTGACAATAAGGAAGGCACAGAGAAAGAACAGTGAATTATTGGCCAACTGTGCCCTAGATGCCCATGGCTAATCTGATCAAGGAAAAGATAAGAACTCAAAGACCAAAGTAGAAGTGATCCAGCAAAACTCATTTTCAAGAGGTGACATCAGGATATACAATTGCAAATATCAAGGACCCAAGTTACAAACCACAAGTAAGGAAGAAGATAGGATGCTAGAGCACAAGACAGTAGAGCCACGCTAGAAGAGAAAGAAAATCTGTTTCTGGACCAGCCAGTCTCCATCCCAGGTGAAAGGCATCCCAAAACCCTACCCATGTGCAGTATTCCAGAGTGCCAGTCCTACTCCCTACCAGGAAGGAGAGTAATTTCCACAGCAGGCTCCTACTGAGTCAAGCTGAATAGGTTGAGCTTAAAGCCATGCACTTCAATTGGTGAGAAATAGAGCTAATAAAAGTCGAACCAAGGGCTCTGTTCCCTTGTGAGTCAGTCAGCTCTACCTGACTGAAGGTGCATTCTTATGAGCTAAATGTCACTTTGAGGCCACTTTGAGAGCACACTCAGGAGTTTTGTTCAGGTCAGTGCTTGGAGGAGCCTTTTGCAGAGCCCAAGAAGAAGTATTTGGAAGCTAACACTATTTATCCTATTCTTGAACAAAAGATTTATCTTTCCTCCAGCTTTATGAATTGAATTGGTACCAAAAGGAATAGGCTTCCCATTTGGTGAAAGTGAAAAGTTATATAACAGATAAGGGAGCTTTGTGATTTTTATTAAAACTGTGACAATCAGCCTGTTCATTTCCCCAGACTTACCTTGTCTACTAAGGCCTAATGCACCTCTATTATGTTTATCCTTTGTGTGGACTTATATGAGCAGTGATTGTCATTGACATGGCCACTGAAGATTAATAAAATTGATGCCACTGACAGCTTACCCAGCAGCTTGGAGCCTACAAACTAATTGATAGTAAATTGGAAGTCCCAGGATAAGGGTTTGGGAAAAATTGACAACCAATCCTTATAGGGAGTCAGGGTGGCTGATTGCTGTAGTTCACGACCTTTTCCTTGAAGAGTAGAGTGATGAAACGATCTATGTCCGAATTGTTGCCTACCTGTTGTTTTCCAGGTGTGCAAGGTGTAGTGTCAAATAACCATTCACCATCAAGTGGAAGTTTCTCCTTCACACTTCTGTATTTTGGAAGAGTTAAATGCAAACTGATTTCATTTCCCTGTAGGCTTTGATGGATTTGAGAGTTGAATACCTTCTCGAACAAACTTGTTTTTCTCCCTATAATTGTTAACTCACACCTTCTTCCATCTTCTCTCTGTTCAGCATTTCAAAACTGAGATAAATAATTTTGTTCAAGCTTTTAGGATTTAACTCTTTCATCAATCTCTAAGAACATCAGTAGGCGTCCATGGCTTAAAAACAAACAAACAAACAAAGCTGACTTTTCTTGCCAAACTAGGAGAAGAATCAAAAGATGCAGTTAGTTACCTTTGTACTAAGATGTCCATTCTTCCTCTAAAAGTTGGAGAACTATGATCAGAGCCTTAGTGATCATATCTCTCAAGCCTATCTGATAAACAACAAACAATCGAAATACTTGGGTTGGGGCTGATGTTGTGGCATAGTAGATTAAGCCTCTGCCTGCAGTGCTGACATCCCATGTTGGTGCCAGTTCATATCCAAGCTGCTCCTCTTCCGATCCAGCTATCTGCTGGTGGCTTGGGAAAGCAGTGGAGGATGGCCCAAGTGCCTGAGCCCCTGCATCCACGTGAGAGACCCAGAGGAGGATCCTGGCTCCTAGCTTCAAATAGCCCAACTTTGGCTATTGCAACCATTTGGGAAGTGAACCAGCAGATGGAAGATCTCTCTTTGTCTCTCCCTCTGTCTGTCTGTAACTCTGTCTCAGCAGAGAGCTGGACTGAAAGAGGAGTAACCAGGACAGAATCCGGTGCCCCAGCTGGGACTAGAACCCTGGGGTGCCGGCGCCGCAGGCAGAGGATTAGCCAAGTGAGCCGCGGCATCGGCCAATAATATACGTTTTCTATGAACTTTTTAAAGACCCTCTCCAGTGCATGCATTTCAAAATTTTTGCTCCAGAGTAAGTGTCTTTCAATTCCATTTTGCCATGAAGTCTTTGAAATCCCCTTGTAAGCTTTCAGTTGATTTATTTGTTTTTTTTTTCCACCTTAGAATTATTTCTTGGAAGCAACGTTCAGTTTTAATGTGTATGTGTATTTTTTTTAAACAAATTGGTATATAGTTTCCTTTTTTTAATTTTTTGACTGGCAGAGTGGGCAATGAGAGAGACAGAGAGAAAGGTCTTCCTTTACTGTTGGTTCACCCTCCAATGGCCGCTGTGGCCAGTGTGCTGCAGCCGGCCCACCACACTGATCCAAAGCCAGGAGCCAAGTGCTTCCTCCTGGTCTCCCATGCGGGTGCAGGGCCCAAGGACTTGGGCCATCCTCCACTGCACTCCCGGGCCACAGCAGAGAGCTGGCCTGGAAGAGGGGAAACCAGGACAGAATCCGGCGCCCCAACCAGGACTAGAACCTGGTGTGCCGGCACCGCAGGTGGAGGATTAGCCTATTGAGCCGCGGCGCCAGCTGGTACATAGTTTCTTAATTTTAGGGAATCTCCAGGGGCTGGGCAGGCCACAAGGTGTGCAGAAGGAGAGGAGAATGAGTTGGGTCATAAAACTGGAATAGGGTTGATGGTGAAGCCATTGTGGACCAATGAAGAGAGAGCTTATAATGTGTATGTACAAAGTGTTTACTCTGTGCCAGGCATTGGTGGTATACCTTGCATTTTCCAATATGATACCTGGTCTCTTGATTTATTCCAGAAGCAGAGATAGACAATACTAGGATCATTGAAAGATATTAAATAGGCTGGCGCTGTGGCTTAACAGGCTAATCCTCCACCTTGCGGTGCCGGCACACCGGGTTCTAGTCCCGGTTGGGGTGCCAGATTCTATCCCAGTTGCCCCTCTTCCAGGCCAGCTCTCTGCTATGGCCCGGGGAAGGCAGTGGAGGATGGCCCAAGTGCTTGGGCCCTGCACCCGCATGGGAGACCAGGAGAAGCACCTGGCTTCTGGCTTCGGATCAGCGTGATGCACCGGCTGCAGCGGCCATTGGAGGGTGAACCAACGGCAAAAAGGAAGACCTTTCTCTCTGTCTCTCTCTCTCTCACTGTCCACTCTGTCAAAAAAAAAAAAAAAGATATTAAACAAATAAACATACATCTAGCTTTAATTGTTATTAAATTATCATTTTTCTGCTTAATTCTCTATGTGATACCTATGTATCCCTTCTCCCTATGTGTCATTTCTCTTTTTCTTCCTGATCCAGATATGTGTGAGCATAGGAAAGGGGTAGGATAAACTGGATCTGAATAAACCCAACCTTGGTGTGAGCAGAAACCATACACTGGGCTTTGCTCTGGCAGCAGCTTCGAAAAATACTATGAATGGTCTCTTCCACCAAAGTGAGCCAAGGTTTCTGTAACTGTGCAGTTAACACAGTCTGCAAATGTCCTATTCCTAAGAAAAATGATGTATTTGAGACCTACATGATCCCAGTTGACTATAAATATTTACCAGATTTCCTGGATTCCTGCTTAGGCTTCCATTTTACTTTTCCGTGTTTATTGACCAACTCACGTTCCTTCTTTAGAAATTGTAAGTGTCTTGGTTCCTGTACAATGGAGGCAATTTTTTTTGTCATTGATGTCTTGAGATAGGCACTGTAAAAGACATTATTTTTGAACAGTTGAACATTGCTTTTCATTTTCTCAAAGGAGTTTGCACATGATCGACAGACATATTAATCAAACCCACCTACGAGATGAGAAACCCAGACTCAAAGCTGAGAGGAGGGGAGTGAGCTGCTGTGAGAAGAAGCAGTAGAAATGAAGCTCAATGTCTCGTAGGATGAATCCTGAGTAATCTTTCTACATTTAAACATTTTGACAAGTTTCAGGCACGAGAGGGAGAGTAAGGAGTTTACCCAGAGCCCAAATTATTTCCATTTGGTTTGCTATTAAAAGGCTGAAAGAAAAAGAAACAAAACAAAACTAAAACTTTGTTGGTTCTCTACTGTGGAGAAGATGTTCCTTTGCACAAAAGCAAAGTCTTGTCACTGGAGAGTTATTTGGCTGCCCAAGTATTGTTTTCTCAGGCTCGCTAGAACATTGGGGTTGGTTGTATATGGGAATTATGTACAGGAAGCAAAACTCCTTCTCCAGAATTTAAACAGAATACTCCAGGTGCTGAAGACAGGTGTAACCAACATTGAAATAATGTCACCTTACATATGGATATGGCTTTAGGTCTTTTAAAGCCATTTATAAGTGGCAGACTGTCAAATTTTAGTTATGAAAGACATTCTATCTGATTCGACCTTACTACCAAGTCAAAAACATAATTGGGCATAAGTATTCAGTCACCTCATGTTAGTTTTCATGTTCCCAGAGATGGCCACCTTCCTGCTGGGCCAGGTAACTTATTTTGCAGCTCAACAGCTTTTACTGTTCACAAATATTGCAGAGCTCAATTTTGTTCATCAAAACCTCTATGATTGGTTTGGTCGTAACTTGTGCACATAATCTTTCATTCTTATCCATATGATAATTTTTAACCATTTGAAAGTGGTTATCAGAGTTCCTCTAAATCTTCCCACCTCCAAGTTAAACAACTCTGTTTTTCTTATCCAAGCCTTTATTAATACAGTCTTTATCCCCTTCCAGTTCTGTTTACCTTCCCCTACAAGAGACTTTTCTGCTATCAACATGCCCCAAGCACAGTGCTCCAAATTTGACACAGTGTATGAAATGTGCCCTAAGCAATAAATTGTGATTGTTGGCAATCTCCACTGGAATTTTCTGCTTCAGCTTCAGCCATCTCAGATGATGATTATTCTAGCAAGCGTTGATTGTTCATAAAGAGCACATAGCCAAGTGACATCATCAGCCCTCTTCCCAGAGCAATGCTGAGTCATTTATCCCCAGGCAGTTCTTTCTAATCCCCTTACAAACATGCAAACAACCCAAGCAAGTGGTTTGAGTAGTTAAGACACATATGCTACCAAAATGAGGACTCTGGCCATATTAGAAATGTTTTGTTCTTAATATGGGTGTTGGTTGTGAGTGTGATCAGGAGAACAAAAATTCATTTATCTATATATCTATGAGCATTTCATAAATATTTTTAGTAAAATATTTTTAAAAAGAAAAGAAAATGTATTTTAGCATTTACTGGCTACTTAATGAAGTCCAGAATTGAGCACCATCTAGGGCAATTTTCCTCTAAAGTGGTTCATCCTTAATCCAAAATCCAGAATGTTCCAGGTTCTGAAACTTTTTGAGTATGAACCTGATGCCACAAGCACAAAATTTCATACCCTGAAAGAGTTGCGTATACAAAGTTACTGAAAATATCATATAAACCTACTTTCAGGCTGTATGTATAAAGCATGTGTGAAAAATAAATAAATTTCATGTTTAGATTTAGATCATCATAATGAGATATCCCATTATATATCTGCAAATATTCCAGAATCCAGGAAAATCCAAAATCCAAAACACTTCTTGTCTCAAGCATTTCAAGTAAGGGATAAACAACTGTATTAAGTCATCAGATGCTCATAATGAACCTTTGGAGTAGGATCTGTGAATGTTCCATTTCAAAGATGTGGAAACTGAGGCACGGGGAAGTTTGATAATGCACCCAAGATTACACGACTTGTAACTACAAGAGGTCAGATTCAAACTCAAGCTGACTGGCCAAGAGCATTCACCTTACTTTTTTTTCCTTTGTTAGTATTTATTTATTTATTTGAAATGCAGAGTTTGAGAGAGAAAGAGAGAGAGATTGATCTACCATCTGCTGGTTCACTGCCAAAATGGCCACAATGGCAGGAACTGGACCAGATGAAAGCCAAGAGACATGATCTTCATCTGGGTCTCCCACATGGGTGACAGGGATCCTGGCACTTGGACCATCTTCTGATGCTTTCCCAGACACATAGCAGGGAGCTGGATTGGAAGTGAAGTAGCCAGGATTCATACCAGCACACATGTCAGATGCCAGAGTCAGAGGAAGGGGCTTAACCCACTGTGTCACAACACTCACTCCCACCCTGATTTCTAAGTGGTCCTTGCCTCAGTGTGGCCTTCCATTAAATATCATAATGCTTGCACATTTGTGCTTTATATAAAATGTTTTTTTATAAGTTGAGATTGATAACTCATTAGCGTATTGTGAATTTGCTTTAATGGGAAAATACCAACAAAAAACAGGATAAAGCAAAAAAGAAAGAAAGAATGAGGAAGGGAAGAAGGGATTGAGGGAGATAGGATGAGAAGAAGAAAGATAAATGCCAAAATGCATCATAATAAGAAAGTGCAGGGGCCAGCATTGTGGCATAGAAGGTTAAGCCTCTGTCCTCAATGCCAGCATTCCATATGAGCACTGGTTCAAGATTCAACTGCTCCACTTATGATCCAGTTCTCTGCTAGTATGCCTGGGAAAGCAGTGGAGGATGGATCAAGTCCTGGGGCCCCTGCAAACACATAGGAGATGTGGAGGAAGCTCTGGGGTCCTGGCTTCAGTCTGGTCCAGCTCCTGCCATTGTGACCATTTGGTGAGTAAACCAGCAAATGGAATATCTCTCTGTAACTCTGCCTTTCAAACAAAATAAAAAACAAATCTTAAAAAAAAGAAAGTACAAATTTTATTTCTTGAGCTCCTATTTTAACATGTATTAAATGAATACACATAAACAAACTATATATATGAACAGAAAATGTATTTCTTTCTGTTTCATGTGGCGAATGTAGTTTGAGGATTTCTGCCTTGTATATTGTATATGCTAGACTTTGTCCATTCCTTTGCTCCATCATTAAGCAGGGATTGCGGGTCATACCTCAGCTTTAGATCTTCACTCTTCAGCAGCAGCCAGAGAGAACCCATCTTCTAACTAAGCATAAGGTTGAAATGAAGAATCTTGTATAGAAAAGAGAAGACTGAGGGTTGAAATACAAAATAGAAAGCTGCCCCAGTTTCAGCTGAGTTTTCATTCAGCAGCCTTGTAGATTCCTAACTCATCACCTCAAGCAAGTCACTTCCCCTCTCTCCAAGCTGCTTGCCAGAATCAGCCTGAGAATTCAGGAAATGGTACTTTCTTTTTCTTTGTGAAGTTTGGCGAAATGACTTCAATTTAGCCAGCCTTGCAGGAAGCAATTGTAAATATAAATTTGCTTTACATATTCCTCCCAGAGGAGTCTTCCAGTTGGCTGCCTTAGGAAACGGGGACTGCCTAGGCTTGTATTTCTGGGGATCATTCTTGGACTGTTTTTTTTTCCTTATATGTAGCAATGTCTATAATAATATTGCACTTTTGGGATTGTCAGAAGTTTAATTTGCATTGTTTTAAGACCCCATGGTTTTTAGATAAAAATCATAATAAAAGGAAGACAAGAAAATGATTCTCTGGATTAATCATAGGAGTGTAGAATTGTATCCACAATGATGGAGTGTAGACTGAAAAAAACAGTTGCTGTCCATGATATTATCCAGAGTCATTTCAGACATTTAGAACAATGAATCCTTCAATTTCATTTGATTAAATCATATCTAAGCATTAGGGGGTTGGTTTCACCCATTGAAATGGAAGACCATTTAGTTCAACTCAGTATTGAGAACATAACCGAAAACCTGGTTTCATATCAAGGATGAGAATAGAAGCGTCTACTTAAGTAATTGAGTTTGTAAAACTTGAGACATCATGGAGTACCAGCAATTTTGTACTTATTCTCCCTCTCTGATTGTAAATCCTCGAATATAATTGGGTTTTCAAATGTTGTGTCCTCTGTTAGGTGGGTGTGGTTGAGTCACAAAATGTCTGTAACTGTTGACAGAGAAAAGGAAATAGCTGCCCCAGGTACCACAGCAAGTTGTGGGAACAGGTAATTGGACTCCCAGACAAGTGCTCATTCCATAACCCCGTGCTGCCTCCCTGTGGGAAGGTGGCAATGGTGTTAGGATGTAAGCCCTTAATAAATTACTATTTTTCTTCCCAGTGGAAAGTAGCAAAGAATTTTTGCATGAGTTATAAATTTAACAACTTTGTGTTTAGCATATAATTTGAGGACTAAATGATTTCTCTTCAGGGAAACTAAAATATTTAGTTGTATTTATTTTAATCAAAGAGTAAAACACTTTGTATGCATTATAAGCGATTAATATCAAGAGGCAAATCCAAAGACCTTTTTAAAGGGGATTTGGTGTAAATTTACTATAAAACAGATCTCCCATTCTTCCTTGCTTACCCCTCCTCCCTACACATACTCCCTCATATGATATTATCACTCCATCACTAAAAATGTTGGGAAGAGGCACTGGTGTTTAGCTGAGCCATTAAGACACTCGCATTCCACATCAGAGTACCTTTGATTTTCTACTCTGCCTCCTGATTACAACTTGCTGCCAGTTCAGATCCTAGAAGCAGCATGTGATGACTCAAGTAATTGGGCCCCTGCCAACCATGTGGGATACCTGGATTGAGTGCCCAGCTCTCAACTTCAGGCATTTGGGATCTCTCTCTCTCTCTCTCTCTCTCTCTCTCTCTCTCTCTCTCCCCACCCCATCCCCGACACACACACACACACACACACAGACACACACACCCCTTCCTGCTATCCAATTAATAAAGAAAAGAAAGGAAGAAAAAGGTGAAGAGAGGAAAAGAAAAGATTTGGGGTAGGAAACATTCAGTCTTAGCATTGCTGACTGCTGCTTGCATATGGGCTGTTCCTGGCAATGAGCTGAGAATGGCGACTGGGGAGATGGGGATGAACAGTTTCTCAGAACACAGTCTTTTTACTTGGTGTTGTAAGTTGTCTTGGAGGTCCACTGTTTTGACTTCCCATCCCAGTGAAAGTCTCTCTTTGATGAAAGGACATTCTCTTCTGAAATGTTCATTAGCTTCTAAACAGTTTTGATTTTCAAAATCCACTTTATACTTAGATGAATCTGCCTCCTAATTACTTTCACTCATTAGCCTGCCCCTGCCCACTGGTACTACATATATGGTATGAGTCTTATCTTTCATCCCTATCTTGGTTGTTGATGTATTTGAAGAGAGTCAATCAGGGATTGACCTTCCCCATTCTATATCCAAGTTTTGTTGATCTAGGCTGAATATCTGCACCCTTTCTCCTGCTAACATCATTCTGCTTGCGTCACCATCCTTATTTATGTGTCTCTTCATCTGCTCCAGTGTGTTGACATTCTTCTACTTAATACTTTTTTGTTACAGATAGGCAAGCAGCTATCAATCCACCCAACTGTACCATCACACACACACACACACACACATATGTGGTTCTATCAAAACTGTGAGGCTTTATCAGAAATGTTTACCCAGCTGTCGCCTAGAGCATGTTGACTCACTCCTGGTGGGACTTTGCTTCACTTCTGGTTGGGCAGCTGTGCTCTCCTAACTGTTGGTTTTTTGCCTTATTTACAGAAAAGCACTTCCGCGGGTAAGATTGCTTTTGAGTTCCAGAGTTGCTGCATTTCTGTGCTTTTAAGTTATTCAAGGTCCATTTGGGACCATTTAAAACCCAGTTTATTATAAGGTATCTCCCACATCAGTGGTTGTGAAACTACCATGGGCTGCTTCCCTACCCGACACTGTCAGCTGAAGTTAGAGGACATCCCTACATTGGAGAAAAAGAAAAACAATTTAAGCCATCTGTATATCAGAAAGAGTGAGGATGTAAAGCATTTCTGAAGACAATCTGGTGCTTCTATTGATCCATGTGAGTTGAGCATATGGAAGCTCTGAGAAAAAGTCTGCCCTGGTTCAGGACTGGGGCTGATAAAGTGGTGCTTACAAATCCGCATTCCTCCCAGTGTGGGGTCTGGGACACATTGATTCATTTTACTGATAAGTTCCTTGAATTAAGCAGGGGCCATCATCTCCTACTAGTCTAGAGCGTTAATTGAGTTGTGTGAGAAAAACTGCAGGTGTGTGTATGAAAGGAAGAAAAATTAGGAAATGATGCTCCTGCTCTCAGAAAACAGGGAAATAGGAAAGAGCAAGCAGGCATTAGCTGGCAGCTTGTGAGCGAGGACTGCTGTGTGGCTGGTAAAGCAAGAGTGTCATTTCAGATGGAAGAAGACAGTTTTAGTCTGAAAACATGAAGACAATCTAGTCTTGAGCTTTATGCTTTTTTTCTTAGAAATGATGACCACATTCTGTGACCCCAAATTACAAACCCAAATCCTGAGAAAGGATTTTAGTGTATTTCTGAATGTGTTGAGTTTGTATCATTTAGCTATTAAAGCGTTGAGATTTCTAGGATTTTATGATGTTCTATGGAGACATAAGTGAGAATATTTTAGGTGCAGGCTGTCTCGGAAATGCTGGTGGTGTGGCCAGTGCAGTCATATTGCCTGGACTTTGGAGGTATCTCTGAATTCGACAAGCCACCTGAATGCAGGACACCTTGATCTACAAACCAACATTGCTAGAAATATAGAGATGACCAATTAATTGTTCCTGAACATTCTTTTTGGATCACACAGCCATGACATATTGGTCTAGGGTGTTTTTTGCTACAGCACTACTTGATCCTCTAAAAACATCATTATCTTGAAAAGGAGGTTATAATATTAATCACTAGTGAGTGTTCCAGATGGAATGTAATAATACAGTGACTGCATATTGAGATCGTGCATGTTAGCCACTTGTTTCTAAATTTTTAGTACACTCAAGGAAATTAAAATATAGGTATGTAGATGATAAATGATAGCTTTATTTGAAAAACTTCCAAGAGTTCATGGCAAATGGAATTTATTTTGGTGCAATTTTGTAAAGTCAATGCATAGTTTTCTCTAAACATGCATTTTCCAAGAGTTTTTGAAGACCCTCTCAAGGATAGGTGATTGGTCTCCTGTCTCCAGATTGCATTTTGGTGTGTCAAGAATGGAATCCACCCAAAAGGTTAAAATTCTAACAAATGCTCCAGGTAAATTGAATGTAGGGCTTCTAGATCCATGTCTCTGGAATATTAGCTAAAGTGGACTTTCTCAAGGGGCCCAATTTCCCCAATTTCTGGAAGTAAACCAGTAAACAGCCTCCAGGATTTTCTATCCCTTTTCATCGTCTTTGTGAAAGGACTTCAGGTTCTACTGTACAAGTCTTGCCAAGCAGAGTTTGGAGCAGAGTAAATTCCTTTTAGGATTATAGGATTAGAAAGCTGAAAGGTGATTCAAATTCTTGATTAAACAGAAGTAAGGAGACAAGAGGGGATGCTCCTGAGCACCCACATCATGCCAATGTGTTTTCTCTGTAATTAGAGGAAGTGATTGCAAAATATTTGAGAAGATTAAATGCTCAGAGAATATAGTGATCAAATAGCATGAGATGCCACATCTTTTCAGAGGATCACACTGTCTTGGCTTTGCAAGTATCTTCGAACTGCTGTCACTTACACCTCATAGAGGGAATGCCCAAACTGAAAGACTCTCTGTGTGAGTTTAGACAATAGTCCACGGTCTCATATTGGGAGACACTTGATTCTAGTCTGGGATCCCCCATGCTTTTTTTTTAAAATATAATTTTAAAATATTTATTTATTTTTCATTCATTCATTCATTCATTTGAGAGGAAGGAAGACAGAGAGGGAAATAGACAGAGAAAAAAAAAAGAGAACTCCAATCCTCTGCTTCACTCCCCAGGTGCCTGCAATAGGGCTAGAGGGTTGAAGTGGGAGCTGGGAACTCAATTCAGGTCTCTCACATGGGTGGCAGGAAACCACATAATGCCAGGTCTGCATTATTTGGGAGGGGAAGACAGGAGTAGAGCCAGGGGTCAAACCAGGGTACTCTGATATGGGGCACAGGTCTTTTAAGTGGCTTCCTACACACTAAGCCAAATGCTTGTTCTCCCTTTCTGATTTTTTGAGTGATAGCAAAATAAAGGTATAAAGTCCTTATTGTTCTATTAGTTTTTTCATTCTTTTACAGAGTCCCAGTAATTCCTACAATGTCTTTCTATGCTTTGTCTTTATTGATATCCTCTAATCCAGCAATGATTTACCAAAAATCTATTTTAAATCTTCTCTAGGACAAGGGAGCAATGTTTTATATAAGTAATTAATCATACTTATTGAGTAGCTTTCAGATGCCAAGCTTTTTTGGGAATACAAAGATGTGTTCCTCCCCTAAGGAAATTATAATTGGACCATGAGGGAGTCATGGTGTAAGGATGCTAGAAATAGATTTGGGATGGTTTCTCAAGTGAACAGATTCTGTCTCCAAAGAAGAGCTACAGTTCACTATCCCGTGCATGTTGGCCATGGTGTGTGAGGCGTCTTCTTGGTCATGGTAGGGCAGAGGTCCAGACATAAAGCCAAGTTGGGGCTATCCACTCAGGTCAGGGCAGGCTCCAAGGGATTCCACCTGTGCAGCCACAAAGTGCCCCACACTAGGAAGACTTTTTTCAATGCTCTTTATGAAATTCCTAATCTTTGATCAAGGGTCCTCAATTATACATTGGTCTCCACAAACTTTGTAGCTGGTTCTGACTCAGATTCTATGTGCCTTTAGGCCAATTACTCCTCCCTCAGAGATAGGAGGAGCCCCAAATTGATTTATATGGTTATGAAAGTAAAATACAAGAATATTTAAATGTCTGAGATTATAGTTTGTTACCCTGACCTGATCATTATACAATGTATCAGGTATTGAAGTGTCTGTCACACTATACCATATAAATATGTTTAATTACTATGTGTTAATTCAAAAAAGTGCTTTGTTTCTAGAAGATAATTAATAAATATTATGATTAAGGAGAAGAAAGATTAGAAGAGGTTGGCCAACTTTGGCTGGGAAGAGCTATTATAAATATTTAAGACTTTGCAGGCCAAACAGTCTCTGTTGCCATGTTTCATCTCTGCCCTTGTAGGTTGACATAAATGAATAGTACAGCTGTGTTGCAATGAAATTTATTTTGAAAAAAACGTGGGCAGAATTTGCTTCCTACTTTGCTGAACTAGAGGCTACAGAGATAGAAGACAAAGAAAGCTTAGATGAAGGTCTAGTCGTTTCAAAGTGTGATCTGAACACAGCAGCATCAGTTTCACCTGTTGGGAATCCAGGACCGTTTCTTTCCCCAGACCTACTGCATCAGAAACTCTGGAAGTGAGGCCCATAAATTTTCAGTAATTGATGCAGGTAATTCTGATGGGTGGCTCAAATGTGAGCAATGCTTCTAGAATGAAGAAATTCAAGGATGTCAAAATGTAAAGCAAAGCACAAATTTCAGACTTTATCAAGCGACTGTTAATAATTACAGAGGTTTATGGCATTATGCTGCCTTAGAGTGGCCAATACATCTCCAACTTTTTCTCTACATTGATCCTTACAACCACACTAGCTTCCATGAGAGAACAGTGTCTCACAGAAAGTGATATGAGTAACTGGTGTTGTCCATTTTCCCAAGGATGATTCATAGCTTGTACCACTCTAGATGTTTAGGAGAAAAATCAGTTCATTACATACAATGACTGAGCATTAGTACACAAAGTATACTACCCAAACCAGTAGTATCAGCATCACCTAGGAACTTGTGAGAAATGCAAATTTTTAAAGTCCAATCCAAACCTATTCTGGGAGTCTTCCCTGGCAGCGTGTTTTCACCAGTCCTCCACTTGATTCGGAGCACACCCTGCAGGCCTCCTGGGTTAGGATAATAAGGTCTCATTCTCAGTCCTGCTTGAGAAAGGCTGCCACAACCACCAATGAAGCAGATTGGGTGGGTATTAAAATGATTACCCATGGGCACTTGGCTGGGCTCAAGAAAGGCGTGGATTCGAGCCCAAGTCTTCCAATTCTGAATCCAGTGCGTTTTATATTCTGCCAAATAAAACTAGAAATAAACAAAACTCCCCTCTGCCTCCACCTTTTAAATTTAACATATGAATCCACTTAACTCCGCAAAACAATAGGCTGCACATGGTTCTTTAATATATTAACTAGAACAAAAACTACATAATTTAAAACTCTGAGAAGATTCAGCTTCTTCACTTGAGCTAATAATATTATTTTAGTTTTCTTCCATGTCTTTAGAGTGAATTAGCTGCCTCTCACTCTGATAGATTCCCTCTTCTACCTTATGCTGTCCAGCAGAAGGACTAATCTGCTGCTCTGCAGTGGTGTGTAGTACCATCTATTCTGTGCTTGCCTGTCTGTTCAGGTATGAGACTGGACTTTGTTCTTTATTCCTTCAGGAGCAGTGACATTGAAAAAAATGAAAGAAAAATCAAGTTAGCAAGAGACTTTAGAGCTTCTAGCTTTTCAAGCCAAACAGAATTCTCTAACAAATTCAGTCTTTTCCCGATTCTTTTGCATTCTTAGCATCATTTTTGCCTGCATGTGACTAACTTCTGGTCATCACTTCTGGCTATATGAGAAGTATCTGCTTCCCCTTGACTGAAGCATTGGGTTAAAATAGGAGGTAAGGAAGATGCAGAAGTGAGTGGCACTACCTGTGCCCTGCCTTTAGCATTTTACTTACTCAATGGGCCTGGAAAGATCCTGGTAATTTGATGAAGTCCATCCTCCAGAAATCCCCATTTCTATAATAATAGATGAGTATCATACACTCAGTGCATAACCATAAGCTATGTGTAAAGATTTGATACTGGGCAGATCTGCTCTACAGTTGAAATATTATCCAGGAACACACATTCCTTTAGCTTTTCATCTTTTCTTTCTTTCTTTCCCAGCCAGCCATTTATTTTAACACATCCTTTGTGTTCCCTTACCCTTTGTTTATTCCTCAGGTACCAACTCACTTCTAGGAGGAACTTATTCTGCCTCTCTAAGACTCAGGTCTCTCTGGAGCTGCATGGTTCAATATGGTAGCTCCTAGCCACATGTGGCTTTTTAGGTTTGGATTAATTAACTTTAAATGAAATTTAAAGTTTAATTCTTCAGTCACACTAGCCATATTTCATGTACCCATCAGTGAGATGTAGTTAGTGGCTACCATACTGGATAATGTCAGTGGATAACATCTCCATCATTGCTGAAAGTTCTATTGAACAACACTGCTACAAATCTCAACTGTCACCTGCCACGTGTAACTCTCTATTACAATTTGTACAGTCTTCTCATGTTCTTTTCACCTATAATCTCTAGCTAGCATCTGTATTATATATTTATTTGTACATAATATTGAGTAGTTGCTAAAGCAGTTTGCCATAAATTCTTCAGCTAAATTGAATTGGGGACCTTGAAGGTGGAATTTCAAATATTAAGTATCAAAAAAGAGAGTGGAGACAGGGGTGGGTGGGCTGGGGAGCTGCCTGGTGGATAGGCATTTCCTAAATGAATTTTTTTCTATGAAAATCTTCAAAAATGCAGAGAATTTATGATGAAAACGCTCAAAAATACAGGAAATTAGAAATAATAATACAATGAGCAGCTGTACACCCTATATCTAGATTCAAATACTGCTAACATTTGCCAAACTTATTAAATTTACTTATCCCTTTAAGAAGTGGATTGCGGGCTGCGTGACTGTTGACTACCACCTAGCTCAGCATGCCTCTCCTAATCCTGAGGGTATTTCCTTACCTAACCACATTATCATTATCAGATACAGCAAATGAATGCTAATTCTGAATCAGTTAAACGTTTACTCACACTAAATACTCCAACATGTTTCCAGTCCTTGCTCTGTGAAAAATGCATTTAGGAACACAAGGAAGGCCCTGTCTCCCTTCTGTTCTTAGCAGTGCCTATCTGGTATATATACACCTGTTGTCCCATGCATGGATTCTGGAACATTTTGTCTTTCCTTGGTTGCCCTGAGAATGTCAAGGAGTAGGCACAGAAATAGATCACGATCTGGTCTTATTGACAGTTTAGATCTTCTAAACTTACCAACTGAGTAAGGAGGTCCATTTTTGAACAATGTGCAGCTCTTTGAGAGAGATGGTAAACCAACCAACAGGGAGTTCAAGGGGACTTCATGGGGATGGCTCAGAGCATGAGAGAAGGAAGCAGAGAAGGGCAAGTATTAGCCATTACCCTCAAAGATTTGACAGAAAAGTCTGAGCTTGTTGCTGGACAGATATCATTGTCATTATTATTTTTTTTTTTTTTTGGACAGGCAGAGTGGATAGTGAGAGAGACAGACAAAGAGAAAGGTCTTCCTTTTGCCGTTGGTTCACCCTCCAATGGCCGCCATGGCTGGCGCATCTCGCTGATCCAAAGCCAGGAGCCAGGTGCTTCTCCTGGTCTCCCATGCGGGTGCAGGGCCCAAGCACTTGGGCCATCCTCCACTGCCTTCCTGGGCCATAGCAGAGAGCTGGACTGGAAGAGGGGCAACCGGGATAGAATCCAGCACCCCAACCGGGACTAGAACCCGGTGTGCCAGCGCCACAAGGCAGAGGATTAGCCTGTTGAGCCACGGCGCTGGCCAATTGTCATTATTTCTACACACATATCTCATGGTCTCTTTCACTCTGCAGTAAGCTTGTGGTATCTTTATTCCCAGTGCTTCATACAGCCTAGATACAAAATAAATGCTGTTGAAATTAAAATCTCAAACACCCATAAGAAAAATCCATCTAATGTCACATAATAGGTGTTCAATAAGTACTGTACTGGTTAAATTGAATTATCAGTCTCCTTCCTAGAAATTCTTTAACTCTTAATATCTACACTGCTTAATTTGATAGTGCGAAGTTATTTAGTGCTTGACATTTCATTCAGTTTTACTTATAGATAGTTGTCTCTGCACTGAATTAAAGGTTTATTGGACGTGAAGTCATGTCTTCTAATTCTTATTATCCTGCTAGATATTATAAGCCTGCCGGAGTACTGAATCTACAGCAGACTAACCACACATATTTGCTAAATGGATATATAGATGGATGAATTAATGAATTAAACAGAATTGAATTTTACAAATAAGAAGTATAATTACTTTGGAGATCAGGTTTAGTGTGGATTCATGCTGCAAAATCGATGACACTACTTCTTGTACAAAGAGAAAGGTGAAATGAATGGCCCCCTGGTGACTTACTTTTATTGTTTATGCATAAGATTTCTTAGCTTCTTACAATGCACATACATAAAACACAACATAAACACAAAACTGTCAATTGCTGCATTCTACAGGGCCAGTGCTTACTCCTTTATGTTTTCTAGGCATATATGGCCTCTATTCATTCTTCTATCGATACACATGCTATTCAGGGGGTAGGGAACATTTTTATGACAAGGGCGGCTTGGGTATTTATAATATCATCACAGACCATACACAATTATCAACTTAAAAATTAGCCTGCTATGGATTTATTGAATTTTGAATCCTACTTGTGGTTGCCTTGGCAGGGTCAGACTAAGTGATTTCACAGGCCTTATTAGGCCCATGGGCTTAGACAATCCCCACCCCAACAATCAGAGATGCCAAATTGATTATAAATGAGGTTACTATTACCAAAAATAAAAAAGAAACCTCCCCATCTTTAAGCCCATTTATCCTAGGCTTAGAAATACGAAATCCTGCAATTATATTGTAACTGGCTAATTATATAAGCACACGCTGAACTATAATAGAACTGACTATATCAGCTCATCTGAAAAAAAAGACATGGTCATTCATATTAGTCAGGGTATCCTAGATTGCCTAAACCATACATCCTCTCAGTGACTGTGGGATCTGTGCTCCTTCTGTCACATGGTTCTCTTGTCTGCTGGGGTCTTGTATTCTGGCATCAACTTGGCAAAACCAGAAAACAGTGACATGACAGAACATATCTGTTTTTCCAAAGATTTGAGATCGGACACTTGTCTGTTCTGCACACATTCCATGGGCTAGAATACATTCTATAGCCACATATAATTTAGGATAGTCTGGAAAATATAGTCTAGCAGTGTACTCAAGAAATAAGTGGATTTTACATGAAATGATAGCAATCTCTGGCATAAGTTTTAGGTGACCTCAAAAGGAACATGTGAAAGGAAATGCAGTCTCCATGAATAGAAGTGTAATTGTCCACAGAAAGAGAGGCAGTAGCTTTAGGGTAGTATAGTGGTCCAGCCCAGCTGGAGCAAGTGCCTGGGTACCACATTTGAAGGGGAACATTGAAAAACCAGAGCTTGAACAGAGGAGGACAGACCAAGGTGATAGGAGTACAAGAAGAATGGCCAGGGATAAAGGATGACTGGAAATGGAGATTTCTTTTCTGGGCAAGAAAGGTATGGGAACATGGCAGTGTTTGCAAGAGGAAGTGGACTTGTTCTGGAAGGTTCCAGAGGCCTGAATTGTGACTCCTGTAGAATTTATAAAAATAGGAAATGTGAATATCTTATTTACTCCAGATTTTAGGACTTGGTGTGTCACACCTTTCTTTCTTGGTAACTGTATCTGGATGGAATTAATTAGGTAATTAATAACCAAGACCCAGATTTCAGTTCTGGATCGTAACAGAGTTCCCTAACAAGCACAAGGGCTCGGTTACCAAAAGCTTGGAGAATGGGCTGACCCTGCCAGAATGCTGCAGTCATGTTGCTGGAAATGATGGTGCAGCAAATCACAGCATCTGCCACATTCAGTATCTTCTAAGCCAAGACCTCTTCCACCTCCGATTCAAAGGCTCATCATCCCACATCAGATTTCTCAGATGTCATATGCCACAGCAGGTTTCCACATACCAGCCCATATCAGTAGGAGTCACACAAAAATGAATTGACCTAGAGAACCATCAGAATTATACCCTTATAATTGGAAGCTGCCCTTGGAAAACTCTTCCCAGCCCTCACCGTGATTTTCCAGATGTTACCATGGACTCTGGATCAGGATTTATCTCCACAAGCTTTCAGCTGCATGGCCTCACCATAGGCACACTCAGCCAGCACACTCACCTGTCAAGACCCAGTCCTGCTGCCTGAAGAGGACAGTCACTGGGTAAGAAGACTGAATCCTACTTCACGGATAACCAGGCTTTGTGTTGGTAGGGTTGCTGGCCCCAAGTACAACTCCAGGAAACACTGGAAATCTTTGTATTTCCAGATAGGTCTAGAAAATGAAGTGATTTTTGTATCTTACATGATTTAGAGGTGCCTAGGAACCTGAAACACCAGAATTGCAGCATCACAGACTACTCTTGTGGAAGCTCCAGGGAAGGGGCTGGGGCATTCCTTCTTCCCCTTATAAATAGTGATCTTAGCACTCACGAAAATAAATTTCATCCACTTTATCATTTCTTAGAGTCCTTATGTTCTTTAATGCCTTTTGATGCAACTGTTTCATCAGGTGAGAGTTGAAGGGAGAAAATAGCCAGAAATATGGTATCTTAGAAAAGCTACTTATCCTCATATCTCAGTTACAATAAGAGAGAAATTGCTGGGGTACAGAAAGAAATGCCCTGTCCTCTTGAAAAATGAAAAAAAAAAATCAATATAATAGGACATATCCTAAGTTGAGTCAGGAACTAAAACTTGGCTAGATTGATTGTGTTTATTTGTTTATTTTCCTCCTTGTTCTAGAATGAGTTTTAAATGACTTACAGAAATTGACAAAAGTCAACACACTGGGCCACCACTGTGGTGCAGTAGGTTAATTCACCTATGGTGCCGGCATCCCATATGGGTGCTAGTTCTAGTTAGTCCCAGCTGCTCCTCTTCCAATCCAGCTCTCTGCTATAGCCTGGAAAAGCAGTAGAAGATGGCCCAAGTCCTTTGGCCCCTGAACTCGCATGAGAGATCCAGAGGAGGCTCCTGGCTCCTGACCTCGGATTGGCCCAGTCCCAGCCGTTGCAGCCATTTGGGGAGTGAAACAGCAGATGGAAGACCTCTCTTTCTCCCCCTCTCACTGTCTGTAACTCTACCTGTCAACTAATTAAATAAAATCTTTTAAAAAAAGTCAACATACTAGGAAAAATGAAAGGAAGATACTGCAGAAAAAAACAAAATTGGGGCTAAAAGTGAACTAAGAAGTCCTGTTTTCGTTGTCAGGTCCATTATTGTGTGGCCTTGTAACTTTTAGATTATTTTGATTTTTTTTATACAACAACTTTACCAAAGCATCACAGAACACCATAAAAATAACCTTTTTAAAGTGTACAATGAAGTATTTTTTCACATTTTTGCATTTGTGTGCAATCAATACCACTGTCTAATTCCAAATCATTTTCATCACCCTCAAAAATAAACACTGTGTCCTTTCCCCTCTCTCTAGTTCCTGGTAACCACTAACATACCCTGTCTCTGTCATTTGCCTATTCCAGACAATTCATAGAAATGATGACATACACCATGTGGCCTTTGAGACTTGCTTCTTTTACTTAGCATTAGGGTTTCAAGGTTCATTCATGCTGTAGTGTGCATCAGCACTTCATTCTTTTTATGGCTGAATAATGTCTTGTTAAATTGATATACCACATTTTGTTTTTACATTCATCAGTTGACAGACAACTGAGTGTTAGCCACACTACTGAGCACAAAGTGGTATCTCATTCTGGGTTTGTTGTGCTTCATTGCCTTATTACTAATGATGTTAAACATTTCTTGGGATCCTTGTCATGTGTACATTTGGGGGGAATAAATATCCATTCAGTTCTTCTCCATGTTTTACCTAAATTATTTGTCTTTTTATTGTTGTGTAGGAATCCATTGTATATTTTGGATACAAGTTCATTATTAGATATATAACGAAACCCAGTCATTTGCAACAAGATGGAGCAATCTGGAAAACATCATGCTGAGTGAATTAAGCCAGTCCCAAAGAGAAAAATATCATTTGTTTTCCCTGATCGGTAACAACTGAGCGCCAAAGGGGAAACCTGTTAAGTGAAATGGACACTATAAGCAACAATGAACTGATCAGCTCCTGTCCTGACTTTAGATGTACAATGTAATACTTTATCCTTTTTAGTATTTGTTGTTGTTGTTGTTGTTCTAGTACTAGTGGTTGAAATCAGTAATTAACACACAATTATTCTTAGGTGTTTAAATTTTAACTGAAAAGTGATCCCTGTTAAATCTGAGAGTGGAAAAAGAGAGGGAGGAGATGAACAATTTGGAACATGCTCAATCGGACTGGCTGCAAACAGTGGAGTTAGAAATGTGCCAGGGGATTCCAACACAATCCCATCAAGATGGCATGTACCAATGCCATCACACTAGTCCAAGTGATCAATTTCAGCTCACAATTGATAGCTCTGATAGGTCTAAGAGTCAAAGAGATCACACAAACAAGACAAGTATCCGCTAATACTAACTGATAGAATCAAAAAGGGAGAGAAAGATCCAACATGGGAAGCGGGATACACAGCAGACTCAGAATGGCAGATGTCCTAAACAACACTCTGGCCTCAGAATCAGCCCTCAAGGCATTCGGATCTGGCGGAAGAGCCCATGAGAGTATAGCAGGCATGGAAAGCCAAGATATCATGGAAAAAAAAAAAAAGACCTAAATGAATGATCTCTGTGAGTGAGATCCCAGTGGAAAGAACGGGGCCATCAAAGAAGGAGGTACCCTTCTCCGAAGGGAGGAGAGAACTTCCACTTTGACTATGACCCTATCGGAATAAGATCTAAGTCAGCGAACTCTAAAGGCTTCCATAGCCCTGGCAACTCATGACTAGAGCCTAGGGAGATTACTGACGCCATGAACAGGAGTGTCAAATTGTTAAATCAGCAACAGGAGTCACTGTGTACTTACACCCCATGTGGGATCTGTCCCTAATGTGTCGTCTAAAGCGAAGTGATGCTATAACTAGTACTGAAACAGTATTTTTATACTTTGCGTTTCTGTGTGGGCACAAACTGATGAGGTCTTTACTAATTATATACTGAAGTGATCTTCTGTATATAAAGAGAATTGGAAATGAAAAAAAAAAAAAACAACCTGGTGTTAAAATGGAAATGGCATAGAAAATTAATTAATTTAAAAAAAAATTATGTAGGATCTCTGTCTTTAATGTGCTGTACATTGCTATTTAATGCTATAATTAGTAATCCAATGGTAGTTTTTTCACTTTATGTTGCTATATGGGCAAAATGTTGAAATCTTTACCTAATATAGATATATGAGTTACAAATACTCCCATCCTATGGGGTGCCTTTTGACCTTCTTGATGATAAACTTTAAAGCACTTAAAATTTTGATTTTATGAAGTCCAGTTTATTTAATTTTTGTTACTTGTGCTTTGGTGTCGTATCTAAAAAGGTTTTCCTTAAGCAAGGGTCAGGAAAAGTTACTTCTATTTTTCCTTTCAAGTGTTATATAGCTTTAGTTTTTAAATTTGGTTCTACAATTCATGTGGAGTTAAGTTTTACATATAGTATACCGTATGACGATGATCACTTTCCCCCCTCCTGTTCTTTCCTCTCCTTTTCTTACTCTTCCCCCTTCCTCTTTTTGCACATGTACACACACTTGTCCAAGCTACTTTAATTGATAAGCGTCTTCTTCCAAACTGCATTATTTTATACCACTGTCAAAAGGCAGAGGACAATAAATGCAAGGGCTTATTTCTGGAAGGCCAATTCTGTTCTGTTCATCTATATGTCTATACTTAGAGCAGTATCACTGACTTGATTACTGTAGCTTGGTAGTAAATTTTAAAATCAAGAGTGTGAGTCTTCAGCTTTGTTTTTTCCTTTCCAATATTGTTTTTCTATTCTGAGTCTCTGATGTTTACATATGAATTTTAAAATCAGCTTGTCAATTTCTGCAAGATGGCTCTCTGAGATTTGTTAATCAGTCTTTTTCTTTAAGAAGATTGATAGCCTATGTCCTATTGAGTGTGTGTGTGTGAAAACTCAAAATATGAGTTTACTTTAAATGGTAAAAATACTTGATTTTAATCCTTATTTTATACATTGCATCTCACTCTACATACTTCAATCAATCCAATCCTCATTTTCATGAAAACCTGCTTTCCTCCTTTTTATTAACATGGAATTATTATCGTCATCCCTCTGGACCCAATGAAGACTGTGACATTTCCAGGTTACATCAGCCCTGGGCTGCTGCTGTCGCTATTGGGTCCCTTTATTAGATCACGAAATTCCAAATGTGGAAAGGAAAATTGCCTCACCTGCTTTAACATGGTGTGGAAAGAGAAGGAAAGAGCAATTGAAAGGACAGAGAATAAGGAGAACTGGAGAGACATGGGGGAATTCCTTCAGCCACTGGCAGCGCATGAAGAACTCTACTGTCTCTTCTTAGGGAGTGTGAAGGGGAGCGTGTGTGTTCCTGCTGCTGCAGACCCTGCTCATTCTCTACCTGCAAAGGCCATTATTTGAATAGGTTAGAATCCAGTAATCCAGTTGCTGCCTATCTTCCAGGCTGCCTTTTATTTTGCTGTCCAACTCCAAAGGTAAACCAAAGGGATGAAGATACCAGTGGCACCATCATGGTCGAAGTCCAGAGGCTATGTATGAGCTTTCGCATTCATACTCCTTTTTTTTAAAGATTTATTTATTTATTTATTTATTTAGTTGAAAGTTAAAGTTACATAGGGAGAGAAGGAGAGGCAGAGAGGGAGAATGAAGTCTTCCATCCACTGGTTCACTCCCCTGTTGGCCGCATTGGCCAGAGCTGTGCCAATCCTAAACCAGGAGCCAGGAGCTTCTTCTGGGTCTTCCACATGGATGCAGGGGCCCAAGGACTAAGGCATCTTCTACTGCCTTCCCAGGCCATAGCAGAGCATACTCTTCTTGAACTTAGGGTGGGACATAGTAGCCTTATTGCTGCTAAGCTCAGACATTCAGAAGCTGAACCAATCTAACAAGGGCTCTTCCTCATACCATTTCTAGTAAGCAATGTTACTCTCAGAATTATCTTAGTCAACACTTACTATGTGCTAGGTATTTTATATGCATATTATTTAATTCTAATCATGGCCATACAAAATGACCACATTCATTATTATCTGCTTTTAACAGGCAGAAAAACTGAGGCACTGACAGCTTATGTCATTTGTCAAAGTCATAGAGATCTGAGAGGGGGCATGTCCAGGATTGATCTCAAATTTATCATACTATATTATGACAGGCTCATTTTCATCTTTTTCTTGTATTTTTGGTTCAAATGATTTCTCTCCCTATCTGTACTTGAGCAATTAGAGAATTATTTCACAGCACTTGAGAATTAAAACTGTCAAGGGCAGTGACCTTATCTATTTCTTCAAGGAAGCATCTTCCAGGATTTCTAAGGATCACACTGTACCCTCCATTCTCTGATTCTTCTTATGTCTTACTAGGAGGCAGCTCTTGATTCTATAACCATTTATGGGTTTGTCTGAAGGCTCAGACCAGCTTGCCTTCTGGATTTCAGGTATCACTGACCATGCCCAGATAGTACCTCTTCTCTGTAAGTGTTTGTTTACTTGGGAAGCAGCCTCTCAACAAAGACTTACTGACTTAATTCTATGACATTCATGATGTAACCTGCCACCATTAAAGGACCTGCTGTCCTTTAATAACAGGGTGTCCCTCGATGGCTGACAGCAGGGAGGGAACTGACTTAAGAGACAGTGATGGGAAAAAGGAGAGACATCTAAGTCAAGTGAGATGTTCTTTCCCACTTTCATTCCCTTCAGGTTTCATTTGGGCCAAACCTGGATTGATCTGTTTTCCCCAAGCCTCTGCGTCTCTGGTAAGAGCAAAGAAGTTGAAAGAGGCTATTATATGGATAACTCACAGTACAAGCTCTATACCCACATAGTAACTATTTCCTCCCATAGTAATTGGGCTGAATTGAAATTACCCCATGTTTGATAAAGAACAAGCTAGAATATGAGCAATGTCTTAATATCAGTGATATAGGCAAGTGTCCTACCAGTTGTCCGCTTCATAGATCTCTGTTAGGACAAGGCTTGAAAATTCTATTAGCAACATTTCTTTTCCCAGTGGAAACTAAATCTGTTGCCCTATTGGCCTGAACACTGGTGAGGGCTTAATTGGTTTGGTTTGGTTTATAAGCATACAAAAGAGCTCATGATTTTGTTTTATGTTATTGATCATGGGTAGGATTTATTTCTTCTTTTGGATCTTATCTAGTGCTTCCCTGATAGGAAAATCAGCCAAATCAGCATGTCTTCAGTTTGCAGGCTGCTGGGGCCCCCATTCCTCACCCCCTTCCTTCTACCCTACACTATTCTTATTTCCCACTCTCTGAAGTTACAGGGAAGGTGAAGGCCAGGAAAATTAAGGATATTGGTAGAGCACTCAGATTTCCTCACATCCTTGTATGTGTATGTATTGCTGTGCAACATAAGGCCTTCCAAGAGTATAATTTCTTTAAAAGATAGAGGGAGAGGAGAGAGTGAAAGAGAGAGAAGAGAGATTTCTTTAAAAAATAGAGAGGAGAGAGAAAGAGTGAGAAAATGTGAGAGACCACTGGCCCTGGCCCTGAATCTGACATGGAGGAGAAGAGATTCCTTGCTTAGGCATTCTGCCTCTACAACAGCAGTATTTTGGTCTACCCCTTTTTACTATGTCATACCTTTAGTGGCTCATTGAGGCTTCTATTACCACTGACTCCTTCTATACCACTGGCTTCTTAAGTGGAAACTGTCTTGGGGTTTCAGGCTGACAAATAATTTAGAGTCAAATGTCTCTTAAAGCTTCATTACTCTGCCCTTTCATCCTACAAATGACATTCTCCAATGAAAAGACAAAAATGACTATCAAAGGATCTCAGTGGAGTCACAGAGCCAGATTTCTGCTGTGGTACCTCTGTTGCCTGCCAGCCACCTGTGCCCAGTTGAACAGCAATTCACTCAAGTCATGGAAAATACGCCACCCTCTCATCTCCCACCATTCCTGGTAGTGTTCTCCCCATTTGTTTATGTGCTTAGATTCTGCTAACACTGAAGACCACCTTACCCCAGTGGCTCTCTGTGTTCTCCAGTGAAATTCTTCCTCTGAAAGGGCCTGCCCTGCCATCTGTCTCTAGTTACAACCAGTAATTTACCAGTGCTTAACCATGTGCTCAGACATAATGGAGAAGGCACAACTCTGTAAGACTTAATATTTATCATTAAGAAATTCAGAAAATTGTGGAGGAGAGAAGATGCATGTGTGTGCACATGCACACATACAAATTCTCAAGCCTCAAATCAATAGGTTACAGTATATGACAAATATCAAAAAAGAGCTAGAGGTTTTGGAAGTGAAATGAACTCCAGCAGGGGTGAGAATATGGGTGTTATTTCTGAAAAAAGTGGCACTGAGTTTCTTTTAAGTATAGATCAGGTTGACTCATAAGAGCCATCTAGGTGATGTGTTGGTCTTGACTTTTGACTAAATTTGAAGCTTTTCAAGGACAGGGACCATGTTTATGGCACATAGTGATAGCTCAATATACATGTTTGTGAGGGTTCTGAGTTTCACCTGCTTTTATAGAACTTGGATTGTCCAAGTAATGATAAAATTTAATTCAGTTGAATCTGTAGGGGAGCATACATGTTGTGAAATGGATGCTACTGATTGCCTTCCTTCCAGAAGACCACTGTATGTTTTTATGCTCAATGAGAACACCTGAATAAGTAATTTAATTTATCTGTTCTTTGCAGCTTTCTGTACATGCAGAGACTTTTTGCTCATTATTCTGTGCATGCTAATGTGCATAGTCTGTTAGTTGCTGTATCTCTTCTCTTTTATCTAAAGGACAACCAGTAATGCAGGGTGTCTCCATGTCATCCCAGTGCTCTAGAGTCCTGGCCCTGGCAAACCACTGTCCTCAATCACAAAATCAAGAAGTTCCCTCTCTCCATTTCTCGGCCTTAGCCCAGAGGAACCAAGGGTTCCAGAACCACAGAGCTGAGTATTTTAGAAGAGGAGGAAAATACTATCTAAGGAAACCCACTGCTCTAAGTCCACTTTGGCTCTACTTTCAGATGTGGCTTGCCTGAATCCAACAGGCTACCAGGAGAATATGCCCCGAGAAATTCAAATTGATGGGCTTCTATACCTATGCTGCTTAAGTTCAGCTTCCTGTAACAGAAAGTCCATAGAACAAGTCTCAGACAAAACTTCAAAATTCAACAATTGAATTTTCTCTTGGGTAAAGAAGCTCATAAGAGGATCATGGCAAAGGAGGCAAATTTATTCTATCATAGAGGCCAAATCTTTTTCTGCTATTCTTTCTGTTCTGCCATTATTAATCAAGGCTGCCTCATGGTTTCCCTCAAGTGTAAACTCGCTAAATCAAACTCTGGGTTCTAGCGTAGTCCTGACAGACAAAAGACATGTGTGGAGGGTGCAGTGCCAGTTTCACAGAACACAGAGACTAGAAGTGGATTAGAGGCTGGCGCTGCGGCTCAATAGGCTAATCCTCCGCCTTGCGGTGCCGGCACACCGGGTTCTAGTCCCGGCCGGGGTGCCGGATTCTGTCCCGGTTGCTCCTCTTCCAGGCCAGCTCTCTGCTGTGGCCCAGGAGTGCAGTGGAGGATGGCCCAAGTTCTTGGGCCCTGCACCCCATGGGAGACCAGGAGAAGCACCTGGCTCCTGGCTTCGGATCAGCGCGGTGCGCCGGCTGTAGTGCGCCGGCCGTGGCAGCCATTGGAGGGTGAACCAACGGCAAAGGAAGACCTTTCTCTCTGTCTCTCTCCCTCACTGTCCACTCTGCCTGTCAAAAAAAAAAAAAGATTTATTTATTTATTTGAAAGGCAGAGAGAGAGAGAGAGAGAGAGAGGTCCTCCATCCACTGATTCACTCCCCAGATGGCCGCAACAGCCATAGTTGTGCCCATTCAAAGCCAGGAGCCAAGAGCTTATTCTGGGTCTCCCACACCGGTGCAGGGGCCCAATGACTTGGATCATCTCCTACTGCTTTCCCAGGCCATAGCAGAGAGCTTAATGGGAACTGGAGCAGCCGAGACTTGAACCTGTGCCTATATGGGATGCTGGCTCTGCAGGTGGCAGCTTTACCTGACACGCTACAGCACTGGCCCCTGATCTTCCCTTTCATTGTCTACAGCTTTTGTTCTTATGTGGGGAACGATTCCAAGACTTAGTACAGAGTACTAGCGGATGCAGAGGCTACTCTCATTGTCCTTCCTAGGCTCAGGAGAAGCCTTTCTCTGATTCTTTGTCTATGGTTTCTCTTTGCTACTTCTACATGCTTTGCACATATGTCAAGTCAAAGCAAATTGCAGTGTTGAGAGTTAAATGGGCTTTGAACATTTATCCTTCCAAACCTGATGATCAACATTGGCTGTCAATTTTGAGCTCCCTGGCCTTGGTTGGAATTTGACTCATGAGTCAAGGCTAGGCTATCTGGGAGATGTTCTCTTGGGCTATACAGAGTGAACTAGAGAGAGTGTGGACACCACACATTGTGTTGTATTTTGCTATTTCAACGACAAGTTTTGAAGTTTGATTTTGTTTAGATTTTAGTTGTATTTGCTGACCAGTATCAAAGTCACAGTGTCTATTTGACAGGGAAAACTAACAGGCAGTGAGTGGATCTGGTATTCTCTTAATTTTTTGAGTGACTACCACCCACCTCTATTCACACAGAAAGAATGGCATTTCATCCAATGGTTTGTGCAAACCAATGATGGTAGGAAGTGATGGTGGAGATGAGGGTGGTTGTCATCAGTTGTCTGAGGTGAAGTTTTTTTGGAAGGAACGTGAAAGCCCATTCTAACCAAAATCCTTAGCTAGGACTTGAACCAGTACTTGATTACCAGAGCAGTGCTCTTGGCTTTAAGCTTTCCCTGAGTTCTAAGACCCCAAGACTCTCCCCAGACACACATTCTGAGAAAAGATAGCTTACCAGCTGGCCCTGTTTTTCTGAATCCAGGCCTATTTGAATCCATTAACAGATCATTGACAAGCAAAGGAGTCCCTCAAGAAAATACTAAAATATACTGAGTAAATCGCTAAAGTTGTGACTGATGCCAATATTGCAACATAAATATGAGTATGTGTTTTAAATAGACTTTGATATAATTGTGCAAGTTAATGATGAAGAAATCTTGTCTGATGCATTCCCAGCTTGTGCACCAAAGATCTCCAGTATAACAGGATGTTCTCCCAGTAATACACGGAGGACTTTTGCCCCACCACACTGCCCTCACTCCATTATGTTCCCAAATGACAATTCCCTAAGCAGTTCCCCTGATCCTAGAAATGTAATCATGTAGTAATCTCCAAAGATTTTCTGAAGTTTCATTTAGTGACTTGGGGACAAATTTTAAGTCTTTTCTACCAGTCAAAAGGATATTAGCATCGAGTGGAGGGTACTAGTCATTCAACTAGCCTGTGGGTCAATTAACATGTTTACACAGGGCACTTAACAGGATGTCAGTTCTATGCTAAACATGCTGGTAACATAAGAGTAAGCATAACCCCAGCCCTCAATGTACTCAGAGCACTATTTACAATAATAAATACATGAACAAATAAAAATAGTAACAAATAACTAAGGACTCAAATGTGCAGTATTGACAGTAGAAATTGGCTGTTAGACATGTGAGATGAAAGATGGTTCAACAATAAAGAATTCAGAGAAAGCTTCAGGCAGATACCAGGGCTGGGCTTTACTTGAGCAGAATGTGGTTAAAGCAGGGAAAAGAGAAGTTTGGGAAGAGCACAGGCACCTGCTACCACTTACTTTGCACTCTGGGCAAAGAGCTTCATTTATTTTATCTTATTGTGTCCTCCGTGAGAAACCCATGAAGCAGCTGCTATTGTCGTCATTTTACACGTGAGGAAGCAGGGCGCAAAGGCACTGGATATCTGTTCCATATCACACTGTTAGTAAATATCACTTACGATCCAAATCTAGGACTAGATGATTGCAAGACGTATTCTATTAAATGCCTTATTTCCTTTATAAATCATCCTACTTGTCAATGCATCTCAGTCCAAATAAACACTTGTGAATTATTTCCCACTTGATTTCCAATTTCCAGGCTGGCTGGAGTTTATGTGTCCAAGAATGCTGATTCCATGATGAAATGTTCTCTGGAGTTTTTAAATAGAGAAAATCCACTGCCTGATGCTCACCAGCAATTCTTTCCATCCTTTATTTCATTCTACAAATATTTATTAAGTTCTTCTCAATCACTCATATGTCCTAAACATTATTTGTGTAAATATTGTTGCAGTCCATGTCACAATGGAATCTTACACAGAAATGCTAGGGGAATACAGGATAAAGGTTCTTAACAAGAGCCCATACATGAAGAGTGGATTTTCTAGGCAGTCAATAGAATAAGATTGAATATATCCTAAACTATGTCAGGAAGTCTGTATTTAGCTCCTAGCTTTGCTATTAATTCTCTGACCCTAGAACAAGACATTTGAACTCTTTATGCTACAGTTTCTTTAAGTATAAAATGGAACTGTTCGTTACACCTCTCCTTCATCCACTTAAGAGATGTCAGGAGATATGAAGGAGACCACGTATGAAAATTGCTCCAAAAAATGTAAATCAGCTCAGGCCTGGTGACATATACTTGTCCAGTGAGCTGCTGTTCCTGGTTTCTCAGATGGCATCAACACATGGCAGTTGGCTAACGTGACAATTCATTATTATTATTACTTTTTTTTATTTTTGACAGGCAGAGTGGACAGTGAGAGAGAGAGACAGAGAGAAAGGTCTTCCTTTTTGCCGTTGGTTCACCCTCCAATGGCCGCCGCGGCCAGCGTGCTGCGGGTGGCGCACCGCGCTGATCCGATGGCAGGAGCCAGGTGCTTCTCCTGGTCTCTCATGCAGGTGCAGGGCCCAAGAACTTGGGCCATCCTCCACTGCACTCCCTGGCCACAGCAGAGAGCTGGCCTGGAAGAGGGGCAACCGGGACAGGATCGGTGCCCCGACCAGGACTAGAACCTGGTGTGCCGGCGCCGCAAGGCGGAGGATTAGCCTACTGAGCCGCGGTGCCGGCTTACTTGACAATTCATTCACTTGACCAGGCTATATTAATTGTCTCTAGGGAGCTCTATCAGCAGAAGCATTGAATAGATGAAACAGTCGGAGAGAGCACCATTCTCCTGAACTTCCTGAATGTCCCTCTGAGAAGACACCATCAGAGGGACATCATTCTCAGGATGCTGTGTGAGGTAGGAAGAGATTGGAACATATTGGACTTACTCCTTGGTCACTATTCAGGGAGAAAGAGTTTGGTGCAGGATGTCTGGGGAGTTTGCTCAGCTTTGACCCCAGAGTGGCTCATGTTCACCTTCTGTTCTCCAGCTGAGATTTCATCTGAACTAAGGGGTACAAAGCTTTAAATTTTTGATTTGTTTTAAGATTTTATTTATTTATTTGAGTGGTAGAGTTATAGACAGTGAGAGGTAGAGACAGAGAGAAAGATCTTCAGTCTGTTTCAATCTCCAGTTGGCTGCAACGGCCAGAGCTGTGCTGATCCAAATCCAGGAGCCAGGAGCTTCTTCTCAGTCTCCCATGTGGGTGCAGGGGCCCAAAGACTTGGGCCATCTTTTACTGCTTTCCTGGCCACAGCAGAGAGCTGGATTGGAAGAGGAGCAGCCAGGACAAGAACTGGCGCCCATATGGGATGCCGGCGCTGCAAAAGAAGGATTAACCTACTGCGCCATGGCACCAGCCCCTAAAGTTGTTGTTTTAAAGTCCAGGACAAAGTAATATCTAAATGCCTGACTTCATGGCTCTCTGATCCAGTTAGTGAATGTACTTTCACCTCCTTACCTTGCCATGATCCAAGGAGTTCAATGCCCTCATTGCTGCTAACACCTTCCATGATCCTTGCCCTTTGCAGCTTACCCTTAAGCCTGCCAGTGTCTGCCTTGTGCAGCAGGACTGTGAGGCACCATTCCTCTCTGTTCTCTACCTCTGCACCCAAAGCCACGGCATGTAAGGGCTATAGGGTACCAAGCTTCAGAGGTAGAATTCCAACATTCAGCATGACTTTGGGAACCCCAAGAGTCAGGATTGAAGACGAAAGCAGAAGAGGACCGGCATCCTTAAACAGCCCAGTCCCCACTGCAGGAGGCTTGCATCTTGCCTACAAAGCCTCATGGTACTCACGTGCCCTTACATGGGCTTGTTCACTATGGCACGCCCAGAGCACTCTGCCCTTGGTTTGTATTTTCGAGGGCTTAGTAGAGTAGATTAAATGTTTGAAAGCCAAAATCCCTTCCAGTGCTGCTGAGCCAACCATACTTTCTTCTCAATAAACAGTTGTCAGAGAATTTGATTAACTGAATCCACACAATCTACTTCAAAAATATAACTCATGAGACAGCCTGTGCCTCTGCAGAATCTGTTTACATTTGGATATGGTCACCATGCTCTGGTTAAGCTTCCTGGGGACATGTGCTTGAGGGGCAGGGGTCACTGAAGTGGGGCCAGCACCTGGGCTTGAGGAAGTGGGCCCCAGGCTGAGCTGGAGCAGCCTGAAGCTCAGCTTCCCCTGGGCCAGGGCTTTTTTGTGAAAGGCTTCTTTATCTGTGGCTGAGAGTATGCCCTTCCAGGGAGGGTCCCAGTGCAAAGAGCACCTGACTATGAGATAGGAGGCATGAAATGTGTCCCAGCTGACCACCAACAAGCCATGGGACTGCCAAGAAATGGAACTCATTGCTTTAACGTCTTGGATCCCTTGTCATTAGAGATATGGAAGCAGCAATGGCTGGCTGTTGCTCAGGAACACTGAGGAAGGAACATGCAGTAAGTAAAAGTTTGGTTCAGAGATCCTCAAATTTTCTTTTTCACTCTGAACATATCCATTTCTAGCCATTTAACTCAGGTCTATTTAATTCAAATAATTGTTGGAATAGAAAATAAATTGTTGTATATAAACGTTTGACTAATACAGAATGTAGGAATCTGTGTTCTAGTTATCAACTGTAGGCTGAGATGATGTCTTATCTGCACTGTCATTGCCCCAGATCTTCCAGATGACCACAGCAGTGTCTTTGGGGGAAATTTCATTTTTCCTAAAACAACTCATTGTGTCAACAATTAGCAAACAGTTCCTCTAGGGGCAGATACTTCTTTGAATTTTTCTGGAGATAAAAGCATGGTACAACCTGCATCATCTTCATGTTTTTAATGATGGTATCCATGCACAAGACCATCAGCTCCATGCTGTGAATACACAGCAATACCCATTTCATTCTCCATCATGTATCCATCATCTGCCCGACAGGGTCCAGCAAGTTAATTTCAGTATTTAGCAAAAAAGTGTAACTCACTAAGAGAATTAAGGGACAACCATCAGATTCTTCCCCTTAGGTACTAGTTATTTAAAGAAGTGACCCATCATTTCACTTAGGTCTCTTGCTTATATGTTGCCTTATCAGAAAGGGCACCCCTGACAAACTAGTCTAAATCACACTCCCCATCATTGTTTTAAAGATTTATTTATTTATTTGAATAATAGACCAACAGGGATGGAAGGAGGAAGGAAAGGAAGGAAGAGGGGAGAGGTAGAGATAGAGATAGAGATAGAGATAGAGATAGAGATTAGAGAGATAGAAAAAGAGAGAGAGAGAGGGAGAGAGAGAGAGAGAGAGATAGGGAGGGAGGGTGCGGGAGAGAGAGAGAGAGAGAGAGAGAGAGAGAGATCCTTCATCCACTAGTTCATTCCTCAAATGCCTGCCAAAGTCAAATTTGGGTCAGGCTGAAGCCAAGAGCCCAGAACTCCATCCAAGTCCCCCATGCCTTCCCAGTGCGTTAGCAGGAAGCTGGATCCAGAAACAGAGGAATTGGGATTAAATTCAGCCAAAACATTTTCCCCAACACACTCCCTTTAAACTTTGCCTGCATATCTTGTTTCAGTTTTTCTTAACAGCTAATGTGATTTCATTATTACGTGTTTTTTATACATGCACATAAATACATAAAAATGTGCACATGTGGGTACTTCTGTATAACATCATGTATGCTTGTACATGTGTCAGGTATATGTGTGTGTTAACACATCAGATATAAATACAGTGTTTTGTTTGTTTTCCTATCTCCTTTCTCCCAACTAGAATGGCAGGCAGCCTCATGAGAACAGGGAGTCTTTTTTGTTCACTGCTTATCTTAACAGAATACCTGGGACTGAGTAATATATAATGAATGGTAATTTACTTCTCACAGTTCAGGAGGCTGGAATGTCCAAAGTCAAGGTGCTGGAAGATTAGGGCCTCATCTCTCTGCTTCTGAGATGGTACCTTGAGCTTGATGAGTCCTCCAGTCAGGAGGAACACTACTCTGCCCATTACAGAAGACCAGGAGACAGCACCTGTGTGTGTATGTGTGTGTGTAAAGTTAATTGAGACAGCCTTTTTAATATCAGCATTAGTCCATTCAGCAAGGTCAGTGAATTAGGTTCTGCCTTCCAGTACTGCAGCATTGGGAATAAACTTACCAACACTTGAATTTTGGAGAGGACAAAATCTTTCAAACCATTGCACTGTTCCCCATGCATCATAGAATTGCTGTGACATCCACTCATTACTCAAAAAATATTTTTTAAATTGATGAATGAGGGCCTGGCACAGTGGCCTAGCTGGTAAAGCCACAGCCTGCAGTGGTAGCATCCCATATGGGCACTAGTTTGAGACAAGCTCTCTGCTGTGGCTTGGGAAAGCAGTAGAAGATGGCCCAAGTCCTTGGGCCTTTCCACCCATGTGGGAGACCCAGAAGAAACTCCTGGCTCCGGGCCTCAGATTGGATCACCTATGGCCATTGCGGCCATCTGGGGAGCGAACCAGCAGATGGAAGACCTCTTTCTCTCTGCCTCTGCCTCTGTGTAACTCTACCTTTTAAATAAATGAATAAATATTTAGCTGGCACCGTGGCTCAACAGGCTAATCCTCCACCTTGCGGTGCAGGCACACCGGGTTCTAGTCCTGGTTGTGGTGCCGGATTCTGTCCTGGTTGCCCCTCTTCCAGGCCAGCTCTCTGCTATGGCCCGGGAGTGCAGTGGAGGATGGCCCAAGTCCTTGGGCCCTGCACCCCATGGGAGACCAGGAGAAGCACCTAGCTCCTGCCATCAGGTCAGCGCGGTGCGCTGGCTGCAGCGCGCTGGCTGTGGCAGCCATTGGAGGGTGAACCAACGGCAAAAGGAAGACCTTTCTCTCTGTCTCTCTCTCTCACTGTCCACTCTGCCTGTCAAAAAATAAATAAATAAATAAAAATAAAAATTCCTGAGGATAAATGGAGAGAGGCCTGAGTGAAATTCCTATCTCCTGTCTTTGGCCTGGCTCAGCCCTGGCCATTGTGGCCATCTGGGGAATGAACTAGTGAATGGAAGATATCTTAAAAAAATAAATAAATAAATATTAAAAAATAAATAGATGAATGTTTAAAGATGCAATAAGACAAGACAGACTTGAGTTGGGTCTTGCAGATTGATTATAATTGCTCAAGCCCAACAGGAGAGGAAAAATCAGAGAAGTGAGAGGCGTGGCAAGAACCCAGTAGTTTAAAAATAAGCAAATGAGCTCTTGGGCTGGTGTTATGGCACAGTGAGTTGAACTGCTGCCTGCAATACTGGCATCTCATGTCAGAGTCCCGGTTCAAGTCCAGGCTGCTCTGCTTTGCATCCAGCTCCCAGCTAATGCACCTGTGAAGGCAGCGGAGCATGGCCCAAACGCCCGGGCCCCAGATGGAACTTCAGGCTCCTATCTTTGGCCCTGACCAGCCTCAGCCATTTAGACCATTTGGGGAGTGAACCACAAGATGGAAAATTCCTCTCTATCTCTCAAATAAATAAGTAAATCTTTAAAAAAAAATAAATCTTTAAAAACATAAATAGAAATAAGCTGTGTGATGATTTATCATCATATGGGTGGCTTTCAATTGTCACAGGCTATCCAGTGTGATTTGTGGCCTGGACCAGTAGACCCTACAGAACAGCAGCCACTGTTGAAGAGCTCCTCCACTGTGGTTGCTACAGAACTATATCTTAACAATAGAGCAGTGGGTTAGTCAGTAGTCAGTTCCCAGCCCTGGCATCCTCACCTTAACTCTTGGTAAATGACTTGCTTGCCCAGCTATATTTCTTCAGTTTTCTGCTTTGTTCTCATCTCTACTAAAATAGCCGTAATAATGATTACTATTAGTTGTACTAATATAGTCATATTGTCTTGAACTGAACTGGAGATTCTGGGGCCTGGGTTTCAGTCCTCATTCTATCACTGACTGGTTAGATGACTTTTCTTGTTTTTCTTTTTATTAATTTCCACTTATCCATAAAAGAAGGTGATCAAGATACATCAATTTTAAGACATTTTAATTCTCTAATCAATCCTCAAATTCTACAAATGTTTTCTTTCTTAATAAAACCATTCCTTGGTATAAAAATGGAGCTAATTCCTAAATTCTACTAGCAATTCATTTTGGGGAGAACCTACTTACAGTGTAATCAATGATTTTTACGCTCTCAGGCTAGCCAGCAGCACTTCTAAACACTATTTGTAACATGAGATAGTTGTACTGTCATACTGATAGTCCAGCAGTCTCTAAAATCACTAACTGGTACATGTCACGGGCTGAATTCCTCTGAGCTTAGCCTTGCGAGCCCTGAGCAGGGGGCAGGGCATTGCCTGTTGGGACTAGGTCAAGGTTCTATGGCAGCGGGTCTTAGATCATCCATGGGAGATGGGCTAATGACCAGGCAGAAGGGAGGCATGGAGTGCTCCCAAACTAGGATTAGTGTACTGGGGGAGACTCATTTTCAAAAGGGCACAAATACTTTTCTTTCACTGGAGCTCTATAACTTCTGAAGTGCCTCCATATTTTTTATCATCATAGTCAGTGCAGGTGTCATTGCTGGGAACTGTGCTAAATGTTATAAGAGATCTCCTGAAAAGATTTATAACCCAGGAGGGAGAGCAGCCACAAATAACTGCTCTGTAAGGCTGCCTGTGCTAAGCCCTGTAGGATCCACAGAATATCATGGTAGCCCAGGGGAGAGAGAGATAAATAGCAGTGAGAGACTTTAGGAACAAGGTGGCATCAGAGCTGGCTTTGGCCAGATGGAAACAATGTAGGCAAGAATAATACAGAAAGTGGCTCTCCTGGGTAGAAGGACCCGTGTATCTCGTGTTACAGACATGGAGGGTCCTTTGCAATGCTGGGAAGTCTTCTATGGCATGTGTATTTCCAGACATTGGATTGGAAGGATTGATTGCCCAAGCTGAGCAAGTTGAAGTCTATTCATGAGTCAAAGAGTAGCCACAAAAAACAAAAACAAAAACAAAAACAAAAAAAAAAAAACACATAAGAGTGGTTCTAATGTTCTATTTCATTATATTCCTTTGAAAAATTAAAATAAGAGGGCTCTAAGAGATTTCCTTGTTCTCCAAGTGTTTTTTGATTAATAGAGTCTGGAGTATACACAGAAAGAGACTAAATAACATATGTAAGCAAGCTCAATCAGTCATATTTCTTCCTCACTGTGCCCCTATGGAAGGCAATCTTGTGCTCATTTTATAAGTGAGAAAATGGAGGGATAGAGACTTTGGTAAGTGGATTCTCCAAAATCCCTCATATCCCACATGTAGTAATTATAGAGCCAGAGCAACAGAATTGAGGAATTTTATCTGCAGAATCACCAAACTAATCACCAACACACACACACATTTTATATTTGAGCTGTGTCAGTGAACCTCACTGAGGTCCTAGGAAGGAGAATGTTTTCTGCCCCATCAAATGATACCATCAAATAATACCACATGAGTGATGGCCACTGTTGGAATATAAAGTGCTAATGTTGCAAATTGCCTTTTTTTTTTTTGGTGCACAATTTTTTTAAAACTTTTATTTAATAAATATAAATTTCCAAAGTACAGTTTATGAATTACAATGGCTTCCCCCCCATAACTTCCCTCTCACCCGCAACCCTCCCATCTCCTGCTCCCTCTCCCATTCCATTCGCATCAAGATTCATTTTCAATTATCTTTATATACAGAAGATCAATTTAGTATAAATTAAGTAAGGATTTCAACAATTTGCACCCCCACTGAAACACAAAGTGTAAAATACTGTTTAAGTATTAGTTATAACATTAATTCACATTGTACTGACGCAAATTACCTTTTTAAAGAGCTAGAGAAAGAATCTCCTCCTCTCTGCCCCTCCCTTTCCCCACCAAGTTACTGGGGTTAGAATCTTAGCTTTGTGTGGCCCAGTGAAAAATCTCTTTTCTCCAGTTCTTTGCAGCAGCTGTTGGAAGGACAAAGGCCCCATTTTAATGACAGTCTTTTCCTTGCCTAGCTCAAGTGAACTCTAGTGAGCCGACACAGAGCATTGATAAGCTCTCATCTCTGAGTGAAGTGTCTCTCTTCTTTCAAGCTGGAGGGGCACAGCATCTGTAGCAAGGAAATCTAATTACATGGCGCATGTTCTAACTGAAGCTGCTGTCAGTTCTAAAATGTGAGAGAGCAGAAGCATTAGAATAGGCCCATAGAGAGACCACATGATGAGAAGAAGAGTATTAGGGACCCCTCTTGGAGGTAATTACCTTGGAACTCAGAGGTTCCACAGGTTGATTCTCAAACCATGGATTAGCATAAACCTGAAAAGAGCCACATGGCTGACTGCCATGTTGGTTAGTGCATAGCAGGAAACACAGTGTTATGACATTCCAGATTTCTGGGATTCTTAGAAGTGCTGAGAAGAGCATCGGGATCATTCCATCTTATCACATAGATTTATGTTTGAGAAAATGGACAGAAAAGTGAAGTGAGTGTCTAAAGGTCAAATAAGATGACCCTCTGATTACCTTAGGGACATGTAACTTCCTTTGCATAAAACTGTAGCTTTTGGCTCAGTACCATTTGTATAGCATTGATTCCTTTCCTCCTGAGCAAATGGCTGAGCACTCAAAAGCCAGGAGCTATGCGCTTGGCGCTATGGTGTAGCAGGTAAAGCCGCCGCCTGCAGTGCCAGCATGCCATATGGGCACTGGTTCGTATCCCAGCTGCTCCACTTCTGATCCAGCTCTCTGTTGTGGCCTGGGAAAGCAGTAGAATATGGCCCAAGTCCTTGGGCCCCTGCACCTGCATGAGAGACCTGATAGAAGCTCCTGGCTCCTGGCTTCAGATCAGCTCAGCCCCAGCCATTGCGGCCACTTGGGGAGTGAACCAGTGGATGGAAGACATCTCTTTATCTCTTTCTCTCTGCCTCTCCTTCTCTCTCTGTAACTCCGACTTCCAAATAAATAAATAAATCTTAAAAAAAAAAAAAGCCAGGAGCTAGTATTCCTACCTAACTGGGGAACAAACTGAGGTCAGATAGTTGGTGTGCTCAGGAACATCCCCCAAGATTTAGCATTGCACTTTGACCAGCAAGCAGTCTCCTGATGTTGCTGAGTCTTGCATTGCATTGACTCACAACCATTTGGTCATTTCTTTTGGGATAAATTTATCCTGAGCCAGACAAACTCTTTAAATTAATTACCTCCTTGGCTTAGAGTATGCATTTCTTGACTCAATGGACAAGTCAGGGTTACTACATTTTGGGGAAGAATTGAGCAAAATCATTTTGGTGACACACCATTACACATGGCACTCTCAGGATCAGGCACTACACAGTTATTCTGATGTACACTGCTTCTCTTCTATCTATGGGCAATGACTGACTCTTCAGTCTTCCCTTATAATTACCTTTGAGAATATGTTGTATATGCTCCCCACAGAGCCCTAATGCTAACTGGAGGAGCTTGTAGAATCTGGGAGATAAAAGAAGACCAGTGTCCTTAAGGAAATAAGCCAGAATGGTAGTGGTTGGAGGGTTAAGAAATGGAGGTGATGGGATGCATTTGTAACAGTTCCATAGCTGCCAGCAAGGCCCACTCTCCAGTCCTTTTCTTGCTTTGCTTACCAAGTTTTGTGATTTTCAGGAAATTTCTGCAGCTTGTGTCATGTTTGGTTGTAGATAGACACAAACAGGAAAATAGCAAGATGGCCCAGTAGAGTATGTAGGACCTTTGAGACTGTCTTTCTTTTAAGTTATGCTAAGAGGGCAACTGCCAGCCAGATAATAGATGATGCCAGGTTTGGGGTCAGGAACCCCTGTGCTTCTGGTTCCCCAGGCTCTTGTCACTCTGTCCTTCCCAGTGATAAACAGATGCTGGGATCAGTAAGTCAGATGTCATCCACAGCATACAGCTTGGTGCACAATCAGTTCAGAAGAACCCTATGAAGAATAGTTGGAGAGGGAAAATTACCTCAGCTGCATTAAGAGCTTTCCAGAATAAGATTCCTTCTCTATCTTTAATTATAAATTAAGGATAGTGACAATTAGGGCCAGCACTGTGGTGTAGTGGGCTAAGCCTCCACTTGTGGTGCCAGCATCCCATGTAAGTGCTGGTTTGAGTCCTAGCTGCTCCATTTCTAATCCCATGCCTGATGATGGCCTGGGAAAGCAGTAAGAAGATGGCCCAAGTGCTTGTCCACTGCATCCGTGTGGGAGATCTGGAAGAAGCCCTGGCTTTGGATCAACTCAGCTCCAGCTGTGGCAGCCATTTAGGGAGTGAACCATTAGATGGAAGACCTCTCTGTCTTTCCTTCTCTCTGTAACTATGCCTCTCAAGTAAATGAATAAATCTTTAAAAACAAAAAAAATGCTTTAAAAATAAGAATAGTCACATTTTAGAGTGTACAATGAAAAGACAAGAGCCTTATACCCCCACTATATTAGCCATTTTGCTTTCCAGATAAGGAAACTGAGGCTCAGAGAATCGTGAGTGCACTAGAAGCCTGATGTCCACCCCAGTGGTTTTCCTACCACACCCATTGTGTCTTGAGCCACCTTTGCATTCCAAGAGACAACTTTGCCAGATTGGCAGGAGATAGATTCATTCAGGAGAAACCTGGAAATATACTACAGACCCTAGGGATGCCTCAATGCCAGTTCCTCTAATTGTTTGATGAGAAACCAACTTCCAAAGTAGCTTGCTCACCCCATCCCTTTGGGGAGGATTAACTCATCTCCGTTACAATTTCATAAATTACCTCGTATGTGGCATCATATATGTCTCCACGTGATTCAGAAGGGTACAGGCATAGGCCAGGGCTAGAGGCGGAGGTCAGCCACTCAGAGGTGTGCCCTGCCTTGGGAGCCCACTCTATGTTCCAGCCACCCTCCTTTTCCTTCTTGTGCCTGTGCAAGTTGTTTTTACTTCATCAGAATGAGTTTGACTTTCCAGGGACTGTTTTAATGGCTGGGAAAGTTGCTGCAATCCTACCTGTGTTTTTCTTCATAAACCGCAGTGCCCAAGCTGTTGGGGACATACCACAAAGCAGTAACCATCAAGTAGAGAGACAATTAAATCTTACTTCCATATCCAAAAGTGCATGCATTTTCCCCCTGTAAATTCACACATAATAAACTACTGATGAATCTCCTTTCATTCCCCAAAGTAAATACGTAGCTGCAAGGGAAGGAGGTTGGGACAGAGCTGGAGAGAAGAGAGGGTAGGATCTTGCCTGCACCAGAGTGAGGATCTACTCACCCAGAATACTCTGCAGAAAAATGAGAATGGGTAGTCAGGCTGCTTTTATAGTGGAAAAATGACTGTTTTTATAGCACACTAAATAAAACCTGCTTTTGGCGCTAGAAGTTTATTGCCAGAGTGTTTTTGTTTTCTGTTATCCTTTCCTCCTTGCACAGTCTCCATCAGCTAAGACAGGGAAAGAGGCAGGGTAAGTTTTCAGAAATCATGTGATTTTTTAAGATTACACCAAAATATATCCTAATTTATCCTTGCATCTTATGCGGATTTTACAGGGAGTGCATTCAGCACTTTTCCAAGAATTTGGAAGAGTTCTCAAGCAAGCAGTAACAAACGGCAGTAATAACCTACATTTATATTGCGCTTATGGTTTCCAGAATGTTTTCCCATCCATTAGGTCTTCAGAGTGACCAGGGAGATAGGCAGTCCCTGGGTGACCATTTCTCTCTTGCAGAAAGAGAGATTAAATTACATACCCAGGGTCATATCACTAGTTCATAGCTAGGTACAAACTAAAAACCAGATTAATTCAATAAAAGGCAAGTAAAGTTAGTTTCTTAGCCCAGAAGTGGGGAGTTGTTGGGGGCATCACAAAGAAGATGAGATGGCAGCTGTGACACTGGTTTGAATGCAGGCATTGTAGAAGGCGAGGATCTGTTGTCCCACAGCTGTATTGTGTCCCAGTCCTGAAAGCTTTCTGATCTTGCTGCATAATCAGCAAAGGCCAAGAGGAAAAACCTAACACATCTCAAATTTCCATGAGGCCATAGAAAGCTTTTCACTGTATGATTATTTTAAATGTTTTATTCATTGATTTATTTTACTTGAAAATAGAGAAACAGAGGCAGACAAAAACAAATAGACTGGGAGATTCCATGTGTTGCATTCAATCTCTAATTTCCCACAACAATCCGAACTAGGCCAGAGTGAAGCCAGGAGCCTGGATCTCAGTCTGGGTCTCCCACATGGGTGGCAGGTACCCGAGTACTGGAACCATGACCTGCTGATTCCCAGGATGCGCATTAGCAGAAAACTGGACTTGAACGGAGGCAGGGACTCAAACCCAGACACACAGATATGTGTGGGTGTGGGTGTCCCAGGCAGCATCTTAAGGATTCGGCCAAATGCCCGCTCCTCACTGTGTGAGTTTTGCCCCTGATTAGGGCCTCAGCATGAAGGTGCTTCCCTGATCTGAGATGCAGCAAGTTTGGTAAAAACAGCTATAGAGGACCCTGGACTGAGGCATGGTTAAGCCAGTAGTCCAAGAGAGGAGGTCATCAGGGTGACTGCTACCAGAGCAGTTATGGGTGAGGCAACTCTGAGAAGTGTCCAGTTTCAGGAGCAAGTGGAATGATCAAGGCAAAGCCCCCTAACCAGAAGTCATTAAGGAGCTGATGGAAACGCACATGTAAGTTCTGAGGGAGGTGGTCCAGGTGTCAAGCTGGGCAGAAGCTTCAGATAAGCCTTGCCCTGGAGGTGGGCTCAGGAACCTGGAGCAAGACAGGAAGGGCTATCAGGTGCAGGAGATCCAGCAATCTGCTCAGGTTCTCAGGTACCGGGGATGTCTTTACACTGCCTTCCACCTCATTTCCTTACAAGAGGAGGTTCTAACAAGGAAGGCAGAAGGAGCAACTTGAGACTTTAGTCGGGAGACTGTAGACAAATGCTGACCCTAGGCACTTACATGAGTTCAAGCAATTTGTTCATCTTCTAAAGCTCAGTTTCTTCATTGATAACAAGAGAACAGATTCTCCAACATCCTGTGCAAGTCTGAGATTCCAAATCTTTGTGAGAGTGCCATGATTCTTCTGTTATGCAACCAAAATGTATGTTTGTTTAATGAGTGATTCCAAAATGAGCAGAATCTGGCCTATTGTACTTTGTCAGGCAACAGGTAAACTCCCCTGTCACCATAAATTGCACCCACTGCCCACAGGTGCTGGCACTCATCTTTGAAAATCTGTGGTATCTCATCTCCCCGTGACCTTATAGATGTCAACAGCCTTCAGGGAACTTTGTACAGTGTCTAATTCTCTATATTTTCATGATGGAAATGTTTGAAACCTCTGTTAGGCAAATAATTATAGTAAAAGATAGAGAGGGAATGGGTGTCCATTTCACAACTTCTGAACAATTGGTGAACACTCTTAATTGACCTTTGTACACAAGGAAGGCACCAGGTACCACTGGGAGGACCGCTGAGGCCAAGCCAGAGTATCCTATTTTACAGCTAAGGAAACAGAGGTACACTGAGGTTAGGCAACCTGTTCAAGGCCACATAACCAGTAAGTTTGCACTCAACTGAGATTTGAACCCAGTCATGCTGGCCCAAGTGTACATGCTCTTAACTGCTCTCCATTTCTGCCCTCCACATCTAAGAAGAAAAGTGGAAGAACAAGCCATAGATGCCTTACCACCTTCAACAGGAAGCCTGCTCATGGAAGTTCAAGTGCCTGGATAGAATACAAGATTCCAAAAGCAGTCAACATGGGATGACGTGGGGACTTATGTGACCAGTGCTCTGTGGGCAGCTGCCTGGGACGTGAAATTGTTCCTGCAGCATCATAGGAAGGTGTAGGAATAAGTTGAAGTCTCAGCCCCCACCCACGAGGCCAGCCACTTTTCATCTTGGCCCTTTCACCTGAGGCTCAAGCTAAATGAACAGTGCACCAAACACCTGCAATTTGCCGTATTTCTGGGAAGCTTTAAAAGCTGGTCTTTTGGGTGATTCAGCTTCTTCTTGATGTTGTTGACTCAATTTGTAATCAGTGGTTACTTTAGTGCTAATAGCAAAAAGCACCAGTTCTGTACTCAAAAGCACTTATAAAATGGAAAACGATACTGTTTTCTTGTGCTCCCGTTTTCCATTTTTCCTCTAAGTTATGATCTTTGGGCTTAGTTCTTGAGCTTTCTCCTGCTCTTTCTTCCAGCAACCTTGGCTTCACACAAGAATCCCTGCTGCCCCTTCCCCTGGGAACAAAGCTGAACAGCTCTACACGCACTTCCGTGCACACACCCTTAAGTTACAGTGTTGGCAGAACTTGACTAAAACAAGAGCTACCTGTACAAACACCCACGTCCAGATCCGTGTCTCTAAACTGGCAGAAGAGAAGCCTACTTAACAGAGGCCACAGATGATGCTTATCCACCATCTGGTTTGGGAAATGTCTTTTTGCTGGGGAGGGTTCAGATTAATTGCTGACTCCCCTTTCTTTGGGAGACAGGCCTCCCAAATCCCTGCCATGGTGGCTTTGCCTCTGGATGCACTAACAGTTTTCATCTGTCTCTTGTAGAACTGACATTCAGACCTGAATGCTCTGTCCCACTAACTCTGCCACTTCATTGTATGCTGCTGATTCCCAAAGAAAGCAAGAGCCATTCTCTTCCCTCCTTTTTAGAGAGGGGTGAAGTAAAAAACAGAACCACGGCAGAGAAAAGCTTACAAATTTTAAAAACCAAAATGTTGCCCTGTAACCCCTTGTTGAGGTTCAGTCTGCAGCTCTTGTTCCGTGGCTTCACTGTGCAGCATGTCTGAGTCCAGGACTCTGCCCTTATTGCTGCCTCATGCCCCAGGACATCCAGCCCATCGCGCCCAGGACCCAGCTGGAGGAATAAGGACACCGGAGTAGGGAGGGCTAAGCCTGCAGTTGGAAGAGAAGAGGCAGTGACGCTGTTAGTGGATTCTGGGGCAGCAGGTCCTGAGCACCTGAATAGCACAATCAGGAGGCCCCTGCGTCCCCTCTGGAAGGATGCAGTGCGGCCGTGCTGTGCTCCAATTAGCCCCTCCAAGCCTGCCCCATGGCTGCCTCTGAAGTGGCCACCCCGCAGCTCCACGCTAATCTCTCTCTAAATTTACTGAAATCAGCTTCCAGCTCTTCTGCTGAGAGGTTGATTTTTTATTTGTAGGTCACATAATTGAAAGCCCGGTTTTTGTCATTTTCCCCCCACAGGAGTACATTTCCAGACCCAAAAAGCCCTGTGAAGCCTGCTTAACACAGCTGAGGGAGGTGGGGCAGGGGACTCCCTCCCAGGGGTGCATTTGCTGTTAGTTGCAGAACCTGTTCCTGGGATCCCAGCTAGCACTGGATAGGATGCTTGTCGACCCTGCTTGCCAGAACTATCTGGGAGCATATAGATTTCAACTCAAAATAGGAAGGCACTATCTGATAGAGCAGTGTAGTTTGTGAAGAAATGAGACCTCTGTGACTGAGCATTGTCAAGTAGCCCCCAGAGAGGCTGTGGAGAGAAAGCTCGAGACTCGAAGGGTTGTCAGGTTGAGGATGGGTGGCAGGATACCGACGCCAACAGCACCACCAGGATGGATGATGGCAGGAAACCATCATTGGAATATAAATGAGGTGCTTTCTGGTTAACGCCTCTACTCCAACCCCATTTCTTGTGGATGAATATTTGAATCTTGTGGATGAATATAGCTTATGGGAAATCAGAAAATTTGATAGCCGTCTTTTATATGATGTCTACTATGGACCAGGCACTGCAGAAAATACTTGACCCTCATCAACCTCCAGTCTTGTCAACTCCGTCTTTGAGATGGGCACTGCTGTTAGGAAGCTTAGAACCAAGATGCCACGTGAATTGTCAGGTTCATTGTGGAGCTGGATCCAGACCCTGGCATAGCCCCAACCTCCATACCACACTGTAGCTCTCAGCTGTTCCTTACATCTCAGGAACAGTGACTCCAGTCCAGGACTTGGGAAGGGACCAGTGCATCTCAAATGGTAGCCCCCAGGCATCACCTGGAATATTTTTAGAAATTCAGAATCCTGACCACACCCCAGACTTTTAAGATCAGAATCTGTGTTTCAGAGTGCCCTGATGAACCTTGTGTCCCAGTTGTCACTCCAGGTTTGGTCTGATTCTTTCACTTGCTCTCCAGTCTGCCTTTCTTAAGCCTCTCAGAGTTGAAGTGGGGAGGGGAAGACTCCAGTGAATAGACTTTAAAATATCAAGTGATTTCTCCTGCTCCCATTGCTTGGACACCTATTCCACTCACACTCACATATTGTATTGAATCCTCAGCAAAGTCCTGATTTGTGCTGGTGGGGAAAGGGACATGGACAGGCTGGAAGAGGGCAGTGGACAGCTGGGGAAGGCAGCAGACACAACAGTCCAGACCACTCAGGACCATCCAGGGGGCTTGGCCCCTGTGTTTTTGCCCTGTCAGCCACTCCTCACTGCCTTGCTGTAGCTCCTGTTGGTGCCTATGCTCTGTAGAGGGGAACAAAGGGTGCCTCCCCCACCAGGAGCATCCTGATACATCCCTGAGCATGACGGTCCCTCCAGCCAGTGTCGATGTTATTAATTTTTAAAACAAACTTCCTGATTGAGGTTCTGGCTGCCTCTAAATTGTCTCTACAAGGAGACTGTGTACTAATTAACCCATAGAAACAATCAATGATGTACCTTTTTCAAGTTTCAGGGTGATTAGAATATGAAAATGAAGAGCACAATGGTGCAGATGTTTTAAAATCACAGCAGACAGCAATTAGTGACACGGAAACCAGCTGCTTATCTCTCCAGATAAAGCCTCTTAATAGGGAATTACACTGGAGGAGTCATTACCCAGATGGATCGCGCATGATTTACACAGGAGGCGGGGCTGTGTTAACTTTGATTTGTGAGCCAGATTCTCAACAAGCCTCTTTCCTTACCTCGGAGGAAGGTGAATTTGTGGCTGCGGCGGAGGCAGGCTTCGCCTTGCTACCTGTTGACCCAAGGGTGCCACCAGGGCAAGAAGAGGAGAGAGCAAAGGACTCTTGGAGAAGCCACAGGCACCTGTCCCCTTGATTCAGGCTCTGTGGTTTTTGGATTAATGCAGTCAGCTGCCCCTGTGTATAGGGGAGAGTAAGGGCCAGGGAAGGTGGCCACTGGGAAGAAAGGGTTGCTGCTTCCTGACAGATGGCTTTGGGTGTGGGTGTGCATGTGTTTTGTCTAAGGGCACTCTGAGTAATCATTTTTTATGTATTTTCTCATCTTGGGGGGTCTTTTCCTTATAGAATTGAGGTAAAATGTACATATTCCAAAATGTACAGATCTTAACTATACAGTTGCAAGTTCTGACAGATGCACAGTTGTGTAGCTTATATTCTTATCAATAACAACATATGTCCATAACCTCCAGAGACTTTTGGCCTTTTCTCAATATCCATCACACTCTACCCCACCCTATAAACACTTTCCTGATTGCTATCATAGCAAACTAGTTGTGCCTGTTCTAGAACTTTATATGCATAAATGAGAAAAGATGTTTAAAAACCGCATTAATTGTTAATATATCTATTTCATCCTTTAATTCTCTTCATTTGAAATTTGGTGCATTTGAAATTCTGTGTGTATTCTTTTGGGCTCTGGCTTTTTTCACTCAGTAAAATTGTGTGTGTGTGTGTGTGAGAGAGAGAGAGAGAGAGAGAGAGAGAGAGAGAGAGAGAGAATCCATCCACGTTGTGGAATGTATCCATACCTGTTCTGGTCGTCTGTGGATTGACACCTGAGGCTCCAGCTGCTAACAATTTGGAATCAACTATTGTGATTTTTGCATACAAGTCTGTCTGTGGACACAGTTTACATCTCTCTTGCATAATGCATAGGAATGAAATTGCTGTATCTGAGGATCTATTTATCTTTAAAAGGCAAGGCCAAGGCATTATCCCAAGTAACATTTTCCATTTTAAAGTTCCTTCATCAATAAACAGACTTTCAGTTGCTCCATGTCCTTGTCAACACTTGTTTCTGTTTTTTTTTTTTTTTTTTAATTTTAGCCATCCCGGTGAGTGTGTAGTGGTAGCTTATTGTGGCTTTAACTGACATTTCCCTGATGGCAAATAACATTAGAGGATATCATGCATATCATATATGCATTCACTGCTCATTCTACTTTTATAGCTGAGTATATTTTGGCAAAAGCATTTTTCAGTTGTCAGGTGAAGTGAAGATGGTTATATTATCAATATATTTTGTTCTGATTTTTAAGTCAGTTTGTTCTAGAAATTACTGAGAGAGGATGTTTAAAAATTGCATTAATTGTGAAAATATCTATTTCATCCTCTAATTCTCTTAATTTGAAATTCAGTGCATTTGAAATTCTGATATTATGAGGTACAAAGTTAAGATTATTGTCTCTTCTTGATGAATCTCCTCTTTTATCATTTTGAAATATTCCTAATTATCTCTGATAATAATTTTTACTCTGAAACCTATTTTGCCTTATATTAATTTACTCCCTTCCACATTCTCATGTTTAGTGTTGTGTGGCATATTTCATTCCATTCTTTTACTTTTAAACTCTCAGTGTCTTCATATTTAATGTTTACCTCTTCTAAACAACATATAGTTGAGTTTGGATTTTTTTTTTCTTTAGCCTGATGATCTGCCTTCTTTTTTGTAGTGTTTAGTATATTTAGAGCTAATTTAGAGCTAATGTAATAACTGATACTGTTCAGTTCAAGTATGCAATGTGGCTGTGTGCTTTCACTTTATTCCATAGTTCTTCATTATTTTTAAACCTTTTTGTCCCCCCCCCCTTTTTTTGGATTAATGGAACATTAATTAAATTAATTAATTAATTAATTAATAATATTAATTAAATTCCATGTGTTTCTTTCTACTAGCACTTTCAGAAACCCACTTTATTTTATTTCCAGTAACAATTGGTACCCTTCAGTATCATAATTACTTTGAACTAATATAATGTCCCTTCATATACAAGGGAACTTCAAAACGTATATTGGAAAGATGAGTTAAAAGATTGGTTTTGATGCAAAAAGGTTGAAATCCATGCATACATGGTGTCTTCCAAACAGTTCATACAAATTGTGTATCAGGAAGGAACTGTGCATGGATTTCAAAAACTTTTGTACCATAAAGCTTATCTTTTAATTCTATTGGCCATAAACTTTTCGAAGAACCCTCAGAATATTACACATACAAACTTTCATTTCTTTCCTCTTGTTCTTTGTTTTATTGTTGATGTACATTTTATTTCTATAAATTCTGTGACTCTAAAATACAGTGTTGTTATCTCTGCTATAAACAGTAAGTTGCCCTTTTTTAAGATTTATTTATTTGAAAGTCAGAGTTAGAGAGAGAGAGAGAGAAATCTTCCATCTACTGGTTCACTCCCCAAATGGCTTCAACAGCCAGGGCTGGGCCAGGCAGAAGCCACGACCTTCATCCAGGTCTCCCACATGGGTGTCAGGGGCTCAAGGACTTGTGCTATTTCTGTTGCCTTCCCAGGAGCATTAGCAGGGAGCTGGATCAGAAGTGGAGCATCCGGGACTCGAACTGCCATCCACATGGATGCCAGCACTGCAGACACTGGCTTAACTTGCTCTGCCACAGAGCCAGCCCCATCAGCTGCCTTTTAAAAGATCAAAAGAACAGAAATAAATTATCAAGTATATACCCACATATTTACCACCTTCAGCACTTTTCACTCATTCTTATAGATCAGACTTCCCATAGATCGGTGTAATTTCCCTTTAACGTAAAAAACTTCCTTTTACATTTCTTGTAATTCATGTCTGCCAGTAATGAATTCCCTTCATTTTGCTTATCTAAAAACATCTTTATTTTACCATAATTTTTCAATGATATTTTAATGGATTTAGAAATTTAACTTGACTGTTTTGTTTTCATCTCACTACTTTAAAAGTGTGGTTTCGTTTCTCCTGGTTTGTATTTTCACTGATGAGAAATCAGATACTACTTTTGTTCTTACACTCCTATAAATAATATATATATATGTATATATATATATATGTATATATATATATATATATATATATAGAGGCTGCTTTTAGAATTCTCTCCTTATCCTTGTTTTTTTTTTAACTTTTATTTAATGAATATAAATTTCCAGTGTACAGCTTATGGATTACAATGGCTTCCCCCTCCCGTAACTTCCCTCCCACTCCCTCTCCCCTTCATTCACATCAAGATTCATTTTCAATTCTCTTTATATACAGAAGATCAATTTAGTATAAAGATTTCAACAGTTTGCACCCACATAGAAACACAAAGTGAAACATACTGTTGGAGTACTAGTTATAGCATTAAATCAAAATGTACAGTACATTAAGGACAGAGATCCCACATGAGGAGCAAGTGCACAGTGGCTCCTGTTGTTGACCCAACAAATTGACATTCTAGTTTATGGCGCCAGTAACCACCCTAGGCTGTCGTCATGAGTTGCCAAGGCTATGGAAGCCTTCCAAGTTTACCGACTCTGATCATATTTAGACAAGGTCATAAAAGACAGAGTGAGGATAGTAACCAATGATCCTAAGAGTGGCATTTACCAGGTTTGAACAATTATACAGCATTAAGTGGGGAAGAGGACCATCAGTACACACAGGTTGGGAGTAGAGCCATTGGTGGTAGAGTAGAGGTTATGATTACAAAGGAATGAGGCCCAAGTGTGCTAGACAGGGTCTAGAACAAAGGACAGAGTCATTATTAGATGTGCTAAGAAAGGTGCTGTCTAAGCTACAATTAATCAGTTTCTTTCTAATCTGCCTAGATGTCATTTCTGTTTGTGTTTATTCTGGCTGAGATGTGTTGAGCTTCTTAAATATGTAAATATACATGCACTATTCTCTCCCCTCTCTTTCTGGTATTCTAATTATATGTGTATTAAATCTCCTCATAGTCCTTGTCCCACAAGGCCACTGAAGTTTAATTTTTTATTATAGTTTCCCATTTTTCCTTCAGTTTGGATAGTTTATGCTGGCTTCTCTTCATGGTCATTAACCATCTCTTCTGCAATGTTCTGGAAGCTCTGAAGGCCTTCCAGTGAATTCTTTGTGTCAGATATCATGTTCTTCAAGTTTAGAATTTTCTTCTGGCTATTTTGGTGTGACTGCCATCTCTGTGCTGAGACTTCCCATATGTTTATCAATTATGTGCATCTTTTCCTTTAAATACTTGAATATTTCCATAATGCCTGTTTTGAGGACCTTGGGTCTGTTTTTATTCTCCTGATCTGATTGGGGATCACATTTGCCTGCTTCTTTTCTTGTCTAATAAAATTTTTATTGTGGATGTTATAAAGAGTCTGAATTTTGTTGTTTTCTTTTAAAGGGTTTTGACTTTGATCTGTGAGGCTGTTAATTTACTTGCAGATCAGCTTTATTCCACTGAGAATTCCTTGTATTTGTTGGGAATAGACCAGAGTAATACTCCTGCTAAGAAGATAAGAAATACCATTTCTTGGATCTCAACTGAATGCCTAGACTGTTCATTGAAGCCTCCTCACTCTGGCGAGTCAGAAATCCAACACAGCCCAATGCTATGTGACCTCAGGACTCCACACTCAGTTTATGGCATTTCTTGCAAGCTTTGTAGAGTCTCCCTTGAGTGCTGATAAAAATGTGTCCAGACACTTATTGTAATCCCTAGAAAGGCATGTAGAGTTTGTTTCTACATAACTTCATCCTCTCAAGTACCCTATCCTCCATATACTTGGGAGCCCCAAACTCCGACCTCTATTTTCCTTCTCAATGAAACCATGGCTCCCTGGGCTTCACTTCTATTTCCTAGTTTAGGAAGTGCTCCTAGGAAGAGCACTAAGGATATTCCAGAACCTCGTGCATTTCCTGTCTCCAGAACAGTCCATGTTATCTCTTGTCCAGTGCTAGACATTAGGCAATATGTTTTTGTATATTGTCAGTTACATATTTTATATATCTTCAGGCATATATTTGGTTCAGTTTTATTTTTGCTCCATAGAAAGTTTGTATCTTTTTTTAAAATATTTATTTTTTCAAAAGTCAGAGTTACACAGAGAGAGGAGAGGAAGAGAGAGAGAAAGAGAGAGGGGGAGAGAGAGAGAGAGAGAGAGAGAGAGAGAGGTCTTCTATCCGATGGTTCACTCCCCTATTGGCCACAACGGCCGGAACTGCGCCGATCCGAAGCCAGGAGCCAGGAGTGTCTTCTGGGTCTCCCACGCGGTTGCAGGGGCCCAAGGATTTGGGCCATCTTCTACTGCTTTCCCAGGCCATAGCAGAGAGCTGGATTGGAAGAGGAGCAGCCAGGACTAGAACCAGTGCCCATATGGGATGCCAGCACTTCAGGCCAGGGCATTAGCCCACTGCACCACAGAGCTGGCCCCCAAAAGTTTGTATCTAACACCTATTATTCCATCCTGGTTGAAACAAAATCAGTGGTCATTTTATTGTTATTATTGGTTATTTATTTATTTCTGAGGCAAAGACACAAACAGAGACAGAGGGTTTCCATCTGCTAGTTTACTCCCTAAATGCCTGCAACAGCTAGAGCTAGGCCAGGGCTGAAGTTTGGAGCCTGGAACTCAATCCAGGTCTCCCATGTGGGTGGCAGGAACCCAACTACTTAAGCCTTTAACCTACTGCCTCCAAGAATCTGCACTGGCAGGAAGCTAGGACCAGGAGCCTAAACTGTGAATCAAACCCAGGTCCTCCAATATGGGACACAGGTCTATTAACCACTAGGTTCATACTTGCTCCCAATTTTTTATATATATTTTATTTTATTTTGACAGGCATAGTGGACAGTGAGAGAGAGAGAGAGAGACAGAGAGAAAGGTCTTCCTTTTTGCCATTGGTTCACCCTCCAATGGCCGCCATGGCTGGTGCGCTGCGGCCGGCGCATCACACTGATCCGAAGCCAGGAGCCAGGTGCTTCTCCTGGTCTCCCACGGGGTGCAGGGCCCAAGGACCTGGGCCATCCTCCACTGCACTCCTAGGCCATAGCAGAGAGCTGGCCTGGAAGAGGGTTAACCGGGACAGAATCCGGTGCTCCGACTGGGACTAGAACCCGGTGTGCTGGCGCCACAAGGCGGAGGATTAGCCTATTGAGCCGCGGTGCCGGCCCAATTTTTAATTATGCAGAATTACTGTGTACTCAAAGGGGCATGCATTAGGGGCTTCTCTTTGTGAGTAGTTAACAACTCCAATAAAAGGAGCATATTAATATCACTCACAGCTCCCAAACAGCAAATGAAAATTGTTCCTATGGGAGTCACAGCCAGGTGACTTTCCAGAGCAATTCATGTGAAAATATATGACAATAGGATCAGTTCATAAATTTAATTGGGAAATTCTTGTTGATTTGAGAGATCGGTAGTTCTTCTGTGTCCCATGGAATCATATCATAAAACCATGGTTAAACAGGGTATTTAGTGTCATTCTCTACTATTCTCATATACCATTAGCAAATATAGAAATGAACAGGGCTGGGGATAGGTACTTTGTGACAAGTTCAATGGAAGCTGGTACACTCATTCCTCCTATTTATGACCTAAATGCTGTTGTTTCAGTCTCTTTACTTGAATGAAGGAGCTGTCTCTCTCTCTCTTTCTCCCTTTCTTCATTAAAATCCTTTGTTAAACTTTCTGTTCATTTGGGTGGTTGGGAGTTAAAAAGGTCAGCAGCATCCCTCTTGCCCCATCCATTGGCAATGGTTCAGAAATATCTTTGGAAAATCCTAGGACTTTGTGGATCACATTTGAAAGCAACTGAGCTGGAACATCTCCTGATAATATCAGAGCCCCCAACCCAGTGCTGCCTTTATTATAATCCACTGGTCCTCAAGTCTGTCTGCCCAATGGGATCACCTGAGTGCTTGGAAGAACATACTGCCATTCAGGCCCCACCTCCAGAATGTGGACTTACTTGCTGTGAATCAGATCCCAGGCATGCTGTTCTTTACAAAGATTCCTAGATGATTCTAACAGCCTGAGTTGGGCCCCTTTAATGTAATCAGACGGTTTGTGGTTACATTCTTGTCTCCCATACTGAGCTATGGCTGAGGTCTGAGCATTTGCCTCTAGCCTCAGAGATGCAATGTCAGGATTCCCCAGGTATCTGGGGATTGAGCTGGATGAGGGGAGGAAATAGAAATCCCAGAGTGGGGGGTCATGAGCACCTGCACACCTGGCTCATTCTGGGAGGACAAGAGTGTTATCCACCTCTCACCTTACAATTGGGATGCCTCCACAGGGGACCAGGTTGGAGTTCCTTGCTGTGTCAATTACAGAGAGTTCATGGATCAAAACAGGAATGCTCAATGCTGCCAAGCTACACATCCTAACAAGGCTGTGGTAGTTTGTTCTGCATATTTACCACCAAAAAGTTTTGTGAATCCCATAGCAACTGAAGAAAAACCACACTTAGAAAAAATGATGGTGTTAAAACATTAGATCAGTGGTTTTTAAACTGGGTTGTACATGTTGTACATCGGAATTATCTGGGGAGTATGTTAAAATATGCATTCTATGTTCCCACCCACAGAGATTGTGAATTAGTGGGCCAGCAGTGGGGCCTAGCGGGTCTGTATTCAGAAGCAGTGTCTTTGCTGATTCTGATCCACTGACCCAAGATCACATCTTGAGAACCACCAGATGCCAAGTTAAGAGCTACTAAAACTTACTCTGTTGCTTCTTAGTCAGCCATATTTTCCTGCTCAGGGAAACCAAAATAGATCACAATGAATTTAAGTGACTGTTGTCCACAGAAAGTAGCAGAGACACAGCTAGCCAAAAGGTATAATTTATCTTCTATAAAGTTTTGGCAATGAGTTAGATGATTTTTCTCACATTCAAATCACCATCTTATTGATACAGACCTTACTTTTGGTAAGTCTGAGACAAAGCTGGCTTATCCGTTTTCTTCCCATTTTTATAGAGTTTTAAGTTTTTACACGGGACTCTAATGCTAGATTTAAAACTTACATTAAAAATAAAGTGCATTTTACTGTACAAGGAACTGTAAGGGTGGAGCTGAGAGGCTCCAAACACAAAGAAAAGGAAACAGGAGGGCTCACTGCCTGGGACTATCACTTTGCCCTGTGACTGTGCTGAAATATTGCACTATACACCAAACAAATGTATAAGTTGTACATGTTATTTAAAACTTGTTAAAAGAAAGCAATTAAAACTCATAAAGTGCTTTTTTGAAAAGAAATTTGTCTTGAGGCCAACGTTGTGGCATGGCGGGTAAAGCTGCCACTTGCAATGCTGGCAGCCCACATGGATAACTGCTACACTTCTGATCCAGATTCCTGCTAATGGCTTTGGAAAAGCAGCAGAAAATGGTCCAAGTCCTTGGGCCCCTGCACCCATGTGGGAGACCTGGATGAAGTCCTTGACTCTTGGCTTTAGCCGGATTCAGTCTGGCCTTTGCAGTCATCTAGGGAGTGAACCCTTGGATGGAAGATTGCTTTCTCACTCTCTGTATCTCCCTCCCTCTAACTCTTTCAAATAAATAAATATTTAAAAACATATTTATCTTGCACAAAATTTAAATGCATGTGATTTATATATGCATTGTTGAAAAGGGAAAATTTATCTACTTTACAAAAGAAATTTTTGCATTACTGAAGGACTTGATTCCACAGATTCATCCCTTAGGAACAGTTCTATCCAATGTTTCTGATATTTCACTGATAAACCTTTGGCCTAGATTCTATGTGCATGGAAAACCTTTCTTGTAAAAGTGAACCACAGCTTCAGAATAATTATGTGTTCCGCAAACAATCAGGTCTTAGGGGCACAGAGAAATGAGGGTGGGAACCAGTGGCAAGCAGCCAAGAAACATACTGTGCTTGGTTTGGTATTGAAAGTGTTCTTCAAAGGTTGGGTGCAGTATAGAATATTGTTCACTCTTCCCTGCTTTGCTGTCTAATGGTTTTACTCATATAATGTCTGTTAAAAATTCAGGTCTTACCCAACACAAAAATTAAATTTAAAGAGGAAAAGGAGATCCCACTCAAAGACTCCTACCCCAAGACCCCTGAAGAATGGGACAAACAGCCTGGGTGTCCCCCTCCTCACCCATTGCCTTCTCCATCTGTGTGGACTGAACTCCCAGTTCTCTGCAAAGAACATATTGGAACTGACAGCCTCACTTCTGTGTGTATGGAATGTCGTGGCTGACAGATGAAGACTTGCGGTTCTGTGAAATGCAATGGGATGCAGCCTTGAGTCAAACTGGAGGGGGCCTCATTCTCCTTCTGGTCCTCTCTGCCCCTTCTCTGAAGCCCCTCTGAGTGAAGGCTTTAAAGCACACACACACACACACACACACACCCCATCTCTCCTGATTCTTTGTTGTGCTTCTCTTTTGTCCATCCTGCCCTTTGATTGCCTGAGCTCTCCCAGGGGGTGCAAATCGCAGCTGAAATGCTGGGAACAATGGGGTCAGGCTGAGGTCCAAGGGAGCACTAGGGACCAGCAAGCTTAACTACATGACTCAGCTGGTATGCCCTGGGTATGAGTGAGCAGCCCCACCTTTCAGTTACCAGGGTAAAATCCACCCTCCTGACAGTCACATGGCTTTCCCCAAAGGCATAGTTAATTGGAAAGTGAAACAATTAACAGGAGATGGGGAAAGGAACAGTAAAAATTTCATCGAAGGGGTGTTACCTGACAAGCACCTTTAATCCTTCAGGATTTGGGAAGGATTTTTTTTCCACCACCTAATGCATGTCCTTGCTCTAATTTCATTATGAGTCATTATCAAATGAAAGATTAGTGGTATGTTGTCTTTTTTGTGCAGATATATATTTGAAATTTGCAATAGGCACCCCATCTATTCATTTACTTTTTTACTAATTCAACATTTATTGAAAACTTTCTGGGTGCCAGAGTTTGCAGTAGACCCTGGAGATAAGAAGGTAAATAAGAAGACAAACTCTAACCTCTAAGTACTTACAGGCTAGGAAAGGGAGATAGAAATATGCACAAATAGATGTTAGTTAGCATAGTTAGGACTATGGCAGATACCTTTATAGGAAGCAGTAACACATGCAGAAGGTATGGTCTAAGCAATTAGGTTGGAGGCAAGGTTGCACATCATAAGTTGCAATATATATGTCATTAGTCTCACTATCAACAAAATGAAATGCCCATAGTAAAATATATGTCCATTGATTCAATAAGTATTTGTTGAATGCCTACTGTGTACCAGGTACCATGCTTGGTGCCTCTGCAATGGTGTATACAAGCTAGAAAGTGAGGCAGGCATTTAATATAATTAACACAAAAGTCAAATATAAAATTTAAACTAGGAAAATGTGAAATATGGTTTCATAATAAATTACCAGAGGGATATTTCTTTAAGGTAGAGGGTCCTGAGATTGAACCACAACCAGAAAATGGCAAAATGTTAATTAGGGACTCTATTAGGGGCTAATGACAAGAAGACAGAAAAACAGAGGGACTGGGAGTCAGGCACTATGGTCCTTGTTTCACCTAGAAACCACTCTATGGGTTTCAATGTCCAGTGCCAGAGAAGTGGAAAGGTTAGGAGTTAGAGGAAAAAGGGTGAATTGTTTTGCCTAGGCCCAAAACAGGAACGTACATCTTTTGTGCCACTCTAATTTGTTTTTTACTTTTTATTTGTTTTGAGAGGCTGAGATAGATGGATAGATAGATAGATAGATAGATAGACAGACTTCCCAACTTCCCATCTGTTGGCCCACTTCCCAAGTGTCTATAACAGCCCTTGGCTAAGGCTAAAGCCAGGCTCCAGGAACTGCATTCCGATCTTTGACGTGAGTGGCAGAGACCCAACTACTTGAACCATCATCTGCTGCCAAGCTTGGTGTGCATTAGCACTAAGCTAGAGTCAGGAAAGGACCCAGAACTTAAATCCAGACACTCCAGTATGGCATGTGTATGTCCCAAGCAGTGTCTTAACCCCCATACCAAATGCACACCCTGCCCAGTGTAATTTTTAATAATTACCCCCACTAAAACTCTCAACAGGTGAATGTTTGCCTGGCAGTTAAGATGATTTCCCACATCCTATATCAGTGTGCATGAGTTCAATTCTTAACTCTGGCTCCTGACTTCCGTTTCCTACTATTTCATACTTTGGGAGGCTGCAATAATGGCTCAAGGTATTGGGTTCCTAATAACCATGTAAGAGACCTGGATTGAATTCTTGACTGCTGGCTTTGGCACAATCTAGTCTTGGATGTTGCAGGCATTTGGGGAGTGTACTAGTGGATGGCAGCTCATCAAGCTCTCTCATATTCTCTCTCTCTCTCTCTCTCTCTCTCTCTCTCTCTCTCTCTCTCTCTCTCTTTCCCTCCATTTATATATGTGTGTGTGTGTGTCTGTCTGTCTGTCTGTCTGTCTTCTCTCTCTGTCTTTCTGCTCTCTGACTTTCAAATAAATAAATAGCTTTAAAATGTAAGATAATATGTCCAATGTAAGTAATATATTGTCATCCAAGGAGTGGCAAACTTTGCCTCCAAGCCTTCTTGTAGGCTGATGTTCCTGTTAATAAACACATAGTCCCAGTCCAAGTCCAAAGCATAAATGCTAAATTAGCAAAACTCTGATTCGTAAAAGATAAGTAAGTGGCATTTAGTATTTTATGGCATAAATAAGATTTCTATATTTTTTCTAAAAAGTGGAATAACAGCCTATGACCACAGCAATAAAACTTAGTAAACACATTAGGTGGTAGGGCTGATTCTCTATGTGTTGATGATGGTAGTGCCTGTACTATAAACTACAATATGAAGAAAAAAGAATTTCTTTTCTCTATTTTCCCCCTTAGAATCTATAGACTTAGCTTATGGAGACTACCTCAAGATTCTTGAAATATATGTATTACATTCTTGTAATGTTATAAGAATAAAAAGCATGTTACAAAATCAAAGAGGCAGGAAATAACCCTGTACATTTCAGGAACTAGTGTGAAGGAAATCCTTCTTGCATTATGACATTGAATTTTACCCATAATACTTTCTGCCATCTGTATTTTGACTCTTAACTGGAACTCTAAGTATTTTTCTAATAAAGCATTAAGCTATGTAATGGCAAATTTAACACCACTGTAAGTTCTATAACACTAATGGCCAATAAAGATAGGTGGCATGATAGATGGATGAATGGGTAGACGAATGGGTGGATAGACAGACTGACAAACCTATATGTAAATAGACAGGCAAATATTACAGCTTATGGTTATCTAAATTCACTAAGTCAATCGACAAATACTTCACAATGGGAATATTATCCAGATCATACTTCAATGTACTAATTTTTCCCTTCTTTAACAAAACTTAGGCTAAAACATACCATGTATTTACTTTTTATGTATAAATTAGACATAATGAGCTTTAATGAATACTTTTACTAGTAGTAAGGCTTAAAATCTATCTGGAACAATGACAATATATCTGTATTAAAAATAGTTTTAATAACTCAAAATGATGTGTTTACCATCCCTTTCCTTTGTGATTTTTATAGACGCTGACTGTTGTTAGCTTTTTGTAACTTTAATTAAAACACCTGAGAGTAGTTTTGGGGGAAGAAAAGGTTTATTTCAGCTTACTGTTTAGAAATTAACAGTGTTACGATTGGGCCAGTCCCCTCAGTCTGGCATCTGGTGAAAGTTGGCCACAGTGAAGCAGGTGCAGAGAAATGACAACATGAGGAACCAGGAAGCCAAGAGAGAAGCCAGACCAAGATCAGCTTAGATAACCTCCCCCTCACAAGAACTACCCTCTGAGGACAAGCCCCCAGTGACCTAAAGACCTCCCACCAAACCCCCTCTCATTCACCATTATTAGATCAAGGCTCCACCCTTCATCCATCAACCCTTAACATAGGACTTCAGAGTTTAAACATCGGCATGAGTCTGGGAAACCATGTCTTATTTAGTCTATAACACTCTACCCTTGGCTACCCAAAACTCAATGTTCTCATATACAACCTACACTGACTGTGTTGTGTCTGAAGCACCAAGTTTCACCTTTCCTGTCTGAAGAATCAGTCCTGGAAAAGGTGCTGAAGACATTAACTTATAATCAGTGTAGGGAAAACCTAGTGGAGAAGATTCAGAGGCATAGTCTTGAATGGCAGTGATTTGTTACTGGTCCGGTTGTCTAGGAAATCCAAGATTCCTTTTGAGACTAACCAAGAGGTATCTCAAAAGAACGAAGAATGAGCTTAAAGATCCTTTAACTTGCTAACTCCCAAACACTCCTAGAGCCTGAAGATTTGAAGGCTTGGGACAATTCTTGTTTCTTCTCTTCTATTTCTTTTCCTTGCCCTTGACTGGCCACTTTCCACACGCAGTCTTCTTACTCCACTCTTGCCCCTCAGTCCTCAACTTGCGTTGTCTTTACGTTTTGCAATAGTTCTTATGAGTTACTTACTGGGGCACAGAGATATTGAACTGAGGATAAAGTACAACCTGAATTAGAAAACAAGGGAAAGACCTGTCTCTGAAGAGAAGCAGGGATATAAACAAGAATCATGGGAGATAAGAGGTCCACATTGTGTCCTGAGCTGTGCCACCTTAGGCAGGACCCTCACCACCAACTCCTGGCCAAATGTGGCCCATTCATTTGTCAACTAAGTGACCTTCAGGGACCATGCATCCTCTAAGCAGTCCTTCTCAGATTGCATTAAATCAAAAATAGGTCAAGTTTCCTGTTATTTAAGGAGGAAAAACAGCAATTAAGGCAGCTTTATGAATGTTCAAAGCCAGTGCAATATATTTTTATAGCTGCATTTGAGAAAGCTTCTATAAAGTGTCTGGAATAAAGGGTGTCTCTTAGCATAGTTTCTTGTTTCCAACTTTCAAATAATTAAGTCTTCTGAAATTGCATTGCTAGTGGTTCCAGCCTTCTCATTGGTGCTCTCTCTTTCTCTCTCTCTCCCTCTCCACTCCACCTACCCTCAGGCATATGAGAGGCCCCAGAAACACTCAGCTCTCCATTATGACCCAGGCCTCACACAGGACTTCACCGGGGACACCTTAAAACCAAAGCACCAGCAAAAAAGCAGCAGCCAGAATCACGTGGACTGGTCCACCACCTCTGACAGTGGACCGACCACTCAGAATTGCTTCATTGGTACAGAGTCTGGCAGAGAATCTACGAGCACCAGCAAGATTCCAGCTCTTGAGCCTGTGGCTTCCTTTGCAAAGGTCCAGGGTAAGAAAGGCAGTGCAGGAAGCACGTGGAGTCAGTTGTCTAACAGTAGCAAAGATCTGCTCTTGGGAAGTGTGGTTCCATCCCCAAGCAACCACAGCTCACCAGCTCCACCCAGCAGCTCTGCTGAGTGCAACGGGCTTCAGTCCTTGGGAGATCAAGATGGAGGGGGGACAAAGGATCCCCCAGAACCACCTGTTATAGGCAGCAAGAAAAAGTCTAGTAAGAAAGATGCAAGTCAGAACATCCCAAACCCAGACCTGGATTGGATCAAGAGTACCCAGAAAGCATTTGACAACACTGAAGGTAAAAGAGAAGGCTACTCTGTAGATAACACCCAAGAAGCATCACCAGCCAGGCAGAACGTGAGTTCCGTCAGTAATCCTGAAAATGACTCAAGTCATGTCCGGATTACTATCCCCATCAAGACACCCTCTCTAGATCCAAGCAGCCATAAGAGAAAGAAGAGACAGTCCATCAAAGCTGTGGTTGATAAAATCATCCCAGAGAAAGCCCTGGCTTCTGGAATCACGATGAGCAGTGAAGTAGTTAACAGGATCCTTTCCAATTCAGAGGGCAATAAGAAAGATCCCCGCGTCCCCAAATTGGGTAAAATTATAGAGAATGAGTCCTCCTCAGTTGGTCTTGAAACTGGTGGAAATATTGAAAAAATTGTCCCAGGAGCTGTGTCTAAGCCACGGAAGCCACCTTTGGTCATGACGCCTCCAACATGCGCAGATCACTCTCCGTCAAGAAAGCTGCCAGAAATTCAACATCCAAAATTTGCTGCAAAACGGAGGTGGACGTGCAGCAAACCAAAACCTACCAGCATGCTCCGAGAGGCAGTCATGGCCACCTCTGATAAACTGATGGTGGAACCACCATCTGCCTATCCCATCACCCCCTCCAGCCCTCTGTACACCAACACAGACAGTCTTACTGTGATCACTCCAGTCAAGAAGAAGCGGGGACGACCAAAGAAGCAGCCTCTGCTCACAGTAGAGACAATTCATGAGGGTACTTCCACCAGCCCAGTCAGTCCCATCAGCCGAGAGTTTCCTGGCACTAAGAAAAGAAAGAGGCGACGCAATTTAGCTAAGTTAGCCCAGCTTGTGCCAGGAGAGGACAAACCCATGAGCGAGATGAAATTTCACAAAAAAGTTGGAAAGCTTGGTGTGTTGGATAAGAAGACCATCAAAACGATCAATAAGATGAAAACACTGAAGAGGAAAAATATCTTGAACCAGATTTTGTCCTGCTCCAGCAATATTGCTTTGAAGGCTAAAGCTCCCCCAGAGACCAGCCCTGGGGCAGCAGCAATCGAAAGCAAATTGGGCAAGCAGATTAACGTCAGCAAGAGGGGGACCATCTACATTGGCAAGAAGAGGGGCAGAAAGCCAAGAACAGAGCTGCCACCCCCATCCGAAGAACCCAAAACAGCCATCAAGCACCCAAGGCCTGTTTCTAGCCAGCCGGATGTTCCAGCCGTGCCTTCCAACTTTCAGTCACTTGTGGCGTCTTCACCAGCAGCTATGCACCCACTTTCAACACAGTTAGGTGGGTCCAATGGCAACCTGAGCCCCGCCAGCACTGAAACCAATTTTTCAGAGTTGAAAACTATGCCAAATCTCCAGCCCATCAGTGCTCTTCCAACCAAAACCCAAAAGGGAATACACAGTGCAACCTGGAAGCTGTCTCCACCCAGGCTGATGGCCAACTCTCCTTCACACCTTTGCGAGATTGGCTCACTAAAGGAAATCACACTGTCCCCTGTCAGTGAGTCGCACAGCGAGGAGACGATCCCGAGCGACAGTGGCATCGGGACAGACAATAACAGCACGTCTGATCAAGCGGAGAAGAGTTCAGAATCCCGACGGAGGTACTCTTTTGATTTCTGCTCCCTGGACAACCCGGAGGCCATTCCATCTGACACCAGCACAAAGAATCGGCATGGCCACCGGCAGAAGCATCTCATTGTGGACAACTTTCTGGCCCACGAGAGCCTCAAGAAGCCAAAGCACAAGAGGAAACGGAAAAGCCTGCAAAACCGGGATGATCTCCAGTTTCTGGCAGAGCTGGAAGAGCTCATTACCAAGTTCCAAGTGTTCAGGATCTCCCACCGGAGTTACACCTTTTACCATGAGAATCCATATCCCAGCATTTTTCGGATTAACTTTGATCACTATTACCCGGTGCCATATATCCAGTATGACCCCTTGCTCTATCTTCGTAGGACTTCAGACTTGAAGTCAAAGAAGAAGCGTGGTAGGCCTGCAAAAACCAATGACACCATGACAAAGGTGCCTTTTTTACAAGGGTTCAGCTACCCTATTCCCAGTGGAAGTTACTATGCACCCTATGGAATGCCTTACACATCAATGCCTATGATGAACCTTGGTTACTACGGTCAGTACCCAGCTCCTTTATACCTATCGCACACCTTGGGAGCAGCTTCCCCCTTCATGAGGCCAACAGTGCCACCACCTCAGTTCCACACAAGCTCCCATGTAAAGATGTCTGGGGCAGCTAAACATAAAGCAAAGCACGGAGTACACCTGCAGGGACCTGTTGGCATGGGCCTTGGGGACATGCAGCCATCCCTGAACCCTCCCAAGGTGGGCAGTGCCAGTCTGTCCAGCAGTCGGCTCCACAAAAGGAAACACAAACACAAGCATAAGCACAAGGAAGACCGGATCCTGGGGACCCACGACAACCTGAGCGGTCTCTTTGCAGGCAAAGCCACAGGATTCTCTAGCCACCTCCTGAGTGAGCGGCTGAGCAGCGTGGACAAAGAGCTCCCACTGGGGAATGAGAAGAGCAAGCATAAGGAGAAGCAGAGACACCAGCACAGTGACGCCAGCCACAAAGCTTCTAAGAACAACTTTGAGGTGGACACCCTGTCTACGCTGTCACTTTCTGATGCCCAGCATTGGACGCAGGCCAAGGACAAAGGTGACTTGAGCAGTGACCCTGTGGACTCATGCACTAAAAGGTACTCTGGCAGTGGTGGGGATGGTGGCAGCACGAGATCAGAGAGCCTGGACGTGTTCAGTGAAATGAACCCTTCGAATGACAAGTGGGACAGTGATGTGAGTGGGAGTAAAAGGAGGAGCTACGAAGGCTTTGGGACATACAGGGAAAAGGACATCCAAGCCTTCAAGGTGAACCGCAAGGACAGAAGTTCTTATGACTCCTCCATGTCTCCAGGTAAGACCAAGGTCTTCTTCAGAATTGAATGTTCTAGTTGTTTAATTGTGGGACCTTCACTTCAGAGGTCAGCCATCCTAGGCACATTGGGTCCATTAGTTTGCAAAGAGGAGGAAATCCCTTGAAATCAAATCCCCCTCATACATTTGAGTTGGCTGCACATTTTGTGTATTGATTGCTCGCCATTTACTAACTTGTCTTCTCTCCTGGAGCCATTACCTGAGAAGCCATGGATCCATAGGCAGTCCCCAACACCTACCTAAGCATCAGCCATACCCACTACAGTTACACTCTTTGTTAAAAATGCTGTTCTTAGGTCCTCACCTGAACTGATGCAATAAGATCCCAGAAATGCTGAAGTTGGAAGGAAATTAGTGTCTACTTTATCAGACATGACCTCTCCAGAAGTCATTGGAAGCAGGTGACCAGTGCCTCCTAAAGTTAGCTAATCAGGAAGCTACAGCCCCAGGTCATATTATCTTGTCTTTCTCCCTTGGTATTTGATGAGCTGCCCTGGGCTGGGCTTCGAAGGGAAGCCTTGACCACATTAAGATACTTGTCATTGAGCTTGCCATTGTGAAGGAGCCTGGCTGGAAGGTGCTATATATGCCTGCCACCCCTGTGTGTCTCTTAGTCTGTCTGCTGGAATAGGATTCCACTCACTAATCTCTAAACTGAAGTATCTATTGGTTGGAACTTGGAAGAGCCCATTCTTTGCCAGTTACAGAATTTCCTTGTTAACCTCCCCACTGACATAAACCCTTTCCTACTGTGGCAGTCTCCTACAAAAGTATCTTTTTGCCTTGTCCCTACATCACACAAATGATGAAACTCCTACAGAAAAACAGCCGATCTTTACCTGGAGACAAGTAGAAACATATTTCCTAGGAGCTGCAGAAGCTAGAAGGTGTTCTTGTATTCTCTTTGTCCCCAGATAAAACCCTTCTGGTCAAATCCTGGTTTTAAGGAACTAATAATCCATGTGTAAGGTTTGGTTGTAGTGGTTCACCTCTGTTTATGATGTATACCATTTGTTTGTCCTCTCCCTTCCCAGGGAGTCCATAATTAGTGAAGGTGAGAGCAGTCTATCCGTGACAAATTAGAGACATTTTCAAGGCCAGTAGATTTCAGAAAGAAATATGATTATGAGTGAGAAACTACATAAAGATTGCTCCAGATTGCTTCCTGCTTGTGAGTTGTTACTGTGGTAGATATTCTCTTTGGTTAATGAAGAGACCAATTAGCAGTCAGGTCTCCTGCATTTGTTAAAGGTGATAAATGACCAGCACTTCATGTCTGCCCAAAGAGGATGTGCTCATCTGGGACTCACCATTTCTCATCATCAGACTTTGTTGAAGATGCTTGTGCTGAGCCTAGGTTAAGCCCATCTGGACAGAAGGCACTAGATGAAACTTGTACGTGAGAAATACTATTAATGTCTCTTTCCACATAATAGTACTGGTCCGTGGGACCTACACCAACCATGGACAGAGTGTCCTGACTTTTGTACTTTCTGGATGTTATCTGGCTAGAAAAGAATGGAATTGGGTTATTGCTAAGAATCTTTAAGCAAGAATTCTAAGGCCATTGCCCTGATAAGCAAATCTCAGAAGCTAAAATCAGCCTTTGTTGGGTTTTTGGTTTCTCAGCATTTTTATATATACCTGTAGCCAGACTACACTGCTGGGTGCTGATTGACCTCATGTTTCCAAGCCAGGGTTCATCTGCAGTCACTGAGCGTATCTGTGAAAGTGCCCACATGCCATCCATTCTGGTTTCCATGAGTTTGCATTCCCATGGCTGTTATTGAGTATCACTTCATTCAGAGGTCTCCCGTCTTCTCATTTGGTCTTCAGACAGCCACACAAAATTGAAAAACAAACAACAACAACAACAAACCTTGGATTCAACCTCAAGTACTAGATACAGTCCAATTCTGTTATGAAATTTATGTGGTTTCAGATATGATATTCCACTTCTTAGGGGTACTTTGAATGGTTGAGCCAGACCTCTGGAGAATGGAGTGTTACTTTATAACACCTTTCTTATAATATTAGAAGACAGGTACTTCTGTTCCAATATCTCAGATAAAGACACCAAGACTTACAAAGATCAAGTTGACTTCTGCAGGTTCAGAAAGCCATCACTTTTTAAAAATTATTTATTTATTTGAAAGAGAGAGGGAGAGACAGAAAGAGAAATGTCCCATCTGCTCGTTCATTCTCCAGTTCCACAAAATAGCCAGGCCTGAGCCAGGCTGAACCCAGGAGCTAGAAATTCAATCTGGATATCCCATGTGAGTAGCAGGGACCCAACTACTGGAGTCATCACTGCTGCCTCCCAGAGTCTGCACCAACAAGAATCTGGAATCAAGATTGAAACTCAGATTTGAACCCAAGGACTCTGATGTGAGTTGTGGGCATCCCAAGCATTGTCTTAAGTGCTGCACCAAATACCCACCCCAGGGTGTCACTTTTGATTGTAAGTAAGCCCAGGGATTTTCCCAATGTGTAAACCTCAACCATATGTCACCCAACTGGTTAAGACCAAGTGTAGAACACGGGTCCAAGTCCAGTGCTCCTCTGTGTCACTGCGGCCCTTCCTCTCAGAATCCCATCCATCCTGTGACGACTTAGAGAGTATGCAGTGGTTTCAAAAGACAGTATCTAAGGAAAGAAGCCATCCCTTTGTTCAGTCCTCAGCTGGGGAAGAAGTTTTCCTCATGGCCTAACCTCTCTTAATATCAGCTGAGAAACACCTATACAAAAGGGCCTCCCATCTCTCTCCTTACCAGAACCTACTTTTATGATTACTTTTTGCCATGGCCATGTGCCTGTCTCTGTGCTATGTAAGTTTATTTTTTCCCTAACACTTTAACAAGTCATCGTTTGTTGGCTGAGTTATGCCTGATGTCCCTGCATGTCTAATTGACTGTCTTACTGGGACAGACCAGATTCCCTGTCATTCCTCTTCCTCCCAAGCTTCGGCCTCTGCTTACCTGTATCCCAAATGTCCCTCTGTTTCTGAACCTCCAGAGTATCAGGGGAAATTCTGTCTTTAACAGCACTGAAACCATGAAGTCCTCTCTGAGGAGCATTCACCTTGATGTGATACACTCCAAAGAGGGCCAGGTCCAAGGAAAAGACAGGAGACAGATAAAACGAGGCTGGAGTTACTTTAAACACTCAGATTTTCTGGGAACTTTACCTCTGTGGAGGTGTCTGTTCAGTTGGATTGTGTTGAGGGTCACAATTGGAAAAAGCATCTGCCCTTTGCACAGCATCTCCCCCTCCACCTGTTCCTTCTGCACTCAGGATTCATTTCCTTAGCCTCTGAGTGTTCTATTTCACGTGAGTCATTCTTCTCTAAAATAGATATGGCACAAATATAGATGTCACCCCTTAGCTTGTTGAAGACCAGATTTAAGAGCTGAGTTAAGAAAGGGCTTTGAGTCTCCCTGAGATCAGAGCTGATGAAAGGCCCTGTACAAATGTAAGTCATTATGGAGAGAATTAGAAGCCCCATTTAACCATAGCAACAATTGCACACTCGGTTTCTTCTTTCCTACTTGGGAAAGCCTGCTTTTTTATCCCTCTGGCCTAGCAGATGGCTACATTGTCTTGTTTGCCTGCTTGCACCTAAAACTCAGAAGTCATCCAGACTCTTTACCATTTTTTCTGTATTCTATTCTCTCTCTGTCTTTGATTTCAGAAGACAGTGGCTCTTTTGGACTGTTTTCTAAATGCATAACATCTGCTAACTGTCCATTTATAAAAATGCTTGCCTGAGGACAAATGAATGGATAAATACTTGGAAGGTGCGATCCCAGTATTGGAAGAAGCCTCATCAGCTACCATTTGAGCCTGTATCTCACTAGGCATTCCCACCCCTCACACATGCAGCAGACTTCCAGAAGAACAAGCCTGTCTCAGGCTGACAACATGGTCGTGCCTTCAAAGACAACTTCCTGCAAGTTGGTGGACAAAGTCTCTAGTGGGAATGATGTGCTTCCTGTTCAGACCACTTGAAAATAATCTTTTTTTTTTTAATTTATACTTTGACCTAAAATTGTGCCAGGTACTAAGACATCATGACTACAGCTCTCTAAGCTTCTGTCAAATAGTGGGGAAAGAGTGAGAAGATTAAATTTGCATGCATTACCTTGAAGTTCAATGACATGGTTAGACAAGTTAGCCATCTTTCATCATGATGAATGGATGCTGAGAATTAATCCCAAGCTCACCCCAGATATCAAAATCCTGCCATGTAGGTAGCTGGTTTCCCTTGAGCCTGTACCACAATTTTGCCTCCTTGAGTCTTCTACCTGCCCTTTGCCAGCTCCTCTTATCAGCACTGGGGGTATTTTGGATGCACTTTCTTCTGTCACTCATTGACAGGAAACATATGCCCCAGCCAAGAGTAATACAAAAGCCTCTTCCCAGCAGTCATCCAGATAAGGGAATTGGCAAAAGGATGAAATGTTGTGAAAGTGATAAGAAAAAAATTGTGAGAATGGGTCTTGTGGTACAGTGGGTTAAGCCACCACTTGGAAAGACTATATCCCATATCAGAGTGCCAGTTTGAGTGCTGACTCATCCACTTCCAATACAGATTCCTGCTAATGTATCTTGGAGGGCAGCAGATGATGCTGGGACTCCAGTGCTTGGTCCCCTGTCATCCATGTAGGAGACCCAGATGAATTCCTGGCCTGATGGCTTCAATTTGGCCCAGCCCTGGCAGCTGCAGTTATTTATTTTGGGAGTTAAACAATGGATGGAAGATCTCAGTCTCTCTCCCTCACTCTCTCTCTGCCTTTCAAGTAGAAAGAAGGAAGAAGGGAATGAAGGAAGGAGGGAAGGAGGGAGAGAGGGAGGGAGGGAGGGAGGGAGGGAGGGAGGGGGAAAAAGAAAAGAGGAAGGTAAATATTTTAAAATGTGAGGAAAGTTTTCTAAAACTGAAATTAAAACAAGATTTATGGGAAGAGAAAGTTAACATCAGGAAAAAAAGAGTGAAAAATGGAAAGCTAATGAAATGTAGTTCATTAAACCTACATCCAAATTGAATTCTGCATCCTCCTGTGAGTACAGATAAAAGATTAATCAGCTAATGGTTGCTGTGTGGATTATGTGGCATTGTGAACACCTCTCCAAGTCTTGCTCTACAGTAACCAGCTAAAGACTTTTTCTTGGCTAAAGACTTCTTTTGGACTCTATTTCCAAATGGACTGTGGCGATAAAGGTTCTGACCAGACTTGATAGTCTAGAACTCAAAGTCTCAGACTCATTACAATCAACAGAAACCATCACCCCAAAGAGACAGCTAAGGAGAAAATGCCCTAGGTATTAGCCAAGTTCAACAGATCATTAGTTGTTCAATGAAGTTTTGAAATAGATCTCACTGTTCATATTTTCATCTTTATGACCCCTCCTTCATCCCCAGTAACTTCATTGGCTGATTGATCTCACTTTACAAAAAACTGAACTTCTTCAAATCTGACTCACATGAACAAATTAGCTAGCTTCTTGTGCAGGTTGAAACCACCATCATCATCTTAGAACAATTAGATAAAACACTAATATTTCCAGTTGAATGGAGAAGACAAAGCACACTTGCATGTATATTCAGACTCAAGATAGAAAGAACCTTAATCATGTAGTATAAACAGCTCATTTTGTTGATGAACATATTGAGGCTTAATATGGTCAAATGACTTATCCAGTGATACATATCTAATTGTTTAAAGCTCACAGACTGGGAAACTGCACATCAGAAAGTAGGAAAAGGATGAGATTGAGGGGGAGAGGATAAATAAAAGAAAAAAAAAACCACAGAGGTGAATTGTAGGAGAGATGTTAAGCTCTATTTTTTTTTTTTTTTTTTTTTGCCATGAGCTGTTGTAAAAGGTAAGCATGTCTTTGACAATAATTTGGTTTCCAGGCTCTCTCTGGAGACCCATGTTTGGGACTGGAAATGATCTTTGTGGGCTCTGATGGAAGTCATTTTTTCCCTTTTCCTGTCTTAACAATTGCACATATTTATTTTATTGAACCTCCCAAGGTTCCTCCTAAAGTTTCCTTTTGGAAACCAAGAATTAATCAAATTAAATGTTGTAACCCATAATGTACTGACACCAAAGGGACCAAAACACACACACACATACACACACACACAACCACACAACTTAGACTTACAGCATCTCTTTTGCTACATTGAAATCAGAAATTGAGCAATTCTGCCTTTGGAGCATGAAGTCCCCAGGTCATTTATCTTCCCACAGTTGGCAAATGTTATCCTGTCCTGTTGGAAGTTTTTATTTATACCTCCCTGGGATTAGGGAATTATGCAGATTCAGGTGCTGGTGCCGAGAAGTTACAATTTCAACAGACTTGGCATTGATGGAAAATGGAACCTTTCTTGGCCAAAGAAATGAGTCAAGCATGCCTTCCAAAGGCTTGCCTGTCACTGGGCAGAGATAAGGAAAGCAGCTTTGAAAAGAAATTCCAGAAAACCATCTCTTCACTGTGTAGAGGAACATTGATGAAGCTGGATACTTGTGATTGTGGCTTGCACTCAATGCAAATTATCTAAATTTACAGGAGCAGTAGCAGAGATAATTTTTTAATTATTTATTTAGTTATAAGTATGTATAATGCATGCTGCATTCCTGGAAGGGATTAAAGGGTGAGTAACGATGCTTTTGCTCTCAAAGAGATTTCTACTCAAGGGACTCCTCTATAACTTGGGGTAGGTGGTATGGGTGCCTTTAATTTATCATATGAAAAGCAGACTAGAGGGGCCATGAGAAGGTCATAAAGGAAAGTGCTGAGGTTGTCCAAATGATGATGAGCCACCTTCATGTTTTCAGTGGTAGGGTAGAGGTAGGCAGATTATGGTAGTTACCATTTGGACTGTGTCTTAGAGGATGGAAGAGGCATTTGAGGAGTAGAGATGGTGAGGGTAGTGTTGGTGAGAAGCACATCATAGAAAGAAACTATGTAAACAAGAGTATTTCAGGAGAAATACCCAAGAAACATTTAAGAAATGGTGTTTAGTCCAGTTTTATTGAGGTTTATATCTGTAGTAGGAGAATTGTAGCAGATAAAATGAGACAAGAATGTTTGGATCATAGGCTGCAGAATTGGTCTCTACACTATGAGACTTGTGCTTAATATAATAACCAGCGGGAAACCACATTGTAAATTGGAAAAAGTTATGAAATGAGCAAATCAGACATTCTCTTTCTTCCTGACCACTCCTTCCTCTTATCTGGATGAGGCTTATTTATACCCTCTCTGTATTCTTCATTTTATATGGTAACTACCAACTTGTTTGCACGGTACCCACTACTCTGGCCTTCTACTCCACCAAACCACTCCCAGAATGTAAGCATTTTAAAGATATCAACACACATGCTTGAGGAAAAAGAAATATTAATAAAGAGTCATTCTGTAACTAAAAGAAAGAAGTTCCAGCATGTATACTCCAGGCAACTGAGAAAGTCGTGGCATAGGAATTACAGATTCAGTGAGAGAATCTGGTTTGTGTGCAGGATGAGGAGCTATTCAGACTGTAATTGATGATGCTGTCTATCAGAAGATTGACCCGGGGCCTGCACCTGGCTCACTTGGTTAATCCTCCACCTGCAGCACCAGCATCCCATATGGGCACCGGGTTCTAGTCCCAGTTGCTCCTCTTCCAGTCCAGCTCTCTGCTGTGGCCCAGGAGGGCAGTGGGGGATGGCCCAGGAGCTTGAGCCCCTGAACCCACATGGGAGACCAGGAAGAAGCGCCTGGCTCCTGGCTTCGGATTGGCGCAACACTGGCCATGGTGGCCATTTGGGGAGTGAACCAATGGAAGGAAGACCTTTCTCTCTCTCTCTCTCTCTCTCTCTCTCTCTCTCTCTCTCTCTGTCTATGACTCTACCTGTCAAATTAAAAAAAAAAAAAAAGAGAGAGAGAGAGAGAGAGAGATTGACCCAAGCAAAGAATCATAATAAACATGGGGAAAAGAGAATGGATGGGAGGACCCTATATCCCAGCTTAAAGAGAGAGGTGGGATATGGAGAAGGAGGACCAGAAAAAATTCAAGAAGGGGTGCCAGACATGTTGGAGGAGAATTAAAGGCTTTAAGAAGAGTGAATCTAAGAATGGGGTGATTAGTATGGCCAGCAGCTGCAGAGTTCATAGATGATAAGGGTAGATGAGAAGACATGTGAAAACACTGGAGGCCCTGAAAACAACAGAAAAGTTGAAAATTACATACTTTGTGCCTCATATCTTTAAGGCTCTGTAGGCTATGTACCCAATCAAAGTGGCAAGGAGTTAATTAATAAGTGAATGGTGGCCGGCACCGCAACTCAATAGGCTAATCCTCCACCTGTGGCACCGGCACACGGGGTTCTAGTCCCGGTCGGGGCACCGGATTCTGTCCCGGTTGCCCCTCTTCTAGTCCAGCTCTCTGCTGTGGCCTGGGAGTGCAGTGGAGGATGGCCCAAGTCCTTGGGCCCTGCATCCGCATGGGAGACCAGGAGAAGCACCTGGCTCCTGGCTTCGGATCAGCACGGTACGCCGGCCGCAGCACGCTGGCGGCAGCGGCCACTGGAGGGTGAACCAACGATAAAGGAAGACCTTTCTCTCTGTCTCTCTCTCTCTGTCCACTCTGCCTGTCAAAAAAATAATAATAATAATAAGTGAATGGTGAGAAATGGGGCCCACAGGTGCAGGGTGTGAAAACTTTATTGTTGCTTTAGCAATGCTCCAGTTTCTAAGGGAATTTTGTTTTGAATTCAGCCCTTAATGGGATGTGACACTGCCATTCTCAGTAGGTCTTACTCTCAGTTCCTCCCAAGTCCTCCAATTCTGGGAGCATCAGCACAATGCCAGGATCTCTTATGCTATGTCATTCCATATGCCTATGAAGGCAATGTATAGGCAAAGTAATGGTAAAAATATTCAAAAGAGGAAAGAGATCCCAGGGTAGTTCCCCCTTTCCTGCCCCAAAGACACACAGGTGCTTAATTTTTGTCCATAATAATGACTATTCAAAAACTTCTTGTTTACTTTGTCACTGTGAATATATGGAAGAATGATAATGTAGTCACCAGTTCTAACAAATAGATCTATTACTTAACATTTGTGATATACAAAGTATTATATATGAAAGCCTTATTGTTGGATTTGTAGGGCTCTTAACTGTTTTATGAAATACAGTATGCAAAAGATCTTCAAAAACTTTGTGGAAATTGCATATTATGAAAAACTGTGCATAGATATCAGAAAAATTTTGCATGCACCAATCTAAACTTATTTTTAAATTTCATTTTCCATGAACTTTTTGAAGTATCTTCGTAACTGCTGTTGTAAATAAAACTCACTCTTAAAAATGATTGGGGGTCTTTAGACACTTATCCCGTGGTGTAGTACCAAGTACAGATAAGAAGAACATAAACAAATAGATTGTAAGTACAGATCAGATTTATTCCATGATGGTTAAGTGGCCAACAATGGAAACTATAGAGATCTGGGATCAAGAAAGGCAATAGTATTCTTTGTAAACCAAAATCTTTGAAAGCAAACCCCAGGAGAATGGGTATAGAGAGAGAATGAGTAGTACAGCAGCATACTGGAAATGAACGTCAAATTGGAGGTATGTGGGAGTACAAGAAGGCACCTGACTGGATGGAAATTATCAGTTGACTGGGGATGGAATTCTAAGAGGCATGGCTGGGGCCGACGCTGTGACATAGTGGGTAAAGGAGACGCCTGCAGTTCCGGTATCCCATATGAGTCCCGGCTGCTCCACCTCCGATCCAGCTCTCTGCTGTGGCCTGAGAAAGCAGTACAAGATTGCCCAAGTCCTTGGGCCCCTGCAGCCATATGGGAGACCCGGAAGAAGCTCCTGGTTCCTGGCTTCGGATCAGCTCAGCTCTGGCCATTGCCTCCAGTTGGGGAATGAGCTAGTAGATGGAAGATCTCTCTCTCTCTCTCTCTCTCTCTCTCTCTCTCTACCCCTCCTCTCTCTGTGTAACTCTGACTTTCAAATAAATAAGTAAATCTAAAAAAAAAAAAAAAAAAAAAAAAAAAGAGGCATGGCTGCCATGAAGAAGATATAGAATACATTGATGTTAAAGGATGCTACACATGAAGGATTTTGAGCTTGGTACTAGGTCCTGGGTGAAAGGATGAAGTGTCAGGAAATATGCCAATCGTCAAACAACTTATAAAGCTATCAGTGGACAGGCAATTGGATACAGACACATTTACAAAGCAAAAAGAGAGAATAATAGAGTCTATACATTTAATGACCAGAAACAGAAACCCATTCCATAGGGGAACCAAAAAAATAACTTTCGGGGGAAAAAGTTTCCTTCGTCAAAGCAATTTGCTATTGTTATTTGTCCAGTCACATAAGGAATGAGAATAAGTTGGATAAGAATGAGGCATTAAGGGGTGGATTGACAGAGCAGAGCAGCAAGTCCTAAAAAAGTACTCTGTCCTGCTTTTCCACTCCTTAGTAGAGTGATTGGGAGATTGAGAAGGAAATGGACTTACTTTGATGACAGAGAATCTAAGGATCCAGGGAGTTAAAAAGTTTTCCCTACAGCTACATCACAGTCATCTCTTCCATCTGAACAAGGTGTTCACTTTCCAAAGCACATTTTTCTTCCTTTATCTGATATTCAGATTCCAGTAATGTCTTCAGATCAATGTTGCTTTCCAACTTGAAAATCAAATCTCAAAGTCATCCAGCCAGTTTTACACAGAAAAAGCCTGGATCCCAGGTTTCCTGAATTTTCCCAGCCAGCCTTGTTCCCTTATTTCCCACCATATATCTTAAGCCTTTGACAAGGTCAATAGCATGACTCAGCTTCTGAGTTATCCCTGTAGAACACTTTCCAGTGGGTTAAATAGTGGAGCCCAGAGTAAGCCACTAGCTAACAGGCAAAACACTCTTGCCAAAAATAGTTTTGATGTAAAGAGAACTCTTTGGAGGCAGGGTTAGCTGAGCCTAGGGTGCAGGGCGGATTCTGTGTGCAGAGCTCTCGTTTCACCTGGGGACAAAGATCCCTCTCAGTTGCCTAAACAACGGATATCCTGAAAAATAACAAATGGGAAAAGATACTGTTTTATTTTGTGTTATTTTCTAGAGAAAAGTTGTGTATAATTTGAGAGCTTTTATATATGTGTTGGTAAACCTTCAACAGCTGGTACCTTGAGAATGATATGAGTTCAAAAATAAAAACAGAGTAGATTAAGTCATTAATGAAGTCATGGATTTCAGCCTCATTTCTACAGTCTGGGAATTTATTAGATAGAAGACCTCATTCCCTTTCAAATGTCTGCTAGTTTTTGGGATATGGCCTGGAAACACTAAAATTCTGAGCCAGTTTGTCATGGTTGATATTCCAATTAAGACTAGTAGGCTAAAAATATTTCTTTTATAGGATATGCTTCTTTATGCTATTATATTTTGACCTAATTTATTTATTCTAATCATACAAAAAGTATCAAGTGCCAAATATGTGTCAGACACAATACTGGGCAATGAGGCAACTACAAACATGTAAGAGACACCTTGTTGTCCTTTAATGGACATCATAGGTCTACAAGTCCTTGTCAATATGTCTCCTGTGAAATAACAAACCACTTTAGCACTAAGTAATAATTTTCTTTTTGAATCTCCAGCAACAATAAAAAGGTATCCCCCACCCATAAGCATTTATAAAATGATAATTTTGGGAACACTTATTGTTTATTTTATCATCCAAAAAATACTTAGTGAAGAAATGGAAAATTTTAAAAAGCCTGTATAGGAAAAATGAAATCACCTATAATCCCACCACCCAGAAATTAGTACTCTGATGATGTAAGTGCACAGGATCCCAGCCTACAGCCCCCACTCACCTTGTTCCCTCTCCAGATGCCAGGAAAAACCAACTCACCTACCCCCTAGCCATTCTCCTTCCTCTTACTTCTTCTCCTTACCCCCACTGGGGCTGCCTGTCCTCCTCAGTTTTCTCCTGAATGCCTTCCCAGGCTTGACCGTGGTCAGTTGTCCTCCACATTCTGTGTCATGACCTACACATATCCATATGTGTGAGTACAGCAGCAATTAAGTAGGAAAGCAGTCCAGATTTTCACACTGTCCTAGTTGACTAAATTATCCACAGGATCAAGTGCCAGGAGAGCAACCTGATTGGTTAGTCAAGGCTGAAGACAGTTGCCAAACATTCTCCCCAAGAGTCTCTGAGTGTTGAATATTTTGTCTCAGATCAATCTGATAAGGGGAGATGCAATGAGTTTTTCAGAGCTTGAAATCTTATCTCCATCTCAGCGATATGAAGTCCAACCAGCCAGTTTCTAGTTTGTACTCCAAATACCACCCATCTCTCTCTCTCTCTCTCTCTCTCTCTCTCTCTCTCTCTCTCTCTCTCTCTCTTTCACACACACACACACACACACACCATCCAAAATGAATCAAGTTATGGCTACTCTCATTGGTCAGTATTGCTGTCATTCATACTGAAAGCACTTAAGAATGAAGTGCCCACTATTAATTTTAAGCTTATGACACAAAGACCTGCCGAGTTTACCGTTTTATTTTCTTTCCTGATAAACCTATGGATGTTTTTCTTAGGCAAGATTATGAGGCCAATACTTCCCACCTCAAAAAGCAGCCATCTTTATTTTTTCTTTTCAGCCAGTAATCCAAGTTGGGCATTTCTATAGGACATCAGGCAAAGGAGAATACACTATCATACAGGAGATTCTGTAAATTTCCACAAACATCGCCCAAAATAGCTTTTATCCTTGTTTTTTCCTCTGTTATTTTTCTAATTCCAGTTAATATTAATTTAAATAGAAGAAAGTCCGTCACAGTGGTTTGTTCTAGAAAGGAGAATCCTGAGTGTCTTCTTCTAACAACAGCAAAGACTCTGAGTAGTAACTCCCTCTAGTGAGTCCCCAGAATGGTATGTCAGCGCTACCTGCAGTGTGGAAGTCAGCTGACCCTCAGAAGCCCCCATTCACATGAGCCATCCTTCCCCCAGGGCAGGGTTGCAGCTTTCTGATCCAGAGCAATTTGTTTTGGAAATCCTTTTGGCGATAGTCAACTCAAAACAAGCCCCTGTTGCATCCATCTCCCCTTTGCAACTTTAAGACAATATATTAATTCTTGAATTCAGAGATGGAAAATGTAATAATTTTTCAGAAAACACCTATAAAAGCAGTAATAGGCAAATAAACAATGTATGTCAGATGTAGAAATACCAAATTCTATTGCATCTAGTTCAAAATTGTCTGGTCTAAACGACCCTCCATTATCCATCCTCATAGGTCTCACCTTGCTTGCTGATAATTTTCAGCTTATTTTCTTGATGTGAATCCTAATAAATGTCTTCCTTATCCTACAGAAAATACCATAATTTACCCTATCTCAAAGTATCCAATCACCCCAATGTTTACCTAAAACATTCTTTCCTTTTCCATCTGGCTCCCAAATCTTATCTACTAATTCCTTTAAATATTCTGATGTCTCTGCTTCTCTGATATAACTAGTCTCTTCACTTTCATTTGAGTGCTTATTTGGAGATGATCTTGTATTGCTTACCTTTATTTTAGCTAGGGATGTCTTGCCTTAGCCCAAATTTGTGTTGGGTGGATCAGGATCATACTATGCTCTTGCTTAGCTTGTGTTATCCTTAGGATGGACATAAAATCATCCAGAGTTATTATTGGCCAACTGACTGATTGGATTTATCTTTGCAGCCCACAATGTCTTCCCAGCATATGCTTTGAGAAGAATTAGCTTAAGATTAAATTCAGCAACATCTTAGATAGCCTAGTAGAGGGTGAGTTAAAGTCTGTCCGATGTAGATTTGGATGCTAAATCCCCCAGTTACTAGTAGCATGACCTTGAGCAGTGTAGTCTCTTTGATCCGTCTTTTTCTCATCTGAAAAATGAGGCTGTTAATACCTACCTCGCGGAGTTTTATGAGAGCCAAATAAAGGCACTGTATACACAGGCGCATCCAGCACACTGCTCACCACATACCCGTTAATAATGTTCATTTCCTTTCAGTTGCACTTTGGGTAATATATTCCAGCTCAAAAAAATACAAAACAGCAGATTGCTGTAGATGTCTCTTTCTTTAAGCAGCAGGCTTCCCTTCCCAATTATGTCCTTACTGGGGTGAGTTAAATCTGTGTCTGAACACACCACCACACAGGGAAGGGCAGAAATCAGCTAGGCCACAATTGTGTTTGATGAAGAAGATAAAGAGTCAGGATTATACACACAGTTAGGATGGATAAGTCACAAAATACACATTTTGCCCAAAGATAACTACAAGTTCGCTGCCTAGGACTCATCTGCAGGACTTGGAAATTCCTTTGAAATGGATGGCAATTTCAGTCCTCTGCCATTTGGTTTGTCACAGCAAGAGTTTGTGAATGCTGTTCAGTTTGCACCTGTTTTGTGGACCAATTTATCTACTAACCCCAGCCATAAAAATGCAGTAATAAGGAAAATAATGTCTTCCATTGCTGCTATAAAAAAACACCACAAATCTAGCAGCTTAAAGTCATACAAATTTGTTATTTCAGCTTCTGTAAGGTCAGAAGTCCAGTAGGCTTTGATGGGTCTCCTGCAGTCATATCAGGAAGCTGAATTCAAGGTGTGTTCAGGGTTGTGTACTGGAGAAAGAGTCACCTCCAAGCCTATCCTGATTGCTCACTCACTGAATACCTTGTGACTTTAGGGCTGAGGTCTTCTGCTGTTCCCAGAGGCTGCCCCCATTCCTTCTCATGCTTTGCATGTGGCCATTCCAGCAACAGAGAGTTGAATCTCTGAGTCCTGGGCACTCCTTGTCCCCCACGGAGCCCCAGGAAACTTCCTTCCATAGCCTGAACACAGGTACCATGCAGTTCCGTTTCTTCAGACTTGTTCACTTGCTCTTCCTTTTTCCAGAAGGGGAAGACATGAACCTTTTGCCCCAAGACTGACTACCTGTGTTCTTTTCAGAATGACCTTTGTGGTTTATCAGACATCTACCTTGTGGGTAAATCTGAGGATGCAGTTAAAAAATTAAATCTACAGTGGTGAATTGCTGAATGGGATGGCCAAGAACTCAGGAAGAAGAGTTCATGTTTAGGGAATAGCAAATGGAATGTTTCATGAAAGAAGTGGTACTATACCTGAGACTTACAGATTGATCAGGTTTAGGTAAGTAGGAACTGAGGAAAATATGAATAGATATGTATCATAGTCTTTGAAAAAATGTTGCATTTACTCATTCATCATACACACATATGTGAGTGCACACACACACAATCCCTGGGAGTATGAATACACGAGTGAACAAGAGAGGTAAAAGATAAGGCTCCTGTACTCATAAAGTTCATAGTCTGCTAGTAAGTGCAAAAGAGAAAAAGAAAAGTAAATAATCATTATAATTTTTAATTTATTCTTATATTTGAGAGACATAGAGAGAGAGAGGACAGGCAGAGAGAGAAAGCTCATATCTACTGTTTCATTCACCCAAATACCTACAGCAGGCAGGGCTGGGCCAACACTGCAACCAGGAGCCAGGAACTCAATCTGGGTCTCCCAGGAGGGTGTTAGCAATCCAATTACGTGAGCCAGCACCTGCTGCTTCTGAGAGCCCACATTATCAGGAAGCCATAGTCAGGTATTGAGCCCTGGTACTCTAGTAAGGAATGTGGGGGTCTTAGTCCCTAGGCCATACACCTGCCCCCAACAAATTAAAAAATAAAACGTGATGCATTTTGAGAAAAAGAAGATGGTGGATAGTAGGCATGGTCTGCTTGACTTGGATGCCAAGGCCACACCGAGGACCTGGGGGAAGCTGCTATATAAGGTATGACCCTATCAGAGACTGCCCAAGGTTAGGTTTTGATTGGGTGCTGATGGTGGGATCAAATGAGTGGCCTGATGATCACTTACTCCCAGATGAGTACAGCCATAGTGTTACCTTGTGAGACAAGTAGTTTTAGGCCTCCTGCTATTTGTGTTAAAAGATCTGAATGGCTTAACAAGCCTTTTCTGCCTAAGTGGACAACGGTGAATTTTCCTCTAATCCCTGCCTAAATGACTGACTTTTAATGGGTCACTCTTTCAGAGTACATTGGTGAGACAAACCAGAAACCAAAACCTGTATTTAATCCAGGATTACATACTCAATGCTTACATGCTAGGAGGAGGTGGCTTGGAGCATGTATAAAATCAAAATATTTCTCACCCTTCATTTCTTTTCACAGTTCAGAATCTGTGTTCTATCCCATGTGAAAAGTAAAATAACTCTTTTTCTTGGATTTCTTGCTGACATTTCTTTTGGGTAGGAGTCAGGGGTGGGGGGATTCACTCTGAAGTCTTCCTATAGCTCATGGTACAGCTCGGTGGCATTTTCATAAAATACCAGCCATCAGAATCCTCGTAATCACAAAAACATGTGCTTTCTCCTCATATCCACTGAAATTCTTTCTCTCATTACAAAATAAAAAGCTCAAAAATTAAATTACAAAGTTGAACTCTGTATCTTTAAATTATATGGATTTGAAGAAAGAAAAGCTCCAATATTTCTGTTTCCCTTCAGTGAAATGCTACTCCTGAATGAGGAAAATTGTACCAAACATCTGAAGAGCTGGGACTGTGACATGAGGGGAGGATTTGTATTTCCTTGCTATTAAAAGAGAAGAAGAAAAAGCCCTCAGTTAGGTCTAATCTTTAGGAACGCCATGCCCTGTCCAACCCACAAATGGTTGGCAGCATCATAGCTTTACACAGAATGTTCTTTTAAGCCTTTTCCCGCCTCCCAAACCTTTCCTGTGAAGTTATAAATCTCAGCGTTTAGAGACATTTTTATTCTAATAAAGCCTGGACTTTAGGCTGGGCTCTTTGGCGTCAATTTTGCTGGCCGCAAGCTGGGAAGATAGTCCCAAGAAAAGCAGGCATGCTTAGCTGGCTGGGGTGTGGCTTTGATTTGACTTTGCGAAGCCGGGATTTAATAGCTCCATGCCCAGAGGAAGTTTTACTTAACCTCTTTCAACATTGTCCTGATTTTTTGGAAAATGAAATTACTCTGAAGATCAAACTGCCATGCCTTGCACTGCCTTGGCTTCTGTTTGTAGCTGACTCCTTACTCCACCTACACAATGCTCCCTTAGAGGTTGTCGCAGCAGGCAGGTCCGTGTGGGCTCAGGTGTAGCTGCACCTGGACAAATCCCATGTTATGTCCATTGAAGGTCAAATAGGAAGCAGATGTCCTGAGTCTGCTGCTGCCTTGGAGTGAAGGAATCCTAATTCACCACATCTGGTTATTTTGCACACCTTAGGGTAGTGAATTATATTTTTAAAAATATATTTTTCTGCATTCTTTCCTTTCAGCATCACAGCCCCATAAAACTGAGAAGCAAGGTAGCTTTCTAAGGGGCCAGCCACGGTGGACTTTCTCAGAGACTCAGGCCAAAAACTGATGTGAACTTACTCTCTGATATAAGGAAGTGGGTTATCAGGGAAATGGAAGAGACAGAACAAAGAGGTCCAACCAAACCCTGCCTCTGATTTCTCAAGTCCAAAACAGGAATAGCAGTAGTTTCCATAGGATACGCTTGCTTATCACTTGTAAGATAATACATGATTTATAAGGTGCGTACCATAAATATTAGCAACTATAAGTATTGTTACAACTAAGCATGTGATGAGCACCTATGCTCTACCAACCTTTGTTTCCTATTTTTGTACACAATGATTTCAGTTGGTTTCCATCATAGAATATATCACCCTTGGTATAATTTCAAAGGCATGTGACTGTTTTGAAACAAATATGTACCCACTTACTTTGTGTGCTTCATAGAATGCCATTCTACAAGACATGCCCATAGAGACAGAGAAGGACATTGGGATGCCTTTGTTACTAAGACAGTTTGTGCCCAAGGACCATTGGAGGCCAATAGGGAGAGGAGTCAATGCCCTCTGGAGGGCCAGAAGTAGCAGCAGGTGCAATGAGCTTTGACCAGTTGGTGGCTGGAGAGAGCAAAAGAAAGAGCAGGCGCAAGGCAAGGACAGCACGAGGATAAGGACTGGGGCATGAAATAGCTTGTCCTGAAAGGGTGCCTGCGTATGGCTGTGATATGCTTGGTGGCCAGGGAGAGTTGGGGAGGCAGCTGAGGAGGAAGAGGCCCTGAGGCATCAGGTGGAAGAGTCTGTGGACCCTGCCCTGTGGCTTTCAGGCATGTGTTTAAAGCTGGTTGGGCTGGATAAGAAGGTGATATTCTCTCAGTTGGACCTTAGACCATTGCTTTTGGCTTTCCATTCCTTAATGCATTGTTGGTCAGTACCTATTTAAGATGAATTTTGAAGAAATTTAGGCAACAATAAAGTGCAGTGGCTTTTAAAACACAGTTCAGGTTTATTATTAAATTGTTTGAAAAAATTGTGCCATCCAGTTGTTAGGAAAGTTTCCCAATGCTTCTGCTCAATTGCCGGACTTACCGTAGGCTGAGTCTGGGCACTGATCCCTGGGTCGTGTGCCAGTAGCACTGCTTAAAAACAATGGCTCTGCCATGGGAATAGACAGCACATCTTAGAGGGAGGAGACATGAAGTCCACTTGGGAGACTGTCATCCAGGTGAGAGAGTCTCAGCCTGGAACCACGGAGGCTAAGGTGGGAAGAGGAGAGGAGAGAGAGGTGAGACGCTGCAGAAAGACATAGAATTCGAGAGAGGGGCAGAAAGCAGAGTGAAAGGGAGGAGCTCAGGGTTGGTCACTCTTGCATGCCAGGGGTTTTTACTACATAAAGGCTCAGAGGCTTCACACCACGGCCTAGAGAGGTTCTGGGCTGCAGATCTCAGCCTGAGATCTCCTGAGGGCAGAAGCACTGCTGAGGATAAGCACAGCCCAGGTGAGGGGAATGCAGCTACCAAAGCTGGGCAAACACAAAGTCATGTCTTTGTGGGGATATGGAAGGGTAGAACCTGATCTATCTATTTAATTTTGATAATAATATTTTTTTCCTTTTTTTATTTAGTAAATATAATTTCCCAAAGTACAGTTTATGGATTACAATGGCTTCCCCCCCCATAACTTCCCTCCCCCTCACACCCCTCCTATCTCCCGCTCCCTGTCCCATTCCATTCACATCAAGATTCATTTTCTTTTTTTTTTTTTATTTTTTTTAAACTTTTATTTAATGAATATAAATTTCCAGTGTACAGCTTATGGATTACAGTGGCTTCCCCCTCCCATAACTTCCCTCCCACCCGCAACCCTCCCCTCTCCCGCTCCCTCTCCCCTTCCATTTGCATCAAGATTCATTTTCAATTCTCTTTATATACAGAAGATCAATTTAGTATAAAGATTTCAACAGTTTGCACTCACATAGAAACACAAAGTGAAACATACTGTTTGAGTACTAGTTATAGCATCAAAATGTACAGCACATTAAGGACAGAGATCCCACATGAGGAGCAAGTGCACAGTGGCTCCTGTTGTTGACCCAACAAATTGACACTCTAGTTTATGGCGCCAGTAACCACCCTAGGCTGTCGTCATGAGTTGCCAAGGCTATGGAAGCCTTCCAAGTTTGCCGACTCTGATCATATTTAGACAAGGTCATAAAAGACAGAGTGAGGATAGTAACCAATGATTCTAAGAGTGGCATTTACCAGGTTTGAACAATTATACAGCATTAAGTGGGGAAGAGGACCATCAGTACACACAGGTTGGGAGTAGAGCCATTGGTGGTAGAGTAGAGGTTATGATTACAAAGGAATGAGGCCCAAGTACGCTAGACAGGGTCTAGAACAAAGGACAGAGTCATTATTAGAGGAGCTAAGAAAGGTGCTGTCTAAGCTACAATTAGGTTTTCTGATTGAGAGGCAAATAGAACCTGATAGAAGGGGCTTGATAATAATCTGTTGGGCTTTAGGCCTTGTAAGTTAAGAGGCCCAGACCTATCTATCTCTTCACATGGGGTATATCCTAAGGGAGGTGTGAACCTCCTAGGGGAAGGCACTCTGTTGACTTTCATTACTTGGCTGGCCTGGGAGGAGAGCTGGCCAGGTAAAGGCAGGGGGCATCTCTAACAAGAAATTTACAGTTCTGCCTGCAATGTTGCTGACCCTACTTGACCACACCCTCAGCTGCAGTGGTCACTTTGGAAGTTGGGCTGAGTGAAGGGCTTTTCAGCTTAGAACCAATAAGATCTGTGGCTCTGACCTGGGCATCCTTCGACTCCAGGGCAGGTCCATTTCCAGTGATCCAACTCTTGGCAGAGCTGCCAGGGCTCTTCACAAGCTGACTTCTGCTGAAGCCCAGGCTTACCACATTGAAAGCCACTGCAGTGGACTGGCCTGTTGGGTCTCCTTGAGGGCAGATCACTGTACAGATCAGCCATTAATAGGCCTGCCACCCATTGCTTCTGATGCCTAGTTTTCTTTTCCTCCTGGTTTGTGTTCAAGCAGACCAGAGGATGCAAGTCAAGGGAGTGCCCATGTCCCATCTCTAATCTTCGGTGGCCTGAACTACAAGTCTATAGTCACAGGCATGTTCTGTAGTAGTTTTTCTAAGGTAGACAATGCCCATGAAGAAAATTATATTCTCACTTTAAAACTTTCTTTCCCTTTGGTCTGAAAGGGAGGTTTTTTCTACTTACTGTATACTTTGCTGATGGCAAAGTGAATCTAGCTATGAGATTATTATTTAAGTTCTTATTTTGGCTATGCTATTACAGAAAAATGTTAGCCATCTCTTTTATAAGGTCTAAAGATTAAATTGTGCGTCCTACAGATTCCTTCATAATAGAATTAGTTTCCTACCTTGAAGAGAATAGAGAAATGAAAGAACAAGTTGGGCTTAGAATAGAGAAATGAGGGAGCAAGTCCTAGATCGCTTGCTGACAATAGCAATATCACATGAATACTTAGCAAACAGATTCAACCACTAGATAACAACTTAAGAAAACATTTACCAGAAGGTCCAATGCCTTCTATAAATTTTAAGAATCAAGTATTTGAAAACACCTCTTAAATATCTAACATGGTGTAGTTTGTTTAACCAGTAAACTTAAGCACAACCATATAAAATGTTTTTAGTTTCTTTCTACCAACAAGTTTAAAACATATGATACACAGATTCAGGTCACACAAATTAAAATGTATCTTTGATTGATTTTAGCAGCTTAAATTTATGGACAATCTTATCTATAAGCCATTTAAAATAAAACTCTTAATAAAGTTTTCCCATGTGGACATACAATATGTACACACATATAATATAGCATAATAGACCAATATAGCATTTTTAATAATAGCTTTTAAAATCTTTAACTCTTTTTGTAGATTGCCAATTGATTTGAATTGCTTTTTTAGTAACCTCAGTTAACCATACTTTCTCTCAGTTGGTACTGTTAATACATTATTGGCTTCATCTGTTTACAGAGCCATCCCAAAGTATTGAATACAATGGAAGTGGCTGGAAAAAGTCCATAGGAACCTATAGGAGGACAGCTACACACAGAACCAACAACGCTTTAGTTTTATGAGCAGCACATCATATATAACTGTGGATGACAAAAGACTTTAAGTCGCCATGTTTAAAATTATAAACTCATAGACCAAATTTGATCTTGTTACAAGGTGATTATTCAAATCTTTGAAAATAAGCACATATTTACATAACCCATAGCTCTTAATAAAAATGCAGCTGTTTTTGAACAATTAGAATTTAACAGACATCAAGAGAACATAATAGATTACTGTAACACATTCCTTTAACAGAGCATCCGAGTTTAATTCTATGTCAAAGAGAAATTGAGCTTCCTGTGATCTTTTGCTGTGACGTTTCCTTCCTTTACCTTCTTTCATATTGGTGACCATGTTTCTGTGTTTCTGTGTGTAACACATCTTTAAGCATCTTTTGCAGGGCAGGATGAGTGGCAACAAATTCTTTCAGTTTCTGTTTGCTATGAAAAGTCTTAATTTCACCTTCATTCACAAATGAGAGCTTTGCAGGATATAATATTCTGGGCTGGCAGTTTTTCTCTCTTAGTACCTGGGCTATGTCTCGCCATTCCCTTCTAGCTTGTAGGGTTTCTGATGAAAAGTCTGCTGTGAGTCTAATTGGAGATCCTCTGAGAGTAATCTGACGTTTCTCTCTTGCACATTTTAGGATCTTTTCTTTGTGTTTCACTGTGGTGAGTTTGAGTACAACATGTCGTGGTGAGGATCTCTTTTGGTCATGTTTATTAGGGGTTCTATAAGCTTCCTGTACTAAGATGCCTCTGTCCTTCTCCAAACCTGGGAAATTTTCTGCTAGTATCTCACTGAAAATGCCTTCTAATCCTTTCTCCCTCTCCATGCCTTCAGGAACTCCTAGAACTCGAATGTTGGGTTTTCTAATAGTATCCTGTAGATTCCCAACAATATTTTTTAGATTTCTAATTTCTTCTTCTTTTCTTTGGTTTGCCTGTTTCCTTTCCTGTTCTCTGTCTTCTAAGTCCGATATTCTCTCTTCTGCTTCGCCCATTCTGTTTTTGAGGCTCTCTAATGTGTTTGTCATTTGATCTATTGAATTCTTCATTTCATTATGATTTCTGGTCACTATCTCAGTTTCTTGTTCCACTAGTTGTTTCAATTCATTTTGATTCCTCCTTAATATTTCATTTTCACGAGAGAGATTTTCTATCTTGTCCATTAAGGATTTCTGTAGTTCAAGAATTTGTTTTTGAGAACTTCTTAATGTTCTTATCAATTTTTTGAGATCCGCTTCTTGCATTTCTTCTATCTCATCATCATCATAATCTTGCATTGGGGTGTCTTTTTCATTTGGGGGCGTCATAGTGTCTTCCTTGTTCTTGTTAGCTTGGTTTTTGCGTTTGTTGTTTGGCATGTTGGAGACATTTGGTTTCTTCACTGTGGTGTTTTTTCTTGTTACACTATGGCTCTATATTAAGTGGACTGTCTGCTTTCGGTGGAGCCTTAGAGGCTTGAGATGAGTGTGGACTGAGAGCTGTGTTTGGTTCCTCAGGGCTGAGGGTGTGTCAAAGATGACACTCCCAGGTTAGGCGTGGTAAATCTCTCTTTCTTTCTTTTTTTGATTCAAAAGGGAAGTAATTCCGCACAGCTGAACGTAATTGGAGGTAGTTAGCAGGCAAATGATATACCCACAGGAGCCAGAGTTCAGAAGCTCTTTCCCAAGGACCACACAGGGAATCTGTGCTGCCCTCAGTGTGGGCTCCAATTCTCCTGCAGTCTCCCACTGGGTTGCCAAGTTAGATGCTAATCTCCTGTTATTTCACCCCTCCCCCCAGAGTCAGGTTTTTCTGCTAGGCTCAGGGCCGGTGCAGACCTGAGGTCGCCCTGCTTATGACGTATGTCCAAAATGGCACCTGCTCTTTGTGTTGCTAGCCTTTGAGGGGTGAGCGGAGAGAGAGAAACTTGTGTCCGTATCGGTCACTTTTTTTTATTTTTTTCCTCTCTCTCTTCTAGTTAGCCTGGTGAATTTTCCCCACGGAGTTTCAAGCCTCATTCCCTCTAGTCTCCTCTTTCCGCTTGCCCGCTGGTGTCTCGGGCTATGGAGGTTCGGCTCACCTCGCGTTCCAGCGCTGGTGCGTTGAGTCTGCTGCTGGTGTCCCAAACTAGGGCTCCCACGCTCTCCACGCAGGTCCACTGTGAATCACTAGTTCCGGAAGAGTTTCCTCTGCTGTTTCTTCCCCTACTCGTCCTTGACCATGCAGTATCTCCACTTATATTAACGTGTGTCTTGACGAACTATCAATGTGCTCCCTTCCTATTCTGCCATCTTGCCGCTCTAAGATTCATATTCATTTTCAATTCTCTTTATATACAGAAGATCAGTTTAGTATATATTAAGTAAAGATTTCAACAGTTTGCACCCACACAGAAACACAAAGTGTAAAATACTGTTTGAGTACTAGTTATAGCATTAATTCACATTGTACAACACATGAAGGACAGAGATCCTACATGAGGAGTAACTGCACAGTGACTCCTGTTGTTGACTTCACAATTGACACTCTTGTTTATGGCGTCAGTAATCACCCTAGGCTCTTGTCGTGAGTCAGCAAGGCTATGGAAGCCTTTTGAGTCGCCAACTCCTATCTTATTTAGACAAGGCCATAGTAAAGTGGAAGTTCTCTCCTCCTTTCAGAGAAAGGTACCTCCTTCTTTGATGGCCTGTTCTTTCCACTGGGATCTCACTCACAGAGATCTTTCATTTAGGGTTTTTTTGTTTGTTTGTTTGTTTTGCCAGAGTGTCTTGGCACTCTCATGGTATACTCTCATGGTATTTTAGGCATGGGAAGCCAAGACACTCTGGAAAAAAAAAAAAAGAAGAACACCTAAAAAAACCTGGTGTTAAATTGGAAATTGTATAGAAAATTAATTAATTTTTTTAAAATATCATGTAAGATCTCTATCTTTAATGTGCTGTACACTGTTATTTAATGCTATAGCTAGTACTACAACAGTATTTTTTCACTTCATGTTGCTATTTGGGGGCAAACTGTTGAAATCTTTATTTAATATATACTAAACTGATCTTCTGAATATAAAGAGAATTGAAAATGAATCTTGATGTGAATGGAAGGGGAGAGGGAGTGGGAAAGGGGAGGGTTGCGGGTGGGAGGGAAATTATGGGGGGGGAAGCCATTGTAATCCATAAGCTGTACACTGGAAATTTATATTCATTAAATAAAAGTTAAAAAAAAATAAAATAAAATACTCTCATGGGCTCTTCAGCCAGGTCTGAATGCCTTAAAGGCTGATTCTGAGGCCAGAGTGCTGTTTAGGACATCTGCCATTCTGTGAGTCTGCTGTGTATCCCGCTTCCCATGATGGATAGTTCTCTCCCTTTTTGATTCTACCAGTTAGTATTAGCAGACCCTAGTCTTGTTTATGTGATCCCTTTGACTCTTAGGCCTATCAGTGTGATCAATTGTGAACTGAAACCAATCACTTGGACTAGTGAGCTGGCATTGGTACATGCCACCTTGATGAGATTGAATGGAATCCCCTGGCACGTTTCTAACTCTACCATTAGGGGCAAGTCCGATTGAGCATGTCCCAAATTGTACATCTCCTCCCTCTCTTATTCCCACTCTTATATTTAACAGGGATCACGTTTCAGTTAAATTTCAACACTTAAGAAGAATTTTGTATTAATTAAAGAGTTCAAACAATAGTATTAAGTAGAACAAAAAAATACTAAAAGGGATAACGTATTAAGTTGTTCATCAACAGTCAGGACAAGGGCTGATCAAGTCACTATTTCTCTTAGTGTCCATTTCACTTCAACAGGTTTCTTTTAGGTGCACAGTTAGTTGTCACCAATCATGGAGAACATATGATATTTGTCCCTTTGGGACTGGCTTAATTCACTCAGCATAATGTTTTCCAGATTCCTCTATCTTGTTGCAAATGACCGGATTTCATTGTTTTTGACTGCTGTATAGTATTCTATAGAGTACATGTCCCATAATTTCTTTCTCCAGTCTACTGTTGATGGGAATTTGGGTTGGTTCCAGGTCTTAGCTATTGTGAATTGAGCTGCAATAAACATTAATGTGCAGACAGCTTTTTTGTTTGCCAATTTAATTTCCTTTGGGTAAACTCCAAGGAGTGGTATGGCTGGGTTGTATGGTAGGGTTATATTCAGGTTCCTGAGGACTCTCCAAACTGACTTCCATAGTGGCTTTACCAGTTTGCATTCCCACCAACAGTAGGTTAGTGTCCCTTTTTCTCCACATCCTTGCCAGCATTTGTTGTTGGTAGATTTCTGTATGTGAGCCATTATATAAATATATTGGGTGTGGTGCTACATTTCAATACATGGATACCATGTGTGCTGATCAAATGAGGACACTTAATATTTGCCCCCTTCTTGTCATTCCTTTCGCATCAGAGACTTGGCAGCTCCTCTCTTCCTCTTGCTCAGAAATAGATTATAGAATTGTGCACTACATCACCACACTGTGCTGTGTCACACTAGCAACTTACTCCTTCTAGTGAAACTCCACCTCTCATGTTAAGAGCAAGATGAGTCAAGAGCATACCAATTTCCACTAAAAGAAAGCAGTTATTTTATAAATTTTGCTTTCTGTTCACATGTAAAATATGCTCCACAGAGGAAAGGAAAACAGTAAAAGTAGATACTTGGGTAGAAACAGTATATACAATTTTACTAAATTGGCCTCTTAGTGACTCTCTTTAAACATTGGATTATAGTCCTTTGGCCTTTTGTGAGCCTCTGTACCTCAGACAGGCACTTTTTGAAATCTGATTTAACCAATACCTGTCTGTTAACATCTCTCTGTGTGTGGCCCTGTTTTTGATGACAAAGCTGTACAAAGATAGACTTGAAATTCCTGAGATCCAAGGAAGGAAGCTGTCTTCCCCTTCCATGTTTGCACTTTTCTGACCTTAAGAGTTCTTATGTGCTAAAGAAGAAATTCATCATTAAGAATCTGGGAATTTGGTAGAATGGCCCCTGTCTGCATCTTCAGTCCTCTTGGATGCAGAACACCTAATCTTACCTGCGTGACCTTTCCTTTACCATTTGCCGTTCACCACTTGCCACAGAGAGCGAACTGGGGCTCCAATTCCACTGTCTTGCCAGTAGATTCCTTACACTGAAATAACTGACTCTCTTTTAATACCAGTCACAGTTTTCTCACATTAGCAGTTCAGTCATTGAACAAATGTAACAACTATCCATTGAGTTAGAAAATGGGACAGTCCTGTGCTTGGGACTCCATCATTCCCTGAAACTAAAATGTATGGATATGTGTTCTGTGAAAAAAATAGTTTGGTTACCAAGTGTGTTTATTAAATATGAGAATGCACAAAATATGTGATTAATCCATAATGCTTCATAGTTTTTAGCATACCAGTTAGTGATATAAAGCTGCCCATAAGGGGAAAAACTACTTTTTCCCACTTGCCTCACCGCACAACTCTCATTTTTTTTTCAAATCCACCCATTGATATACCAAAGATCACTACCATTCCACAGATGATTCAGGAAATACTAACCTAGTTTAAACTCCTACAATTAAAAATGACACAGTTAAGGCTCAGAGGGCTAAGCATTCTGACTGAGATGAAGTGGTAGTGGCCAAGCTTCTGCTCGGATGTAGGTCTCCAATCCTAGGACTTTTTCCACAGCTTCACTACCTTGAGACATTATTTCCCACTGCCACCTTCAGGGGACTCTGTTTGAACATTGTCAAGAGTGAGACAGTGTTGTTCATATGTTCATATACAAGGGGACTTCCAAAAGCTCATGAAAGATGGAATTATAAGATAAATTTCTTTGTTGCGAAAGATTTTGAAAAGCTCCATGGAAAATGTGCATTGTGGGGGTCAACATTGTGGCGTGGCTCGTGAAGACACTGCCTGCAATACCAGCATCCCATATGGGAGCTGGTCCATAGCCCAGCTACTGATGTGCCTGGGAAAAGCAGTGAAAGATGCCTCAAGAGTTTGGGGCCCTGCCACCCACATGAGAGACCCAGAAGAATCTCCTGGATCCTGGCTTCATCCTGGCCCAGCCCTGGCTGTTGCAGCCATTTAGGGAGTGAAACAGTGGATGGAAGATCTCTGTCTTCTCTCTGTCTCTTCCTCTCTCTGTGTAACTCTTAATTTCATATAAATCATAAAAGACAGAGATGGGGGGAAGAAAATGTGTATTATGGGAAAACTCTGCGTGGATTTGGATTTCAAAAAATGTTTGCACCCAGATATGATCTTTGAATTCCACTTTTCGTGAACTTTGTGAAGCACCCTTGTACACTGGTGCTTGTCAGGGTATCAAGCTCCCTTCCCATAACACCCAGGAAATGTGCTGGAGCAGGAAGCAGGTGCTAAGGCGCTACCGTGCGATTTCCAGGCCTCGTGTTTGCAGTCCGTATTAACCCTGGGCTATTGTAAAGGCCAAAGCTTGGCTCGCATTTGAGATCTGAAGCTTTGACATTCAAGAAGCTCCAAAGCAAATGAACCTGAGTGAGGGAAATAATTAAACCACAAAGAAAAAGCCAGTATTGGAAAACACTGTGAGTGAGCTGATGTAAATTTGGGAAAGCCAGGCCATTGGGTGGTAATCTTTCCATTCCACTCTGCCTACTCTGAGACCCAGACTATGTTCAGAGGCACTTGAATGAGCTCTCCTAATTTGGGGACATTCAAACTGGTGATCCGCTACAGGTCTGTGGAGCAAAGATGCCTTCAGAGCCAGTGGGGAAAGAATTGGTCATAGCTGTAATTGGTAGATCTTAGGGGCTTGGCTGAAAAGTGCCTCGATTTGAGCCCCAGCTCTGTCACTTACTCACAGGGAGATCTAGCTGAGGCGTTTGCCTCTGTGAACTCCAGCCCCTTCCTTTGCAATATGTGGGTAATAATTCACTACAGAGGGTTAAAGGAGTGACCTCATGGGAAGGTCTCAGAACGGAAAAAGAAATACTCAAAGTATTTGTGTATTTGTTTTGTTGTTATTATTGTTCTGAGGCCATGGATGCTTGGGTAAAAGAACAACAAAAAATAGCCTTTGGAAGTTGTCAAACCTGCCATTGAATCCCACTCTTAACATACCCAGCTCTGTGGCCATATCATAGAACTTAACCTCTGCAAAACTCAGTTTTTCATATCTGTACAGTAGGAGAGAAAGTGTCTCATCTGGAATTCCATGTAAAGATGGAAAGAGCTGATGAATGAAAGCAATAAATGAGATTTGTACCCTCTAGTATATCACCAGTCCACAGCACCTCTTACTGCCTCGTGTGTATCCTATCCCAAGCTCTGGAACAATTCCTTCACCTTCAATATGCGGTCAACCCCTAGGGCGTTGAAAGGCCAGGTGATGTGTTTCTAAAACTGTCCTCTCATAGATGAACAGGAAGGGAAGGTGTAATGTGTATGTACTTTCTGATCCCAGGTTTAGCCCATAGCAATGTCTTCTGGACATGTTTTAGTGTGCTCTGGTGAGATTATATATATATATATATATATATATATATATATATATATATATATATATATATAAAGAAATGGAGCCAGTTCCTGTGGGTAGCTGATTTACTTGGGGGTGGGAGGAGAGAAAGGAGCAAAGAAGAGAGGGATGGCAGAAAAGCTCTATCTAACTTTGGTTATAAGCTCTGGCCACTGCACAATCCAGAATGAGCTCCAGCCGGAAAAGCTGGCTGCAGCTGGCAAATGTCCCAAATCATTCTGTAGAACGAGAGCTCGCACGTGGGGAAATGCTTCCTGATGGATGAATTGGATTGTGAATAAAATGCTGCCTTGCAGGCACTAGCCTTTGAATTACCCTGATATGTTGATTTAATTCAGAACCTTGATGTTTCCTGAACATTGACTTTTTAACCTTAATTGTCTTCTGATTTATTAGTGGATCACTGTGCTTTTTGTTTCCTTGGTAGAAATTAAAACCTTGCTTCCCAGAATGATCCTTTAACCCAGGACTGATCTCAGAGCACCAGGTTCAATTCCCAGGCGAGTGTGGCTTATATACACACATATATCTACTGTGTTGTACCCCAAAGCCCAGCCCAGCTGAGAGGAGACTGTTCCAGACAGTCTCTCACTTGCCCTCCAAGCCTGGTTGTCTCCTCCATGACTCTCTCTGAGAGTCACTGATCTTTGCTTGCTGTGGAAATAAGCAGTGCTGATGAATTGGCAAAAATCCTCCCCACCTTTCAGAGCGACCGTCTTCATCTAAGAGAAAGTTCAGTGGTGCAGTCCCATTTTCAGCTTTTCCTGTTTATACTTTTCCTGGTCTTGAGTTTTTGATTAAGTACTAGAGCCTCATCACACTTCCCAAATTCCTAAAACAGATCTGTCAGCCCACCGCAGCCAGAGCTGCACCCAGCCCATGTACCAATAGTAGTTTGGGAAGAGCCAAGAAAAAAACCTAGCTCCATTATTCTTCAACTCTCAGAAGAAACTGACAGTCACAATTGATGATATAAAACACTGAGACAGGCTCGTATTTTAAGAGTGTCAATACACACTTCACCGCCTGAGACCCTGATTTCTAAAAGGCTTCCCACCATGTTTATTGCAAGCCAGCTTTTTTCTTGGTCCCCACTGCAGAGTAGGCAAGGAGAAAAACTGGAGCTATGTTCAGAGTAAGCTGCCTGCCTGTGTAATGGGAACCATGACATTTTTATGTCACATCTTATAGTGATAATCTCCACAAAGCTCCAGTAAAGTGAAGCCCAAAGGGGTGAGCATTAGGAATCCAATGCTTACAGAAAACCACCCAGCATTTGGACTCCTTGGAGCATCATTTGCTCCTTTGCCTGCTGTGATCCTTCTAACCTCTCACCTCAGGTGATCACGGATACCTGTGATTGGCTCCATTTACAGCTTTGACAGATGAGGAGACAATGGTTCAAAGGGCTATTACTCAATGTCAAAATACAGAGCTGCACTCATACCATTCTTAACAAAGTGGACAGTGCCATGTAGACTGAGTTCTTAGAGATGGGACACAGACATGTCGGATTATCAAGTCCTGGCATGATGTACCTGCCCGTGATGCACACAGTGATAGTGCTGCCAGCAGACAGAGTATTAAAGACAAAGGGGACCGATGTTGTGGCATAATGGCAGCATCCCATTTAGGTGCTGGTTTTGTGTCCCGGTTGTTCCACTTCCAATCCAGCTCCCTGTTACTGGCCTGGGAAAAGCAGCAGAGGATGGTCCAAGTGTTAGGATCCCTGCTACACACGTGGGAGATCCAGATGAAGCTTCTGACTCCTGGTTGAATTCATTTTGGCTCAGCCTTGGCTGTTGCAGCCATCTGTGAAGTGAATCAGTGGATGGAAGATTCTCTCTCTCTCTCTCTCTCTCTCTCTCTCTCTCTCTCTTCCTTTCTTTATGTAGCTATGCCTTTCAAATAAATAAATAAATAAATTATTTAAACTTTTTAAAAAAGTAATGCATATAAAGGATACTATATCATTTGACATTTCTCATAAAATATCTAATTATCTCAGATATCTTGAACATTGTACACACACAGTTATCCCCATTTTACAATGAAGATATTGGACCTCAATAATTAAATAACTTGGGGACAGCCCTGTGGCATAATTCGTAAAGCTGCTACCTGTAGCACAGGTTTCCCATATGGGTGGTAGTTAGAGTCCCAGCTGCTCCACTTTACATCCAACTCCCTGCTAATGTACCTGGGAAAGCAGTGGAGGATGGCCCAAGTGTTTGGTCCCCTGCAGTCAATGTGGGAGACCTGAAAGAAGCTCTTGGCTCCTGGCTTCAGCTTGGCCCATTCCTGACCATTGCAGCCTCCTGGGGAGTGAACCAGCAGATAGATGATCTCTCTCTTTCTCTCTATCTCTCCCTCTCTCTATCTCTGTATCTCAGGCCTTTCAAGTAAATAAAATAAATCTTTTAAAAAATTAAATAACTTATCTAAAATTATGGGCCAAATAAAGAGCTGGCAATAGGCCTTCTGCACAGCACTTAAATGTCATTTGCAATGCCTGCATCCCATACCAGAGGGCCTAGGTTTGAGTTTCAGATCTGCTGCTGAGATTCGAGCTTCCTGCTAATGTGTGCCCTGGGAGGCAACAGACAATGGCTCAAGTCCTTGGGTTCCTGCCACCCATATGGGAGACCTGAATTGAGTTCTGGGTTCCTGGCCCAGCCCTGGATGCAGATGTTGCATACATTTTTAGGAATGAACCTGTGAATGGGGGAGATCTCTCTCTGTCTCTCTCCCTCTCTCTCTCTCTTGCTCTCACTTTCAGATAAAATTAGGGAAATAAAGGAATTGACATTCTATGGTTTTTAGCTGAATCAGAATTTGAACCCAAATCTGTATGAAATCAGAGTTGGTTCTGTTTCTCGATTATTAAACTGCTGTTTGAATAACTGATTAATTCCACAAGTATTCCACACATATTGATTAAGGTGCCTCTGCGGTTTTCTGTCCCCTCTAGTTCTGGAAGCTGAGCACAGCACAGGGCAGGCCTCATCTGGTGAACATTACTACAACCCATAAGACATTTTCATGGGCATTTTGGACATTACACACCCAAACCTGTGATTTGCATTTGCTTCCCTTTGCAGCTTGAGAGGTCAGTTCTCTCGTGTTCAATGCTGTTGTGCTTGAAACTGTATTCCTGGAAATGCCCTGTTTTTAACTTCACCCATAAGCCTTCATATTGGTCTGGCCCTTTGCCTAGGATAGCTTCAGAGAAATTGCCTTACTGTGATAAAACTCAGGGCAATACTGGAACAACACATAGGAAATTTGGCTCAATTTGAGGCTCAGTCCACAATCTTGCAATAAAGTGGCAGTCAATGACAATTTCTGATTATCTTCTTAATTCCAAGAAAATTTGCTAAGGTTTGGTCCAAGAAGATGATGACAAACCTATCTGATTCTACTCCAGATAGTAAGATAATATACTTTAAAAATTTTGCTTATTTATTTGAAAAGCAGAATGACACGGGGGAGAGGGAGAGCAGAAGAAAGAGAAAGATATCTTCTATCCATAGGTTCACTCCCCAAATGGCCACAACAGCCAGGTCTAGACTAGACTGAAGCAAGGAGCCAGGAACTTCATCAGGGTCTCCCACATAGGCAACGGAGTTCCAAATATTTTGACCATTATCATCTGTCTTCCCAGGCACATTAGCAGGAAGCTGGTTCAGAAGCAGAGCAGTAGGTACTCAAACTGACACTCAGACATGGACCACAGGCCTTATAAGCAGCAGCTTAACTTGTGTGATAAAACCAGCCCCAGGTGAAATTTTTTGCATGTTGAGTGAATCTGAAATGTTGAACTATTGGTTGAGTTGGTGGCTTTGCTGTTAATATTTGGAAAGGAAGTGTTCTAGAATAAGTACTACCAAGTGGTTGACATTGACATAAAAATCTCAAATGAAAGCTCTGTAAGAAACAATATACAGTCAATCTTCAAGAAAAGTTGCTCTATTCAATTTAGTATCTTTTAATGTTAGCACTGTCTGCTGCAATACATACATTTGTCCTTTGGGGGACTGGTTCTAGGACTCACCTCAACCCCAAAATGGAAGGGTGCACAAGTTACTCCTATAAAATGGCATAGTGTTTGCATATAACCCATGTGTATCTTCTTATACAAGTTAAATAATCTCTGAACTACTTGTAATATGTAATGCAATGCAAATCTAGTAAAAACAATTGTTACGCTGCATTGTTTAGGGAATATTGACAATTTTAAAAGTTCCATATGTTCACTGCAGACTTCTTGAAAATTATTTTTGTTCTGTGGTTGATTGAGTTCATGGATGTCTTGCAGTTCTGGAGGGCTAACTATATTGACTTGAATGGCAGAAATATATGACTGTCTTGCTTCTTCATTCATGTTCATCTTTTAGTAGATTTATAAGTACAGCACTCCCTTCCTAATTATGAATTTCGTGTTTCTGACAACCTCTGTGGATGTAAATTTGTAGGTTAGGGAACTTCAGGAGTCATCCTCTCAGCACGTGTTGAATCAGTGCTCCTATATGTTCGGTAGTTTCTCAGCAACCTGGTGATATCAGTGCCCAAGAGACATTATGCTTTGTTCTCTGTTCTTGTTTGGATGAGACCCAACAATGAGCAAGGTCATGAGTCTATGATATGACCTCAGATACTGAGAAACACTGAGAAGACAATGAAGTGAGTTCAGAGGATGGAGAGTGGAGAGTGACTGGGAGAGGTGGGAATCTTTTGATAGCAGTGTCAGGACTCTCATTTTATAAATTGATTGCTGAAATAAGACTTGAAAAGTATGTAGTTTGTGCAGACAAGTGTTCTCAGGGCTCAGCATTATTCACTTGCATCTTGTGTATCATCACAAACTGGTGTAGTGGAGTTTGAAATGAGGAAATTTTACTATTTGTATTCAAAGAGCCAATTTCATAGATCATAGAATCTCAAAGTTAGAGAGGATGTTAGAGGTCATCCAATCCACATAGTTTCTCTAATATGCACATGCTTTCTGCCACATTCCTCTGTTAGGGGAAAGCAAAATCCAGTCTCCAGAAAGCCATTATATAAAAGGCAACCAAGTCCATTTCTGGACCAAGCCACCTCAGCTGTTCACCTGTCTGAAAAATTAGTATAGAGAGGAATCTCCGAAGAACTTTTTCTTTTTCTCAAGCCTTGAAGCTGCTCACCTTGACTGACTGCATGGGAAGGGGCAGGAAGACAAAGCCCCTCGTCCTGCTGCCAGCTCCAGAAACAGCATCCTCCTCTCTTGATCAAGGTGATGTTCAAATGCAACAGGGGCAAGGCTGCAAAGCATGGTTCTAGGGAAACAGCAAGGAGTCAGCAGATGAAAGCAGGAACCATGGGCTTTACCATGGGCTTTCTAGTTCCAGCTCTTCACCTAACTGGCAGTGTGGATACAGTCTCCACATTTCAGTATTTCTCCCTGGGCCTCAGTTTATGCATCTGTAAAATGAGAGTGCTGTGTTGGAGCAATGTTCTCAAAATCGGTCCCAAGACCAATGGCATCTGTTTCACTTAGGAACTTGTTTGAAATGCAGATTCCCAGGCCTTATCTCAACCCTACTGAAGCAGAACCTCTGGGGTAGGAGACCCACCATCTCTGTTAAATACTAATACACACTCAAATTTGAGAACCATGGTTCTGAATGATCTTCAAGGCCCTCAATTCCAGTTAGCATGTTCTCTGCATCCTTGAGGCAGAACATCAAAAACTGTGGCCAGCCTGTTTGGCCCTAGTCTTGCCATGATTGCTGCTATTCCAGTGACTTGCCTTCCTCTCCCCATCTTTCTCTCCCTTCCTCTCTCCTCTTGGGTCTTTGAACCAAGCTGTGAAACCCGTCTGCTTCAGGAGATGACTCTCTGGCTCCCAGAACATGTACCTTCCTTTAAAAATCTATATCCGGTCTTACACAGAATCAATGCTTACAGTCACCTTGTATCTAAGCAAATTGAATAAAGCTGGAAGCTTGAGCAAAGCTACTTATTTATTTCATGACAAGGGAAACAACTTTCAGTTCTGCAGGACTTGACACCTTTGTCAATAAAATCTGCAGATTGCACAATATAGAGTTGTTTTAGAATTCATCTTTCTGACAATAACAGGACTTTCCAAGGGAAGAGCATCCAGGGGTGATTATGGCAGCCACATCTGTGCACTGAGACTACCGGGCTGCCTCGCACATGTTGATGTTTTTCCATCAGAACCACTCAGTGAATCTGCAGCATCCAGGAGAAGACTCAAGAAAGAATTCTGAAGCACATGCCCTCTTTAGGGTAGCTCTTTGCATTTTTGTGCATCTAAGGGAGTCAACCGGATTTGATTATTTTTTTAAGAAGCACTTAGTTTTAATAGCTGATTAGCCTGCAATAAGGTCGAACTTGTGTTGTGTTTCTAATTAGCAATAAAAACAACAGGGTATTACGTTTGCAGTTGCCTCACTGTAGCATCTTTCCAAGATTTTCTATTCACGCTGTTCCAGAGTGCCATATATGTCGGAAATGCACATTTATATTCAGAGCGGGCTTATTGTGGGAAGCATAAAACAGCTCCCCATAAAGCAGAAGTTTGGGAAGGGTGGAGTGGGGTTGAAGGCACTAAAAGCCCCCTCAATTGCTTAGTTGTGTGAATTGAAGTTGCTGGAAGAATCAGTCGTCATTTGTGGTTTCGCAGCTATGAAATAAATGACACTTCCAATAACATTCTCCTATACAGGTGTAAAATATACAAATTGGGTGAGGAAAATGGTAGTATCATTGAAATGCATAAAAAGCAAAAGCCTTAGAAGCAAGCATATGGCAGGGAGCTGGGCTGGGGAGGCAGGGGACGCCGGCTGGAGGATCCATACACCTTGGATTCCTAGAGCAGTCGCCTCAGGGGGCTGGAGCCCAAGCTCCATCCTTCCACATCTAATTTGGATGATTCTGTGATGATTATATCATTTAGAGTATTCCCTGCTTAGAGACTTCTTGTTTCTTTATTCATGGCTCTGGTTCGACTTGCTGTACTTCTACCTCCTGAGTTTGCCTGTGGTTACTAAAAGCATATTAACACATACAATAGCATGGCATTTTGATTGTACCATATCAGACAAATAATAAATTTGGTGAGAAATAAGCTAAATAGGCATCAACATAGATCATTACAGAGATAGAAAGCTCTAGGATTTATATTTCTCCTAAAGCAGAACACATTACACTTCCTCTGATTTTATTCTTACTCCCAGGGCATCACATAGTCTCTGCTGGTTAATGAAACCTACTTTTGAAAACCTTTTCTGACCTCTACTTTCCAAGGCTTTGGAAATAAGGACGGCCTCATGGGGGACACTCCATGCTATAGTGAGAAGTCCTGAGCTCCGTCCAATACCAGTTGCCTATGCTAAACCCAGCCTGTGGCCAGATGGCACCTGTTTCTGTATACCAGATTTTATGAATGGCAACATCAAGGGCCAGAACAATTAAGAGACTTGTCCAAGGTCATAGGATGGCTTAACCTTAGCCAACTTTAGTTGTAGTTGGAGAATGCAGTCCCCCTGAGGAGTCACTTAAAACTTCTATCTCATATTTCCGGTGGACCCGCTGCCTCCAGATCCCCCAGCTTTGTAAGGAACTTAATGAGTGGGAGGCAGGCCTATTGAGTAAGAAGTAATTAGGAACACTGAAAACAAGGGGAAGAGGGACCAGGAGGAAAGCCATTGCAGTTGACAGAGTCATCAGTTGATAATCTTGCATTGAAGCAAATGACTTTTGTGCATATCAAAACATGATTAGGGAACAAAAGGTACACACAGCCCCCTTCAGACAGTTTTTGTTACATTCAAGTTCTCAGGACAAGTAATTTCAGGGGCTTAGGGAGTGTTGGGTGTTATCCTATGTGTCTTATTGGATCATTTTATGTTTCCACGGACTACCTCTAATGAACTGGGCACTACCATTTACCCATTACGTGAATCAGGGAAATGAGGCAAAGAGAAATAAGGTTGCTTTCCCCAGCCATAGAGCACAAAGGAAGTAGAACCAAAAATTTTCCCCAATCCATTCTGATTCCTACTGCCCCATCTCCCTTCTTTTTAGAGCAGGTTTCCAGCTGCAATTTTTCATCTCTCATGTGACAGGAGTCAGTCCTTATCCCTCTCATCTAGTAACACCAGACCTGGAAATCAGCCCATGGCAGCTTGAGTGACTTCTTCTGGGCTTGGTGACAACCATTAGCCATCCGCCTGATTAAATAACCCCCATCCTGTTGCCCTTTTCCATTGAAGTATGATGGTGTGCAATTTCAGACAGGACCAGGAGATTAGATCCTTGTTTACTGTGTGTCTTGGCACAGTGACCCATCTTTTTCAAATTTTGGTTTTGTCATTCATCAAAAGATGATTGTTCAAGCCTTATCTGTCTTATAAAATGAACATAATCAAAATATATATGATATACTTACAGAACAATGTACAATAAGGGTATTGTCATCATTAGTATTATACAGCATAAGGGTGTGGTGTGGATTAAATGAGGTCACACATCTCACTTTGCTTTCCTAGAGCATGACATTGTTATGTTACTAGTTATTGTCCTTATCTTGACTGATGTGCCCGACAGTAATTTGAATTTGATGTGCTCAATTTACAGAGAATGTTTGCTGCCTCTTTGATAAGCAGCAGGTGCTATGGTTTCTATTCTCACATAACTTGTGATTTGTTAAGTCTCGCCTTGTCCAGAATTTATTTCTCTAAAGCTTTGCTATTCCTCTGTCTATTAAGTAACCCAGGCAACTCTAGTTATGATGACATAACAGTAATAATAGTAATAGGAGTATATTTTAAAAACTATGCATGGTTCCTCCAAAACACACATTTCATGAACTCTTTGAAGACCTTCCTATGAATAGATTTCAAAAAAAAAAATTTACACTGAAATAAATTGGTCTTTTAATTCCATTTTCTATGAATTTTTGGAAGTACCCTCATAATTCTGGCTTAATGTAATTAATGTTGAGCTTTTTTAAGCCACAGAATTAATCAAGAAGACCCTTATTTTTATTTTGCATTAATCTCACACTAGGCCCCTGTAACTTGTGTGATGATTCTTTTTCTTCTCCTGAATGGGCTTAAATCTAAAGTACAACTGCTCAACTTGACAGTGTCTAGGTGTCAATCTATCACTTTGTCAGTAATCACCCTGTAATCTACCATTTAGTATCTGCTGAATTACTTTTAATCAGCTTTTAGAGCTATGAATTCTCCATTGTTCATTTTTAGTGTGCAAACTTTAGCCAGCTGCATTGTTGCAAGTGTCATGATTGCCTCATAGATTTGAGGTGAGGCCAGAGAGATCTTGCAAGGGAAGCTAACTTAAGATTTTCTGCTAAAAAAAAAAAAAAAAAAAACAGTATGTGGAACAGAAAACTCGAGTATACATAATCCATTAGTCTTATTCCCAGAGTAAAAGAGCAGCCTCTATATTAACTTTTAGTTTTAAAATTAGTAAGAAAAATAGACATGGTGTCCTAAAGCAGCCAAGGAACAATTGTAAAATGATGTAAGCTCTAGATTCTACTGCATGCCACTCTTCAAGATGTCACCAAGTCACCTTGTCCCAGAGACACCTTCATACATGAACATAGGTAAAGCTGCTCTTCCAAGGTAGCCCTTTGTGACACTTTGATGGCCACTCTGTAGTCACATATACTTGAGGTAGACAGCGATAGTGTGGGATGAAACACTGAGACTCATGGAGCCACCACACCCAAACCCCCAACCCCAAATGAGGATCACTGCTTGTCCAGCAATAATCCCTGCACAACAGCCATCCTGTTGCAGCTGCCTCTGCTCAAAATGTTTTGGAGCTCTCTTGGAAATTCTTTCAAGCCTTGCCACATTCTTCTGAATGTCTGAAACCTCTCTGTCTTTGGAAGAAAAATGTGATTTATGGAAGCAGCCAAATCACTTGGAGCCAAGGCTGGCGGGAGGTCAAGATGGGCAATGTTAGTTTAGAATCACACATTTTAGATAGGAATGCTGCCAGAGTCTTCCCGGGGATGACTGGTGTAGCTTTCTCACTGAAGAGCAAGTTGTCTATTAACTCCAAGCTTTCAGTAGGGAACACGCATTATTAAAACAAATTCTTTATTTATAACCCCAGTCCCTAACCCAGTTTATCCTTTAGTAGAGACATATATTTAGGAGAGTGTAGGCATGTGTGAGTCTAATTATACACAAATACTGATCAATCTACATATAGATAGACAGAAGTATATAGGTAGACTTATGTATAACATTTCTCATGGGGTATTTTACATTCACTTTTCCAATGCAGTTTCCAGAATTCTCCTATAAATATGAACCTTTTAAGTCATTGATACTTCTTTATGATAAGGAAATCTTAACCTTTGTGTACTTCTTTTAGAATTTACTGAATACTGTGAGCCTCTTTGTAGAAAAAATAGACATTTATTCACATGATTTGCAAAGGAGAAGACATGGATGTTATTATAGTCAGAACTTTTGATCTAGGATTTGGAAAGAAAAAATGGCTTAAAATTCACACACATAGGGGATGTGTGTGAGTGTGCAAGTTAAAAATACTTTCAATAGAAGATGAAAAATATATAGCATCATTGGCTAATTAACTGGATTTCAAATAGTCTGAATAAGTCTAAGAAAAAAACAAATGATGACAACAGAGGGAGAAGTAGTACACCACTTTTTACTGACATTTGGAATTAAAGTCACTTTTTAAAGGTTTCTATTTTAAAGATATTGTAGGCAAGACACACTTTAAAATTCCTTTGCTGCAAAACATTTAAAAGCTTAACAAAGTATAAGACATTTGTATAGATGAATAGCCAAATGAGGGGTGAGAATAGAGGCTCATATAAACTGAAAATTGGTCATAAAGCTTGAATGTAAAGAGATCAGTGTTCTTAGTGTTGTGACTTTCTTAAGTTCTTTTACCTGTGCCTGGATGTTAAGACTGTTGGATTATTTGGTTGCCCATAGAGAAGAAAAGATGAACAAAACACCCATTCAGTCTGGGACATAGACCCAAAATCCATTAAAGAGACTCAATTTTATAAGGCAAAAACTTCAGCAAAAGAGTTTAGCAAAAGAGTAAACTAGAATGTAACACACTCTGCCAAGAGAGAAAGGAATCTCACCTGAACAGGCTCTGGTTACAGGAACCAATCAACTCTAAGAAATCTTAACCCCAAACAGTTGTCACCTGAATGGGGATCAAAATGGATATTTCCTTTGTGACTAAAAATGACCAAGCCAAAACTTTACTTTAAAATAATATTGGATTGGTAGGTCTCCTAGAAACCCTATAGATGTAAGTGTATATTATTCTTGAAAAATGTACTCAGTAACCATGACTCAAAGAAGTGTCAATAAAATGATAAAATATCATAATGAAAAAATATGTGAGGGAACAGGCATTTCTAACACTCACCAGAAAAAACAAAGAGTGGAATTAGACCCACTATGTAAAAATATAAATCACTCAACTGTAAGCTAAGTATTATAATTTTAAAAAATGAGGAAGGATATAAAAGGAAGAATAAGCACAATAAGTTATAAAATATAATATTATCTATTTAAAAATAACCAAGTAGAAATTCTACAAATGAAATATATAATAATTTAGATTGGAAATACAATGATAGATGATATAGCAAATTAAGCATACCTAAAAAGAGATTATAGCGGAAAAAATACAAAGAAATTAGATATGATGTATATAGAAATGTACATCATATGATATACATAGAAAATGGTAGAAAACAATAAAGATTGAGAAAATCATAAGAGAAAAACCAGATCTTTCATACATCTTATTGAAGGTCCAGAAAAAGAGATAGTAGAAGGAATAAATCATTATTAAGAATCTCCAGAGTGGTGAAAAGCATGGGTTGCCAGAATTAGAAAACCCAAAAAATTCTAAATGAGGTGAATTTTTTAAAAATTCTCAATATACATGCGATATAATCAAGTTCTAACCAGGAATAAACTATGAATAACCTTAAAAGAAAAACAAAATGATAAACAACCATTAGGCTTTTCACCAACTTCTCACTAGTAGCAGTAAAATCTAGTAGATAGTTGAAAACTATCTTGAAAGTATAGATGGAAAAATAAACTTGTCAAGCCCAAAAATTATTCAGAAAAATACTGTCTTTCAAAAACAAGAATAAAGATATTTTGAGTCTAACAAAACTGAGAGTATTTGCTACCAATAGACTCTCCCTAAAGAGATTTCAAAAGTATGTACTTTAGAAAGAAAAAAATATTTACCTAGACATCTGAGATATGAGAAGATACAGTGAACAAAGGAAGCCAAAAAAATGTGGATGAATTTAAATATACAAACATTGACTGTATAAACAATGAAAATAATGTTCAGTGGAAGGGTTAAGAAAAGAATAAAAGTACTGAACAACTATAGTACAAGTAAGAATAATTAGTTTAAAAGACTGAAAGATTCATTTTTTTAAAAGATTCATTTTTTAAAAGGTACTTTCAACATTATTATGTTAAATATGAATTTCTAGAGTAGCCACTAGACAGACAGAATTAAGGTATGGCTTCTAAATCAGTAGAGAAGGAAATAAAAGGAATGAAAAAAAATGAAGAGAGGAAACATAAAAAGCTGAAAATTCCACAATTTAAAGGAAAAGTAATGCAAATAAATCAATAACAACAAACAGAAAACCTTAGAAAAAAGGTCATCGTAGAACTAGTGGTTATAAGGCATATTCCTAAAATATATGTAAATACACGATAGAAAATAAAGTTATAGAGAAAAATGCCCCTTATAAATAAGAAAACAAGTTGGTGTACATACATCAGCCCACAGTAGTGTTTAGTGACTTGCCTTCAGTTTGTTGTGTTATTTGTTTCTATTTTAATTTTTTAATCAGTTTTTAACAGATTCAGTGTGGTTTGTAGATACAATTCTAAGAACATAATGATATTCCCTTCCTACTTCCCTCCCTCCCTCCCTCCTTTCTTCTCTTTCTTTTTTTTGTCTTTTAGTTTTTGAGATAACATATTTTAAATTTACATGACAGTAAAAAGGCTTTAATACTTCACTGAATAAGACATTTAAAAAGTGAAAAGCAAAAAGACCGTACTTTAGTAGGAATATAGACAACAGCTATAAGTGATAATTGAATGGCCATCTCACGCATATACAGTAAACTTTGAAGTAATAACAGATCTTTAAAACTATAGTACTATAACATTGTTTTTTTTTTAAAATACTTAAGTATTTATTTGAAAGGCAGAGTTAAAGAGAGATAGAGGGAGAAAGAGAGAGAGAGATCTTCCATCTGCTGGTTTACTCCCCCAATGGCCACGAGGGCCAGGGCTGGACCAGGCTGAAGCCAGGATCCAGGAGCTTCTTTATGGTCTCCCATATGGGTGGCAGGATCCCAAGCACTTGGGCCATCTTCCGCTGCTTTCCCAAGCTCATTAGCAGGAAGCTGGATTGGAAGTAGGATAGTGAGGATTCAAACTGGCGCCCATACTGGATCTGGCCCTGCAGGTGGAGGTTAACCCCCTGCACCACAATGCTGACCCCATTAATAAAACATTCTTAGCCATTGACTTGACAAAGGCATAAAACAAAGTTTTACAAAACTATATTTGTGGGGGCGGCGCTGTGGCGCAGACGGTTAACACCCTGGCCTGCAGTGCCGGCATCCTATATGTGCGCCGGTTCGAGACCCGACTGCTCCACTTCTGATCCAGCTCTCTGCTACGGCCTGGGAAAGCATTAGAAGATGGCCCAAGTCCTCGGGCCCCTGCACCCACATGGGAGACCTGGAAGAAGCTCCTGGCTTTGGATCGGCACAGCTCCAGCTGAATCAGTAGTTATAAATCTTCAATAGAAGTAGTTGTGTGGCACATGAAGTTAAGCTACTGCTTGGCATGCTGGAAATCTGTATAAGAATATCTGGTTCGGCTGGCGCCATGGCTTAACAGGCTAATCCTCCGCCTTGCGGCACTGGCACACCGGGTTCTAGTCCCGGTTGGGGCGCCGGATTCTATCCCGGTTGCCCCTCTTCCAGGCCAACTCTCTGCTGTGGCCCGGGAAGGCAGTGGAGGATGGCCCAAGTCCTTGGGCCCTGCACCCACATGGGAGACCAGGAGAAGCACCTGGCTCCTGGCTTCGGATCAGCACAATGCGCCGGCCGCAGCGGCCATTGGAGGGTGAACCAACAGCAAAAAGGAAGACCTTTCTCTCTGTCTCTCTCCTCTCTCACTATCCACTCTGTCAAAAAAAAGAATATCTGGTTCAAGTCCTGACTCTATTTATCATCCAGCTTCTGATAAAATGCATTGTGGGATTCAGCAGGTGATGGCTAAAGTACTTGGGTTCCTGCCACCTGTGTGGGAGACCAGATTTGAGTTCTGTGGGCAACCATTTGTGGATGAACTAGTGCATGGGAAATTCTCTCTCTCTCTCTCTCTCTCTCTCTCTCTCTCCCCTCCTTTCAAATAAATATAGGTAAATAAAAACAATTTCAAAACCCTGAAATCCCAAATTTCACACCTGTTTAGATTCACTACTAAAAAAATTAGATAACAAATGATCCAAAGGTCTTACTAACTTTAATAGATTTCATCCATATATTGATTTGTGCAGAGCATAGAAGAGGGAATCTCCCCAAGATGCAGTCCTGATCACTATCACACACAGAATGAGAAAATAATACTAATAATATTGGATCATTCTCATCCATATACATAGATATAAAAAGCCCAACAAAATAACCAACCAAATGTACAAATATGTTTACAAGATAACACATTCTCACCAAGTTTGATTTAAGGATACAATTTTGATTTAGTCTACAAAACATTAATATAATTCTCTATATTAAGAGAGCAAGAGGGGAAAGCTGAACAATTATCTCAGTTGATGCAGAAATCATTCAGTGAAAGTCAACATTCATTTGTGATGAAAGTTCTCAGCAAACTAAGAATAAAAAGAAAACTTCCTTATCCTGATAAGGGGTACAAGAAAAACCCTGCAGTAGGCATCATACTAGCAGTGAAACATTAAAAGCCTTCTCTTGAGTATCAGGAGCAAGACAAGGATGCCCGCTGTCTTCACATGTGTTCAGAATTGCATTACAGGACTCAGCCAGCATGATAATGAAGTGAAAGAAATAAAAGGTGTAGTAAAGAGTTACCTGTGAAGTGCCTTATTGTTAGACTTAGTGTGAGATGTGCAAGGAGACTGGTCTTTCGCAGCAACTGACACTCAACAGGTCTGGGGGACAGCTACTTGCAGCCCAGGAGTCCAAAGGAGCCAACTACATGGACCATGGTAGTATTACTGTAACCCAAGGGCAGGGAGCAGGACACGGCAAGTGACTTGTCAGAACAGGAGGATTCCCACTCTTGGCACCTGCAAGTGAGTACCAGTTCAGCTGGTGCCCCAGATGCCTCATCTGTCTCACCCTGATGTTGGCCTCTCTTGGATAACATGGATCAATGTGAGTACTTTTCACAAAGTGCAGTCCTCTTAGACCTCATGGTAGAAGAGAACTAACTGGGGCCAGTGTTGTGGCATAGTAGGCTAAGCCTCTGCCTACAGTGCTGACATCCCATATGGGTGCTGGTTTATGTTCTGGCTGCTCCTCTTCCAATCCAGCTCTCTGCTATGGACTGGAAAAGCAGTAGAAGATGGCCCCAGTGCTTGGACCCCTGCACCCACTTGGAAGACCCAGGAGAAGCTCCTGGCTCCTGGTTTCAGGTTGACATAGCTCCAGCCATCACAGCCATTTGGGGAGTGAGCCAGCAGATGGAAGACCTTTCTCTCTGTCTCTCCCTCTCTCTGTCTGAAACTCTACCTCTCAAGTAAATAAATTAAAAAAAAAAAAAGGTATAAGGTTTGGAAAAGTAGAAATAAAACTTATTTGCTCACGATCTGAGTACACTAAAATTCACAAAGAATATGAAAACTGTCATAATTTTAAGTAGTATAATAAGACAAAGTATAAAATAGATATAGAAAAGTGTGTTTCATGTATGAGGATACTTTTCATGAAAAACTGGGATTAAAAGATAAGTTTATTTTGGTGCTAGAAAAATTTAACCACATATGTAGCTATTTTTCATAATACATGTTTTCCACGAACTTTTAAAAGACTCTTCATATGTGTGGGTTTCAATTTCTTGCACCAAAATAGACTTTTAATCCCATTTTTCACAAATTGTTTGATATTCTCTCTTACATTTGTGTGTAGTATTGGTATATGGAAAATCATGTTGACAACAAAAAATAATAACGTGCCTAGAAATGGTTCCAACAAAATCTGCGTAAGCTTTCATTTAAAAAATGCATTTTGGGGAGTGGACGTTGTAGCCCAGCAGTTACACACAATTTGGGACACCCACATCCCATATTGGAGTGCTTGGGTGTGAGTCCCAGCTCCATTTTCTAATCGGCTTCCTGCTAATGGGCACCCAGAGAGGCAACAGGTGGTAACTTAAATATCTGGGTCCCTGCTAGCCAAACAAGAGACCCAGATGGGGTACTAGGCTGCTGGCTTCAACCTGGCCCAACCCCACCTGTTGCAGGCACTGGGAAGGTGAACCAGTGGATAGTAGATCTCTCTTCCCTCTCATTCTCTCTCCATGCCTTTCAAATAAATTTAAAAATAATAAAAAATAAAATGAGATTTGAATTATAAAAAAATCAGAAAAATATGCTCATAAATAGAAAGATTCATTATCAGAAAGACACTGATACATTTTAAAGAAAGGAGATTGGGCAAGTTGCCATGTATACTTGCTAGTTGCGAAAGGACATCCAGCCAAGAGGACAGCTTAAGCTAAACACTACTCCTTAAATACTACTCCCTTTTGTTCTGTGGAGTGTTGGGTAAGGTAGAAACAAAGGGAAAGACAAGAGGAGGAGAGGAACTTGAGAAGGGGTTAGTTGAAGAAAAAAGAAAGGAGGAGAGAAAAAAAACAAGAAATTCTGTACAGGAGTAGTGAGGGTCAGTAGAAGGGGTCTTCAATAAATTCATAGAAAATCTATATTATGAAAAAATTATGCATGGATTTCTAAAATGTTTTGCACCAAAATAAACTTATCTTTTAATTCTAGTTTTTCATAAATGTATTAAGCACCCTCATGCAAACAGGTGTGGGCTGAAAGGTGTATCACAGAATGTTTCCTTTGACAGCTGCCCCTCCCCCATTATTAAGACAGAGAATAGATTAGAATGAGGGGCAACATTTGCCATAAGGAAAGTGATGGAATCAGGGAATCAGGGACGAACAGGACATCTTGAGGGCGTTTTGGACTGAGAGAGTTAAGTTTAGGTCTCCCTGTTCCAGGGACCATGTCTTCATGCTTCAGCAGGCTGGTAGCATCTGTGCCTGTGACATTGGCTGGTCCTCTGGCACTTCAGAATAGGTACCCCTAGTACTCTATAGATACCACTCACAGACAGGGTGATGTCAAGATGGGTTGCACCTTCTCAGAAGCCTGTCATCTCAGACCCCACTCTCCAGCAAACACACACACCTCTAGTGTTGGAACAAACCAAGGCCTTATGCTTAGCCTATTTGCCAGTTGGCTCTTTGCTCTAATCCTTAGGCACTGCAACCCACTGCCAACATAATGCTGAATATTGCTGTGTAAGTTTCCTTGCAAAGTTCTAGCCAAGCCCTGGCAAGATGCAGCTGAAGACAAGAACAAATAGTTTCCCGTTAGGTGGAGGTCACCATACAATGGTGCGATTCTTGGGGTCTAACGATTGAGTTTTTAAACTAATGATTTGATCTCCATTGCATTAGTGTAAATTGGAAATGGATACCATATCTTTAATGCTAATTAGGCATTGCATTACATAGTCTTCCAGGCTTCATGTAAATAACAATTAGCAATAATTTAGCAGTTGTACATGCTGGCATCTTCTAAGCCATACCATTGTATACCATTCCAAATTCCTTTGCATTAATTAGGATCATAAGCCAATCAGTACTAATTAGGAAGAAAATAAGTATAATAATAAATGAAACAAAATTAGTGATTTGTATCTGGTTGGTAGTTCCTTCCCTCGCAGTTCATCAAATAGTCTTAATGCATAGGAACTTCTTGTAATTGAAACTAATTACCAGGTTCCCCTGCTACTTTGAGCCTCATGTTCAAATCCCACGAAGCTCATTAAATAAGTAACAAAACTGGAATCTTTAGCACATATTGTAACTTGGATCATGTTAATTAGCACCACACGCAAAAGGCAGCAAGAGGCCGTTTAGCAGCCCCTGCTGCAGTTAAAGGGAAGGGAGACTGGGATCATGACAGTTCTTCCCGGCTTGCAGGGAGCCAGGCCAGTGATGGGCGAGCACTGCGGTGAGAAAGTCTGTGTGGTGATACAAACACATTCCAGGGGCAGAGAAGAGGAGGAATCCAAGGCTAGGCTGGCCCTTGGCTAGCGCATTTTCAGCAGTTTCAGATGTGTTTGCAAAACGTTGAGTGGGGTGGCAGCCCAGGTTCAGAGGAATGTCTCCTTACTCCAGGAACTTGTCCCATGCTTGACCACTCTGCAGCTACCTCTGCCCTATGAGGGGGAGGCAGTTGTAGAGCTTTTCTCTTCAAGGAGGGGGGTGGGCTTTAAAGATCCCAGAGAATGTACTTGCCCTGCACAGAATGAGATTTTATACATAGGAACACATGTGTCTGTTTCCAGTCAAACATATGTCCCATTCAGTAGGCATAGTGTCTGTGTTCACAGTTTCCAGCACTGATCTAAATGATTGCCACTCCATTCCATACACACCAAGATCTGTAGATGGCTCTCCAGGCCTCTGATAGAAGATGCTCACCCACAACGTGTCTTTGACCATCCTCTCTTTGCTGTTGAGCACAAGGGAGGATGGTGACAAAGGGTGGCTACAGAGAAGGAAATCTACAGGGATATTGGGCTATGGTGTACTCACCTTCAATACCAGACAGTGATAAACAATATTATTTACTGTTGTTTCATAGGAAGCAGTTCTAAAGTAACTCTAAAAGAAAACACTTGCTGGTCTCCCATTTTCACTTGTCAAGCTTGATGGCATGATGAGAAAAAGACATGACAAGTGTATTCCAGAGAGGCAGCTGAATCAGAGCTGATGATGTCATATCCCATTAGTGTTAACCTTAGAGATTTGGAGATAGAATCTCCTGCTTCCTATGTAATAAATAGTTACCAATCTTGAACATCCTTCTAGCTTCAACTAAGACCTCATTCCTCTGGAAAGCAGCTCCTACTAGTCAAATTCACAGAAGTCATTGCTTTTATTTCTCCTTCCTTTTACTCCTATAGCTCTGATTATCACTATGAGACATATGTGTGCAAGGCTCCACATTGTCTGATGTTAATCTTAGGGCAATAGTCAGGTGTCTCTAATAAGACTGTTGGTTATTCAGGCAGAGGAGGCCTCATATCACACTCTTTTTCAGCACTATGATGCCTGAAACAAGCGAGAACAAAAATTTTCCATTAAGTCTTAATTTGTTGGTAATCAAGGACCTAGAAGAGCATTTGAAGCTTAGCATAAGAATGACACTTTCAAAGTACAAAGATATAATTTTGATTATTCTTATGTGGCTCTTAGTATTTTCTACATCATGTATTGTGAGTTGGTAGAAGGTGAGAAGTCTGCAGTCTTAGCATTACCTACTAAATGATATGCCTGAAATGAAGCTCGGAACAGGTACAGTGTGTGCCCATCTCACTGGCAATATTTTGTGCATAGTAATGGACCCTGAACTTGGACCATTGTCTACATAGGTACAAAGGGATAAAAAAATTAGAACAATCTTACATATAACTCATGGAAACGCCTCTAGCTAATGTTCCATGATGGAAAGTAATAGTTATTAGCCTGTGTTGTTAGAATCAGCTGACCTTGTTAATCTATTCCCTATGGGTAGATTCCATTTGTTTGCATATGCACAGCTTCCAGCAGCACATACAAGTGTTTGTAGGACACAATTCTGCATCAACTAATGCTGGATAATTGACAAGGAAGCTAATGAGATAATAGTTATACCCTGACACTAGTAGTTTATAGTCTAAGAGAGCTTGTGACTGATCATAGTGAAATTAACAAAGTCTAATTAAGATGTTTAACAAAAGAAAGAGAAGAAAACCACCAAAAGCTTGTTAGTCTTTCTTTTTTTATTTATCTATTTATTTATTTTTATTTAGTAAATATAAATTTCCAAAGTACAGTTTATGGATTACAATGGCTTCCCCCCCCCCATAATTTCCCTCCCACCCGCACCCCCCCATCTCCCGCTCCCTCTCCCATTCCATTCACATCAAAATTCATTTTCAATTATCTTTATATACAGAAGATTGATTTAGTATATATTAAGTAAAAGATTTCAGTTTGCATCCACACAGAAACACAAAGTGTAAAATACTGTTTGAGTACTAGTTATAGCATTACTTCACATTGGACAACACATTAAGGACAGATGCCAGACATCTCCTGTGGATCCACCACCACGCTATGTGCTTGAGCTGCCAGTGCAGTCTGGGATCAGAGCATGAGTGGGCAGTCAAATGGACTTGAGTTTGAATCTTAGCTCTTCCACTTGTTAAGCAAGACAATAGCCACTCAAAGCCTGCTTCCTCCTCTGTAAATGAGAACAATAGTAATCCCTGCCTCACTGGGGTTGTGAGCATCAAATCCCATAGTGCCTGGCCTGTGCCTGCTGTAAAGTCAGTGTAAATTTTGTTAGTGGTTTTGGTTGTGGTGGTTAAATGTCAGTATTCTCCAACAGTGGAAAGTAGAACATCCATGTTGGCTCACAATAAGAGCTTTCTGCAAGGAGAGCTGTCTACATGGAATGAGCTGCTTGAGTATGTGTTGAGCCACTCATCTCGCCTCTCTGAAGAGAAGATCAACTTCTGATCCTGTCGCTCTGCAAGGGGACTATGGCAGGAAGGGAACCAGCATCCCTCTTGCATTTCTGTTACATATGTGCTCTGATTTGAGCCTTGCAAAACTCCTGCCGTGCAGCTGTGACACTGCTCCTTTTACCGTAAGGGAAGCTGAGGCTTATCAGGGCCAGGCAACACAGCCAAGATGGCACAGCCAGGAAAACTTATAAAGGACCTTAGGCCCCTGCATCCATGCTCTTTCTACTGCAGCACCTTTCCTCTCAGTGAATGCACCGTGAATTTGAAGGGCTTGCAGGTGGTATGGCCAAGATAGAATGAAGTCAGAGTGGGATTTGGTCCTGCAGAGTTAGAAGGAGCTGTCCTTGCATCTCTAGATCTTGTGAATTACCCAGAATTCCCCCAGCAAAATAATAACCAGCCTGCCTAAAAATACCTCAGAGCCAACAAATCTGAAAAGCTCCCTCAGAAAAGCTTCTTTTCTAACTTTCTATGCTGCACATTGATCTCCTTTAGAAAGAACAGAGTCCTCTCCACCATGGTTCAACTTCCTGGTTCCTTGCGCCAGCATCCATCCTTCTCCACCTGATAGCTCTGCTAATGAAAGATGGGACAAAACCGAGCATTTCAGAAATTCAGCAGAAAATCCCACCTTTCAGATCTGGAATCTAAATGGTTGGGCAAGAGGTGAAGAGTGAGAGTTTAGGAGAATCTTTATTTGCTTATTTATTTATCTATTTTTATCATTTATTTAGTTAGTGTGAGAGGAACAGATTACATTCTTAAGCCCTTTGCCATGTTATAAATAAGGCTGAACACACAGCATTTCTCCCAAACCTCATGGTTCTGCTTATAAAACACAGGCATGGTTCCCTTGATTTTCAGTGTTTGCTTCAGTACTATTCCTTCCTATTCATTGGGGATTTGTTTTAATTTGGTGGTGTTAATGGTGGCCAGGAATGGACCAGTTCTTTCATCCATCTTCTCTTTCCTTCACCTATTCCTCTGTCTTGTGATTTTGTTTCAAGCTGTACATGTTTCCAAGGGCAATGCCACAGTGTAAGTGCTGCTGGTTCCTTTCTTGGGAGGGTGACTATACCCTGAGACAAGCTGCAGCCTCTGGTGATGGCTGGCATGTTGTGGTTCATTGTCAAAAATGCTTAGACCTGAGCAACAGCCTCAGCTGAGAAGACATCGATGGATTTCTTTCCTTTGTGTGAAAAGTTGTTGGTTCTTTTTGCCTGTCAGGCCAGTCGTAAAGGGGCAGTTGAAAGCATGCTCCTGGGAGACCATAGTAATGTGGCCCTAACAGGAGTAGTGGGGTCCTTAACCTCTCAGTACATTGGGAATAGACAGTTAAGGGCTTGAGTTGTTGGAGCCAGGAATAGAGGATGATTACCTTGGCATACACATTAGCACAGTGTAATTAAATCAAGAAATTTAAGAAATATGCTTATATTTACTGAACTAAATGAATATGTCCTTCTCTCAATACATCAAATTCCATGAATCTGTCATGACTCAAGTGCTCTGGAATATTTCTGGAATTGCTTCTGGAGACATATTGGTACATTATCATGTGAATATTCATCTTCAGGGAAAATCATCCTCTGAGAATATAAGAGTACAGTACCTAAAAATTCCTATGCTCTCCAAATTCACCTATACACAATTCCTATTAAGTTGGCATTTTTTTGAAGTTTCCAATCATAGTTGCTATTGGATATGGAGGCTGATTTGTTGGTTGGCTCATAATTTGTGTTTGATGGATTCAGATAATGTGTGAACAATAACATTATCTTCAGAGTGAGTAATTTGCCTTCCATGATGACTCCCTTACTTTATGACTCAATTATATGTAAGTAAGGCCAGGCCCACTCAGTGGAACTTTGTCCTTTCAGGAAGCAAGATTACACAGCAGTCTACACAGCACAGCGCCATCATTAGCCAGCTACCTGGATAGTCTGCTATAGGTGCAGCCTTGCAAGAAGTGTTTCCCGCCATAAACATGGGAAGAGATGACTAGACTATATTACCACCATCAAATTTCTCATCTCAGCAGAAACCCACCATCAAACTATTCTCATTTCAGCAGAAACCCACTAGCTTCCGTACATTAGATGCTAGAAGAACACTGTCATGAAAGAAATTGAAACAGCGGCAGTCAGTAATCTAAAAGTAAGATGTAGTTGCATAGGGACCCAAATGTCTTGACATTTGTAGTCTGATGTGGTAGCTCTGTTTTAAAATTCAGGAGGAGTGATGTCTCTCAGTGCTATGCCCTATGGTTTGAGTGAGAGTCCTTCAGCAAGATAGCATCCCACCAGAGCCATCGTTCTCATCTAGGAGTGATTTTACTCTCCCTTCCCCCCTCACAACCAGGAGACATTTGGAAATGCCTAGAGACCTTTTAATCAAGACTGGTGGGAGTTTCTACTGGCATCTGGTGAGCAGAGGCCAGGGATGCTGCTAAACATCCTTCCAGGCACAGGAAAGCCCTCCCTCTCTCAAGAACAAATCATTATCTAAATGTCAAAGTGAAGAAACTGCACCAGATCAAGTCTCAGCCGGTACAAATCAAGGCAGAAAAGGGCACAAGTGTGAACTAAATCTGGGCAAAATATCATGTATACCCCTGGCTTCTTTGGGCAAGATTTAGAATAGGAGCCAATTGCTGTGATTGCCTTTCATTCCGATCATGAAAATGAGAGTGCTCAAAATAGATGTTGCCCTTGGCATCCCAAATTCACAACAATGTTGGATGTGAGAACTGGCCTGGATTTTTGTTTTAATCTTTATTTACTTTATTTACTTGAGAGGAATAGAGACAGAAAGAATTAGATAGAGAACTAGGGGTAGGGATCCAATCTGCTGCTTGCCTCTTCAGAAGCCCACAGTGGGCCATTGCTGGGCCAGAGCCAAAGCTGGGAACTGGAAACTATATCCAGGTCTCCCATGTGGGTGGCAGAAACCTAATTACTTGAGCCATCACTGCTGCCTCCTGAGGTCCACGTTGTCAGGGAGCTGAAGTTAGGAGCCAGAGGTGAGAATCAAACCCAGGTACTCGGATTTGGGATGTGAGCATCTTAACCACTAAGCCAAATGCTCACCCCAAGGTGTGGCCTGTTTTACCCTGAGCACAGTGCATGCTGTTGCATGCAGTGTGCAGAAGATACCCAGCTTCTTTGCTACCCATGCTTTTGTAATCTTCACTCTCTGTTGTGTAACCACCTGCCTTTATAGAATCAAACAGCATTAGAACTGAAAAGGATATTCTAGTGATTAGAGAAATTGCAAAAATTCCTGTAACCCTCTGGGTAGATAGAAATGAAGCAAGATTAGAACCAGGTCTCCTGTGCCCTAACCCAGTGTCCCTCTCACTGCCTACTTTTGCCATATTCCATCCTGTAGGCATGGAGAGTAAAGGCCCCAGGTCAACTGTACCGGCTTGTCACAGCCTGCTTTTCCTGCCCAGGCAGTAAAATCGCAGACTTCACTCAAGGGTGAGAGCTTATTTCTTTCTGCTGCTGGACACTGCGGAGTCTCTGAACTGTAAAGCTCAATCCCCTGACTTTTCTGCGGAGATTAGAGAACGGTTTTCTTTCTTCAGTTCCCTCCAATGTCATTTTCAAAACATCATTAACTGACACTGGGAGCGATCTCTGATAAGCTTCTCCATCATCATGGTCAGGGGACATCCCCGGAATGTAGCTGCTGTGGGACAAAGGGGTTTCAAAAGTAAATAAATGGCTGAAGCTCAGTGACCTGTGCAGTGCTCTAGGGTTTTGGCACAGCATCTCATGGAGGTGAGTTAGCAATAATGTGACAAAGCAGAGACAAGACATCATCACTACACATGAGACATTTTACAGTGAGAACATACAGCCTAGTCAGATTTTCTTTCCTTAGAATTTACGAAAATAAAAGTTCATTGTTAACCTTTAAAAGTCTCCCAAAGTAAGATAGTTTTAAACCATTCATAGGCTCACCCTAGGGGAAAGGAAATGTAATAGTGGCTTGTCTGATGGAGAAACCAGCAGAAGAGTATTTGAAATTATTTTTAAAGATTTTATTATTTATTTGAGAGGTAGAGTTACAGAGAATGAGAGGGAGAGACAGAGAGAAAGGTCTTCCTTCCACTTGTTCACTCCCTAAATGGCATCAACAGCTGGAGCTGTGCCAATCCAAAGCCAGGAGCCAGGAGCTTCTTCCGGGTCTCCCATGTGGGTGCAGGCCCCCAAGCACTTGGGCTGTCTTCCACTGCTTTCTCAGTCCATAGCAGAGAGCTGGATTAGAAGAGGAGCATCTGGGACTAGAACTGGCGCCCAGATGGGATGCTGGCACTTCAGGCCAGGGCTTTAACCCACTGCGCCACAGCGCTGGCCCCCAGAAGAGTTTTCGTGCCAGCAGCTAGAAGCTGGATCTGTGGGGTCGGTGTGGCATAATGGGTTAGGCTATCGCCTGCAATGCCTGCATCTGATATGGGTGCCAGTTTGAATCCTGGCTGCTACACTTAGAATCCAGCTCCCTGCTAATGCACCTGGGAGCAGCAGAAGATGGCTCAAGTGTTTAGACCCTTGCACCCATGCAGGAGGCTTGGATGAAGCTCCTGGCTCCTGGTGTCAGCCTGGCCCAGCCCTGGCCATTGCATACTCCATAACAGTGGTTCAGGAGACTAGAGTATAAACCATGTGTGGACTCAGCCCATTGTGGGATGTGCTTTAAAATCAGTGCAGGCTTGACCCTGGCCTCCCTCCTCCAGGAGGAGAAGGTCTGAAACACCTTCTTAACCAGCATGTTTCCCCTCTACTCAAAAGGTCACTTAATGTATATCCATTCTTACTCAGTCATTAATTGTTCCTCATAGGTTTGCTCAGTCTCTGCAACTGCATTAGTATGCCAAGACCACCATAGCAAAGGAGCTTAAAAACAGACCTTGGTTGTCTGTCAGTGCTGAGGTGGGGAAGCCAAGATCAGGCTCTCGGGCGGGGACTCTCTGTCTCTTGTCTCTGTCTTTGGGTCTACTAGTCTGTTGGCAATGCCTGGCACTCCTTAGCTAGTGGAAGCCTAACCTCTTTGCCATGGCATTCTCCTTGTGTGTTTGCTCATCTTCAAATTTCTTCCTTTAACAACTTTTTAATTGATATGGAAAAACTGTATATATTTAGGGGGACGGTATATCTTGAAACATGTATACAATATGTGATGACCAAATCAGTGTCAGCATATCCATAATCTCAAACATTTGTTGTTGTTTGCCTGTTGGGACATTTGAAATCTTCTAGCTATTTTGAAATATAGTCATGTGCCTCACAGTAATTACTGCGGAGCAAGTTCTCAAAATGGTTCCCATCATTAAGCACTATGGGTATCTGTATAGTTATTGTTTAATATAGTCATTGTAGTGTTATAGAACACTAGAAATTATTCCTCACATTTAATTACAATTTTAGAGCCATTAACCAACCCCTTACTATCCTCTCTTTTCCCCTACTCTCCTAGCCTCTGATAACCACAATTCTTTTGATTTTCTTCTATGAGGTCAACATTTTTAGTTTCCACAGGAGTGAGAACAAGTGGTATTTGTCTTTGAGCAAATTAGGACCCATGCTAATGAGCTCTTTATAATGCAATTAACCTCTATAAAGACTGCCTCTCCATAGGGGGTCACATTCTGGAGGTAAGGAATCCACATACCATTTCTGGAGAAATTCAACTCACAATAACAATTGTACACTGAGAGTTTTGAAGGCAGGAGTTGTCCTTATTTTCAAGTTGCCTCTGTTGTGCTGGTTAACTGTGCAATAAACTGTGCAACATTTGTTGGTTGATCAGAAGTGCCATGTGGGGCCATGAACACCTGCTGTATCCAGATCAGCATTTGATCTCTGCTGGGTCGAAGAGGACTTGTTTGTGGAGATAATCACTTAGAAAGTTCCATCAAAGTAAGCATTTATACCTCTTCTTTATTAAGTTGCAAAGTTGGGAAAACTGTGCCTCAACCATGCCATTAGTGAAAGAGTTAGCATTCCATCCCCAGTCAACTTATTTCTGAACCAACATGTCCATACCCACAGCACCTCCTCCTGAATCAGTTTCCAGTTTTGGCTGGTCTAAGTCAATGGATCCTATTTATTTTATGCAGTTATTTCTCCTCACTTCAGTTCACCCTGTGTAGTAATATACTTATTAAATGAGTGTTCTTTGTCTTTTTAAAAAAGGTTTATTTATTTATTTTGAAAGAGTTACAGAGAGAGAGGGATAGGCAGAGTGAGAGAGATCTTCCATCTGCTGGTTCACTCCCAGGTGGCCACAACAGCCAGCACTGGGGCAGGCCAAAGCCAGGAGCCAGGAGCCAGGAGCTTCATCCAGGTCTCCCATGTGTGTAGCAGGATCCCAAGCACTTGAGCCATCTTCTGCTGCTTTTCCCAGGCCATTAGCAGGGAGCTGAATGAAAAGTAGAACAGACTTGACATGAACAAATGCCCATATGGGATGCTGGTATTGCAGCCATTAGCTTTACCTGCTATGCCACAGTAAGTGTTCTTTTTCACTTGTCTGCTTCTAAATATGCTTACCATAGAACAATTTTCAGAGATTTGTTGATGAGAATGTTCAAAGTTCTAGTAATGCTGGAAGCTTCACTTTGATTATTATTCTCTTGTTCAAAAACTTACACTGGCTTCCAAGAGATAGAGCCTGAAAGGCCTTCAGATGATGCTTCTCATCCCTTACTAGTTGCCTTCCATGGTGCATTGAAACAAACTTTCTGCATCGGAGTGTGATCCCCTGATCTCTCCTGTCCTAACGTTCCTGGCTCATGGGTATGAATTCTTCCCATTGCCCATTTCTCCTACTCTGCTCAGGAGTTATTTGTATATTTAACTTGAAGATAATGATTCTCAGCAACACTTAAAAATGCAGACTTTTCTCTTTAAAGTTGAGTTAGCCATATTTTATCTCTATATTAGGGCCAAATGATTTCTTGAATTCACCATAAACCAGTGGATTTTAAAGCTATTCTGAGGATAAAACAGGATCCAGGTTGAACCACAGCTGGACCTAAAAAAGCCACAGTGGATCTGTCAGTTCAGGATGCCAAAGTCTTTAAGGGCAGGTATTTGCCCATCGGGAATCCTGATGATGTTGGCCAGAAACCTGCTCCTAAAATGCTAGCTAGTCTCCTCATTTAGAAACTGGCACATCCATCAGGACCCTGATAGAAATTTTACCCTAAGGCTGGGTTCTCCCCCCCCATCCATGATTTGGAATTAAATCCAGATGTACTCCAGGAAGGGCAGTCTGGGATCAGCTCTCAGGGAAGTGATGATGCTGAAAATCACATCCGGTTCCTCTCACAAGAAAGAACAGCCTTGCAGTCGTTCAAAGAACAAAGAGTTTGGAGTTTGACATGTCAGGTTTCTATTTCTGGCTCTGACTGTAGGCTCAGAGCACAATGCTTGAGCCTCAGTTTCATCCTCAGAAAAATGGGAACAGTAATGTACATCTCAAGATATGAAGGAAGGAGCAAAATTAAATCCTAGCAATTCCTGGTTCCCTTTGTTCTAGCTAAAGGTGGGGCTCTGACAGCCCTAGAGACCATTATGAGTAGACCCCAATTCCTGGCATGAGCTTGGAAGTTAGCACTGTGCCAGCCAGGTTGGAAGGAGGAGACCTGGCCCATGACGCATGTATATGGCAGCGATGGCAGCAGAGAGAGGCAGCAGAACAGCTAGCATGCCCTTGGCTATGGGGCAAGATATGGCACCTCACTGGCGAGCTGGCTTCTGCAGATGAGAAAACAGAGGAGACTGGGGAGGCAGTTGCCACCTTGCACTGCGGTGGCAACACGCCTTTTAATGAGGGCTCCTCAGAAGTCATGTTCTCAGGTGGGAGGATGCAGGAAGAAGTGTGTTCCCTCCCAGCCGCCAACGGTACCTGCAGGGCACCGGAAGGAGTTTCTCTCTCAGCACTGGGCCCCGGCAGCCAATCTCACAAAATGCTTTTTGGTGTTTGCCAACAGGGAAACTCAGTCTGCAGCTGCAGCCGCAGGTGCTGGCTGCCAGGTTCCCCGTGGCAACCCAGATGTATGCCAGGTTATCAGCTCTGCCTGGGAGAAATGGCCTCCATCTCAGTGCATGTGGCCTGAAGCATGGAGTGGAGCCGTGTCTCCCACAGTGGGAGGATAATGATTGTGTGGGTTTTTATTGGGCAGAGTATGACCTCAGCGGGTGGTCTAGGAGGAGCAGTGGCTTTTAGAGGGTGTGGAGAATTCTAACATATCTGTTGTTTTTTGTTGGAGGAGCTTCTTTGTTTTTGTTGTCATCCTTCAATTGAATACATTATCACGTGTGGGGTTGCTCAGGCCCTTGGCTAATCTATTGCAACTCCAAGAAAGCAGTACCTCCAGCCACATGATAACCCAACACTATGTGTTTGGAAGAAATGTTCCCATCTACGATCTTTTGTGGGCTTCTCTATAAAACTATGAGTAAAATACATTAGGAATTGCTAACCCGGTCTGTTTGATGTGTAAACAGAAGCCCACAGAGTGACTTGTCTGGTTGGACACCCACGTGTTCAGGAATTCAGTCCCAGAGTCAGGGCTTCTGATCCTCATTGCCTTGTCTTCTCATCTCCCATGCTGCTCATGCCTCAAACCAGCTCCTGTGTTTATGTTTGCAGTTGCCAGTGAACTGTTTAATCACATGTCTCTTCCTCCGATCAGTTGTGGTCTTGCCTTTGGTACACAGATCAATGCCTGTTAACCACAGTCCCCCGCCTGGGAGGGTCTGTTACTGAGCATGGCAGGGAGGAAGAGGGAAGGAAAAGCCCTGAGCTATAGACCCAGCTCCTCCTCTCCACCACGCCTCTCTTCTACATGACTTCCCTGCGCTGGGGGCCTGTCTCCTTCTGCTTCTAGTCCATCAGAAAGCTTGTTCAGTCATGAGCTGTTGTGTCTCCTGCAGATTCAGGCTAAGGAGAGTGCCAAGGGGAGCTTAACTAACACCTACACCAAGAAACACTTTGATTAAAAAAAATCACTGGATGCTTTTGCTTTCGTCATATCAGTAAATTCACATCCTAAGAGACTGAATTTCCCATCCTTCTCAATATAATATGGGAAGCCCCTAAAAGCTGGTAATCTCTGCCTTCCATGTGGATGCACACAATGCTTCCTATAGCTTTTCTCTGCAACTTTTTTGGGACTTGACGGTGATATGTGTCATGACATTTTTTGGCTTAGGCAGATGTTAAAATATGTTTACATTCCTTAAGCAAATAACTAAGCACACTCAAAGCCAGCCCAGATTTTTTTTTTTTTTCCTTTTCAAAACATAGTCCTGGACAGCATGCTTTACACCCAGTGGCGTGTTGCTAAGAAAACAGTTTCAGAGTAGATTCCCCCCTGTCTTGCAATTCACAACTAACTGAAAATAATAAAAATATAATAATAATAGGCAACACTAATTGAGCATTTACTGTGTGTCAGATGTTGTGGTAAATACTGTACATTTATTAATAAATGTTCATTACTTATTTATTCTTCACAACAACCCTATATGTTGAGTACTACTAATATTTACACTTGAGAAAATTCAGGTATAAGCGAGTTAGGTGATGTCTTAAGGTCGCAGTCACATTGCTGATATGGACTCATACTGAGGTCTAAAGGGAGGCGAACCTCTAATTTTAAAAGGCAGATGATAGTTTCATAAAGGGATGCTGATAAGATTACATATGCTATTCAGTAAGAAGATATATTTCACATGATCCAGGGAAATCAAACCATTTACTGATATGGATGCTGTGGGAATGCCAAAGAAACATGCAGCATAGTTCTAGGATTAAAACATCTGCAGTCTGGTAAGGGTAAATAAGGTGTGAACATGTGAAAACAGAAATTGCAAATGCTGGTTCTGATCTGACTGCCACAGGACTAGGTTATCTGAGTCACAGGCATCTAGGGTTCAAGAGATTGTACTCCAAGGTCCTGTGTTGTGTCACCAGCATGCTCCATGCTGTCAGACCTGGAGTGGGCTCCCCATAAAGACCTGGTCAGAGGTGATACAAAGAAACCAGCAAAATCATCCAGACAGATAATCCTCTCCAGTGCATCCCAAAGGGCCTCAGAGAGTGTAGAGTAGCAAAGGCCATCCTGTAGCAGGGACTGTTTTCAAAGTTCTGATCAAGGAGACCAAGGTGAAGAAACAGTGCCCCAATAGAAGTCTCACTAGGGGGAAAGAAAATATTGAGCTAAACCCCGTGCTCGGTGTCATTCTGCATTTACATGCAGGTACAAGGTCTACTTCTTTCAGGGTCCAGACAAAAAGTCAGTTTGCAAAGCAGTCTTTGTGTGAGCGTGGCTGCTCCTCAGTGTGCACTGCCTCTTCGTGCTATCTCAGAAGACAGCTGGCATAGGTCTGATTGTTAGCTTTGTCCAGTGGTGTGATATTGGCCTTGAACATTACAGGTGGAGATTGTGTGAGTTAAAATACTCCATGGAAAATGCCCAGATCATACCAATGCTTTATACCTGCTAGTTCTTGTTGTTGTGATTGTTGATAATATTATTAGAAACACTTGAGGTTTTTTCCTAAATAAAAATCCCAATAAAATAAAGGTCTTTGCCTGAAATTTAAAAATAAAATTAAGATCATGGTTCATATTAACGGATCAAGAAATGATAGGAGGGACCGGCATTGTGTTGTGGCATGGAAGGTTAGCTGCTGTTTGGGACACCGTCATCCAATATTAGAGTGGCTCCTCTGCTTCTGGCACAGCTTCCTGCTAATGCATCCTGAAAGGTAGCAGGTGAAAGACAAAGTGAAATCTGGAAAAGAAAAAGAAATCGTAGGAGAGTGATTTATTTTTAATTGTCTAGCCTTGACTCAGGGAATAAGGAGGGACAGACATGAATCGTGATGTGACAAAATGCATCCAGGGTTTGTTTTAATCGTGTACAGTAAGAGAAGCAGCCATGGAAGTGAGTGTCATAAAGCAATAAGCCTTTCGGCACACAGTCCCACTTGGAGAAGCACCAGAGCTGGTCAGGAGGTCAGGGGAGGTGAAGAGAAACCATGGTTAAAACCTGTATTGTGGTTTTCGTGGGAAGGACTGGGTGAAGCTGGCTAGGCAGATTTGGGATTGGCTAAGTTCATCATTTGAGCAGGCTCCAGAGCATAGAGATTGCCCCTGGTTGCCTGGGTACCAGGCCCTTGGGTAACATTAGGATGAGGATTGCAGGTCAGCCTGTGACAGCTCCATAAAGGAGGTGGTTGGCAGGGACAGGCTTTATATTGGGTTAGTTTGCAAATTAACAGTGAGTGCTCATGGGAGTCCTTTGCTATCCCTAGGCATTAGCCAGCTGAGAGGGGCAGTCTTTGCAAGATCAGCAAGGCCCAGATGTCAAAGCATTATAAAATAAAAACATGCATAGCACATTTGGCACAGCAATCCTGTATGGCAACAGGAGTAGGATTGGTGTTTGTAAAAGGCATGGTGATAACTTCTGACAAGCTTACAACCACCTCACATTGCTTCTGGGTTAAGAGTCTCATGGGTTTCTCCATAGCAGACCAGGCAATGCTGGGTTTGTGCCAGGCACAATGCACCTATCTCTTGCTATCTCTAATGATCCAGATGAATTGTGGAGGCTCTAGAGTACATCCCTTTGGCTTTTGACCCTACCTAACTGTTCTGCCTTTGAAAAAGTATTTCACTGCTGGTGCTATGAAAATCTGGTTGGAGGCAAGTGTTTGGCACAGCACTTAAGACACCACTTGGGATGCTCTCATTCCATATCAGAGAGCATGGGTTCAAGACCTGGCTGTCCTTCCCATTCCAGCTTCCTGTAATATGCACCCTAGGAAGCAACAGGTAATGCCTCAAATACTTGAGTCCCTGCCACTTATATAAGAGGCCTGGGTTGACTTCCAGGCTTCTGGTCTCAGTGTGGCCCAGCCTTGGCTTTTGTAGACATTAGGAGACTGAACCAGTGGATGGAGGATCACTCTGTCTCCAGATCCCTCTCTCTCTCTCTCTCTCTCTCTCTCTCTCTCTCTCTTTCTGTCTCTCTGCCTTTCAAACAAAGAAAAATTTGGGGGCCAGCAATGTGGTGTAGCGGGTAAAGCTGCTGCCTGCGATGCCAACATCCCATATGGGCACCAATTCAAGTCCTGGCTGCTCCAATTCTGATCCAGCTCTCTCTTATGGCTTGGGAAAGCAATAAAAAACGGCCAAGTCCTTGGGCCCCTGCACCTACATAGAAGACCCGGAAGAAGCTCCTGGCTCCTGCTTTGGATTGGCACAGCTCTGGCCATCGTGGCCATCTTGGGGGTGAACCAGCAGATGGAAGACCTCTATCTCTCTCTTTGCACCTCTGCCTCTCTGTAACTCTGCATTTCAAATAAATAAATACATATTTTTTAAAAAAGGAAAATTTTTAGAAACTCTGGTGGCCTCAGCCCAGTGGGAACGTTGGGAGGTCCAGTTACTTAGGATTATATCTGTGCACTTAGTGCACTCCTGTCAGTCACAAGGGATCCCCAATCTCACCTTCAGATCTGAAGCACTAGCAATTGTGGTTGACAGACAAAACTCACCCACCAGGTTCCTCCCTGCTGTGTTTGCAAATTTGATACCTGAGTCCCAGAGGAATAGACAGATGTGTTCAAACAACTTGGTTTCTTCTTAGGTTGTGTCATAACTCAATCATTCCTTCATTCTTTATTCAATGAATAAATGATATTTGGCAGAATTTTTTTTCTGAATTCTGAATAAGTACAGCAAAAATAAATCATTGAACTTAGAGGCCCAAATTCTTCAAGTGGGAGGGACATAGAAAACCAGAGTCTGTTGAACAATCAGCAGTTAAAATGTAGGCTAAAGGTGTCAAGGGGACAGCCCGTGGCCATCCACTGAGAAGCTGAACTGCACTTGACCCATGACAGGGACTGGAGATTTAAAGAGCTCAGAGGAGTGGGTTTCATCCTCACATCACTCAGTTAGATTTGTCTCACTGTCCAGCATCTTTGCAGGAAAGGAACAAGGGAAGAACTCACATCGTGTCTTCCTACTGTTGGATCCAGGCACATAGTTCATATTGACTGGAATAAATTAATGAATATGCTCTTGTTTAACTGGAAAGCTTGGTTTAGCTCCCATCTGATCTATTGACTGCTTACTGAATTTCCTGCTGGCACACAGGCAGGAAACAAAAACATGGAGAGAATCAGTGTTTCATTCTTGACAGAGCCAAGAAACCAGGAACCTATGGCATTGTCTAGTGGTTAGGACTTTGAAGACAGCTTGCATGCATTAAATTCTGACGCTGCTGCCTCCTAGCTGTGGTAATAAAGGTTGCCACACTTAGTCTCTGCATCTCGGTTTTCCTCCTCTGTGAAATGGATTGCATACAATGCCCTAGTAAGCAGGCTTGTTATAGATAGCAAATGAGCTAATACAGGTGCAGGGCTTGGAGAGTGTCCTAGCAGAGCATCCCTGCTATTAGTTATTACTATTACAAGGGCAGATGAGAGATAAAGGGTCTCAGAAACTGGAATTCATGTTTCAGACAGTCAGTTGGGCACCTCCTTTGGCCTCTCTGACTTGGCATCAGAGACCCCATATCAGTGCTGGGCATTTCAGGGTTCAGCAAAGCTCCTGAGGACCTAGATCAACCTCTCATGTATTTTTCAAGGTCCAAGGCACAGAGAGTACAAAAGCTTGTGTAACTACATGTATAAATAGCCATGTTTGTATAAAGTAAGAGAGGAGTGCTGGGCCATCCCTCACACCTGTTAGTCTGCCTTTACCTGTATCTCACAACAAGAAGCACACATGTAATAAAAGGGAGGGAGTCAGTGTCTAAATGTTGCTATCAAAACATGCTTGAGGTGATCAGAGAAACATGGAACATAAGTATTATATACTCATGCCCATAAACCATCTTTTTAACAAAAAGAAAGAAAATAGGTTGGACATTTGGTCATGGGGAGGTTACGTTCTTGAATTGGGCACTTCTATAAGACAGCTCATTCATTCACTCCTCATAATTACCATGTGAGAGAAATTGTTACCCTCTTACACTTAGGAAATTGAGGCCAAATGTTTGATCCCCAGCCTCCACCCAATGGGAAGTTACTTTGTCTCTCTCAGAGACTCACTGAAAGGTATCAAGCAACAAAAGAAATTACAGCCCAGACCTGATAGAGCTGACCAGAGCTACTTTATTTTGCTTTCTAGAGGCAAATAATTAGTTTGAGCACTTGCTGAGTTCTATACGAACCAGGCTGCCGAGGGTGGGGATGAGGTTCCCTTACATACTATATTTGAAAAACTCATAATTGAATCTAATTTCTGAAGCTGCCATCAGAAGGCAAGATGGCAGCCACAGCGTCTGGATGCAATAAACCAGGGTACAACTGAGAAACCCCGGGGCAGAAGGCAGAGACCCTATTCTCAATGATACCAAGGCCAGGTTGGGGCCCACGGGGACAGTGGCAGGAGAGTGTGGCTCCCCCAGCCCTCAGCTCCTCAGGGCATGCAGCTCACAGAGCCCCTGTTGTGGCGGAACCTTCTGCATTTTTGTTCTGTGTCCGCCACGGCTTGTAAGTATTAGCCTGATGTTGTTTACTTCTTCTCCCAATCTCTCCAAGGAATAGGATTCACACGTTTTCAGATTTATTTGAACAAAATGCAATAAATATGCTGCTTCAATTTTAACTGCTGGCCTGTAGCCAGGGTTTTTAATGAATCTGGCCTGTGCTACTGAAGTGTTCCGGGATCTCCAGGGCTCTGGGCACGGTGAGATTATACAGACTGGTGTGCATGCACTCGCGTGCGCACACACACACACGCACAGCTCCCACCTCCACCACCACCCCCTCCATTCCCTGGAGGGCAGGTGACTCACAGCCAACTGCAGGTTTTCAGAGCCGACTCTGGTTAAAATTAGCAGGCGCCTTTATTGTTTCAGGAGAGGAAGGATCCCTCTGTCTCCGTGCATGGCTGCATGGAAATGCCGTCTGGTATTTTCCCCACCCTCCGTAGGAATGGCCATCCCCACCTCCTAAAGCTGCCATCATCTGCCTCTCTGCCTGTGTTCCCTTGCAAATGGTCATTGGACCAGGTCCGTCCTGTGGGACAGCCATAGAAAAACAGCTGGCTGTGGGAATTTAATGTGGGGATGAAAAGACTGAATTGATTTTTATCACAACCCAACAGCCAGTTCTCCAGACTTCACAGAGGTGAGAAGAAACAGAAAAGAGACAGGCTCCAAGTTAGTCCCAAGGAAGAAACACTTTGTCAGGAAGGAGGGAGACCAACAGAGACATGGACAGATTTCTCAGACCCGCCATGAAATATGGCTGACACAGAGTACGTCTGTGGGATCTGCAAGGTGCATCCTCCCTGCTGGCCCCCTGCAGCTCCAGAGTTTTATGCCACATTGAGCAGAGGGCCCTCATGGATTGGCATTTGGGAACCCCTCAGAAGGAGGATACCATTACAGAGAAGGATATTTTTAGGGCCTAGACACGGTTTGCCATTGGTGACAGAGAAACAAAGAAGTGGCCCCACAGGCCCTGTCCATCAATATGGTGGCCAAATGCTGCCTTGTTGAGAGCAGGCCACCACCTGCTTTTCTTCTTTTTAAGAACGAACCACAATCTGACCCCTTCCATTGTTACCAGCGGCTCTCATTGCTATCAGAAGCCCCTGCATGTCTCTCTTCTCCTGAGGTTACTCTCAAAAGGCAATAATAGATGGTTCTGCAAGGGTCTGCCCACCCCACTCCATCCACACCTCCTTAAATCCCAGCCCCTAATAAGACCTGCACAACCATCAGGTAAAATAAGAAAAAATAAAAGAATTGTGAAGTCAGGAACCCAGGCAGGAAAATCATATGAGAGGTTGGCTGCCCTTAGTGAGTGTGGGGTAGAGCGGGTCCAGGTTGGGAGCAACAGCACAGTGCAACATCTGGGAGCCTCTAGGCCCTTCTTGATGCAGTGATGGGCTCTGCTCAGTGTTACTCTCCAGCCTAGCACTCTGTGACGCTGACATCTGGGCCACATTCCACAAGTGTTTGGCCCCTACCATGTTTTACCCTGTAACATTTCAGAATGGAAAACATACACAGTTAAACACTTCCTCTGTTTTTCACTTTCTTGAAGTGGAATAATAAATTACTTATTTCTGCTGTGATTCCTCAAACACCATCTTCTTATTTATAGTGTTCATAGAATTGCAAAATATTTATTTTATAGACTGGAGATAAGTAGCACTTTTTCTACTTCCAATGATAGTGTTCATGGGGACCTACACTGTGACATAACAGGTAAAGCCGACACCTGTGATGACAGCATCCCATGTGGGTGCTGGTTTGTGTCCTGGCTGCTCCGCTCTGATCTAGCTCTCTGCTTTCCTGCCATCCATGTGGGCGACCTGGAGGAAGCTCCTGGCTACAGCCTAGCCTAGCCATAGCTATTGTGACCATCTGAGGAGTAAACCAGCAGATGGGAAGATTCTCTCTCTCTCTCTCTCTCTCTCTCTCTCTCTCTCTCTCTCTCTCCTCTCTCGTCTCTCCCTCTCTCTCTGTGACTCTGACTTTCAATAAATAAATAAATAAATCTTTTCTTAAAATTATAGCATTCAAGGTATGGTTTTGCATGTGTTGAACTCTTCTCACTTGTGCCCTTTGCAAGCCCTGATGCAGTTTCACTAAACTCATGTTTATCAGCTATGTGATCTGTTGCTAGCCCTTTGCTGGACAGACACTGTTAGAAGCACAGGAATAATATAGGACACAGACCCTTGCCTCAGCTTACTAATAATCTTACTGGGCAGTCAAGATTACCATGTAGAATAATAGCAATGTTAATAATAGCAGGCCTATTAGGAGCCAAGTCATGTGCTAGATACATGATTGGTTTTCTTTCATTTAAGCCCCACATCAAAAAATCTCTTTTTATTCCCATTTGGCAGACATAGACTCTAATGGTGAAATGACTTTGTCAGCCCAACACAAGGTAGGGATTGATATATCTGATTGCTTCTCTGAGGTTAAAATGTCATATAGACAAGTGTTCCACTGAAGTTCAGAAAAGCCTTCAGACCCAAGCAATAGCCTGTTGCTCTCTGCAAAATTAGGCCTGTGGAACTTTCAAGGGGGCAGATTCCTGCTGCTTGAGTTTGGACAGACAAGAATGAGCAGGAACTAACCCAGGATGTGAGACAGGAGGGGCTGGTCCAGAGGTAAGGAGACCATGGTCTCTTGATGAAAGATATTATTAGGAATAGGGCAAGGCTACTATTGGCCACATCCTGTCCTCTTTAATAACAGGCAAGCCTTTGATGAGCCCATTGGAGAGAAGGAGACTCCACCTGCCTGTGCCCAGAACCCAGAACTCTCAGAGCTGGGTGTCCTTCAAGTAAATTCCTGGCCTGACAAAAGGCTGCCCTCAGATAACTTTGATTATTTAAAAAATAGCCCTTATGAAAACAAACACATTCCACTTGTTACATAACCAAAGCTGGAAAAATAGTGTTTTACTGTCAGTTTTATGAGTTGGGAAATGTAATAATTTCCAGGTTTGGGAAATACAGTTAGAGAACTTTTTTTTTTTACTTGACAAATAAAATGTGTATATATTTGTCACATGTGTCATCATACACCATGCTGTTCTGAACTAAAATATGTACCTATGGTAAAATGTCTGAATCAAGCTAAGTAGTACACATATCCACTACCTCACACCCTGATCATTTTTTGGAGAGGATTTTTTTTTTAACCTTTTTAAAAGTTTTGCAGTTGTTTCACTGGCACTTCCTGGCCATTTCATTTGTTCTCTGAATCCTGGTTCTGCTCCCCCACCCCCTTTCTTCTTTAGGGGAAGCTTCATTCTCAAATTTCTACCAAACCTGGCAGTTGTTTCCTAGCCCTGAAGGATCATGGAGAGTTCCCGTAATGTGGCCTCTTTGCAGATTTAGTCAGAATCAGGCTTTGCAACTTCTTAATCCAATCTTGGGCCCTTACCAGCTTGAACCCAAGGCTAATCAGACAGAATCAACAAACAAGCCATTTGCGGACAAAGATTCTGTCCCTGTACCTTTGCCTAAAGGACATGTGTACAAAGCACCTCCTGTGTTTTCTGTCACTTTGTGTTTCTGAAAGCCCTGGGCAAGGAAGGGCTTTTCAGGGAAAGACCTCACAGAGAGACGTGGATGCAAATGCCTAGCAACTTTTAGATGTTGGGAGACCCCATGAATATTTCTTGTTTTCCCCATAAATAAAATATGGTTAGTATTATATACCTCATAGCACTGTAGGAGGTGTAGATTAAAAGTGACACATGTAATCCTATGGTCTTTAGCCATGAACAGTTAGGTGTTCCTAAAAGAGCCAAAACAACTTTGTGCAGAAGTGGCTTTTCGTTTAAGGTGGCTCCAGGGATGTCCTTGCATAAGTCACTGTTGCTATGAGGCATTCACACCTATCTGGTAGAAACGCAGTTGACCTGCTTGGGTTTTCTTGGTCCTTCTGTGCCCAATAAGCAATGCTTATTGATCCTTGTTGTCTTCTCAACAACAGAAACACTTCCACATTTAGCTCTCACATTGTCCCTTAGGATGGTAAAGGGATGCTCCCACCATTTAAGACCAGAAGAAACTCATCTATAACCCATAGTGCAGAGTCAGAAGGATTAAAGACAATGAGACCCAAAGGGGAAGAAAGAAGAGGTGGCATGTTCACAGTCATAGAGCCAGAGATAAATGAATCTGGAAACCCCATCTCCTAGTCTCTGTCTCTCCACCTTGCCACCTTCCTTCGTAGACATAAACCATTCAGTGACCACAGAAAGTCAATCCTCTGTGACAATGCCCTGCCTGTCTCGGTCTCTAAAGAAATCACTGGACCAGTGTGCAAAGTATCCATACAATATTAGTGCAAACTGGTGTGATGCATATTGCAGATTCATTATAAATGTGAAGTGTTTCTATGTTGAAATCGTCGTGATTTCAGCATTACTGTTTCTTCAATGATTCAATTTGTGTGGCTTGGTTTTAGTTAGTGATAATCATCACTATCTTTTCTCAACTGTTATTCATACATTAATTCTTTCTCATCTTTATGTTGTTCAGCAGCGGCATCTTTACCGAGGTTGGCCCATGTCTCTTCTACATTATAGCTGTTTGTTGGATGGATAAGTGGATAAATGAATAAATACATCAATATTCCTGGCACATATCACTGCAGTGGTGTATGTAACAGGCTGTACTGATTTCCATATATAAACAAGCTATGAAATTTGAATTTAATAAAGCTAGTTAGTTTGGAATCTGTATACCAACTAATAACTATCTTGACTATTTTGAAATCAGTTATTAGGATGCCCTGCTTTAAAGCTGCAATTCATCTGCATTGTTAGGAACTGACACTAATCCCCCAGCAGCCTGATGTGACGCCTTTGTCTCCCCATCTCTGCTCACCTGGTCACACTGCCTGCATGATTTCTATTGCATGTCTACCCTCTTACACCAGTGAAAAGACTCCCTGTCTTGATTATTCAATTGTTTCTTCATATCTCCCCCAACATCTTATTTTCTTTACTGTGGTAAAGCTTCTCCAATAACCTGTGATTGAGCATCAGTGGGAGATTTTGTACTGGGAATAAAGGCCTTCCAAAACTGTGTCAAACAGCCAGCCCACGAAGTCAGGAAAAAAAAAAAAATTGAAAACCGCAGTCAAATAAGCAACAAAACTCATGTTTGCAGGACACATCCATTAGAGATGGACTTAACTTCATGGAAACGTTAAGTTCCTAAAAACTCTCAGCTCCAGCTTCCTTTAAATCATGAACTGCCCTAATGACAAAATAAGACTTGATTTACAAAAATTAGATTTGAGCAGGGGGGTTGGTGTCCTCCAGGTAAGAGCTGTAACTCACTCATCTGTGTTTCCCCCACTGTACTTAGAAATTCATCCAATAAAAATCGAGAATTCATCCAATAAAAATTGAGGAAAAGAGAAGGCAGAGAAACGGAAGGCATGCAGAAATCATGCAGGTGAGGGTACCCTGGCTAACCATTCCACATCAAAGAGTCAGTTTCTACCTTTGACTTTCTTGGAGACCTGAAAACCTACAAGGAGCAGCTTTTGTCTCTTGTAATCCAAGATATGCACAAAGAAAAAAGCCATCTCTTCTTCATGACTGAATGTCCAGGTGTCCACGTGTAAATCCATCATCACTCAGCATTCGCACAAGCAACATCAAACTCCTAGCTGTACTTTCAGCCCACCCCTGGCAGGCTTCACCATCAACCTAGAAGTCAGCACTCTAGTTTCACAAGGATGCTTGCTTACCTCTCCCCAAACAACCTGCTCTAGTTTTGCTTCATGCCTTTCCACCTGCTGCTCTTTCTTCCCATAATCTCTTATTCCCCTTCCAGCCATATTTCCAAATTGATTAAGATCCAAGTGCAACCTCACCTCCTCAGTGATCTCTTTCTTACCCCAATAGGGGTAAGATAAGTGACTTCACTTATCTTCCTAGGTAGTCATGTTCTTAGCTCTGGCCCTATGGTCCTTATCACAGAATATAGTCTGCCTTCTCTATCCATCAGTTCATCCATGAACTCAACCAACCATGGCTCTGAAATACTTAGAAATTTTTAGAAATATATAAAAAAAAACCTTGCATCTGTACTGAATAAGGATGAACTTTTTTCCTTGTTGTTTCTAAACAATATAGCACATTTTTACGTAGCATTTACATTGCTTTGGGTGTCATAGGTAAAACATAAGGGGGGAAATGTGGGTAGGTTATGTGAAAATATTGCACCATTTTATACGTGGGACTTGAACATCTGAGGGTTTTTGGTAGTTGAAAGGAGTAGTTCTAGAACCAATCCCTTCAGATACTGAAGACAAAAATTAGTAGCCACATGTTTTCCTTGAGTACTTTAAGGATGGACGTTTATCTTTGTATCTTTTTATCCTCCCATTTAACTCAGAGCATAGATATCATTATTAGCTCCATTATTGATGGGAAAACTAAAGCACAGAGATGTTGAATGACTTGTCCAGTTTCAGACAAATGGTAGCTTGCAGGGCTTTGGTTTGAATACAGAAAATGTGGGCTCAGAGCTCACCTTATTAAGCACTTTGAAATCCTGCTTTTCCATAAAAATTATCCTATTGGTTACCTTGTTACTATTATCCTGGTATCTATATTAACATAAATCCTGATTTCTAGTCAACCAGGTCAATTATTTATGTTTGCATCTGAGTTATGTAGCAAATAAATCCCATTTTTTAACTATTGTGCTAGAATATATGCTAGTTAAAATTGCCCAATAAATCTCTAGCATGCTCCCAAGTGAAATGGCAAGTAATATGGGTGGTCTGTTCAGCTCAGGGGAGATTGTTATTTTTATTTAAATTTCTTGTTCCTGCATCTTGTTTCTTCAACTAGATACTCGGCTGCCCAAAGACTGGACTGTTTCTTATATTTTAACTGTCCCCCAAAGGATCTGGAGTTGCTATGTTCACAGTAGGCACTGAAACTTTTGCTAAATTAAATTGGTACATGAACAAAACTACTTGCTTAGTATCAACCACCAACAACTCATTGAGAATGTTGCTTCAAGTTGAATGTTTCAGAGTTGAAGCAACTTTGTTCACTGGGGTCCCAGCTTTCCAGAGCTGGTAGTAGGTTGGGATTGTATTGAGGGATCAGTTCCTTGGTTAGCAACCTCTTTTCCAAATTGGGAGCCCTTCAGTCAGACATTTGGTAGCCTTTACCCTAATTATCTTTTTTTTTTTTCAAGATTTATTTATTTACTTGGAAGTCAGAGTTACAGAAAAGTAGAGGCAGAGAGAGAGATGCACTCCATCTGCTGGTTCACTCCCCACGTGGCTGCAACAGCCAGAGCTGAGCTGACCCAAAGCCAGGAGCCAAGAGCTTCTTAGGGCTTTCCTGTGAAGATGCAGGGTCCCAAACACGTGAGCCATCTTCTGCTGCTTTCCCAAGGTGCATTAGCAGGGAGCTGGTTTAGAAGTGGAGCAACTGGGATTCAAACCAGTGCCCATATGGGATGCCAAAGCTATAGGCTAGGGCCTTAACCTGCTGCACCACCGCACCAGCCCCAATCCTTATTACCTTTTAAATATCTCAAGTTCCCTGGACCTTTGGCTGGCAGACCTGTTCTGAACCTATTCTCTGTGCCAGGCATTCTGCTAAGCATTTTATAGGCATTATCATCTCATTTAACCCTCATGATAAACCTCTGAGACACGTGGTTTAGTGAACGTTTTTTAAAATAATGAAACAGGGGCCAGCACTGTGGCGTAGTGGGTTAAACCACTGCCTGCAGTGCCAGCATCCCATATGGGCTCTGATTCGAGTCCTGGATGCTTCACTTCCGATCCAGCTCTCTTCTATGGCCTGGGAAAGCAGTAGAAGATGCTCCAGGTCCTTGGGCCTCTATATCCAAGTGGGAGACCTGGAAGAAGCTCCTGGCTCCTGGCATGGGATCAGCCCAGCTCCAGCCATTGTGGCCATTTGGGGGAGTGAACCACCAGATAGAATACCTTCTCTCTCTCTCTCTCCCCCTTCACTAACTCTGCCTTTCAAATCAATAAATAAATCTTTAAAAATAGAAAGAAAAGAAAAGAGTGAAACTGAAGCTTTAGAGGTAAAATCACCTGCATAAGTTCAAATACCTGTTTAAGGGACAGAGGTGGGATTTAAGCCAAGGACTGTCAGGCTCCAGAGTCATGGCCTTATCTATCAGCTTAAAATTCCTTTCCCTCTAAGTGGTGTATTCCCCAATTACTGCCTACACATTTGGATGCTGATCCTTACCTGGAATGCCTCTGACTCCCATTTTTGCTTTATTTTCCTCCATTCAAGCCCTCTCCCATTGTTCAAGGCAAGAAAAGATGTAGGTAGTTTTGATTCAGAACTAGCATCTGGTGCACACTCTCTTGGCTGTTTGTCTCTGACCAGTTTGAGGCTGCTTCTTCTGAAATGTATTTCTTCTTTTAGAAGCCTCTGGTCTTTGGAACTCCCATTTGTTGGCCTTCCAAAGGAAATCCAGAGAGCAGATGTCCTCATTCTTTAATCCTTATCTCACATCTAGTCCCTGAGTAACTAGAGTAGACTCTCCTGTGAATTTTTGTGTTTTCTTTCTTTCTTTATTCACCCACTTACTTATTTCAGAGTCAGAGAGACACAGAGAAACAGGCAGAGAGCTTACAATTGCTAGTTAACTCCCTTAAATGCTTGTGATAGCAAGCATTGGCCAGTCCAAGCCAGGAATTGGGAAGTCAATCTCTGTCTCCCAGGTTGGTGGTAGTAATTCAACCACTTGAGACCATCATCTGCTCCCACCCAAGGTGCACATTATCACGAAGCTAGAATCAGAAGCAGAGTAGGGTCTCCAGTCTAGGCACTCTTCCATGAGAGGCAGGCATCCTAAGCAGCGTCTCAACTGCTCTGCCAAATACCGCCCCTCCCTATGAAGCTTGGAATCAAAGTCATCTCTTTGCTTGTTCCAAACCTACTCAGTGACTAGGTAAGTATTTTTCTCTCATCTCAAGCCCCACCAAGAATTCTTCTCCACTGTATACTTCTGGAAAACTGTGGTCCCCATAGCCAGCTCTTCTTGGGATGACTGCGAGGTCTCCTTAGGTGCATTAACTATAAAGTACTTGCCTTTGATTTAAGTCATGTCATCAGTCTTCCTACAATGTAATGCCATGTTGTCCATTAGCTGTGTCCACCATGCAGTGATTAGAAGCAATGCAGGCACCATGTAAACCAGACTTTGTGTTGGGGCCAGGCAATAGGGAAATTACCTTAAGAGAATGGTTGAAAATAATGTGCTGCGTCCATATCTTGAACAGGGGCTTTCAGAATTAACCAAGTAGAAAGGAATGTTGAGATGCATTTAACCTCATTAGTTTCAGTAGGACTGACTCTCCAATCCATCAGAGTTGTGCTACATTAGTGAAACTCAACTATTTCTAAATCTCATTTACATAATGGATGAGATGTGAAATGAGCCCAATGTGAGGGGAGCCACCCGGAGGCACTAAAGTTTATCACAATATGTAAGAGTTCTTTTAGATCATCGCATTAAATTTCCACTAACAAGATAACAAATTAATTGCCTGTATTACTGTACTAGCCCAAAGTCTATTGAGAGCAGAGTGTCAGCAGAGGAAGGCAGCTGGGGTCCCAAGGACTGTGGGCGGGAGTTTTGCTCAGAGGGAGGTGAAGAATACTACCCTGGCTTTCTTCTGCCCCTTTAAGAAATCCCAGGCACCCCTGTAATCTGATGGTGGACTTTGGCTTTATTAGTGAGGTAAGCGAGGATGAGTAAATCAACTGTATCAGACAAGCCTCAGGACATCTAGAAATTGATCATTCTGCCGAAATAAGCACTCTGTGTTTATTAGCTGGGAGTTCATCACTATCGCTTCTCCTCATCCAATTCCTAAGAGATTTCAAAGCCATCATCATGGTATTAGCTCGTCTGACTGAACTACTAGAGATAAAGATTAGGAGATCTATCTAATGATGGGTCTCAGTTGCTGTGATTTTTTTTCTCCTCTATTGCAAAGAGGAAATCTTTTCTAGCGCTGGTTCTGTGTCTATATGTGCATGCCCTCACACAGTCACAGTATGTTTGAATTCTATAGGGTGAATTCAAATAGTGAAATAAAGTAGGTGATTTGACGAAAGGACATCAATATAGCTCTTAAAACAATGCAGCTTTCTCATACTTAAAAGATATACTCTAAATTGATTTACCTAGCAAGATACAGTGGACAGTATTGCACCAAGAATAATAGATTCCATGACCATATTTAGAATTCCAACATTGCTACATGGCCAGACTTCTACAGATATGTCCATGAGAGACATACATGAGAGATGAGTACATATTGGACTGATCTTTCACAAACCACTAAATGTGTTTTTATCTATTTATACATATATTTATGTACACACATGCACTAAGCTCCTGATATCAAGCTCTTTTCTCAGTGTGGCTTCTAAATAAGCTGTAATCAAAATGCAAATAAGGTGACCCAGTTAGCATCCAGATATCTGTATTACCATGCAGATGTGCTCTGTACTGTGTACTCTAGAGGTAAAAAGGAAGACGCTACAAAAAATGCTTATGGTAACTGGCATTGATTACTAGGCCCTTCACATTATGGAGAATCTAGGGAAGAATCTTCCAGAGACAGTGGTACTATAGCTTATATCTCATCAGGCATTTTGTTGTTTGGCTCCTTTCTAAGGCATTCTGAGAGTATAGAATAACAAACATGCACAAGGAGAGCAAGAATACTTGATCTGGGAAGTCTCATAAGGAATCCCTGTAGCATGAAGCCAGCATTTTGTGCAGAGCCCATCTTAGTACATGGCGAGGATCAGAGTCATGTTTCTGCACTTCTCTGCATGTGGCACTAAGCAAAGCAAGTCTGGTCTGCATTCTGGGGCTCAGATGCCGAAAAAGGGCTGGACTAGTTTCCTTCGAACTCCGAATTACCTGGATTTACTTTGCTGAAGCTCATATGTGTTCAGCAATAGCTTATAAAATGCTTTGACTGATCACTAAGGCTGTGCTAAATTGGTTTTACCTGCATGTATGCATTGGTCCCTCCCTTGATAATAACCTTTTGTAAATCTGTTATATTTTTCACAGAACATATACCACTCCATCATCCGCATATTATGGGTACAATTATAATGGCATTCTGTTTGGTGTGAGTCATTGTCATTCTGTCATTTGGTGTGTGCCATTGTCATTCTACAGTGTGTGTATGTTTGTGAATGTGGTGTGTGTGTGTGTATGTATGTGTGTCTAGGAATCAACTTAATCAGGCAAGTATTCTCAATCTAGCCAAAAAGTAGCTATGAACTTTAAGCTGGGTACAAAATTTGTTCTTTGTGTTTCTATGTACTTCCCCTCACACCATCCCAAGAAATGTATTTGATGCCTGAGATGCAGAAAGATTGGAAACCTCTGACTTTGAAAGTCTCCTTCCTGCAGTTTTGATAGTTGATATATCTCCATTCTAAAAGATATCATTTGGCACTTCTATAGTAAACACTTTTAGCAGGCATGACCACTTAACTACAGGATCAAGAGAGAGAGTGACTCTTGCATCATTAAAAAGTACCACATAGGACAAAATATTCTTTAATGTAATCTTTCACCAGGTTCCAGTGAACAAAAAATGTTAACTTTTCAGTCCATTACTGCACTTCTGATGCAAGAGAAGCAAGAACTGGTCAGAGTGTTTAGCGATTACCCTAAATCTAGAAACCATAGAACAGTAGAGCTAGAATGGGTTATGACCAACAGGAAACCAAAGCTGGAAGAAGTATCAAGTCTTGCTCATTTTCATCCAGGAAGTGAGGAGAAGAATTTGCAAGAGCCTAGTGCTCATAATTATAATCTTAACTTTCATATTTAAAAATTAATCTCTCTAATACAATTTATTGCCTGTAGGTATTCATGACTAGTTTCTTTGTGTCATTCTTCTGCTAAAAAGATATGAAGTCTGTTTCTGAAGAAATTTAGATTTTATAGAGGACACACAAAACTTGAATGTATGAAATAAGTTTAAAATGAGACAATTTGTAGTAAGACAGTGCAGTCCTAAAACTTGCAAAAGTACTGCTATATGACTCCTTAATGTATTTGCCCATAAAGATTTAATAAGCTTGAGGAAGGCACAGGGAAATGAGGGGAAAATAGAGATTTAGAAAGTATAAATTCTTAAATTTGATCATATTTTCCATCTTTCTTCTAGTTATATGTGCTTCCTATACGACTCTTTCAAAATCTGCTTTCTATGAGCTTCAACTCTAGAAAATTGTAACTTTTAGGAGTTTTACATCTTCTCTTGTTACTATAAGAAATTACATACAAACTTAGCGGAGTAAGCAACACAGATGTATTACTTACACTTCTGGAAATTGGAAACCCAAAATGGGTCTCACCGAGCTAAAACCAAGGTGTCCACAAAGCTACATTCCTGATTGGGAACTAATAAGGGAGACTCATTTCCTTGTTTTCCAGATTCCAGAGTCCATCTGCATTCCTTGACTCACTCACGGCCCCTTCCTCTATATTCCAAGCAGCAACAACATCTTATCTCTTTTCTCTGACTCTCCTCTTCTGCCTTCTACTCTTTACTGGGCCATTGTGATTACATTGTGGCCTTCTAGACAATAAAAGATACTCTCCCCTTCTTAAGGTTACCTACTTAGCAATATCAATTCTATCTGCAATCTTAATTCTCCTTTGCCATATTATATAACAGGTTCTAGGAATTAGGGTGGGGACATCTTGGGAGAGAGAACACTATTTTCTGTTACCACAATATGTAAATTCCTCCAGTCTTCACAACAATCTTTTTTTTTTTTTTTTGACAGACAGAGTAGACAGTGAGAGAGAGAGAGAGAGAGAGAAAGGTCTTCCTTTACTGTTGGTTCACCCTCCAATGGCCACTGCGGCCGGCGCACCGCACTGATCCGAAGCCAGGAGCCAGGTGCTTCTCCTGGTCTTCCATGCAGGTGCAGGGCCCAGGGACTTGGGCCATCCTTCACTGCACTCCCAGGCCACAGCAGAGAGCTGGCCTGTAAGAGAGGCAACCAGGACAGAGTCTGGCGCCCCAACTAGGACTAGAAGCCCGGGTGCTGGCACCGCAGGCGGAGGATTAGCCTATTAAGCCGTGGCGCTGGCCTCACAACAACCTATTTTAACAGATGAAGAAATTCAGATGCAGAGAGTTCATATAATTTGCCCCAAATTACACAACTAGTAAAGCAGATAGTCATATTCCAAAGAATATGAGGGGTTTTCAAAAGGTTCATGGAAATTATGTATTACTAATGAAAAAACTATGCATAAATTTCAAAATTTTTTCAACAAACTAAGCTGTCTTTGCTTCCATTTTCCATTTTGAAGTACTGTCACATATTCTTCACTCAATTCTATGCTGCACTGAAGAGAGACTTTTAGAATAGAGAAGCATGTGTAAGCTAAAGTAGCAAGGGCAGCTTCCTAGAAGAGTTCCATTTGTCCTTCTGTCCATCCAACATCTCTGGGTACCTAGGATCTATCAAGCCCAGTACTGGGGAACCAAAGGAAAGTGAGACGTGTTTCCTGACATCTAGAACTTTGCTGCTGCCTACAAGAATTGTCAGAGAAATAAACATGCAGTTATGAAAAAGAGATAAGTCCTGTAGTATAGCCAGATGGTAAGACAACCTATTGGAGACAGATACTAACTGTACCTGACAAAGAGATATGGACTTGATTTTTGTAAGTTGCCTTCCAAAGCATATCTTCATGTATTTTTAATGACTCATCAAAACACTCTTATTTCTGCTTTTGTTCTTGTCATTTCCCAGCCCTAGCAATTCCTCCCTCTCCTCTTGCAGACTGTGATGTTTCTACCTGTGTTTGTTTTCCTTTTTGGATGTTTAGCTCCATTCAGATTCATAGGTCCTAATAATGCCTGGCACTTAAACATTCTTAATAAATGTTGAACTAATAAATGAATCAGCAGAATACCACCTCCAAGCCTACTGAGATCTCATTTTCCTCTTAATTCATGGATAACTCATTTGGCTTTTTGGTTTATCACTTTGTAGGTGTTTTTGTCTTATCCACTCTCCACTTTGTACCATCTCTGTGAAGATAGAGAAATTAACTTCCCAGTTTTGCTAGGCAGCTCTCAGATCATTCCTTAATTCAAAATGATTGATTCTAGCTACAGTTAAAAGTACTTTACTTAAGAGTGATCTCTTTTTTTAAGATTTATTTTATTTATCTGAAAGATAGAGTTCCAGAGAGAGGTAGAGGCAGAGAGAGAGAGAGAGAGAAAGAGATCTTCCATCTGCTGGTTCACTCCTCAAATGACCACAACAACCAGAGATGAGCTGATCCAAAGCCAAAAGCCAGGACCTTCCACCAGGCCTCCCATGCGTGTTGCTCCCTTGCGGGTGCAAGGGCCCAAGAACTTCGGCCATCTTCTACTGCTTTCACAAGCCCTAGCAGAGAGCTGGATCAAAGTGGAACAGCCAGGACTTGAACTGGTGCCCATATGTGATGCTGGTGCTGCAGACTGGGGCCTTAACCCACTGTGCCATAGTTCCACCCCTTAAGAGTTATCATGCCTAGGTTTTATCTCTTAAGGTCCCAGAATAAAGTAAAACTCATCTGACACAAAGTAAATGTTGACATGACCACCACCTCAAATTGAGCAGGTGGTCTGACATTTCCAGCACCTGGCTTGAAAGGGAAATGTTGCTAGAATCCAACTCATGCTCTTCTCTCCAAGATTGGAGTCCAGGGAATGCATGTGCACACCACAAATGATGCCATTTTCTAGTTTGCACAGCAGTCTCCTCTCTTTGCTAGGCTCTGTGTCCACTGTTCTGTATCCACCTGGAGAGCATGCCTTTTTCTCTTTCACCTAAGGATGCCATGTGAATTGCAGTGATGATTACAAAAGTATTAAGGGACCTCTTTCTGCCTTTATACAAAGTCACAACTAATGTAATGCTATGCAGAGGCTATTAGAATACAACTCTAAAAATAATGCAATTCTTAAAAAATAGGGACTTGTACTGTTTGACTAATGCCATATCCCTAGTATAGTAGATGTTCAATAAATATTTGTTGGATTAAGGAGTAAAATGATACAACAAAAATAAAATTTTTGTTGACTCTGGAACAAAAAATATCATCTCCCAAATCCTAAGAGTCTCTCTTGCTTGATTTTGCTTTTCTCAGTAACAGAATCCTTCTACTGACATGAGTGGAGTTCATTTGCAAACAGCAAAAAAGAACAATGGAAGAATTTGAATAGATAACCAGTATGTTAGAGTAGACATCATTATCAAGTTTTCAGGAATAGCTTCCTCTTGTGAAAATGTGCACTTACTGGTTTACCCAAAAGTCAACAAGTTATGAGGAAGTTAAGAACCCCAGATTGGGCCGGCGCCACAGCTCACGAGGCTAATCCTCTGCCTGCGGCACTGACACCCCAGCTTCTAGTCCTGGTTGGGGCGTCAGTTCTGTCCCGGTTGCTCCTCTTCCAGTCCAGCTCTCTGCTGTGGCCTGGGAGGGCAGTGGAGGATGGCCCAAGTGCTTGGGCCCTGCACCACATGGGAGACCAGGAGGAAGCACCTGGCTCCTGGCTTTGGATCAGCATAGCGTGCTGGCCATAGCGGCCATTTGGGGGCTGAACCAACGGAAGGAAGACCTTTCTCTCTGTGTCTCTCTCTCTCACTGTCTAAATCTGCCTGTAAAAAAAACAAAACAAAACAAAACAAAAACTTCAGGTTGAATCAAGAGACATGGATCTCAGCCTCGCTTCGTCTACACACATGATTTTTTTTTTTAATTTTTTTTTTTTTTAAGACAGGCAGAGTGGACAGTGAGAGAGAGAGACAGAGAAAGGTCTTCCTTTTGCCGTTGGTTCACCCTCCAATGGCCACCGCGGTAGCGCGCTGCGGCCGGCACACCGCGCTGTTCCGATGGCAGGAGCCAGGTGCTTCTCCTGGTCTCCCACAGGGTGCAGAGCCCAAGCACTTGGGCCATCCTCCACTGCACTCCCTGGCCGCAGCAGAGAGCTGGCCTGGAAGAGGGGCAACCGGGACAGGATCGGTGCCCCGACTGGGACTAGAACCCGGTGTGCCGGCGCCGCAAGGTGGAGGATTAGCCTGTTGAGCCACGGCGCCGGCCACATGATTTTTGTACTTGGACAAATCATCCGGTCCTCTGTGCCTCTTTTTCCTTGTTTGGGAGTGGAGAGTTTAACCATCTGCCTCTTGTCATCCACAGGGATGCTGCATGGAGCAAAAAGCACACAATGCATGTTAAAGCTCTTTGCAAATTAAAGACCAGTAACTGTGCAACATAGCATAACTCCAAATCCATGCCAAACTCGGCATTCTGCAGCTGGGGAGGTGACTGAAGGGACTGGCCATCCCAGTGGTGTCAGCTTCTCACACCATGCCAGCCAAGGCTTTGTTACCAGGAAACACCTGCATTTGCAAATCTAAGAATTAGGGATTTAATTAAACTATTGGGCAATCCTATATTAATCACATACTATCAGCCGGATATACTGCTCTCTGTGGTAGATGATGCAAAACAAATTACATATGACCCTCAGTGATGATTCCATCATCTCCTTTATTATAAAGAAACTGTACAGAATGAGAACCCAATGGGAGATAAAGAATCTTCATTTTACCCCCGTCTTCCCAGCTGTCTGAATTTAAGTAAATCATATGACCTCTCTGAATCTCTTTCCTCATTAAAAAGGGAGAGTAAAAAATAGTCATCCCTCAAAAGGGTTTTGTCTCTTTCCCTGTACAGAAAGTGAGTTAAAATAGATAAACCAGCTTTATCAACCATAGAGCAACATACAAATCTCTCTAAGGTGAGGCTGGTTTTTATTATCCAAGGTCATAGAGATCATTAAAGGGACCCTGGGAAAGTCAGCCATCATAGACTCTGCTTTTCTTCAATGACTCCTGTGACCTTGAGCAACCTGGGGAAGAAGTAATTGAGCAGCAGCTACTACTTCGGAGGAAACAGAATCAAAATATTGGAGCTATTGACTCACCCTTCAGGCAGTAAACAGTGCCTTGGTCTCTGACCTTTTTGCATCCCAGGGCAGTCAATAACCTGGCCACTAGATGCAGCGTCTGCCACTGATTTTGATTTGGGAGTAGTTTAACCTTGAACTGAGCTCCAAGTAACCAAGGCAACAGGAAGTCAGCGTCTACATAGAAGGCGTAGGAATCCATAAATCAAGTCCCTAATGCAAACATGGTGTGCAGGTAGAGGTTTGAGGGGATAAGTGGTGTATGAGAAATTACCATTGAAAATGAGTGACTGTCCCTTGATAGGCTACAGCACAGTTTCAAAGACTTTTTTTAACTTATCAATAGAGGTCAACAGGTTATGACAGAATGTTTTCATATAGGTTTAACATTTTTTTTAATTTCCTCTTGGCTCTGTCTTTTAATTATGAACAGATGTTGAATCCACAAAGCTATTAGCATTGTTATTTCCTCCTTTAAAAACGTGCTGGATGCCAAATATGCAAACCTCAGTGCAATATGGCTTGTGTTGAGGTTTAAGGATGCTGCATAAGCCTGTACCAAGGGTGCTCCCCATGGCCTCCTTTCTGAGTTTGGGGCAGTGATGCCTACCCAGATCATAGCAACCCTTGCCTTTATTCATGCTCCAGTATAAGCAGTGGTGCTACATCTCAATGGGCCAGTCAACACCAGGCGTTTTCTGCATTTCCTTGAAATCCATCAACCTCCAGCCTCTAAAATCCCTTTCTACAAGGAGTGTGAAGCCAAAATCATGCTAGAAAAAGGGTTTCTAATTGTTCTACCTCTTTGCCATCATATACCATGGAGCATCAGCTGTCACTTGGAATGGAGGCAAATTAAGACTTCCAGTGGCCACCCTGCCCAATGCTGTCTCCCAACAAGCAGTCATCACCCCTATCTCAAGAGACCTCTGCTCTCAGATACTGTGGATTAAGTGCTTACAGACTAGCCTTGGTTTAAAATTCATTGAACATTCTTGCCTATGTTATGTTGTTCCTGGGATTGTTTCCGTTATCCTTTCAAAATCCCAAAGTGACTGATAATATGTCAGAGCTTTTTTTTTTTTCCATTTGTTTTCAAATTCATTGGATGTCAACCAGCAAGCAGTACTATAATCTAGGAAATCCTAAATTATCTAGGGTTTTCAAGAGAGCTAAAGAGTGACAATTTGAATTATAGAGTGTTTTAAGTACCATTTTATTACTTTTAATGTATTCTGTAACATAAACACTTAAGTAGCAAAGTATGCCCAACAGAGGTATGATCCGATCAACTTTAATGAGATGATGCAGACTGAGACTAATTTGGATTGTGAACATTTGCATGAAAATGGGTACAATTAAAATCACTTGAAATCAATTTCTTCCCAAGTGAGAGTTAAATATCCAACTACTAATCCTGTTTATGGCCTTCATACCCAGAGCATATCATAATTTGAACAAAGAACTATCTGTCCCAACAGTGTCCATCAGTACATAGATAACATACCAGTGAATTTTTCCAAAACGCTCTTATCCAAGAGAACTCTGATGGCTTACAGTGGACGGAGGGGGTTCTATGGAAAGTGCACATGCATCTAGTTTGTGGAATTCTACTGTGGTGGTGCAAAGTAGCAAAATGAGGAATTCAGGAGCCGTCGTTCGGTGAAACAGTTAAGACACCGCCACTTGGTACATCTGCATCCCATATCAGAGTGCCTAGGTTCAAGTCCTGGTTATGTTTACAATTCCAGCTTCCTGATAATATGCACTCTGGGAGGCAGCAGGTGATGATTTAAATACTTGGCTGTCCATGTTGGAGAGCCAGATTGAGTTTGGACTCCTGATTTCAGTTTAGCTCAATCCCAGCTGTTGCCAGCATTTAGGGAGTGAGCCAGTGAATGCAAGCTGGCTCTCTCTCTCTCTCTGCCTTTCAAAAATAAAAATAAATAAATATAAATTTTAGTAGGAAATTTTTATCTCTCCATTGCCAGATTTGTTAGCAACCAGTTGTTAAAGTACACCTTTCTATTCTAATAGGTTTCTAGATATTTTCAAAATTTAATTTATTTTCTCAATGAAAAAGGATCGATAAATGTTCAGTTTTGAAAATATTAACAGTAAAGAATAATAAGTAGTAAAAATAAGCATTTTCTCTTCCTCGCCAGTCTTCCCTGAGCTCTCCTTCTTCACCATGACTAATGTTAACTGTTTGAATATATATCCTTATAGATGAGTCTATAAGTATTTAAGCATGTTCTATGGCTGGATATAGCCCACTACTGGCATACCTGCCTATTTTACAAATGGGGTGTACTATACATGTTAACTCTACATCCTGATTTCTCAATGAAATGCCTTGCAGTCTTTCATAGAACTTGCTGTTTGTCTATACCCACCTTCAAAATGCTATGAACTCAAAATCTAAAAAAAAAAAAAAAGCATAAATGATTTTGTTAATCATGGGTCTCAAGCAGAATTCTCAGAGACTGAGATGAAGAGTAGGAGGAAGTCAGTAGATGGTAAATGAAAATGTGAAAATGTCAGCATGACTTTCTCCTTAGGTGATTATAGGTACCTTTACCAGGTATGGTACTAAGGCTTCTGCATCTTCATCTTGAATCATGCTCATGACAGATTAAGGTAATGGTCAGGTGTGGAATACAGCCAGGTAGACCAAGATGATCCTTGGATTTACCATCTGGTTTCTTGGAAACTTCCACCTCTGACATTGCAAAGCATATGAGTTTATTCAGTTCTCCCTTATGCTCTTAGAGATATTCTCTTTTTCTGTAAAACTGAGAAAATAATAATACTCACACTGCATGCTTCACAGGATTGTCACAAGACCCAAGTGAGGCTGATCTCACTGTGGCTATAAGATAATGCAGTGCTGGGCTTGGGGCTGGGGGAAGGTGGGGAAATGGATACTGTTTGGTTAGGATGGAAAATCCACTATGATAAGGCCCAATTTGCTGTTGTTGCTGTCAGTGGCATATAGGCTGCCAAGAAAGAAATTCTGAATAGATGACCATTGATATGGTTTCAGACACCCTCACTCTCTTCATTTATGCCTGGATAAGCTACAGAGGCATTTTTTGCAGCTAGGGTTATAGAAGGTGCCTATAAATATTTGATCATGTCAATAAAGAGAAATGAAACTTTGATTACTGGTTACAGTTGGTTCTGATGAAGCAGTGGGGTACAATAATGATGACAATAGTAATGATAGGAAAAATAACAACAGTGTACATTTAAGTAGCATATACCATGTGCTAGATGATGTTCTCAGAACTTTATATGGATCAGCTCATTGGATGCTCACACGACTCCTGCAAGGTAGTTCTATCACTATCCTATTTGTAAAATAGAAAATTGTAGAAAGTCAAGTTTTGAAGCTTGGAAAGTTAAGGAACTTTCTCTTGATCATGCCTCTGGAAAGTAACATAGCATGGATTCAAACTCAGGGAATAATTGTCCAGAATAGCTAAGCTTTTTAGCATCATAATAATGAGTTATGATGCATATTATGACTAGGTCCCTAAAGGCCACCAATTCAACTCACTCATAGCCTAGTGACTAATATTACACTGCAGTGCCCACATCATACATCTGCTTCCAGCAGGCTGGTCTCTTATCCAGATCATGTTCATTCCCCACCCATGACTTAGCATGTGCTCTGTTCAGCACTGAGAATGCCTTTCCCTCAAAACTGCTGCAGGACAAAGCCTTTCCTCACTTCTCCCACACTCATGTCTGTATCTCTGAACTCCTCAAATGGCTAGGATAACACAAGCCTATTCACACTTGCTGCCCATTTTCCTTCTTATTTAGTCTCATTACCCCAGCTGGACAAGATACAAAGCCTCACTGGGTTGGGAGGTGCCTTTTCATCCCCTGCATTCCTCATGCTGCATAGGGTGCAACCTCCATAAATGTGGGCTTGTTGAGCCTCAGAACGTAGAATTGTGCCTAATGGATTGCATTGTTTCCATAGGTCTGTGCCCAGTCCAGCACAGACCTGGAATGCCATCACTATTAATATGACCCAAAAACCAAAACCAGTTGTGGCTCTTTTTTACCCCTTTCTTTTAATATTCCAAAATTTCATCCTTTTGAAGGTCAAATCATTTGACTATTTCTTCAGATCACTTTCAGAATTTGTGTTATTTGTCTCTGTGTTCCTTTTAAGTAACTGCAGGCTTTGGTATTATTGTTTTAGGGATGCCAAGTCCTCATTTAAAAGTGGACCAGACGGCAGCACACAGTAAGAACGAGGGCTCAGTGTCCACCATGATGACCAGGAAGAAGCCAGCTGCAATGGACAGTGTTGCAATTCCACCAACCCCAGTGTTATCTCTCCTGGCTGCATCTGCAGCAACCTCAGACACAGGTGGGTACTTTTCAAACACTTTGGATTCCCACAATGAAGATGGGCAAGAAGAAGGTCCCTGGGGAATGCTTTATTGAATACAGGCAAGAATTTTCTGTTGAGCCAGCCTCCCATAGACACTAAGCATCAGAGCTCTACCACACTGCATTTTCCAAGTGGGAGGAGGTCTAAGATGAGCTGGAACCTGGAGGCAATGGTATTCTCAAAAGCTTGCCAGTGTATTCTAATATTAGTCCATCAAGGACAACAGCAAATGATAAAGTATTAATTAATCTATCACCCCTTGATAAATATTAATCTGCATCAAGGGTTGTCTATATGTTATCTGTTGCAACTCATGAAGAACTCTAAAATAAATACTTATATCTTTGTTTTCAGGGAAGTTAACCAGGAATAAAGTAAAACTTTTGCTAAAAATAAAACTTACCCCAGGAACCTATGGACAGTAAGGAATCCAAAGCCCATTGCTATCAGCTACTGCACTTTCCTACCTACCTTGCTCACTGGGGTTAAAGAGTGGTCAACACTGAGTTTCCCTGGGGCCTCGATTTATTCTACCCTGTGATTTCATGAATTACTCAGTTGTTCCCAGAGTCTCCACCAGTGCTCAATAAAATATAGCTCCTTATTCAGATATCCCAAGTTCTCCATGACCTGTCCCCTTCTACTTCTACCCATATCTACTCCTCACAGTCTTTGCCAGCAAGCTCTTATGTCAACACTGCCTTTGCCAAGCTCACCCCAGCCACCAAGATGGCAAGATGTGGCTGTGGCTTTCCACCAGTGCTTAGAGACAGCCCTGCTCAATGCCCAATCCTGCCTACAGATTCAGAAGCAACCACTCACAGATTTTCCAGATACGCATAGCATCCAGTGTCTCGACTTTGAATTTACAGCATTCTTGGAGACCACACTAAAAAATGCCTTCTACTGAAATTCTTTGCCCTTGCAACCAAATTTTACATACCACAGAGGCAGGGTCCATAATTTAGATATTTACCATCTTCATTGCATGCAGAATGATGGCACAATCTGTAAATGTTGAATTAATACGTTAATAAATGTGATAAGCACATTGCAGTATATAGAAATGCCTGTTAGAAGCCCAAAAAGATACTCATTAATATTCACTCCAAGCTCATCCTCTCAGTCAACGGTTTTAAGCAGAGAACTCAACTTGTCTTCATATTTACCTCCTTCCTGAATCATAGGTAATTAGAAAATGAGCCCAAGTGAAATAACAGAAATTAATTGTTGGAATGACAATTCCCAAGTTGAGCTCAGCAAAATATTAGTAGGTATTTTGTGATTAAAAAATGTTTCCATCTCTAAATGAGTGGGAATGCTGCCTTATATCTATCTCCACACTGCAGAGCTGTTCAGAGCCTTTAACTGACCATTGTGCGTTATGAGATCCAGTGGGGAGCAGACAGAATTTCACAATCTTATCTAACTACAAGACTTATTTTCCTGGGACTAGTTCATCGTTATCTCTAGAAAATGATGTTCTTCCCAGTCATTTGGGAAATCTTGCACTGAGAAAATTGGTTCATCTCTGAAATATAATCATGCACCTTCACACCTTTTACACACTTGGTGGAAATGAAAAGTTTTGGGTGGCGATGATGGATAAATAATGTCATCAAGGAAATCAAGAAGTTAAAGGATGGAGAATCACAGAGGAGTGTGGAGTTACGCCTGCAATCTGATGGGAGGGGACTCAGGTAGAGAGTCAGGTGGGCAGGATCCCAGAAGTGGGAACTAGTGCCATGCCTGGAACTCCAGAAGGACATCACTTCCTGTAGTAAAAGATTTGGGTCATGGTCTGCACTACTCACCCAGATAATTGTTTATTCAACCTCAATGGTTAACCACTAGAGACCTCCCTTTACGGATTCAGAAATTAGCCTGTGTGTTTCTGCCTTCGCTTGCCAAGCACAGATACTTCCCACGGGCAAAAGACAGGTGGTCACCCATTTATTTCCTTGCACTCTTTCCTGTCACTGTGAAAGAGACCATTCTTGGGATCACATGCTAGTATAGCCTTGCTTCCTCCATTTGTGTCCAGCAAGTGATTTATAAATTTGCCAAGTGGGTGGTAGAAACAATTGAGTATTCAACTTTTAAACCTGCATCTCTGGTGATCAGAGCAAAGGCAAAACTCTTGTTTCAGGATGCAAGAGTGGGCTGTTTATTTTTGGCAGTGCTAAAATGAGACCCTCAAGAGAACTGGGGAGATCTGGTCTCTTTCCGGGTTTTAGACAGCTAAGCAAAAAAATTTGGGGGGGGGGGGACAGGCCAGAGATCTACCCCAGGTGCTAGAGGCCAGACCTTCCTGAGATTTCAATCCCCACAGATAAAACGACTTCCCACAAACCAGAGAGAGTTAGACACACACAGGCTGGGCTCGCATCCAACACTTTGTTTCACATGTGAAGAAACTGGTGCCTCCTGAGATTCAGAAATTTGCCTGAGATCATTCAATTGGATTGGAACCTAAATTTCATAATTTCCCTTCTGCTTTCCAGTGGAATCCCACTTCTGTCATAGGTCCAATGTGAGCAAAGGCAGATTTATTTCTCTCTGACAATGGACTCCTATTTCTTTTGGAGAACAACGAATGTAATCCATAGTTTGATGGATAGATGACTTTAACAAGCACATAGTAGGCAGTTCATTGTTTCTGGACATGATTTTATTTAGTAGGATGTTTATGCAGGAGTCAAATATATTTCTGATGAGACAATTCACTTGATTTTTGTTGTCTTTATAGTGCTTTTATCCATTTTACACTGTGAGAAAGATAACTTAGAATGATACCTTGTTGTGTACAGAAATCAACTTATTTTCTAATAAGTTTCATTTCTATTGAATGGATTTGGAGACCCAGACAACTTCAGGGGATGGGAGTAAAAAAAAAAAAAAAGAGTGAATTCAATGATGTATAAAACAAAAATAATTAACAAAACCACATATTGCAGTGAGAGTTACTAAAATAATTCAATCTATTGGAAAATATTTTGTTACAAAATACTACAGCCAGGCATTTGTCTAATGGATAAGACACTAATTAAATTGTTTGCATCTTAGGTTAGAGTGTCTGGAGTCAGTACCAGGTTCTGGCTCCTGATTTCAGCTTCCTGATCATACAGATCTTGGGAGGCAGCTGTGATGGCTCAACTGATTGGGTTTGTACCACCCATGTGGGAGACCCGGATTCAGTTCCTGGCTCCTAGCTTTGGCCCCTGGCCATTATGAGTATTTGAGGAGTAGAGAAGCAAATGAGAACACTCTCTGTGTATCTGTTTCTATTTCTCAAGTAAACAAATGTATTTTAAAGGAATGGTGCTAAGGTATATAGTACAATTCTTCATACTTAGAAGATGCTCAAAAAACACTGACAAAATGAGTGATTGATAGGCAATACCTCGGCACTTACACAGTACTGAATATGGTGAAAGATGTCTGAGAAGAGCCTGCTTGTTCTTGGAAACACTCAACAATCAATTGGAAAAAAGGGAATAGGCACATTGCAGAATGTGTAAATTGGTACAGATTTTCCAAATATTTAATCAGTTTGTAGTCATAACAGTGCTTTTTTAAAAAGGTGATCTTTGGTAAACTTTTTTTTTAATTTCCCAACTTATTTTTTAAACATTACAATATGATTCAAAATATTCTGGTCAAAGTTTAAAAATGCACCATTTCGTACACTCATGCTCATGAACAAGGGAACCCCAACATTTTAGTTTAAGGTGATCTGTCAGTTTCTTAGAGTCTGAGAGGCATGCTGATTAAGAATTTATTGATTTATGGGGAGAGGCAGTCCGGAAGATGCAGGAGCTAGTGGCCAGCTGAGAACATGTCAGTGTGTGAGCCACTTGGAGGGAGGGAGGGAGGGCTGGCAGTGGACACCACCGGTGCTCAAACAGGTCAGCCTTCATGATCAAACTGCTCAATAGCTATTGATCTGCTGCAGTCCCCTGGCACAGCAAAGAAGGTCTGCTTCAAGGGAGCACTGCATGATTATTGTGAGTAATTAGGGCTAATGCAGTAAAAGCTTCAATAAAGTTTGTTCAAAGTGATGCGTAATTTGAAACACCTTCTATTACACTAGCCCAAGAATGATTTAATAAGCATATCAGATAATCCATAACTGAAGGAGTCAGGCCAGCATTTCTAGTCTTCTGCCTTTTGAGCTAACTTCTTAGGGGAATCATTGAAATTTATTGAGCATTCATGATTTCACTCCTAAAACATGTGTTCTCCCTTTATATTTAAGGCGAGATTATATGAATAACTGATTCCAAACTGAGGTAAGAACTCAGAAAAAGGCCAGGAAAGCAAAATCTCTATGGTTCTGTACCTGAAAGTCTTGACTAGATATGATAGAAAATCAAATAGATATAGTCTCTCTCTCTCTCTCTCTCTCTCTCTCTCTCTCTCTCTCTCTCTCTCTCATACACAAACACACATACACCAGTACTCACTAATATTTTCTCATCTTAAGTCCGAGGAGAAAAAAATGCACGTATCAGGGACACTATCACTGAATCTTAACTGCTGAAGGCCTAACTCTGCTACAGATAACACAGACAGCATGTGGGCACAGTTCTTAGTTTCTATCTGTTTCATATCAGGGCTAATCCATTACTCTCAAACTCTATAATCTGCCTAGCTTTTTAAAAATGCCAGTACACTTGAGTAAGTGAAAATATTTAAATGCCACTAGTCTCTTAAATCTCTAGGCCTTTTTCTTCTCATGGCAGAAAATGGTATTAGATAAACCATTTAATTATTAGCCAAACTATCAACCCAATCAAAGTTGACTACATCTGTAATCAAGATGCAAAACCTTAAGCTGGAAAACTTGATTACCTTTATAAATGATAATATAAAGTCTTTTCCTTAGATTTATTTATTTACTTGAAGGCAGAGTTACAGAGAGGAAGAGACATATACACATATGTGTGTGCGCGCACACACACACACAAAATTTTCCATCCAGCAGTGTACTTCCCAAATGGCTGCATCAGCTGATACTGGACCAGGCAGAAGCCAAGAGCCAGGAGCTTCATCATGGTCTCCCATGTGGGTGCAGGAACCCAAGCACTTTGGCCATCCTCTGCTGCTTTCCCAGACATGTTATCAGGGAGCTGAATCAGAAGTTGAGCAGCCAGGACTTGAACGGGTACCTACATTGGAGGCTGGTGTTGCAGGAAGCAGTTTGATTCACTACATTACAGCACTGGCCCCCAAATTTTTAATTCTAATGGAATCAGAGTGAAATTCAGTATGCTAGTATACTAAACAAAACTATAAAAATTGCTTTCATTGCCAATATTCTATGATGTCTGATATTTCTAAGGAAAGATGTGGAATAACAAAACAATGTCCATGTACAAGAAAAGAATGAAGAGAAATTTAAGAATTGTACAATAATTTATTTCATTGCTTTTGGTCTTTTATGGAATTATGATCTGACACTCCTAACCAAAATAACAGGTCAGTTTAACCAAAAGTCTTGTCTTTCAAATGAACTAAAATGTGGAAAATAAATTTGCAAGTTAATAAAATTTGGGAAACCTCATTTCCATTCATACATATATATAGATATATACATGTCAGTATCATAACATATATGTGTGTGTGTGTGTGTGTGTGAAATCTTCAAATTATAAGCTCTGTAAGCCCAGATTATAAAGCTTAATTTTAAAAAAATTATTGACATTATCTAAAAAATATTACCTGTGGGCCCACATTGGCCATCTTGTTCTGCCTAGAAGGCTCTGCTGAGAGCGGTGGGATCATGAAAAGATCCCTTCTCCCAGACCTGGGACACTAAGACCCGGCAGAGTTGGAAGCTGCTGTGCATGCTTCCTTGAGGACTCCAACACACCATAGACCTTCTGAAAAACCTCCCAAAGCTGTTGTTTTCACTCCAAAAGGGAGAAATAATCTGGATATCTTAGGACACCTGAGCTGTTCCTAGGGCCAATGATGTCAACCCCAGGGAAGCATCAAAAATCCAGAAATGTCGCCTGCCTTCTGCTCCAGCTTCATTCATCTCCTTGGAAATTTCAGCCAGCACCAAACTCCCCTGGGATCTCCACTGTCAGCATGGGATTTTCAAAAAGACTCCTATCAAGGATTCCTTCCACTGTAATAAGGAAAACAGCATGGTGATCAGAGCTGCTGCAGAGAACAATTGGAGGAGCAGATCTATATGAAATGTAGGCATTGGAGAGAGCATAAAAGGCAAGATTACTCAATTAATGCCTTAATAGGCAATAAAACCTTAACCATAGGGCTTATCCTTCTTATCAAAGATCTTTTCTTGACAAAAATTTACAAGTAGGGGCCAGCGTTGTAGCACAAAGAGTTAAGCCACTGCTTGGGATACTGACATCCTACATTGGAGGCTAGTTCAAGTCCTGGTAGCTCTGCTTGTGATCCAGCTTTCTGCTATTGTGAGAAGGCAGCAGATGATGTTCCAAGTGCATGTACCCGTGCTACTCACATGGGGGACCCAGGTGGAGTTCCTGGCTCCTGGCTTCAGCCTGACCTAGTCCCAGCTGTTGTAGCCATTTGGAGAGCAAACGAATAGATGGAAGATATCTCTCTCTCTCTCTCTCTCTCTCTCTCTCCCTCTCTCCCTCTCTCCCTCTCTCCCTCTCTCCCTCTCTCCCTCTCTCTCCTCCCCCAATTCTTTTTCTCTCTGTCACTCTGCCTTTAATTTTTTTTTTTAATCCACAAGTTAACATATAAGCTGACAGCTGCTGGGCCATTAATCAATGGTAGATAGCAAATCCAAGAAAGGTATGTTTCCCTACAAAATTAATAATCCTTGGACAGACACCCTTCCATTTGCCTTGTTTCTAAGTTTGGGTTCAATATGTTTAAGTAGCCAAGTGTTATTAATTTTTATTTATTTTCAAGTTATTTGAAAGGCAGAGAAACAGAGAGAGAAATAAAGAGACAGTAGGGGTATGAGATGAGACTGAAACAGAGAGAAATCTTCCATCTACTGATTCACTTCCCAAATACCCACAACACCCAGGGTTAGGCCAAGTCAAAGCCAGGAACCCAGAACTCCATCCAGATCCCCTGTGTGGGTGACAGAAACTCAAGTACTTGAGCCATCCTCTTTTGCCTCCCAGGGTACATTATCAGGAATCTGAACCAGAAGGGGAGAAAGTACTCAAACCAAGCACTCCAATTAGAAAGACAGGCATCCCAGGTGGTATCTTAACTACCGCACTGAGCACCTGCCTCTCATTTTTCTTATACAACCATGGAATGTTCCATTTGCATGCCTGTGTCTTTGCTTCATATTGCCTGCATTGAAATATTTATGTGGCACTTACCAGCTGGGTGATCTCAGACCTTAGTGTTCATGTCTTTTTTTTTTTTTTTCTTTTCTTTTTTTTTTTTTTTTTTTTGACAGGCAGAGTGGACAGTGAGAGAGAGACAGAGAGAAAGGTCTTCCTTTTGCCGTTGGTTCACCCTCCAATGGCCGCCGCAGTAGGCACGCTGCGGCCGGCGCACCGCACTGATCCGATGGCAGGAGCCAGGGGCTTATCCTGGTCTCCCATAGGGTGCAGGACCCAAGAACTTGGGCCATCCTCCACTGCACTCCCTGGCCACAGCAGAGAGCTGGCCTGGAAGAGGGGCAACCGGGACAGGATCGGTGCCCCGTCCGGGACTAGAACCCGGTGTGCCGGCGCCGCAAGGTAGAGGATTAGCCTAGTGAGCCGCAGCGCCGGCCAGTGTTCATGTCTTTAAAATGGGAATGCATACTAGCCAGTCAAGAAGACTGGTGAGGAACAACAGAGATGACCGTTGTGAAAATCTTAAGCAAAGTGTCTGTTAACACAGTGAGAGTTCAGCAAACGGATGCTGTTGCTGCTCCTACTGTTATAACTACTGTCTGTTGACTAACCGGGAACCTTTCTGTCTCCCTTGATCACCCCTTCTGCAGTTTCGCTTCTTGTTCATAAGTATTCTTCAAGATTCAGCATAGATGCCTGCAGGTCTAAGCCCTCCCTGACACCCATTTTGAGAGCCACCTCAAGGCCAAACTAGACGTCACACTCTGTTCTGTCCATGGCTGCCTTGCAGTCCAGTGATCCTTTTTTTTCAACTTTTATTTAATAAATATAAATTGCCAAAGTACAACTTTTGGATTACAGAGGATTTTCCCCCCATACCCCACCCGAAACCCTCCCATCTCCCACTCCCTCTCCCATCCCATTCTTCATCAAGATTCATTTTCAATTATCTTTACATACAGATGAACTTAGTATGTACTAAGTAAATATTTCAACAGTTTACACCCACACAGATACACAAAATATAAAGTACTGTTTGAGTAGTAGTTTTACCTTTAATTCGCATATTCCATACCTTTATTACCTTTATTAGTGCCAAATGGACCAGAGGATCCCATATCCTCGACATCTGACCATTCAACTTTAGAACCCCATTTCCTAGCACAGAGGCAGGCAAACCACAAGTAATCATTAGATAGTGGTCCACATGCACTGGGCATGTGTCCTGCACAAAACCGCTAATAACATACATTCTAGTATTGTGTTCCTTAGTGTTGAGAAAGTGATTTCCCATTTTCATATCAGTCCCAGACATAGCCCCATCTGAGGAATATCCAGCAGAGGGACAGCACCCTGGGACAGATTTCTGGGGCCTTCAGCTTCATTGGTTCAGCGATGGCACCCCACCCCCTGGGTAATGCACCAGGGTATCCTCAAGGAAAGATTATTTTCAAGTTAAAAATCAGCCTATATGGCAGTATATGTGCAGTCCACCCTAGATGCACTTACTTGCTCAGAGAAGACGACACGCACCCATAAATGTCTTCCTTCACTCAGGTCAATGGGAGTTTGAGGATGAGTCATTCCATGGATGGCCAGAGTACACTGACCTATGCTGTACTTTATTTTTTTATATGTACTAAACAGTCTTGCTTTGTGGCCAAGGCATTGGCTTCCCTAGAGTGGCATGCATTTCCCATTTACATTGAGTCTCACTCAATAAGGACGGGGCAGCCCATTAATTTCCAGACCTTAGGTATAGAATAATTTATACTAAACTGATCGTTTGTATATAAAGAGAATTGAAAATGAATCATGATGTGATTGGAAGGGGAGAGGGAGCAGGAAAGGGGAGGGTTGTGGGTGGGAGGGAAGTTTTGGGAGGGGGAAGCCATTGTAACCCATGAGCTGTACTTTGGAAATTTATATTCATTAAATAAAAGTTTAATAATAAAAAAAAGAATAAATATAAGAGAAGCAATGGCCAGGAGCCAGCCCTGTTATTTGGGCAATTCATAGTTATATTTGGGTACCAAGAACCTGTGCAATGCTGGGTGCCTCATAGATACTCAGTAAACATGTCTGAATTTAATTCACCTAATTATTTTCTTTCTGGAGCTGAGACTTTAGGAAAGACAGAAGGTTTAATGATAGATTTGAAAGTGCTGTAACTGTGAGAAGTTTAACTCAATTTATCTTCCCTGAATGCTTCATACAGATTACGCTCCCAACCACCTCATGCCACAGTCAGACCCTCTTAAAAATAGAATAATGATAATAATACATTTTATCTTCTTCCCAGTGATAGTATCATTCACACCTCCATTGAAGCCCAGTGGGAGGTTTGGCTGTGAGGCATCAGACTCAGGAGGAGTCAGGTGCGATTATTGTAATGAGGACTCCACTACAGAAAAGAAAACCTCCCATATGTGAAGTGATTTCTATTAAGATACTCATTTTATATCAAATATTCACGCTCTTCTTTATAAACAGGCGAAGAATGGAAAGAGATTCTTCCAGGGGCAGGTTTTATGTGCCAAAGCACAATAGGGCACAAATATTTTATGATCGGTTCTGAGATGAAAGTGCAACGCCTGTCTTGTTCCCTGGCTCCTTCCATTTCCAGAAATCTAATTAGATTGTTGGTTTAATGGTGGCAAGATAATTTAGTAGCAACTGTGTTAATGATAAGGAGGAACAGTGCTTTGGGTTTCCTGTAATTAATGGAGAGCATTTGCAGAACTTCTTGGGTCCAGTGAAGTTGGAATAGTGAGCCCAGCAGTTAAGATGGGGCAAAGTCTGCCCTGCTCATTGCTGTAGAAATGGCCTCGGGCTAAAAGGAAGAACAGTGTAATGACTGTCATTAAGTATGATCTTGAGTGATCCAGGCAGGCTGTAGTCAGTGTTGGAGAGCAGAGAGACAGAGAAAGAGGCCTAGAGAGAAAGGAGAAAGAGAGGATAGAGTAAGGATTATGAGACAGATGTGACCAAGACACACACACACACTCACATGCACACAGGGAGGGAGAAAGAGAGAGAGACAGAGACAGACAGACAGACCTAGCTCTTATTCAGCTGCTCCCCAATCCTCCCACCTCCTGAAAGGCACTGGAGTGATTCCAGCACATCTCCCCAAGGGGCCTGCTTCTCCTACTGCTTAAGCTGGAATAGACCAGAGAAGACTGCGTGAAATAAAGAGGAACTTTACCAACCACTTTATGCTGCAGATGAGAAAACTGAGCCCAGGAAGGTTACAAATAATACTTAACTAGGCAGTAGGAAACTTGGGCTCTTTTTGGCCACGATACCAATGCAGAATGGGAATTGAATTTGGAAGTCAGGGATACAGATTACTGTGGAGTCCTCATCACACCAGTCTAGTCTTTTTAAATTTAATCCCTTAGTTAAGTATGGGGATCTTCCTGAGACTGTTGAATCACTGTTTCCTCATCAGTGAAATGGGAAAAATAATTTCTGTTTTTTAGAAAGCTTAGAAAGAAGCTAAGGCCGGCGCCGTGGCTCAATAGGCTAATCCTCTGCCTGCGGCGCTGGCTTACCAGGTTCTAGTCCCGGTCGGGGCACCGGAATCTGTCCCAGTTGCCCCTCTTCCAGGCCAGCTCTCTGCTGTAGCCAGGGAGTGCAGTGGAGGATGGCCCAGGTCCTTGGGCCCTGCACCCCATGGGAGACCAGGAGAAACACCTGGCTCCTGGCTTCGGATCAGCACAATGTGCCGGCCGCAGCGCGCCAACCGCGGCGGCCATTGGAGGGTGAACCAACGGCAAAAGGAAGACCTTTCTCTCTGTCTCTCTCTCTCTCTCACTGTCCACTCTGCCTGTCAAAACAAAAGAAAAAAGAAAAAAGAAGCTAAATAGCATTCACTTCTTCAAAACTTAATATAGTAAGCTTTTGATGATTCGTAAGTCCTGTCATGAGTCCATTCTATGAAGTCCTAATTCAATCATGTTGTTGACTCAGATCATAGCATTGATTAATTATCCTTTAGAAAACTATATTTATCCTCATTCCTCCTTCCAAATACCTTTATATCAGAACACAGTCCTGGTCCCCTGCCATGGGTGTAAGACTTGCCATATCAAGCTTATCTTATTCAAACATCTGTAAGGCTTTGTGAAAACCTGTCAAATAATTGATAAGCATCTATCATCCTGTCCCCAATCCTATGAGTGATGTCTACAGGAAGAAAATTAGCTCCTGCTGTAGGAGAGCTCTCACACTGCTTGGGAAGACCTGCCTCCAAAATAGGCGATGACCAAATAATTTTAAATGAATAAATTGAATATCACTCTGAGAGTCTAACAGAGCTAACAGCAATTTGTTGGACATTAATTTCCCACTGACTGCTACCAAGAGAATTCTGAAGCCAGTAAGATGATCTGGGAAGAGAAGCATTGAGATAAGCTTCCAAGCATGTGCTGAAGGAGGCAGGGAGACAGAAGCTGCAGGGACAGGTTCAAAGCATTGATAGCATAGTTTATGTTTCTGTCAGTTCCTAGCCCTACCTGTGTATGTGGAAATAACAACAGATGCAGCTAGAAAAGAAGTTTAAATTCAGAACATAGAGTACACAAAATTCTACAGCAAGACAGGACCACTGCTCTGAAAGAGATACCAAAATGGTACCAAAACTGGTCCATAGTTGTATTTTGGTTGGCCTATAGAGGGCTATTGTTTTTTTGTTTTTTTTTTTTAAATGACTTGCAGTTTGTAAACATCAGAAGACTTACATCATAGTCAAGAATTCTTTCTTTTTAGGCACATTATCTGGCACCTTTGTGCTCCCATGACTATGTCTGTCAACAAATGCTTGGAACAAGGTGACATTTGCTCCGTTAGATGGGCCTTTTCCTCTTTGGTTTACCACTATCATCCTCCTTCCTAACACCTTCTTTCCTGATCCTGAAAATATTGACTAGCTCACCATAGGAAAAGACTTCAAGTATTTGAACTAGAGAAAGCAGGAAAATCAAAGCAATGTGCCTGAACACTCCATTTAGCAGAAATAATAATGTAGTAGCAACTTTTGTTATTTAATTATGAAATTTTGTAATTGAAAAACACCCTTGATAATGTGAAATTGAGAGAAATTTGGCATTCCTATGCAGTCAGAGGTATACAACTGATGGTAAATTCCTTATCTACTTTCATGCCTTTTTTTGTTTTCTTAAGGAAAAGTGGTATGAAATCGGCTTTGAAATGGGAAGGCCCCTGATTGGATTATTGTTCGTGATTTTTAACATGCATGCCCTTGAGAAGTGCTTAGCCTCTGAGGTCCTGGTTTTTACCTCTGTGCAGTAGGGATACTCAGATCCTCCAGTGACTAAATGAGGAGTCCTGTGAAATACTGCAGCCTGCACTGCAGGTTCTCCACAATGTGAGCTCCTTCCTCTCTCCCTTAGTTTAATTTGACGACAGGAGCAGTGCATTTCACTTACCTTGTATTGTCTCATATATGGTATAAAGCACAGATGTGACAAAAATAAGCATTGAGTAAATCAATCATTGAAAACACTTACATCGTGGCTAGAAAAGTAAAAAAAAAAAAAAGTCCGTTCTCTCCTCTCCCCAACTGCGGATGCCTCAAGTTTGCCATCTGTGGCTTTAATAGCCATTGGAACTATCTCAGTCTGTTTAACGAAGTCCGCTTTTGAAAAGGACACAAGGAGAGAGTTCAGCTGCTTCCCATAATGCCCGGAGTTTCTCACCTAGGGAAGAATCCTCTGGCCCAGGAACTGTGTAAACTAGGAGAGACCAGGCAGCCTTTGTGAGACAATAAAAAAAATGTGAGTTTGTGCTACCAGTTGACAGTTTCAAAAGACAGAGAGAATGTAGTGAAGGAGAGAATATAAAGTATTCAGGGGTCCCAGCACTGTGTGTGAACACTCTGTGTGGCCTGGATGCAGGGCTTACCCCAGAAAGATGACAGAATTCAGGACAAAAGACTGAGCAGAATGCGTTACCTATAAGTACAGCAGAGGGTCCGGGTCAGCCTTCCCAGCAGTGTTCCTGGGGTGCTTGGATGTAGTTTCATTGTTCAAAAACCCTGCTTCCAGGGATCTTCGTATCCTCCAATACTTGGAGATATTTTGAGAGCACTTTCCTTATTTTGAAATCCGGTTCTGTTGGTGCCTAGATAGTCACAGTTCTGGTCTTTGTCTTGTTCTAGTTGCCAGAGTTAAGTGATTCGGGCTTTACATATGGAAAGTTCATTTTGTTGGGTAATTAATGGGAAGCAGACTTGGGGAAGCTGATGATGCAGGCCCTTATTTATATGAGAGCATATGTCTGTGTTTTGTTTATGACTCACTCTCTTACTCCACGCATTGTGACTCGGGTTTGTTTACACTAACTTTTCCTAGAATCTGAGCCACATGGTATATGAGCCAGTAATTTATGGTCTCTAAAAGGGAAAGATGATGAATGAGCCTTTTCCTCTTAAATTGTCAAATCTTAAATTGAGGAAGGAGTATTTGCTGCCTCAAGTCTATCCAATCTTCTATTTTTTTTTTTTTTAAAGAAGACAAAAGTTAAAGCAGTAACAGTTTTTCAAAAAGCGGCTGGTATAAAGCTCAGAACTTGGATTTTTATATACTTTCCAAGAGAGCAAAGAGCCCCTCCCATACATAAAGCTCTTATAATTCTGATTCACATGTTTGGCAATGAAAAGACCTTCATAGTGGAGACTTAACTGTACAGGGGCAGGGCATAGGAGAAATCTCTCCTTTCTGCTCCGTTTTGTTGGGAACCTAAAACTGCATAAAAAATAAAGTCTGTTAAAAATCCATTTTCTCTCTCACTCTTCTCTGTCTCTCTCATTCTTACAGGTGCACACGCATACCTATGCACATTTTTGGTGTCAGGTAGTTAGTATGAAATCTGTACATGTGTTCCTTTTCTTGAGGACCCCTAGTTTTCATCAGTTTATGGTCCAAGATGTCCATGCTGGCTTTCTTAGATACTCTGTTACATTCTAAATTTGTTTTGTCTCTATTTTTCTCAATGAATCTCCACTTCTGTTGTATAGTAGCTTGGATACTGGTCTGTTTCACAGTACCATAGCATAGCATGGTCATGGCTTAGATTCTGAACACTTAATGGCACCTTGAAGTGAATGAAGAACAGCTGAAATATGTGAGGATCTAATTCAATTTATAGTTATTTTTGTCTCCTTCAAAAAAATCCTTTCATGTCTCACACACAGGCTTTACAAAATAGATGGTAAGTGCTAATTTTGGTCAAGCCTCATACATAGATTTCAGTTCAGATAAGTTAGCTGAGCTCTATGCTTGTCACTAGATGGAGAGGCTCAGAATTCAGTGCCTAGCACAGTACCTGGCACAAAGTAGGGCTCCATCAATATATGTTTCAAGAATGAATTGGGATGGCTAAGACTGGTCCCTGCCCCTTTGAAAACAATTTAAGAGGAAAGAAATGTAGATTAATCCCATAATCCTAATATAGGTTGGACTAAGCAAAGTGCTATCAGACAGGCACAAGAGCCCAGAGCTAAGCAAAAAGATTAATGTTGAATTGAGAATCCATAGATGGCTTTTATGGAGAGGATTTTATTGGAGTTTGAAAGAATGGGCAGTGTGTATTAAGATGTAAAGTGGTAATGAAAAGCTTTAAGGCTTAATTATAAACTGAATTCCAGTGGAAATCTGGAAGCACTAGAACCACACCTAGTATTATTTTGTTTTGTGTCATGTCTTTTTTATTTCCTCTCTTGCTAAGGCAGCAGAGTTGCCTTTGGATAAAAGAACAATGCAAGACTTTTTTCTCTCCAGCATCAGAGGAAATATCCTCTCTGAAACTTACGGAAATAGTAGAATTTGGCACACACCTATGGGCCATGCCACATTATTGTCTCTGTGAAACATCCATCATGCACTAGCCAGACATCTATTATCTACTAACCAGATGCAAAAATACTTGAAAGTCTAACACAATGGGTATAAGTCGCTTATTTTTATGAAGAATAATAGAGATACTTTTGTGTAGACTGCCTTTTTCTTAAAAAAGAAAAAAAAAAAGAAAAGAAAAAACTTTAGTAAAGAGAAAAGCAATAGCATGCATTTAAGTCACTTGAATCAATCCCAGAAGGAGTTAAATGGATGGTCATTAACTTTGCAAGTATTCACAACCTTTGAAAATCCCTAAAAATCTGGGCACTCTTTGAGAAAACAAAATTAAGATTCAAAATTTTCACAACAGACAAGGACACTGGACTAAAACCAATAAAATTAAACCCTGCAGATTTAAATGGAAGACTTGTGTTTAAGCTAAGAAAACCAATTCCACATGGCAGTGGCCAGGTTTGGTAGCAGTTTATATGAAAGTATTTAAGGGAGTTAATTGAGCTTCCATTTAATATGAAAGGATTTGATGCTGGAAAAATATATTTTTATGTATCCCTCATTAATTTAAGTGCAACGCCTTGATCACAGAAATTAATCAACCCAATTTTTCTGTACTAATCACTTCATACTTGGAAAATCAATTCACTTCTGGGCCCTAAATTTAAGATAAGATTTGGCAGATGATAAAATCCCCAAAGAAGGGTGACCAAAGATGGAATATAGTCTAGAATTCATCTCATGGAAACACAGATGAAGGATATGAGGGTGTATTAACTAGAAAAGAGAAAGCCTGCAGGCATATGGCTTTTTACAGAATCATATTTATTCTGAAGTAAGGGTCCTTCCAAGAAAGTAGAAAAAGTATCTGGAGATACAGAACTGAGGAGTGAAAAGTCAGCACTACAACCTCATTCTTCTAATGTCTCAGTCAACCTGTTTCCTGTTAGACTACCAACAATAAGCCTAAGTAATAAGTAAGCAAGTGCAATTGCTACTAAGAACAGGGAGAAAACAAAAGATCCCTATCCATAATTCATGAGGTTATAGTATAGTCAAAAAAGATTTATTTCAGCAGAGTCTAAACAGAAATTTGTAGATATTTTCCTAACATCATGTTTGCAATAGGAGTCTTTTTTAAACTTTTTCTCCAAATTTAATAAAGTAAGAAAATCTTTCATGATCAGGTAAGAACATGCATGTATAATAGTTGGAGTATTATATAAGGGATGGTATTTATGGTTAAGGATAAAGCTATGTCACATTTGAACAAAAAGGGAAAAGAAAAGAAATAAAAAGAGTCATTTGAGATGAGAGGGTGCCACCACCCCCGCTTTGTGGCCAACTGGCATGCTGTGAGACTCAACAGATGAAACTTCAAACTTTTTGGCATTAACATTTCTACCCAGCCTCCCATGTTGTCTAGTCAGTATGCTGGGACTTGATCCACATTGCAACAAACAAAAGCCAAAGTCCATTGAAACAGAGTGCAACTAAATGACCCTAGTCTTCCTCAGCTTACCAGTGCTGCCACTTCAATTCACCTCTTATGAAAGTCCAGGAAGCAATTTGACCCTAATTGATGTCACTCCCAGAAAAACTTCCAGACGGAAAAGATCCTTCTGTTCATTCATCATGGACAACCCCAGGATGCACTGTAGGGTTCATTGATGAGTATACACAGTACACCTTAAAGCAAGTTGTAATCTCTTTTGCTACTTCTCTGATTCCTGCACTCTCTCCCTTCATTCAGTTTTCTTAGCCTTCCAAAATCTGGTTACCTTCCTTAGAGATTGTTTGAGCACCTAGCAATGCCCTTCCTTGCCTCAAATTTTCTCTGGAGTGAATTACCACTATCTTCATCTGTCCAGAGCCACAGGTGGTATATCTAACCCACAGGCTCATGAAATGACTGGCATTATTTCACCAGTCAGAGAATGCAAGGGCTCTGAATTGCCTAACCAAATAACAGATGTCAGCAACAACTCTCCATCCAGAAGCCCTCTGTGGATAAGGCACTCTTCTGACTACTGGGGAATTGCATGCAATTCAATTGAAGGTGCTCTAGGGATTATAAAGATTAATACTATCCATGCTTTGAGTTCTAAGAGCTTACAACCTGCAACAACCCAGCAGGAAATATTAATCAAGCATCTACTATGAAAAAGATACTATGCTCTTTGTTTTAAGGGATGTGATGAACAGCATATGTTCTTTGTCTTCAGGAAGCCTATTGCTTCTTAGGTCATGAACTCACAAAAAGTTGGGATCTTCTGGGATTAAATAAACTCTTCAGAAATTAAAAACAAAAACTTCACTGAGTTCCAAATTTTTCAATCATACATTCCTATCAGTAACATAATTTAAATAGTTGCTTCATCATCTAAATATGTATTCAGGGGCCAGAGCTCTGGCAAAGCAGGTGAAGCCACCACCTGCAGTGCTGGCATCCCATATGGGCACCAGTTTGCATCCTGACTGCTCCACATCCAATCCAGCTCTCTGCTGTGGCCTGAGAAAGCAATGGGAGATGACCCAAGTCCTTGGGCCCCTTCACCTGCATGGCAGACCCCGAGGAGGCGCCTGGCTTCTGGCTTCAGATTGGCACAGCTCTGGCCATTGGAGTCATCTGGGGAGTGAACCAGCAAATGGGAAACTTCACTCTCTCTCCCCTCTGCGACTCTGCCTTTCAAATAAATGAATAAATCTTTAAATATATATGATACATATACATATATATATATATATTCAGAGTGCACTCACTTTTTTGAAAACATACACTTCAAAAGGATGATATCCTTAAAAATAATTTTGCAGTCATCAAAATCTTATACTAATTTTAATATTTTAATAAAATTTATACCCACAAACTGAGATTTTATTGAAACTTGACTAACCATCTTCCTTCTTAACCATTAGATCATGTTACAAATCAGAAGGCATTGCATTTGTGAATCCAAATATCTGAGACTCTTTAAATGGAAGTTAGCTCTGTTTACAAAGTTTATAAATCTGAAAATTTAAGGGCTGCTAAACATTATAATACATCAAAACATTATATCATTTTCAACAACAAAGTTGCCAACCAAGGATAATATTTCCAGTCTGTTTCCAAAGGCCTTCTTCCTATGGCATGCGTTTCTTTCTAAAAGTAGTGACTTTCAGATCCACTTTATTCTTCAATACTAAGTGTTTTGTGTGGTTCTGAACAACTTGCTAGCGTTACTGACAACCCACGGACAGCTCAAAAGTGGTGAATGTTGTTAGAACTCTTGCCTTTCCATAATAAAAATTGTCAAGCTTATCTCTGAAAATGGCAGCTCTTTCATAAGGAGGAGCTCGTTGTCTTCTGATACCATTTCTAAACAAGCTGTACAGAACACCCTCATCCATTTAGAATATAGGACATTGATAGCACCCTGAAAGCAACAAACTGATGAGCAGCCCATCCACTCCTTGAACACATGTGGCCTCTTCTGTTCCTATGAACTTCATGTCCACATTAGATGATGGGTCCAACATCTCATATGCAGCCCAAGTTAGGGCATCATTGTTGTTCCATATGTTTGGCACTATTATTTTTTTAATTTAATTTTCTTTGTTCAGATAAAATATAAATAATGTGAATACAAGTGATTAATGTGTGCTCCTGCAACCCAGTAAATAAACTTGCTTCTTCATGGGGGAATGTGCACCTCACTTGGGAGCTGCTGATTTAATTTGCAGGCAGTGAAGGGTGAGCCAGTTTGCAGAGGCAAGAAAGTCCTAGGCAAGCTTATAAACTCCTCACATCATGAATACCCAGAGAAGATCTACAGAGATGCACTGGGGTGCTTAGTATTTGATGACCTTTACACTCTCAGTGTTTGCACATATTAACAAGTTCACACCTATACATCTACTGCCTCATCTCTCTTTCAGCCACCCTGCCCACCTCACCTCCTACTTTGTCCCAGGGGAGACATGATTAGGAGCAGAACAGATACCAGGATTCCCCAAGCCAAAGCAGCTGAGAGAGTGTGCTGTTTCCCAGTAGACCCCTAAGAGGGCTCCAGCAGACATTGTGCTTCCAACAAGCTAGTCACATCTTCAAAGAAACCCAAAAGTGTATTCAAATAAATTTAAGAATTGAATGGAAACGCCATCTTATCATGACAAATTCCCTACATCTGCTAACTCTTAGTTCTAAATTACAGCTTTGAACTTGGAGAGCAGCACTCTAGCACTTGTGTTGATAACCAGCAGCAACTCAGATGGGTCCTGCCTTGCAGGGGCCTTACCAGGAAAGGCGTTTGCCGTGTGTTTAAAAAGAGCTTTTAAACACAAGATTATACAAGGTTCATTTAAATTTGTAGGACGGAGGAAGAAAGTTTACATGTCAAAGGAGATTGCCTTATACTTCCCATTAAAAAATAAATTAAAAAGCTTTATTAGGAGCATAAGAGATTATTACCAAGTCAAATTCAATGACAAGCACAAAAGAATGCACAATTTACAATGGAGACCATGAAACAACTGTATTCCCTTGAGCTTGTATTTGCTGATCATATAGTATGTACTGGACTATATACTTCTGTGAAAATGGACCTGTGCTAAAACTCTGAAAATGCAGAGGAAAGATAGGTCCTTGCCTTCAAAGAACCATCTAACAAGTGTCAGTGCACAAAGCAATTTGCATTGCAGCTCGACCTTGATTGAGGCAGCTAGTGTTCTGCCCAATCCACCCTGGGAGGCAACTCCAGGCAATTCAGCTTTCCCCCCAAACCTTCCTGTCTCACCCAGGGACATTCAAACAGCAAGAAAAAAATCATCTAAGACATCCTGATGCACATTTGCATCCCTCCCAGATACACCCAGATCTTTCTTGTAAAACTAAGTTGTGTCTTACATATGGGCACAGTTCAGTCTACAAACATTAGCACCTATTCCTTGGGAACTCTGTATGTAAACTTGCATGTAACTAAGTCTTGTTAGTCCTTGTCCTGGCTCATAATGCCTATACCACATCTATAAAGTCTGTGTGTAAAAAGCACTGCCAAGCCCATTCTTTAATAATCATAAAAGATGTGGCAAAATCAACAGAGTGCTGATGAGCCAATACTGTGATAATGGGAGTGGAAATATAGAAAGTCTAAATCTAGGCCAAAACCAATCCAGCCATTTACATGGTGATTTTAAACAGAGACAGGGTCTAGGAGACCATTTGTGTTGCAGAGTTATGAATAAATGAATTTGCATTTTTTGCCTGGGCCACTCATAATTATTCTTTTAAAACTAACAAAGAGCAGGCATGATATAGGACAATTATAGGAAGGAGAGCAAATATGGAATCAATCTTACAGCAAGAGCCCAGGAATTACTGTCCAATAATGAAACAATTTGAAGAGAGAAAAATCTGTAAACATTTAGAGAGACAGTGAAATCATAGCAATAAGGAGAGAGATTTGTGAATATCAAACCCTGCCAAGTCCACAGTCCTCCTCCCTGTTACATTAGGGTTTCAAATTATTAGATGAAATGGATTTTAGAAAGCCACCCCATATTTGGGGAAGGCCATTGATAATGAGAATGAGAAAGAATTATAGCAACCTTTTTTTTTTTTTTTTGACAGGCAGAGTGGACAGTGAGAGAGAGAGAGACAGAGAGAAAGGTCTTCCTTTGCTGTTGGTTCACCCTCCAATGGCCACCACGGCTCCCTCCTGGTCTCCCATGCGGGTGCAGGGCCCAAGAACTTGGGCCATCCTCCACTGCACTCCAGGGCCACAGCAGAGAGCTGGCCTGGAAGAGGGACAACTGGGACAGAATCCGGTGCCCCGGCCAGGACTAGAACCCGGTGTGCCGGCGCCGCTAGGCGGAGGATTAGCCTGTTGAGCCACGGCGCCGGCAGCTCATATGAGTGCCGGGTTCTAGTCCCGGTTGCTCCTTTTCCAGTCTGGCTCTCTGCTGTGGTCTGGGAGGGCAGTGGAGGATGGCCCAAGTGCTCAGGCGCCTGCACCCACGTGGGAGACCAGGGAGAAGAACCTGGCTCCTGGCTTCAGATTGGCATAGCTCCGGCTGTAGTGGCCATTTGGGGGGTGAACCAATGGAAGGAAGACCTTTCTCTCTGTCTCTCTCCCTCACTGTCTAACTCTATCTGTCAAATAAATAAATAAATAAATAACTTCATGAACATCTAGTCCAACTGTCCAATGTAACCAATGACAAAAGACACACCCATAGGGGCTAAAGATTCATCCTACTTAAGTGTCCTTGGTTTCCAGTTTCCCCCTGCACTGCACTGCACTCTGCTGTTGTTCACACATGGAGATAATGCAGCTAAACTGAAAGTTTGGATAATAAGCATAAGAACAAAATAAAGTTCAGCTGTTCCATAGATGGGTAAAACCCCAAAGTTGATAATGCACAAAAGAAAGATGGATAAAATGTAACACCTGATGCCATCAATGGAGAAACAAGCTCATGACATGCTTGTTTATGCAGCTGATTGCAGCATAAAGCACAGAGAACTCATTTGTTCTCCTGTCCTGTTCAACCTAGAGGGCAGGTACCATTATGATCTTACTAGTGAGATGGATGCATGTCTCTCACCCTTCTGACATTATTTAAGTGAAATAGAATCCACAAGAGGATGGAAACCGGAACACTCTTAGAGAGTCTTAGAACTCAAAGAAAGATAATTGTATTGCCACTTACCATGTATAATTTCTTAATCTTGTATTATGGAGAATGTCAATTTTATACCAAAGTAGGCAGAATTCCATGAATAAAACTCATGTACCCATCCAGTTTCAACCATATCCAACTCACTGAAGCTTGTTTCATCAATTCCTCCACCTCCCTCTTTATTTCATATTATTTTAAAACCAATCCCATATGATTTCATGATTTCATTTGTAAATATTTGTCTTTCTAAAAGATAGGTGCCCATAAGAAGACATGATCACAATACAAAGATCCCTCCTATGAAAATTAACAATATATAATATCATAAAATACCTTGCTCAAATTTCCTCTTTCATGATCTCTTTTAGCAATTTGTTGAAATTGGCATCCAGATACTTTTTTAAAGATTTGTTTATTATTTGAAAGCCAGAGTTACAGAGAGGGAGAGATAGCAATAGAGATCTTCCATCCCTGGTTCATTCCTCAAATGGCTACAATGTCCAGGATAGGGGCAGAAGCCAATAGCCAGGAGCTCCTTCAGGATCTCCCATATGGGTGGCAGGGGTCCAAGAACTTGGGCCATCTTCTGCTATTTTCCCAGGCCATTAGCAGGGAGCTGAATCAGAAGTGGAGCAGCTGAGACTTGAACCAATGCCCATATGGAATGCTGCCATCACAGGTAGCGGCTTTACTAGCTGCAACACAAAGCTAGCCCCTTCAGTCTCTTTTAATTTACATTTTTTCCTTTCACCACACCTGCCATTTGTTTAATGGAGACATGTAGCTAATAAAAATTAAAATTTAATTTAATTTAAAAATCCAGTTTCCCAACCACGCTAACCACATGTGAAGTGCTTGTTAGCTATATATGGCTAAATGTTGTGGTAGAACAGCACAATTTCTTTTTTTTTTAACTTTTATTTAATAAATATAAATGTCCAAAGTACAGCTTTTGGATTACAGTGGTTTCCCCCCATTCATAACTTCCGTCCCCCCACCCCGCAACCCTCCCGCTCCCTCTCCCATTCCATTCACATCAAGATTCATTTTCAATTATCTTTATATACAGAAGATCAATTTAGTATATATTAAGTAAAGATTTCAACAGTTTGCACTCACACAGAAACACAAAGTGTAAAGTACTGTTTGAGTACTAGTTATAGCATTAATTCACATTGTACAGAGATCCTACATGGGGAATAAGTACACAGAGAACAGCACAGTTTCTACAGCAGGTAATTCTGTTGGCCAACCCTACTCTGGAGGCTTAGAACAGTTCTATAGGGTAGTTTGGAGAGAAACCACCCTATAGAAACCTCCTCTGCTGCACACAGTAGTCACTTTAAACCTCCACCACCGGACATGAAAGCTGAAACAAAAATTCAGGGGATCTGTGTGCTCTGAAATTTACACAAGTGTTTTAGAATCACTTCTGTAATTTGTTTATTTACTAAACTTCTTTTATTTAACCATGTTGAGGTATTTATATGTGGCCTATTCATTTTAAGAGATGTATGAGATTCTATTTGAATGATGCATTGCTTTTTTAAAAAATCTATTTATTTATTTATTTGAAAGGCAGAGTTACGGGGTGGGGGCAAGGAGAGAGAGAGAGGGAGAAGTCTTCTATCTACTGTTCACTCCCCAAATGGCTGCAACAGCCAGAGCTGGGCCCATCCAAAGCTAGGAGCCAAGAGCTTCCTTCAGGTCACCCCCATGGGTGCAGGGACCCAAGCACTTGGGCCATCTTTTGCTGCTTTCCCAGGTGCAGTATCAGGTCATTGGATTGGAAGTGGCACAGCCAAGATTCAAAGTGGCCCCCATTTGGGATGCTGGCACCACAGGCAGCAACTTTAACCACTGCCATAGCACAGGTCCTGATTCATTACTCTTTTAATTAGCATTTAGATTATTTTCAGTTTTCCATAACATAGACTGAGCTTCAAGCAAAGCCCTTCTATGTCTTTTGTCTGCTGTCACAAATGACAAAAGAAGGCATTGTTGACATGGAGTTGCTAGGGCATTGAACATGTACATCTTCAACTCCAACAGTTATTGCCCAATTGCTCTCCCAAGAGATTATCCCAGTTTACACTCCAGCCAGCAGCCTGCTTGTAGTTCCCCTTCCTTACATCATTACCAACATTTATTTTCTACCAATATGGGTCCACATATGAGCAACAAAGTATAAATGCAAGCATGAAAACGGAAAGGAAAGGAATGGAGAGCAATGATTTGGTTAAATCTATGCTTTGTTTCTTTGAAAAAAAGACAGCAAATATTAACAAAAAGTCAACATTTGTTCAATGTGAATGGTGAGTGCAAAAGAGTTAGACACAAGATTTTTAGTATTATTTGGTGGATTTACATGGATAGAATTAATTTTTTTTACCCCATAGTTCATTTTCAACAACAAAAATATGCAGCATAAAGCAAATGTGTGAATATTTAAATGTTATCGACTAGGTTTTTATTTGATTTTCATTTTAGTTTTGGCCTTTTCTGTTTTGTGTTGTTTTGATTTTTAGGAGGTCTTTGTTGGTATTTCAGTCCAAAAAGCAAACCCATAGAGGGACAATTCAGTGGTTCTCTTTCCCCAAAGAACCTCCATCTCATGGAATGTTTCAGTGAAACTTTCCTGGGTCAGAAATTGCCAGGAGCTGATGTACTAGATCCTTGCATTCTGTATTAGTTATCACTTAGTGTTTTATTCCTCTTTGGGTAACATAAACTGAAGAGAGTAAGAACTGTGTGGAGAAACTGTATTTGGAATAATGCCAGAGGGTGTCACTGAGTATTTCTGGCTAGTTTTCATTTACTTATGAACTAAATTACCTGTCTCTGATGAGGAGGCTTGCTAACTCTTAGTGGCACTGTATTTGCAACAGTAACTTTAAAATCCAAACTGGAACCCTTTAGAGAATATGGCTGTAAGGCAGCAATGAATGGCTCCGATTTGTGAGTCCAGAAACAATGTTTCAGTCCTTGCTGTGGAAGAGGCACCATGCCAGGCCCCTGTGAGGGACATAAAGACAGACAAAAATGGGTCCTAGCATCTGAGAACTTAAAATCAAGCAACCATTTCTTTTCACAAGACTAACTACAAAAATTTTATTTTGATAGAAGATCACTCTGCCTTTGTTCTGTGTTGCTCTTTAGAACGTATTTTAAAGACCATTCAGTAGTTATTCATTGCTCAGTCAGTCTTGCTGACCTTTGGCCAAAAGCAGTCGTATTGTGACCTGGCCTGTGGAACTCAGCGCTTCCCACTCCATGAAGCTCGTGGCATAAATAACTTCAAATGCAGCCCTTCTGGAGGTCTGTGATGGGCACAGCATGAGGGAGAAACGGGGCAAAGCTGGGGAAAGAATGAAGTGGGAGTACCCAAGAAAAGTGAGAGTGCTGTCGATGTTGAAAACCTGCTTTTCTTCCTCTCTTAAGATAATTATTCTGTTTCTCTACGAGTAGGTAAGAAAAATAATGGGGGCTGCAACAGTCCAGATGCTGAACCAAAACCATCCTGCCCTGTAGGCCTGGGTCTTCTTTGTGAGCTCTTTGGAGTTCAATATGTAGGATAAACCACAGCACCAAAGAATTCAGTGAGGATGCATTTCTTAAGTGTACAAATGGTCACAGGAAAGAGCCTTGGGGCGCTGGACTATGTATGTTGTGTGTGTGTGCACACACACACAGAAATGTACACATGCCTGTCCCTAAACCACACAAGGAGAAAGAATGATTTAAAGGAGAGGACGGTCTGCTGTGTATGTCTTGAAGCCATTCACACTTTATGGTGTCTGAACTTCAAAAACGAAGCACTTCTGAAGGCCATTTAGTGCCAGCAGCACAGGACTTCCTGAGAAGTCCGGCTCGTAAAACAGAGGTGCATCTGGCCACCAGGACATCAAAAGAGCTCTTGGCAAACAGCAGCCCCGTAGGGGAAGTGTAACCCACTTGGAAACACCTGGCTGGTATTTCCCTTGGGCATTCCAGAAATGAACTGGTTAAAGAGGAATTAGTTAATTGCATGACATCAGGCAACTGGATGGGTCCGGAACATGGGGGTGGGGTGGGGTGAGGGTGGGGGTGGAGGGTGACAAGTGCCCTCCCAACTCCAGTGTTCCAGAAAGTAATCTTCCCTCGTGGGGGGGGGGGGGGGGTGGTGGTGGTAGTGTAGCAATAAAGTACTTCAGTCGCACAGTCTAGGTCAGGTCCGGGCACCTCTTCCAAGACGTTGATCACAAGTTGGAAGAATCCAGTTTGCTTGAAATGTAGGGCTGCATGCCCTTTGATTGGTGCAACATCTACCCCTCCCCCCCCCCCAAAAAAAAAAAAAAAGAAAGAAAGAAAGTATGATGCATTGCTACACTGGATCAGGACAAACGTCAAAGGGCTGAATAGAACGGTAAGATGGGTAAATTTACATTGTGGTTCTGCCCTGACCCCCATGCTCCAGGGCAGGTCGCCTCAAGCCTCTGTTTCTACATCTCTAAAATGGAAATGGGAACAGCAGTGTTTCGCCATCATAGTTGTGAGGGTGGCAATAATGTCAATAGAGCTGCTGTACAGACGTAATATTCAACTAGTACTTATTTTTTTATTGCTGTTCGCTTTAATGAAGAACCAAAGAGAGTTGAGTGTGTGAGTGTGGGGTGCACGGCAAACTGTAGCATTAGTTCCTCATGCTCCCCGTGGTGGGAAGGTGTGACTGGGCTTAAGGCAGCTCGCATCCCGCTCACTTCGGCTCCTCTCTCCTCCTGCAGCCAGCTGCTCCCTGAAGAAGCGGTTCAAGCGGCAGGAGATCGAAGCCATCCAATGCGAGGTGCGGAAGATGTGCAACTACACCAAGATTCTGTCCACCAAGAAGAACCTGGACCACGTGAACAAGATCCTGAAGGCCAAGCGGCTGCAGAGACAATCAAAGACAGGCAACAACTTTGTCAAGAAGCGGCGCGGGCGGCCGCGAAAGCAGCCCACCCAGTTCGACGAGGACTCCAGAGACCAAATGCCGGTGCTGGAAAAGTGCGTCGACCTGCCCAGCAAGCGGGGTCAGAAACCCAGCCTGAGCCCGCTGGCGCTGGAGCCCGCCGCCGGCCAGGACGCGGTCATGGCCACCATCGAGGCGGTCATCCACATGGCCCGGGAGGCGCCCCCGCTGCCGCCGCCGCCGCCGCCCCCGCTGCCGCCGCCCCCGCCGCCGCCTCCGCCCCCGCCGCCGCCGCTGCCCAAGACGCCCCGGGGCGGGAAGCGGAGACACAGACCCCAGCCTCCCGCGCAGCCGCCACAGCCGCCGCCCGCGCCGCAGCCCCTCCCCCAGGAGGAGGAGGTGAAGGCCAAACGGCAGAGGAAGTCCCGAGGGAGCGAGAGTGATGTCCTTCCCTAGGGTTGGTGTGTGCGTGCGCACCTGGGGCGGGGGACTGAGGCGTCGCAGGTGCAGCGAGCCGGGTGGGGCGCACCCTCCACCCTAGCAGGGACACCCAAGCCCTTCTCTGCAGCTAGCTGGCCAGACGTCGGGGCTGAGCCTCCAGGGGCCCTGGGGCAAGCCATGCGACGCGGGGGACGCGGGTCTGTGCAGTCCGGGAGTTCCCAGCACCGCGGCGCTTTAGCGTGGCGGGATGCGGATAGGTGAGCCCAGCCCCATCCGGGAGGAGAGGGCCGCCTGATGGCCCTCGTCCCAGATGGGCACTGGGATCCCATGTCTTTTGCTGGCCGGGAAAATCGAAAGGGAAACACCTTCAATTGGGAAACATTCCAAGGGGAGAAAAGCTGCAAATTTCTCGACTGGCTTTGAGGTAACCCACTTCCGTTTCATTGGTTTTTATTTTCTTTCTGTTGGTTTTCAAGCTGTGCTAGGCTTTGAGGCCCCAACCTCGTCTCCGGGTGACCTGTATCTTTCCGTTAACAGTACAGTTCCTTAGATGGAATCCTGTGATGGAAGGTGGGATTCTAGTGATGGGTGACCTTAGCCCTGCTTTCATATCCTCTGGTGCAGACACACGGAGTTTTAGCATCGTCTGTTCCTGCTTTTCTTTTGCCTGTTGTACTTTCATGTATGTACATGTCCATCACCGTGCTTGCTGCCGCCTCTGTCATGGTACACATCGAGGTCGAGTAAACCGGTACCTGTGTTGTAAAGTTCGCCCTTGGCCTGCTGTCCCGAGGATACCTGGCTCTGAATAACAATCATTGTGAAACAGATAATAGGTATTGATAGAGACCTTTTAGTAAGTGAGTAGCCAAGGATATGTTGACCCAGGTGTCAACCAGGTTGTTTTCATCCTTAAAACATATCGGCAGAGAATAGGCAGAATAAAATGGCTGTCATACCCCACAGCAAGTGGAATAACTTAACAAACCACCAAATACTGAAACCCCAGGCCCACCAGAAAGACATGTGTCTAGCAATGCCTTGGTAAGTGATTTTTTTTTTTTATTTCATTCAAACAACTATCATGGATTGTCAGAAAAAGGAAACAGAAAGACAATAGAAGTCCATTGTCTCTTGATAACTATTTCTTAAAAAGCAAGTGGGAGTAAGTGTTCTTAACTGAAAAAATAAAATAAAATTCTCAAAGGGTGTCACCACTCCAATTGTATCAAGCCACCTTGGACAAAGTATCCAAATTGTGGTTGCCTTAATAAACTAAAACATTTTTGTACATAATGTAATTATAAATCTATCAGTCTGCATGGATGCAAACTGTGTGTGACAAATCGTCTTTTAAATGGTCAATTTCAACTGTACATTTCTCATCCAAGTTGTACTCTAGCCATTGGTTTAGCGTGAACAGATATTGCATCACTATTATCCATTTCCAAAGCCCAAGTAAAACATGAAGACTCAGAATGAATATGAAGTTATTCCATTGCCGTAGATATTTTTAACAATTCAGATGTGGAAATTTCAAATAAGTATTTTCAATTTCCTCCCTCACTCCTCCCATCACCTTCCCCAAGACATCAAACACCTGGCATGGTAGATTATAGAAAGAGAGACACTGAAGAGAGAGAATTAAATTTTCTATTGGGAATTAGAATATCTGGTTTACCTCAAAATTAAGTTTCTTTACAGGAAGTTGGGACCAGCTGGAAGTTATATTATCACTTCAGAACACAATATTATTTCCTTAGAGAGAGGTGGATGATTTTTTTTTTTTTGTTAGAAGCCTAAGAGAATAAGTGATAGGATATCTATGGATGTGAATTTCAAAACCCCAAGTTAATATGTTTGCATACATCACAGCTCTGTCAGGGCACCAACAGTTGGTGGAAATTACAGTCATCCCGTTCTGCACTGTCACTATGGACCTGACATCATTTGCTGCCACTAAGTCGGTTGTGTTTAATTCTAGAGATATGTTAAGTTTATAGGACTGTACTTTAAAGCTTATATCTGAGACCCTCAGTTTGTGACTGGGTTAACCTTTGCCATTTCACACAGGCTGAATAGCAACATCACAACAGCCATTTCCAGTTTGTCATTCTCACGCCACGTGTGAGTGGCTCCAAAGTCACCAGAGGGGAAAGTTTAAATTAGCCCTTCTCACCCCATCGCTGACCATTTTCATTCCAATTAAGCCATGCAGAGATTTCTCTTCCTGTTGGATAGTGAAAACCATTCTTTTTGTTCTGTCCTGGCCTCTTTTGCTCCCCACCTGGTACTGTCTCTTCAGCTAAGCCTGTTAAGCACACAACATTTTCTTGCAGGCACTCCAGAAACTTCTTAAAGGAGGACCCAAAGTTTAATTGGCATTAACTTCTAATAACGAGTAACATCCCAGTAACTTTGGGAATTTCCAAACCAATGAAGGATACTCTGGGAGAGACACAGCAAGAGTTGCAATTCACACATAAACTGGGGTCTCTGGTCCTTTGAGTGAAATGCAAATCCTCTACATATAGATCCTAAGAATAGACTGGTAAGTTGCAGACTACCTAAGATGAGGCATGCTAACCAATTACTTGGAGGTGGAAGCAAGTCCAATCAATTACACAGATTCCTCTTCACCACCTCAGTATTAAATTTCTCAATTTTTCTTCTGCTTTTCCTCAACATAACTCATTTCATTGATGCAACCATTTCCTTATTCTCTAACTAATTCCTGTTCTTTAGTATCTCCTTTCCTGTCCATACCCCACATTGGGTCAGTCTAGTGTCACATCTAGTTGGTTGCAGGCCAGAAAGAAAATCCAGTTTTCCTAACACAGATTGTAAAGGTCTTTGGCCACCCAATACTGCCTTCTGGGGCTGCATTTTTATTTTGACAGAGAGCATTTGTGATGCCAGCTCCACAAAATATTCTGTAAGAGAAATCCCTTGATTTTCATGCCATTATTTTTTCTGAAATATACTCGCCTTCAGCAAGCAGATGTGGACTCATTTATAATATAAGGAGTTTGATTAGGGATGAGAAAAAAGATGAAATGAGATGTAACAGCCTCCTGGATTTTTAATCCACCTTACCAAGTGGTTGGGGCCCACTTGCCTTTCACCCTCTACAGGGACAAAAGTTGACCTGCTTCAAATAGCCCAGCTCTGGTCGAAGGAAAGGAGAACATTTAAGGGGCTGTTTTCTCACTTGGTAGGACCTGGAGTGTGCAGCCACTGACAGCCCAGGAAAGGTGACTACAGGCTGGCAGAAGATTAGCATGTCTCCCTGGCTTCTGTCTCGAGGGGGAGTTCATGTTCAGTGGCAGGCAGAATTTGTGCTCTGCACATTGCTGGGTCTATAAATATGATAAGCAAGTGGTGACAGAATTATTGTACAGGTGATGTTCTACATGCAGATCATAAAGGATTTGGGTTTTGGACTTAAGTAGAAAATCCGACTCCCAGCTTATTACCCAACAATATTCAGATAATGAGCTTTTGGAGAATATATTTTTTTTTCCCTATCACTAGGAAGATTTTCCTGGGAACTGTCTAAAGTCTATACAGATATATCCAAAGCCTTTAAATGCCAACTGCAGCATGGAGAGAGAGGGGGTGGCAGAAGTCGAAATGCCTCAAAAGCCATTTAAGTGTTCTGTTGCCGGATCTTCAGTCTTTCTCATTATGTAAAAGTAGATAAATATAGACATTTTTTTCTCAACACTACCCTAGTATCACAATGGTCCAAATGCCAGAGCTTACAGATAATGTCATCACAGTGCCTAGAAACAAACTGTAATATATCGTAGCATTTTCTTGGTGTTTCTAAAAGTTTCTTTCCACAATACAAGGCTCCCTCTGCCTCTTGTTTCTTGAAGAGTTCACGCCACTGATGCGTCTTCCTTCCCTCTTGGACTTAGTCATTTGGGGAACAGTCTTAGAAGCACATTTCAACCAAGGAAGAAACTTCCTGGATTTCTATTGCCCGCTTGCCCAGGTATAATAAACACTAATGGGGAGGGAGGGGGGATTGAAAAGAGCTGCCCACCAGTCAACAGGGAAGGGCAGTTGCACCCTGGGTGGAGTCTTTCTTTTTCTTCCTTTTTAAAAAAATCTATTTCTTAAATAATAAATGCACATGATGTGTTAAATATGTACATATATATTTCAAAAGAAAAAAATGGGGCACAAGATTGTCTTACAAGTCGTGCTGGCTAATTTTTAGTTTGTATTCATAAGTGGTTTTTAAAAGCCTTTTTTAAAGTGTAATTTGCATGTTCTACTTTGATTGTATGTAAACATATTTTAGAACAAAAAATGTATTTGTATTTTATTGAATATAGAGGCAAGAAAAATTGTACATTGTTTGAAATGTTCTTTTTGTAACAGTTTTTATTCATAAAGCATTTTTGTACATTTAAAATGAACATGGACTTGCTGTTATTTGAGGCGTAGATACATCTGGCATGCTTTACTGCCATGCTCCTCCATGGTCTTAGATGTTGGGTTTTAAACATTTTTTTCTAAAAGAAAGCTCAGTCTTTTTCGCTACCAGATCAGGTTAGCACCGTATAGAGCACTTAACTATTAAAAAAAAAAAAGTTAATCCTATTCATATGTTATTCATTGTGTGAAATTAAAGACATTCAATTCAGTCTAACATGAGTTGTGAATTCTTTTGTTTTATTTTCCATCTGGTTCACATCACTAAGGAGTTTAATAGCATTTGGGGTTCTTTGCTCACACCAACTGGATACAAGAATCATTGACAAAATTCTGACCCAACTTCTGTCTTTTGTGTGATGCTGGGAAATAGGTTGTGGGCAAGTTTTGTGTCTGACTTACTGTGTGACGATTCAGAAAAGATTGAACCACCTGGACATCAAGCCAGGGCTGATTCACAGTAGCAGTCAGACTTCTGCTGAAAGCAATCAAAGGATCCTAGAGGATGTTGAAGACTTGTCCTGTCCTTAATTTTTAGAAGAGCATTATGGATGGGAGTCAAACTTTTCTAACTAAATATCCCATAAAGTTAGACATTTGAAGGATGGGTTGATCCCTGGCTGGACTTAGAGTTTTGCAGAAAAGATAGGAACAGCTATTTAATAAACACAGACAGCTTTTCTTACCTACTTAGTGTTTACCCTGAGAGTCCTTGCTCTGAATGTCTTAAAAATGAACCAAAATGCTCTGGCTGCAGCAAAATGCTCCGGCCACAGCAGCCATTGGAGGGTGAACCAACGGCAAAAAGGAAGACTTTTCTCTCTGTCTCTCTCTCTCACTATCCACTCTGCCTGTCAAAAAAAAAATAAAAAAATAAATAAAAAATAATAAAAAAAAAAGAACCAGAAGTTCCAAGCAGAATATGACTAGAGTCAAAAAAAGAAAAGGGGTGGAGCCCCCACTTCTTCCCTTCCTTCTCATCCCACTCTTTCTGTTAATATTTATACATGGATTTTAGTAGCCTATTTTAAAGTACACTTTCCACATTTTACCTGGATTGTGTGTAAACATAGGTATATTTAGATACTTTTTGTCTAGTCTTTGGATGAACCTCTTGCAAAAGCCAACCAAATAACCAAGAAATGTTATGAGCAGTTCCCCATCCCTCACCATCAGTTGGACCCATGGCGACACATATTACGACGTTCAGGATTTCCAGCACTTTATCGTGATCTTCAGGATATGTGTTACGTGGAATAAGACATGCCCGGTGCAATGAATGGCAGTCCATGAGGATATACTTAGAGCAGCTTCAGGGTGGCTGGAGCCCTTGTATCATAAGTAGTCTCCTGAGATTCTGGAAAGGATTTAGTCAGTAGCTTCTAACAAGCAGAATTTGCTCCTCTTTTCTTCTATCCTGCCAGCCATTTTGCATTGAAACAGGAAAATTTCAAACCCTATCTAGTCCTGTTTCTATCCCGGACTCATTAGACCATTGGTATTTCTGAAATCAGCAATGACTTCCAAGGGTTCTCCTAATCTCTCCCTGCCAGCTTCTCATACAGAGACAAAGCTGTTGACTGGGAATGGGGTGGACTCAACTTTGGGATTTTTAATCAGCCCATGGAGTTACAGTTTGCTGACAGATTTTTAGGAAAGTTTGATGTGTCCACACATGTGGCTGTTAGGAATCTCATTCCACAAACAGGTAGAAGGAATATACATTTCTAATTTTTTCTGTAGTTCAATTTTATTAATTTTAATATCTTCATTCTACTGTCATAGCAGAATGTTAGATCCAAAGCTGGGAAGTTTCTCTAACCTGGAGAGGAAGGAAAGAGGTGTTCTAGAAAGCCTCGCTCAAACTTCCTTCCAAATTGTTTCCATTTCCCAAGTCCTTTCTATCTCCCAATTTTGTAGGCATTTAAACTAAAGGGCAAAAAGGTCTTTTGACTTTTCCTATCACTTTCCATTGTCAGATACATGCCTTGAGGCTATGTGAGCTCACCAAGGTAGTAGGTAGTAGTGAGAGGGTGGGGATGTTGGCCATCAGTTACCACTTCAAGAATCTGTCAAGCAAGCCACAGGGAGAGGACAATGGGCTGTGAAAAGCTAAAGGATATGCTCCAGGCTATAAATTGCTCTCTGTAGGTCAGGTGAGATAATGCATAGGTCTGAAAGGGACTGGGAAAGTGGAAAAAAACAGTGTGCAAAAGTGTGCATTTTCACTGTTTCTTATTACTAACACTTTCACTTTTATGCCACTATCCAGATTTTTAATTGTTATAAAACTATTGGCAACACACTTTGCTGTCACAAGAACTTTTATTTCCAGGATGAATTAAAGGAAAAACTGGCTCCAAAATGTTATTCACATTCACATATGGTGAAATTGGGAAGTAACCAACAAGAAATGTTAAAATCTCAAGAGTTAGAAACCACACATATTCTCTCATTATTAAGCTTGATATTTTAAAATTTAATTATCTTTTTTTCAGTGGACAGAGTACTGGAATAAGAGTCAAGAGACATGGATTGTTTTCCTGCTTGATCACTAAAGAACTCTGCTCAGAAGCGAAATTTATTTGAGTCTCACCTGTCTATTTTGCAAAATGGGAGCTGAAATTTCAGTGATACCTGCAAGGTTCTTCAAGTCTCAAGGTCTATGAGTCTCTCATCTTTGTACTTCCAAAAAGGCCCTCCTTTAATTTCCAACTTTATCCCCCACTATTTGCAAAACCATTGGCATACTGGGATCCTGGCCTCAGCCTAGTAGCCTATCTGATACAATTGAGACATGAAAGTAAGCAGGAAAGTAATGAAAAAATAGAATGAGGATGTACAATAAGTCCACCCTTCCTTCTTTATTCCCTCCTTCTTCCCTTCCTGCTGTCCCCCCACCATTCTTCCTCCCTTTCTTCCCTGCTTGCACATTGCCAAGTACCCAAGACGTAAGGATGAGCCAGAACAACAAAGCCTCGTTGAGAAAATCGCATCAAGACCCTGGACTTCCCCCCATTTTCTGCCTATCCACATTCTAGCCATCTTTAATTCAAAACTCACCTCCAAGAAATTTCATGAATGTGATCCACACACTTCTCTTGTATCACACATTTGGTAGCTGTACTTAACAGTTCCACATGTGACAAGTTAGAATTCTCAACGACAGCAGCCGTATAATGTTGCTCAAGTGGTTCCCTGCACAGGGGGACAAGGCTGAAAGGGGAGATGGTGCTAAAATCAAGATTAAAGTCCCATTGGTGAGTCGTGCATCCTGGCTGTGTCTTATGCCCAGTTGGTCATCATTTTTGTCATTTTTCACTTTTGTGAGGATAGAGCCTTTAAAATATGCTTCAAGGCTTCCTGTTTATCTCTTGAAAGTAGAGCCAACTTCTAGCCAATTGGGGAGTGAACCAGCGGATGGAAGATATCTCTCTCTCTGCCTTGCTTCTCTCTCTCTGTAACTCTGACTTTCAGATACATAAATAAATCTTCAAAAAAAAAAAAAAAGAAAGAAAAGTTGTGAAGATAGTACAGAGAGTTCTTATGAACCCTGTACCTAGTTTTCCTTTCCATTAGCATTTGAATAATAGTAGAAAACATTTGTTACAAATCATGAAACAATGTGATTGCATTATTATTAACTGAAGTCCATACTTTATTTAGATGCCCTATTTCCTGTTTCTGATCCAAAATACCACATTACATTTAATTCTCATGTCTCTGCTGGTTTCTTTGGGTGATGACAGTTTTTCAGAGTTAACTGTGTTTGTGAAGAACTTGACAGCTTTGAGGGGCATTGGTCCACTGTTTCTGGAGTGCCCCTCTATTGGGATTTCTCTGATGTTTTCCTCATTATTATGCTTGGGTCATATGTTTTTGATAGCATGATTACAGAGGGAACATTGCATCCTATCAGGGACCCATAGTATCAAATTGTCATGGTTGCTGTTAACCTTGACACCTGGCTGAGGGAGTGACTATCCAGTTTCTCCATTGTAAGGATCAATCCCTTTTTTTTTGGCCCCTTTTCATAGAGTATTTTAGAAGGAAGTCAGTATGTAGCACCTAACTTAAGTAGTATGGGAATAAACTCCACCTCCTCAAAGGCTGAACATCTTCATAAAATATTTAGAATTCTTATGAACAGAAGACTTGCCTTTTTTAACACTGTGATTTTGAAATTAATTTAAAAAAAAAAGTTGTAAAAACAACACAGAGTTCCACTTAATGCCTTCACTGAGCTTCTCCTAACATTAACACCTTGTAGAACTGTGGAACAATTACTAAAAGTAAAATGTTAACTTTAATACAGTACTGTTAGCAGACAATAGACAGGATTCCAACAGTTTTATTCCAATAAATCCACTTTTAAAGTATTGAGAGGTATTCTTAAGTATACTAAAATACACATAACATAAAATCTTAACCACTTCAAGTATATAGTTCAGTAGTGTCAAATACATTCACATTGTTTGCAATCGATCTCCAGGTTTTCATGGTAAAAAAAAAATGAAACTACATACATTAAACACCTCTCCTTTCTTTGTTTGACTACTGTACATATCTCCTATAACTGGAACCACCCAAAATTTCTCTTCTAAGATGTTTACCTTCTTCCTCCACTTATCATTGAATAGTATTCCATGGCATAGATGCACTATGGTTTGTTGAACTATTGGCCATGTGGGTAGATTTCAGTCCTGACCTGTTATGAATAAATCTGCTATGAACATTCATATATAAGTTCCTATGTAAAAATCAATTTTCATTTGTCTGGGAAAGTTGTCCAAAACTGCCATTGGTGGGTTGTATGGTACACTTGTTTTTAATTTTGAGGGGACCTAACAAGCTATTTTCTAGAGTATCTCTACCAGCAGTTTCTCTGCAACCTCACCAGTATTTGATATTATAGTTATGCTTCAATTTAGTCATGTTGATAGACATTCTGTTGTCTTAGTTTATTTGTGCTATTTTAACTGGGAGTCTTATACACTGCAAAAGTTTATTTATCACAGTCTGGAGACTGAGATGCTGGCCAATTCAGTGTTTGAGGAGGGTTCACAGACAGTGCCTCCTTCTGTGTCCCCATGTGGGGAAAGGACCTATTTCATAAGGGTTTGAGTTCCATTCATGAGGGCTCCACCTCATGACCTAATTGCTTCTCAAAGGCCTCAACTCTTTGGGAGCTTAGAGTTATAGCATATAAATTTTGAAGCAACACAGACATTCAGACAACAGTACTAGTGATAACTCACTGTGGTTTAAAATTATGTTTCTGTAATGAGTAATGATGCTAAACATCTTTTCAAGCCTTTCTTTGTCATCTTTATATTCTCTTCCTGGAAATGTCCCTGCATATATTTTGATTATTTTTTAACTGATTTTCTTAAATATTGAGTTTTGAGAGTTCTTCATATACTCTAGATCTAGGGGTTAGTGGGATATATGACTTATAAATATTTTCTTCCAGTCTGTAATTTGTCTTTTCATTTACATTTGAAGTCCTAAAACAACCCATGAAGCATGGGTATTGTTTACCTTTTAGCACGGGAGAACAGAGTCAGCAAGATAAAAGTGTTTTATGTTTGAGATGTGTAACTTTTAAGGCTATAGCTTGAATTAGAACTCCGTATAGTTTAACTCTTAGTCAAATATTTTTCACAATGGAAAGTAGTCTTGGTAATGTCATATTTAATCATCTATTAACATTTATTTTTTAAATTTAATTTCCTTAGAAGACAGAGACAGAGAGAGAGAGAAATCATTCTCATTCCCCCAAATGTTTGCAGTGGCTAGGGTTGGTTGGACCAGAGGCAAAGTCAGGAATCAGGAATATAATTCAGTTCTCCCATGTGAATGGCAGGGACCCAATTACTTGAGACATCACAACTGCTATGCAGGGTCTACATCAGCAGGAAGCCACAATCAGGAGCTGGAGCTGGAAATCAAACCCAGGTACCCTGACCTGGGATGCAAGTGTCTTAACCACTATATTAAACGTCCACTCCTCTCTCCCATTATTGATTCCTAGAGTCTAATAATGGACTGTTAATTAGGAAAGAAACTTAGAAAGCTTATTACTCAATTCCCTCAACTTAGCATTGATAAACTGTGGCACAGGAGACGAAGTGAATCAGTGAATCTACCATACTCACCTCACAGGTTTGTTAATTAACAGTGAAATCCAGCATAGAGTCCAATATCTGGCCTCCCAGTCTGATCTTTGCTGATCTACCACACTTTTTCAGAACTCCTCACATCCCACCATGTCCCACACACTCGTGTCCTAAGAGACTGGAGAAGCGAAGGCTAAGAACTTGAGAGGCCAGGAAACCCTCACCTTGCAGAGGTGAGGAAAGGCAAGTAAGTAAAGAAAGCAAATGACAGCAAAGGAAGCAATGTATGTGGGTATGTGGGCACTGAGATGGAGGGCCTGTGAGGACACAAAGTGGTTGCTGATACTTTGTGAGTGATATCCCTGCATCCAAAACATTCTTTCTTTCTCTGAAATGTTGGCAACATTCTGTAACTAAGAGCTAATTGTCACTTTGAAGCAAGACTCTAAAATGTGCTTCTCCTCAAACTTCCATATCCATCAGTTCCAAATGCCTAATACATAGGACACATGGCCAAACCATGTGAACACATTCTGAGAAATGTGCTGATTTTGTCTTATGTGAACATAGTAGAGTATGGCACAGAATAGTATGGCAAATACCTAAACCAGTAACATAGTTGTTTATTTATCATTCTCAATTCTACATCTGGTCCATAATTGTATTGCAATACTTTTATGTAGCTGGCAGTGCAGTAGGTTTATTTACAGCAGCATCACCACAAACATGTGAAATATGTATTGGGCTGCAACATTGCTACAGGTATGAGCTCACAGGGCAATGGAAATTTTTTTCTAATCCATTATAATCTTATGAGACCCCAGTCATGGATATGTGTATATATGTGGTCCATCCTTGAGGAAAATGTCATTATACAGTACATGTCTTATATAGGAGAATGCACATAGGTTATATCCAAATACTGTACCCTTTGATATAAACTACCCTCAGGGAGGTTCTGGAACGAATTCCTCTGGGACACCAAGGGCTATCTGTACTTTCCATTGGACCCTCCATTTCCTACACCAATTCTCTCATCTCCAGGCACACATCTTGATCCTGACTGGGATGAGTGGCAATGATACAGCTAATGAAAGCAGCTCTCTGCTGCTCGTTCTGCCAGAGCCAAAAAGTTTGGATTGGCTTAGGAAGATATACATTTATATTATTTCATTTATGGTGACCAAGAAAATAGGAAAAATAACCATAAGAGCCCAGAGGGCTCTCTGAACTCTCTGGGTCTTTAGGGACATTTCATTTTATTTTTTAAAACCTTATATTGTGAAATAAGTCACTGATGCAGAAACCACACAAAATGCTGATGGCCAAAGTGGTTGCAGCCACCCACGTGGGAGATCCAGATGGAGTCCCTGCCTCCTGGCTTTGGCCTGGCCCAGACCACTGTTGCAGGCATTGTCTCCCTCTCCCTCCTCTCTGTCACTCTGACATGTTAATAATTAAATGCAAAAACTTTTTATAGAAAGAATCCATCAAGCTCCTACAGCAGCCCTCAAATCCTCTAAAAGTAGCCACTCTCCTGACTTACAGTTACTACTTTCATGAATTTTTTTATGGTTTTATCATCCAAGTGCATCCTTAGACACGAAAAGTTCATCTGACTGAAATTTTAAAAACAGTCTTTCAAGTCTAAGTATATTTGTGACCCCTCCATGCCTGACTTCTCTTTTTCATTACCTCCTGAAGAACCTGGACGATTTGGCCTGCAGAGTTGTCCCTGGTGTGGATGCTACTGAATGTGCAGCTGTTGCACAGTTCCACATGTTTCTCTGTCCCCAGAATTCACTGACAAAATGGACAGTGAAGAGGAATGAAGAGGACATTGATAGCTTTGGGATCCGCACGGAGAGAAGGCCTACATTTCCGTGAATGGAGAGTCCCTACCTGCACTTCCAGGAATGAAAAGTCCTTGCCAAGGACCCCGCGGGTGCCTAAAGGTGAACCAGTGAGGATCAGACCTGCCTCAACCTTTAACCCCCATGCCCTGTATCTATAAAAGGAGCCCTCCCAACCTCTGATGTGTGACTTCCCCAGCCCCTGCTCTGTTGGGATCGGTGAACCTCACTCGGGAGCAGAATCCCAATAAAAGCTTATGAATTAATTGATTCATCTGGCTGGGAAGATTTGTTACATGCTGGGCACCTTGCAGACATTAGACCCAGATTTAATCTCTTTGGCAAAAGTGATAAGTGGCCTTGCGTCCTTCCATCAGGAGCACACAATGTCTGGCTGTCTCTGTGTGAAAGAACAGCAACTGATGCTTAATACCTAGATCTGTTCCATTTGTTGGAAATTGCAAAGTGATGCTATTTTATACTATCATTAATTTTTCTTTGATTAATTGGCATGCTTTTATAAAGAGATGCTTTCTCTTGTTTACACCTGCATTACCTCATAGAAAGTTCATATAGAAAAAGCAAGATAAATTTTTGATTCTTCCTCTAATTTTTAAGACAATAAGTTAATTCCATATCACCCTCTAAAATAAAAGGGAACTTCAAAAAGTTCATGGAAATTTGTATTGTGAAAAAATTCTAGGACCGGCGCTGTGGTGCAGTAGGTTAATCCTCCATCTGCAGTGCTGGCATCCCACATGGGCGACGGTTCTGGTCCCGGCAGCTCCTCTTCCGATCCAGCTCTCTGCTATGGCCCAGGAAGGCAGTGGAGGATGGCCCAAGTCCTTGGGCCCGTGCACCCGCATGGGAGACCAGGAGGAAGCTCCTGGCTCCTGGCTTCAGATCCGGCAATTGAGGTCATTTGGGGAGTGAATCAATGGAGGGAAGACCTTTCTCTCTTTCTCTCCCTCTCACTGTCTATAACTTTACTTCTCAAATAAATAAATAAATAAAATCTTTAAAAAAAGAAAAAAATTCTACATTGATTTTCATAAATGTTTTTGCACCAAAGCAAACTTAATTTTGAATTACATTTTCCATGAACTTTTTGAATTGCCCGTCTTCAACTCATTGACAAAAAAAATTTGAAGGGTTGCAATCTATTGCAATTATTATCATTATTGAAGCTCTATGTTGCTCATCTGTTGCCAGTTATAGAGTCTTCAAGTTGGTTTCTAAATTGCTTTTGGATAATTCCAGGAGTTTCTTGTAACCTAGACTTACTAGGTTTCAATAGTTTCTTGGCTATCTGGTGTGACAAGATGTCCTAAACTCGTTCTATTATTTTTCTGTTCAGATATTAAATGAGCTATTTCTTAAAAAAACTTTTGTTCTATTTTTTAAGTGGAAAAAGGTATTTTAAAACCAACCTATGTGCAAGGGATAGATGATGATGATAGATAGCTGGATAAATGATAACCAGAGACAGAAATATAATCTGAAATAAATATGAATAGGAAATAGCAATATGACTTTGTTAAACACATACATGTACACATGTATGTGTGCACGTGTATTCATATTGACATTTCCAATGCAGCTATTCCAAATTTCTGAAATTATAAAGAATTTTTACTAAAACACTCATGTGTGTCTTCTAGAAGAATTAGAAAAAAACATAATTATTCCTTTGATTTATTTACTACACGTCATATATACAAGAATCTCAGTGAAATAATCCTGATATTGTCTTCAGTGCAATTAGTAAACACATTAAAAAGCAATGTGTATTTTCTTCCTTCTGCCTTTTTAATTTTTTTTCTGTACCTACATGTTCAGAACATGAACAGCATATGTACTTGCTCCTTTTTAACACTCAAAGAATGTTAGTGCCAAAAGCAGCTGACTCCATAGTGCTCTGCACCTGATTCGTGTCAATGCCTCTGTCCGTGGGGTTGTTTCAAGTTCATTCTCAATTTCCAAGAAAGGGTTCATGGGAATAAACTTCTTGAGTTCTTGCATGTTAAGGGTTTCTATCCTTTATATGTGACAGTCCATTGGTTGCACATGAAATCCTTGGCTCACAACTCATTTCCTCAAGTATTTTAAATAGGTTCCTCTATTCTCATGTGACATAAAATAATGCTTTTTATAAAACCTAGTTATAATCCTTTTTTCTTTATTTTACTTGTTCTTTTTTAAAAAATAAAAAAAATTTCTTTTTCTTTAAAAGTCAATAACTTTATGAAATATACCTTGGTATTGGTTAATATTCTCTTTAAATATGTGATTTAAATTTTTAAGGAAGTTTCCTGAATTATGTATTTAGTATTCATTCTGGTTTTTTGTATTATTTTCTTCCTCAGGGACCCCTACCCTTAGGAATCTTCATTATGTGGCTTTAATTTTAGTCACTATTTCATGAAATCTTTTTTGTCTCCTTTTTTTTTTCATTTACTTATTTAAAAAAAATTCCTTGACCTAATTCTATATATATTCCTCATCAGGATTTTCTATTGTGTTTATTCACTATTGTGTTTTTTTTCTGATCTTCTTCATATTTAGCATTGTATTTTCATTTATTTTACATTATTTTCCTCATTTCTGTCATTTCATTTCTGGGCTTTCAAATTTCTAATTCATGCCATGGTTTCATGTCTCTTGGTATTCTCTTAATATCTTTTAGCTCATTTTGAATCATGTCAGAGTTTTGATTTGCTTTTTACATGCATTTTACTGGTATGTTTTTAATTTCGTCTCTTTTTCTTCTAATGTCTTTTATAGGATTTAGAAGTTGATACTTTTTCTGTTTCTAATTTTCATTAGAAATTAGTTCTCCTGAACTTTTAGAAGCAGACAGGGTTGGGAATAGTCTTCTAAATCTTGCTTGACTCTGCCTTCTGTTGTTTCTGTGTAGCATTAAAAATGTTGGTGTGCTTTCTAAGATCTGCTGTCTCTGTTTCCCTCATTTTATTTGAACCTTCTCTTTCTAGTTCCTATTATCCCTGTCATATCTAATGTCACATTAACTGACACAAAGATTTGACTAGAGAGTATTCCTCAGAGCATGGCCATGTGCTACATGCTTTTTTTTTTTTTTTTTGACAGGCAGAGTGGACAGTGAGAGAGAGAGAGAGAGACAGAGAGAAAGGTCTTCCTTTGCCGTTGGTTCACCCTCCAATGGCCACCACGGCCGGCGCACTGCGTCCAGCACACCGCGCTGATCCGAAGGCAGGAGCCAGGTGCTTCTCCTGGTCTCCCATGGGGTGCAGGGCCCAAGGACTTGGGCCATCCTCCACTGCACTCCCAGGCCACAGCAGAGAGCTGGCCTGGAAGAGAGGCAACCGGGACAGAATCCGGCGCCCCGACCGGGACTAGAACCTGGTGTGCTGGCGCCGCAAGGCAGAGGATTAGCCTAGTGAGCCACAGCGCCAGCCCATGCTACATGCTCTTGCCCATCTCTGCTCATGAGTTAAGACTCTATCCAACTTTAATTATGGATATGACACTAGAAATGAACAAAATGAATTGGCCAAACACCAGTACTGAGAAGTTAAGGGGAGAAATAGAATGCATGTAGATGTAGACAGGACATGAGTTTGACCTCCAAGAGTAGAAGTGGAGTCCTTGAGAAACCAAGGAGTGGAAGAGGATGGGCCCCATTGGTCTTGACCAACCTAGTTCTTCCCTCTCCTGTCTGTAGTTCTCATAATAACTTTTGAATGTATGAAGAATGCAGCAGTATGAGATAAGGAAGACATAGCTGGCATGACCTAGGCTATATCTTCATTTACTCTAGAACAAATTGTTTCACAATGCTTTGGTTCAGCAATCCAGGAGACATCTAATGCTCTAAAGTTTATACACTGGAAATTGTTCTGGATAAAGGAGAGATCTTACTGTGTGGTGGGGTAAAGTGCCACAGAAAAATGAGAAAGGTCAATGGAAAATAGAAGTGAATAAAGAGAAGGGGATCCTAATATTAAAAAGAAATAAAATTGGAGTTGGAATTTTTAAGCATTTATACAATATTTTTTTTGACAGGCAGAGTTAGACAGTGAGAGAGAGAGAGACAGAGAGAAAGGTCTTCCTTCCATTGATTCATCCCCTAAATGGCCGCTATGGCCGGCGCGCTGCGCCGATCCGAAGCCAGGAGCCAGGTGCTTCTCCTGGTCTCCCATGCGGGTGCAGGGCCCAAGCACTTGGGCCATCCTCCACTGCCTTCCCGGGGCCACAGCAGAGAGCTGGACTGGAAGAGGAGCAACCGGGACAGAACCGGCACCCCGACTGGGACTCGAACCCGGGATGCCGGTGCCGCAGGCAGAGGATTAGCCTAGTGAGCCACAGCACCAGCCTACAATATGTTTTAAAAATTATAAACCAGAATTCAAAACTGTGGAGACTGGCTTATTGTTAACAAACCAAGTCTTATATTTGGATTATGTGCTCAATTCCATACTGGTACCTTGCACATAAAATGCTCTCAAACCTGCTTATTCAACACACCAGTAAATTACTATAAGCCTACTAGAACAACAACACCAAAGTCTTATGGGCTAATATAAATACATGGCTATAAAGTTAGCTGCAGTCTTACTGAAGGATTGTATATGCAAAGATGTTAAACACAGTTGAGATTAAAAATTCACAAGCCAGGAGTAGATGTTTATCTTAGCAGTTGCATTGCCCACATTCCACATTGGAGTGCCTGGATTTGATTCCCAGCTCCAGGTCCTGACCCCAGTTTCCCACCAAGACAAATCATGGGAGGCAGCAGCAAAGGCTAAAGTAACTGGGCTCCTGTGACTCATATGGAAGATCTGGATTGTGTTCCTGTCTTCCAGGTGGTTCAGCCTCAGCTCAGCCATGGTCATTTCAGACATTTGTGGAGTGAACCAGCAAACGGAAGCACCACCCCCCCTTTCTGTCAACTAAGTAAAAATTTAAAAATTCACAAACCAGTGTGACTATGAATGATCATCATCAAGATTTTTTTATTGTTGTTTTGTTTTGTTTTGACAGGCAGAGTTAGAGAGAGAGAGAAAAAGAGAGAGAGACAAAGAGAAAGGTCTTCCTTCCATTGGTTCATCCCCTAAATAGTCACTACGGCTGACATGCTGCACCGATCCGAAGCCAGGAGCCAGGTGCTTCCTCCTGGTCTCCCATGCAGGTGCAGGGCCCAAGGACTTGGGCCATCTTCCACTGCCCTCTTGGGCCATAGCAGAGAGCTGGATCAGAAGAGGAGCAACTGGGACAGAACCAGTGCCCCAACAGGGACCAGAACCTGGGGTGCTGGCACCGCAGGCGGAGCATTAGCCTAGTGAGCCGTGGTGCCAGACCATCATCAAGTTTTAACGCAAAAAATAAATATATACCTTTTTACAAAATATGTTTAAGGGATGTTCAAGAGTCACGGAGTGCTAGTTTGAGTCCTGGATGTTCCACTTCTGATCCAGCTTTCTGCTAATGCAGCAAGGAATGCAGTGGATGATGTCCAAGCACTGGGCACCTGCCCCTCACATGGAAGACCCAGGTGGAGCTCCAGGCTCTGGCTTTGACCTGGCCCAGCCCTGGCTATCGTAACCATTTGAGGAGTGAGCCAACAGACAGAAGATCTCTCTCTTTCTCTTTCCCCACTGCCTTCTGTCATTCTTCCAAACAAATAAACACAATAAACCTTCAAAAAAATCACCTATGTGAAGCAAGTAAAGAGCAAATGAGTTAAAACTCACATTGACATAAATGGCAGCATTTGCTAAATATTATTTCTCTCTCTCCACCTTTACTTCTATTCTTTTCCACCACGAGAGCGTCATTGCTCCTGCTAGACTACAGGTTGGAAAACTATGACTCATGGGCCTAATCAGGCCTGCTGCTTTCTATTTTTTACACAACTCACAGGTTAAGAATGGTTTTTTCACTTCCAATGACTAAAACAAAATCAAAAGAAGAGGAAGATTTCACCTGCCATGAAACTTTTATGAAATTGAAATATCAATGTCCTTCAATAAAATTTTATTTGAACACGGCCCCATTCAATCATCTACATATGATCTGTGGCTACATTTGCAATGAGTCAGAGTCTTGAATCATTGCAAGAGAGATCAAATAGCCCTCAATGCCTAAAATAGTTACTAGCTCGCCCTTTGTACAAAAAGTTGAAATATTCTGGACTAGATAAATGTAACTGTTGCTCTCCAGGAACTGAAAACATAGATTGCAGGAACATGATTCAGTTCTTTGTGACATTTGCCTTGCAGCTTCTAAGATGGGACCATAATCCTCACTCCATTTTTTTTTTTTATAACTCTTCAACCCAGACCACTGAATCACATGCTTCCGGGTCCCTCAGTCACTGAACCCCTGGTTCCTGGCACAATCTATGTTTATTTGCACTAACCCCTCCAATGTTTCACTGGTGTCCAGGATTCCAGTCCGAAGTCTCCTGGCCTCCAGAATCCCATCCCAACCTGTGTTCTGCAGGTGGAGGCAGCTGCCTCCTGGAACACACATGCGCTGAGGCCAAGGCTTCTAGCCCCAGTTAATGAGGGTCTGGCTTTCATTGTTATCACCTGTTGTGAGTGTCTGCTGAAGACTAATGTGAGCACCATAAGGGAGGAGCCTCCAGGGGAGCATTTTTTCTATCCCTCCTACCCAGTGCCACTCCCAGTCCCTTAATGGAAATCAATATGTGCTTGTGATTGGTTCACTGATGACTGAGCAGCTAGGCCAGTGGGGTGATCACAAAGACCTCTCCAAGGGCTGTGTCTCGGTGACTGTTCATTTGTCTTGTGCCCTTTCTCCTTCATGCTCCTTCTAGGTTCATGGGATTTCAATAATGTTTGGGAAGGAGCAGAGACGGTACAAGTGAACCAATGCAACTTGCCTCCATCTGCCTTCAATTCCCAGGCTGAGAAACCATTTCCAGAAGGCCTGGTGCACAAGAACCTGATGTGGTGACAGAACATTCTGTCTTCCTCTTGTTATATGAGCAAGCGAGCCGAATTTCTGCGGGATCATAAATCCTGAGGGCCTTTTCCAGCCTCTCCACTCGGGCTGCTGGCCCCCATTCCAGGAAAGGGACACTTTAAAATCCCCATCAAAAGAGAACATTGTGTTTCTGCACATCCGGCCCCATGGCTGCGGGCTGACTTCTCCCAGCGCAGGTAGGCTGGGCCGGCCAGGGAGGTCAGCTGTACTTCATGCTTGCTCAAGTGCTTGCCTTTGGAACGTTGTACGGAAACACAAGTTGCCCAACACCATTCAGTGAGATATTTGAGTGAACTGAAGTATGTGTTATGAATTTATTAACTCGAATTTTCCAGGAGGAGACCCAGAAATGTGTGGGTCTCAGAGAATGGTTACTGGCAGAGGGGAGCAGGGCAAACCAGCACCCAGAGAGGGCACCAGGTGGGACCTAAGGAATTTGCAGCATGCCACTGACAAGCGACTTCCCAGCTGGCCTGTTATGAAGGAGGTCTCTTCACTGCCAAGCGCCCAGCCTGGCAGTGAGGGAAGAAGGAGGAGGGAGAGAAGCAGGGACTTGTCCAGGTTCATTTGTGGAATAAACAGTCCCCCTCCCTCAGCTACCCACAGACTCCCTCCCTCCCTGGAAGCACTGTGTCTGGATGCTACCTTCTCAGAAAGACTTCTGGTGCTCTGGCTGCAGCTGGAGTATTTGTTGTTTGGTGACATATTAAAAGAAATATGATATGGGGCAGGTATTTGGAGCAGTAGTTAAGATACTTCTTGGGATGCCCAAAATCCAGGTTAGAGTACCTGGGTTCAAGTCTCAAGTTCCAGCTTCCTGTTAATGCATATGCTGGGAGGCAGCAATGATCAATCAAGTGATTGGGTCCCTGCTTCCCACCTGGGAGACACAGATGGAGTTCCTGACTCCTAACTTTGGCCTGACCCAGCCCTGGCCATTGTGAGCATTTGGGAAGTGAACCAGCAATTGGAAGATATCTCTCTCTATCTCTGTTTGTCTCTCTCTGCACTCCTGTTTCTCTGTGTTTCAAATATAATGGGGAAAAGAGAAATGAAAAACATTTACTGTAGTAGAAAGGTACCAAGTACTGGTGTGAAGGCAGAGCACCAGATGTGAGCTTTGAGGCAACAATTACATTCTGTGCCCTCTTCTTTAAAATGAGATTAGCCTATATCTCCAGATGTTATGATGAGACTGTAATGCCACAGTGTCCATGAAAAGTAGTTTTTGAACCATCAGCCAAGTCAAAAGCATCGACGGTAGTCCTGCCAATGCTATATGGCTACTGATCCACTTACTGCAGCTATAGCTACTAGTTCTGGTAACACTACCAGTAAGGCTAACCAATGGATGAATGACAGGGTGAACAATATCGAAACCACATCACCCAACAGAGGTTGAATAAACCAGCTGCAGCTAGCCCATACAGAAATCTCAGTGGGAAAATAACTGTCTTCAAGGATCAGAAGGTTTGTCATGTGGAAAAGGAGGCAGCCCATTCTGAATCCCCTCAATGACAACTCAAGACCACGGGGCAGAATTACAAGGAGAAATATTGTATTACAGGACAAAGAGAACTTGCTCTTAATATAATCTTCAAACTGCAAAATACCATCCTGGGACCCAGTGAAGACATTGTTTTTGGAGATGTCAAAGCAGAGAGAGATGAGCATCTGTACAGACTGCACTCATTCGTGCCTGCTGCAGTGACTGTGTGGATGGCCCACCAAATGCCTGGCCATGCTTCGGGTACTTGGGCACCACAGTGAGCAAAACTACCTGTTCCTCTCAAGGGCCTTCTGCTGGGTGAGAGCCCCAGTAGGTGGCTGGGCAGGTAGGGTGGATCCCGAGTCACTGAAGCATTTCCTGTCACTTCCATCATTTCTCTTATAGAATACTACGTTTCACATGTATATTAAACAGGGAGAAGAGGATGAGGCCCCATACTCTGTATTTTCACTCTGTGTTTCAATTCTCCCTCAGTCTGGTCATAAGGTATGGTAGTAAAAGGACCCTCCGATTGTCCATGAATCATTTTCAAATATTGCATGACTATTCCCTGGCCAAGAGTGGTGTGCCCTTCCCCAGTGAGTGTCAGGCAGTGGCCTACCCAGGAGCTGGACTTCTGGGAGAGGGCTCCATGAAGAGTTCCTGGAACACAAACCTCTGAGACCTCCTGCGAGCTCCAGCAAGATCAGCAGCACACAGGCAAGGGGAATTGCAAACAGGATGACATGACTTGCTCTAAAACACATTTTTGTTTGCCTGAAAGCTTGCCTGCAATGCCCTTCAGCAGCCCGTCATGAAATACAAACAGGTGCTGCATGAATCCCAACTTTGGAATCCCTGGAAACCCACCTTCCTAAAACCCCAACCAGTCACCTCGCCCTCTGTACTACCACCACCTTGCTAAGTGTTGCCCCTGACTGTTGCAATAGCTTTCTGACCCAGCCCAATGTCCCCCATTTAAATATGTGCAGATTCAAGACTCAAAAATTCATGAGAAAAACCTGCCAATAGGAGATTCAATTTCAGTGGACTTCACTACTGACAGCCTGGTCCTTGATAAAGAGTATGCACGCCCCGGGACTCTGGGGAGGAAATACTAAAAGCTCTGTGCAGGTGGTTTGCTAAAATGTCGGCAAAATTCATCTTTACTGGTAGAACTAACATATGGATCAACAGAGGGCCTCATTAGTCCATATGTGAGATTGTCATGTCAGTTAGGGCACACAGTTATGAGGGCTGATGATGGCATCCTCTGGCCATTGGCAGCAGGACACTGAGACATATTATAGTAAAATGGATTTCAGGTTGTACTATCTAAGCAATTGACACGAGTCTCCAATTATGGGCAACATAACTTCAGCTGTTTACCTCCCTGTCCATGCACATTCTGTTGATCTTCTTTCAAGTGACATGTAGCAACACAAAATAGGACAGACCTAACAGACCTCCCCTGGTCTCATCCCACTATATACCTTTTATTAGTACCATTTCAAAGCAGTAACAGCAACCTAAGATCAGTAACCTAAGTAATAACAACAACATAAACTGACTTGATAAGGAGAATAAAATCTGCCTTAGATCCTTAAGAGGTCTGCTCCACCCAAGGTTTAATATCCACAGCTATTAGCAATATACTGACCACAACCTAAGATTATCCTCTGAGAATACAAAGTACCTTGGAAACTAATCCAATGACTATGTAACAATGAGCAAGACATTTAAACATAAGCAGTCACATTTTCTAAAAGAAAAAAGAGAGTGGTAAGAACATATATAGATTTATACATTTATATATATATTTATATTTGCTTTTATTTGCATAAGAAGCATAAGAATCTGATAATAATAAATAATATTGAAAGCAAATAGAAATTGCTAATTCTGAGGATGAGTGGATGGGACAGAAGTGAGAGACTTCTCAGTTTATATCCTCCAAAACATAGTGATTTTGGAGGAGTGTGAATGTATTAACTATTAAAAACATTAAACAAAGAAATTAGCTTTGAGACCATGATGTCAAACTATAACTCTTGCAAAATTTACTCATGTGGAAACCTAGTACTTTGCAAAAATTTGGCTAAAATGATAATGTATATAAACCTTGTTTCTATTTTCTTAAAGGATGAATACCATGGAACATGCATAAAGTTTGGAAATACAAGAGGATTGATATATTTGAGATGTATGCTCAGAATCATTTTATGGGCAGTGGCCTGCAAACAAAATCCTGTGGTGCTGGGGTCGAGGTTCCAGTGCAGCAGGTTAAGCCATAGCCTTCTACAGCAGCATCCCATAGGAGTGCCAGTTCAAGTCCCAGCTGCTCCACTTCCAGTCCAGCTCCCTGCTAACACATCTGGTAAAGCAGTAGAAGACGGCTCAAGCATTTGAGCTCCTGCCACTCACATGGGAGATCCAGATGGAGTTACAAACTCCTGGCATCAGCCTGGCTCAGCCTTGGCCATTGCAGCCATTTGGGCAATGAACCAGAAGATGAAATCTCTCTCTTTCTCTCTCTCTCTCTCTCTCACTCTGTTGTTCTCTCGCTCTCTGTATCTCCCTCTATGTATGTAACTTTGCCTTTCAAATAAATAAAATAAATCTTTTTTTCAAAAAAAAAAAAAAACCCCACCTGTGGTGCTGATGGTGCTGGGGAAGACTGCCAAGGTCACCCTTACATCTGCATTCCCACCCTTCAGCTCTGCTTCTCACATGAACTCTGTGCTGGAGTCACATTCCAGCTACTCCTCTGTGAAAGATTAAATGATACAGACAATGTCCAGATTATGTGCAAAAATAAAACTTTGACCCAAACATGTAACAACCTGCCCAGGACATCAACCCTCGTCTACAACCCAGTAAATCTATCTATGATAAGTTAGACTTGCAGGAAGCCAGATGAACTGCCTACAGTGACAATCCATGATCCTAGACAATAACTACTATAGCAATCAGTGCCAAATGGCCAGAACACAATTTAAAACTCACACTTCCCTAATTACATTTATCGACTTCTAGCAAAAGAACTTAGAACCCACCAGAAAAAGCCAAGTATATTCCACTGCCTGATCTGAAAGGATGCCTGCTTCTGTGCAGTCCGCCAAGGCACCAGCCTCCATCAGAGTACCTGTGCTCTTCTATTTCTGTACAATAGACACCCTTGTGTCTCTGAGTCTCTGCCAAAGGTGATGATGTCAGCTGATCCCCCTGCAAAAGCAAACTCAGAATAAGGAACCTTTGCTTTTCGAATTTGGCTGGCCTTTGTCAACCTACTTCCACACCTACCACAGAGTTTCCTAGGCTTTCAGATCTGGCATTACTACTCCTACTGCTTAACTCGCTCCATTCCCTCTCCTTTCCAAAGTCTCCCCATCACACAGGAAGTCAAAGCTATTCTTACTCTGCTAAGACCCCACCTGCCTCTCCATCCTCACCAGCTGCTCATGTTCCCCTATACTATACCCCACATGTGCTGCTCTGCCCTCAACTCCTGCAATGTGCCAAGCTGGTTCCAGTTCTGGGAACTTCGCATGCTGTTCCTTTGCCTGGACTTCCCACCTTAGCTCCAACTCATCCCTCAGAGTCACCATTCAACTTCCCCTTTAGAGAAGGACTTTCTATACACAGTGCTTAAATTTTATTTTCTTATTTTCTCTTCTAGCACTCCAGTATTTTCCCTTGTAATATATATTTTGATGATTTATAGCTAAGTATTTATTTCATTTGTTTATGTCTTTGATGTCTATTTTTTCCCATCAGACTGGAAGCACAATGAGGGTAGGAACTAAATCTATTTTTCCTCCACCTATATCTGTATATACATACATGGCACGGTACATTACATAAGGTAGGTACTCAGCAGCCACATGTTCAGTGACTACAAGAGTGCTGAAATTATAGTCCTGCTACAAGATTCATGCAAACAGTCCTTCCTTTCTGACCCAGGTGTGCTAGTCCTCCCTCCTCCCCAGACTCCTCCTAAGGAATGGGAACCTTTTCTTCTCAACTCCCAGAATGCCTTGCAGGTTTTAAATTTCTACACATGGAGTCACATTGTGATTATTGACATGTATCTGCCTTTCTCACTAGCCTAGGACCTATGAATTATGCTCTAGTTTCCTTTCCACAGCTATAAATGGATGTGAGGTGTGTTAACTCTTGGGAGTAATCCTAATGAGATAGGTCAGCACCAATGTTTCTATCAAGGGATTTTCTCTCTAAACAGGAAGTTAAGGAACAGAGAGAAGGAGCTTAGAATGGCAGCAACGTAGGGGCAGAGGTGGAGAAACAGAATGAGAGGGAGAGGGGGTAGGGGGAGGTTCTAGAAGGAGGACAAGGTGAGGGAAATGGAAGTAAGGAGTGTATGTGGTTTAATTTTTAAGACAAAACAGGACCCTGGAGTCAGACCTGGAATCCATTTATTCTCCCCTTTCCTAGTGGTGCCACCACCTAGAGAAGACAGCTTACCTTTTCACACTATAGCTTACTCTTCTGTGAGACAGACATGGAAGATTTTGACCTTTGCCCTAAAAATTACATGAAAGTACATGAAAAACAATTTTATCATCCCGAGCTGACATGTGGTTAGTACTACATAAATAACAACTATCCTTACTACAATCCATAATTTCTTAATAATAGCTTTGTGTAGGGTTGTCTTTGAACAAATATTAAAAAGTGCTAGTAGTTGAGTGACTTAGAACCAAAGATCACTCTGAACTAGACAATCAATGCAGAAATTCATCACACAAGCCAGAATCTATGGAGGAAGAAGATGTATATTACTGGATGTACTTCACAAGATGGAAAAATGGAATGAAAATATTAGTTTACTATGATGCAAAATGTTTTTGAAAAGTCTTTAGAGTGCTTTAATAAATACATTTCCATGAAATTTTTGAAGACTATATGCATGCATTGATTTCAACAGTTTTGCACCAAAATAAGCTTGTGTTTTAAATTACGTCTTTACACAAGTGTCCTAAAGTATTATCATTTACTATTATGTTTGTAGAACTACATGGCCAATGTCCAATGAATATTGAACCACCTGCCTACTGTTTACCTATGCTCTTCTCTCTCCCCTTCCTTCTTCACTCGCTCCTTCTCTTTCTCTTTTGCATTTTCATCCTTGAATCCTTCTTTTCCTCTCCCTCCCTTCCTTCTTCTTTCTCTTTTTCAGTCTTCCTTTCAATTAGAACCAGAAAAAAGAACTTCCCAACAGGAGAGAGAAGTTTAGTACTACAAGATCACTTCCCTAAGTGCATTAAGTTCAGATACTAAAAGGAATCTTGAACCATAAGGGCCACAGATGGATGTGATGTACCCTGATATATCCAAGGAGTGTGGAATTTGTTATTTTACAGAAGACTTAAATATAATAGTAATTGAGGGAAGCAGTTGGATCAAAAGAAATTATTTGCTAGGCTGTTTCAAAACCAGACAATGCTTAAAATGCAAACCACAAAATGAAGACAACCTTCAAGGTTAATGAAAACCTGCAACAATAGACAAAAGAAATGAAGAATTGCAATAGAGCCTCCTCCCAGATGTATTAGGCAGTCATACCAACATCCTTCCAAATGGGAATGCTCTCCAGTTCCATTTATTGTGCCTTGGAACTGCTGAAATAGGGAGACGATGTGAAGATAAAATGCCTCAGTGGTTTCTCTCTTCACCAGATCAAGAATCAAGACACTGGTCCCTCCAATACTGCTGAGACAGCATTGGCTTGTGCAGCAATGTCTAGTGGGGTGCCCCACGAGGATTTGGTGAATGAATTAGAATTGTAGGTTTAACTAGAGTCAGGTGTTTACAAGGAAGTATGGAATAAGTAAGGAAATTGTGTGGTGGTTCTAGGGCATAGCCAAAAATACTGTTCCAGTGAAGAGACTGGAACAAAGTTGGAAAGTCATAACTCATAGGAATGGTGATAAATTTTAAAAAGTAAGGATAAGGATGCTGACAAAATGAAATTGGGTAATAGGTTTATGGTACAAACGAAGGAATATCATACCATGGAGAACACAGTTCATGATTCAGGAATTTGCAAGTGTACACAAGTCTGGAAACTAGACAACTTTCCCTGAGAACAGGTGGACAAGGGTCCTGGTTCACACACAGAATGGGTTGCCTTCAAATATGTAAGGTTTATGTTCATATTCTCTGCCCATATTTCTGTCAGAATGTGATTTTTTAAAAGATTTATTTATTTATTTGAAAGTCAGGGTTACACACAGAGAGAAGGAGAGGCAGAGAGAGAGAGAGACAGAGACAGAGATGGAGAGAAAGAAAGAGATCTTCCATCCATTGGTTCACTCCCCATTTGGCCATAATGGCCAGAGCTAGGAGCCAGGAGTGTCTGTCAGTTTTCCCCTAGAGGTGCAGGGGCCCAAGAACTTGGGCCATCTTCTACTGCCTTCCCAGGCCATAGCAGAGAGCTGGATCCGAAGAGGAGAAGCTGGGACTTGAACTGGCACCCACATGGAATGCCGGCAGTGCAGACAGTGGCTTTACCACTATGCCACAGCACTGGCCCCCAGAATGTGATCTTGAAATAGCACCATATTCCTTGTGCTGTTGTCTGGCAATGAATGCCTGATATCCAAGAATTGTGAATTCATGACAATGCCTTGTTCTGTGACCTTAGAGAAGACCACTAATTCTACTAATTTGTTAAAAAAAGAACTAGTTTCCAAAACACAGAACAGGTTGTCAAAAGCCTGGGCAATGTTGGACTTCATAACCAACTCATGAACTGTCTAGACTCCTTGTTTTTTGGTTTTCTCACCCAGAAAATGGGGATAAATGCATTCTACCTCATTTCTAGGATTATTGAGAGGCCCAAATGAGATCCTGTGGGTACAGTCACTTTGAAAGCTTTAAAACACCATTCAGACATGACTTTTAATTATCGCTGAACAAATGGACATGCAAATTTTCAAACTATTACTTAGGGCATCAGGCAGCACCATCCTACAATTGCTTCTTTCCATGGAAGAACTGATTTTTGTTGTTTTTAATCTATTTTATTTCATTTTTCTCCATAAAGTCTTTAGCTTTCTTCTGCAGAGTTTGTGGCTGCCCTGATCCGAGCCTGGCATGCTCACCCTTTTCTTCACCTGGCACAGATTTCAGAGGCCTCCGTGTCAGATGCTCCAGTTGGCAACTCCAGAATGGGCAGCATTTTCCTGACTTGTCTCACAAGCTGTCAGGACAACAGGAAATTTTAGAGTTGGCATCAGAGTACAGACCAGCCATGATGGACTCTATTTTTTCTGAGAGACAAGCTTAGTTGACCGTGAAGGCAAATGGAGGGTAATTCTGCAGAAAATCGCAGCAAATCAGTCCATTTGGGTGCCATGTTGTGGGGATCACATGCTCATTGGGTGAATTGATTTTCAGAGAAAACTTCGCCTTTGTCTGCTTCCTTTTTTGCGGACAACATACAGGAGCAATACTGAGCCAAAAGAATTCAGTTACAAAGTTTGGCCTCACCCAGATGCAGAAGCATCCACTGGCGAAAGCTGGGTCAGACAGGGAGCTCAATTGCAGCATGATTACAGATTAGCCCCAGGGCCAAAGTGGCCAATGAAACTTAATTGGACTCTAAGATATCTGAACCCTCCTTTCATCACTTTTTTTTTTCTTTCCTGCCTCTTTTACCAGTGTTCTCTCTCCTACGATCCATCAAAATTTGCTTTCATGGAAGAACCTGATATTGTTAATTAAGTTTAGCATGACATATAATGTAATAATCCCCAACAATGAATCAAAAGGCTTGAGTCCAGTCCTAATTCTTCCACCGTGAATCAGAGTGATATCAGTGTCAACTCTGAGGCCCAACTGCCTGCAGTATCAGCAGAGTGGGGGAATAATGAACCCCATAACTTCCCTACTTGCTTTATGCAAGTGAGGGTCAGATGAAATAAAAAATGAAAAGGTCCTTTGAAAACCAAAAACCACAGCACTGTAGGTGGATTTCATTATTCTTAATACTAGCAGTAGTTATATTCTTGGTAGCCAAATAATAGTAGTCTTTACAGAATCCTAGACCTCGATGTTAAAAAAGACTAACTTCTCACCAAACTAATCCTGTATTGTCTTTCATTTCTATTAGCATAATTACAATGTATATGCTTATCTCATTTTAGCTGTGAAACTCATCTAAGTACAAGTAGTGGCTTCCTATCCTTTTCCATCCAAACCTGCTCTTAGGAAATGATCTAATCTCAGACCATGAACCAAAAATGGTAGGTGTAGTGAATAAAGATCCCAAACCTAGAGAGGAAAACAAGTGCAGAGGAAGGACAGAATTAGACGAGCATGGAGGCCTTCTCCCAGACATAGAATTTCCTGGAGACAAACAAAAATGTAAGAAAAACTGTGTTGAACGTCTCCTGGGGCTCTCCCTCCTTCACTGCTTTAGGCTGGGAGCACTTTGACCTGTGGTCATTTTCATGACTGCCTTAAACTTCCACGCGATGGGAAAGGAAAGGTCTTATGAAAGTCCTGAGAGGATTTGAATAAATGTGATCTTGCAATTTGGGGTAAAAGCTTTATGTTGTTTTACACAATTAATTGCTTCCTCTACATTTGCTATAGGATGCTATGCTCTGAGCAAAGCAAACCACAGGAAGCACTACGACTCCCTGGGCTGAGAGGATGGACTGTGTCTCGGTGATCAAAATTCATTTCCGAGTAATTTCCTGACACGGTGTTTTGACACCTGGGTCATATGTTAGCTTTATGGAGTTCCACTGTGACGTGCAACGATAATACAGATATGTGATAGAACATTATTCACAGGGAGGTAACTTGAAAGTTCACTGCTGCTTGTCAAACTGGATTAAGGCAAGGGAAATGTTTAAGAAGTGTGATTTACCCAAATGCAAAATGCAAAAAGAAAAAAAAAGGCCTAGTTTACTTTTTAGCTGGAACAATCTCCTCTTGAGGCATAGTTCCCAATCCTATTTTAACAGCAAAGCCTTTACAAAGGTAAATTGTAAACCATAAGATTCCATATCTTAGAGGCTAGACCATCCTGTTCAGACCTCTGCCACTGGAATAACCTTATTTTCTACAACTTCCTAATGAGGAAAGTAGGGTACAAACATTCAAGTGACTTAGTCATGATTGTGTGGGCCCTGAGTGGTGGACAAAAGGCTCAAACCCAGGGCTTCAACCCAGGTAGAATGTTCCCTCTAACTTTTATTGGTAATCATCCAGGTAACAGTGAAATCTACTTAGCCTGGGCTTGAGGACTATCTATACAGAAATTCGTCATCCATGGCTTTTTGTAGTATAGCTATTTTCTTTTCATGCATTGGGCAGACCCCATGAGTTGGCTGAATAGGAAGCTGCTGAGAGGATGTGACTATCTTCTCAGCCCTGCAGGACCTGCAACACTTCAAAGACCTGCACTGGGAGGTCAACACCTTTTTTGCTACATTAAGTGGTAAGATTGAGGATGTGGTTTCTCTGCGGCAGGTTTCATACTTCAGAACATCTAGATCAATGGGCAATGTCACCTGGAAACCGTATACATTGGAATAAATTATTATTTATTATGATCTATTTTGCTTCTTTGTTCGACAGAAATATAAAATATATCACCTATCACACCAGGTTGGTAACTGATCAAATGAGATCATGAGATCTTGGTATGTTGAATGGATTTGTGGGGTCCCCTCTGCCAAGATGGAAAACAGGGGCAGTCTCTGATTCCTACCTGGATTGACTTGTGGGACATTGTAGGTTATTATGGAAATAACAACAACCACAAGTGAGAAATCTCCGAAAGACTGGTGTATTGGGAGGTGTGGGGCAAAAAAAAAAAAAAAAAAAAAAGGTAAAGTTGAAGGTAAAATTCCCTCTTGCTGGTCTTAGCATTACCCCTACTTTGGGACAACCACTTCCTGCACCTTTCTGGCATAAATCTGTTACAAGAGCCCAGATGACCAGGGTGGGGCCAAAGCCCCGCTGGGTAAGAAACAGAAATGGGAGTAAAGGTTGTTTGTCCCTGCCATTCAGTGCCACCTCAGCCTTCTTCCCATAGTCTGTCAATTGGTGTATTAGTTCTCTGGTGCTACCACCACAAACTTAGCAGTCAGTCCCATGTGTGGGAAGTCTGGGTACAGTGTGGCTCACTTAGATCCTCTGTTTAGTCTCATAAGGCTAAAATTAAAGTGTCAGCCAGGCGATGCTCCCTTCTGTGGCCTGGGGGGATAAATCTGCTTCTAAGTTCATTCAAGTTGTTGTCCAAATTCAGTTCCTTGCAGTTTGGGAACTGAGGTGGCTTTTTTTTGTTGTTTTTTTGCTGGCTGTCATCCATGAGCTGTTCTTTGCTCCTAGATCCTGCCTGCATTTCTTCTTATGTTTTCCAGGTGGCCTTTTCCAATAACAGAGGGTAAAGTACCCCTCACACTTCAGTTTCTCCAATCTGTCCTTGTGCTGACTTCAGTCAGATAAAGTTCTCTACTTTTAAGAACCTATATGAGAGTTAACACTGTGGCACAGCAGCTTAGGTCACCACCTGTGACATCCATTTTCCATATAAGTTTTGGTTTTAGTCCCAGCTGCTCTTCTTCCAATCCAGCTCCCTGCTAATAGGTCTGGGAAAGCAGCAGAGGATAGCCAGAGGGTTTGAGTCCCTGCACCCACATGGAGGATCTAAAAGGAGTTTCTGGCTCCTGACTTCAGCCTGGCCCATTGTGACTATTTGGTGAATGCAGTAGCAGATGGAAATCTCTCTCTCCCTCTCTCCCTCTCCCCCTCTCTCCCTCTCCCCCTCTCTCCCTCTCCCCCTCTCTCCCTCTCTCTGCTCTTCTCCCTCTCTCCTTCTCCTTCTCCCTCCCTCCCTCCCTCCCTCCCTCTATAATTCTTCTTTTCATATAAATCAATAGATTTTTAGAAAAAAAAAAAAAGGGAACTCGTGTGGTTAGCTAATCTGGATACTACTAGAATAGCTTCTCTATCCAAATATTTGAAAATCTCATCCATCTGCAAGGTTCCTTTTGCTATGGAAAGTGAAATACTCACAGGACCCTGGGTTAAGAGCATGGAGATCTTTAGGCACAGGGGCAGGGATCTTTCTGCTAGTAATGCACAACTGAGTCTCCCTCATTAGCACGTGTTGCATCCTTACACCCTTCATCCCCACTGCCATGCTTTTATACTTATACTGTCTATTATTTATTGAGTCCCTATGGATGGGAATCATCTTGTTGGACACTTTTTGAAAATCGTTTTAGTTTATCTTCACAACAATACTGGGACATAGACAATACTCAGATTACTTCATTTTACAGCTGAGAAAACAGGCTTCATCTTTCAGATGCACAGTTGTAACTCTTTGGGCTCTTAGCATACTTCCTATGGGCTTCTGCAATATTTTTCTAAACAATTTCCCTACAACCTTCCTTGTCCTCTCTAATCTTCCCTTTCTAACTGTATCAAGAGTAGTTTTTTTTTTAAAGATTTATTTATTTATTTGAAAGGTAGAGTTACAGAGAGGCAGAGAGAGAAAGAAAAAGAGAGATCTTCTTTCTGCTAGTTCACTCCCCAAATGACTGCAACAGCTGGAGCTGGGCCGATCTGAAACCAGGAACCAGGAGCTTCTTCCAGGTCTCTTACACAAATGCAGGGGCCCAAGAATGTGGGCCATTTTTACTGCTTTTCCAGGCCATAGCAGAGAGATAGATTGGAAGTAGAGCAGCTGGAACTCAAATCAGTGCCCATATGGGATGCTGGTGATGCTAGAGGCAGCTTTACTCTCTATGCCAAAGTGCTAGCCCCTTACAGTAATTTTTAAAAATGAAAATTCAGAGGTGTGGTGTGGTGGTGTAGCAGGATAAGCTGCCTCCTGCAATGCAGGCATCCTGTTTGGGTGCTGGTTCCATATGCTCTATTTCCAATCCAGGTCCTTGCTAATGCACCTGGAAAAGCAGCACAAGATGGCCCAAGTGCTTAGGATCCTGCTCCCACACGGGGGACTTGGAAGAAGCTCCTGGCTCCTGGTTTTGGCCTGGCCCAGCCCTGGCTGTTGTGGCCATTTGGGGAGTGAATACGCATATGTAAGATCAATCTCTCTCTCTCTCTCTCTCTCTCTCTCTCTCTCTCTCTCTCCTTCTCTCTCTATAACTCTGCCTTTCACATAAGCAAATAAATCTCTTTAAAAATGAAAATTAAGTAATGTTACTTCCTGACTTCAACCATGTCTTAGGATCCTCTTGGTCACAGTAGGCTACTTCTTCATTCTTACCTCTTTAAACAGTATTATTTTTGTGATCTGCTTCTTTGTCTAACTTGTTTTCATGTCTTACTCTCAAGCTTATCTTTCACAGCACACACGCCAGTTATGCCAGTTAAGATTGTCTTACCAACCTTGTATCTGGAGAACCTCTGATTATCAATCAGAATGTTGCAGCATGGGCTAATCCCTGATATGGTGAACTTCCTGATAGTAAACATTCTAGATTTTCCAAAGAATGCAACTGCATGATCTTTGTGTGGGGGTGCATTTGTCAGACTATGTGCATTCCTCTCTTGTTGAACTCAAATTCAGTGTGCTTATGAGTATATGTGTTTGTTCTGTCCTCACTTCTGAATCAATGAACACATATTACTTACGTTCACATTCCTAATACACACTCGTCACATGTCATGTGAGGATTCATTGACTGCTAAGTGTGCTGTATCATGAAAGATAGACACTGGTTTAGAAACCAGACTAAACAGCCCAAGTTTCATCCCCTAGACAAAACAAAACAAAACAAAACAAAACAGAAAGCAGAAGGGCCAGCGCTGTGGCACAGCTGGTAAATCTGCCACCTGCAGTGCTGGCATCCCATATGGGCACTGGTTCTAGTCCTGGCTGCTCCACTTCTGATCTAGCTCTCTGCTATGGCCTGGGAAAGCAGTAGAAGATGGCCCAAATCCTTGGGCCCCTGACCCCGCATGGGAAGACCTGGAGAAAGCTCCTGGTTCCTGGTTTCAGATTGGCACATCTCCAGCCATTTCAGCAAGTTGAGAAGTGAACCAGCAGATGGAAGACCTCTCTCTCTCTGCCTCTCTTTCTCCCTCTATGTAACTTTGACTTTCAAATAAATAAATAAATCTTAAAAAAAAAAAAAAACCAGAAAGGGGAGAACAATGACACTGAACTGCTTTGGAGGCTCATTGACTGTCTTTTGAGATGAGAGTGCCAGGCCCATGGTGGATATGACAGACAGTGGTATTCACAACTGCAGTGTGGAGAGCTAGACTGGAGAATTCCTGAAGGCCAGGAAAGAGAGGTCGAAAGCAGGAAGAAGCTACAGACAATGATCTCTAAGAAAAATGGAACTCTGCAAACGAGAAATAGTATCATCATTTTTGTGTGTTAATATGCTCTTTCGATATGACACATCCTCAGGCAGTGAACATGGGAAAAAACAAAGTGTGGTATCGAGTGGGATTTCATAATGTCTTGGATTTGGGAAATAGTGGGTGGGTGGGGGAAGTATATCATGTCTTTTTATACAAATCATAAATCTCCTTAGTACCAATAGAAAGTAAAGGCAGCAGCCTAAGTGTTTATTTAGATTTTATGGTTCATTTATTGTCTCATATTCTCCCAGTCAAAGATAATTATCTCTTAATTAATCAAACATAAACAGTCTATATCCTTTGCAGAACTGGCTACTTAAAAAAACATTTATCACTGCAATTGGTCCCAGACAGCCAACAGCAAAGCATCCACTTTTGTCTGGTTTTGCCCTAACTGACTGCTAATCATTTTTGTGTTTCTGATGGTGTGGAGAAGAGAGAAGGGCAAAGATCAAACGAGGCCAGAGAAGGGATAACATGTGTAATTATCCATTTTTCTTGTTATTTCTCTTTAGGAAAAATGCTCAAGGCTAGAAAGAAAAGAAACCACTGGGAGTTGAGAAATTGGCCATTTGTCTTAGTATTGGTCAAAAGTGATTTTAATTCAGCCACAAGAAAGGCTCCATCAAGAGTTCCTCTGAGAACAATGGCCACCATGCTATTTAATCTTGTGGGGTAGTATTTACAAATGACCTCAACTGTAGAAGTGGGCCAGTGCCTGTCTTGATATGGGTTTGTCATCATGGAAAGGATGTACTAGGTGTTGTATCTCCCTAGACTCCCCAGTAAAGAAGCATTTTGGCACTGAATCCAGGAGCATGTAACTATCTTGTAGAGAGGTTCTTCAGTTTATTTGGAGAGTGTCAATTAGGGTTCTTTACCCCAAGGACAATAGCTGATTGACACATAGCATTAAGATTTAGGTGAGTTTAAAGTCAGGATGGAGAACCTAATAATCCGGGTTGTCCAGGGTGGTGCATAGTTTATCTTACAGAACACCAGTGAGTCCAGCCACACGTGACCAACGTATGTCTAAAGAACAGAAGCCTAAGTCCTTACATGGGACAGTTCTCCGTATTTCTTTAGCAGTTAGCACTGTTCTTGGTCCCAATTGACAATATCATTGACAGCAAATATTTAACTGGAAGTTCTTGTATGCCAAGTAGTATTTTAAGTGGTTCCCACATATTAACTAATTTAATTTCATCAATGGTTCTAGGAGTTCCCATTTTACAGATGAGGAAAGTATGTAAAGCTACGTATGTAAAGCTAGCATGTGAAGCTACTTAATACATGCGAATCCACTAGGACTGAACTGAATTTTGAGTTGGAAGATGAACTGAACCAGATCTCCTCAGAACCTTTTTTATTCCCTATAGTGTCTCAGATCTGAGGGGTGCTGCTTTCCAGCCACCATATCACTGAGATAAATGTGAAGAACAAACTCACTCACCAGGCCTCCGTTGCCATCAAACCCACCATTGTGGGAAATCAAAGACTGTACTTACACAAACCTGGGTGGTGCAGTCTACTATACCTCTGGAATACACACACACACACACACACACACACACACACACACATATATATATATAGAGAGAGAGAGAGAGAGAGAGAGAATAGCTTATTGCTCCTGAAGGCATAATGATCAAATCAACACAAGAACAATTCAAGCACAAGAAAATATGATCAAGACATATGCAAACGCAGGATGTATAAGACCTTTACCAGAGTGACATTACACTGTTCCACAGTGATTATTTTTTATAATTTTTAACAAGTTTATATATTTATCTATTTTTATTTATTTGAAACTGCCAAGGAGAGAAAGATATATAGAGATAGATGATAGATGATAGATGATAGATGATAGATGATAGATGATAGATAGATAGATAGATAAAAGGGGAGACAGAGAGACCCTCCTGTCTACTGTTTTGCTCCCCAAATGCCCACACTAGCTGGGCTGGACCAGGCTGAAGCCAGGAGACAGGAGCTCCATCTAGGTCGCCCACATAGAAGCAGGGACTCAAGGACTTGAGTTATCATGCCCTGCTTCCCAGGGTGCACCTTAGCAGGAAACTAGAGTAGAAGCAGAGGTGCACATGATTCAGGTATTCTGACATGGAATGTGGATGTCCCAAATGGCAACTGAATCTGCTGTACCAGAACACCACCTCTAGTTTCCATTTATTTATTTGAGAGAGACAGAAATTAATCTTCTACCAGCTGATTTACTCCCCAAATGCCCACAACAACTCTAGCTAAGCCAGGCTGAAACCAAGAGCTAGGAACTCACCCTGGACCTCCTATGCGGGTGGCAGAGACCCACTATTTGAGCCATCACCTGCTGCCTCCCAGGGAATGCATTAGCAGGAATCTGGAGTCAGGAGTGGAGCTGAAATTTGAACCCAGGCAATGCAATAAAGGATGCAGGTGCCCTAAGCTGTGTCTTAACTATTGTCACCAAATGCCAGCTGTCTTTTTAAGTTTAGTATGTAGAAGAATTTCACTATAAAAAATTATGAAAAATATAGTGTAGTAAATATGCAAACCAATAACACACTTGTCTATTATCATTATCAGGTATTATGTACTGTACATACTGATAGATAATTTTTATGACTAGCAGTGCAGTAAATTTGTTTACATCAGGCTCATCACAAACATGAGTAATGCATTGTGACATGACTTTATTAGGCAATAGAACATTTTCAGCTCCATTGTAATTTATGGGACCACCATAGTATACCAGCCCATTGCTGATTGAAGCATCATTTTACAGTGCATGACTGTGTAAAAAAATGAGAATTATAATTTTTAATGAATTGTTTGAGGAAATTAAATTCTAACAATTGTACCAAAACACTTTGTAAATTACCCAGTCTAAGTCTCACTTTGTAAATTATCCAGTCTAAGTCTCCTCTTACTCAGAAATAAGGAAACTGAAGACTAAAGGAAGGAATCAGTCTATCCAGTACCCATTTAACTTGTAGCAACCTAGAAGCTAGGTCAATGTGGAATTCTCTTTCTTCTTTCTCCTTCTCTTCCTTCACTTCCTTTTCTCCCAGCTTTCTCCCTTTCCAGTGTTGATGTGCCTTATCATGCTAAGGAGCACACACATTTAGGCCCAACAGAAACCTGGGAAGTGGATATTTTTGCTTCTATTTTATATATTTAGATATTAAAAGTTTGCTGAAGCTGACAAACATGCTCAAAGCCCATAAACAATAAGTTTTGAAGCTGGATAGGTTTGGTGCCAAACTCTATGTTATTGTATACAATAAGAATGATGTAACTTCTAAAAGAAGGACCTTTAAATGTGTAGATATGGAAAATCAGTCAAGATAAACTGATAGGAGCTGACATTGTGATGCAGCAGGTTAAGCCACCACCTGTAACACAGCCATCCCATTTTGGAGTGCTGGTTTAAATCTTGGCTGCTCTGTTTCTGATCCAGGTCTACGTTAATGTGCCTGGGAAAGCAGTAAATGATGGTCCAAATACTTGGGCCCCGGCTGCACACATGGGAAACCTAGATGGAATTCCAGGATCCTGGATTCTGGCTGGCACAACACTTTCAATTGTGGCAATTTAGGGAGTAAATCTATGGGTGGAAGATCTCTTTCTACCTTTGTCTCTCCCTCCCTCAAATAAATAAAATAAACTTTTGAAAAAGATATACTATGGGGCTGACACTGTGGCATAATCGGTAAGATCACCACCTGCATTGACAGCATTACATGTGGGCACCAGTTTGAGTTCTGGTTACTCTACTTCCAATCCAGCTCTCTGCTATGGCCTGGGAAAGCAGTGGAGGATACCCCAGTCTTTGGGTCCATGTTCCCATGTGGGAGACATGGAGAAAGCTCCAGGCCCCTGGCTTCGGATCAGCCCAGCTCAGGCTGTTGCAGCTGTTTGGGGAGTAAATCAGTGGATGGAGGACCTCTCTCTCTCTCTCTCTCTCTTTCTCTGCCTCTGCCCCTGCCTCTCTGTAACTCTGCCTTTCAAATAAATAAGTAAATCTAAAAAAAAAAAGATATGCTGTTAAAAATATCAAGATTTATAGAGTAAAAGCATAAAGTATTCCACCTTGTGTTAAAATAAATTGGGGGGGGGGGAGGGCGGCATTGTGGCATAACAGGTTAAGCTGCTGGCAACAATGCCAGCATCCTATATAGGCATTGATTTGAGTCCCGGCTGCTCCACTTCTGATCCAGCTCCCTGCTAATGCACCTGGGAAAGCAGCGAAGGATGGCCCAAGTACTTGGGCCCAGGTACAAACGTGGGAGACCCAGATGAAGCTCCTGGTTCCTGGCTACATTCTGGCCCAGCCCTGGCTAATGTGGCCATTTGTGGAGTGAACCAGCAGATGGAAGATCTCTCTGTCTCCATATCTCCCTTTTTTATCTCTGTAACTCAGCCTTTCAAATAAATAAAATTAATCTTTCTTTAAAAAAAATCAGGAAAACAAGTATATCTTGTTGTATTTCACTTGTCAAAGTATTTACACAAATGGACAGTAAGTTAATCACAGAGATTATTTGTTGGGAGAAATGGAAACTGGGAAGATAAGACTAGCATGGAAAACTTTTCATTGTACTTTTAAAATACATACTAGAATTTGGACAATGAATATGGATTATCTCTTTTTTTTAATTAAAGACAGGTTTTAATAAGTATATGGCTTTTTGTCTTGGGCATTCTGACATTGGGCATTTTCAACACAGTCTTAAATATACAGCTATTGTAACTGTGTAATTGCGTGTCTGACACACTCATTCCATTGTTGAGCCATGCCAAATCAAAGCCAGTACAGAAGCCTAAGGATTATGTCCAGAGCTTCTGCTTTGACCAAAAGCACTTGAGAAATCAAAAAGAAAAGTCCCTGCGATACTGGCTCCTCAGCCTTTAGCTGTCTGGCTGCCCCCAGGCCTCACAGTAGCTTCACCATGTTGGAATAACCTCAGCTCAGCTTTCCAGCCCCAAGTGCTTGACACTTGAGTCTTCATTTCCATCAGAAGTAAATCTGTATCCTGAGTAGATTAATATTACCCAGTTACAATTTAACCACAGAATAATGAGACATGCAGCAGAAGAGCCAACACATGCTCCCCCAGGAGGCAAAGTCATGTGGTGATGCAACCTGTATTAACAGACTGTTTGATCTATATGCCCTGTGAATATGAGATGAGCTCGGTATTGGTGAGGCAGGGGTGAAGGCTGCTGCTTCCAATTCTGCAGTAGGACACCATTGCCACCAGATCTGTGGGTTCTTTCTCAAGTCTAGACACATGTCACCTGGTCATGGCTCAAATGGGCACTGACAACACCTGCCCTCAGCACCCTCCAGTGCCATGATTCTCATAGAAGCATTTTTCTGCAATGAGCAGCCAATAGGTCTCTTTCTCCTTACCTGCTTCCCAGGATTTTTCAGTCTCTTTAAGCAGTCTCATTGGAACAAATCGCATGAAGTGGCAGCCAAATAAAGACACTCAATTTTCTTTTCCATGATCCCATACTGATACCTTTTTCTTCTGTCTGAAAAACTATTTTTTTTGCAATTATATTTACCTGGGATGGGAAACACTTCATGTTTATGTTAGGATTGCACATCTGTGTGAGCGTGAATTGACAGCCACATTAAGTGTCAAAAAGGACAAGGAAACTGTCTAAAAGGAAGTTCTTTGAGAGGGGAAGCGGAATGACTGAGAAGCTCTTGTATTGAGATGGTGAAGGAGTCAAAGGCAGGCTTGAACAGCTCACGATTTTGCAGAGAGCTGATGCTGGATGAGTGTATCCAAGAGAATCCAGGATCAGCAAGTCTGTGGCCACTTCTTGGAAAGTTGTTCTAAGAGTGGGTCACTGATACTTTTACAAAAGTAAAGTTCTTTGTATAGGTAATGTAGCCAACATAAAAAGTAAAAAAAAAAAAAAAAAAAGAATATAGGGCAGTGCCAATCTATGAAGTGTTTTTCACTGGTACATGTCAGAACTTCAGAGTAAGAATTAAGGATTCTTGGGGCAGATGTCAGGTGCAGTGGTTAAGTTGTTAGCTTGGGACACCCACGTCCGATATCAGGCATACCAGACTCTCAAGGTTTCTTCTGGGATGTTCTGCTTTTTACTTTCTTTTAAACTACATCACACATTCCCACTTATGGATTTGACTAGTATCATTCCTGTGCTTTTTCAGTACCAGGAGACAGACTAGGAAAGTGGAACATGCTCAGCCTTCAGTGTGGACAGAAACTCCATGGCTGCAAATTCATCTGTAGCTGTGTAACTTGAGAGCAAGTTGCAGAGTTTCTCCATATCTTGTGTTTAAATTGTAGTCTGTAGAGTGTCCTCACACATTGGGAAAGATGAAATAAGCTAGACCTTGCAATAATCCCATCATGGTACATGAGACATAGTAAGCTTTTACAGAGTTGTAACACCCACTGTCCTTTGATAAATGCCTACATGCCCACAAATGCTTATTGGAGTGAATGTAATCACACTGAACATCACAGTACATTTCTGTGTCTCTTCTCCATGCAGGTGGTTGTCCAATGTCTTCTTTCTGTCTCCAAGATTCATTTTCTTTCCAAGAACTTGGCAGGCCAACTCTTAGAATCTCATTTCATTAGAATGAGAAAAGCACAAGCTGATTTCCCCCCAAGGAAAGACATACAAGTCACTTAAGGAAACTGAGACTGCTGCTATTCTGGAAGTTCAATGAGAAACAGTCATTAGAGCCAAAGCCTGCTGTGCAGAAAACAGGCTGAAGTAAGAGAATGGTTTGGATTCAATGACCTGAAGTGCAGGCTTCCCATCTATTTGCTGCTTTCTAATATTATCTTAACAAATGCCAGCTTAGCTGTCAAAGGTTACATGGTGCCTTGCACAGAATGAACAGAACAAGTTTTAAACTCAGTGTTGATGCTTCTAAAAGGGAAAGGTAGAAAGAAATCATTGTGGCTAAAAGGTGTTTGTTGCAACTTGGTGAATTTAGAGAGCTATTTCCTGGTAGACTCATTCATGGTGTGAGCTGTTGGTGCATTGGCTGGATGCAGGGCTCCTGTTATACCTAGTCCATGAGCTCTTGAATCCAAGTGTACTCATATGCACAAACAGGAATTTAAATAGCATTTCTGGACAAATGACAAATGTGTCTCTACAAGCTCCTGTAGGACTAATTAGCAGTTTCCTGGCCTATGGTATGATATACCGAATTCTCAGCAATAGCCTAGCACAGGTCAAAAACCTGCTTACTGGCCATTCCTTAATAGAAATCAAGACTAGGATTTTTCACATTTAGATATAAACAATTGGACTCCCTCTACTTTTCAGGAAAGATACACTTTGGAAATTAAAGGTAGACTTATGCTCAAAGATGTTTTGTTTTTCCTTAAATTTTGAGAACTCACCAACTCCTCAGGCTAATATGAACATGGTCCCTTTGTTAATCTCTTGCTGTTATCCAAATAATACAGATGTCAAAATCCCTAGTACAGGGGGCTGGTGCTGTGGCATAGTAGGTAAAGCCACTACCTACAGTGCAGGCTTCCCATATGGGTACCGGTTGTAGTCCTGGCTGTTCCACTTCCAATCCAGCTCTCTGCTATGGCCTGGGAAAGCAGTAGAGGATGGCCCAAGTCCTTGGGGCCCTACAACCACATAGGAGACCTGAGGGAGTCTCCTGGCTCCTGGCGTTGGAGCTCTGGCCTTTGTGGCTACCTGGGGAGTGAACCAGTGTATGGAAGACCTCTCTCTCTCTCTCTCTCTCTCTACCTCTGCCTTTCAAATAAATAAATAAATCTTTATAAAAATTCCTAGTACAAATTTCCCGCTCTTGAAAGAGACTGATAAAAGTAGAAGGGTATATGATGAAGACAAGGATCTGGTCTATCCAGGGGGACCAAGCAAAGTCATAGGGATGCTGAAGTTTTCAATTGAGCCCTAGATTATCATTGATCAATTGTCTATTCCATCTATCCATCAATCCATTGATTATCCATCCACCCACACATGTGTTCATCTATCCATCTATTCTTTCACCCATGTACCCACCTATCCATTTGACATATATAAGACATCTACTACATGCAAAAAACTCTGCTTACAGATAGACAATAAAAAAGTAATAGTTTTCAAAACTAATTTTGAGCACCCTACTTAAGAACACACCATAGGTGTTCCAAGATGTCAAGAGGTCAAATGAATTCAAAGCTGATAATTGGGATGAAACCCGAGAATGCTGGGTAACCATAGATGCAAGAACAGCTGTTTTTCTGAAGACCGTTAAATGATTGCCAATTTGCTGAGCCCTCTCCTTTTACTTGTAATAACACTGTTCAAAGACTGATTATCCTATTTATTCCTTTTGCATTCTGTCTCTGAAGGCAAGGATTCTGCTTACATGATGCCTAACATTTGGTAAATATCTAGAGCATATAACTATGAGTATTACCTTGTAGAATGCTAAGTGTTTTGCTGAAAAAAAATATGGAACAGGTTTCTGTCTGGTTTGTTGCAGCTTTGATGCAATCTTTGGTAGGTTACATACATACCAAGTAGGAACAGGAGACTCCAGCAGAAATACCCTAATTTCTCTACCTGTCACATCCACTTCCTAGAGAACCTCCTCCTTGAAATGCAATCCCTAGTATCAGAGACTCAATGAGCCAGGCCATGACTGAGTGTACGAGGTCAAGCTAGGCTAATCCATGTAGTTAGTACACATGCCTCTCCTGAATTTGCCAAAGAACTCAGGGGTTAAATAGAAGTTAGTAAGTGTTCAGTGCTTCAGCTAAACATCTGAAGTCTATATAAACTCAAGGATCTATCCACTTCCAGACTCCTCTGACTTACATGATAGGCACATGAACAGAGAATCTCATCTGTGATATAGCAAATGACACCAGAAATGAGAAACTCCAACAACCTCACAACTCCCTAGGTCTTAGGACACCCACTATGATTGCAGACATTGGGTTCTATGAATTATGACTTCATCTTTGTAACTTTCTACAGTTTAAGCTAGTTTGGATGGACTGTTTATACTTGGAACCAAAGGATAACTGTTAAAAACTAGAATAAAGGTCTAGATCCTTATAAGGGATATGTCAAGACAAAAGGCCAGACACAGAGGGAACATGAAATGTGGAGTTCATGCTGCACAGGTCTCTGGAAATCCAATATAATCTAACAGAAACAAAGATAATACAAGATCAGCTTTTGCCTTAGTTTCTAGAGTTATATAAATCTAATGCATTTTGGTCAATCGAGGCTTCCCTGAGGAACTATCTAGTGCCAAATCATTGCCTGTCCATCCATAGTTATTCCAGTGTTTACTATCAAATTATTGTGGCTTTTCTGCTATGGCAGGGTTGTCCAACAGAACTTTCTGTGATGAAGGAAATGTTCTAGATCAACAATAAAAAGTCACAAGCCACATATGACTGTGGAGCACTTGAAATGTAACACTTAAAATGCAGCTAGTGTGGCTAAGTAACTTAATTTTTATTGTATTTTTTTAAAAGATTTATTTTATTTATTTGACAGACAGAGTTACAGAGAGAGGTAGAGACAGAGAGAGAGGTCTTCCATCCGCTGGTTCACTCCTCAGATAGCTGCAACGGCTGGAGCTGCACTGATCCAAAGCCAAGAGCCAGGAGCCTTTTCTTGGTCTCTCATGCGGGTGCAGGGGCCCAAGGACTTGGGCCATCTTCTACTGCCATCCTAGGCCATAGCAGAGACCTGGATCAGAAGAGGTGCAGCCGGGACTAGAACCGCTGCCCATATGGGATGCTGGCGCTTCAGGTCAGGGCTTTAACACATTGTACCACAGCGCCAGCCCCAATTTTTATTTTATTTGATCTTAACTAATATAAATGTAGATTGTAAGAGTCACTGTGGCATTCTGATAGCTACTGGATTGAATAGAGCAGATCTAGAATAATTTCAGAAATCTCAACACTGCTTGCCATCTGCATGCTGCCATCTACTCTACCAGCTGCCTAGGGATTTCCATTCGTCCTCTCTTGCTTCACTATGTGGGTGGTCCTTTTACACTGGGCTGTATAAATCTGGTTAGAAAATTCTCCTTTTTGAAAAAATTCTGTGTTTTCTATTTAAAGTTGGAATTACATCTAAATTTCTTCTGCAGCCTACAAAGTCCTGCCTGACCTGGTGCTGGCCTACCTTTCTCAAAATGTCTCCTCCTACCTCTCCCATCACATGGTCCCATTGTCTCAGCACTCCGGCCTTACTGGCTTTCCTGCTGTGCACCAAACATTCCAAGTTCACCATCAGCCCAAGATTTTTATTTGATGTCTTTTGTGCTGAGAGTATTTCCTCCCAACTCTTGCTGTGGCTGACTGGTTCTTTTTCTTTTCTTTTCTTTTCTTTTCTTTTCTTTTCTTTTCTTTTCTTTTCTATTCTTTTCTCTTCTTTTCTTTTCTTTTCTCTTCTTTTCTCTTCTTTTCTTTTCTTCTCTTTTCTTTTCTTCTCTTCCCTCCCCTCCCCTCCCCTCTCCTCCCTTTCCCTTCCCTCCCCTCTCCTCTCCTCTTTTCTTTTTAATTTCACAGGTAGAGTTACAGAGAGCGAGAGGGAGAGACAGAGAGAAAGATCTTCCATCCGCTGGTTCACTCCCCAATTGGCCACAATGGCCAGAGCTGAGCTGATCCGAAGCCAGGACCCAGAAGCTTCTTTCCAGGTCTCCTGCAGGCATGCAGGGGTCTAAGCACTTGGGCCATCTTCCACTGCTCTCCCAGGCCATTGCAGAGAGTCGGATCAGAAGAGGAGCAGCCAGGACTAGAACCAGTATCCAAATAAGATGCTGACGCCACAGGCAGAGGATTAACCAACTGTACCTTAGCGTCAGCACCAACTGTTTCTTAATATTTGGATCCTACTGTGTCATCTTTTCAGAGTTCTTTCCTAGCCACCCTGGCTAAAATAGCTGCTGCAATGGATTCTTCTTTTCAAAAAAAATTTTACATTTTACGATGTTTTATTTTCTTTTCCTTTAAAGATGTATTTATATATTTATTTACTTATAAGACAGAGAGACGCAGAAAGGAGAGGTGGTGGGGGGAGAGAGAGAGAGAGAGAGAGAATCTTCTGTGAACTCGTTCACTCCCCAAATGAACACAGCAGCTAGGTCTGGCCCAGGTTGAAGCTAGGAGCAAGCACTACTATCCTGGTCTCCCCCACGGGTGGTAGGGACCCAAATACTAGCACCACCTTCCCAGGCACAATAGCAGGAAGTTGGATCAGAAGCCAGGACTCAAATTAGCACTCTGAAATGTGTTTCAAGAGTCACAAACAATGGCTTAACTTGCTGGGTCACAATGTTTGCTCAACCCTGTTTCATTTTCTTCATAGAAATTTTCTTCATAGAACTTAGCACTTTCTGAAATTATCTCATGTATATATATCATCTGATTATATCTCTATCCATCCATTCATGCACCCATTTACCTATCTATTCATCTACCCACTGATCTCATCAATCCACACATCTATCCATCCATCCATCCATCCATCCATCCATCCATCATTTACCTCTGTATCCCTCTCCCCACATACAAAATTCTAAGCCCTTAATAATATATAGCTTTTCTGTCTTCATTACTGCTGTTGCCTCAGAGCATAAAACACTGCTTGGCATATGAGATGTTCAACATTTTTCGATGGATGGACCGACTGACCAAGCGACTTTCCACTGAGAGTTTGCAACTCCTGGCTTTGGGTTTAGAATCCCAAGACTCATGTCTCAGCTCAGCACTGGACTTACCAGGTAGGTATTAATATGTCAAAAACTGATCTCCTGAAATTTTCTCCAAAACTAGTGCCTCTGCAGCTGTTTCCATCTCAGTTAGTGAAAAACCATCCTCCTCTTCCTCATCATCATCATCACCAGGCCCAATCACTCAGGGGCACCCTCAACTCCCAGCTTTCTCTTACCCCACATCTTATCCATCTTACTGGTGTAAATGATCATGTCTCATTGCCTACACTACTGCCTTTTCATCTAAATCACCACCATCTCCTCGTCTATTGTCCAAACTATAGCTAGTGTCTCCTAACTTCACCTGCTTCTACCCTTGGACTGTTTATCCTCACCTCAAAAACATGATTCTGCTATAACAGAAATTAAATCCTGTCACTCATCTGTTCAAAATCCTCCAGTACCTTCTCGTGTTGCTCAGACTAAAAGCCAAACTTACCTTAGAAAGACTCACAAGTTCCTACCTGATTGCTTCCATTGACTCTTTGCTATCACCCAATGCTCTTCCTTGCTTACAATTCTTATGCCACATTGGCCTCCTTGTCATGCAATAACTATGCCAGGAAAACCCCAACTTCAGTGGTCTTGCATGTGCTACTTTCTTTAAACTGGAAGCTACTTCCTATGCCATTCCTATTCCCTTCCCATTTTATTCTTCACCATAACATTCATTTTTTAAAATATATTGGGTGAGTTGTTATTTGTGTTGTTCATTTCTCACTTGCTCTCCCATAGAAATAAACTCTATAAGGCTAAAAATTTTGCTAACTGGCTGTTTGTTTTGTTCACTGCTTCATTTCCAGTACCTAGAACAGGGCTTAACATGTAGCAGAATTCAAGCAATCTTGAAGGACAGAGAGAATGACATGACAGCCAGAAATTTAACTAGTTGACATAATTTAAACAGTTAATGAGATTTAATTTTCTAGATAAAGTGAGTTGATTTTTAGAGGAATGGAAGTCACATAAATTAAACACAAAGTCCTGAAGCATCAACTAATTCAAAGACTTATAAGGTACTTCAAAATATTCATAAAAATAGAGTCGAAAGTTAATTTTGGTGCAAAAATCTTTTCTATCTATGCAAATGAGATGTTAAAAATGCCAAGGAAGATATATGATTAAAAACTATGTGTGGTTTTCGATTTTTTTGCACCCACATAAACTTACCTTGTAATTCCATTTACCATGAGCTTTATGAAGTCCACTCATATGTCCCAAAATCTTGAGGGTCACTGAGAAACAAAGATGGCTGCTCTAATAACTCATTTTTCAAAGCAGACTGTTGTCCTTCATCATTGTCACTTAACACTGCCAGCTTACTAGGCCCACTTGCCTAGCACAGCATGTCAGTCAGCTAGTGCAAACCTATGTGGGAGGAGAATTTGGTAAATAAGTCAAGAAAGTGAATTAAAAATCTGTTCTGTCAGGATTTTCTTGTTAGCGTTGTTTACAAGCTGCAGGCACTTCAGAGCTGCTTGCCACCCTGGTAGATAACACCAGGGGGCCAGAAAGAATTGAAATGGATGTTTAGAAAATGTATACTTCCTCCAAGATAGGGATTGGCATTCAAACTGCTCTAAGAAAAATTTCCCTGCAGGTAGAAGTAGGAATGCAAACAGCTCAAAAGCTAAATGGTCACCATCAGAACTATGGAGGAAATGTATGCTGGGCCCAGAGCTGGACAGCTAGCTTTTCATGGCACCTCAACTATCTCAACAATATAGTACCCACCCTTAGACTTCTTGGATGAACTCATCAATAAAGGTAGCAGCAGTGGCATAGCATCTTCCTTTTAAAACCAATAAACAGGTCGGCACCGTGGCTCAATAGACCAATCCTCTGCCTGCAGTGCCGGCACCCCAGGTTCTAGTCCTGGTTGGGGCCCCGGATTCTGTCCCAGTTGCTCCTCTTCCAGTCCAGCTCTCTGCTGTGGCCTGGGAAGGCAGTGGAGGATGGCCCAAGTGCTTGGGCCCTACACCTGCATGGGAGACCAGGAGGAAACACCTGGTTCCTGGCTTCAGATCTGCGTAGCGTGCCGGCCGCAGCGCTCCAGCCACAGCATGCCAGCTATGGTGGCCATTTGAGGGGTAAACCAACGGAAAAGGAAGACCTTTCTCTCTGTCTCTCTCTCTCTCACTGTCTAAGTCTGCCTGTCAAAAAAAAAAAAAACAAAAAACAAAAAACAAAAAACAATAAACAATAAATCTAGAATTCAGAGAGGCCAACGAGCCCAGTTTATGAAATCAGCTTGTGTATAGAGGAGCTACAAAAACTCTCTCATTCACACTGTGAGTCTCCCAAACCTCTTTCTCATATAAATGAGCTCCAAGAAACCAAGCTTTCATATTGGTGACTTCAGGCAAGCATCCAATAAACCGCTGGCTTTCCCTGATCCATCATTCATTCCAGCCCTCCATTGCTGGGGACAGGGAGTGGGGAGAAATTCCTGCAGAATTATAATGACCTGTAAAGCATGATCTGGCACTACTCTTTGATATCTTTACTCATTTGTGTAATAAATATGCACAGAACGTCCTTAATTTGAAAATTAAAAATGCTCCAAAATCCAAAACCTTTGTGCATTGATGGGAGATAACAGGTAGAAAATTCCACACTTTGAAAGTGTGTTTCATGTACAACATTATTAAAATATTGTATAAAATTACCTTTGGCCTATCGATATAGAATGTATATGAAACATAAATGAATTTGGTGCTTTTCCAATTATGTATATGCAAACATACCAAAATGAAAAAAAAAAAATCTGACATCTGGTCTCAGAGATTTCAGGTAAGGGGTAGTTGAAATGTACTGAGTATGTATTTTGTGCAAGGACTTATGCTAAGAGTTAGACCTGACTCTAGGTGTGGAGTCCAGCATGGAAAAAAGAGAAGGCAGAGTAGAAGCTCAGGGTGGTATACATGGACAGTGGAGAACCCTCTTATTGGAATAATGGTTTCAAAAGACAGAAAATATTATTTAAAATCAAAATCATTTTGAAATCCCTTAGGAAACATCATAGTGAGAACCAATTTACAACTTTTCAGTAAGTCCAACCCAGCCAGTTTTTCCACCAGAGTTGTTCCTTGGCAGGGCCCCAGTGACATGGTTGATTTTTATAAAGGAGTCATGTAGAACACAAAATGCAAACAGCAAACTTCTGGTCACTGTCAGGAGATTCTCATAAAATAAGAATCACACAGTAACTATGACCAGCTTGGAACAAACACTTATTTAGGAGCATGGGTTGCAAAATCACCAAATTATGTAACTTCCTGATGACCTTTTTGCTCTCTGTTTTGGCTAAGCTCATGTTCAAGGGTGTTCCAAACAGTTAGTGGAAAATGGAATTAAAGGATAATGTGCATTTTCCATGAACATTCTGAAGTACTCTCATGGTTGTATATAAGTCTAATGCCCAAGTAAAACACCAAGGTGTTAGCATGTGTCAGATGCTTGGTATAGTTTTCTAAGTTTTGAAATAGATGCTCAACATACACTATTATCTACATTTTACAAGTTGAGAAAATGGGGCATAGTGAGGTCGGATAACCTGGCTATGATCATACCACAAGTGAACAAATGTCCTTATATCATTCATATATGGTACAAAGTAGTGGATAATTTGAAGAAAGTCTAGTGAAACAATTTTTTCAAGGGTAGAGTGAACTGTAGTAGATTAACATGAACTATGGTGGATGGTGCAATATCCTGAATCTAGGGACAGGTGTGGTATCACCTCCTGTAAATGTACAGGAGCAAGGAGAGTGCAGGGTTACAGTAGCATAAGGAGTGTGAATGTTGAGAGCTTCACTGAAAGTAATCATGGTTAAGTTCAGGAATGTAGCCAACCCAACTGACCACACATAGAGGAAACTAGAGTGACACTCTGTAATTCCTCTCCATACTCAGTCCAATCTATCTTTGCAAGGTTCCTCACTTATTGACCCCCAACAGAATGCAGAGAGCAAAAGCACCTGTTGGTACAGCCCATATTGTTCAACCTACAAGGAAAAGAGGAATCAGGACAGGGAATTGGAAGCTCCCCAGCACAATCTCCTACCAGCCAGTCAGTAATTCCTTCAAATCAGTGACAGCAGTACTGATGTATCTTTACCTTCCACTGAACAAGGTCTATGACATCACAAATGCTCAGTGACAAAAAATATTAATCTCCTTCCTTCTTTTTCTATGCGTATTCTGTCTTCAAAGAAATTACCATTACAGACGACTGTGGGCTGGTGGAGATTGTCTAACAAGAGAGTGTCTGTCTCTAACCCTCTGCACAAGTTGAGTGATGTGAGTGGAGAACATTCTAGAGCAGGATTCCCTCCAGGAAAGACTCCATGCTCCTTGCCCTTTTGCAGTGGGCCTGGAAACTGGGAACAAGGAGGGTGGAGTGTTTCTTTTTCTGGGGCTGCTTCCAAGCCATTTTGTAGAGCATCAGCAACTTTAATTTGGGTCAGGACCAAAGTTTGAGAACTAAGCTATTCAGTGACTTCCTCACAAGATGTTGGAAAAAGTTCACTATTTTCCAAGTGGCCAAAATTGTTGTCAGAAGCATTTCAGATTTGAATAATATTCATGAGAAAATGTGGCAGGAGAGAACTGCCTATCTGTTCCTTCAGTTAGTCCTTAATAACTCTCTACCCAAGTACTGTAAACAATCAGCTAGGGAGGAGAGTAAGGAATGAATAAACCCTAGTTTAAAGGCTAAAACAAATGAATTTTTCTTACTCTTCAAGTCCCCTCCCAAAAATCCAGCCACTGAAAAACAGGCTAGTCATCCTCTGAGAAGGTCGTTTTGCTCTTGTTAGCGTATTTGTTTCTGACAAACCTTTCATAAGGTTATTGATGATCTCTTAACCACAAGCAGCTGGGATCTCATTATTCATTAAAATTTCTTTGGACACATTTGCAGTGAGTGTGCTATGGAAGCTTCAGACTTAGGGTCCTGGGGAGGTCAGCTGATGTGTACTCTGTCCTTTCTACTCAGTCTTTCTGCCCCAGTTGATAGGAATCTTCCTGAGGGTGAGGGCTGGAGAAGGGACATCATTCTTCCAATTTGCCTTGTTTAACTGCAGCAAAGCAAGCTGCTCTCTTTGAATCTTGCCTGTTCAGAATTAAAAATGGAGAAACTACAATAGTTTAATACATTTTATGACCTTCATGTTTTATTAAATTTCATAAAGGCATTCCATTCAGAAGAGGGTCAGATTTTAAATTAAGGCTCTACAACAAATATTTAAACTCAGATTTAATAAAAAAAGTTATTGTGTATTCATGCAATTGCAATTGATTATAGAAGACTTAGGTATTGAAATTTTAAAAGGGTAATAGATATTATAAATGGATAATAATGTTTAACAGGATACTGAATTTGGAATTTATTTGGCCTATTTTATGTACATTTTGAAAATTTATGGAACAATGGTAATTTTTTTTAGATACAAGTGCTTCACACATAGAAGGAACATAATAAATATCAATTGAAAGTATGCAAGTACTATATGAGTGGAAAAATGTCTGCAAACTTTGTGCTGTATTGTAATGAAGACTAATACACTCCAATTAATTCAATATAACAAAATTTCAGAGGGAAATACAATTTGTTCTAGTATTGCACCAAGCTTCGAAGGAGCTATGTGAAATGTTTTTAAGATCTCTTGCATTCTTAAGGAGCCAAGCATTGCAATGGAAAAGCATGATCTATTTAGACATAAAACAGTGGGAGAAGGAAAAAAAGGCATCTGGCCCTGTTCCAGCTCTCATAGGAGCTGGAATCTTGGATAAGGCTCTTTGGAAGAAGTGAAATTGAGGCAGATCTTGTGTAACTTTAAGAGGAGCGTTTAATATGCTCTCCAACTTTATCATAACAAGGATTTAAAGATAGTCAAAGTATTAGCCAAAGATTTGCAAGGCTGCATGTAAAGGCTATTTAAAGAAGTCAAACTCACTCCTCCATGCCAGTATGTCTATACATGGAAATTTTCTCTTTAGTTCTGTTTTCAGAAGTTTGACTTTATAGTGCTTATCTATAATATTTTTGTATTTTCCCATTTACTGATCACTGAACTACTTAAATCTGTGGGTTGGTATCTTTCATCAATATAAAAAAGGATCTGAATAGTTTTATTGGTGCCCTTCCCCCTATACTATCTCTTTCCCATTACTTCTCTCTCTCTCTCTTTCTCTCTCTCTCTCTCTCTCTCTCTCTCTTTTTATTTGACAGGCAGAGTTAAACAGTGAGAGAGAGAGACAGAGAGAAAGGACTCCCTTTTTCTGTTGGTTTACCCCACAAAGTGGCTGCTACCGCCGGCGCACTGCGCTGATCTGAAGCCAGGAGCCAGGTACTTCCTCCTGGTCTCCCATGCAGGTGCAGGGCCCAAGGACCTGGGCCATCCTCTACTGTACTCCTAGGCCACAGCAGAGAGCTGGACTGGAAGAGGAGCAACCTGGACAGAATCTGGTGCCCCAACCAGGCGCCGCAGGCAGAGGATTAGTCTATTTTTTTGTGTGTGATTCTTTTCTTTTTTTTAAAATTTAATTTAATGAACATAAATTTCCAAAGTACAGCTTATGGATTACAATAGCTTCCCCCCTACCATAACTTCCCTCCCACCCACAGAACTCCCCTCTCCCACACCCTTTCCCCTTCCATTCACATCAAGATTAATTTTCAATTATCTTTATATACAGAAGATCAATTTGGCATATATTAAGTAAAGATTTCAACAGTTTGCACCCACACAGAAACACAAAGTGTAAAATACTATTTGAGTACTAGTTATAGCATTAATTAAACACCTAAGAATAATTGTGTATTAATTGCAGAGTTCAACCAATAGTTTTAAGTAGAACATAAAAAATACTAAAAGGGTAAAGTATTAAGTTCTTTTTTTTGTTTGTTATATAGTTTTTTTTATTTAATAACTGTGAATTTACAAAGTGCAACTTTTTTATTGTTGTGGCTTCCCTCCCCCAACCTCCCTCCCTCCCGTGGCCCTCCCCTCTCCCCCTCCCTCTCCCATCCCGCCCTTCATCGAATTTCATTTTCAATTACCTTCATATACTGAAGATCAACTTAGTATATACTAAGCAAGGATTTCAACAGGCTGCACTCACACAACCACACAAGGTATAGGGTATTGTTCGACTAGTAGTGTTTTTAAGTTTCATAGTAAAACACATTAAGGACAGAGATCCTACGTGGAGAGCATGTACCCAGTGACTCCCGTAGTTGATTTAACAATTGGCACTCTTGTTTATGACGTCAGCAATCACCCGAGACTCTTGCTATGAGCTGTCTAGGCAATGGAAGCCCCTTGAGTTCACCGACTCTGAACTTGTTTAGTCAAGGCTGTATCACAGTGGAGGTTCCTTCCTCCCTTCAGAGAAAGGCGCCTCTCTCCTTGATGGCCTGCTCCTTCTGCTGGAGTCTTGTTCACCAGAATCTTCCATTTAGATTGTTTTTTGCCACCGTGTCATGGCTTTCCATGCCTGTAAGACTCTCATGGACCTTTTAGCCAGATCTGAATGTCCCAAGGGTTGATTCTGAGGCCGGAGTGCTGTTTTGGGTGTTTGCCATTCTATGAGTCTGCTGTGTGTCCTGCTTCCCCCACAGGATCATTCTCTCCCTTTTAATTCTATCCTTCATTATTTGCTTACACTGGTCTTATTTGTGAAATCTCTTTGACACATACCCTATCTTTTTGATCGGTTGTGTATTTATACTTATCACTTTACCAAGTGCGCTGGCATTGGTACCTGCCTCCTTGGTAAGATTGAGTTGAAATTCCCTGACACATTTCTAGTTCCACCATTGGAGGTAAGTCCGAGTGACCATGTACCAACCTATATATCTCCTCCCTCTCTTATTCCCACTCCTATGTTTAACAGAGATCATTTTTCTGTTAATTTTGAATGCTTAAGAATGATTGTGCATTGATTACAGAATTCAACCAGTGGTCTTATATAGAATAAACAGAGCAACAACAACAACAAAAATACTAAAAGGAATAAAATAGTAAGTTGTTCCTCAACAGTCTAGACAAGGGCTGATCATGTCACTGTCTCTCATAGTGTCCATTTCACTTCAATGGGTATCATTTTAGATGCTCGTTTAGTTGCCATCGATCAGGGAGAACATATGATATTTGTCCCTTTTGGACTGGCTTATTTCACTCAGCATGATGTTTTCCAGCTTCCTCCATTTTGTTGTAAATGCCCGGATTTCATTGTTTTTTACTGCTGTATAGTGTTCTGTAGAGTACGTATCCCATAGTTTCTTTATCCAGTCATCCGTTGATGGACATTTAGGTTGATTCCATGTCTTAGCTATTGTGAATTGAGCTGCAACAAATATAGAGATGCAAATGGCTCTTTTTTTCTCCCCTTTAATTCCATTTGGGTAAATTCCAAGGAGTGGGATGGCTGGATCCTGTGGTAGTGCTATATTCAGGTTTCTGAGGACTCTCCAAACTGTCTTCCAGTTTGCATTCCCACCAACAGTGGGTTAGTGTCCCTTTTTCCCCACATCCTCACCAGCATCTGTTGTTGGTTGATTTCTGTATGTAAGCCAATCTAACCTGAGTGAGGTGAAACCTCATTATGGTTTTGATCTGCATTTCCCTGATGGCTAGGGATCCTGAGCACTTTTTCATGTGTCTGTTGGCCATTTGGATTTAGAGGATTAGTCTAGTGAGCTGCAACACTGGCCTCCCATTACTTCTCTTTATATTGCCATTGCATGTGTATTAAATAATTTAATTCATCTCACACATTTCTTCCAATTTTGTTCTATAATCTCTTAAGTTTCAATAATCACATCTTCTATTGTGATCAGCATGCTTTTAAACATAATCAGTTTCAAATATTGAATTTTTTACTTTTAGAATGTTCATTTAATTGCTTTTAATAGAGACTAATTTATGTTGAAATATTTCATCTTTTTATCCATCCTATTAATTCTCCCTCTATTTTCTGCAACACAGTTTTTTTTAAATTATTGTTTGTTAACTTCACCATCGAGATTATGTCTAGATTAGCTTCTGCCAACTATCTAATCTTTCTGCTGTATCATTTTTTCTGTCTAATAAATTTTGATGGCATTTTGGACATTTTAAACAATTCTCTGCAAATGTCTTGAGTTATGTTATCATCATCTTAACTAAACTGAGTTCATTCTTGAAGGTAATTAATGGTGAAGCAGTTCTGGAAAACAGTTTTGTTAAGATGTATACATTGCCTTTATTTAATTCTTAGGCACTGTCCTTACTCCTCCAGCATGTTTTAGGATTCCCTACTTCAGAGTATCACTCAAGCTACTTCTACTCTGACTGTGGTCTCTAGAGCTTCTGCACTGTCTGATCAATTCTCAACTTCCTAAGGCCCCTGCTCCCACACGGGAGACCCAGAAGAACCTCCTGGCTCCTGGCTTCAGATCGACTCAGCTCCAGCTATTGCGGCCAATTGGGAAGTGAACCAGCGGATGGAAGACCTCTCTCTCTCTCTCTCTCTTTCTCTCTCTCTGCCTCTCCTTCTTTCTGTGTAGCTCTGACTTTCAAATAAATAAATAATTTTTTTTTTAAAAAAGCACTCTTCAATGGGTCAGGCCCTTTTGAAACTACTCTCCATAAATTTAACTGAAAAGTGATCCCTGTTAAATATAAGAGTGGGAATATGAGAGGGAGGAGATGTACAGTTCGGCACATGCTCAATAGGACTTGCCTCAAACAGTAGAGTTAGAAATGTGCCAGGTACATCCCATCAAGGTGGCATGTACCAATGCCATCTCACTAGTCAAAGTGATCAGTTTCAGTTCATAATTGATCATAATGATAGGATTAAGAGTCAAAGGGATCATATAAACAAGACTAGTGTCTGCTAATACTAACTGTTAGAATATAAAAGGAGGGATTGATCCAACAGGGGAAACGGAGTATACAGCAGACTCATAGAATGGCAGATGTCCTAAACAGCACCCTGGCCTCAGAATCAGCCCTTAAGGCATTCGGATCTGGCTGCAGAGCCCATGAGAGTATTTTAGGCATGGAAAGCCAAGAAACTGTGGCAAAAAAAAAAAAAAAAGAAAAAAATGACCTAAATGAAAGATCTCTGTGAGATCCCAGCAGAAAGAATGGGCCATCAAAGAGGGAGGTACCTTCCTCTGAAGGGAGAACTTCCACTTTGACTATGACCTTGTCTAAACAAGATCGGAGTTGGAGAACTCAAAAGGCTTTCATAGCCTTGGCAGCTTATGATAAGAGCCTCGGGTGATTACTGACACCATAAATAAGAGTGTCAATTGTTAAATCAACAACAGGAGTCACTGTGCACTTACTCCCATGTAGAATCTCTGTCCTTAATGTGTTGTACTATGTGAATTAACAGTATAACTAGTACTCAAACAGTACTTTATACTTTGTGTTCTGTGTGGCTGCAAACTGTTGAAATCTTTACTTAGTATATACTAAATTGATCTTCTGTATATAAAGATAATTGAAAATGAATCTTGATGTGAATGGGATGGGGGAGGGAGTGGGAGATGGGATGGTTGTGAGTGGGAGGGTGGTTATGGGGGCGGGGGAAGCTGCTATAATCCAAAAGCTGTACTTTATATAAATTATGTAAATTTATATTTATTAAATAAAAGTTTAAAAAATTCTCAACTTCTAGGCATCTGTGATTTCTAGGCTTCCTATTATCTCATAATGTACTTGCACCAGCCAAGAGTTGGTCTAGGATCAGAGATACATTTCCACACAGATTTTTGAAATGTCACATCTCTGACACTCTGCTTCAAAAATCCTAGGTATCTTAGCAAGTTCAAACTATAGTATTATTTCTTTGGGCTATTCATTGCTTGGATTTCTCATACCTACATGAAAGACTAGAAAACATCCTTAGGGAGAACATACAAGTCAATGTGGCTATCATCTCCTATGCTTTCCTTCTGTTAAGGAACACAGTATTTCACTAAGTTGTACTCCAGGGTCTCCAAATAAGTATGTTATATAATCAATCCAGATTTCATACTTGTTTAGTTGACAGGTGAGTCTGGGACCAGTCATTTCACTGTAGCTAGCGTCTCCTTATAAAAGAGAGGTGTGAAACTCATTTAGGTACATGTGTAACATGCAGGCTTACTGTGTACTCATGCACATACATGGGTATTTGTATGTATACATGCCTCAAGTTTTGCTTTTCTGTGTAGATTTATACATGTGAATATATATATACACATACATATACACATTCAAGTTTACTTATAAATACATACATGAACATAACTACATATGTGCATGTATGTACACATATGAACACACATAGTTGAGGCTTAATTCATGCAGAGTTGGATTTCATTGGTTAAAAGGTATATGTTTACTCTCTACTGCCAGATAACTTATTAGAAATTTATTTGATTGGGGATTCTTGCAAGGATTAATTCACTAGTGATTTACTACTTACTATGAATTGCTTGAAACAGAATGTCTTTCTTGATTCCACAACACAAATGCTAGATCTAGAATTCCAAACCAGCTCTCAACATCTCGTCTAATGCTCCTTCTGCAAATTGTCTATCTTAAGAGAGAATTTTTCTTTCCCTGATATTCTTCACTCCACAGTTTCATGGTTCCTTGTTGCCATGAATATTGGCTCCTACTTGAGATGTCCAAGTGGCTCTCCGTAGGTTCAATTCCATCCCTCAGCCTTGGCTTCAGTTGCAAGCTTTAACAATTTTTAATTCTTTCCTCAAACAAAAGAGGGTATCAGTCATTCAAGTGGTATGAGTAATAAAAAATCAGAAGAACAAACTGAAATGAAGCAGAAAATAAGTGGCAGTTCTGGGCACCTTGTCAGTCCAGAGGCTTTTTTTTTTTTTCTTGGTGATACTCCCTCTCCTCTACATCTGGTCTTGGCCTTATCCTGGAAGCATCCAAAGACCCTCAATGCTCTTTCCATTCTTTTCCTAGATCTCAGCTTCCAATAAAACCTCAGCTGGAGGTGAAGTAGCCAGTGATGATAAGCTAAAAGTTACTCATCTTGGAAACATTTGCATTTTAACAAAAAATCTAAACCTTGCATTAAGGAAACAAAACTCCAAAGGTGATTTTCCAGCGTTATAAGTAAGTCGGAGCAGGGGGAGGAGGCACAGCGGCATTGTGGCACAGTGTGTTAGACCGCCACCTGCAACATCAGCATCCTTTATGGTGCCAGTTCAAGTCCCAGGTGCTCCACTTGTAATCCAACTCCCTGCTAATGTTTCTGGGAAAGCAGCAGAGGATGGCCCAAGTAATTGGGCCCCTGCACCCATGTGGAAGACCAGGATGAGGCTCCTGGCTTCTGGCTTTGGCCTGGCTCAGCCCTAGCTGTTGCAGCCATTTGGGTTATGAATCAGAGCATGGGGATCTCTCTGTCTCTCTCTCCCCGCTCCCTCTGTAATTCTGTCTTTAAAATAAATAAAATGAATCTTTTTAAAAAATGAAATGGGTGGGGAGGGTTGGGCTAGAACATAGGATGAAGTAGGAAAGTACTGTGTGCCCCTGAAGTAATTCACCACAGCAGAATCCTCGAGGATTGAGAATACAAACTGCTAAGATCCTAATATTCTACTCTGAGTCTAGGAACATGGGAGATGAAGGCATTACTAAACCCAACATGAGGTGCAGATGAGACAAAGGGACTTTTGTGAAGGTTAGAGTAAATGGAGCCCCTGAGGTTCTCATTCTTTTGAAATGTGTGTGTATGTTTAAAAGCAGATAATATGATTATCTTGATCAAACTTTAGTTTAACAAAGTTGTTTGTGTACATGGTGACAAACCCATTCTCTAGATAGCAATCAAAGTTATGTTCAAAAAATTAAAACCATGTCATGCCTCTTCACAGATAGATAGTTGCCAGTGTCTTCTCATTTCAAGAAGACCGGGGTGGAAATCCCTGTGATCGGTTGCTCTCTTATTTACCTCTCCCATGCTCACCTCTCTGTTTTGTAAAGAAATCAGCGTGATCCCACTGTGGGGTCTTTTCACCTCCTGTTCTCATGGCCTGAGATGCTCTTCCCCCAGATCCTTGCTCCTCTTTGTGATTCAAGGTTCAGTTCCAATGGCATCTCCTCAGAGAAGCTCCCATGACCCTTCATGCTCCATTATGTTCTCAGATTGCATTTTCCTACAGCAACAATCTTGCTTTGTATATTTGGATTCTGAGCCCTCCTTTCCCCATGAGAATTCTCTGGGTGGGTAGTGATCCTTTGCCTCTGACTCTTCATTCTACATTAACTGCCACCACTCTGGCTTACAGTAGGTTTCCATGAAGTGTGTTGAATTAATAATTAGTAAAGTAGGAAACAATTCCTTCTGCTCTATTTACAAAAATTGCTTTCATGGATTCATAAAATACCTAATCTGAGAGAGCCACAGTCAGCCTCTAGTCCAATGTTCACATCCTCTAGCTCCTCCGGCCCCCTCCACATTCTGTAGCTGCTTCTGCTTAAAACAAATTGTGCAACAACCTGATTACTAGGGACAGCCTCGTTAGTCTCGCACTCAGTCAGTGTATATTGACTTCCATTCACTGCACATGTTTAATGTTTTCATATGGCACCAAATTAAGAGAGAGAGGAAACTATCAAAAAGAAAGGAGGAAGAGGAGACACCTCACTGTAGACAGAAGGAGAGAAAGGCACAACTCTCTGAAGTCCTCAAAACCTGAGAGCTACACCCATTTAACTAAGGAAAAGCCATGGGCACACTTCAGTAGCTGAAGAGCATGATGCTGTTACAGAATAGGAGAATACGGTATGAATGTAGACACTGTTGTAGAACTGATCTGGGTTCAAGTACACATTGTTAGAATGGCTTTGTTGACAACCTTTTAAGACTCCAATTTCTTACTAATGCTCTAGAGAAATAAAGCATTCTTCTGAGAGATATTGTAAACATTGATATAATCTTTGTATAACACTCAGCTTCCTATACTGACATGGAGTAAACTTTCAATAAACGTGAATTACTCTTATTATTATAATATTGTTCATGTCATAGTCATGTGAATATGCTATAAATGAAAAGATAAATTCTGTGCAGCAAATTTTATGTGCATCTAACACTATTACTCTTTTTAAACTGTAGCATAAATAAGACTTAAAATATCCAAATAACCTGACACAATTCATATTAATGCTAATACATTTTATTATTATAATACGTTTTATTTCATAAACCCCTTTCACACATATTCTCTCCTTTGATGATTCACAGCTGTTCATTTACTGAATCGTGAAAAGCTCTAGCAACATTTTGTAATAAGAGTTACCTGTATTCCAGGTCAAGGACCAGCTGCTTCTCTTCAGTCTTAATGTTTTGTTTGGCCAAATCAGATTTCCTATGCCAGAAAGTACAGAGCCAATTTGTTCTCTTGGAACTCTCAAATGTTAAAGGTAGAGAAGAAAAGTCTTTATCTTAAAAAGGCAGCTTGGAAGTGTCAGTTCAATTCACTGCCACCCACGGATGCTTAACCTGAAGAAATCAGAAATAATGGAGGATTAAAGATTATGCGCCTACAGTAATTTGGGGAAAATGAAGGAGTCCCTCAGGTAGAAACATGATCCATTAGCACAAAACTTTTCAAGTTACAGCCTATAAATATTTGAAGTATTTAACTTCTAAGGAGGCAAAGGAATTACTCAACCCCATACAAGGAAAAGTGATGAGGAGTAATGGGATGACATTAACAACGAGAACATTTCCTCAATAGGCAGGCAGATCCTGCAAAGGCTTCGCTCCATGTGGAAACTCCTGGACTTAGAACAGTGAAAACAAGATGGCACTTTATGGATAGAACTGCCATCCATTTTAAACTCCTAGGGCTGGTGACTGGCTCAGAGTCTGTTATGTGATTTTAAATGGTTCACTCAGCACATTTTTAATTCATGTTAGTAGAACTGGTATGAAGAATCATCAGAATAAATAGAAATGTTGATGATTCCCTGACATCCTTGATAGTTTTTTTTTTAATTAATACTGCTCTATGAATATACCCTGTTTTACTACTTTCATCTGCTCACTTGATGGTTTTTAATGATAGACAAAAAAAGGAAGGAAAAGACAAGAGTAGTGGACTGAGGGAGAGAGCTGAGTGTTAAACCTTCTATCATACACATATCATACACAACATTGTAAATGTATTCAATATCACAAATCACACACTGAAATGTTAAAATGATAAATTCTATCATATTTTTTACTATAGATGTTATCTCCAAAATCAAGGAATTAATTTTGACAGATTTTCTAACTACTGGAATTTTCTTCAAAAGAAGTAGTATATTTTTTTTAAGAAAATTGGGCAAACATAAAAAATTTATTTATTTTTTCCCCAGAAAACTTTTTATGTAAAGTATACAAACTTCATGCATTTCATAAATAGAACTTTAAGAACATAGTTATTCTTCCCACCATAACTGCTGTCCCCTTTGCTCTCCCACCCTTCCTCCTCCATCTCCTATTCTTATTCTTATTTTTTTACTAAAATCTATTTTCAATTAACTTTATACACAAAATATTAACTCTATACTAAGTAAAGAGTTCAACAAATAGTAAGGAATAAAACTCCTGTTTCTCAGTTTTTTTTATTTCTATTTTGATTTCTTCATTCGGGAGCATGCTGTTCAGCCTTCATGTGTTTGCACATGTTCTAGAGATTATTTAGCTGTTGATTTGCAGTTTCATTCCATTGTGGTCAGACAAGATGCATTGTATGATTTTGATTGTTTTGAATTTGCTGAGACTTGCTTTATGGCCTAGCCTGTTGTCTATCCTAGAGAAAGTTCCATGCACTGGTGAGAAGAATGTGTATTTTGCAACTGTAGGATGAAAAGTTCTGTAGATATCTGGTAGATTCATTTGGCCTAATAGTGTCAATTAATTGTTGTTTTCTTGCTGATTTTCTGTCTGGTTGATCTGTCCATTGCTGAAAGAGGGGTATTGAAATCCCCATTAATATTGTATGGGAGTCTATGCCTCCTTTTAGATCCAGTGACATTTATTTTAAATACCCAGGTGCTCTGTAATTAGGAGCCTATACATTTACCATAGTCACATCTTCCTGTTGAATTGATCTCTTAATCATTGCATAGTGTTCTTCTTTGTCTCTTTTAATAGTTTTTATGTTAAAGTCTATTTTGTCTGATATTAGGATGGCTACACCAGCTCTTTTTTTTTTTGGTTTCTGTTAAGATGAAATATCTTTTTCTATCCTCTCACTTTGAGTCTGCATGTATCTTTGTTGGTGAAATGTATCTCTTGTAGGCAACAAATAAACCTTTTTAATCCATTCAGCCAGTCTATATCTTTTACTGGATAGTTGAGGCCATTTGCATTCAAGGTGACTGTTGGTAAATAATGACTTGGCCCTACCATTTTCCCATAAATATTTCTATTGTTTACTTTGAATTCCTTTGTACATTTACTGAGAGATTTTCTGCCTTCACCTTCTTTCATAGTGATGACTATGTTTTTGTGTTTCTGTGTGTAGCACATCCTTAAGCATCTTTTGTAAAGCTGGATGAGTAGTGACAGATTCCATTTCTGTTTGTTATGGAAGGTCTTTATTTCACCTTCATTCATAAATGAGAGCTTTGCAGGGTACAATATTCTGGATTGACAATTTTTTTTCTCTTAAAAATTAGAACGTATCTTGCCATTCTCTTCTAGCCTGTAGAGTTTCTGATGAGAAGTCAGCTGTGAGTGTAATTGGAGATCCTCTGAAAGTAATCTGGCATTTCTTTCATTTACATTTTAGAATTTTTTCTTTATGTTTTACTGTGGAGAGAGTTTGACTACAATGTATCATGGTAATGATCTTTTTTTGTCATGTCTATTATGAGTTCTATGTGCTTCTTGTACTTGGATGTCCCTTTCATTCTCCAAATTAGGGAAGTTTTCTATAGCTATTTCATTAAAAAGACCTTCTAATCCGCTCTCTCTTTCCGTGCCTTCAAGAATTCCTAAGACTAGTGTGTTGGGTCATTTGATAGTATCCCATAAATCTCCAACACTGTTTTTTAGTTTTCTAATTCCTTCCTTCCTTCCTTCCTCCCTCCCTCCCTCCCTCTCTCTCTCTCTCTCTCTCTCTCTCTCTTTCTTTCTTTCTTTCTTTCTTTCTTTCTTTCTTTCTTTCTTTCTTTCTTTCTTTCTTTCTTTCTTTTTTGTCTTACTTTAAAATTTCCAGAGATTTGTCTCCTAACATGGAAAATCTTCTACCTCACTGAGTCTGTTGTTAAGACTTTCCACTGTATTTTTTATTTGATCTATTGAATTCTTCATTTCCAATGTTTCATTTTGATTTCTCTTTAAAATCTCAATTTCATGGGAAAAATGTTCATTCATGTGATGTATGGATTTCTTTAACTTGTGGATTTGCTTCTGATTACTTATAAGTAATCCTACAACCAATTTTTTGAATCCTGTTTCTGGCATTTCTTCAATCTCTTCATTTTCACATTCTATTATAAAAGTGCTGTGTCCCTTTGTGAAAGGAAAGGCCAGCACAAAACACACCAAACACCTGAGTAAGGGAAAAGGTTTATTGTCAGGTGGGGGAAACCCGACAGGCTGCCTCCCCATGCACAGAGAGAACAGCAGCCTGTACTGGGATAACAGGTCTTCTATAGCTTTGCAGAGGTAAGGAAGTAGGAGTGGCAAATCCATTAGGTAGTGGAGCTGACACTTGACTGGACTGCTTGGGTCACCTGACTTCTAGTAAGCCAGGCTGGGCTTAGGAAGACAGCACCATTTTACTAACACTTTGAATGCATCATGTTGTCTTCCTTATTCTTGTTTCTTGAATTTCTATATTTATTTTTAGGCATTTGTGGAGATACCCCACCTCCCTATGATGGCTTTTATCTTTGGACTATGCCTCTATGGATTAATGGAATGTCTGCCCTTTCAGTGAATACCTTGAGGCATGTGCTAGATGTGGTCAGGGAGCTCTCTTCCATGCTCCAGAGTGAGGGGAGTGTCCAAGGTAACATCCAAATTAGGCGTGGTAAATTTCTTTATTTTTTTTTTTGTCAGAGGGGAAATTTAATCTGCTCTGTTGGTATAGTCTTAAGCTTACTTCCTCTCCTCCAGGGAGACCAGTGCCTGGTCACTAGCCCCAGTGGTTATAATATTCGTTCACACTTCTGCAAGAACCACACAAATGATCCATGCAGTCCTCAATGTGAGCATGGATCCTACAGCTATGACCCTCACCAGGAAATCGGGGAGCTCTGAGTGTGTGAAGCCACCCACAGTGATTATCCAAAGACTCAGCTACATCCTGGACCCTCCCATATAGCCACAGTGTTTTCACAGTCCTGGCATTCAAGGCTCCCACAGTCATGAGCATATAACCCCCTGTCAATTCTCTCAGCTAGACTCAGGCTTCTCCTCTTGGCTGGTTGCTGGGTGCATGGACATGAACTGGCACAGCTGTTGCTATGTGCAAAATGACTCCTGCTCCCTTTCAGCTAGTTATAGCACAACAGTGTCAAGTGGTCAGGGAAAGAGAAATGTGCTCCCCCCTCTTTTTTCCTCTAGGTTGACAGGTATGCTATCCCCCTCAGGGTTCCAAACCAGACTCTCACCAGGCTCTTCTTGTAGCTTTATTGCCAGTGGCTTGGGCTACTGCAGTCTGGTCTCACCTCACTCTCCAAAGCTGGTGCTGGGGCTCTTAGCTGCTGGAGTCCTGAGTTGTGCACATCCATACTCTCCGTGTAGATCCACAATGTCCCTCTAATTTACGTGGAGTTTCCTCTGCTGTTTTCTCCCTAACTCCTCCCTGAGATTGAACTCTCTCCAAACTTTATTTTTTAATCTTCCCCTAGACTAGAGTAGCATGCTCCCTCCCTATTCCACCATCTTGGTGTCTCTCTCCATGAATCAGTATGTTTTCACACACTAGAAATCCAAATCATTCTAGAATACCCTGTCACCTCATTATCACAACTAATGACTTTCTAAAATGTAATCTTAAAGATTATATTCTAATATTTATTGCAGCTATATGTTTATTTTAAATTCATGGTATATTATTATATTTATGACATAAAAATCCATTCATTTACTAATCCATGCCACAAATATATTTAAGCACCTGTTGGTCAAGACTTTATTCTAGGTAGTGAAATAATTGAGGGTAGTGTATACATGGATTAATGATATCAGCCTCTTCTTTCTAAGGTTTATTATCTATTAGGAAAGGGAATACATGGACATCAACAACTTAAAAATACAGAATGCAATATATATTAAAAGTAACATAGAAGCTGGTGTTTGGTAAAGAAGTTAAGATGCCTCTTCATAAGCCTGCATCACATTTCTGAGTACTGGGTTCAAACCCCAGTTCTACTCTCAATTCCAGATCCTCGTTAATTCATATTCTGTGAGACCGAAATGATGGCTCAAGTAATTGAGTCCCTGCCACCATCATGAGGGACCTGCATTGAATTCCCCACTCTCGGCTTTGGCCTGGCCTAGACTTAGCTGCTGCAGGCTTCTGGGGAATCAAACAGTGGGTGGGAGATCATGATCTGTCTCCTTTTTAAATAAATAAATACAGCAACTTTAGGAATGCTTAAATTAATATCTTATATTGGAACAGTTTCATAGTTTGGGACACATATGCATAAAAGAAAGGAGATTTCTCTTAACAATGAGTCTTCAGAGAGGACTAAAATCTCATCAAGGCCACAGAAAATGGCAGCATATTTGTTTGCAACTTATAAATTATGTGGGCTTTACATAGCAAAGTACAATTTGAGAGTTCTAAAGAATTGTACATGCTGTACTTCCAAAAGGAGACATGGGATCTGAAATCAGATCTAGATTTAATTTCTAACTCCACTGATTCTCTGACTAGGAGCAAAAATACTTAATCTCTTGGGAGTTTCAGTGTTGGCGCCCCTGAAATGAAAGTAGTAACTCACTAATGGGCATGTATTGGTGACTGAGATAACACATATCAAGTATTTAGATGTAGCAACTGCTTAATAAATATTAGTTGTCTTCTCTGGTTATGGTTACTGTAGCTTCAGCTGTTATGACATAATGCTGATTGAATCCATGATTTATTTGGTGTGATCTCTGGATCTTGCTCACAAGTCCCAATTATAACACTGCTCACATCTGAAAATATAATCTGGTTTTTCAGTGATCTGTGTTTGATAATATTCTTTGTGGTATAGTTTCTGGGAACATGGCTTGATGAAAAACAAGGACTGTCTTTTATACACATGTATATGAATACATATACACGTATATGAAAGATATATTTGAACTATTTCCAAATACTTCAAGTAATGCAATCTATTGTCTAACAAAGTGTTATAGAGCAGGGCTTCTACCAGATGTGTCTGAATGACTGGCTATCAATCATTTGTAATTAGCACACTCTATGTAAATTTATGCAACTTAAGTGCTTGAAAACAATTTATTCTTGTAAGTAGATTAAATTGTCCCTTTTACAATCCTGTTTACATTGGTAATTTATTTAACAGACCCTCATTTCATTGATGGTAAACTTTACCCCTGCCCAAGTTCAAATTCTCTCAGTTTGGCTAAGTGCCATTTGCATTCATGCGGTTATATTGCAGTAAGAAAAAAAAATGGAGTACCAAATTCCATCAATCCAGTGTTGGCTGTCAGTGACAGGAAATTGGCACAGGCCCAAGGACCCCTGACCAGATGGTAGACATCTGTGTTTTTCTCATCAGCAGGGCCAGGTCAACCACGTACCCTCCAAAGATAACCCTCAAAGAATCAGGGCCCCATAGGTGGACAACTCCTCAGGGCTGTTAAAACATTTCGGTCATGAACAGCAAAGAAGAAACCGACACACTGAGATGTCTTAAACTTCTCTTTTTTAAAAAACATACAACATACAACATGGGGCAGGAGACATGTTTGATCTTCTTGAGAGTTTTGAAGATGGGGTTAGGGTTTGCATCTTCAGAATGTAGATAGACATAGAGGAGTCAGCAGCAGCAAAACATTGTAGATGTCCTAAGATTCTCAGGAGACTTGGCAACAACTTAGAGTCTCAGCTTCTCTGTGAAAAATGGAAAATATACTCCTTGACTCACTACTTTCTTGGGGGTATTGAAGGTCTCATAAACTGAAAAATGTAAATGTAGCTCCTGAGTCCAGAAAGAACAGGAGCCAGTGATGTATCACAATCCCCGTTACCTACCTAAATCTTAGTCATTCTTATTGACAAGATTATACATTACGTTCCCCATGAAAAGCCTCTTTTTTCTTGCCACTCCAGTCAGGCTTTCCAATTCCAAAGTGCTAGAGCCTCTAAGATCTTACAGGATCTTCTGCTATTCTGGACTCCATTCTGCAATGGTAAGGAATTTGAGCACAGGAGCCGTGGCTTCTCATCCTCTTTAACAGGGAGATGCTAAATAAAAATGTGTTAACTGATTCATAGCTCTGACATTTCCACTCATATTCACAGCCCACTAGGCTGCAGCACTTTTCTCTCAAATCTCTGGCTGAAATCCTGTTAAAAGGACAAGCAGGATATTTCCATTCTCGGAGCTTGTCAGTAAGCACCAGCATTGCCAATGCCCACAGATGAATCCTTGCCTCTTCTGTTCTGTGAAAGTGAGGGGGACTCCATCACCAGCCTCTCTCGTGTTGAGAAAGTCATCATCAAGCCTCCAAAGTACTTGAAAATCTCTTTCTTTAAAGATCTGTTATTTGCTTTTGACTACATATTATGGTAACAAGGTCAACATATGGCTAACTAGAATATAGATGATAGATAGACAGATAGATAGATATTGATTATCATTGTGGTAACAGAGAATAAATTGGGAATAAATATTTAACTACCTGAAATCAAATTATAGCTCTGTTTTAACAGGCTCTGTAATGTTGAGCAAGTCATTTCATGAACCTGAAGTTCAATTTTCTGTCTTCTGAGAGAGTTTGGATTGGATGGTCTCTAATGAGCCTTTCTCTACTGTGTAATGGTTCCAAGTGGGAACAAAACATGGGTAGAATTGGTAAGTTATAAAAAGATTTGGCAGAAGTGGTGACAGAAAGCATGCGAACTCTTAGACTCTTCTGAAAAAAAAATCAAACAAGTACAAATTTGAGTAGTTATTTATATGTTAAGTAACAGAATTAGGTCTTTGAACTCTGAGAAAGAAGGAGCCTGGGGGTGAGTCCTTACACATTTACTTCTTTATTCATCAAATATTTATGGCGTATCTAATATGTGTCAGGAACGTTTTTAGGTGCTGTATATGCAGCTGTATACAAAACCTCTTTTAAATAAAAAAATCTGACATCCATAGAACTTATATTCTAATATTCTAATAGTGTCAGATTAAAAAAAAAGGCGCCGCGGCTCAATAGGCTAATCCTCTGCCTAGCGGCGCCAGCACACCAGGTTCTAGTCCCGGTCGGGGAGCCGGATTCTGTCCCGGTTGCCCCTCTTCCAGGCCAGCTCTCTGCTGTGGCCAGGGAGTGCAGTGGAGGATGGCCCAAGTGCTTGGGCCCTGCACCCCATGGGAGACCAGGAGAAGCACCTGGCTCCTGCCATCGGGTCAGTGTGGTGCGCCGGCCGCAGCGGCCATTGGAGGGTGAACCAACGGCAAAGGAAGACCTTTCTCTCTGTCTCTCTCTCTCACTGTCCACTCTGCCTGTCAAAAATAAAATTAAAAAAAGGGAAGAAACAGATAATATCTGAGGTAAAGCTAAGAAATCTAAGAGAAATAATGTAGAATGAGGAATGGGGAAGATGCTACTTTACTGTACCTGGTATGTTTGAGGAACAGCTAAGAACCAAGTGACTGGAGCTGGAGAAAGTGGTGGGAGTCGTGATCAGCATCTCAGAGGAAGGTCAGTGTTTGGGCTGTGACTGAATGAGGTAGGAACCAGTGTAGAGTTTTGAGTGGAGAAGGCCATGATGTGACTTGTATTTTAAGAAGGAGAACTCTGCTGCATTGCTGGGAATACACAAGATAAAAGTACAGAGACCAGCAAGGAGGCAATTTAAGTGCTTCAGGAGAAAACAGATTGCTGTGAGATGGGGAAGCAGCACTAGAAGGAGAGTGAAGTGGTCTAGAACCCAAATACCTGTCCAAGGTTGAGCTGATGGAAATCGCTGATGAACTGTGTGTGTGTGTGTGACATCAGAGATAGCTCATGATAGGAAGACTCTAACTTATTTTCTTTAATTAGAGCTACTCACTGGTAGACTGGAGATGCTATTTGTGAAATAGGGAATAGAGTGAGAGCATCAGGACTTTGGTGGAAGGTTTTAATCAAGAGTCCTACTTCAAACTTATAAAGCTTGAGTTCCCCATCAGACATTCAAATTGTGTTGTAGAGAATTAAGTTACAGACATATACCTGGAGATCAGAGAGAAATCAAAGGCTGAAATATAAATTTGGGAGTAATCAGCTTATGGATAGCATTTAAAGCCCTGTGGTTGAAAGAGCTCACCAGATAAAAGAAAGTTGGTAGAGAAGATTTAAGCCCCAGGGCTCTCTGATATGCAGAGGTCAAGATGCTGGTAAGTGATCAGTTCTGTCAATTGCAGTAGGCAAAAGGACTGCACTGCGATCCCCATCATGACAAATGGATTTTTCTGTCTCATAAACAGCTGGGATTCTCATCAACAGCCTTTTGTGTTAAGTTGAATGTGAGAAGAGACCACTAACATAAAGACAAAAGCTTCAGACTCACTCTTCATCTCTTGCATGAAACTTCAGAACTGGCTTCTGTTTAGATTCAATGATTGTGAGTGTGTGTGTGTGTGTGTGTTGGAGAGAGGGAGACAGAGAGAGACAGAGAGAAGATAAAGAGAGGTGGAGAGATATTATGTAGAGAATGACAATAGACTTAGACATTAGTCCTGGACTTGAGGAGCTTTCTCCAAAAAGAAAAACAGAAGAACCTCGAACAAGTCAACATAGACTCAAAATGTGCTTAAATAATTGACTACACAAAACCAAAATGGAAAGACTTTTCAATTAGACGGGTGCCATGGGACTAGAAAGAATTTATAATGTCGGACAATGATTGAGTCTATCTGGAAATCTAAGGAATGTCTTCCCCATGTTTCCATCCCAAAAAGAGGAAAACAATACTTGACCCATGGACCTTAAATGGGGTAACTAGCTAGTTCATCACCTAGGCTGGAATGATTTGGGGAGAGCAAGGAGATGTCAATAAAAAATATACCAAATAAGCAAGTATGAATCAGAGCTCTCTCTCCTCTCTACACTCTTTTGAGTAATAAATTCCTTGAAAAAAATGAAAACTATGGTTTCTTACTTTATAATTTTTTACCTTAGATTTTTGGATATTGTTAACCCCAAATTGCCAGTTTCAAATCACTGGTTAAGCATCCATGCCCCAGGGCCAGCGCTGTGATATAGCCGGTAAAGCCACCGCCTGCAGTGCCAGCATCCCATGTGTGTGCCAGTTCAAGTCCTGGCTGCTCCACTTCCAATCCAGCTCTCTGCCATGGCCTAAGAAAGCAGTAGAAGATGGACCAAGTCATTGGGCCCCTACACCTGTGTGGGAAACCTGGAGGAAGTTCCTGGTTCCTGGCTTTGGATTGGCGCTGCTCTGGCTGTTGTGGCCATCTAGGGAGTGAACCATCAGATGGAAGACCTCTCTCTCTCTCTCTCTCTCTCTGTTTCTCTCTCTCTCTCTCTTTCTACCTATGCCTCTCTGTAACTCTGCCTTTCAAATACATAAATCATTTAAAAAAAGAATCTGTGCCCCACATCACCTCTTCTTTATCTGAGTGTGCTGTTCCCTCAGTAAACTCCTGTGTGCACATTGGGAGCTTCTAAGACCTTGAAAGCTCCTTAAAGTAAACAAGATGAGCAATGACATGTGGGTTTTTTCTGTATTTGATGCTATCAACTATTATGAAATTAATGTTTATTTTTGTGCAGAAAACTATTTTCTATAGCTAGTTTAAAGGAGGAGAAAATGTTCTTTAAGCAAAAGTGCTAAATATTTTCCTCTGTAGGAGAAGAGTAATTATTTTAAAAAATATTTACATTTTTTTCAGCATTTTCAAATTTAACCCTCAATCCTTTGTCCTTGAATGCTTTTTTGACCACAATTTTAGAGCCACCTAACCTGGAGAATATAATGTCTGAGGGAGCTTGGTTACTGTACCCCAACCTACCAATTGGGGTCACTGTAATAGCTGGGCTTCTCTGGGAAAAGAGTTCTTCATATTGAATAGGATTTCAAATTTTCAACTGTGAGACTGAGTCATTTCATTACAAAATATCACTTTATGAGTATGCCTTACCCTATTCATCCTCTCTATTCAGTTTTCTAAATATAATGAACATTAAAGGAAAATATATGTTTAGGGAGGAGACAGAGTCATGGGATGCTGCCCATTATCTCTCCCAAAAGATGCTAGTATTTCCATATACCTACACACAGACATGCATATGTGCAGATTTGGGGTAGTTTTTAACATATCAAAACTATTTTTAATTTTTAATCATGATTTATTTATTTATGTTTTTGAAAGTCAGAGATACAAGGCAGTGGGGGGTGGAGAGAGAGAGAGAGAGAGAGAGAGAGAATCTTCTATCTGCTGGTTAGTTCCCCAAATGGCTGCAAGGCAGGAGTTGGTCCAGGTTGAAGCCAGGAGCCTGGAACTCCATCTGGGTCTCCTGTGTGGGTGGCAGGGGCCCATATTCCACTGCTTTCCCAAGCATGTTATCAGGAAGCTAGATTTGAAGTAGAGCAGCCAAGATTCAAACTAGTGCTCATACAGAACACCTGCATCCAAAGCAGCAGCTTAACCCACTGCACCACAATACCAGCCCAGAGAATTATTTTTTAACAGAATTCTCTTGGAATATCAAATTATTATAATCTCATTCTAGAACATTGGGAATATCAAATAAAAATGTTTAAATCAGCCATAACTCCATATTCAGAGTTAACCACTAATAACATATGCTGACTTTTAAAATGCATTTTCCCATGTACAATATACATAAAAAGAAAAAAACTTGGAGGAAAATACATCAATCTGTTATCATTTATGTGTACCTTTTCAATTCATATATAATCATGAACATATTCTAAATGTTTAGGACTTTTGAGTCGGAAAAGACTTTAAGATCCTTCTTTCTGTTTGGTGTTATTATAATACTGATGAAGAAATTGAGATGGAATTTTACACCCATTTTTAAAGTATTTAAATTGGAAATTTATATTTATTAAATAAAAGTTAAAAAAACAAAAAATAAAGAATTCTTCGTGGGGAGTGAACCAATGGAAGGAAGACCTTTCTCTCTGTCTCTCTCTCTCACTGTCTATAACTCCACCTGTCAAAATAAAATAAAAAAAATTAAATCAAGAAATATGCAAAGAGCCAATATTTTCTATAAGTAAATGTATTTACTCATGTATAATCTCAAATTTAAATGCTGTGGAAAAACTCAATAAACATGTGTAGACTATCACAATCACAACTGTTTCTTTTGATTAGTACTTGAGATACAAGAGAGGGCTTCCTAGTTTATTATTTTCTTTAATCCCCAGAATATGGGAAACACCATTATTGGAATTCCCATTTTATACATTAGGGTATGGAGGTTAAAACAGATCAAAGGAAATGTCAGGATCACCTAAGAAGTAAATGAAACTTGCAATTAAGTGGTCCGATTTCAAACTCCATGTTGTTTTTCATGGAACATTATAATCCAAGTGATGAAGTTTACAAAAGTGCTCCTACAGATTTGCTAAACAGAAAAGATAAATTCATCAGGATATGTGACCACACGAACAAAAATGAGCTAGAGATTGTTGAAGAATCATTAGGGGTCAGGCACAATACTAAAGAATTTTCTGGCATTACCTGATTTAATCCCCCAATCTGAGATAAGAGTCCAGAAAAAAATTGATGCTTACGAGGTCATATGATAAACTAATTAACAAAACTGGGTTTGGTCACAGGCAGCTGACCACAGAATCATAATATTGAGTAATGATCCAAATACAATGAACCTTCACTGAACACTGCAGCTCTGTTTGGGCCATTAAATCTGACATCTTTCCCAATGCTGGAAGTAGTGAGAAAACGTTTCATCGAAATTGTATGGTGTTACGCTACTGAGAGTCCTATAGCGTCTTAAACGGGGCTTTGACATTAAGTAGAAACACATGAATGAAGTGAGCAGAAGAATAAAATTGTTGTCAGTTGCAGATGTGGGCAAGCACAAAAGAAAGGTAGTAAGATGTGGGATTTATGGAAATAGTAAGGCAACCGTATAGACAGAATTCTGACACCACAGCTTTAGTGAGCCTTTGGAGCAAGATTATTCAAGGGCAGGAATGCTGGGATGAAAAGTTTGGGTTTTGCTTAAAAAAACAAAAAAGAGCATTGCTGACGATTTTTGAATAAGAAAGTCTGACAATGGTGTGCCACAGAGACGGGCAGAGGAGGATGTCTATGTTGGTATAATTGGCATTGAGCAGAAGCAGCTGTCAAGAGCTTCAGCTTAAAAGCTCATCTTTGGTTTTGCCTATGCAGTCAAGGAAAAGAAGAATTATTGCTGTCCATGGTTCTATTGCAGCTATAGCCTGGGGCAAGGTTGGAAAAAAATGTCAGTCTGATTTTTTCTGCTGAGATGCAAGAAAGCAAACATAAACTCTGCTCTGCTTTAGCAGTGTGGATTTTAGGATTCACATTTCTGTGGTTCTCAACTCTGCTTGTATGTTAGAGTTACCCGGGGCACTTTTGAGAAGCACATATGCTCATGACCATTTCCAGAAGCCCTGGTTTACCTGGGGAGGAGCCTCGGCACTGGGAATTTTGAAATCTGTCAGCTTATTCTAAGGTACAGCAATGGACAGAGAACCACTGCTACAATGGAGGATGTTAAACTAACACTGCGAATCCATGTGGTGCTTTTTCTAGTGTCCTTAAGACTAAATCTCCTTTCCAAATCTTTGGTTAAACCTGAGCACCCAGCTTCATAGTCAAGTGTTTTGGAAGGTGTCTTTGGGTCCTTTATTTTAGGTTTCCATATAATTTTGCCTGAGAAGTAAAACAATAAAATCAGAAAGAAATAAAAAACAAAAAATGGGATGTGGGGACTAGAAGCACTTAATTGTCCTTCAGATTTTTACATTCCTGATTCTATTTCACTTGTATTTCTCAAATATAAGGGAATGAGGCTGAACTTAAATTTAAACTTACAATCTAGACCTACTTTCTGCTTCATCTGCTTAGTTGCCCTCCACTAACTTTCTCCGCTCTTTCAATACCTACCATGTTCCCAGTTGTTCCTTTTCCAGGCCAGCTCTCTGCTGTGGCCCGGGAAGGCAGTGGAGGATGGCCCAAGTGCTTGGGCCCTGCACCCGCATGGGAGACCAGGAGGAAGCACCTGGCTCCTGGCTTTGGATTGGTGCAGTGTGCCAGCCTTGGTGGCCATTTTGGGAGTGAACCAATGGAAGGAAGACCTTTCTCTCTGTCTCTCTCTCTCTCTCACTGTCTAACTCTGCCTGTCATAAAAAATGTAGGTGGTATTGATTTAAATATTTTCGTTTTGTCATTCTAGAAGATGGTTTTTACTAAAAATCTTTTCTTAGGGTGAGCACTGTGGTGCAAAAGTTAAGCCATTGCTAGAGACATCTTCATGTCATATCAGAGTTCCAGTTTGAGTGCTGGCTACTGTGTGTTTCTGATCACGCATTTTGCTAATGTGCCTGGAAGACAGCAGGTGATGCCCCTGACACCCATGTGGAAAAGTTGGATGGCATTCCTGGCCCCTGCTTCAATCTGGCCCAGCCTTACCTGTTGCAGGCACTTGGGGAATAAACCAGTGGATTGAAGATTTCTCTCTCTGTGTGTGTGTGTGTGTGTGTCTTTCTCTGTGTCTCTCTGTCTGCCACTCTGCCTTTCAAATAAAATAACTAAATCTTTTTCAAAAATTAAAAAAATAAAAGTCTGTTCTTGACCCATTTCTTTCTCTTTTAAACTAATTTACAAGTACAAACCATTAGTATGAAACTTCTCTCAAGCTGCTTGTTCTATTCTAGCTTCTGAGGGCTGTGGATCTCCAGTCTCAGTGCTTCTGGGAGACATTTCTTTCAAGAACCTTACCCATACCCCAGCCCATAAGGCGAGAGAGTGATTCTTTTCAATGCCTTAGGGGTCATAATATATTATATATCTGGCTTATGTTTATTATATGTTTCAGCCGTCTAGAGAACACAGACTTTGCTGTCTGAATCTTTATTCCAGGGACTTGCAATACTTGTACAACTGCATACCATTTTGTTGTTGAATAGATAGTTGTTGAGTGGTTGTCTTGTTCCTCCAAGCTTTGTCTATGTGTAACAAAACCTGACATCAATTTAGTCAAGATGAGCCCTCTTCATATACCAAGCTAAAAGCTGCTAGCTTTCCAGTTGAAAGACATGATGGCTGACATTCACTCCAAAGTGGTTTGTGTCACTAGTTCCTCAAAGTAAGAGAGTAGGGACAAGAAATAATCCAATGGGAATCAGCAATGTAGGACCTGATTCAGTGTTATAATTTCTACTTGCAGTTGCTGAATGAGGTTCTAAAAGTCACTGACCAGCCAGACCATTTAATGGCAGATATAAAAGTGAGAAGAACTCTCCCAATTCTTCATTGTGGTAATTGGAACAAAAGTCAGGCTGAAAAGACACTTCAGAATTTTGAAGATTTCTTGGTCACTTGTCAAAAAAATGAGTTGGGTGTTACCTGATTTCTCTAGATGTTGAGGAGGGAAATTCTCTAGATTAAAAACTGAGGGGCAAGTTTTTGACACAGTGGTTAAGATGGCACTTGAGATGCATACAGCCCATATCAGAGTACCTGGATTCAAGTCATAGCCATGCGCCTGATTCCATCTTCCTGCTAATGTACAGCCTAAGAAGCAGCACTCTCAATTAGTTGAATTCCTGCCACCCATGTGGGAGATCCAAACTGAGTTCTTGGATTCTAGCTTCAACCCCCAGTGCCAGCTGTTGGGGCATTTGGAGAGTGAACGAGCATTTGGATCTCTCTCTCTCTCTCTCTCTCCCCTCAAATAAAATAAATGCAAATTTTAGGAAATTGTTTATGAGAAAAACACTATACTCTGGATGAGATTCATAGGATTAAATATAGGCTTCCTTTTCAAATGTTCCAATTTAAGTATCTAGGTTATTTTAAGCTAAATCATGACCATATTACTGAGAGTATGTAGAAAACTAATGATAGTTAAGAAATTGAGGCCGGCGCCATGGCTCAACAGGCTAATCCTCCGCCTTGCGGCGCCGGCACACCAGGTTCTAGTCCCGGTCGGGGCACCGGATTCTGTCCCGGTTGCCCCTCTTCCAGGCCAGCTCTCTGCTGTGGCCCAGAAGTGCAGTGGAGGATGGCCCAAGTGCTTGGGCCCTGCACCCACATGGGAGACTAGGAGAAGCACCTGGCTCCTGCTTTTGGATCAGCACAGTGTGCCGGCCCTGACAGCCATTGGAGGGTGAACCAATGGCAAAAGGAAGACCTCTCTCTCTGTCTCTCTCTCTCACTGTCCACTCTGCCTGTCAAAAAAAAAAAAAAATTGAACATCTCCATGCTGAAAGACTGATATTTCCCACAAGAGATCTAGTCAAACTTATGGGAACATTTTTATTCACACACATTTAACAAAGCTAGTTAATACAATTAAATAGGCCCATCAAAGAAGGAGGTACCTTTCTCTGAAGGGAGGAGAGAACTTCCACTTTGATTATGGCCTTGTCTAAATAAAGTCAGAGTTTGTGAACTCAAGAGGCTTCCATAGCCTTGGCAGCTCATGACAAGAGCCTCGGGTGATTACTGATGTCATAAATAAGTGTTGTCAATTGTTAAATCAACAGCAGGAGTCACTGTGCACTTACTCCCCATGTAGGATCTCTGTCCTTAATGTGTTGTACTATGAGAACTAATGGTAAAACTACAACTAAAACAGTACTCTATACTTTGTATGTCTGTGTGGGTGCAATCTGTATATACTAAATTGATCTTCAGTACATAAAGATAATTAAAATGAATCTTAATGAAGAATGGGATGGGAGAAGGAGTAGGAGATGGGATGGTTTGTGGGTGGGAGGGTGGTTATGGGGGGAAAAACACTATAACCCAAAAGTACTTTTAAAATTTATGTCTATGAGTGTCAAATTGTTAAGTCAACAACAGGAGTCACTGTGTACTTACATCTCATGTTGGATCTGTCCTTAATGTGTTGTCTAATGTGAAGTGATGCTATAACTAGTACTAAAACAGTATTTTTCACTTTGTGTTTCTGTGTGGGTGCAAACTGATGAAATCTTTACTTAGTATATACTGAATTGATCTTCTGTATATAAAGATAATTGAAAATGAAAAAAAAAACTGGTGTTAAATTGGAAATTGCATAGAAAATTAATTAATTTTTTAAAAATATCATATAGGATCTCTGTCTTTAATGTGCTGTACACTGTTATTTAATGCTATAACTAGTACTCCAACAGTATTTTTCACTTTGTGTTGCTATGTGGGGGCAAACTGTTGAAATCTTTGCTTAATATATACTGAACTGATCTTCTGTGTATAAAGAGAATTTAAAATGAATCTTGATGTGAATAGAAGGGGAGAGGGAGTGGGAAAGGGGAGGGCTGCGGGTGGGAGGGAAGTTATGGGGGGGAAGCCATTGTAATCCATAAGCTGTACTTTGGAAATTTATATTCATTAAATAAAAGTAAAAAAAATTATATCTATGAAATAAAAATTTTCTTAAAAATCAATTAAATAGGCCAAAATTCTGTTGGGTATGTGGACTTGTATAAGGAAGAGAGAATAAGCTCTTTTGAAGTGACTTGATATTTGAGACTGATAACTTCTTTGAATGAATTGGATTAAATAATTGCTTGAAGATCATAAGACACAATATTCTTTTGATTTTTATAAATTTGCCTTACAGATTTCCTTTCATTCATTCAACAATAATTTATTGAGTACTCATAATGTGTCAGGCAAAATGCCAGGTTCCTGACATTAAAGAGCTCTCAATTTAGTGAGCTAGCATGTAAACACAAAGGTTTTTTGAATGATAAGCTTCAATAGAAAACATAATAGAAGTCTTGTCAGCTGATATATTTCAAACCAGTATTTTGTTTTTTGAGGAAGTTGAAGAAAAGAATTGTGAAAAATGCTAGTGCCACAAATACTATGTATTTAATTTAAAATAATCATTGTTTAACTAATTTTAATATAAGGAAACAGACTTTTGTCTATGGGTTTAATAACTGGAATTTCACGTGATTTTCTTATGTAAACCACACCCATAAGGCATTGAACAACTTCTGTTTTTTTCTTTTTGTTTTGAAGAACTTTAAAATACTTGTATCAAAACAATGATTTATGAACACTTCTAGAATTTATTTCACTTTTACTCATTTATGACTTTTCACCTATGCCTTATTTGTCTTCCTTTTATCATATCTTTCCAAAGCAATTAACTTCATTTTCACAGAAACAACCCCTATTTTCTTCAACACTTATATTTTATGAGTTTTTAATATGATACTATTAATTAGGTCATTATAATGAAAAGTTGAATAATTATAAATTTGGGAATAAGCACAGTTGATTCTTTAGAAATGTGTCACTCACATGCTGATGGGAATAGAAGTATGTAAGTACGCCAGGCAGAGAGAACCAGTCTCATACATTCTATATGCCCTCTCAGCTGTTTTACAGAGCAAAATAATTTGGAAGTTTATGTAAAGAATTGGTTATTTTATAAGTCAAGAGAATTGCTAGGATAGTAATTTTTCTAGCCTGCAGTAAAGCAAAATGAAGTAGATGTACAGAGAGAAAGGGGACCAACTGGAGAAGTTACAGGATGTTTCACGGATACTGGTGATGGTATTGTACCACTTCATGAAGTTTTCCACATGAAGAAAAGGACAAAAGATTTTCTCTTTTTTTAAATTTTATTTAATAAATATAAATTTCCAAAGTACAACTTTTGGATTATAGCAGCTTTTTCCTCCCATAACCATCCTCCCACCCACAACCACCCTATCTCCCACTCCCTCTCCCATCCCATTCACATCAAGATTCATTTTCAATTATCTTTATATACAGAAGATCAATTTAGTACATACTAAGTAAAGATTTCAAAAAAGAAAAGATTTCCAAAATTTGCATCCACACAGAAACACAAAGTATAAAGTACTGTTTGATACTGTTTAATAGTTATACCATTAATCCACATAGTACAATATATTAAAGACAGAGATCCTACATGGGGAGTAAGTGCACAGTGACTCCTGTTGTTGATTTAACAATTGACACTCTAATTTATGGTGTCAGTAATTACCTGAGGCTCTTGACGTGAGCTGCCAAGGCTATGCAATCCTCTTGAGTTTGCCAACTCTGACCTTATTTAGACAAGGTCATAGTCAAAGTGGAAGTTCTCTCCTCCCTTCAAAGAAAGGTACCTCCTTCCTTGAGGGCCCGTTCTTTCTGCTGGGATCTCACTCACATAGAACTTTCATTTAGGTCATTTTTTTTTTTTTTGCCACAATGTCTAGGCTTTCCATGCACGCGAAACTCTCATGGGCTTTTTAGCTGGATCCGAATGCTGATTCTGAGGCTAGAGTGCTATTTAGGACATCTGCCATTCTATGAGTCTACTGTGTATCCTGCTTCCCATGTTGGATCATTCTCTCCTTTTATATTCTATCAGTTAGTATTAGCAGACACTATTCTTGTTTGTGTGATCCCCTTGACTCTTAATCCTATCATTATAATCAATTATGAACTTAAACTGATCACTTTGACTAGTGAGATGGCATTGGTACATGCCACCTTGATGGGATTGTATTGGAATCCCCTGGCACGTTTCTAACTCTACCATTAGGGATAGGTCTGAGTGAGCATGTGCCAAACTCTACATCTCCTCCCTCTCTTATTCCCACTCTTATATTTAACAGGAATCACTTTTCAGTTAAATTTCAACACCTAAGAATAATTGTGTGTTAATTACAGAGTTCAACCAATGGTATTAAGTAGAACAAAAAAAATACTAAAAGGGATAAAGTAGTAAGTTGTTCCTCGACAGTCAGGACAAGGGCTGATCAAGTCATTGTTTCTCATAGTGTTCATTTCACTTCAACAGGTTTCTTTTAGGTTCCTTAACATATCTTTTAAATAAACCAGTGCCCTGTAATTAGGTGCATATACATTTATAATAGTTACATCTTCCTGTTGAATTGATCCTTTAATCATTATATAGTGCCCCTTTTTTTCTCTTTTAACAGTTTTTCTGTTAAAATTTATTTCATCTGATATTGCGATGGCTACACCAGCTCTTTTTTGGTTTCTGTTGGCTTGGAAAATCTTTTTCCAACTTTTCACTTTCATCTGCATGCAACTTTGTTGGAAAGATGTGTTTCTTGTAAGCAGCATATAGATGGGTTTTGTTTTTAACCCATTCAGCCAGTCTGTTTCTATTAACTGGAGAGTTGAGGCCATTAACATTCAATGTGATTATTGATAAGTAGTAACTTTGCCCTGCCATTTGCCAAAGATATTTTCTAGTATATGCTTTGAGCTTCCTGTGATCTTTTACTGGGAGATTTTCTTCCTTTATCTTCTTTCGTATTGATGGCCGTGTTTCTGTGTTTCTGTGTGTAACACATCTTTAAGCATCTTTTTCAGGGCTGGACCAGTGGTGACAAATTCTTTCGATTTCTGTTTACTATGAAAGGTCATTATTCCACCTTCATTCACAAATGAGAGCTTTGCAGGATATAATATTCTGGGCTGGCTGTTTTTTTCTCTTAGTACTTGGGCTATATCTCACCATTCCCTCCTAGCCTGTAGGGTTTCTGATGAGAATTCTGCTGTGAGACTAATTGGAGATCCTCTGAGAGTAATCTGATGTTTCTCTCTTGTGCATTTTAGAATCTTTTCTTTGTGTTTCACTGTGGTGAGTTTGATTACAATGTGTCATGGTGGGGACCTCTTTTGCTCATGTTTATTGGGATTTCTATGTGCTGCCTATACTTGGATGTCTCTGTCTTTCTCCAAACCCAGGAAGTTTTCTGCTAGTATCTCACTAAAAAGGCCTTTTAATCCTTTCTCTCTCTCCATGCCTTCAGGAACTCCTAGAACCCTAATGTTATTTTTTAATAGTATCCCATAGATTCCCAACAATATTTTTTAGATTTCTAATTTCCTCTTCTTTTCTTTGGTTTGACTGTACTTTCCTGTGCTTTGTCTTCTAAGTCCAATATTTTCTCTTCTACCTCACTGATTCTGTTTTTAAGGCTCTCAAATGTGTATTTCATTTGTTCTATTGAATTCTTCATTTCACTTTGGTTTCTCTTCGATATCTCAATTTCCTGTTCTACTAGTTTTGCATTTCATTTTGATTCCTCCTTAAGATTTCATTTTCATAAGAGAGATTTTCTGTCCTGTCCTATATGGATTTCTGTAGTTCATGCATTTGTTTTTGAAAACTTCTAAATGTTCTTATCATAAATTTTTTGAAATCCATATCTTCCATTTCTTCTATCTCATCATCTTCATAATCTTGTATTAGAGTGACATCTTCATTTGGGAGCATCATGATTTCTTCCTTGTTCTTGTTTCCTTGGTTTTTGCATTTGTTGTTTGGCATTGTGGAGATATTCTTTGGTTTCTTTTTTTTGTTCTCACTGTGGTGGCTTTTCTCGTTATACTATGACTCTAGATTAAGTGGACTGTCTGCTTTTGGTGAATCTCTAGAGGCTTGTGGTGGGTGTGGCCAGAGAGCTCTGTTCAGTTCTTCAGGTTTAAAGGTGTGCCAAAGGTGACACATCCAGGTTTAGTGTGGTAAATCTTCTTTCCCTCTTTTTTTTTTTTATTCAGGAGGGAAGTAATTCTGCTCAACTGAGCTCTTCTTTATGGCAATCAGTGCCTGAGCACTAGCCCTGGTGGGTATAATATTCGTATATTCTGTCCCAAGGACCACACAAAGGATCTGTGCAGTCCTCAGTGTAAGCTCAGATTCCCTTGCTATGTCTCTCACCAGGTAGCCAAGGCTACTGAGTTTGTGGCATCTCACACTGAGACTACTCACATCTCAACCACGCCGTGAGTTCTCCCACACACCCTTAATTTTTTTTTCACTAGGTCTTAGTCTCCTGTTATTACTCCCAACCAGAGTCAAGTTTTTCTGTTTGGCTGAAAGGGGGCACAGCCCTGAGCAGCTGTTACATATGTCCAAAATGGTGCTTGCTCTATTGTCTTGCACACCTTTGTAAGGTATGTGGAGAGAGAGAATTGTGTCTATACCGTCCCTTTTGTTTTTTCCTCTCCTCTAGTTAGGCTGGGGTACTTTCCTCCATGGGTCTTTAAGCCTCGTTCCCTCTAGGCTCTTCCTGCCTCTTTTCTGTCAGTGTCTCAGGCTGCTGTGGTTTCACCTCACCTCCCTTTCCATTGCTGGTGTGGAGGAGAAGATTCTTCACAGCTGGGCTGCCCATGTCCTCAATGTAGATCCACGTGTCCCTCTAACTCCAAAAGAGTTCCCTCTGCAGTTTTTTCCCTAACTCTTCCCTGAGACTTCACTATATCCATTTTTATTAAACTATCTTTTCCTGGACTATCAGTGAGCTCCCTCCCTATTCCACCACCTTGGAGCCATCTCCCGAAAGACTTTCTAATGCAAGGAAGTAGCTCACACAAATGCACAGAGTGAGGAGGAATGAGAGGTTTAGGGTGATTAAGTGGAGGGTTCAATGGGTAGTATAGAGAAAGATAAAGTTAGAAAAGTAGCATGGGGTGGATTGCAGAAGGATAGACCTAAAAACTGGAGACTTAAAGTGTGTTTGGGGATACATAATTTATTAATTTTAAAATAGAGAATCCATTAGGTATTTACTATGTGAATGCCAAGGAAAATGATTGAGCGTCTAATACTGTGTACCACTTTTTGCAGAATTGTCAGGTCAAGATTAAATTTGATCAATAAAGTAATATGTAAATATTTTTAAAATTCCTTTTCCAAATAGAAGGTTTGAAATAAATGCTTATTAAATGAAAAAGCCTTATGTGTCTCAAACTTCAGTATTAAAACAATCCAATTAAAGTATGAGCAAAAATTATGCACAGATATTTCCTTGAAGAGGATACACAGATGGCAAGTAAACACATGAAAAGATGTTCAACATCATTAGCCATTAGATAAATGTAAATTTAAACCACAATGAGATATCACTACACACCTACCAGCATGGCTAAAATGAAAAAAATAATAGTGAAGAAAATATAGTGGCAAAGATGCCAAGAAACTAGATCACTCATATATTGCTGATGGTTTGAAAACTGATATTGCTACTTCACAGTAATTTGGCAGTTTCTTTTGAAGTTGAAAATCTACTTCATATAAAACATGGAAATTTAAGCCTTGAGTATTTAGTCCAAAGAAATGAAATCTTATTTTCATGCAGGAACATGTACACAAAAGTTCATAGCAGCTTTATTCATAATAGCAGCAGATGGAAACTACTCATACATCTTTCAATGGGCACATAGTTAAATAAACTGTGGCTATCCATACCATGGAATGTCACTCACCAAGAAAAAGGAGCAAACTGTTGATACATGAAAACTTGGATGAACCTCAAGGAAATTTTGCTGAACAGTCTCCAATGGATGTATGTCACAGAATTCCACGCAAGTAACTTTTGTTTAACAATATAATTGTAGCAATGGCAGGTCAGTGGTTTCCAGGGATGAGAGCTATTGGAGAGGGTAGGGAAACGGTGAGTATGGCTATAAAAGGATAGCATAGAAATCATTGTGGTGAGTACACATGAGTATCTTAATCTTAGTGATGGTCACACAAGGCTACCTGTGTGATAATATTTGTAATTCATAAAAAATTTATATACATACCCTCCCCTACCACAGCACAAATGCATGCATATATAACTAGTGAGATATGAATATACTCTAAAGATTATATTAATTTCAAATATCTGGTTTTAACATCATCCTAGAGTTGTAAAAGATGCAAACATTGGGGGAGTACCTGGTGTAGTTGTGTGCTGGACTTCCCTGGACCTTTCTTTACAGCCTCATGTGAATCTATATTTATTTCACAATAAAAAGTTTTCAAAACTTCGTGTGCATTTTTGCATTATAATCCCAGAATGCCCAATCCACTCAGCCAAGTATCTATGTCCAGTCATGTCTGTCAACTGGTGGCTGTCTGCAGTCGTAATTCTTTGGTAGGATGTGGGAAATCTCTTAAGGATCAACTTCTAACCAAAAGCCATGCTACATATAATGGTTGTGTTTATCACTCTTGATGGCTGTAATAGACATTGTAATAGCTGGCTTCACAACTCCCTCCATACCTTGTGTAGAATGGATCTTGGCAAGAGACAACTCGTCGTGGTAGTGATATCTGCCATATGTTCACCCTCAACGTATCAATGCATATTTCATTTAAGGAAAGGAATATAGCACATTTCAAAATAAACTAACTGAAACTAAAGGACTATCAACAAAGATGTTTTTATGCCTGATACAATAATGAAAACATGGGAAAACTATATGTTAACATAAACTATACCCATTCAAAAAGAATTCATAGCACATGAAAACCTTTAGGGTGTTTTTTATTTGCAGGAAGGGCAGGATAGAGTTTCAAGATTGTCATGAAGATGATAGTTCTTTTTTATTTATTATTTATTTTTATTTAGTAAATATAAATTTCCAAAGTACAGTTTATGGATTACAATTGCTCCCCCCCATAAATTCCCTCCCACTCGCACCCCTCCCATCTCCCGCTCCCTCTCCCATTCCATTCACATCAAGATTCATTTTCAATTATCTTTATATACAGAAGATCGATTTAGTATATATTAAGTAAAGATTTCATCAGTTTGCACCCACACAGAAATAACAGTAAAATACTGTTTTACAACAGTAAAATACTGTTTCAGAACTAGTTATAGCATTACTTCACATTGGACAACACATTAAGGACAGATCCCACATGAGCAGTAAGCACACAGTGACTCCTATTGTTCACTAACAATGTAACACTCTTGTTTATGGCATCAGTAATCTCTCTAGGCTCTAGTCATGAGTTGCCAAGGCTATGGAAGCCTTTTGAGTTCGCTGACTTCAATCTTATTCAGAAAGGGTCATAGTCAAAGTGGAAGTTCTCTCCTCCCTTCAGAGAAAGGTACCTCCCTCTTTGATGGCCCTGTTCTTTCCACTGGGATCTCACTTGCAGAGATCTTTCATTTAGGTCTTCTTCTTCTTTTATTTTTTTCTGCCAGAGTGTCTTGGCTTTCCATGCCTACAATACTCTCATGGGTTCTTCAGCCAGTTCCGAATGCCTTAAGGGCTGATTCTGAGGCCAGAGTGCTATTTAGGACATCTGCCATTCTATGAGTCTGCTGTGTATCCCACTTCCCATGATGGATAGTTCTCTCCCTTTTTGATTCTATCAGTTAGTATTAGCAGACACTAGTCTTGTTTGTGTGATCCCTTTGACTCTTAGGCCTATCAGTGTGATCAATTGTGAACTGAAGTTGATCACTTTGACTAGTGAGATGGCATTGGTACATGACACCTTGATGGGATTGTATTGGAATCCCCTGGCACGTTTCTAACTCCACCATTTGGGGCAAATCCGATTGAGCATGTCCCAAATTGTACATCTCCTCCCTCTCTTATTCTCACTCTTATATTTAACAGGGATCACTTTTCAGTTAAATTTCAACACCTAAGAATAATTGTGTGTTAATTACAGAGATCAACAAATAGTACTAGAACAAAAAAAATACTAAAATGGATAAAGTATTACATTGTACATCAACAGTCAGGACAAGGGCTGATTAAGTCACTGTTTCTCATAGTGTCCATTTCACTTCAACAGTTTTCCCCTTTGGTGCTCAGTTGTCGCTGATCAGGGAGAACATATGATATTTGTCCCTTTGGGACTGGCTTAATTCACTCAGCATAATGTTTTCCAGATTCCCCCATCTTGTTGCAAATAACTGGATTTCATTGTTTTTGACTGCTGTACAGTATTCTATAGAGTACATGTCCCGTAATTTCTTTCTCCAGTCTACTGTTGATCGGCATTTGGGTTGATTCCAGGTCTTAGCTATTGTGAATTGAGCTGCAATAAACATTAATGTGCAGACAGGTTTTTTGTTTGACAATTTAATTTCCTTTAGGTAAACTCCAAGGAGTGGGATGGCTGGGTTGTATGGTAGGTTATATTCAGGTTTCTGAGGAATCTCCAGACTGACTTCCATAGTGGCTTTACCAGTTTTCATTCCTACCAACAGTGGGCTAGTGTCCCTTTTTCCCCACATCCTCTCCAGCATCTATTTTTGGTAAATTTCTGTACACGAGCTATTCTAACCGGGGTGAGGTGAAACCTCATTGTGGTTTTGATTTGCATTTCTCTGATGGCTAGTGATCTTGAACATTTTTTTCATGTGTCTGTTGGCCATTTGGATTTCTTCTTTTGAAACCTGTCTATTGAGGTCCTTGGCCCATCTCTTAAGTGGGTTGTTTGTTTTGATGTGGTGGAGTTTCTTGATTTCTTTGTAGATTCTGGTTATCAACCCTTTGTCTGTTGCATAGTTTGCAAATGTATTTTCCCATTCTGTTGGTTGCCTCTTCACTTTCCTGACTGTTTCTTTTGAAGTACAGAAACTTCTCAATTTGATACAATCCCAAATGTTAAATTTGGCTTTGACTGCCTGTGCTTCTGGGTTCTTTTTCAAGAAGTCTTTGCTGGTACCTATATCTTGCAGGGTTTCTCCAGTGTTCTCTAATAATTTGATAGTGTCAGGTCATAGATTTAAGTCTTTAATCCATGTTGAGTGAATTTTTGCGTAAGGTGAAAGGTAGGGGTCTTGCTTCAAGCTTCTGCACGTGGAAATCCAATTTTCCCAGCACCATTTATTGAATAGACTGTCCTTACTCCAGGGATTGGTTTTGGATCCTTGATCAAATATAAGTTGGCTGTAGATGTTTGAATTAATTTCTGGTGTTTCTATTCTGTTCCATTGGTCTATCCATCTGTTTCTGTACCAGTACCATGCTGTTTTGATAACAACTGCCCTGGAGTATGTCCTGAAATCTGGTATTGTGATGCCTCCAGCTTTGTTTTTGTTGTACAAGATTGCTTTAGCTATTCGAGGCCTCCTGTGTCTCCATATGAATTTCAGCATCATTTTTTCCAGAACTGAGAAGAAGGTCTTTGGTATCTTGATTGTTAATGCATTGAATGTATAAATTGCTTTTGGGAGAATGGACATTTTGATGATATTGATTCTTCCAATCCATGAGCATGGAAGATTTTTCCATTTTTTGGTATCCTCTTCTATTTCTTTCTTTAAGGTTTTGTCATTTTCATCGTCGAGATCTTTAACATCCTTTTTTAAGTTTATTCCAAGGTATTTGTTTGTTTTTGTAGCTATTGTGAATGGGATTGATCTTAGAGTTCTTCCTCAGCCATGGCATTGCCTGTGTATACAAAGGCTGTTGATTTTTGTGCATTGATTTTATATCCTGCTACTTTGCCAAACTCTTCTATGAGTTCCAATAGTCTCTTAGTAGAGTTCTTTGGATCCCCTAAATAAAGAATTATATCATCTGCAAAGAGGGATAGTTTGAGTTCTTCCTTCCCAATTTGTATCCCTTTAATTTCTTTTTCTTGCCTAATAGCTCTGGCTAAGACTTCCAGAACTATATTGAATAGCAGTGGTGAGAGTGGGCATCCCTGTCTGGTACCAGATCTCAGTGGAAATGCTTCCAACTTTTCCCCATTCAATAGGATGTTGGCCGTGGGTTTTTCATATATTGCTTTGATTGAATTGAGGAATGTTCCTTCCATACCCAGTTTGCTTAGAGTTTTCATATTGAAAGGGTGTTGTATTTTATCAAATGCTTTCTCTGTGTCTATTGAGATAATCATATGGTTTTTCTTCTGCAGTCTGTTAATGTGGAGCATCACATTGATTGTTTTGCGAACATTGAACCATCCCTGCATACCAGGGATGAATCCCACTTGGTCTGGGTGGATGATCTTTCTGATGTGTTGTTGCATTCTATTGGCCAGAATTTTATTGAGGATTTTTGCATCTATATTCATCAGGGAAATTGGTCTGTAATTCTCTTTCAATGCTGCATCTTTTTCTGGCTTAGGAATTAAGGTGATGCTGGCTTCATAGAAAGAATTTGGGAGGATTCCCTCTTTTTCGATTGTTCTGAATAGTTTGAGAAGAATTGGAGTTAGTTCTTCTTTAAATGTCTGGTAGAATTCAGCAGTGAATCCATCTAGCTCTGGGCTTTTCTTTGTTGGAATGGCCTTTATTACTGATTCAATTTCTGTGTCAGTTATGGGTCTGTTTAGTTTTTCTATGTCTTCCTGGTTCAATTTAGGTAGGTTGCATGTGTCCAGGAATCTATCCATTTCTGATAGATTTCCCTGTTTGCTGGCATACAAGTCCTTGTAGTAATTTCTGATGATTCCTTTTATTTCTGTAGTGTCTGTTGTTACATTTCCTTTGAATTTAATTGATCTTGTGTGGGGAAGGGTTTGTAGTTTACTTCTCAGGTTTTTTTTTTTAATTTTTAAGCCACCTATGTAATTTGAACACACAATACATATAGAGCCTGTGATATACTTAATGGTCTGAGCATACCCTGATCACTGGTTATTGGGTGATCCTCGTTATATTTTGCATTGTGTTTCCCAAGTCATAATTGAAGTTCTTTTTTTTAAATATTTTATTTATTTGAGAGAGAGAGCTACAGACAGTGAGAGGGAGACACAGAGAGAAAATTCTTCTGTCTGTTGCTTCATTCCCCAAATGGTCGTAATGGCCGGAGCTATGCCAACCTGAAGCCAGGAGCCAGGAGCTTCTTCTTGGTCTCCCACATGGGTGCAGGGGCACAAGGACTTGGGCCATCATCCACTGCTTTCCCAGGCCACAGCAGAGAATTGGATTGGAAGAGGAGCAGCTGGGACTCAAACTGGCGCCCATATTGGATGCTGCACCACAGTGCTGGCCACCATAACTGAAGTGCTAAACCCTTCATAATGTGCTATACATAAAATTTATACAAGTTAAAATGGGGTAATTGGATTAGTGGACCCTAATCCAATATGGCCAGTCTTAACAAAAAGGGGGAAATTTAGGGACAGATAGGCACACAGAAAGAATGCAATGTAGGCATGATCATGACAACCATCTATCAGCAGGACAGAGCTCTGATACAGGTCCTTTCTCACAGCACTCAGGAAGAAATCACTTTGCCTACATCTTGTTTTTATACCCCTAAGCCTCCAGAACTGTGAGGCCATGACTTCTGTTGGTTAAGCCACTTAGTCTGTGATACTTTGTTACAGAAGCCCTAGAAAACTACTATAATCCCTCGACATCTCATTGTCCAGATCTTGCCAAGCTTTAGCACCCAAAGTCTTGCATCCCGGGAACCTGTTCACTTCTACTTAAGCCAAGACAGCTGGTCACCCTCAGTATAACACAATGCTTATTGCAATAGTACAGGCTCAAGAACAAGACAAACTGTCTATAAAATCCATCTCTGCTCATTATTGGCTATGTGACTTTCAACTTCAGCCAACATAGTAGTAGAAGGACCTACGATATAGTGATGTCCTGTGGCTTTCATCGGCTAACATATTTAAAACACTTGCAACCTTTCCCGAAATGGAGTGGATGCTCAACAAATGCAAAGGTACTTCAAATTATTCTTGGGAAAATGGAACTTAAATAATACTGTGCTTTTTCCATAAACTGTTTGAAGAACTCTTGTTATTGGTTAAATATTTTCATGCACAATTAAAACAGAAAATAGTCAGATTAAGCCTTTTGCTTTCATGAAAGTAAAACCATTTCAAGATCTAAATTCAAGAGTTGAAATATCATGAATGTCCTTGACCTTCCAACCATTGATTTCAATCCTGGTTTTTTCTTCTTTACTGACTGCAAAATGACCTTGGTATTTCTCAGCACTTTTGCCTTTCTTGTATAGTGCATGTTTATCATGAGAACTGGACTCCACAGAGCAACACAAGTGAACAAATGTGTTGTTTTCATTATCTTTTCCATCTCCTTTCAACTCAAAGGTGGTAATCACTAGTAGGCAACAGGTTAAAGGACAAACCTGGTTCAATGGTGAACCTTCTAACCAATCAGACCAAAGGATTCCTTAAAGAAAGAAAACAGACTTGCAAATAAGGACGTGTCAATTCTGTGAGTACAGAAGGAGGTCAGGAAAAGAGCTACAGAAGGGATGCCACTGAAGTTGGATCATACATGTAGCAACAGCATTCTCGAACAGCTTTGGGGCATTACTGTTAGTTCAGAGAGAGACAGAACAGTCTCAATAAGGCAAGAAGACATGAAACTCCAAGAAATACTAGAAAACCACAGGCAGTTTGGAATCTTGGGAATGTGGCTACTTTAAGAGATGAATTCAACCCATACTGATTTCCCCCACTCTAGCATAAAGCTAAATCGCATAATAAATACTAAGTGAGTCTTTCCTCCACAACCAGAATTTTAATCCACTGAGCCTAATACAGTAATTTTTCCTTCCTTGTATTCTTCTAAAATTTTGGGCATGAAGGTAGTTCATTGTGTCAATAACTCTTTGTAGGATGGATAGATGTTATATGAGTGTATACATTGATTCATTCTTAAGTTTGTTTTATCTGAATTTGTGTGTACCTTTTAGAATTTATTATGCCAAGCCCCATTCACCACCCTTTCCAACCTGGGGCTTCCTTGGAATCGGAATCTGTTAAAAACCTCTTCCCTACTCTCTTGTCAAAAGTCCAAAGTGACTTTTGTGTGTCCTGGGGTTCAGTCACGATATAGAATATAAAATCTGGGATAAGGGAAACTGGGTCTCATCTGGAAGAAAGTTTGCAGTCTGCTTGTGTCTATGGCCATTCTTATCATCCTTAGCCTATTTGTCCCCCTTTGCTTGACTTTTTAGTTTACCCTCTTTCTAAGCAACTTTTGACCACCTTTACTTTCTCTCTTCTAGACCCATTTGCTCTCCATATTTAGTGGCCTTAACATGAATTAATGGCTTTCCTATATGTGCAGGCATCATCTAGTGTTTCCTGTGCAAAAGATGCCAGGGATTCTCAACTCTGGCTGTGCAAAAGCCTCACATGTGAAGGCATTTGCATAGCTTCTGCTCTGGATGCTTTGATTTAGCAGAAATAGGAGAAACACAGATACATATATAAGACAACTCCGTAAACGAGAACAGAGTACAGATGGGAATGAGAAGCACTTAATAGAACACTAAAGCTTGTTCCCTAGGTCTGCTTTTTCCCGTTGCTGCATAAATACCAAATTGTATTCGTTCGTCAGAGTGTTGCAAACATCAAGACTGAGGAGACCACATGTACTAGTTAAAGGAACAACTACAGACCCTAGTTTTATAAGTTTTAATGCAGAGACAACATCTCTGGAGAAAAAGAACACAGATTTTTGTATTTCCATGTGGTTCCAATGACTTATAACCCTGGCAGTCATTAGGACGCTTGGGATCAAGGTCAAAACCTAACCCTAATAATAACTTGTATCCTGCTTGGAAATCTAGCTAAAATTTTCAGTCTTGTGAGTTATTGTGAAGGTCATTCAACAGGCATATTCTTGAAAATGGGGTGCTTTTATTGAAATCTTGAGTTTAATTTTTAGGTATTCAGAAAGAAAACCAAGGGTATGCATTGATTACTATTCTGCCTTCGGTGGGGAAGATGGTCCTGCTTAGTCCAACATCCCCAGACAGCACAGCTAATCCCCTGAGCTGCCGCTTCCCTTGGTGTGGCTCTTTCATCTCTTCAGTGAGCTGACATTGCTCATTATCCCAGTCACCAATAAGATTCAATTGGGTTCTACAGGAATGTCCATTTTACGAAGCTGAATGTGAATGAAAGAATTGGTGTAAGTGGCACACTTATCAAACTGAAATTTTTCCATGTTCTTCATTAGGCAAATAAATTAACGTCAGGTCCCCTTATCTACTGGGCCATCAAGGGGGCAGACTGGCTCCTTGACAGGATTCTTTTATGAACAGTTATTTGTGTGTAAGAGAGAATCTTCATGGAAGCCCAAAAGGAAGTCCCAATGAATTAGAGCATTTTCTGCCAAGCAGATGCACTCTGCACAGGGAAGAGGAGCTGTATTTGAAGACCTCAAATATCATGTGCTGTTTTGATTTCTTTGGACTTTACAGGGTCACAAAGGCCTATCTGTGTGCTTCCCCATTCTCTCCAGGTATGTCTGCAATTCAGCAGAAGGGCTTCCCAACTGGCTCAGTTTCTGCTATCAGCCAGACTAGCTGCACTCATCCCAGATCTATCTTTCAGAAGCCTGAAGAATTACTCACACAAACCAATCACCTCCTTCTGTAGGGACCAGAGGATACCTCACCCTCTTGTTCCTACAAGAGCCCCCTCTTGCTCACTCTGGCCTGAGTGCAGCCCCTAGATGGTCCCACATGAAAAGTGTGTCCTTTTTTTCTTCCCTTCTGCTCAACCGTGAGAACATATGACTAACAAACTGCTGTCAAGCTCATCCATACAGTGTGAAATTATCAAAGCTTCATCTCCCTCCCTCACTAGAAGGGTGAATATGGGGTGATTAGAACAGAGGTCCAGATCTCTTCACTTTAGTCTTGGAGATCACAACACAGGCCTAACCAGGTTAGGGACCTGGTTTCCAGTGTTAGTATTCCCAGTTAGGTATAGAACATAAACCCACATAGCCTCAGTTTTCTCTAGCAAGTAGGCATAATAACTTTGGTCTCCATCTACTTCACTGGTTTTTGTGAACCCTAATAATGATCATTTAGAACATCACACACATTAAATATCTATAGGGTTATGTAATCATTACTGATTTCTGGACTTAGAATTCTTTTCTTTGTCGAGGAAGAAATAATGTTACTAAGGACAGTCAACCAGTTCCTTCTGGGTGGCGTTGAACCTTTCTCCTCAACTTTCCTACATATTCCTGTGAGACATTAGCCTGCAAGAAGGGAGTGGTGATGAAAAGAGAAGAGGGAAGAAGAAGAGGAGAGAGGAAAGTAACAGAGTAGCATTTTTTCTTTGCAATATGCAAAGACAAATAAATGTTTTTGGATCACCTTTCTGTTTACAAAGCCCCGTTTGGGTACAGGGTATAGTGATGGAGGAGAACAAGACTCAAATTAGATGTGAGCCCCACCTATAAAGAATATTAAAACAACTTGGGTGACAGCTCTAAGTATCTAATAAAGCAACATGCAAACAAGCAAAATTGGTGTATGCTTTTCTCTCTCCTTTTTCAAACTCCTTTACCTCTCAAATTCCTACTGCCAAATGACAAGTCTTCCCTGAAGCTCCATTCCTCAATGATTGCACGAGTTGGTAGATACTTGGGGTTGGCATAGACTTTAAAGACCAGTTATGCCAACCCCATCTCCCTCTTTCAAGTCACAGAGGGTGGAGGTATTAAAATAAGGTGTGTGCAGGGGACAAGGAAGCACATATAGACTGGAACATGGGGGTGGCGAGTGAAGGTTACATGATTGGTGATTAGGAGAGATTTGCTATTATAAAAACACGGGGAAAGAGGGTTTGAGGTTAAGGGAAGATCACTCTCAAAGTGAACCGAATAAGAGAAAGTGGAAAATGCTGTGAAAAGATACAAGTCTTAATTATTTAAATATTATTATTAATTGTTAATTATTAAGTTCAAAGTTCTGCAGTGATAAAGGTGGGAAAGTATCTTATTGCCCATTTAAAATTTTTTTATTTTATATTGAAAGTAATGGAGAAGCCTTAATGGATTTAAGATAATGAGAATCTCTCTCTCTCTCTCTCTCTCTCTCTCTCTCTGTGTGTGTGTGTGTGTGTGTGTGATATGATCATAGTCATACATATCAGTGGTATAGTAATGGCAGTTAGTAGTCTGGAGATTGTGCTTGCAAACTGAAAACTAGGAAGGACTACACTGAGGCTCAAGTGAGAAATGAGAGATCTATAGCTGTGGCCACAATGAAGGGAAGACAGTTCCCTTTCATGTGGATTTAGTGTGATGCATCCTCCATGTAAAAGCAGAAAGTGTATCAACTATACAGAACAATGAATGGGCTCCTGCACCAACTCCTCCACTTGGTAGCTGGATGATCTGGGGCAAGTCCTTCTCTTTCCCTAGGACTCGTTTTCTCTTCTGTGAAATGAGAGGGTTTAACTAGACACATTGCAATTCTTTTCAGCTCCTAACACTCTAATACTATGATTCTGGCCCAATTTGAAAGGTATCCAAGGAAATTTGGTTAGTGAAATTCCCAAAAGACCTCATTATAAACTGGCCCCATAGATTAGAGCTCTGGAACAGTTATGGCAAGGCTTCAGAAGACTACTACTACAGATAATAATAGTGTGTTGTTTTTACACAACACTTTCACAGCTATAATCACTTATAATCTGCATTAATCTTCCCTGTGTCATTGTGAGGCAAAGGGGTATAATGATCATTATCTACGTTTTAAGGGGTGGAATTGAGTCCTTGAAATCACAAAGAACTGCCTGAGGTCCGAAACAAGTCATGGTGGAGTCTGGACTGGCATCCATGACTCTGAACTTGTAATGCACAGCTCTTCACATTTACCTGGCACTGACTATGGTCTGAACTCAATTTCTCAGGAGCACACCTAAGACTCCCTCAGTCCACTCCACTGAGCCCTGAGGTCAGCAGTCATCAGGATCAACCTGAGCCTAAATTGTTAGCTTGATAGGAATGAGCCTGAGTATTTATAACGTACTCTGCAGAAATATTAACAGGAAGAAGTTCCAAATAGTGTTATTTTGAGACAAAGGGAGCTCTCGGTATGGTTTCTTGCAAGCATAACCTGAAATTCTCTCATTTGCTATATGAATTAAAAGTCAAATTGCAACTTAAAAATATTAGAATATAGTTTTTAAAGAGTATTTATTTATTTGAAAGGCAGAAGAGAGACAGAGAGAGAATGAATGAGAAACAGAAAGAAATCTCCCATTTTTTTTGTTCACAATTTTAATGGATCCAATAGCCAGAGCTGGGCCAGGCAAAAGTCAGGGTCCAGGAACTTCAGTATGGAAGGGTCTGCAGTACCTTGGCTATCTTCTACTGCCTTCCTAGGCACATTAGCAGGAAGCTGGATTAGAAGCAGACTGGCTTTGAATGGTGCTCTGATATGGGATGATACAAGATGCTGATCTTGACCTGCTGTGCCATAAAACTAGTACTTTGGATTGCAACTTTTGGCATTTTTGCAAATAGCTGAGAGAGTTTAACAGTTTTTCATCTGGGTATCTGGTCTGAAAAATGAAATAATATAGAAGAGCAATTGTTGAACTTTTTAAAAAAGATGTATTTAATTATTGTTAAGTCAGAGTTACTGGGTGGGGGGCAGGGAGAGACAGAGAGAAGAGACAGAAAGAGAAAAGAGAGAGATCTTCCATCCACTGGTTCACTCCGCAAATGGCTGCAAGAGCCAGAACAGGGCCGGTCCAAAGCCAGGAACCAGGAGCTTCATCCAGGTCTCCCACATGGGCAGCAGGGGCCCAAGTACTTGGGCCATCTTCTGCTGATTTTCCCAGGTCTTTAACAGGGAGCTGGACCAGAAGTGGAGCAGTCAGGACTTGAACAGGTACTCATATGGGATGCCAGCCTCACAGGCGGTGAGTTTACCTGTTATGCCACAAAGCCAGCCCCATGAACAAATCTGGAAACTTTTAAGGTGAAGGATCTTTCCCTTCCCATTCTTCCACTCCTACACAATATCTAGGGAGGACACCCTAGAGGCCTGTGACAAAGGAGAATAAATTTCTCACAGAATCCTTGTCCCTCGACAGATGAGCAATATGGTTGGTGCTGTTCCTGTCTTGCTGACTCTGTGACTCTAGCCAAACTTTTCATTCTTTTTTTTTTTTTTTTAGACAGGCAGAGTTAGACGGTGAGAGAGAGAGACACACACAGAGAGAAAGGTCTTCCTCCTGTTGGTTCACCCCCCAAATGGCCACTATGGCCAGCGCACTGCACCGATCCGAAGCCAGGAGCCAGGTGCTTCCTCCTGGTCTCCCATGCGGGTGCAGGGCCCAAGCAGTTGGGCCATCCTCCACTGCCTTCCCGGGCCACAGCAGAGAGCTGAACTGGAAGAGGAGCAACCGGGACAGAATACGGCGTCCCGACTGGGACTAGAACCTGGAGTGCCGGCGTCACAGGCGGAGGATTAGCCTAGTGAGCCGCGGTGCTGGCCTCTAGCCAAACTCTTCCTGATTCGCTCCTCTATCCTGCATTCCACATAAGCTGGTTGAGAAGGAGTGATTTTTGAGAAAAAAAGAAAGAGGGAGGTAAGCTGGGCAGAAGGAGAGATGCTTGCTATTCACAATATTTACTTAGTATCTCACAGTTGCCAGACATTTTTCATCATCACAATAATCCTGTACAGTAAATGACATTATTACCACGTTAGAGGTTAAATCAAGGACATGAAATAAGTGTTTAATATTACCTAGGTAAATACAGCAAGAAATTCAATACTTTTGATTCCAAAACTTTCCATCTCCTGTGCTACTATTTAGTCAGTCTGCTTTGTTAGCTTGTTATTGATCTTGAAAGTTTAAGCAGATGACCTTGATTTTGCACAGAATGGCTAAAATCTGAGAGTCCTAAAAGTAAGGTGAGAAGTCAATAAAGGATGGGTAAGAATCTGACTAAATCTATATATTTCTTTACATAATCTTATCTATATTTTTCTCTTGTTATTCCTGGTGAGAAATATGAGGCTAAAAACAGTTCTGCATAACATAGCCAGTTTATTGCAGACCCTGGATTTGAACTTACAAATCACGTGTCACACTTTAGGATTGATTCTACTCCACCGTAGTTTCATCTCATGGGACTTTTTACCTACCCATGGTCAATAGATAGTGATGGTGGCCAGTACAAGCTTTCCTGACATTTTCAGGGCTCCAGTGATACTGGAATTCAAGATTTCTTAAGATCTCTATAAATGCTGCCCTTGAAATTCCCCATGAGAAAGACAATAATCCCACAGATCACATGCCAAAGTGCAGTCATTGGCATTTTTACCAGTTTTCTTCTTGTTTCAAAACTGTTCAAATATTACAGGATTGATAAATGTATTTTTAGGGTGATTTGGTCCAAAAATTTCCCAGTGGAAATTATAGGAATTGGTTTCCACAATCTATAATTAAAAGTACTCCTCTTATTCACTTTAAAAGGAAGTGAGAAAGTGGCAGGAGAGGCTGTAACAGAGTCTTCAAGAAAAAGACTCAATTCCTTGTAATTAATGGGAACCTCTAAAATCAGAAGCCAAGGCCATTAATCATTCAGCCAACTCTCCATGAGGTTGGCATCATCCACTCACCCACACACCTGGAATGACTCAATTCACAACAAACCAGAACTACAGAATGGTCCTCGGAACAGCATTTCAAAACTGCTGCCAGAAGAATTTGAGTGCTGTCATTAAATCAATGAGTTTGTTCTCTTTCTAGCTCACAAATGTGCCTTAAATAATGTTTCTTAAGGCTGAGATTGGGGGTGTTGAGACTGTTTCCAGGAATGAGAGTTATAGGCAGGGATTTTTTTATTATTATTCTTATTTATTTGAGAGGCAGGGATACTCAGAAAGACAGAAAGACAGAGATCTCCCATCTACAGTTTCACTCCCTAAATGCCTGCAATTAATGGGATTGGGCCAGACTACTACCAGATGCTAGGAATCCAATCCAGATCTTCTACATGGATGGCAGGGACCCAACTAGTTGAGCCATCACCTGCTGCCCCTGCAGGTGCATTAACAGGAAGCTGGGATGGGGAGCAGGGCCAGGACTAGCACCCAGACCCTCCAGTATGTGATGTGGGCATCCCGATCTGGCAACTTAACCACTACGGCAAAAAACTGCCTCAGACAAGGAGTTTTTGAACTCAATATGTGATAGGAATTCTTAACCAGTAGACCCGAGAGGGAGAGAAGGGAGAGAAGTGTCTTGGCAGAGGTGAGCCTGATATGCTTGGGAGTGCCCAAGAGAGGCTGGAAGAGACGTGAGCAGGAGAAAAATGTACCTATATTGGGTGGGAGATGGAATTAAACTTCCTTCCAATTAAAAACCATTTGTGCTCTTTTCTCAGCTATTTCTTGGAGTGATGTGATTAATCAGGAGACACATAATGGGGTAAAATGACCCAGGGAGTTCCAGATGGCTCACAAGAGTGCAGTGACTCAACCTAGAATTACCTGATGTTTCAAACTTGATAATTCTGCAAACCAGTTGGGACTAGTCAGCTAGTCTGTTGGGTTTTGAGCAAGGGTCACCACCAATCTGCTAGTGAAAGGGAAAATGGCTCATGCCATTTCATTCTAATTCTCCAGGATTTTCATTAAGCTTTCGTAAGCTCAAGTTCATGTAACTGAGATGTTTAATTACACAGATCTTACAACACTGACTGAGCACTTGAATTTTAGCAGAAAAGGAAAAGAAAACATTCTAGATAAAGATTTTTTTAAGTATAGGTTTTATAGACTCGGTCATTTCAGTAGAGCATAGACCATGAAATAGAACTTGTGATAGATACTTTGCAGGTATTAACTGTGAATGGTGAGGCAGATGTGATTATGTCCATTTTACATTGGAGGATGCTGAGATTCCAAGACATTGAATGTCAATCCCAAGAAGACTCTGCAGCCTTCTCCATGGTTTTAGAAGGAATATATGCTTCCAGGTCCTGAAGCCTCTTTTTTAGTGGGGAAAAGTAAGTATTGATGCCCAGTAGTTTTCAAAGATAAGGAAATAGTATGAAGCAAGCAATAAGACTTTCTACTTGAGCTTCAATTATACAAAAAAGTAAACTCATCAGGAGATATTTTAACTATCCAGTACATCATGAGCTGATCACACTTTTTTTTCCAAATCTGTAGACATTATTTATTACAGGCTGAGCTGTGTTTCTCCTAACCCATATGTTGAAGCCCTAGTCCCTACTAGCTCAAACTCTGACTATCTTTACAGATGGAACTTTTAAAGAGGTAACTACACTAAAAATCAGGTTGTTGGGGTGGGTCCTAATCCAGCACAATTGGTGTGCTCATAAGAAAAGGAAACTTGGACACATCAAAGAGATATCAGAAAGTCACCCCACTGAGAAAGCGCCATGTGTAGAGGCAGCAAGAGGGTCACTGTCTGCAGGCCAAGCTATCCCCTTGAGCTTGAATTTCTGGGTTCCAGAACTGCAAGACACTGAACTCATTTAAGCTACCCAGCCTGATATTTTGTCATGGCAGCCCTAGCAAGTGAATACATAATCTTTAAGAGTAAGTTTCTTATTCAGACAAAACTGGATGAGAAACATAGTTGTTACTGCTATTCCCAAAAGATGAAACACGTGTGCCTTTTTTATTATTCTGATCAGCTGAGACAATTGATTTATCAGGGGAGAGAACCACAAGGCAAAGACAGCAGTAGAGTTGGGACTACTCTGAATAGAGTTTGAATAGTGATGAACTCATAGCCTATTCATATGATGACCGCTTTAGCAGAAGGGTCTAAATAAATGCAGTTACTATTTTAAAGAACTATACTCTTGGTTGGTCTTTTTAGTCATATTTACTATGGTTTACCAGAGAAACTCAATATTGTACATAAAATCACACATATACACAGAAATATAAATACAATATTTGAAGGGCCTATTCCTAGCCCAGAATATATTACTATGCTTTAAAATAGAAACTTCTGTGATGATTACAAAGTTCTACACCTGTGCTGATCTTTATGGCAACCAGTATCCATGTATGGCCACTGAAATTTGACTCTTGCTACCAAGAAACTGAATTTTTTTTCTTCTTCTTCTTTCTTTTTTTTTTCTTTTTTCTTTTTTTTTTTTTTTTTTTGACAGACAGAGTGGACAGTGAGAGAGAGACAGAGAGAAAGGTCTTTCTTTGCCGTTGGTTTCCAATGGCCGCCACAGCCAGCGCGCTGTGGCTGGCACACCGCACTGATCTGAAGCCAGGAGCCAGGTGCTTCTCCTGGTCTCCCAAGGGTTGCAGGGCCCAAACACTTGGGCCATCCTCCACTGCACTCCCTGGCCACAGCAGAGAGCTGGCCTGGAAGAGGGGCAACCAGGACAGAATCCGGCGCCCTGACCAGCACTAGAACCCGGTGTGCCGGCGCCGCAAGGCGGAGGATTAGCCTATTGAGCCGCAGCGCCGGCCAAAACTGAATTTTTTATTTTATGTCATTTTAATTACATTAAATTTAAGTAGTTAAATATGTTAGTGGCTCTCATATTGGATAGTGCCATTCTAAATCACATGGAAAAATTAAACATGGCTTTGGTTTTGTTTCGGAACAGCTAGTCAATCTAAACGCAGCAACAACAACAACAACAACAACAAAAAACTTCCCATAATTTTTTTGTAATTAAGGATAAATTTCTTTTCTTTCTTTCTTTTTTCTCTGCAAATACTGATTTGATCTTTTTAAGAAATGAGAAGCAGTGGCCAGCCCTGTGGAGCTGTGAGTTAAACCTCTGTAGTCAGTACCAGCATCTCATATGGACCCCAGTTCAAGTCCTGGCTGCTCCACTTCCAATACAATTCCCTGCTAATGCACCTGGGAAGGCAGTGGAAGATGGCCTAAGTGCTTGGGTCCCTGCACCACATGGGAGACCCGGATGAAGCTCCTGGCTCCTGGCTTTGGTTTGGCCTAATCCTGATCGTTTTTGACCATTTGGGGAGTAAATCAGTCAAGGGAAAATCTCTTTCCTCTGTCTCTCCCTCTTTCATTGTAACTAAGATTTTAAAATAAGCAAATAAATCTAAGAAAAAAATGAAAAGTAAAGATGAAATTTAAGATGTAGAAATTTTAGTTTCAACCTGTAGTTATATGACTAAGGGAACATAAAATATTATAGAATTTTAGATCAATAGGAGATCCTAGACACAGGTAGTTTTTGTTTTGTTTTTAAGAACATGGGAGATAGCTCCAGACTCCTGGCTTCAGACTGGCCCATCTCTGGCCATTGTGGCCATCTGGGAGTAAAACAGCAGGTAGAAGATTTCTCGCTCTCTCTCTATAACTCTGCCTTTCAAATAAATAAATAAATCTATAAAATAAAAGCAGAGTTTTTTTAAATGAAAAATATAATGATAAGTAAAAATAAATAAATAAATAGGAACAGCTGAAACCAGAAAGGTAAATGTAAAAACGAATTAACACAAAATTTAGATAAAGTGACAGAAAACAAGGAACCAAAATTAAGTGATATGGAAACTTTTTATAGAAAACTTTTATTTAATAAATATAAATTTCAAAAGTACAACTTTTGGATTATAGTTGTTATTCCCCTCATAACCACCCTCCCAACCTCAAACCATTCCATCTCCTACTCCCTCTCCCATTCCATTCTTCATTAAGATTCATTTTTAATTATCTTTATATACAGAAGATCAACTCTATACTAAGTAAAAATTTCAACAGTTTGCACCCACACAGAAGCACAAAGTATAAAGTACTGTTTGAATACTAGTTTTATTGTTAATTCTCATAGGTCAACACATTGAGGACAGAGGTCCTACATGGGGATAAAGTGCACAGTGACTCCTGTTGTTGATTAAACAATTGACACTCTTATTTATGATGTCAATAATCACCCCAGGCTCTGGTCATGACCTGCCAAGGCTATGGAAGTCTCTTGAGTTCACAAACTCTGACCTTATTTAGACAAGGCTATAATCAAAGTGGAAATTCTCTCCTCCCTTCAGAGAAAGGTACCTCCTTCTTTGATGGCCTGTTCTTTCAGCCAGGATCTCACTCACAGAGATCTTTCATTTAGGTCATTTTTGCCACAGTGTTTTGGTTTTCCTTGCCTGAAATATGCTCATGGGCTTTTTAGCCACATCTGAATGACTTAAGGGCTGATTCTGAGGCCAGAGTGCTTTTTAGGGCACTTGTCATTCTATGAGTCTGCTGTGAAGTGATATGGAAACTTGATCCAGAAATTCCATTTAATGTATGTTCTAGAAATAGAAATTAGGGGAAAAAAATGGAGATGGGTCAATATTTAAAGAAAGAATTCCTGAAAAATCCCCACACTGAAAAAAAAAAAAAAAAACTATGAAGTCCTTGGGTTCTTAAAATCTGAAAACTCCAGGAGGATTACAAACTACCACACAGCTGGACATTAAACAGAACATCAGGAGACCAAGTACTAATAGCTGCCAGAGAGGAAAGGTGGACTTCTTAGGAAGAATGAGAATAGAGTGACATCACTCCTCTCACCAGGGCATACCAGAGCCTGAATCTGAGTTCAGCAAGTTAAATGCTTTATTTACTTACTTACTTATATAACCTGAAAGGCAGAGTGGCAGTGAGACAAAGACAGTGACAGAGATATACAATCTTCCAGCAGTTTGTTCATTCCCAAAATGTCTACAACAATTGGAACTGGTCCCCATCTTTCACATCAGTAGCAGAAACTCATGTAACTGGGCCATCATCTGTTGTCTGCCAGGCACATTAGCAGGAGGTTCAATCAGAAGTGGAGGCAGGACTGGGTGCCAAACATTCCAATACGGGATGCAGGTATCCCAAGCAGCAGGGCTTAACCCTCACTCCTAAACACTTTTGAACAATTGTACTTGTAGGTAGCAGAAAAACTCAGACTTGAACCCAAATATTAGATTCTTTTTTTCCAGAATTCTTTCCCCCGTTTCACAAAATAATTCCAATTTTGATTTTGAACTTAGTAGGAAAATGCACTTTTGTTTTCATTCATGATAACTGTATATATGAAATTTATTACACATGAAAACAAGAGACCAAGGTTATTCATTTACTTTCAGTGTATCAAGCACCTATGAATCAGAAAGGCTTATACATACTTTCACTTCTTCAAAGTCTGATTTCTGTTCATTTTCTTTGGATATGAAGATAAGAGGATACATCACAAAGTTTGTGGAAAATGGAGTGAAAAGATGTTTATATTGGGGCAAAAAACTTTAAACCCATGTAATTTTTCATAATACACATTTTCATGAACTTTTTGAAGACTTCTCATATAAGTGGATTTTAGGTTTTGTGCACCAAACTAGACATATCTTTTAATTCCATTTCCATGAACATTTTGAATACCCTGGAATATATGTGTTGTATGACCACATTCTGTTCTGTTCCCTGAAAGTTTAGCTGGATAGCCAGGAGCAGGAGTTATGAAATATGTGGAGAATTTCACATCATTTCACAGGGCTGGAGTTCTCAGAAAATGCTGATGATGTCTTGAACTCAGGATTCCAGGATTTCTTGAAGGGTCCTGTGATCTTGGCTCCCTTTACCAGATCATCACCTCATTGTCTGAGATTAATGAGCACATCAGCATTCCAGGGGACATTTCTCCCTGGGAAGAACAGAGGTTATCCTGGTTTTAAGGCATGTCTTGTATATTTCATTCTCTGGAGGATATGCAAATATGCTCTGAAACATCAGAAAACTCATGGCATCTTCTGGACTCTCCTGTTCCAAGAAAGTAAATTTGTTTACCCACTCTCTCACACATTACACTTACTCAGAGCTCAAAAGAAGATTCTCTTTCTCATCTAAACTCCAGCTGTTCCCCATAGGCTATTCCCATTCACATCTAATAGTGATCCCCTCCTTTCCATGACTCTCAAAAATGCCATTTATTCAATACATCTTTTCCAAATTGTCTTGGTGATCCTACACAGAATCTACATTGAGTATGTAGTATTATTCATGACTTTGCATCTGTAACTGCACTTAATCCACAAAACAATGTAGGTATCAATGCTCCCGTTTTACAGGTAAGAAAGCTGAATTTTAGGGATACCAAGTAACTTGCTAAACATCAAGATATTAAACAAATGTCAGAGCTGGGGTAGAGCATCGGCTGTAGTACACAGTTGTGCAACTTATACAGTGTACAAAGCTGCCCAGCGAGTAGACAAGAGGGATTTGTTATTTAAGCCATTCTCTGTTCAACAAGCTGACAATGTGCCCTGCCTGGCAGAAAGGCTGTCTTTTTCTGATCTGCCAAAGTTGCACCTGTTAGTAGTCATTGAGAGAGACTCCAGGACCCATATTTAACCCTTTCCTAGACTCTCCTTCATTTAAAAGGTGCGATAATAAAGCACAGAGAAATAAAATGGCTTGCTGAAGTTTACAGAAGTAGTGGAACGTGAGATGGCATTTCATATACTTCATTGCAGTTTCTCTCATCCTACCTGAATTGCACTTCACTTAGCTTTATTATACTCTATTTTTTCATGTTGTCTTGGATATAGATCTTCTACCCACAGCAAACTATAAGCTCCTTGAGGGCAAGGCCATGTTTATTGCTACTCCAGTACCATATTCCAAGGACTCAGGCACAGAGAACACTCTAATAGTGTTCTAATCAGCGTTACTTAACAGCTGGAGTTCTCAGAATTAAGTTTGCCTGTTGTCCCATAGGTAACTTGGCAATAGCTCTTGGTCTTGAGAAAAGCCCTTGATCACTCGGTCTTTTTTTTTTTTTTTTTTTGACAGGCAGAGTGGACAGTAAGAGAGACAGAGAGAAAGGTCTTCCTTTTTCCATTGGTTCAACCCCCAGTGGCTGCTGCAGCTGGCGCGTTGCGACCTGCACACTGTGCTGATCCGAAGCCAGGAGCCAGGTACCTCTTCTGGTCTCCCACGTGGGTGCAGGGCCCAAGGACTTGGGTCATCCTCCACTGCACTCCTGGGCCATAGCAGAGAGCCGGACAGGAGAGGAGCAACTAGGACAGAATCCGGCGCCCCGATCGGCACTAGAACCTGGTGTGCCGGCGCCGCAGGTGGACGAGTAGCCTACTGAGCCACAGCACTGGCCAGATCACTTGGTCTTAAGAATACACCTGTCTCTGCTCATCCCTCTGGGAGTAAATGGTACCAACTTTCTGCCAAAAAAAAAAAAAAAAAAGTAATCCTACCTTACCTAAGGTCTTTTCTGTTATCACTGGCTTCCTAACTGAAGTAGCTTTATCTTATAGGCATTCTTTGGAAATTTCCTCGATCCATTTCTTTTTTTTTCCATGTTTTCCAATTCCATTTTTAAAGCATTATAAAAAAATATGAAGAATGATTGTGGAATCAGGCCTTAGAGATTCCAAAAATAATAACTTACACATGTCATGAAAGGCTTAGGTGTAAGATAAACGACTTAAGCTCCAGGCATATTTATGCAGTCAGAAAAGCAATATTATTTTGTACAAATATATATTCATATTTTATGTAAGAATAAATGGAAGCTTTTGACAGGTCACATGCCTGAGTTACCTGGGTTATGGTGTTAATAAGTAGAGGATCTGGGAATGGACTCTCAGTCTTGGTCCAATGTTCCTGCCTGTCATTACAGTTGCCATGCCTGGGAGGATAAGCAGAATACAGTCTCCTAAAATCTATTAAAGGACTCTGCATATATATTCTTTCAGCTATACATGTAGGCTCACCTAGATGGATTTTAGAAGGTGGGCAACAGGTAAGGCATCTTGAGGAGTTAAAAGTAAATTCTTCTAATTCTCTCTTTGCGAGCTAGAGGGAAAAAAATCATGTCATGGCCAGGTAAATATTCAGCAAGATCTTCCCAGCAGCTAAGTAAAATGATCAAGAAGTTCAACTCTGATCCAATCCACAGGCAATTGTGACCATTCTCAAAAGGACCTTGCCTTCCCCAAATCAATGTGTGCTCCACTCGAGTTAAAATTAGACACACATCAATTCTGGCTGTTGACACAGAAGCTTCTGGCAAGCAGGATAAAATCCAGAACCTTCTACAGAAATGACCAATCTCTGCAGGCATCCCTCAGGATACTCAGAGATGAGGAGTAAAGTGTCCTCATTATTTCCTCATCACCAGTATCCTCTGTTCCTGCCCTGCAACTGGTTATGTCCCAGCAAGGCCTTGGCATGAGCAAAACTCACCTCTCTGTGTAGCTGGGATCCCAAAGGAAACGGCACAAATATGAAATGATTCCATTTTTTCTAATAATGTTTCCGAGATCTGTAGGTGTTTCTCTGCAATATGGTACTCATGATCTCATGTATCTTCTACTATTACATTGAATAAGTGTCAGAGTATAAGACAAGGACCAAGTCCTAAGTGACCCTGGAACTAAGTTATGAAAGATATTATAAACCTGCCTTTGATTAATAAGGAAATGGACACTGAGGACGGTTAAGTGACTTATGATGTTCGTGCTGGTTCGAGAACAAAGACCAGCTCTCTCACTGTGTCGCAGATATGTGACTTTCTTTTTATCTCTGCTCCTTTCAAAGAAGACAACCTTATAACCATTCGCATACTGCCCTTTCCTTGCTATTATCATTTTCCCCCAAGGATATTAAAGCTATGCGAGTGCGCAAGTGCATATACGAGAGACATTTATTTTTGGATTTGGGAAAATATTTTTGTGTGATAAGGAAAGGAAAAAGAACTTAAGGAAAACTTCATCTTTTTTCTTGCACCAGCTATTTGGATGTGAAAAATTACCAGCTGAGACCACAGTTTTTTTGTTTTGTGTTTGTTTTCTATGGTCCTGACCCTTATCATTCCAGGTCTGAATTCCTACAACAGCTTCAGAGTTGTCTTATCTTCATTAATTTCTTATCCAAACCTAGCCATCAAAGCATTAATACACCTAGGAAGGATTTTCCTTGAACTTACGCTAAAGAGAAGCTTCATGTCCTTGCTATGGAACAAAGCATTCCTGTAGGAAGAAAATCAAACACCTTAGGCCCATCAGGCTTAATCTTCTGATCAATTTAATACTCATTGTGAATTTAGACTTGGGATGCAATTATGTAAAATCCTGAGTCTTTGGATCCAAAGAATTCTTAGCTTGACTTGGGAAGAAGAGGAAGATAGACCAGTAAGTATATTTTCACAATGCAGTGGCAAAGTTCTCTAGAAGGCAGAGAGACAACCCGTCAGGGGAAGCAGTAAATTCAGTGTGAAGATGTGCTGTCAGGAAAGACCTCCTGGAAGAGAAGGCTCTTATCCAAAAGAGTTCTTAGTTCTTGCTGGACCAGTCTTCTTACTAGTTAATGTGTCAGCAGTGTACATTTTTGCCTCCTCCGTTGGTGCAATTCAATGACTATCATTTATCGGGCATTTATTATGCTATAGAACTGTGTTATCCTCAAGAAATTCAGAATTATTGAGAGGACTTACCTCCTATAGTTCTCATGCATTGACACAATACATTAAAAAAACACTTAAAATGTTTGTAAGATAGTAAGATAATGATGTCTGACGTATCATTTCATTGTCCAAACATCCATCACCAAGGATATATCCTTCCTTTATGAATTCATTCTATAATCTCCAAAAATTCAGAAGCATTCTTTCATGTCTGAGTTCTAATTATATACTGTTTGATTTCCATCTGCTGGTGTTGTCTAAATAAATTGTGCTTTTGTGTAGTGTCATTGGTCAGTGCTGAGGGGCCCCATCAGAAAAACATCCAAGGAATATTTGCCACATCACTATCCAAATGGTTTTGCAAAGGATGTTGTTTATTCTGTTATACAGTATCTTCTTCATGATTGTCTGTGGCATTAATGTTAGAATTCTGAATCTCTTGAATGATTCTTCATTTTTAATCTGATTAGACACTATGTGATTAGTATAATCCATCAGGTTTTCCCACTCAAGAGATAATAAATTATATCCTGCAACCAAATTTGTAGTGGACTTCTAGGAAGTATTTGTGGAATGTTTGCTTCTATTTACCTCTTTTTTTCTATCCTTCTTTACTTCTTTCTTTTTGCTATTTTGTTATATACATAGTTATATATATATACACACATGCACATATATATGTATGTATATATGTTTGTGTGTATGTGTGTGTGTATCTTTGTAAGCTACCTTAAGTCCTTTATACATCCAAAAATCCATTTTCAATAAATAGAATATTTTTACTGTTACTTAATTATCAAAGTCTTTAATATAGGGCTAGCCTGGGCCTAGGCTCTCACTACAATTTTAAGGGTTAGGTTTTCTGGGGAATATCTAGCTGTGAGATTGTCCTATAAATGGTGGAAACATAGGCAGAATACCCCTGAATGAACACGAGGCAAAGCTCTTCTTAGATTTCATGATAGAACAAATTGAAACAAAGCCAGCGTGTGAATTTTAAAGATCAGTCCTGGAGTTATGGAATCTTAGGAGCAGAAAGACAATTTCAAGCCTTAAAATTTTCACCTACTATGAGAAAGCAGGAAATGGAGGAAAGCTGACCCTTATTTATGTCCATGATTTGCCAAGTTATAATGATATTCCTTTCCTTACACTTTATTGATTTTGATAAACTCTGAACTCTGTCTTGCTTTAGGGAGAGCCAGAGAAGTATGGATTTTTATGTCGAAAAATTTGTAGGGTCGACATTTGTTCTTTGCTGAAGGCTCATGGAGGATAAGGAGAACAGAATTTTTGAAATAAGTCTTCAGTGATCAGCATGCTGAGAAGCCAAGGGGACCACAGACTAGCTTCAGGAAGTTGGACGTTTGCTGAATGCATTCCTGCTAGTTGAAACTTCGGCTTTGTCAACAAAGTGAGTAATGCCCAAATGAGTTTCTTCTACTACTTAAACAGCCTTGTGAGCTGTTGACGTAGCATTCTGCCCATAGCCCACATTGAAGCAAGTTGGCCTTGTAGGTCAGGCATTAGTTGTTTGTATAAGACACAGGTAATGACAGAGATGGGAGAGTTCCCCCTTTGTCTCTTTGTCTTTTCACACACTATGTCCTCTAATAATCTGCCAAAAAGAGATGGTGTTTTATCATAAAAATGGATTTTTGGAATCACATGTTTCTAACTTCCTATTCTCTATATACCTGTAAGAATGAAGGTCTCTAGAGTGCTTCATTCTAACAAGTTTCTTACCTAAAACTAGGGGAGAATTGCCTTGGTATTAAGGAGAGGAAGTGTAGAGAGGTGGGAAAAAAAGAGAAAGAGAAGAAGGAACAGAGTCCAATCCCAAGAGAGTAGACATTGTAGAGATATACACCCCACCTTTGAATCCCCAGGATGATCAAAGAAATCTCAAACCACACAAGAATTGATTCAGAGCAATCCTGTGCTGGTAGAGTTCTCTGGGGACCCAGGAAAAGAAATGAAACTTTTTCTGTAGTGAAATACATTCATCCTAAAAACGGGGGACCTACTACATAAATAAATTTTCAGGGTAGATGACCAGCCCACAGTCGTATCAGCAGGGGCTCAAATCAGTGAATATGTATGGAAACCAGGAAGAACAGCAGATGACATCAAAGATTTCATGCTGTATAAATATCACACAATATTGTAAAATAACTGTGTTTACTACATATATGTAAAAATACTAAAAGCTCTAGAAAACATCTTCAGGGAACAGGAGACCAAAAATAAGTTGGCAAATTAAACAGCAGCAGCAACAACAGATAGCTGGCTTATGCTTTAGATCTGAAAAGCTAAGGGTAAAGAGTCATTCCTGCTCTTAGAACAAGAAAATGTGGATAAACTATGGAAAAATAATTTTCCCATAGCCATTGGAGAGCTAAGATGGCAGAACAAGCTTGAAAAGTGTGGAAGGGATAAACTAGTAGAGAGTATTCAGCTGAAGTTTGTAAGAGTTGCTGAAGGATAATGTGAGACTATAGAAACAGTGGGAGCCACAGACTCAAAGGAAATCAGTGTCCAACTTGGGCTCTTTTACAGGGTCCACATTGTATACTCATAGGAAACATGGGGGACAAGGTGATAAAAATGAGAAAAAGCTGCCCATGTGTCACAGACCTGGAGGAGGGGAGCAACAGCAATTGTAGGGAAGGCAAAAATCCCACCTGGATTATGTTCCTCTATCCCTCCTATTGAACAAAAGGCTGAAGTTCCGAAGGAGAAGCATGGAAAACCTTGTCCCTATTAGGACACAAGTGAAGATACAACACTGCTGGGGAAAGCACATTGTGAATGATACAATTAATAACCTTGACCTAATGGGCATATCTGAGAACCATACTCCAAAACTGGAAAAGATTCATTGTTCTAGTTTAATTCAATCTGATTTTGAATTACCATGGTCTGCCTTGTGTGTGTCCACTAGTTATGTTAGAGATCACATCCTACTCAACTTCGTATTCCTAATGTAGTTTTAGAAAACAAAAAAAGCACATGGTAGACACTCAAGGAACACTGTAGAAAATGAATGAGTGAAAATGGCAATCCACATTTCTAGGTGCCCTGATCCAAGGGTAGAGGGAATACATATTATCCAATATTTATTCACCCTCATAGGACTAGTATAAAACACTTGGGAAGATTTAAAAAAATAAAGCACTAGTTAGGAGATGGTAGCTTATCCTAGTGTCTAGTATTAACATTTCTAATGTGTTTTACCTTAGCATGGCTTTGCCACTTTCCCCCATTCTCTTTGAACCACTTCTTGTCTATGTCAATACTTAAACCTAGCGTCAAATCTCAAAAGCTCCAAACACCCCCTGGGCATCTGTTCTGCTACTTGTCTATTCTATCACAGCCTGCTGAGGCCAGTGGTCCACACTGTGCATTCCTTCCCATCACTAGTAGGCATCATAGTTTCTACTGTCTCACCACCTCCACATAACCTGATAGCCTCTGCAGGAGCCAAACCTTGCCCACCCCCCAACTGTGAGGCTGTCCCTGAGCACATTCTTCTATATTCTTAACAGCCTTTTTGAATCTGATTTGATTGGTCCTTCTCTGCTTACATCACTTTTATACCAAAGTAATCTAATCCTGAAAACTTGAATCTTGAACCACAAGAATATACTACTAAGGAGATCACATTTGATCTTAGCCAAAAGGCTGAGAAGTGATACCCTAAGGAGATCACAACGGATCCGGGGAAGCCCAGAATATCAATAATTTTTTAATTATGATGAGATAATAGAAAATTATACATAGGGCAGAACAGCAATTTGCCATTCATTTTTGCCAGGCTGTTTGTAGCAGGTAGTGAAGCCTGTCTTTTATGTATAATTGGTATGTGCTCTTGTTCAGGAGTGGGTGGCTGCATTTCCATGGTACATCATGCTGTAAGTTCCCAACAGGCCTTTTCCTCTGGCTTCTCTGAACTGGGAAGAATCCATTTCTTATTGTAATTATTATTATTATTATTATTATTATTATTATTATTATTACTGATACTGTTTTCCTCTGCCTTTGCCTTCAAATCTTTCACTGGCATTAATTAAAGGGCCCCAGAGTTGCAAAGACATCTCCCTCATTAAGAAAGCAGTGTGCAAGTTCCCAGATTTCTAACAAGACAAAAGTCAGGGTTTAAATGAGAAGACTTCAAATGTCATTGTTCTGATTCATAATGACCTAGGTGTGCTTTGGATTTGGACTGCTTCATCTGTCAGGTAGAGAAATCATTTGAGGACTGATCAAGACTGGTGGCACAATGAGGTTCTCAGTCTAGGTCAGGATACTCATTTGTTAAATTGAGACAAACTTGCTATGTAAGTAGTAGGCTACAAGCAGAGCTACAAGTAGAAATTAATAAGAGCTATAAACAGAGATTAGTAAAGGGGAGGATGTGAGGTAGTCTTGGACTTCAGAGAAATGGAAGAGTGAAAGTAATACCTTGGTAACCAGAGAAAGGGAAGGATTTCTAACGGGGTGTAAGAAAACAAGGAATTGAGACTAAACTTCTAGACAACAGACCAGAAGGTGTTATCAGTAATATTCTTCATGGGAGGCACTATGGGCTCCTATAGTAATGGAAAGAACATTTTTTCTAGAATCCATTCACTAGGGCTCTAATCTGGGCATTGTGCTTACTTAGTTGTTTTGGAGCAACCTACATCTTCCCCACTGTTGGTTAGTTTCTTTGTGGTACCATCCAGTTTCTCAACTCCCTCTGCTCTCTTATAAGCTACCATGCTATCGACTGACTCTCAGCACAGTTCTAGAACTCTCTCTTTCCAATGCTTTTAGAGCCAATTTGCATTCATGGTCATTTGCACACACACATATACACAAATACACACACATGTACCTTATAGATGATGTAATCATTTCAGAGGTACATCTTGTTTATTTATAGTCCAAATGGTATTTCTAAGTCTGACCATTCACTTCATTTCCATCTTGACTTCAAAAGCCTTTTAATTTTCTAAAAAATCAAATCAGATATAGAATCAAATAGCTTTTATTTAAATGCTTACATTCTGCCAGCATTCTGCCAGGAAGTTTCATTTACATTCTCTTTGATCATTCTTATAATATTAAAGATATCTGAACCCAACAACATTTATTCTCATATAATAAAGAAGGAAAACAAGGTTTAATAATTTGCCAAAATTCCACAACTGCAGTGTTAAGTGTGTTGGAAGTTATATTTTGAACTACAAGTTAAAAGATAAAGAGCATCACTGATATTCATCAAGTCTCAGAAACATTTTAATGATCAACCACAATTTTGTCCCCAGTATGATGTTCTCTCTACCTATTCCAGCCCCTCCTTTCTCAGAATTGCTTATTCCTTTCATTGAGAATGTCACACAGAGTCTCATATGGTCTTTAGTTTTTTAAATTTTTTTTTATTTTTAAAATTTTAAAAAATAGATGCAGTCATGTAACTGGACAGTTTATTTTTTAAAAGATTTATTTATTTGAAAGAGCTACACAGAGAGAGAATGAGAGGCAGAGATTGAGAGAGAGAGAGAGAGAAAGGTCTTCCCTCCTCTGGTTCACTCCCCAATTGGCTGCAATGGCCGGAGCTGTGCTGATCTAAAGCCAGGAGCCAGGAGCTTCTTCTGGGTCTCCCTTGTGGGTGCAGGGGCTCAAGGACTTGGGCCATCTTCTTTCCCAGGCCATAGCAGAGAGCTGAATTGGAAGTGGAGCAGCCAGGACTCGAACCAGCACCCATATGGGATGCTGGCACTGTAGGCAGTGGTCTTTACCCACAACACCAGAGTGCTGGCCCCAGATATAGTCTTTATTATCATCTGATACATGGTTCCTATTCAAGTGAGAGCTTCTTGAGGGGAGAAACTATGTGCTACAGCATGTCTTAGAATTCCTAGCATGAATCATAAAATCAAGAAAATCACAGATACCCAATAAAGGAGGAAATAAACAACCATAATTACTTGAGTAACCTAGTAGAAATCACAAATGCATAAACTCAGATTCCATTGTTTTCCATGTGGGCTTAGCATCATTCTATGAAATCTATAGAGACAGTAGAAATCTCAACATTGTTATTGCAAAAATATGAGGGAAGGTATGAAGGGTGAAGATTCTGATCATCTCTTTCTGTTAATGGGGTGGTGAAGGACAGAGCACAACATACTGTACTTAATGCAGATGCTGTTCAGTGAAACAATGATTACAATCAATTTGACTACTAATGTGACTTATCTTGTAAATTGCTGGGTCATTAACTTCAACAACATCAATGTGCTGTCACTATCCAATTCCACCAAATTAGTGTCCGAGGTAATAGAAGAACGAATGTATTAGTGCATTATTGGTGGCTAATAGAGACAGCCAAGTCTTTAATGTGCTGCAGAGAGCAGCTGAGGCACCAGGGACTAAGACAACCATTCTAAGGAATGAAAGAAGAGATCAGGCGCCTTGATATAGGGGCAGGTCAGGGTTGCTGCAGGCACTTACCTGGCCTCTCTGCCTTGGTAACTCAGGTGGAACAGAGCTGACTACTAGAGAGATCTCAACCTGGTTCAGGTAAAATTCATGTTTGTTTATCATTTAGGGCAAAAGTGCTGAAAGCACAGTACTTGGATCATGCAAGAACAATGGGGCTTATCTTAAGGTCATGTTCTCAATGCAGGACCTTTTCTTGTCAGCCCTGCCTTTTACAGTATACATTGGGTCACATCTACTGCATACCTAGGAGTTCATTCCCCATAGCTGATACATATGTGTAGCAATTCCAAATCCTATTCTGGAAGTTAACTTAGCAAATTGCATTTATATTCAATGTGAAAATTTCTTTGATCCTTACTTCTGGAGGTAAGGTCCAAAATATTTGTATTCATATTCTTCAGATACTCATTATAAAACCTCTGCTCATCCTTTCTTATGGAGAACCTACTACTCATATGCCAATGGGTATGGCACCCAATCTATATGAGCCTATCACTTTGCCACAGTTCATTGAGACAGAGATGAATGCTTGAAAGAGATGGTCAGGCATATTGAAGAATATGAAAATGAAGTGTGGGGACCCAGGCAATGACAGAGTGTCAGGCACTAGAGCAGTAACTCCTCCAAAGTGGAGTTGATTCCAGGACATCAAGGCTTGAAGAGAACATTAAGGGGGAATAGTATAAGAGCCTTATAGGAGATGTTCTAGTACAGAAAGATGAGTGAAAAACTCAACATTGCAGAGAGTCATTGAGTCTTAGGGAGTTGGATAAATAATGGCTGCTTGATGACTGAGATCCTAAGTAAAGCCCACAGCATATCCACAGTTGAGCTTTATGCACTTCTCCCATACCTTGTCAAACTGGCTTGAGTGGGTTTCTATTTCATACACCCAGGCAATCCCTTTGATAATCTCGTCTTTTCATGATATTTCACATTTATTGATCACTTACTAAGAGTAGCACCCTAAAACCTGTCATAGACCCTTAAATCCAAAGGAGATTATAGTTTATCACAGAATTATAATGAGTTGGAGAATTTTTCTTATTTTACTTTTCTTTGTTGAAAATGCAACTTGTAGGAGCCCAGAATCTGTTATCTGTCTAGTCTTTCCTATGACTTCAGGGCCAAGTTGGAAAATTTAAAAAGGATATGAGAGATATGCTGTGTTTTAATTCTACAATTCTGAAGCCACCGTCATCACCAGCACCACTGGCTACTATCAATTGACTGTTGAACCTAGCCCTGGCTGGCTGTGCTCCACAGCCATTGCATGAGGTAGTTGTTATGAATGTACCTGTTCCAAAAGAGGAAATGTGGCACAGCTAGCAAGCAGCAAAACTTGAATTTAAACCCAACCCATCTTCCTGTTAGTCATCTCTCCATCTGCCTATGCCACGTGTACCTCTTTCTTCAAAGGGCATGCCCTTCCCCTTTCCAGATGGTCCTTGGCCTTCCCAACCAAATCTGTAATTAGTGCCTCATGTAAGTAAAGTAACACCTAACAAAAACTGAAGTCATCAATCATCACCCCTCCTAAAGGGATCTGTAAAATGTCTGATTTCTGCGTCTTACCTTAAGAGTATTGTCCACTGGTAACAAAAGTTTAGCCATTAAGAAAAGGAACTATCGAGAGCAGCAAGATGGCAGAATAGGAAGGGAGCACACTGATAGTCCGGGAAGAGACAGTTTAATAAAAGTGGAGATACTGCAGGTTCAAGGAAGAGTAGGGTAAGAAACAGCAGAGGAAACTCTTCCGGAACTAGTGATTCACAGTGGAGCTGCGTGGAGAGCGTGGGAGCCCAAGTTTGGGACACCAGCAGCAGAATCAACACACCAGTGCTGGAACATGAGGTGAGCTGAACCTCAATAGCCCTAGACACCAGCGGGCAAGCGGAAAGAGGAGACTAGAGGGAATGAGGCTTGAAACTCCATGGGAAAAAGTTCACCAGATTAACTAGAAGAGAGAGGGAAAAAAAAGTGACCAATACAGACACGAGTTTCCGCTGAGATCTGGTACCAGACAGGGATGCCCACTCTCACCACTGCTATTCATTATAGTTCTGGAAGTCTTAGCCAGAGCTATTAGGCAAGAAAAGGAAATTAAAGGGATACAAATTGGGAAGGAAGAACTCAAACTATCCCTCTTTGCAGATGATATGATTCATTATTTAGGGGATCCAAAGAACTCTACTAAGAGACTATTGGAACTCATAGAAGAGTTTGGCAAAGTAGCAGGATATAAAATCAATGCACAAAAATCAACAGCCTTTGTATACACAGGCAATGCCATGGCTGAGGAAGAACTTCTAAGATCAATCCCATTCACAATAGCTACAAAAACAATCAAATACCTTGGAATAAACTTAAAAAAGGATGTTAAAGATCTCGACGATGAAAATTACAAAACCTTACAGAAAGAAATAGAAGAGGATACCAAAAAATGGAAAAATCTTCCATGCTCATGGATTGGAAGAATCAATATCATCAAAATGTTCATTCTCCCAAAAGCAATTTATACATTCAATGCATTAACAATCAAGATACCGAAGACATTCTTCTCAGATCTGGAAAAAATGATGCTGAAATTCATATGGAGACACAGGAGACCTCGAATAGCTAAAGCAATCTTGTACAACAAAAACAAAGCTGGAGGCATCACAATACCAGATTTCAGGACATACTCCAGGGCAGTTGTTATCAAAACAGCATGCTACTGGTACAGAAACAGATGGATAGACCAATGGAAGAGAATAGAAACACCAGAAATCAATCCAAACATCTACAGCCAACTTATATTTAATCAAGGATCCAAAACCAATCCCAGGAGTAAGGACAGTCTATTCAATAAATAGTGGAAAGAGGAGACTAGAGAGAATGAGGCTTGAAACTCCATGGGAAAAAGTTCACCAGATTAACTAGAAGAGAGAGGGAAAAAAAAGTGACCAATACAGACACGAGTTTCCGCTGAGATCTGGTACCAGACAGGGATGCCCACTCTCACCACTGCTATTCATTATAGTTCTGGAAGTCTTAGCCAGAGCTATTAGGCAAGAAAAGGAAATTAAAGGGATACAAATTAAAGGGATAAAAATTTTCTGCTGGGAAAATTGGATTTCCACGTGCAGAAAAATGAAGCAAGACCCCTACATTTCACCTTATACAAAAATTAACTCAACATGGTTAAAGACTTAAATCTATGACCTGACACTATCAAATTATTAGAGAACACTGGAGAAACCCTGCAAGATATAGGCACAGGCAAAGACTTCCTGGAAAATACTCCAACAGCACAGGCAGTCAAAGCCAAAATTATCATTTGGGTTTGCATCAAATTCAGAAGTTTCTGTACTTCAAAAGAAACAGTCAGGAAAGTGAAGAGGCAACCAACAGAATGGGAAAATACATTTGCAAACTATGCAACAGACAAGGGGTTGATAACCAGAATCTAAAAAGAAATCAAGAAACTCCAAAATATCAAAACAAACAGCCCACTTAAGAGATGGGCCAAGGACCTCAATAGACATGTTTCAAAAGAAGAAATCCAAATGGCCAACAGACACATGAAAAAAATGTTCAAGATCACTAGCAATCAGGGAAATGCAAACCAAAACCACAATGAAGTTTCACATTCAGAAATCTACCAACAATAGATGCTGGCAAGGATGTGGGGAAAAAGGGACACTAACCCACTGTTGGTGGGAATGCAAACTGGTAAAGCCACTCTGGAAGTCAGTTTGGAGAGTCCTCAGGAACTGAATATAACCCTACCATACAACCCAGCCATCCCACTCCTTGGAATTTCTAAAGGAAATTAAATTGGCAAACAAAAAAGCATCTGCACATTAATTTATATTGCAGCTCAATTCACAATAGCTAAGACCTGGAACCAACCCAAATGCCCATCAACAGTAGACTGGAGAAAGAAATTATGGGACATGTAGTCTATAGAATACTATACAGCAGTCAAAAACAATGAAATCCAGTTATTTGCAACAAGATGGGGGGATCTGGAAAACATCATGCTGAGTGAATTAAGCCAGTCCCAAAGGGACAAATATCATATGTTCTCCCTGATCGGCGACAACTAACTGAGCACCAAAGGAGAAACCTGTTGAAGTGAAATGGACACTATGAGAAACAGTGACTTAATCAGCCCTTGTCCTGACTGTTGATGTACAATGTAATACTTTATCCATTTTAGTATTTTTTTTTGTTCTAGTACTATTGGTTGAACTCTGTAATTAACACACAATTATTCTTAGGTGTTGAAATTTAACTGAAAAGTGATCCCTATTAAATATAAGAGTGGGAATAATAGAGGGAGGAGATATACAGTTTGGGACATGCTCAATCGGACTTGCCCAAATGGTGGAGTTAGAAACGTGCCAGGGGATTCCCATACAATCCCATCAAGATGTCATGTACCAACGCCATCTCACTAGTCCAAGTGATCAATTTCAGTTCATAGTTGATCACACTGATAGGCCTAAGAGTCAAAGGGATCACACAAACAAGACTAGTGTCTGCTAATACTAACTGATAGAATCAAAAAGGGAGAGAATGTTCCATCATGGGAAGCGGGATACACAGTAGACTCATAGAATGGCAGATGTCCTAAATAGCACTTTGGCCTCAGAATCAGCCCTTAAGGCATTCAAATCTGGCTGAAAAGCCCATGAGAGTATTTTAGGCATGGCGAGCCAAGATACTCTGGGAAAAAGAAAAAAAAAAAAAAACCTAAATGAAAGATCTCTGCGAGTGAGATCCCAGTGGAAACAACAGGGCCATCAAAGAAGGAGGTACCTTTCTCTGAAGGGAGGAGAGAACTTCCACTTTGACTATGACCCTTTCTGAATAAGATTGAAGTCAGCGAACTCAAAAGGCTTCCATAGCCTTGGCAACTCATGGCTAGAGCCTAGAGAGATTACTGACGCCATAAACAAGAGTGTTAAATTGTTAAGTGAACAATAGGAGTCACTGTGTGCTTACTGCTCATGTGGGATCTGTCCTTAATGTGTTGTCCAATGTGAAGTAATGCTATAACTAGTACTGAAACCGTGTTTTACACTTTGTGTTTCTGTGTGGGTGCAAACTGATGAAATCTTTACTTAATATATACTAAATTGATCTTCTGTATATAAAGAGAATTGAAAATGAATCTTGATGTGAATGGAATGGGAGAGGGAGCGGGAGATGGGAGGGGTGCGAGTGGGAGGGAAGTTATGGGGGGGGAGCCATTGTAACCCATAAACTGTACTTTGGAAATTTATATTTACTAAATAAAAAAAGAAAAATACATACTATGAAACAACTAAAAAAAAGATTTATTTATTTCTATGAAAGGCAGAGTTATAGAGAGAGTTAGAGACAGAGACACAGAGAGATCTTCTACCTCCTTTTTCAAGCCCCAAATGGCCAAAAGAACTTGAAATCAGCAACTCAGAGCTCCATCTAGGTTTCCCACGTGGGTGGCACAGGTCCAAGCATGTGGGCCATCTTCTGCTGATTTCCTAAGCACATGAGCAGAGAATCAGATGGAAAGCAGAGCAGCCGGGATTTGAACTGGCACTCTGAGATGGGATGCAGTTGTCAGAAGGAACAGCTTAACCAACTGTGCCACAATGCCAGCCCTCGCTGCTACCTTCTAGACACAATGAAGACTCAATCAGCCTGTAGCCACCTCAAGTCAGGAGAAACCCAGAGGTTGACTGTGCAGGCTTGCAAGTCTCCAACCTTCAGCATATTTCTGTCATTTAAAAATCTGGATTTTTCAAATAGATGCATTAGAGAATATTTATTTGACAAAATGATTCACAGACAGACTCTTTTAACTATCTTGTTTCCCCCGGGCCAACTGATTGCATTTTCCAGAAATCGCTTCACACAATAGTTTTCCAAGCACATCTGGCAAGAAGAATCATGAACTAAGTTTCAAGAGACAATAACTGTTGTTTTTCTAAGACCAGTTTTGAACTTAAACACATAATGCATCTCTCTGAGATTCTGTTTTCTCATGTATAAAAAGAAAATAATAACAGCCCTGCCTAGTCAGTATTTTAAGGTAATGAGATAACATGTGTGAAAGTAATTAGAAAACATTGAGCTGCTTGAACAAATGTATTATTTGTGGAAGTCATTAACAACACTCACACGTGAATGAGGAAACCTCATGATTCCATTGACATTTAGCTCATGCAATTGGGTGTGATAGGCAGGAGATGCTTGTGCGATCAATGGCTTCAGGGAGAATGCTTAATGGCAAGTGCCTGCTCCGAGTCCGGAGGGGAGGAAGGCAGTGGGCCGAGCAGAATGCCGAAGCTGGAGTAGGAACTGCAGACACATTGAAGTCATCTCTAGAATTAACAAGTGAAGCAGACAGCTGGTGTTTGCACAACATAGGAAGGGAGTCAGGGCTCCCTCCTGAAGCAAATGCTTACCCTGAAATTTGGACATCTGCAGATGGAAATAATAAAAATTATATTAATAAGGGCCTCAGAATGAAATCCAACCAGGCCAGTGAAGAAAAGCTACAAGGATTCGCAGAATTAGGAGAGTAGAAGGGGCAGGGCAGCCTGTCCCAGAGCAGAGGGCAGTGATGTTGGCAACCTGAAGAAAGGGTTACCCGCGAGTATAGGAAGCAGCATTAAAACTCCAATGGTATTTATAGCTGTTTATTCACAAGCTAGTTATTTTTTAATGAAATATCTCATTAACAATACCTTTTTAAGTATTCTTTTGTAAATAAATATAAATTGTTTTTAAAAAGGGAGGGGTATGTGTGTGTTTGGTGCAGCAAGTATGATTCCTGTATAGGAATCCCTGGGCTGGGTCCTGCCTCCACTTCCAGTCCATCTTCATGCTCACCAGCACACTGGGAGGCAGCAGACATTCAAAACCTGAGTCCCAGCCACCCCCGTGAGAGTTCCAAACTCCTAACTTTGATCTGGCCCAGGCTTGGCTGTTGTAGGCATTTGAGGAGTGAACCAGCAGATGTCTGTCTGACTCTGTCTCTCAAATAATATGACAAAAAATTAAGATTTAAAAATAATTCTTTATGCCTAAATCATGCAGTCACATAAATAATCTCTCTTAGCCTTATTACATACAGAATTACTTTTTTTTAAATTTACTTGAGAGACAGTGTGATAGAGACTGAAGGCAGGGAGAATAAGAAGAGTGAGAGAGAGCGAGCGAGCCTATCTGCTGGATCACTCCCTAAATGATCACAACAGCTGAGACTGGATCAGGACAGAGCCAGAGGAGGATAACTCAATCCAAGTCTCCATGGAATTGGCAGGTACTCAACTTCTTGAGCTATCACCACTGTCTCCAAGGGTCTTCACTAGCAAGAAGCCAGAGCTGGTTATCAAACCCAAGCACTATGTTCAATGTGGGACTCAAGCTTCTTAACTGGCATCTTAACCAGTCAGCTAAATGTCTGCCCCATATACAGAATAATCTTTCTTATCTCTGAGGCAAACTTCTGATGTTCCATCGAACACAGTGACCAGCATTCCTAAAGAAATGGTGCCACATGGAGGCTTTGGGGGGTTCTTTCTAGCTTGCATGTGACACACACAAGCTCCTTCCCTCTTCCCTGATCCACATCTGAGCATCACGTAGAGTTTCCTCTTTCTCTTTCCTTGCTTTCCTCGGTGGCAGCACAAACACATGGGAGTAGATCCCAAAGCCAGAGGGTCAAGCCAATGCATTTGAAGAATTCATATAGTATGCCAAGCCCATTGAGAACACATTTTTGTAAACAGGAGGGAAGGGAATTAAAATGGGAAGCATTCCCTTAAAAGAAAAAGCTGAATGTCTTAAAGAATGTTCATCAGCATGCTTGTTTCAGTATGGACTCATTGTGCTTTTCTGAGTCTGGCTGTTTCTCATCCTGTATTTGCTATATTTTAAGGAAAATTCTAGAGATAAAGCAGTACTGAGGCACATCTGGGAATCTGAGTAGGAAACTGACTCCCTTCAGTGAGCTGCATGGAGGGTAAAATAGGCAATCAAGTGTCTTCTCTTGAGAACTCAGTCTCAAATTCCTGAAACTACAAAGCATGTTGAACGATTACTGTCTAGAGGCTTTATCTGGGGCAGCTGGAGAGAGTCCTAATGAATATAGAGCATTTCATGATACATATGTCTAGGAAGTATCTATACATTATCTTGGGAGACAAGATAATAAATTGTCAGATGAATCCACCAGTTTCTTCAAGCAGGAGATAATATGTGTTCTAGAAGGTCTTGAGTGGACTTGCGCAAGAAGTTCAAAGCGCTGTACAAACTAATCTCAGAGCATACTTGGCGTAAGCACCCTGACGTGGGTCAGTTCTTACCAGTGCTGGAATCCATGCCAAAGAATGTGAGTCCCTGTTACAATGCTCCCATATGAGGAGCAGGTTCTCCTTGAACATGAAGGTAAGAGGATTTCTGACCTGACTCAGTCTATAGCTGTATGTTTTAAAATTGCCTTCTTTATTTGTGTAAACTGTGTTTTAAAATGTAATATGCTGGAACAAAACATTTTCAGTCTGCAATCCCTATTTCCCAGGATATTCCAGTCTGCAAGTGGACAGTCAAAGGAAGGTCTGCATTGAAACTTGGAGATCCAGACCATCCATCCCCATGTCTCATCTTCCACGCTTCAACCAAAACACGTTGTCCTCAAGGTCTTCCTTGGCTCTGACTTACAGTACTTCCTTGAGTTTAATTAGCTTAACCCGGTATAGATCCCGATATGCTCCGATAGCCATGGACTGTGTTCAAATTCCCCTCTCACAACTTACCAGGCTCATAGCACCAGGCAGTTTACATGAACTCCCAGGCCCCATTTGCACTACAGTGGTTGCAAGGAATACAATGCCAATGTCTCATAACAACTAGGAAGAATAAATGAGCTAACACATATGGGCATGCAGTGTGCAGACTCATTCACAACACATAGTCATTAAATGTTGCTCCTGCTCCCCTTAGGCTGGATGTGGTTACTTACCCTATGCTATGAGCCCTCTAGCCTTGGCCCTTCCCTGAGCTGGTTTGGCCAGAGTCCCAAAGAGGGCAGCATCAGCCAGACTGACTGTGAGGTTCAGTCTCTCTGTGGTGTAGCCTTATAAATCCTCCAGAAATGATGAATTAGGATAGCATCAGAGTGGGGTTGCCTCTCAGGATTCCTAGGGAAATGGATGGTCTATAAGGGAAACCTCAACTGACCACATCTGGCTCTGTACTGTGACAATAGAGCAGAGAACATCCTTATCTCTGCTCCCTATCTTCCCACAAAGAGAAGTCATTGCTTCAATCAACCACTTGATACATTTTATGTTGATAATGTGGTGTGTAATGACTTTTAAATATATCAACAGTTTCTTCTTCACTACATATCATATACTACTGAATGATATCATGACTCTTACAAACTGGCTTGAGTTGTGTAGTGTCCCTTATCACACTTTTATAAAGGTAATGAGACAATTTTATAAAAAAGTCTGCAATCCCTATTTCCCAGGATACTCGTCTACAAGTGAACAGTCAAAGGAAGGTCTGCATTGAAACTTGAAGATCCAGACCATCCATCCCCATGTCTCATCTTCCATGCAAGGTGACTTCCATTCAAGCTACCTGCAGGCTAGCCCTGTGCTGCCATTGTGTTCTGTTTTATTTTTAAGATTTATTTATTTGTTTGAAAGGCAGAGTTATAGGGGCCAGCACCAGGGTGTGGTAGATTAATCCTTTGCCTGCGGTGCCAGCATCCCATATGGGCACTGGTTCTAGTCCCGGCTGCTCCTCTTCCAATCCAGCTCTCTGCTGTGGCCTAGGAAAGCAGTAGAAGATGGCCCAAGTGCTTGTACCCCTGCACCCACATGGGAGACCAGGAAGAAGCACCTGGCTCCTGGCTTCGGATCAGCACAGCTCTGGCTGTTGTGGCCATTTGGGGAGTGAACCAAAGGAAGGAAGATCTTTCTCTCTGTCTCTCCCTCTCACTGTCTGTAACTCTACCTCTCAAATAAATAAATAAAATCTTAAAACTAAAAAATAGCTTGGATAAATGTTAACATAGGAAGGAAGGAAGGAAGGAAGGAAGGAAGGAAGGAAGGAAGGAAGGAAGGAAGGAAGGAAGGAAAGAAGGAGGAAGGGGGACTTGATTGAAAGTGGAGCATCTGCTACTGGAACTGGCACATGTACAGGATGCTGGCATCGCAGACTGTGAACTAACCCACTGCACCATAGTGCCAGCCCCTGTGTTGCCCTTCTGGCATCTTCATCTGCCCCCGATCCTCAGGATTCCCAGTTGTTGCTGGTTTTCTACCAGATAGGATGCTATTCGAGCTTTCCACATGTGGAAGCAGTTGAGACAACACTGGAGACATAAATATTCGTTACTTCCCTGTGAAGTTCTTTTGCTGGGTGTCATGACCTGATCTGAGCTCCTCTCTTCTGTGCAGGCCTCCTCTACATGGTGTTGTGCTGCTTTGCTGTTTGTATAATTCAGAGTGGGTCTGACTGGTGCATTCATGCAGGTCCACCTCCACTCTGCACAGCTGGCTTGACAAACAAGCAGGTGAACAGCTTAGTGGAAAGGTCATCCTTCTTGGTGCTGCCCCAGATATGCAACTTCATATTGATGCTGAAGAGTTCTCTTTTATCCTCAGATGGTTCAAGACAGTGTGATCTTTGTGAGGCTTTATCTTTCTTATTTCTTTCAACCTTTTTTCAGATAACACATAATTGGCAAAAAAGGCAAGTTGCCATAAATTATGACTTGGAACTTTTTAATTTATATCCTATATTTCCCTAGGGGACCCCCTATAATTTGATTTCTAGTATGAAATTAATATTTTTGATGATTTCATATTACTTACCTATTTGTGTAGACAATAACATGTGAGCTATGGAGCCAGCCATTTGAATTTGAATTTTGGCTGAACCACTTACTAGCTTTTTGTCTGTGGACAAGTTCTTAACACTCTGTGTGCCTTGGTTTTCTCATCTGTGAAATGGAAATAACACGAGTGGTGCTTACTTCATAGGGTTTTGTATAGATTGAGTTCAATCACAAAGGAAAAGAGTTGTACGTTAGGAAAATCATGCAAGACATTGGCATAGGCAAAGAGTTCTTAGAAAACACCCAAAAAAGAAACACTCAGCAAAGTGAAGATGCAGCTGACAGAATGGGAGAAATTATTTGCAAACTATACAACTGATAAAGGACTAATAACCAGAATATATAAAGAGCTCAAGAAACTCAACAACAACAAAGCAAACAACCCAGTTAAGAAATGAGCAAAGGAATTGAACAGGCATTTCTCAGAATAGGAAATCCAAATGGCCAACAGACAAATAAAAAAAAAATGATCAAAATCACTAACCATCAGGGAGATGCAAATCAAAATAACAATAAGTTTTCACCTTACACCATTTAGAATGGCTTTCATGCAGAAATCAACAAACAACAAATATTGGTGAGGATGTGGGGAAAAGTACCTTAATCCACTAATCTAATCCAGTACAGCCATTGTGGAAGACAGTATGGAGATACCTCAGAAAGCTGAACATAGAGCTTCCATATTACCCAGCCATCCCATCCTGGAAATTTACCCAAGGGAAATGAAATCAGCATATGAAAGAGTTATCTGTACCCCCATGTTTATTGCAGCTCAATTCATAATAGCTAAAATACGGAATCAACCCAAATGACCCTCAACTGAAGATTGGATAAAGAAATTATGGCATGTATACACCATGGAATGCTACACAGCACTAAAAAAAAGGAAGAAGAATAAAAGAAATCCTGTCATTTGCAACAAAATGGATGCAACTGGGAAACTTTATACTTAGTGAAATAAGCCAGTCATAAAAGGAAAAATACCATATGTTCTCCCTGATCTGTACCTAAAAGGTAGTCTGTAGAAGTGAAATTGATACTTTGAGATGCAAATACTTTGAACAGCCCTTGTTTTGACTATTGAGGAACAGTTTTCTTTTATACCATTTGTTGAACTCTTTACTTAGTATAATCTTCTGTGTATAAAGTTAATTGAAAGTAGATCTTAGTAAAAAATAAGAACGGGAATAGGAGAGGGAGGAGGAAGAAGGGTGGGAGTGCAGGTGGGAAGGCAGGTAGAGTGGGAAGAATTTATAAAATGCATGAAGTTATTATTCTTAAGTAAAAGGTTTCTTGTGAAAAAATATGAAAAGGGCTATAGAACCAGGCATCTAAGAAGCACTCAGTAATTTATAGATTTTACTAATATTTTTGAGATGTACTTATATTTGAAGCATAGAATTTATATACACAATCCTTTGAATCTTGGGAAAAGTGACTTCCTTTAGAAAATTTACCATATTGTGATCTAAGTGCTTCAAATATGGCTGATCACAAGGAAATTTTCTTCATTTGATGAAGCATTCAAATGAGAGTATTGTTCTGGTGGAAAAAGAGCTTCCTTGTATGAGACCATCAGAGCCTTGAACATGATGGTAACATCTGATGATGGAACAATCCTAAATGTCTAAAAACGAATTTTCAGCATAAAACTTGCAGTTTCAAATTGATTAAACTTACTGAATATTTTAATTTCTGTGTTGTATGGTACATAGTTGTTTTTATGACGTTGGCTTATGAGAACAAATTCAATGAGAATAAAGGTTGTACCTGTTTCATTTACTGCTGTACAGGGGCCCAGCTCAGTGGCTGTCACACAGTAGCAGTCCCAATGTTTATTGAATGAATATCTAACTACTAAAGCCAACAATTTGAGATTTTTTAAAGATTTACTTTTTTATTTGAAAATCAGAGTTACAGATAGAAACGGAGAGACAGAGAAGAGATTTTCCATCCACTGGTTCACACCCTAGATGTCCACATTCTCAGAGACTGGGCCAAACCTAAGCCAGGAGCCAGGAGTTTCATCCATGCCACCCACATTGGTGGTAAGGCCCAAACCCTTCGGCCATATTTTGCTGCTTTTCCCAGGCCATTAGCAAGGAGCTGGATTGGAAGTGGAGCAGCCAGGACTCAAATCAGTACCCAGATGGGATGCTGGCATCACAGGCAGCAGTTATACCTACTGTACAATACCAGCCCCCCGTTTGAGAGTCTGGCTCATTGAAAAATTAATCTCATGCAGTTATTGTCTCTACAGACATTTCTTATTTCAACATTTTTAAAACAAGAAGCTCTGAAGTAAAACGAATAATAAGCCGTATCTTTGAAGTCAATTATTTACCACAAGATATTGTTTATAATGAGCTTCCCATATAAAATGTAATTTTTTCTGGAGCAGGTATCTGATATAGTGATTAAGCACTTCACTTTTCTCTGGGTTCAAATTCTGGCTCTGTTCCTGATTCCAGCTTCCTGCTGATGTATTCCTTGAAAGGCAAAAGATTATGACTCAAGCATTTAAGACCTTACCACCTACCTGGGACACCTACAATGAGTTCTGGGTTCCTAGTTATGGTCTGGCCCCACTCTACCTGTTGTGAGCATTTTGGGAGAGAACAAACAGATGAAATATTTCCCTGTCTCTCCCTGTCTCTCTCTCTCTCTCTCTCTCTCTCTCTCTCTCTGCTTTTCAAGGTAAATAAAACAAAGACATCTCTAAAAGTTTTAAAACAAATTTTATATATAATTTACATAACTCAGTGTGGGCCTGGCTGGTGCATCATTACATACACTCACACACAAACACACACATACACACAAACATACACATATACAAACAACTTTTTTTTTTTTTTTCTAAAATTTGGCCAGATTTCATCTACTATTACATGGGAGTTTTATTGACACTACGTGGTGAACCAATTTCTTCTGAATTGAGTCCTGGGGCTGCCTCATGTCCACTTACATGGCTCTATAGATCATTAGCTGACTGCAAACATCAACTGGCACTCACTCAGCAACCCTCCCTCCTCTGGCTGACTCAGCCTTCTAAGACTTCTCTGACTGCAATTGCATCCAGTGTGCTCTCAAAGGACTCCAATCATACAGTCAAAATTACATTTTTATACTGCCCCTGACATAATAAAAAAAATACATATTTTATGGATGTCTCTCTTAGTGAATTTATAAAAATTTAGCCTTGGTTTAAGTTACATACAGTAATACATGGTGAACTTCTACTCAAGACCATTTCTTCTTAAACACACTTAACTTGTGACCCTGGGATAACCCAGGCATTTCTGCTCACTCCCCCATGGTTTCTTGTCCATCCTAAACACCAGCCAGATTTAGAGGCAGTCGTATGACCTTGCTTATGAAAGCCTCAGTCATGGGCTTCAGCTAGTAGGCAACACCATATACTCATTTTTTTCCCATTAGAACCACCATGTCATTACAAAAACAGCACTCCAGGGGCCACCCAGTCTCCTTCCTTTTAGCACAGACAATAGTATTCTCTTGGAACCTTGTCAATCACAAAAATACAACCTAAAAAAGACAAAGTACCTCAAGAGAGATACAAAAAAAAAAAAATATATATATAGCCTTGAGTTAAAGGAGACAGGCTGGCGCCGCAGCTCACTAAGCTAATCCTCTGCCTGCTGCGCTGACACCAGGGGTTCTAGTCCCGGTCGGGGTGCCGGATTCTGTCCTGGTTGCTCCTCTTCCAGCCAACTCTCTGCTGTGGCCCTGGAAGGCAGGGGAGAATGCACCAAGTGCTTGGGCCCTGCACCCACATGGTAGACCAGGAGAAAGCACCTGGCTCCTGGCTTCAGTTCGGTGCAGCGTGCTGGCCATAGTGGCCATTTGTGGGGGTGAACCAATGGAAGGAAGACCTTTCTCTCTGTCTCTCTCTCACTAACTCTGCCTGTCAAAAAAAAAAAAAAAAAAAAGGAGATAGAGAAAACATGCATGGCCAGGATGCTTTAAAATATATCTTTAAAGAAAAGATGGTGGCTGAAAGTAACTCCTAAGGAAGAAATATGGAAAGGAAGAAAGGAAAGACCTTAGGAATATTTTTCGGTCAAGGCTCTACCAGTCCGCTATAGAATATTGTTAATCAGATCCATTGTTTTTTTCATAGATAAAGTGAGAATTTCAAACCAGATTCCAAGAGTTTTTTTTTTTTCCTTCTACAACTTCCCAAACCAGTGACCCTATGAATGGGTATGGTTTGGAGATGCAGCAATGAGGAACCGTGGAGACAGAGGCAGACGAACAGAATGGGTTCAATATGTGCTTGAGTAATGAACAGTCTGTAGAAAGATGTAAGATTTAAAAGGGAAATAATAGACTCAGCATGGGAAGGAAGTTAAAGTAAAAAGATTATTTTGAGGAGAAATGTGGATTAGTGTCCTTGGTTTCCTGTGAGTAAGGCTACACTGACTGCACATGGATGTCAAAGGACCTTAGCACCTTGTAAGATCTTGCAAATACACTAGGAGGCTGGATTAATGCCCTGAAAAAGGGATGTTATAGGTTAAAAGCTAGCTATAGGACAAAATTGGAAAGCTAAGAATTGAGCCTTGAAAATGATCTTATAGTGTTTTCTAATTCACTAGAAATAATTGATTAATTTCTATTTTTTTTTTTTTTGACAGGCAGAGTGGATAGTGAGAGAGAGACAGAGACAGAGAGAAAGGTCTTCCTTTTTGCCATTGGTTCACCGCTGCGGCCAGCGCATCTCACTGATCCGAAGCCAGGAGCCAGGTACTTCTGGTCTCCCATGCGGGTGCAGGGCCCAAGCACTTGGGCCATCCTCCACTGCCTTCCCTGGCCACAGCAGAGAGCTGGCCTGGAAGAGGGGCAACCGGGATAGAATCCGGTGCCCTGACCGGGACTAGAACCCGGTGTGCCGGTGCTGCAAGGGGGAGGATTAGCCTGTTAAGCCACGACGCCGGCCAATTTCTATTTTTCATCCTCATTGATAGCACTGGTCAGTTGCTTATGGATGTCAATGTTAATTTTCATAGAGCCCATGCTATTTTCTTGTGGGCCTATATAAATAAGATATGATCATCTTATCTGAGTCTGCTTGAGGAAGAGGTGGTCTGGGCTTTAAGGATTATGAGTAAGCTCCTGGGGTATGAAGGAGTCTCAAAAGTTTCTGCCAATTGCAAAATGATAAACCACTGGGAGTAGAAGGGCATGCAAACCATGTAACAACCATTTGTGTCTCTCACAGGACGAATAATATAGTTAGAGAAATAAGATGGACCCGGACTGAGAATAAAAATGGAAAGAAATATAGAACAGCTCAAATTGAGATATACCGGACTTTGAGAGTTGGAGAGATCTCTGGTCAAATGTAGGTTTTTAGAGTTAGCCAATAAAAATACAGGATGTTCATTAAATTTGAATTTCAGTTAAACAACAAGTAATTTTTATCAGAGCATTCCAAAATATTTGCAAGAGGGGCTGGCGCTGTGGAGCAGCAGGTTAACGCCCTGGCCTGGAGCACCAGCATTTCACAGGGGCACCAGTTCTAGTCCCGGCTGCTCCACTTCCGATCCAGCTCTCTGCTATGGCCTGGGAAAGCAGCAGAAGATGGCCCAAGTCCTTGGGTCCCTGCACCTGCGTGGGAGACGTGGAAGAGGCTCCTGTCTCCTGGCTTCGGATCTGGGCAGCTCCAGCTGTTGCGGTCAATTGGGGAGTGAACCATCAGATGGAAGAGCTCTCTCAGCGCCTCTCTTCTCTCTGTGTAACTCTCTGACTTTCAAATAAATAAATAAAATCTTTGAAAAAAATATTTGCTAGCACTCTGGCCTCAGAATCAGCCCTTAAGGCATTTGGATATGGCTGAAGAGCCTATGAGAGTATTTTAGGCATGGAAAGCCAAGACACTCTGGGGAAAAAAAAAAACAAGATGAAGAAGAAGACGACGACCTAAATGAAGGATCTCAGCGTGTGTGATCCCAGTGGAAAGAACGGGGCCATCAAAGTAGGAGGTACCTTTCTCTGAAGGGAGAAGAGAACTTCCACTTTGACTATGGCCCTGTCGGAATAGGATCGAAGTCTGCGAACCCTAAAGGCTTCCATAGCCTCAGCAACTCATGGCTAGAGCCTAGGGAGATTACTGACACCATAAACAAGAGTGTTAAATTGTTAAATCAACATCAGGAGTCACTGTGTACTTACATCCCGTGTGGGATCTGTCCTTAATAGGTTGTCCAAGGTGAAGTAATGATATAGCTAGTACTAAAACAGTATTTTTACACTTTGTGGTTATGTGTGGGTGCAAACTGATGAAATCTTTACTTAGTATATACTAAATCGATCCTTTGTATATAAAGATAATTGAAAATGAAAAAAAAAAAAGACCCTTGGTGTTAAATTGGAAATTACATAGAAAAGTAATCAATCTTTTTTAAAAAATATCATGCAGAATCTCTGTCATTAATGTGATGTACACTGTTATTTAATGCTATAACTATTAATCCAACAGTATTTTTTCACTTTGTGTTGCTATGTGAGGGCAAACTGTTGAAATCTTTATATATACTAAACTGATTTTCTGTATATAAAGAGAATTGAAAATGAATCTTGATGGGAATGGAAGGGGAGAGCAAGTGGGAAAGGGGAGGGTTGCAGGCGGGGGGGGAAGTTGTGGGGGGAGAAGCCTTTGTAATTCATAAGCTGTACTTTGGAAATTTATATTCATTAAATAAAAAAAAGAAAAAGAAAATAATATTTGCAAGAAACATGCTTATCCAAAAACATTATTATTTATTCAAAACTCAAATTTATGTGGGTATCCTGCATTTTATCTGGCAACTCTAGTTAGGATAGACTTTACAAAGCAGGCTAAATTATCCTATGACTTTGTGAATGTGAAAACCTTTAGAAAAAAATGGGGCTTTATTGGAAATTATATAACATTTAAAAGGGCTAGGAACAATCATCAAATAATGAGATTTCAGTTTCATTCTTATATTTTCTTGTTTTGTTTTCTATATTAATTACTACATATCAGAGAAAACATTTGTCTTTTTGGGACTGACTTATTTCAATAAGCATAATATTCCTGTGTGTAACAGTGGTCTTTCTACTTTTTATTTATTGAACACTGTGATTAGTGGTGCATTATGACTGTGATTATAAAATAAATTGAAGTTACATTATTGAAAAAAATTAAAGGAAAAAAAAAACAGAGAAAGAAAGGAGGGAGAATTGGGGGAGAAAGGAAAGAATGGTTGTCTTAGAATTGTTTCTGAAGTTGTATTTATGAAATACATGAAGTTTATATACATTAAAAGATTTCTGGGGAAAAATAATTGTATCTATGAAATTCATGAAATCTGTTTTCTTTATATTTATAAACATTTTTTAAAATAAAAATAAAAGGAGACTGCTTTTTTTTACAGGAATGGTGAGTTAAACAGGTAGTCTAGAATGGAGAGCTTATGTAGAAGAGAAAGGTGAATCAGTGGGAATTCACTACTTGATTGACATAGAAATTTAAAACTGATAGCTCCAGTGACCTCTGAAGTGAAGATAGGAAAATTCAGTAGATGAGATCATTACGTTTTATGAATAAAATTCATTAACAATTAATGGTGGAAGAAATATGGACAGTCACCTGTCTCCTTGTTTACAGATAAAGAAAAAAACAGTTCAAAGTTACAGAGCTAGGACCAGAATACTGGTCTCTAAATCTCAGGCGAATGTTCTTTCCACTTCATCAAGCTAGTTATATATTTCTTATTTCTTAAACTGGTAGTCCCAACCACCGGTAAGCTAACCAACAATCTATTGAAACATAGAGGTAAATGTTAAGTAATGAAATTCTTTGCTAAGCCCCACCATGAATCACTTAAATTGCCTCCTCAACCTACTATCCTGGGTGTTCAGATTTCTCTAAGGCTCAAGTTTTTTCACTAGCCTTCTCTAGGATAAATTGCTACTGACATCTTCCAAAATTTAGGGAGCCAGTTTTTCTTTAGCAGCTGGTCGCTGTTATTTTCCACAAACAACTAAATTCTCCACACATAGATTCATGCCAGAAAATAACCTTCCATGTGTATCAATGTCGTAAGCAGTGACTGTCCTGGATTGTAAATAGGATTTGACTTCACTCAAAGAATCATTCCCTCAGTTACTTCATTCCATCTTTAACTTTTGTTAAGCAGTCCCCTTGGAGACCAGTGTACCATTCCTGGCCCTGGAAATTTGGCTCACATGACCCCCTAAGTGTGGACTGCTCCTTTCCCTAAGCCAGCCAATTTGTTCAGCTGTCATCAAAGCAATATACTGAAAAAAGACCCAAGTACTTGTAAGATTAACTCACAGTTCCCCTTTTAGGTGGAATGATATTTATTAGGGGTTAGCATCATTAATGCAATAGAACAATGAAGAGTCTAAGCAGAAATGTCATCTCTAAAGTCCCCAAAGATGTAGAAGTCATGTTTTCTTTGAATTTTCATAGATATCCATGTTAACTGGATCTTTACTGGCAAACGTGAGCCCATGACTTATGGATGGTACTCTCCTGTGTCTCTATGTTGGTTTGGCCATAGAAATTCATTTATTCATTCATTTACTTATCAGTGGCTTTGGTATCTTCCATTTGCAATGCCCTGCCATGACCTCATCAATTGTATATAGTTGGAGATGGGTGGTGCTTAGGAAATGTTTATTGTTTTCCCTTGATTTTACTTATTAGGAAACTAAGAACCAAAAAAAAAGTGACTTTCTCTGAAGTCATCATATATGAACAAGGCTGCAAAATCCTTGTTCTCTCAACTCCCAAAACTGACTCATCCAGAGATTGCCTCAACCCTAACAAAAACCACTGCACAAAATGTAATGATTGGAAGTATGTCACCAACACAAAACAACTACTAAAGAGTGCAATTGGTATTTGATTCTTTTACTATTAAATAAATGCTAAATTGGCACTAGCAACTGCCAAATGCTTTCTCTTCATTTAGGATGAGTAAAGACATAAAAAGTAATGGATTCATGCCACATTGCTTGTCAAAGTACATTGAGAAAAATATATTAATATACTGCTGCAATTACCAGCCAGTGAAGTAGTGAGTTCCTTGTCAGCAGGAGTATTAAGCAACCAAATGAATCTTTGGAAGGAATGCTGTGTAATGGGTGAGAGTTGATACTGGGCGATATTTTAATGTATCTTCCATCTCTAAGATTCTATAATCAGACATGGGAATGACTAAAGGAAAGCCCATATCTGGGAATTTATATAGAGAAGCAATGAAAACAACAACTACAGTGAGGTATTACATAGGCTGCCTAATGGCAGCACCTGCTCAAATATGAAAGGCAAATATCAACTTCATCATCTTTTTCCTTTCATCAGCATGCAGGTGAGGGTTGAAGTATCAACAGTAAAGGAGATTGCTTGAGAAAATGTTTAGAAAAGAAAAGAAAAACCAAGGCACCATTATGAATGGAAGTGGGGAGACAGTTCAGCAAAATCTCCTGAGAGAGGCCAGATCTGCTATTGGCCCAGATGTTGCAGAGATGGGAAGCTAAAGCAGAGGCTGTTCTTTCTAAGCAATGCAAGCTGGGAAATTTTAGGACCTGCCCTGCAATTTGAAGCATAAATGAAGGACCACAAATAATTTTCAATTAATTTACCTTAGCTGAAAGTGCCATTTCAGTGGAAATTTTCTGTGGATGTTTGGAAGCTAAGTGTATGTCCCCATTTGATGACATGCTACTTCTATGGTACCTTGGAGAATCAATGTATGAGGCTGGAAAAACATCCTGAGAAGTCCCAACCCTCCCCTACATTTTATAGAGGAGAAACTGAGCCCAAAACTAGTTTGAAAACTTATCTCAAGATACATAGCTAATAAGTGACAGAGCTTAGATTAAAATCAAGGTATTATGGTTTTGTTTGAAGTGGGTTGGTGACCATATTTCACATCATTTTTGAGGTTCATTTTAAGAGATGTTATGTAGTAAGCCAATACCTCATGTGAGTGTTTGTTACCAGGTCAATTTTTGCATTTGATTATGCTTCATTCCCACCTGGGAGCATCCCCTGAACTGAGCTCACCATTTCTATTTTTATAGCACAGAGTAGATCAGATATGTATACCTAGGGAATGAGTTTCCCCCCTGGCAGGGAGCATGTCACAGTGGATCTCTCCCACTGTATCAGCATCTCTATTAAGAAAGACACTCGTTCTACCTCTCCCCCTGGTAATGACAGATTCCTGGCCATTTTTCTTGCTGGTAGGCTTCCAGGTGACTGACAGGTGGTTGTAATGGTAATTCCTCCCAAATCCTATTCTGTGCTCCACCATTTTTCTAATTCCTATCTTGAGAGTAATTGTTCTATGAGTACCACTCTAGAGTAGGTACATATAGTCTCTAATTTGCTTGTTTCAAAACTTGGAAGAAAAGAAACCTTGCTAAAGTAGAGTCTGCCAAAATCACCACCAAGAAACCCAAAAAAGAGCTTGAATGTCAAGCATAAATTGTCATCATTCTCTGCCTTTTTCCGTTTCTAATAATAAATCCCATTACCCCTTCTCCAAATACACACTCACACACACACACACACTTACATATGTATTAATGGAGAACCATGGCAAGAAAGGGTCCTGACAAAAGCTTAAGGATTGGGTCCTAGGGTTATGCAGTAAAAATTGTGAGGGAGGGCCTGTACATGTTAAAAATATCTTTAAAAAGGAACTACTCAATAGATAGATGGATTATGCATGTGAGCAGTTAACAGAGAAGGAAGTGCAGAAGGTTCTTAAATGTAAACATGTAAAAGTTCATACATAATAAAAAAATTAAAATTAAAATTATACTGCAATCTCATTTTTTAGTTATCAGATTGGCAAAAATCCACAAGATCAAAAGCATACCCTGTTGTCAAGGCTGTGGGGAAACAGGCTGTTTTCATACATTTCTGATGGGAATTTAAATTAGTACAACTCCTATGGAGGGCAATTTGGTGATATCTGTCAAAATTACAAATGCAAATACCCTTTGACCCAGTAATCCCACTTCTGGGAATTTAACCCACAGATAGAGTTGCACAGGTGCAAAATAATATACCTACAAGGTTGTTTGTGGCAACCTCATTATTTATAATAACAAAATGCTGGAAACAAATCAGAAGCATATCAATAAAGGTCTCTGAAAAAATCATCCAATAAAATGAAGTAACATACATTATATGCCAAGAAAAAGGAAGGTAAAAAGCAATGCCATAAATATACTGTATTTGGTGATTTGAAAAGTGTGGGTTGAGGACTAATAATGAAAAAAGAACTGGGAGATGTAGGAGAGGTTGATGGCTGTGGTTTTGTGTGGCAGTGCAGAGACCTTTGTGTGATAATGGGGCAGGTGAGGAAGAGAGATGAGTGAGGCTCAGCCCCTTTTCTGCTGACCTTTGTAACCTATGAGAGGTTGGTATTCTACAGAAAATAGAACCATACAACTAAGCTCTTGAATAAGCTGTTTGCTAAGGTGACAGGTGGGAAGGAAGAAGACTCAAGTTCAGTAAGTCCCACCACAAACTGTTAATGGTGATGTGGTCACAATACTGTGGAATATTCTGTGGTGTTGACTTATGATTGTGCCATCAGGTTAGCAGCCTTGAAGAGCCTGCAGTAAAGCATGCTAACAGCAGACTTTTGAAAGGGGAGTAAAACATAAGGCTCTTACCAGATTGCTGAGTCCTTAGTTGGCAGTCCACATGCCAGGAAGCTCTGTTAGGAAGGTTTGATTTCTTCTATGAATATCTGGTCATATAAATAAAATTTTATAACTAAGTGTACAGGAATCTCTGGCTAACACCTCTCTATTCTTCCCCTGAAAAATTCATGCGAAGAAGCATAATAGATCCTGGATCTTTGCAACCTGGTGAAATGATACCAAGACTACCAAGGAGGCTGGACTGGTGTCCACACAGGTTGTCCACTGCTGCTAGCCCTTGAGAAGAGAACAAGCTTGCATATGTGGAGTAATAATCACAGCTAATACTGAGTTTTCCTCAGCCACAGGCATTGTCAAGGATACTTAGCAAATGTCATTTAATTAAATCCTCACAACCACAGCATGTGATAAGTAACATTTTTGTATTCCCATTTTATAGATTAAGAAATGTACACTGAAAACTAACTCAAGTTTCCCATCTAGCAAAGAAGCACAGCTGGAATTTGAACCCAGCATGTCTTACACCAGAGCCCACATACTGCCTCTGCCCCTACCCTTGTCCCCTTTCCTGGTTGTGAAATAGGATTTGCACCTTATAGAGAATTTCCACAAAGTTGGCATCGATTGTCTAGCTTGGAATTTTTTCTTCTCCTCCTCCTGTTCCAAACTAAAACATTTCCATAGCTACTCAAAAATGGAAACCCCCAGAAAAACAGTTTTACAATCATGGCTAGAAAAATAGGAAGGTAATGTTAAGGATGAAAACATCTCTTATTTGACATTACTGATCATCGTTCCAGAAACCCTTCTTGGGGTGAGCATTTGACTTAGTGGTGAAGACACTGCCTTGTCTGTGTTCCACATCCAAGTGCCTGGATTTGAGTCCCTACTACAGCTCCCAGTGTGCACCCTGGGAGGCAGCAGGTAATGGTCCAAGTAGTTGGGTCCCTTCCACTCAACAGGAGACACCCAGATTGAGTTCCAGGCTCCTGGTTCAGTCTGGCCCAGTCCCAGTTCTACTGTGGTAGTCTTTTAGAGAGTAAGCCAGTGAATTCTTTCTGTCTCTCTCAATCAAATAAAACAAAATATAAAAACCCTTTCTGCCTTGAGCTACATTCATACCCACTATTGATGTTCTTTTTCTACATGGTAGACTTTTCCCACTTGGTCTGATTTCCTGGCTCATGCTCTTCCCCTGGCCAATAAATATGGAGATCCACAAGGCTCAATCCTAAACCACTTATTTTGGCATGATTTTTCCTCTCTCTTGAATCTACTTGCCAAATTATCCAAACAGCTCTCAAATTAAGGCCAAACTTTTATTGTGAGCTCCAAATCTGTATGTTAACTGACTTTTCACATGGTTACTTGGTTGTCTCCATGGTTCCTATAACTGCAGTATCACCAAAAATAACCTCATGCATTTTCTTTCCAATTCTATTTTTTTAAACTTAACAATGAAAAACTATCATGCAGTCAAGTTGAATGAGGGGGCATCTCTGACCCTCTTTTTCCTTGCCACTCTTCCACCAAGTTCTGTCATTTAATTTATTTGAATTTGCTTGAAAGGCAGAGGGACAGAGAGACAAGACAAAGATTCCCCATCTCTTGGTTCACTCCCTGAATGCCTACAATAGCCAGGGCTGGCCCAGACAAAGCCCAAGAGCCTGGAACTCTCTCCCATTCTCCCACATGAGTAGCAGGGACTCAAATAGTTAAGTCATCACTGCTGGATCCCAGGGTGTGCATTAACAGGAAGCCAGAATTGGAAGTAGGGTCAGTACTCAAACCTAGTCACTTTGACATGAGATGACA